>NW_022146304.1:4921975-6222714 GCF_002938485.1 Sitophilus oryzae | reverse complement strand
AAATTTTCTGTTGATAATTCTTAAATTATTAATTTAAAAAAAATTATACTTAAACCATTAAATTCTACGTAAAAAGGTGCTTTGGAAATGTTTTCATAAAAATACAAAATTTTCCATAACAAAAAAGTTACAGCGATTTGTTAAAAATGCATATTTTTGAAAAACACCCCGTAACTCTGAAACGGTAACAGATATTGATATGCGGTTTTCACTATCATATTTTTGACAAAAATTGAGCTCCAGACACCGATATTAGTTTTCGTCTATCTCCTATAGAAAAGGGTGTTTCCATTTAAAAGCGTCGAATTTGACCCACCCTGTACATACAACCAAACTTATATGGAATAACTATATTTCTGCCGAAACTTTTTGCAGGGTGTTGTATCGAAAACATATGGAAGGTACTTGGAACTGGGAACTCTCAAGAACAGACCCAGTCAAAGTTGTTAGAGTCACAACTGAACAACAAGACCGCTTTCTGTACTAAATCGCTAGAAGAAATGCTAATATGTTTCTCATCCAATTGTTAAAATCATACGAAGAAAAAAGAAAGATATTGTTTGTATCAGTATTTTTTCGTTTTCACATAGATGCATACGTAAAAGGTTTATTATTGTATTTGTTTTGACTATCACAATTTTATATTGTAATTTAGAAATAAAGTTTATTTATTTTATTTATTTATTTATTTATCCAGAGCTACAGACACAACTTCTGGCAGCTACAGGTGTGAACGTTTCAGTTGAATCCATAAGAAAAATGCTTCGTGCTCGAGGATTGTACACTAGGAGAGAGTTGCGGGTCCTACAGTTATCTCGGTAATATAAAATTGACTGGCTAAATTGATACAAACACCAAAACTGGACAATTGAGAATTGGCAAAATGTTCTTTTTACGAATAAGACCAGAATTGGCCTAAGATCAGATGGCCATCGAATTCGGGTTCTCAGAGCTCCAGGAAGGCGACCGAGACCCCAGGCTGCCAAATCTGTACCAAGATAAAAAGGAGGAAATGTATTGTTCTGGGGAGGTATTATGCTGGGAGCAAAAACTTCATTGTTACCACTTCAAAAACTTTAACGGGTCGTTGATTTAGTGCTAGAAGGAGTGAGGAGTGCGAGGAGTGCTAGAAGGAGTGCGAGGTATGTTGATTTAGTGCTAGAACCAATAGTTAGGCTTTGGAGAGCTGCAATTGGGGATAATTTTAACTTCATGCACGATAATGCTCCTCCCCAAACCAGCAAAGTGGCTAGATAATGTCTTGAAACGAAAGACGTCGTAGTTTTGGACTGACTGCATGTTCACCAGTTCTAAACCCTATCGAATATTATAACACTTGTGGGACCAGCTTAGGGTTAGAGCTCGAGGAATCGAGGAATTTTCGTTAGCAATCGAGGAAATCTCGCATAGCTTATTGATGCAGCAAAATATTAGCAGAATGGGAAAACATACCCCAAAACAACGTTGATAATTTAATGAGAAGCATGCCAGCACGGATAGAAGCTTGCATAAGGGCTAGAGGTGGTTTTTGATCATTAAAAATTTAAATCTCAATTCGATTAAGAAACCAAAAAAAAAAACACAATTGTGTTTATTTTGGAAAATGATTAATTTTTTGGCTATATGAATTATTGTTCATTAAAAGTCTTTGGTTAGGACTGAGTTTTATTCATAAATACAAAATGATCATACGTCTAAAAATAATAGACGATAAATTTGGTTGTGTTTACTGATAATATTTAATACTAACCATGGTATTAACGATACAATAAA
The DNA here is from genome assembly GCF_002938485.1 of Sitophilus oryzae. Taxonomy (NCBI): domain Eukaryota; kingdom Metazoa; phylum Arthropoda; class Insecta; order Coleoptera; family Curculionidae; genus Sitophilus; species Sitophilus oryzae. The sequence goes on along the minus strand of NW_022146304.1, from coordinate 6,220,941 downwards.
AGTACTAAAATATGACACGATCTAAAACATTAAAAAATAAATGAGACTTAAACTTAATTTCCAATATTTTTAGGAAATAATGCAAAATGTTTCTTTTTGTAATTGTCAAGCCTTAAGGTATAGATCAAACTTTATGCTAGCAAGAGTATTTTATATGGATATTTTTATTATCTGAAAAACAATAGAAAGAAAAACAAAAGGAAATGATGTAAGCAATAAAGAAACTACACTAACAAACCCTGACTCACTCTCGAAGCACTTACGAACCTCATTAAAACTTTGCGCAGAGCTTGACAAATTGTAATTAAAAAACCGAACCAAAGAAATATGCCAAGTAATCGAAAAGCGACAGGACAGGCGTATAAAAAATTGCTAAAAAATATTATGCCTATGATAATTAAATTTAAAAATTAAAATACCTTAATTCCCGGTACTGTCGGGACACGATAACAATAATTAAAAAATCATACTTTGTTACATGCGAAACTTCTTTGATGTTTTCTAGCGCTCGAAATCAAACTCTTCTATATAAGTAGTGATGCTCTTTCTTATTGTTCTTGCTTCTTTTCTCTTTTGAAGTCCCGATAATGTTTGTTAGCAATTATCAAAATTTAAATATGTTATTTGTTTATTTAGTATAATGATGTTCAATGTATTAGTTATGTCATCAAAAGTGCTATGGGTATTTCGCCACACTATGTCCCATGAATGCTGACAAATCTTAGATTTCTAAAAATCGCCCTTTCTTAAATATATAATCTTTATGTTTTTTAATTCGTATTAGTCATATTTGATTATGTTTTTATAGGCACTTGCATTTTTTTAAAAAATGTAAGGCTTTTTTTTAAATTTAGTTAAGTTGGTTTATGTTGTTGTATATCTTGAGTTACCTATATTTTTTCATAGTTTTAATTTTCTCAAAACAAAAAAATTATTTCATATATTAATAGACCACGACATATTGAGCTTAAAATTTAATTAAATTTTAAGCTTGAAATTTAGTTAAATGCAAATTGGAAAAATATAAAGGATATTAAAAATCTGTAGATAATGGCAAGTAAATCAGGCCAATTACTCGATGGAAAACGTAAAGGTACGGACATAAATTTCGAATTAGGCTTTTAGCAAATTAGACGCAGAAAGTTTAGCTTTGAGCCATAAAAACGAAATGTTTTAGCGTTTACGTAACAAGGGGAGAGAGAGAGCGACCTACTTCTAATACGAGGAAAATAAAATTGTACGCATCCCACATATTAATTTTATGTTCGTTCGACAAGCTTTGTCTTTAAAAGTACTTTTAAAAGCTTCATTCAGAACCTCGAAATTAGTGGAATAAATTAGTGGTTTCAATTAGTATAGAAGTTTGTCCCTCTAATTTTAATGTAGACATTCAGAACGTCAAAATTAGTGGTAGTAAGCATTCAGAACGTCAATTAGTAGAAAAATTTAACAAACTTTTAACATATTATTATGCCACTAATTATACTCCATATTATCCAGTAATGTCATTTTCGAGTATGATTATTATCCATTAAGAGAAATTGTGGTTAGAAATGAAAAGTTTATTGTTTTATAAGCTAATGATTAGGCTTCCTATATGGATACAACTGACTACCGCAAGCTGTTTCTAGGATATTCTATTCATTTTAATAAAATTGGATTTTTTAGACATTGAGAATGATCGTATAAATTCTTATGTAAAAAATATAATTCAAGCCACTAATTTATTCCACTAATTTAGAAATTCTCAATGAAGCTTAATTGAAACCACTAATTCTACACCAATATTCCACTAATTTCAAAGTTTTGAATGAAGCTTTTGTGAGTTTACGATCATTCACCCCAATGTCCAAAAAAATACAATTAAAATTAATACAATATCCTAGTAGAATGTAGAATGTTTAGGAGGGGAGTTAATCACCGCGACCTTATAGATCTATTGTGTGTTCCCCTTTCTTGAGTTATACCGAGTTATAACTCATCATATAGTCTCAGGGCTTTAACAAAAGCCAGTATCTGAGACGGCTCCACAGAGGCCAGCTCTCCATTCTCGACATCAGACGTACCAAAGTTCATGGCACGAATGGTCATCGTCTCGGCGCACTCAGTGATAAGGTGTTCTGGTGTTTCCCCATTTTCCCCACAAAATCTGCATTCGCCGTTGTTTCTCAGCTTCAGCCTACTGAGGTGTTCGTTGAGGAGACAGTGTCCTGTTAGAAAACCTTTTTCGAGCGTCTTAGACCGTTGGAGGACACCCATTCCAAGTTACCGATGGAGTCTTCCAGATTCTTCAGTTCAAAGCTTTCAGTTGGTTCCCGTTTGGAAAACAAAACAGTTCTGGTCCAGTTAGTGGAGTGTTCGCTCCTTTCCTAGCTAGATCATTTGCTTTTTCATTGCCTTCTATCCCTTTGTGAGCAAACACCCAGAGTAGGAGGACTTTATTTTCTTTGCCTAATTTGTTGAGCTTCTCTAGGCATTCTTTGACCAACTTTAATTGATGGTTACTGAGTTGATCGCGTTAAGTGCTGCTTGACTGTCAGATAAGATGGCAATTTCCTGTTTTCGATAGTTCCTATCTAAGATAAATTGTACGCATCTTTCGATAGCGTAAATTTCTGCCTGAAGGATACTGGGGTAGGTGCCTATTGGTTCGGAGCATAGACTTAAAATAAAATATAGACTGAGCATCTCATTCATAAATAGCTGGAACATGCGGTCAGACACTGTCTTGTTATTGTTGTGTTATTGTTTTAGGTTATAACAAGTGCGACACGAGCGATAGATAGGTTGTCTCTGTCGTAACGGTCGTTCCCTGACGACTCTGCCGAGAAACACAACACTGTCTTTGTTTCTCAAGTACACCTGAACTCTCCGTATCATAGCCGGGTAATTTTTTTATTTTAATGAAGCTATAATTAAATTAAAAATATATCGTATTTAAACTTTTTTATATTTTATTAAGATTTAGGACAGGTTTTTTAAATATAAGTTTAGAAAAAACAATTTAGAGTCCAAAAAGGATAAAAATAATAAAATACACGTTATAGAAGAAATTTTATAATTGAAATTAGGTAATTTTTGAAATTAATAATAAATTATTAATTTTAGTCAAACATTTACAACCCCTAATATTAATCAAAACAGGATCTATTCCACAGATATAATAGAATCGGCGACAGGGAGAGAAAAAAAAATATGATTGTTGTAATTTTGTTTCTGGTTAAGTGATGTCTTATTATGTAAATTAGAGAAAACATAAATCTGTTCCATTAAAGCAAGGAAGGTGATAAAATAAAAACTACATTTATTTAACTCGGTACTGTCTTTATTATACCAGGTGCGTCTCAAAAGTGGCTCATCCCCCATAATTTTTTTATATTTTCAAATAAAAAAACAAGATTTAGTATGTTAGTATATGAAATAAATTAGGATTGATTGACGCATTCAATTGTTTTTGGTCACTTCCTTTTTAACCGGAAATGACTATAACTTTTAATTTTTAAACGGCGCCCTCGGTATATTTCTACTTTATTTGATAGAAAATGACACTCTGAATAGAATGACATATCATATGTCAACTTTTGACACTTTCGCATATGGTTTAATTGTAATTGTAACACGTGGTTCATAACGACAATTTGACTCGAAATACCAAGTGTGTGGTATCAATATATTCATAAAAAAATGCTTTTTCCAAATATGCTAACGAGTCACCCTTGTTCCATTTGAAAAAATTGACATATGTATGATTAAAAATATGATTTGTACATCTTTTAATCGGCCTAGACAAGACACGAAACCCATTAGACGATCAAAACTATTTTTCCAAGGCTCCTTGATTAAAACTTAGTGTTTTTAACAACACCATGGCACCCTGGATTGAAATTTATAATACGATTTGTTTTTAAGCGACAATGTCAAAAGTTGACATATGATATGTCATTCTATTCAGAATTCTATTATCATTTTCTATCGAATAAAGTAGAAATATACCGAGGGTGCCTTTAAAAATCAAAAGATGTAATCATTTCGGTGAAACAGAAAGAGACCAAAAACAATTGAATACGTCAATAAATCCTAATTTATGTCATATACCTACTAACATACAAATCTGTTTTTTTATCTGAAAAAATAAAAAAGTTATAGCGGTGAACCACTTTTGAGACGACCCGGTATATTAAAAAATATTGTCTCATAATGTAATATCATTTTAAAATTCTTGTATGTTATTTTAGATTCTGAAGATAATTTTAGAATAAACCGGAATATATTTTTAATAAAAACATTATTAATTATTAACAGGGTTATAATTATGATTTTGTTACAATGTAAGTAAGTAAATAATGTAATATAAGAGAAAAAATTCAGATTTTACATTTTACTAAAATATTATTTAAATAAGCGCCTTTCTACAACAACGCCACTGACTCCCAATGGGTAAATTGAGAGTTGCCTACCGGTCAAAAGTCGTTTCAAGACTTTTTTTCAACAATTTCTTGCAAATTTGGCACTATCGAACCATATTTTATAGTTTTTGAACAGAAAAAGTCAATAAAATAAACAATTAAGGACTACAAGCTAAGAAAATGCGTTAATACAGCCGCGGAGATAGCGGCAACAAAGCTTTACCGCACACGTGCGACACGTACTACAAGGTAATAAATGAATGAATAGGCTCCCTCGCCTCTAATCGGTGTTGTCATATTGTAAAGAACTTATCCTTATTAAACAGTATCCGACTTATAATTTAGTAGAATAAGGACTATTTAATACATCTATGGAATATTAAAACCTACTTTATTAAACTGTAGTATTAATATCTCAATATATGTGTATAACAAGAAAAAAAATATTGATAATATTAAAGACGTGACAACATAGGCTGGATGAGGAAGGCTCGGTTGACTGTACCCAGAAGTAAACATGTGTACAAAAAAGGTTGTTTGTCCGCGTTGAGATGTAAATAGTGTAGTCTATATTTTATTTTAAGTCTATGGTTCGGAGTATTTAGTTTTCGGCCCAAGTACTCCTATCCCTGTCTCTGCTTTGGTTTTGGAAGCATCAGTATACCACGTGATGGTATGGTTTTTTATATGTTGAGTAAGCGTTTCTTTCTTCCAATCCTTTTTATTACTCAATACGCCTAGTGACCACCATATCCTAGTAACAACTGGCTACGGTGGAAAATTTTACTAATTATTAATTAGCAATAGCCCACCTGATGAAGGTAGGCCCAGAAATTGGTCGTGGGAGTTGGAGTTGGTTTCCCCGTGAACGACAAACATAACAATTTTTCCTTTTCTTGGATTTTCGAAAATTGAAAAATATAGCAGCTCAAGGCAAGAATTTTGTATTTAGCAATTTATATTAAAATCTACAAGAAAACTTCTGTTTGCCTATTTAAATAAAATTTATTTTGTATTTTAGAATGTTTGGCGTAGAATTTTGAACGTGCTATGAAGATTTAAGATTACGATATTTATAGAAAAGTAGGTACAGACCATCTAAAGTAAATACCTAATATAATTTTGATTTCAGGAGAGTTCCTGTATTTGTAATAATTTTTTTAAGAAAAGTTAAAAAATATATATTTTATATTTATTTATTATTATCTCAGAAATGATCGAAATAGATTTACTCTTATCTTAGGATTACCTAAAGTGATCTGAAATAAAACCAAAAATGCAATAATATACAGGGTGTTCCATTTAAAAAAAATCATCCCGATCCACTCACACTTTTTTGAATCACCCTATAGAAGTTAAAATTATTTCCTGAAATATCTCCTCGTACATACTTTGCATAGTACGGTTTGCACTTAAATAAAATTCTCAAGTTTTTATTCTAGGAGCTACAGAGGCCCGACGCACTAATGCCGGACCCTATATAATAATATTATGTATCTTAACATTCCCTAAAAATTTTCTATTTAACATTTTTTTAAGTTAGTTTTACAAATCAAACGAGATAACGATCTTGCCTCTATCGTTGATTCACTCTATACATTTCATTTTAAAAATGTTTGGTTGATTTGATTGTATACTAACAAAAAACGTTTTCAAAAAAGCTAAGAATAATATGACATAAGTTTACAAAGCAATCAAACGGAAAAATGAAAAAAAATAAAAAAAAAACGGTGGAAATAAAAACTATAACGCAAACAAGAATGCCTTTCCGTCCCATACATCATCGCGTCACTTTTTTACTGCTACTCTTTGCCATTTCCCAAACAGAAACACACTTTATTGGGCCCAAAATAAATGTTTATTTTCCGTCGACGCTTGTTCTGCATCGACTATTTTCCGAAAACTTTCCGATCGTATTTTTCCCAAATCGGGTTTCGGCCGGATGGAATATAAGCAATATATCAAGTTTCGCAGCGTGGCCTTGGGCCATACAAATGTTGCCAGGGACAGAGACAAGATCGAGGCAAATATGTATTTTTGAAGATGTCCTAAAATGGAAGATTTGTCGACAGAAAGTAATGTAATAAACTCCGCAAAAAAATATCCATAGGGTAAATGAGAAGTTTCATAAAAAAATTAAAGTATTAAGTTTTATTACCTTATTAATTTAGAAGAAAAAAACAGTATTGAAATAAATAACTTATATATCTTAATGCAATAATAGAAGCCCTAGCGAAACAAGGTATTGACAGGCCTTATATAGAAACTCTCGCCAATATACAGGGTGGTCCGAATTGTATTCCGGAAACTTCAGCAGCATATTGCAGATAAAAATAAATAAAAAAGTTCGTATAAATGTATGTCATAAAATGCTTAGTTTGGGAGATACAGGGTGTAGAAATTTCATTTTTATTTCGATTTTTTCCAAATAATTTCTGAAGTAACGTCAATACTTATATGAAAATTGCTGTCTGGGAGTTTTTTGACATGAGAAATTTGATTTTGATGTCAATATAACTCCTACTAGTAGAGAGCGCCACCTACATATTTTTTAACTGGTTTGAAGAGTAATAACTTTTTGTCTGTACCTGTATAAAACTACTGAGTAAAAAAATATACATTTGTGACGTTTTTTACGTGAAAAAGGTCTCTTGGTAAAAATCGCTACGAGTAATGATTTTAGAGATATTTGAAATCGAACTTTTCAATACCTGTCATCATTGACATAAATTAAACATGTTGACTAAATAGTTATTAGATTGAAATCATAAATTTGAAATGTTTTTGTATCAAAAGTTCAACAAAAACTGTTTTATCATCATTTTTTGCAGAAAAAATTATGATTAATTTAAAAAAATAAAAACTTCCCAAATTTATTATTTCATTGAAATAACTATCTACTCAACGTGTGTTTATTTTTCGTCAATAATGACATGTATTGACTATTTCCATTCTAAATATCTTAAGAACGGTTGCTCGTAGCGATTTTTACAGAGATATTTTTTACATCAAAAGTGTTGGAAATGTATATTTTTTCGCTCGGTAGTTCTATACAGGTACGGACAAAAAGTTATTACGCTTCAAAACAGTTAAAACACATGTAGGTGGCGCGCTCTACTAGTAGGAGTCATATTGACATCAAAATCAAATTTCTAATGTTAAAAAACACCCAGACACCAATTTTCATCCAAATATTGACGTTACTTCAGAAATTATTTAGAAAAAATCGAAGTGAAAATAAAACTTCTACATCCTGTATCTCTGAAACTAAGCATTTTATGGCATACATTTATACGACCTTTTTTACTTATTTTTATCTGCAGAATACGCTGCCGAAGTTTCCGGAATACAGTTCGGACCAGCCTGTATACAAAGGAACCAAAGGTATAAAACAACCCCATAGTTCGACAGGGAGACGTGATATCCTCAAAGCTGTTTACAGACTACAGAAACATTAGAAGAAAAACGAAAAAAAAAGTATTTCTTTTGTAGATTTTCTCAAATAACTCAAAATCCGTTTGAGATATCGGAAAACGGTTCTCGGCAGTCAATTCCACGTAAAATTAACTATCAGTAAGAATATTTTAGACGTGATCGGAGACATTTCGGTTTTTGAGAAAATCGACAGAGGCTGCCAGGAGGAATTTTAGCCAAAAATTTTGGAAAATCGATTTTGCTTATTTCATAATATATTGTAGTCCTGAATGTGTACTTTACAAAACCGATTCGTTTTTGAGATTGGCACTTTTTGTTCCAGAGATACTCGTTGTTAAATATATCGGAAAACGAAAAAAATGTATTTCTTTTGTAGATTTTCTCAAATAACTCAAAATGTGTTACAACACTAGAAGAAATCTTCCGTTGACTGGATTGGACCAACAAAGAATTAAACATACATGGAGAATATCTCAACCATCTAAGAATCGCTGATGACTTAGTCCTAATTGCCAATAACCCTGAAGTAGAACTACAAGCACAAATTAATAAAAATGGGTCTCAAAATAAACTTAGCAAAAACTAAAGTAATGTGCAACAAACTAGTGGACAGAAAAGATATTCTAATAAATAACACAACACTGAAAATAGTAGAAGAATACATATATTTGGGACAACTAATATACAGCTCGGGATCTCTACTACCAGAAATCAACAGAAGAATTAAGTTAGCATGGTGTACTCATGGAAGAAACTCAATCATATTCAAATCTAGAATGCAACTTTATCTAAAAAAGAAAACATTCAACCACCATGTGTACTACCAGTGATGATATATGCATGTGAAACCTGGACACTTAAAACGAACGTTATACTCAATGGAACAAAATATGCTGGGAATAACCAAGAAAGACCGTAAAAGAAGAGAGTGGATACGACAAAAGACTCAGGTAATAGAGGCCACCTGGATGTGGACACCAGATGAACCACGTAAATTACAACACGGTACCCACGAGGATTTAAGAGACCTAGAAGAAGACCGAACCTGAGATGGGACAATGATGTTAGTGAATTATCAGGGATAACTTGGGCCCGCATAGCCATCAATAGACAACAATATGCCCAACTACAAAGAGAGTATCTAAATATGTCAGGGAGGCTACACAATAATTGGAAATGGTTGAATAAGCTGGAAATGATGATGATGATGATAATGATATTAAAAAGTTGTGAGATTTCATGCATAACAAAGTCAGTTAGTTTAGTTAGTGTCGTTGGAAGCACCAATTTAAAAATTTGTCTGATATTGATACAGTCACTATAATGTTGATAAGTACAGAGTAAGTGGATCGAGACGAGTAGCGACAGAAACCGTCGGCTCTTTTGATGTGGTGGGACCAAATTTTCTTTCTCTCTCTTTTGACGTGTTTGACAGATAGACTACCTATTTAACTGCCCAACTTCTGAAGTGGCCCTATAAACATGGTATACACTGCTCATAATTTGAAGTGGAATTAATTATAAAGTTTTATACATATTTTTTTGTTCTGTTTAATCCTTATTTTTAAATATGAATGAATAAAATATCTTACAGCTAATAAATAAATAAAAAAAATATTCGTTGCCTGAAGCATACTTGAAATAGAGTATATAGAGATAGTTGATAAATGGCAACAGTGGCAACTTCGCTTTTTCATATGACAGATAGACTAGTTATTTCGCGCAGCCGCAAAGAAAATTGAAAACCGGACTGTCGCTACTCGTCGGTTTACTTACTCTGATAAGTAATTGATTGGATAACAACTTATAATTGTTGAATACTATTAAATAAAATATTGCTACACCGTAAATTATTATCAATGAACTACACCTAATTTTAAAGTAACATTTTAAGTATCTATTTTATTTTTATCCGCTTGATTATACAACGTTTTAAAAATTTAAATAATAAATCCGTTTTTAAAAAAATAGCCAAAACTACTAGACGCAAAACTCTGATGCTCGAATTTGCATTTTTATTCGTTTTTAGTTGCATTACTAATTTACTTTAAAATTTATTTTATATTTATAAATTTTATTTTATATAATGGCATATTTATGATTTAAGCGTTTGTTGGAAAACTTCATTGAATTATTCATATCGTATAATACATAACTTTCACAATAAACATCCACGTATAAAATATAAATTCTATAGAAATCAAAATTTTGAAGGTAAAAATAATATTTTCGGGACCATAAAACGAACGTTTTTTTTTTTAATTTGGGTTTGTTAAATTATTTCTAAGTTTATATGTGAAAGTCCATTATAATTTTCCACGGCCGAACAAAAGCCAAACTTTATATACATTTTAACAAGTTTCAATTTTAGGGTTATATTATTATTATTATTATATTTATAATATATTATATTGATTAACGTTAGCTTTTACGGTTATTATTCTGGTTAGTATTATTCTGGTAGGTAGTTAGTTAAATTAAAATAGTATACAGAAGCGTAAAAAGGTCTTAACTAATGTCGATTATGAAAATAACTACTAACTGGCACTAGAAAATTTCCATGGCGACACCAACTATCCTGTTTGTTATTGAAAAATCAATTTTTATTCCAAATCTGAGCCAGATAGGTATATGACATCCTAATATAGTTTGAAAGAGCATTTAAATCTGCTTCTATTTATTATAAAAAATAGAGGGTGTTCTATTTGAAATAAAGAAGTTTTTATGTAAAATAAATATTTAAAATAGATCAGCAATTTTTTCGTACACCTGTATACATTTAGGAATGCAATCAATTTTTCCAGTAATGTTTATTTCTCTGCCTTTAAACTGAGCACAAGAATTAATTCTGAAAAGTAATGTAGAGGGTGTTGATAATCTTTTCTATTATAGCATGCATATTTAAATATCTTTAAATATCTCAAAAACCAAAGTTTTAAATATATTTAACCCTTCTAATAAATGCCTTTTTTAGGTCCAAGAATCCAAAAATGAAATAAAATACTGGGTATACATAAGAAAAAATATAATTTTGGTATGAATCTTAGTTTTGAAACAACACCCTGTACATTTCAGAATAATTTTAAATTACAGTTCATACCAAATAAACTTCTAGTCACGTGATTAAGCTTGACCCGCATAGCGTTGTCCACTTTTACATATTTTCTTTCATATAAAATATTTTAGGAAACAAAAATAATATACAGGGTATTCTGTATACTTCGGCAGCGTATTCTGCAGATTAAAATAAATAAAAAAGTTCGTATAAATGTATGTCCTAAAATACTTAGTTTCGGAGATACAGGGTGTAGAAGTTTCATGTTTATTTCGATTTTTTTTGAAATAATTCATGAAGTAACATCAATATTTGGATGAAAATTGGTGTCTAGGAGTTTGTTGACATGAGAAATTTGATTTTCATGTCAATATGGCTTCTACTTGTAGAGGGCGCCACCTACATATGTTTTAACTGGTTTGAAGAGTAATAACTTTTCGTCCATACCTGTATAAGACTATTGAGTAAAAAAATATATATATTTACAACTTTTTTTGCATAAAAAAGGTCTCTAGGTAAAAATCGCTACGAGCAGTGGTTCTCGAGATATTTGGAATTGAAATTATCAATATTATACCTGTCATCATTGACATAAATTAAACATGTTGACTAAATAGTTATTAGACTGAAATCATAAATTTGAATTTTTTTGTGCCAAAATTTCAACAGAAATTGTTTAATCATTTTTTCGCAGAAAAATTTATGATTAATTAAAAAAAAATACAAATTTATTACTTGGTCAAATAACTATACTCAACGTGTGCTTATTTTTTTTTTGTCAATAATGATATGTATTGACTATTTTCATTCTAAATATCGTGAGAACGGTTGCTCGGAGCGATTTTTACCAAGAGATATTTTTTACGTAAAAAGTCATGGAAATGTGTATTTTTTTAGTCAGTAGTTTTATACAGGTACGGACGAAAAGTTATTACTCTTCAAATCAACCAAAACGCATGTAGGAGGCGCCCCCGACAAATAGGAGTCATTTTGACATCATAATCAAATTTCTCGCGTCACAAAACTCCCACACACCAATTTTCATCCAAATATTGACGTTACTTCAGAAATTATTTAGAAAAAATCGAAATAAAAATAAAACTTCTACACCCTGTATCTCCGAAACTAAGTATTTTAGGATATACATTTATACGAATTTTTTACTTATTTTTATCTGCAGAATATGCTGCCGAAGTTTCCGGAATATAGTTCGGACCACCCTGTATAGTTATTATTTACATCAACAAAACTCACCTCCTTAACACCACTTAAGGAACATAAAGGGCCATTACTACCGCTTTTCCGTTATAATATGACTCCTAATATTCTAATTAAGTTGCGATGAGGTTTTTTACGGCTATTAAGCTATCTTGTACACTTCGCACTAGAAGAGGTTTTAAAAAGAACAATGTTCGACTGCAAGGTCTGCTAGTAAACATTGTCAAGCTTAAAGTACCGTATGATCGAAAAAAATGGCATCCAGTTGGCTGGGAAATAAACATCAATGACATTTCCCATATAAATTTACATATAAAATGACAACGATCTTCATTCCATAGCCATCGCTGACGCCGTTTTTTCTCGATCATACGGTATTACCACAGCTTACAGAATAACATAGCTTTGATACTCGCCAATTTTTCCCACGCTCGAATTTAAAACGCCCCACTCCGACGATGCGCTAACTGAATTAAGTGACCGACAGTCAGCCTCATTCAGTCGATGCATAGCCTCCACCGGTGGCGCGTAGTGCCGTATTACGGAAGATTTTAATTCGATTTTTTTTCTTATATTTAACCATAGGTATTTGTGCTTTTATTTCAATTTTATTTTTATTGATGGAATGGGAAAAGGTTTTCCGGGATGTGCGGCTGCTGGTTGCACAAATAATTATGGAAATAATTCAAAATATAGTCTGTTTAATTTTCAATTCAATTCAAAATTAATGTTCAATTCAAAAGTATATTCACACTTTAGAGCTTTTCAAAACGATGAAGACTACTTATTTGGAGGCTTGCTAATGCCAAGTGACTATTTTTTTATTTAGTTTCCTCATTGGAGGCTATTTTTATAAGCTTTTATTTAACTTGCTTTGTATGTAACTATCTATGTATGTATGTATGTTTGTTCGGGGCAAATCTTGTAAGCTAAATTAAAACCACTTCCTTTTATTGTAGGAGATTGAAATTTGGCATGTAGGTTCAGTCCCGATGACAATACATATTTTTGTAAGGCATGACCCGAATTTTTAACAGCTGTCAAAATGGCGGCATTTTTGAGGTTTTGATTTTTTAAAATTCTATTTATGAATGGATTGGGCTGAAATTATATATATATATATATATATATATATATATATATATATATATATATATATATATATATATATATATATATATATATACATATATATATATACATATATATATATATACATATATATATACATATATATATATATATATATATATATATATATATATATATATATATATATATATATATATACAGGTTGTTAACTCGACAGTTACTTATAGGGAAACAGAATGGCAACACTTCCTATTGAGAACGTATGCATTATTGATTTTTCTGCCGACTCGTCCCGTCGCGTCGTCTATCGACGAGCGGGCCGAGGTTATTTCAACCATAAAACTCTTGCCGCGAGTAATGAACAATTTAACAACCTGTATAGGGTATATACATATGAAAAAAAATATATGGACGGCCATCTTGAAAAAATGACAGTTTAATGACATGTCAAAATTTCAAAGTCAACCGATTTTCATAAAAATTGATATATAGGATGGCCATGGGCTAAAATGAAAGAAAAAAAATTTGAGCTGTCAAATTTGACAGTTGTCAAAAAAATTTCAAAGTTGTCCGATTTTGATAAAAATCGATGATGGCCGTGGGCTAAAATGAAAGAAAATAATTTTGAGCTGTCAAATGTGACAGCTGTCAAATAATTTCGAATTTGTCCGATTTTGATAAAAATCGATATATTGGATGCCCCCTACCCCATAGTCAGTTTTCATTTTATTTGTCTCACATTTGAACTGTCAAATTTGACAGCTGTCGTAAATCGATATACATACTATTAGGATACCCATAGAAAGTTATTTAAGAAAAAAATTGAGTTTAAGTGTGTGGCACTGAGAAACCAGCATAACTAAAAAGTAGAAAATAAATTTTATAAAAAAACCTATTTTAAAAACAAGCTTTTATTTAAATACACTAAAAAGAATAAAATAAACTCTTTTTCTTTAAAACTTTTATTATGAACTTAGAACGTCATTACACAATTTTAATATTAGATATATAAAAGCTTGTCGCGAGATTTCTCTACATCGATAAACAAGTAAATTAACTAAAACCTGTGTCTACCCTGTCTCATTCTCAAAGTTTCTGTTATGATAGACCACTAGACCAGGAATTACAAGATAAAGTTGTCGTACCAGATTTTTATGAGTGCAAATGTACACTCAAATCTCGCGACAAGCTTTTATATAATATTAAAATTGTGTAATGACGTTATAAGTTCATAATAAAAGTTCTAAAGAAAAAGTTTATTTTATTCTTTTTAGTGTATTTAAATAAAAACTTGTTTTTAAAAAAGTTTTTTTATAAAATTTTTCAGAACAATTTTGAAGAACTTTTCTTAAATGAAAATATATTATGTAAATTCGTTAAATTATTTCAGACAATTAAATTCAACCATCAATCAAAATTTTCCTATAATGTATTTTTTGTTAAATTTATACGCAAAAGTTAGAAATTATTATACCTTAAAGAATATTACTAAGAACTTAAATGTAGCAAACAAAAACCGAAAGCTCCTAATTTAGAAACATTCGTAAATAACTATAAGTAATCAATGTACTTATTTCATTTTGCTGTTATTTCTAGAAATAAATTATTAATTTGTTTTTTAAATGTTTTTCTTTGAGAATGCATATTTATTTAAAGTCAACAATTTAAAAAACGTGTATCTAAATTATGTTCTAGCACCAGTCGAATAATTTTTTACGTCACGTGTAAAATTTTTTTGAATACATCTCTGGGCTGACTGGCGCTTACGCGGCTATTGGTTTTGGCGAGGGAGCTCGCCGCTCTAGTGTTCCCCCTCTTTCGAATCGCAAATCCGAGCGTAAAAAGATCAAAGCGGCACGCTACACTGTCCGAGCTGGTTTTTACTTAAGCTGTGGTATTACAATACCATTTATTTAAGTTAAAATGATATGAAATATATGCACATTGCCTCCCCACACATACCCATAAAAAAATTGTTTCTACATTTTTCTGTCCCCCTATTATCAACCGAGGAGAATGAGGTGCGTCACCCAGTATACTGTTTTTCTCGCAATAAAATGGCAGACTCACGTTTAATAAAAGAACAAAGATACTTTTTTCGCTTTCAGAATAGTATATTGTCAGAGAACGGAGTTAATATCCGTCTACTTCTAAATTTTGAAAAGTTATCCGCCTTTATATATGGCAGAGAGCCACTACGGCAATTCGTTTGATGTTGTTTTTGTCCCGGCCCGTACTACAATAAAGTCTAATAGAAAAATACTGCTCGAGACTGCTCACTTTGTTATCGTCAACGAATCTGTGAAATTTTCGTTTGAAAAGTTTACAACGTACTTCGGTTCTCTGATATTGAATTTGTAAATCTTACATTTTTTCTGAAAAAAATGTATTTTTTAGAAAAAAAAATAAGAAAGGTTTGTCTAGTACAATCTATACTAACTCGAATTCTAAGGGGGTGAAACTATCCCTCAAATATTAAAATATTATATAATATCTGTTTAAACTGCTTGACGTTTAAAGCTGATTTTTGGCAAACGGATAGACTGTGGGGTGTAGAGGTTCGATAAGGAGGGGTTTCTCGAATCTCAAATTCCAAGAGGGTGAAAACGCCTCTCAAATATTACAATATTTGTTATTTAAAAAACGGTTAGCCTTTCGGGAAAACGCTTGGATAAGCATAATTTTTTTGGTTTTTTTACATATTTTGAATTTTTTTTAAAAATCATACAGGGTGTTCCAAAAAGTAGGGTAATTTCTTAAGCACGATTCTGCTTAAACTGCTTGACGTAAAAAGCTTATTTTTGGCAAACGGATTTTTCGAAAGTCAAATTCCAACGAGGTGAAACTTACTTAAAATATTACCAAGTTATATAATAATATCGCCATATTGTTTTTTCTCATGCTGACATAAATGTGAGAAAATTTTGTCCAGTTTGTATGTTAATAGAAATTCTTGCTTTGCTTTATCATCACCATTACAAATGATTATTTCGACGCGAACGAAGTCGCTGGTACACGCTAGTCAAACGTCACAAAAGTATTAATTTTTCGGACGTGATTGGCAAAATAAAAAGATCATTTATAAAAGTAACAGTCTAAGAGCCAGTGACAGGTAACTTATATGTAATTTATAAAACCTGAATTTTTATCCAGTGAGTCTCTCAAACCTGCCAACCATGAGATGGAGTGTCGCTAAGCCCAGTGAGGTGGACTCTTAACTGTACAGGGTGGGTCAAATTCGACGCTTTTAAAGGAAAACGCCCTTTTCTATATGAGATAGACGAAAACTAATATTGGTGTCTGGAGCTCAAAAGAAGAATTTTTTTGAAAAGAAAATTTTGTATTTTTATGAAAACATTTCCAAATCACCTTTTTACGTAGAATTTAATGGTTTAAGTATAATATTTTTAAAATTAATAATTAAAGAGTTATCAACAGACAAATTTAATTTTTATTTAGGACACCGTTTATATTTCTAATTAAGCGAAAAGAACTTATTTTTAAAAAAATTATCTTTCCAAAAATATAGCACACTTGATATTTTGTTATAGTTCCCTTCAAAATGCAGAATTTGTGCCCTTAATGGAACTCGACAACATATTTTTTTCAGCAAGACGAGGCACCGCCTCAGAACGCTGAAGTTATCAACAAATTTTTGCAGCCAATTTCGAGAATAACTGAATAGCTAACCAAGATCCCAGCCTTTGGCCGTCGAGGCCGCCGCGCCGGACTTAGTGTCTGTGGATTTTTATCTTTCCGGAAGAATAAAAGTTCTTATTTTTAAATTGCCCGTATATTCTAGATAAGAGTTAGAAGTATTTAGCTGTTATGCGAGGGTACCTTTCACCCCTACTGAGTTAATGAATTCGGCGAGAAATTTTCAAAAACGGCTTCCGTCTGTCCAAAACAAAAGACCATATCGAACGCCTGCTATTAATTTTTATTGTTATATTAGATATAGTTTAAATGTGTTGATGTTGGTTAAATATAGTTTAAATTGTTATAAAATTCTGCATCTCTCATTGCAAATATTATTTTTGTTTTAATTGCTGCTCACAGCCGACGCCGTTCAAAGCCTACTTATTCAAAGTAAGTGAATTTTTAAAACCTCTATATCTCGAAGAGGAATCGAACAAAATATCAAGTATGTTATATTTTTGGAAAGGTAACTTTAAATTATTTTCAATGAATTAAAAATATACAGGGTGTCCCAAATAAAAAATCAATTTTTCTGTTGATAATTATTAATTTTAAAAAAATATACTTAAATCAATACGTAAAAAGATGCTTCGAAAATGTTTTCACAAAAATACAAAATTTGTGATTTGTTAAAAATGCAAATTTTTGAAAAACACCCCGTAACTCCGAAACGGTAACAGATATCTCTCGATATGTCTCAGCTTTGTTTCAGCGTTCATTTTCCTATAATGCGGTCCGAGTTTACAATGATATTTCCAACGATATCGGACACCCTTCTGGCATTCAGTCTTTTAAACAGAGAGTGAAAAGCTATATGTTGGGAGAGCGTATGTTGAAAGACTAATATTTAAACTTGTTCAATTTTTTCTCACTTCTCACATTTTTACCTTATTTTTTTATATATATTTTGTAATTAATTATTGAATAATGTAGGTCTTTAATCATATTTCATATATGTACTTGACTATTCATTTTACTACTTTTTCCTTACATATTTTTTTTTGGATAGTTCCGTGGAAGAGCACAAATGCGAACGTCGCCATCGTTATTATTTTAGTTTGTATACAATTATTGTTTATATACCTAATAAAGACATTTTGAATTGAATTGAATATCGATGTGCGGTTTTTCCCATGTGTAGTGAAACGCGCGTCCAGTGTAAAAGTAAAAGTGTTTTGGTGTATTGTGGTGATTTAGTGGTTTATTTTGAAGAAAATTCTAGTATTAATGAATGACTAGTTAATAACAAATTTTTGTGATATCTATGTCTAGAATCTCGTATTATAAGATTCTTATAAACTGCTGATATTGTATTTACAACAAAAGACATTATTTTTGATTATTTTGAAAAAAATGTTAACGTTATGCATGCAAAAGTCGTGAAAGACGGTACACTTAAAAAAAACTCATTTGATCACCTAGTATCAGAGAATGAAAAAATATAATTTAAAAAGCGTAACTAATTAGACCTGGCATAATCTGAATTTGAAACAACCTAATTTGAATCTAAATGATATATTTAAAAAAAAAATAATGGACAAGTTGCGTAAAAAAATTGTATTATTATCTTGCAATGTTACTACAGTTGAAGGATGGAACCTTTGGTGTTATAACACCAAAATAAAATATTAATTCACGACAATATACCACAACACTTGCACTGGACGCGCGTTTGGCCAACTATGTTAGCATCATCAGCAGATGATTAAAACTGAACTAATATCTACAATTGAGCATTTATAGGGGCTCAGTTGGCATCAAGTATTCAATCCAAGCGTGTCAAAACCAACCGCGCGTAACAATTAATTATCGAAACTGGAACATTCTCTTCCTATCGCTCTAGTTTCGGTAATTAATTGTTACTCGCTTGGATCAATTATTGTAGATATTAGTTTAGATTTAAGCATCTGCTGATAATGCTAACATGATTAGCGAAACGCGCGTCCAGTGCAAAAGTAAAGTGTTCTGGTGTATTGTGGTGAATTAGTGTTTTACTTTGATCTAGCGTTTAAAATTTGATGGAAATTATCAATCAGGATTGTTGACATATTTCAATCAATGGACAATGGTGTTAAATAATAGACGTAAAACCGAGACGGTATTCTATAAATTATCCGAGTTCCAATTGAATATTTAAAATGGCACTGTCCAAAACTAATTATCGTGCGAGCACTTGAACTATGCGACCGAAAACGTCCGAAAATTCGATTCGGTCACGGACAATTTGCCATCGAATTAATGAATATTTCATGGAGGTTTTTGAGTGTTTCGTGGCGCGTGTGATTGACATAGCGCACGGGTCCTGGCATTTCGCATCGATTCCAACTTAAATTCCATTTGCGTGTTTCCAGGTCAAGCGTAAATATGCCGAGAGGGAAAAATGTCTCAAATTGTTCGATATCTAGGTATAACATCAGCAAAATAAGTATATGTAGAGTAAAGTTGGGTTAAAACGTGAATTCATATTATTATATCTATGTGAGAATTAAACTACCTTATTGAGGAATACGGAGATCAAACTAGTGAGGATACATTAACTGCAGATATGAATAATATAGTAGAGTAAGTACCTCTATGAATTTGAATATTTATACGATGGTGTAAGCCTTCTATACGGATTGACTTCCGTCTCTTCAAATCATCGCTTATTCCGATGTAAATAATTCGTAAGATTTATGCTTCCATAATCATTATAATACTATAGCACTATTTTAATTACCCTTAAGAGTACTAACATTGTTAGGTCTAACAACAATATAATATTAATTATACATCATTCAAATTACTTTAAAAATGCTATGATAAAAACATTGAATCCTGTTTCGTAAATAATTTAATATATTGGTTGGTTGGCACTTAAGTTGAATAACTTTATACTAAGGGCTGGCAAAGGTTAGTCTTGGGTCGAGATTTCTGTTTGTAAAAGGAGTACAATGCGTTTATAATGTACTGAACAAAGAGAGAACAGTAAACACGTTGCCAAACTTACGAACTAAACCGAGAAACTGCGCATATTACTAAGAGACGTAGAAGGGGATATAGCAGATTTGTCGCAGTCCACCGGTCGACCCAATCAGTACCTCTGTCAGTACTTAAAGTTCTAGGGAAAGGTGTACATGATGCGTTCAGCTTCGCGATTTAATTACGTCTCGCGATACTTTATTTGTTTATTTATTAACGAGTCGTTGTAATTTTCCCTATAGCATGAAAAAGTTTAAGAGCAAGTTAGAAACACTTACATTTTTGGTAAAAGTAAGTGGAATTGAGTTGGTGTTCGACAGTGGTCGCGTTATTAGAACTCTGAATTTAAAATGAATCGATATCTCAAAATCTATTAAAAATAATTCATTGTAGTTTTTTCAGAAACTTTCATAATATTTCTGCTATATTTTTTTCGCAGAGAGTATGTGAAAATCTTTATAAATAAAAATTACATGATTGCTGAAAATTGCTATGCACTAAAAGTAAAATGGATGGGTTGTTTAAAATTTTTGAATGGAATAAAACAACCTTATCGAATTTTTCTTATTTAAACATATTGTAAAAGATCCGATCTTCAAAATAAAAAAAAGTTTCAATATTTAAAGTGGTTCTTAAGTTATGGCGTATTATGTGTTAAAAAGTTGAGTTTTTAAATTATCGCGATTACTGACGTTTTATCGTTATAAAAAAATGGACACCCTAACGATATCCTTATAATTCCATTTCAGATGCTCAGAAACATATCTAATTATTTTATCTTTTCGAAAAAAAGTCGTTTGACAATAAGCGGCTTGCGATCGTGATTCTACTTTACCTGATAGGGAAAGGCGTACCGGCAACGCCGCTACAGTACACCGTCGCATTTCTCTCACTCCGACTTAATAACATCCCTATGCGATTTACTTCCACACATGTAAGTACCGACCCAAGAGTAACAGTTGCCAGCACGGTATCATGGTAATATATGCAATAAAATATTACCTAAAATATTACCTTCTAAAATGACAAACTCGGTAGAAGTGTCAGAATTCGGGGAAGAATTAACTTAAATGTTCCCTTGTTTACCTGAAACAATAAAAAAATGGGATTAGTTATAAAAAATAATATTATATGCAACAACCTTGTTGTTTCTGAACAAACTTTGTCATATATTTTCTATTTTTAATTTTTTTTATAATTAATTTATTACACTTTCTTATTCTATGGTAACCGTGAATTTACAGGGTGAGTTTTCTACAATTTTCTCTATGGGTATCTCGGAAACTACTGAAGATAGAGAGTCGGTGAAATGGGGAAATAATTGCAGTTTTGTGGGGTCATAAATATGCGCCTTTCAGATTAAAAGGTTCATGGCTTACTAGATATTTAAAAAAAAATAATTTCGGCCATTTTAAAAATTATCTCTAATTCCATTATAATCTATTTTAGACAAAAAGTTTTCATGTAAAAGTTGTAGATAATCACATCCTTAATGAGATTGTGTACTCCGTTTTTTCTAAAGCCTGTCATTTTTGACATATGACACAAACATAGTATGTTTTTTTAAATGGAAACCATAAGCTCTGAAGCCTGGTCTGAAGTCTACTTGAGAAACACTCCCGGCCAGAGAGACCAGAAATATTATAAAACCTTCCATGCAAGATGCTGAAAATCTTCCTAATTTAAACAGAAACGGCTTCTTTAATTATCACCCGAATTAAGAAATACGATCTTCCAAAATGTCTTAAGTAGTGATTGCAATTGTCCTTAAATTAATCTTTAATATTAAAATCCTTATTACTGCTGTTTAATGAATTAAGTTCATGTAATATTCTGCTTTTATTTTAAGAACGATCGCTATCATCTCTCTAATAATAGTATATTGTTCTAATAGGAGTAAAAATGACACTTTCTGTGGCGAGGCTGTACGTTTGACGGACGAGCGTTGGGACACACAGCCGAGGCACAAAAAGTAATTTTTACTCCGAACAGAACTTTTTTTTAATTATTGGGCTATTTTTTTCAAACAATTTTAAACATTCCAAATAATATAAACATATTATTTAAAAGTAATACGTTGTAAGTAATTGTATATCGAGAAACTATGGTTACGTTCGTTGAATTTGACACTTTATGTCAGTTTAATCAGAGGTTTAATATTATATTTTCCTACTTTTATGCTTGGGTGTAAAAGTGGTTTACTTTTATAGTACGAGAGCTAGCAACGTCGGGGGGAAAACAAGTATTTTAAGACGTCTGGCTCTTTGATATATCTTTTACTATGCTCTCTAGAACAGCATGCAGTCAGTCTGGCTGCCGGTAAACGTTGCGTTTCCTACTGCGCATTGAAAGAAGATCCTATATTTTTATCAGTCCTTTAAATTCTAGTATTGAATATAAATCGAACATGTCTCCATAGCGCAGTGCGTAGAGTTTCCGACCACGATCCGATGATTCAAAGTTCGAATCCGGGACAGGGCAAAGACTTTTTTAAACGAAAATAAAAAAAGAAAGTCTTTGCCCTGACCCGGATTCGAACTCTGAATCATCGGTTCGTGGTCGGAAACTCTGCGCACTGCTATGGGGACATGTACGATTTATATTCAATATTAGAATTTATAGGACTAAATTAATAAAAATATAGAATCTTCTCCCGATGCGCAGTAGTGAACGCAATGGGTATCGGCAGCCAGACGGGCCGCATGCTGTTCCAGAGAGCATAGTAAAAGATATATCAAAGAGCCAGACGTCTTAAAATACTTTCTCGAAAACGTTTCTAGCTCTTAGACTATTATGGCTAGGCCTTAAAATGACTTTTTTAAATTGTCAATTACGTCACAAAAATTAATACTTTTGTGACGTTCGAAAAAAAATCATTAGGAATTAGTAAATAAAAAAATATCACGATATATAATATGAACCAAATAAGCTTAAGCAAAAAGAATAATAATTAAATTATTGGTTATTACTCTAAATCATACATGCTCAATTAATTTTCTGATATCGTCGCTAAACACGATCATCCCCCTAATTTCGAGGAATCCAAACAACATACCCTTTATTTACAACTCTCTTCCCCTAGTCCAATCAGTTACCACTTATCGCTCGCCTCCCATATCGATTAATCGGCCTGACTTCGGTGCACATCGGTTTTTTCAGTCCACGTGAGATATACGTCACCGAGGATTTCAGCCTGAACTAATAGCATTAGCCTCCCCCTCACTCCAACCCGCTGTTCGCTCGACCCCCCTTGTTTTTGTAGGGTTACTGTCATACGGTTTATTTACGTTTTGACACGAGTCTCGACGACGACTGGCAAGGTCAATAAGGGATTTGGAAAATGGCAAATGGAGGAATAATATTTATATTTTATGAGGAAGATAAATGTTAGAGAGATATAGAGTGCTCCTATACTAAGTTTGAACACTAAACTTAAAGATTATAGGGGAATGATAGTGATCCTAATAATAAAAAATGTTTATTGCATTTATAAAAGTTGAAATTTGCCCATTTTTGATAGTTTTTTTTGAGTTTATATATTATATTGTAATTTGATTAAGTTTTATGAGAATGAGTAGAAAGTGCTTTTCTAAGAGGTGGGTAATCAACTTACCAAACTCTTCCTTGTTACTTGCTAACGTCAGGTTGACCATTGTCAGTTCTTAGGTTTGGTAATTTTTTACTATACAGGGTGCTACAAATTCGAGGTACGAGTATTGGTATCTCGGTAACCGTAATAGATACGAACATGGTTAAATTGGGGCAAAGTTGAGAGAAACAAAGTATCGAGATGTGCACCAAAATGCCATCAAAAAGTTTTAAGAATTTTAAAGAATGCTGAGTTTTTTACAAAAAAAAAACGGATTTTTTTGTAAATCAATTTTATTTTTTCCTGTCGTTAGATTTTAGAAAATCAAAAAACTAATATTGCAAATTCTCATAGCCACTTTATTAGGGCTATCTGATAGTATTTTTAGATTTTCAAATTAACTGATAATTTGTAAGATACAGAGACCAACTTATTTTTTTTTAAATACGGACTTCCATTTTTTTTCAGATTTTGAAATAACTCGGTCTCCTGAGTACAATCCTTGTATATGAATTTTTAAAGTAGCTCAACCTAAGACGTTTATGGATGTAAAGCACCAGATGGCGGGGCGTATTTCACAGTCTTTTACTAGAGAAAAATATTTTTAGTTACTCTGAATTTTGAAGCGGCCAATAAAAACAGAGAAAATAAAAATCGATAATTTTCGGACTGTGCCAATTGGTTACTAATCGACCAGATACTTTTTGTCTATTAGATATGCTATAAAAGCTGGTAATTATACAATTCGACCATTGTAAATACCCGACAAATTCCGCAAGGCCGACGAGGTCGATGTTTTTCACTGATAAGAAAAAAAAATGTTTGTTTAGATAATTTTCGAGATATTTTTTCTTTCTGAATGCACATTTTAAAGTATTTTATATTCTTTGTCCGCTTGATCTATTATACTGGTCGCACGTATCGAAGTTTTATTTCTTGTAGTTTTAAAATATTTTCTTGTTTCTTTGTAGTTGTAATGTAAAATTAGATTAATTTATTAAGTTTGATTATAATGTTTAGTGTAGACTACCAGAAGAAATTTAGTAGTGTTTTTATATTTTATTTTGAAGTTAAGTAGTAGGTGAAGGGGTAATTTGGTTAATTTTTCTTTATGTTTGATTAATTAATAAGTTTGATAATTTGTTTAGTGTAGAATACAAGAAGTAGTTTGTGTAGTGTTCTTGTAAGAGATTATATTCATTTATTTTGTAGTTGAGTAGAAGGTGAAGGTATTTGGGTATTTTTTTCTTTTTGTTTTTCTTCTAATAATTATTGTAGTAGTTCTTTTAAATATTGTGATAGATACATTATAATCTTCCTTCTACTTTTCTGGTAGTTGAATATACGAAAAAAATCTGATCAAATTTATTTTAAATGAAATTAATCTAGTCTTATTAATTAATCAAATTAAACTAGTCAAATAATATTAATTGCAATCAATTATTAAAAAATATTAATTATTTTGGAAAATAACTTTTGAAATGGAGTATTATTGATAAAATTTAGCCAATTTTTTTTACCCAGTAGCGTATTTCAATATGATCTTATCATTTATCACTGTATAATAACTTTGTTGTGGCAGACAAATATACCAGTTAGTTTCAAAATATTATTTTTTTTCAAACGTCACAAAAGTATTAATTTTGCGACGTGATTGACAATATAAAAAAGTCATTTTAATGCCTAGGCATAAAAGTAAAGCACTTTTACGCCTAAGCATAAAAGTATGAAAATATATTATTAAAATGACATAAGTCTCAAATTCAACGAGCCGTAACCATAGTTTCTCGATATGTAATTACTCATGGTACAAAGAGAACTTGAAAACAAGGTATGGTCGATAGCGTCTCCAATTTCGTTCAGTTTGCGCATATCGCCTGTGACGTCATATGCCATACAATAAAATATCCGTATTGTTCAATTGCCACTAATAAAAAAAGACCTAAAATAGGGAAGAATTAAATAACCCCTAAAGTTATGTAAAATCATCGAGTTTGACATTTGAAAAGTTATGACACATTATACACATTTATTATGTATCATCTGTTTGAAAATTTGAAATTGGCGCGTGGAGCTTGCCGACCAATAGTGCCGTTTATCACCTGTGACGTGATGACCAACCTGCGCAATATCATACCTTATTTTCTTTGTATCATGATAATTGCTTACAAGGTATGAGTTTTAAATATTTTTATATTATTTGGAACGTTTGAAATTGTTTAAAAAATTATTTGTGGCGTTTGAAAGAATAGCATGTTCTATTCGGAGTAAAAATGACTTTTGTGCTTCGGCTGTATGTCAAACCTACAGTCTCGCCACGAAAAGTGTCACTTTTACTCCTAATAAAACAATATACTAGAAAGTTTTATGGTTTAACGGGCTTTGTGAGTTAAAACATAATGATATTTTCAGTTTTTATAATTCTTGATGGAAAATAAACGGCGCGGCGTCAGCGATGGCTATGAAATGAAGATCGCTGTCATTTTATATGTAAATTTATGTGGGAAATGTCGTCGACCGTCGGAAATGTCGTCGATCGTCATTTCCCTGCCAACTGGACGCCGTTTTTTTTTCATATGGTACAAAGTTAAAGCAAACTTGACTCTGACCATGTTTTACGCTAAGAAAGATTTATTTCGTGTAATAAAGATTTAAATGGTGTATTAAGTACATAATATTTATTTAAATGTCAAATAATATTATTGAAACAAGTGCCAAAGAAATAAAGCAAATAATCGATATTTTTGACTCCGCCCCTAATCGCATGCTTCATTCTTTTAAAGCTTTGCGATTTGTTCGCCAGAGGCAGCACATTTTGTCGAGAGGTTGACCAACTTTAAGAATATATAAACAAGGGTACAATGATGTGCCACAGTTTATACTTTTTTTGTTTTGGGTACCTTAACAGCAACAAAACTATGTTAATATTATTTACAATAATTTCAAGTTCTTTTTGGTTTCTTAAATTATTTAATCTGATTATTCTCATCGCAACAATATTGATCAGCGCTAATTAACATTGCAAAGGAAAATCGAGCCAAATGGAAGATTCAAATAAATAATATCCAGGTCAGAAATTTAAAGATATTATTTTTAACTTTTTTTATTGTGAATTTGAAATCTTAGTGTGCGATGACGTCAAGTAATGTAGCCGCTTGGCGATAGGTCCAGAAACTTTCTTGGTGAACATCCCAAAGCGCAACTTTGCCCAAATTTAACCATGTTCGTATCTATTACGGTTACCGAGATACCAATGCTCGTACCTCAAATTTGTAGCACCCTGTATAGTGTTCTAAACTTATTAAGAAACTAATTATGAGACCTACATACATGTGTTACTACAGTAATAGCCAACATCCGATATGTGATTGCTCCACATCTATTTTTTTTCCTAAAAGTGGAGTCGATCGATTTGTACAGCGATCGGCTTATAATATATCCTTACCGCATTCTTATAGCCTTTTTTCGTGATCAATTGGCACTTTTTTCTACTTTTCCTAATCCCACTTCCTTTTCATACGCCATTTAAGCCCGTTTCAATTAGCCAGTCGATTCGAAAGAGAATCGTTCGTT
Organism: Sitophilus oryzae; assembly: GCF_002938485.1. Taxonomy (NCBI): domain Eukaryota; kingdom Metazoa; phylum Arthropoda; class Insecta; order Coleoptera; family Curculionidae; genus Sitophilus; species Sitophilus oryzae. Next base: position 6,193,913 of record NW_022146304.1, on the reverse strand, counting down.
CTTCTTTTTAGCCCCAGCCGCGCCGCAAACCGATTATCCGGCGCTGAAACAAGACCGATAATGGCGAGTCTGGAGTGGCTGTGTCATTTCGCGCTTCGCCGAATACGACTCGGACCGCTCTTAACACCTCGCTAGATACCGAACGTCCAAGTAGATGGCGTTGCGGCTGAATCGGTCAAGTCCTCAGACCGTTAAGATGTTTCCAAACATCGTATTTTGATGGAAGTTTCTTGCTCACAGAGCTATGATTTGGGATATTCATGTGAGAACTGTCGTTTTCCTAATGAATATTATTGGTGGTTTATTATTGTAACTTGTGTATCTTCATGGAATTTTGGGATATACAAATATTTTAGTTAGAATAGCCAATCATCATCATCATTATTTTCAGCTTATTCAACCATTTCCAATTATGGAATAGCCTATAGCCTCCCTCACATAAAAAAAAATTCCAAAGTTTTTTATTCTAGGAGTTATACAGATGCCCAACGCACTATTACCAGACCCTGTAGATTAACAACTAAACAGAGATGGCATATTCACAAAATGTACCTAAACACACTAGAAGAATGATGCTTATTCTAAATACACTTGATCTTGAATATAGATCTTTAATATAGATCTTGAATATAGATCTTGAAGATCCTTTAATATCATAGACACATAAATAAAAATCTTTAAAGGTTTTTCTTACAGTGGAGTGCTTTTTTAAGGCAACAGGCAGAATCGCTGAAGAACATGGTTTCGCTGATGACAATAATAAGCTATTACCAGTGGCGTGCAGTACCATTTACAGTAACAGAATCAAAAATAAGAAAAAAAAACTAAAAAAACGTATGTATTACATAATATATATGTACAATGTACGTATATAAAATTTACTGTCTAACGTATTTTAACTTTAAACTCAAACAAAAGAAAATTCAAATAACAGCAAATAAATTTAATTATTTGTAGATGCAAAACGAATAATCTGTCTATTATTCAATTATTATTGCTTCCCGATAGGCGACTCAACGACTGGCGAATTAGCTAAAACAATAACCGTGCACAATATTGCCAGATTACCAATTGCCACTGCCTAATAGATTTTATGTGCCAAAATGATTTTACAGTCAAATAAAATAATAAATGAAATCATTAGGAAACAAATACAGATGACAGACAAGCAAATTTCTAATTTGCTACATAATACAAATCTTTCTAAAACACAGTTATTTAAAATTGATCATATAAAATAACATGGACTGTTTCTTACATAGTTCTGTAATAACATCGGAACTGGCAATACCGCATCGGCGGGATCGAGACATCGGGTGCATCCGTGCTGCGGTAACGCACTGCTTTTGCATCCATGTAATGTTAAGTTGCGGCCGTGCGTTCGATTTCGAATAATGGGATGAGTTTTTTAGGTAATAATAAGACGTTGAACAGGTGGCGTTTGTTTTGTATGATGTTTCCGGCTTTGCAACCGTAATAAACACAATACTAACTTACTATTTAGAAAAATAAAACAATGTAGGTCGCATTGTAGGATTTGTAGGTAGATATATAATGAAAATTGATTAGATAAATGTATTTTTATTTTGCGTCTGTCTTGAATAAATCGAAGGGTAGGCAATGCTTTTTTGCCTATATGTAATGCACGCCACTGGCTATTACCAAATTGATGATCAGACGGACTAAATCGCAAGTCGTACAATACCAACTTACTATGAACCATGTCACCAAGGAACAATATGTGATACCCTTAGTACGTAACTTCTAAATTTAAAAAGATTGTTTCATCACAAGGCAGTTTCTCATCTCTTACTCTCACTGATGCAGTCTGACTGATTCAGTGCTTCTGAACCTATTGAAACTACTGAAAATAATAAACGTGTGAACATATTTTTATGGAATGATCAAACAATTTCAATAATCAGTATTTTCATACTTTCACTTAAAGTGAAAACTACTTAATAATTTTACTCAATAATTTTACTTTTGTTAATTTTGACTGAACAATGAATTCAAAGTGAAGTGTTAGAACATTTTTTTTCGTAGTTCGTTCAGTTTTAAAGAAATAGAGTAGGCTTTCAAAACTAATTCTTTCTATATACATATAGACTCACTAGCACATATTCACTAATATTTATTAATACTCACTGCCTCACCCACAATTCATACTGCGCAAATAAGTAGATGAGATATAGTCTTATTTTAAACATTTTATGCTTTCAAGATTACCGACTTAAAGATGTATGGTCCACCTGAATATATACAATAAAATTAGTAAAATAAAACGTGTCAACAAAAACCGTTTTACACCTTCCATTCATAGTGAATCAGTCAAATTGCTTCAGTGAGACTGACAGATGAGACCCGCCCTCTATATTCCATTCCATCAATTAAGTTAACAGTTATGGCATACACATATTAGAACTTTGTTTACATGAAAATAATAAAATTATATTGGAAAACCCATAGTTTACTGCTTTTAATTTTGTGAAACTTTTGAAGCCATTCACATCTAAAAAACTTCAAAATAAAGACGACGTTATCTGGATAAAATATATAACCAAGTTCATGTTGCCCTCTCCAGTAAACCAGACAATTTCCTTCATTCAAAATTCGGAAAGTCCCAAACTGCTTTGGACCATGTAAAAGGAAGGGTTACGTTTCTAGGTCAGGCGCTTGACCAATAAGAGAAGAGTCGTATCGGTGTCTATTCGGGATAGAACAAATATTGTAGTAAACATCCGAGCTGTTACAGTGGATAAAGTGTTGAGTTGGGACCTCCATTATCTTTGTTTGTAGAGAAATGAAAACTTTTCCAGAACTGGAAATTTCGTTGGTTGGAAAGTTAATAAATTTTGGAATAAATGGGTCAAACACTCACATCGTGCTGATCTATTCTGGATACGAGTATAGACGGTTTCTCATATAAAAATGCGCACTACAGGAATCTGGCAAACAAGAAGAGATACATAATAAGAAAAGATACAAGAAGAGATAGAGATATACATTAGGGTGTCCGTTATTTCTCAAGTTGATTTTTTTTGCTGCCGCCCCCTGAAATTTTAGTTTTTGCTCTAAAAAATTATCCAACGTAAACAAGTTCATAATTTTTAATTTAAACCGTGCCGGAATCATTACTCTTTCCCCATTTAAATAACATGGGATTTTAACCTACAGTTTCGACATATTCTAATACAAAATTTTACGCTCTACAAAAAAGTCTCTTCGGGTTTTTCCATAAAAACAATCTTAAACCAAAAGTTATTCGCGGTTAAAGTTATACACATAGTTTATAATCAAATTTTCCTATCATTCACTGCAAATTCTAATTGCGTCTTTTGATTTTGATTAAAAAAGGATCTAGAGCCATATTTTTTTCCAGTAAAATTTAATAAATGTTCATTCACTTTTATTTTGCAGATTTCTCTTCCAGTGGTGTCTTTCAATCTGATAATCATTGTGAGTGACACAAAATAACAACTTACCATTTTCTTTCCTTCCTTTTTCTGCATCTATTATGTCAAATAATGCACGAAACTTTTCGTACAAAAGTCATTTTTAACCATTATTCCAAGAGAAATTGTATGAGGCAAATAAAATTGTTCTATTTCCGTTTCCCGTCTGGAAAATTTCAGTTGAAATTTATGCTTTTCTGTTTTAAAGTTGGATGTTTTGTATCATCTCCTTTGATAAATTAGAAACGGAAATATTTATGACAATTTCATTTCGCTGGCCTCTAATCCAGAAATATCGCAGTTGAAGGTAATATTTAGATTTTGAATGGGAAAAGGAAACAAACTCGTCCATTTGAGGTATTTGTGCACACTTTATCTTGAAACTAGCTAGCACAACAGAAACATTCTGTTTAAATTTGTCATTGTTTTGTTAATTCGTAATAACATTGTTTGTATAATGTTTTACACCTAGAATAAAGTTTGGAATTTTCGCCACTGGAAGAGAAATCTACAAAATAAAAACACTATTTTTTGTAGCCACCACTGCGTTGAATCGAAACAGATATCAACTTATTAGTGACTTTTGCTAGGAAATTAAATTAGTCCAGCCGACAAAAAAAGCTTACGTTTCAGGAGGTCCATATCCTCCCGTCGTCATTAACAAAAAGCATCAAAAAACACTACCTAGACATTTTTCAAAAAATCAACCAGCCACAAAGATATAAACATTGTTCTGCCGCGTGCCTTTCGAAAGTGGCTTACCCCTATAACTTTTCAATTTTATCAGATAACACAAGCATATTAATTTGGTATATTACATAAATCAGAATTTATTGACTTATTTAATGAGTTTATTACATTATCACTTCCTATTTCAGCGATAATGACTGCAACGATCTGTGCCATACGATGCTAAAAAAATCACTATAATAAACTTGATACTGTACCAACCTTGATGTGTACCAATATCATCTGGTTGTGTACTAGGAAGTAAATTTTCATGCATATTTTCATCGATAGGTTTGTTAACTTTAGTTGTTAACGGTTTAGGTAAAACATCTAGCTCATTTGCCCGCTCAGAATTATAATTTAGAGTTAGTAACTCGTATTTCCATTGAAGGACACCGTCATATTTATTTCAAACCAATAATCAACGCGAATATTCGTATAATTTAATAAAATTACTGTAAATCAGTATAAATATTGAATAATTCTGTTTTTTTTTAATTTTCTTGGGATTTAGGTTCGGGAAAACTCTGATTAAGTTTTCATTTGGGTTTTCATATTTTTATTTCATTTTTAAAGGAAATAACCAAAGAGTAAGAGACAGATAACAAAATCAACTTTCTCGATATGACATTACATCACAGTGATAATAAAGTTTTAACAGAATGGTATACAAAAAATACATGGTCCGGCAGATACTTAAATTTCCACTCTCAACATCACATATCCCAAAAAAAATCTGTGGTTATTGGCTTGACAGACCGAGCTTTAATCCTTAGTGATCCTCCATACAGATTAAATGCCTTAAAAAAAATCAAAGAAGTTTTAATGAAGAATAGCTATCCGAAAAAATTAATAAATGGTATCATAAAATCTAGAAAAAAAACTATTAGAAAATCAACAACAAATAAACTCAAATATTAGTAGCAATAAAAACAAAAAAGACAACGGATATCTACCACTCCCCTATATAAGAACAGTGTCTGAGGGATTCCAAAGTTTACTCAAAAAAAAGCAATATTTCCGTATGTCACAAGGGATATAACACGTTAAAAAAGCATTTTAGTCGCCTAAAGAGTAAAATACCTACTAATAAAAAAACTCATATAGTATACCAAATTCCCTATCAAGACTGCCCAAACGTCTACATTGGTCAAACAGCACAATATTTAGAAAACCGGTTAAAAGGTCATAAGTATGACAAAAAAAATAAAACTGCTCTGACTAAACATGAAAGCACGACAAATCACAAAATGAATTATCAGGAGACCAAAATTTTAGCCACTGTATACAACAAGCATAAAAGAGAATTTTTGGAAATGATCTATATTAAAAAAGAACCTGAATCTATGAATGATAGAACTGACATAAAAAACTTGAATCAAGTGTATTTTAGTTTGTAAATTAATTTGTTTATTGTTTTCTCCCTGTTTTATATAAAAAAAATCATGTATATATAAGAAGTAATATTTTGGAAACCATAAAAAGAATAGTGTTTTTACAGTTTATTGGCCAATGAAATATAAATTAGGTTTAGTGCGATTTCAGCCGTAGTCAATATACATACGTGGATCGTTTTGGTCTTACGAATAATCATTTAAAAAAAAAATATGTAGCCATCCTCTGACAAGTTGATATTAGTTTTATTAATTATAGTAAACATTATGCTGTGTGTGTTTGTGAATTTGTTCTATGTAATTTTTGGATTATGTTCGGCACTGTTTTTTTGATTTTGGTGAGTGTTGTAAGATTTTATTTTTAACTTTCAATAGCGGGTAAATAAGTATGAAAAAAAATAATAATTTTTGTAAATAATTATTGTGTTTATTACATAAACTTTGTCACACTTAGCTACTTAAGGTTTTTTATACATAAACTACTTGACTCTTAATTTTAACTATGTATTCGTGATTTGTATAAATAATGTGTTTCTCAAAAAAAAAAAAATTTAACAGATTTTTGTGATAAGTTAATTTGAAATTGGCATTTTGTTATAGACACTAGCTACACTGATGAAGGCTGTAATGTTGGCCGAAACGTTAAAAATGGTTATTTCCTTTAAAAATGAAATAAAAATATGAAAACCCAAATGAAAACTTAATCAGAGTTTTCCCGAACCTAAATCTCCAGAAAATTAAAAAAAAAACAGAATATTTAATTACAAGGTTCAAGAATAATAAATTTTCCAAGAATATTGAATAATATACAAAACATTTAAACAAAAACAGACCACAGACTAAACAAATCAAATTGTTAGTTAGTAGTACAATACATCTGCTGGATCTGTGTCTATGAAAGGAATGCGGACAAAAAACATTTAAATAAACAGCAATATATTTTATACGTCGACTTGACGAGTACGTCACCTCAAATCGCTCCGCCCACTCATTTTATTGGCCACTTGCATATTTGTCGAATTTTTATTGATGGGACGCGTCGACTAATTTTTTACGAAAAACATCGAGAAAATGTCATTTCCCCTCTCACGGATACCGCGTAGCTACAGAACGGACAGAGGTACTGTAGTCACACATATAGAGTAGTAATATTTTGGTTTAATGACTACAGATGCTAGGGCTATCCGGCCGGGTGATAGAATTTTCGTTTTTAATAAAATTAAAACAAAATAAAATTAAAAACACTGTATCTCAACCAAAGTGCGTCTGTTCGCGTCCAATCTGAATTGACGAGAGCAGTGGATACCAAACGAGGAGTTAGACAAGGATGTGTTCTTTCAAGCCCTCGAAAATGATGCTGGTGGAATACGAATTAACGGCATACCACTGAGCAACTTGCGCTACGTGGACAATACAGTCCTTCTCGCTGGAAACATTCAAGACCTTCAGAATATGTTAAATAACGTTATCACAACTAGTCGAGAATATGTTCTGACACTCAATGTTAAGAAGACCAAATACATGATTGTCACTAAAACTGGAGTGCCCAATGAACATCTGTACGCGGAAGGCGAAGAGCTCGAAAGAGTAGAGAGGTATGACTACCTGGGTACAAGTGTTGACTGCACCGCGGATTATTGTTCAGAAATAAACATTCGGATTGAGAAGGCCCGCATCCTTTGTGAGAATTAAGAAACTGCTCTGTAACCGCGATTTGAGCCTAGATCTGAGAACTCGTATGCTCAAATGTATTTCCAGTTTTTTGTATGATATGGAAGCTTGGACCCCCAACGAGCTTTGCGAGCGGAAATTGGAGGTCTTCGAGATGTGGGCATACCATGATGTTAAGAATACCATGGACAGAACATGTAACCAAGGTGGAGGTTCTGAGAAGAATGAGGAAGGGTGTAGAGATCCCCAAGGAAGTGAAGAAAAGAAAATTGCAATATCTCAGGCATATCATGAGAGGTTCAAGGTATGAGATTTTGCAACTCATAATCCAGGGAAAAATTTTAGGAAAAAGATCTATAGGAAGGAGAAGAATATCCTAGCTCAAAAACCTGCGAAAATGGTTTAATGTCACGTCATCTGACCTATTTAGGGTCGCAGCATCAAGATCAAAATAGCAATGATGATAGCCAACCTCCGATATGGAGACGGTACATGAAGAAAGAGAAGAAGAATAAAAATTAAAAAAACATTATAAAATTATAAAGCTAGAATAGTATACGGTTTTACATTAACTCTAATTGTTTTTAAAGTTTATAAAAAGCATTCATAAAAAATATATATCCTTCAAATCTTTCAATTTAATAGCTGTTAGTTAACTTAACTTTTAGTGGCTGGCCGTAGCTCCAGCGTTAGTGTGTCGATCTGCGGAGCAGAATGTACTGGGTTCGATCCCCAGCCAGTACGGTCGCTGTATTTATTTAAATAAAAATATCTATTTATCTAAATAGAGCGACCAACGAGTCGCCACCTCAAGAAAGGCAATGGCAAACCACCCTGAGTATATTTGCCTTGTACAGCCTCTCAAATAGTGCCGTTCGGATTCGGCAATAAACTGTAGGTCCCGTGTACTTCTGATGACACACATCACAAGTACATGCGAGAGGTAGCCGACGCTCTATATAGAGTATGGCACTGTAAGAAGAAGAAGTAAGTAAGTTATTAATACAAATGTTGTGAAAGTGAATCAAATTATTTATTAATTTTTAATTTATTACTTTTTCAACATTTCAAACTACACTTTTTCCCTCAATTGTCGCTCAAATCATCCAATTTAATAGTTATTAGTAAGAAGTTTCACTTCAAATATTTATATAAATTTTTTTTTTTGATTATTGAATCTTCCCCGACTTTAGACACGCAGATGTTAGACACACTACATAAATTTTACAATACATAATTAATTAAATATTATTCAAGATGCTTACAAAAATACGATAAAAACTATATTAAAAAATATAAAAATTAACTATTTGTAATTAAAAATTTCAAAAATTATTCCGTTTTTAAAAACTTATACATACCCATTACTCCAATCATAAATGTTGAGCTTCAGTTCATAAAATATCAGGTCACAAAAGCATTCTAAAATCTCCGGAATATTTCCGTTCGCTTGGTCTGAAGAAAGTAATAGATTTACCAATAAATAACATAGAAACAATTTTTTCAATAATTCTCGTCAATAATGGCGTTAAAATTAGTAGAAAATCCCTAGACATTTATTTTCTGTTTATCAAGGCGTGTTAATATACAGAATTAATGGTTAAAACCTACAACATCAAAGAAAAGATTTTTCTTTTGTCCGAAATTTCATTATACCATTTTTTCTGGTCCTCGGAAATGGATATCTTCCTTTCGTAAGAGACAGGCGAAGGGTCGCTTTTTCATTAGAGTCTCGAGTTATTAGATATATAAATATAAAGGACGTGTATTTGAGCCTTTTTGTGCTTTTTTGTAAGGAAGTTGATACGTGAAATGGACTGACGACAATATATGTTTGGTATGTTTTTGTATGTATTGAACAAGTTCCTAAAATATCTCGGTCAATCGGGAGAAAAAGACGAAGTTCTTTAAGAAATAGTTATTAACGTAATAAGGCCGATAAACAACAAATAACGGCCGGGCTGAAGTTTGTGATCCGAGGCGATAGCCGAGGATCATAAGCAGCCAAGGCCGTTATTTGTTATCGGCCGTGTTGCGTTCTAGATTTTTCGTCATACTGCAGATTTTTTAGAGCAATAAACACTACTATTTAATAACAAATTTTATTGAACAATAACACAAGTAAGGATAAAAAATACATAATGTCTTATACTAAAATTCATTTTTCATGATAATGAACATGGAAATTAAAAGTGCACTTGTTGTTCTTAGAAATCTGTAATCCTTCCCAGGGATTTACAGATTTTATAGGAGAAGATGATGCTACTGAAGAATGGCAAATATTTGTATCCACTAAAGACACATTATTTTTGGAGCTATCATGAAAAAGTTGATTTGTTATTTTCATTCTTTTGGAAACTGATTTTTCTATGTAAGTTTCTGCCACTGTTGAAGACTCCCATCCTCCTAGCTCCTTTAGCGATAGTAAATCACCACCATTTTCGGCGAGCATGGTTGCTGATGATCTACGAATGAATGCCCTGTATAACGTTCTGGATTCTCCAAGTTCAAAAATTTTGCAATTTTCTGCGGTACGCTCCCGATGGTATGTATACCGACGATTTGCTTAACACACTTGCCTTTCTTGTAACCAATGAAAAATTTTGGATTGTCCAAAGTTATTGAGGACGCAGGTTGATGTATTTTTGTATAAACCATAGGCATTAAACGGAAGGCCCGTTTTTGGAATAAGAAATTTCCTATCTTTCTTATTTTTAGTATTTCTTAATGAGACAAGAATATTTTTTCTCTGAATCTTCGAAATCATCAACTGTGAGTGACCAAAGCTCGCTGCGCCTACAAGCCCAAGAATACCAAGCACCAATACAATTTTTCGAGTAACCAGGTGTAATCATCGGCATCCAGTAGAAAATTATTTATGTCATTCTCCGACAGAACTTTGGCTTTTTTTGGTGAATAACCTTCGTTTTTGCGCCTCAGAAACATGAACAGTTTACCAAATCTATGAACAAATATAATTTAGATGAGTATGATTAAATATCGAAGAATATAATGGCTTTTTACCTTGATATGTCGATGTTTTCATATACTCTCAACGCAAGCTTCAGCATGGATATCTTTTGTCCACAGTGATGTAGGAATTACATTTCAGACATTCTTTTAGCATAAGCCAGCAATACCGCTTCATTTACGCTGTTTATACTTCTATCCTGCCGCCACTTCAAAAAATTGTCATATTCCTGCTGATATCTCTCTCTGGTTATAGTCGGAAGTAAATTTTGAGTAGCCGCAGCCGCTTCCTCCTGTATTTCCAACTTGGAATTTCTCGCGACATCTCGCTATGGTCTATTTTCCCAATTTTTGAAAAGTCCAACTGACAATAAATAGTCATTGTTGCAGGTGACAGACGTTACGATTACCTTAGAAACTTAACGGCCGCCGGCCGTTATGATAACGTCCGGCGGACGTTATATGCATCTTTTCCATTCTGATTTTGCTTATGTTATAATAATATAACAATATAGTATGACGAAAATGAATTTTAATCTTCCATAGGTATTTGAAAGAGAAGCTTGGAAAGAAGGGATAGAATGTAGTGAAAAAGCAAACGATCAAGCTAGAAAAGGAGCAAACACTCCACTAACTGGACTAGAACCGTTCTGCTTCCCAAGTTGAAACCAAGTTAAAGCAGAACTCAAGAACTTGTCACGTGTTTTGGCCTTAGCTCGGCTCTTTTAAATTAAAAAAAAATAAAAAAAAATTGTGAAAAAAATACGAAGAAAAAAAAATTGTTAGTGATTGAAAATAAATATTTGCGGAATTTGCAGGGGTCTAGTCGCGAACAAATTTATGCCAAGCTCAGAAAATTCGGAGAGTAGGGGCGGGTTAAGAGCGCCACTGACTTTAGACGGAAAAAAAGTCAGAAATCCCCCAAGATGTATTTAGGGCCTTACAAGCTCCACAAATAGATAAATAAAAAAAAGTAAATAATTAAAAAAAAAAAAATATTATTAGACTTTAAAGAATATGGGTGACATAGGGGCCAAAGGTAATATAAAAAAATAATGCTAACTAATTAGTTTCAGTACCTCTATTAAAATATAAAAAAATGATAGGAAACAGTAAATAGAAAATACCAAATAGCAAATAATAAATTAAATAAAGCAATAAAAAAAATTGTGCACCAAGAAAATATGTATCACCATACGCAAATAGTAAAATTACGTAAATAAATTGGTACCTTCCGTGATCACGTAAGATTTACAAAAAATATATATGTATATATCAGCGCAACTAAATTCAGATAATATATCAAATTAATCAACAAAGTAATAAATGAAATAAATAATAATAAGCTAATTCATTAATATTAATAATTAATAATATAATTATTAAATAAATAAAATAATGAACTAATAGTTACAAAAAAAAAATTCAGATATCGATAAAAAAAAATGAATAGATTTAAATATAGACAAAAAGAAACTATGTCAGCAGTATTAAATTTACAAAAAAAATTAAATAGAGAAAAAAAAAAATGAAATATTATTTTATCAACAGAGATCATTGTATGTGAAAAATTTATTCTAATTATATTATAATGTTAAGAAAAAATTATCTACGGTCAGTATTTGTAGGCACCATCAAAATTTAAATCGTGAAATAAAAAAAATAAAAATTGAATTGTACGATACCAAATAGTTGAAAATCTTCTAAATTAACATCTGACTTGGGCAGACACCGTCGGCTGTCATCTGTCAACCGTCGACTGTCAACTCCTCCAGAGAAGTAAAATGGATACCAGCAAAAAAAAACTGCACTAACAAAAAAACTGGTTCAGAGAAAATGTCTTCAACAGAGAAGAAAAACTTCTTCGGTTCAGACAAAAAAAACTTCCTTGGTCCAGATGAAAAACTTCTTTGGTCCAGACAAAAAAACTTCTTCGGCCCAGACAAAAAAACTTCTTTGGCACAGACAAAAAAACCCTACAGAGAAATAATATTATAGTTTCTCCATAGTACGAAATACCATAAAAAAAGATAGTTTTTTTTAAAGAAGAGAAAAAAAATGGAAAGAAATGTATTAATATAAAAAATAGGCTTTACCTGCTAACTCAGGGTTTTCTACAAATCCTCAAGTGATTAATATTAGTTCTTCCCCTGGATGAAATGGGGTGCTCGATGAGAAAAAAAGGCGGGCTGCTTGGTTGACCCACGTCAGCTTTTTGAGGTGAAAATACCGTCACCGGTAAACTGTAGCACCGTCCAAAAAAACAAAAGGCAAGATAGGGTGCTGCAGTAATTTTTGAGATACACTCGAAAATCCCCACAAGGGTAAAAATCAAAAACTTGACAAAATACCGAGAGGCCTCTGTACCTCACACTAGCTGAACATACAGTGACCAAACCAAGATAGTTCCAAGAAAACGAAAACCTTTTTTGCGACAAAGAAATAGCCAGATAAAAACACGAGCCCTTGATAAAATATGGATTGCCAACCATGAGCTGAATAAAGGCATGAAGAAAAAGTTAAGTATAAGTAGTTAATATCAATAATTTATATAATTAGAAGAATAAATAAAGTTAACGAGATTAATGAAAGTTATATAGAAATTTGCTTATCAAAACATTCAAAAATTAATAAATAATAACAATCTAGAGGTATTGCGCATGACATACTTGCCGGATCGATACGATATTTTTACTAAGACAATTATGCCTAGAAAACTACTTAAAAGTTAAAATAGAGCTACATAAATTTAATGAATTTAACTAAGTGACAATTGGCTCATTAATTACTGTTGATTAAGTAAAATACAAATATATATAATCAGTTTATTAAAGAAAATTTTGGGTTGCCTAATAGTTAATGTTAATAAAAATATAAATAAATATTTGACGTTTCTATTCAAAAATTTCTAACCTACGTATTTAGTCAATAAACAGAATTAACGGTGAAAAGAATTATTTTCTCTATTTCGGCTAAAATAAATATTAAATTGTATTGTGTATATTGTTATTAAGTGAAATATGTTTAGTTAAAAATAAGAATGGAATAATTACTTTTGTTGACATGTAAGTACTATTTATTTATTCTTGGTTTACTGAATTGAACTGATCAATATTTCAGGCTAATAATAATATCAACTAGCGTTAAATTATTGAGAAAAATAAATAAAATAGTCTAGTGAAATTTTGGCACGTTACAAACTTTGAAGACTCCATCCGTAACCTGGAATGGAAATCCTCCAACGGTTTAAGACACTCGAAGAAATTTCTCAAGACTTACGACTAAGAAAAATCCTTGATTTAAGTAAGGATCTTCGGATTGTCACGGGGTTTTAACAGGACACTATCTCCTCAATGAACACCTCAGTAGATTGAAGCTAAGATACAACAGCGAAAGCAAATTCTATGGGAAAAATGGGGAAACACCAGAACACTTCATCACTCAGTGCCCCAAGACAATAACCATTCGTGCCATAAACTTTGGTGCGGCTGATGTCGGAGATGGTGAACTGGCCTCTGTGAAGCAGTCCCAGATATTGGCTTTTGTCAAAGACCTCAGAGTCTATAATGAGTTATAACTCGTTATATCTCAAGAAAGGAGGACACAAAATAGATCTGTGAGGTCGCGGTGATTAATCCCCCTCCCAAACATTCTACATTCTACATTCATCCAGCACATTAGAGAAACGTGCCTATTAAGATCCTATTCCGGTCCCTCTAATTATATCCTGGAAACCATAGTCAGTGCAGGCGAAAACATTCAAAATTTAGTCATTTCTTTGTGATATTTATTTGTTCGTACATTTTAAGCTTCGCCTCATTACTATTTACACACATTTTTTTTCTCTTAATTGTACGATGATTATAATACTCCCAAACATGGGTATTTTTAGGATGTATATGTTACGGTTAAAGTCCGATGTCCAGTTAATGTCGACATTAACATGTTATTGTCTGGGTTCGGTGATGTTTTTGGTTGTTTTGTTGTGTGTTATTCTCGAGATTAACCGGGTAATGTCGACATTAACCGGACATCGGACCTTAACCGTAACACATGATAGATAGATAGATCTAAACAGTGGCCGAAAAAGCCAACTGTAATACTAAATCAGTCAGATTGCTTCAATAAAACTGATAAGTGAGAAAGCAACTATTAAAAGATATCATCAATTGCTTAGATGGTATTCTAAAGAGAAAAATTTTCAGGAATCATCGTGGAATATGCTGGACACCCTTTAGCACGTTAGAAGGTTTCAGTTATGCAGATGATATATATCTCCTTTCTCATAGTAACGCGGATATGGCATCAAAATTACTTGACAAATGAAGCTCAACTTGCAGGCCTTAAGATCAATATTAAAAAAACTAAATCGATGAGAGTTTGTACCAACAATGTCACTCCCTTTATCACTGGAATACCTATAGAGGAGGTAAATAATTTTACTTACTTAGGTAGAATAATCTCAATAAACAGAGGTACAAAACAAGATATCATAAATAGAACAAACAAGGCCAGAATAACATTTGGTATGCTCAACAATATTTGGAGATCTAGATAGTACTCTCATCTTACTAAACATAAAATTTTCATTTCGAATGTCAAGTCAGTATTGCTGTATGGTACAGAGACCTGGAAAATTACATCGCCATTAACAAACTCCAAGTTTTCATAAACCGCTGACTGCAAAGAATTGTAGGAATATTCTGGCCAAATACTATCAGAAATGAGGATTTATGGAGTTTGGCTAACCAGAAGCAAGTGTATAACTAGATCAAACTTATTAAATGGAGGTGGATTGGTCACACTTTAAGGCAAAGCAGCAACAACATCGCTAGCAGAGCTATTGACCGGAATCCACAAGGCGGTCGAGAGAAACTGGCCGTCCAAGACATACATGGCAAAGGACTTGTTTTAAAGGAGATCGCAGCAGTAAACCAATCATGGCGAGATGTCAAATCAATTGGAAAGCGTTTATTAATGCTCCACGTAGGAATTAAAAAAAAGACAAAATAAAATCAATTTCTACTTTTCTAATTGTCACCCTGTATAGAAATCTATTCAACTCTAGTCAAAGCTTCTTAACTTCATTAACTTGAAACTCTTAAAATTAAAACAGCCGTTCGGCGAAGATGTCGACTTAGTTCGATAAAATAATATCGAAAAAGAATAAGCGGATTTGTTTTGACTCTAGCTTTTCCCGATTGAACTTCGGTTGGTAATTCCGCCGAGACCGCCCTTTACTTTTAATAGAATTTTCGTCCTGATAAGGAACAGTGCATTTTAAGACGATTTGTAGAGTATTTATTTCTTTGTTTTTTGCAATGTAAATTTATTTTTAGTTCTAGTAATTTCTGTTTTAATTACTTTACGAAAATTTTATAGTTGACTATAATTTCTGTAAACGACAGGAATATGTTTTTATGGTAATATTTGCTTAAATAATTCAGAACTAATGTTACTAATCTCTAGTAACAGAAATAAACAGAAGAATTAAGTTACCATGGAATACTTATAGAAGAAACTCAACCATATTCAAATCTAGAATGCCACTCTATGTAAAGAAGAAAACATTCGACCTACTGTTTGACCAGCGGATCTGAAGCTACGGAAGGAATGCGAGAAAAAAAAATCGACATTGCCACGTTTATCTATAAAATTGCAAAATTGCCAGACATGAACTATAAATTTAATATATTTTTATTATATATAATGTGTTTAGCATATATTCTGACGTATATTACTAAGGAATTTTAACGTAGTTCATATTGTTCGATATGTTTTATTTAATAACTTATTTCTTTCATTCTGTATAATCTGCTTATTATGAAAGTTCAAGATTTTTCAACGATATCATTGGCAAACCGGCATCGCCGCGCATGGCCGCCTATTCATCGAACATGATTGGCGAGAGTACGTCACAGGATTTGTTACTACGCGGTTGCCATGGCTTTTACGCCTTTCCTATTCGCTTGCTTTATTCCCAACTTCACGGTCTCTTCTGAAAAGAGTAGGAATATTGAATACTATTGAAATATCCAGTGGCGGTGTCATTCTTTTGATCATTATTACTTTATTTCATTATTTTATACCGGTTATCCTAAACTTTATTCCTATATTTTTCGTATATTTGATAGTTAAGTTGTGTTTTATTGTTTTGTTATCTTGTTATAATGTTTTTCGTTCGTAGTTTTCAATTATTAATATCAAGTTTGATCGTATATTTGTGTTTTAAAATGAATAAATTTGTTAAGGGTAAGACGCTACATAGTCAGACAAGAGAAATAATAGCTAATTTATATAGGTAAGTAGAATAATAATAATATAATTAGAATATTAAAATTAAATATTGGCTAAAATGAAAAGCACCCCCACATTTTACCTAAATATTTTAGCTAAACTAAAATAAATATAAATAAACGTGGATGAAATCTCATTTGGTTTATTTCCTTGTGTTCATAATAGGGTTTGCGAGCTTAAACAAAAAGTTGCCGCTTAAACGTAAACTTGAGCGGATATTTCTTTATACCGGAGTTAGCGTATCGGCTATAAAAAATTCACACAGAAGATAAAAAAAAAGGCTGGAAACTAACCCCGATAAAATGATATCCAGCCCTGGAAAGAAACGATCACGTGAGACTGCTGTTGAAACACTCGACGACTTTTTCCAAGTGGTCAGGAATTTGATAAATAGATTTTATCTCGAATTCAAACTCGTCCCCACAATTAGAAAGCTTTTGCAAAAATTGCAGGAAGAATCGAATTTTCCTTTGACAGGGAAACGCTAAGGGGGTTATTAAAATGAAATGAATTTTTTTGGCGTAAATATCAAAATAACAGATAAATAATAATGGAGCGGCACATTAAATTGCAGAGAGAGATATAAATATATACGCGAAATTCGAAAATATAGCCAAGTATTATCTATTTGGATGAAACATATGGGTCGACAATGACCTAACCTTTAAAAAGTGCTGGGGAAGCTATACCATATCTGGTGTAATAGGCAATATTGGATCTACTGGTGAGTAAAAGTATGGTTTGTTTGCGCTTCCAAAGTTAACTATTTTCAAGATTTGTTTTGCTGGAAATAGTTATATCTAGAATTTTGTATTATAGAAAAAAATATAGTTAGTACAGATATATAAATAAATATACCTCAAGATTCAGTCTTGATCATCTGCTGATGGCAGATATGGTTAGCGAAACGTGCGTCCAGTGTAAAATTAAAAGTGTTTTGGTGTATTGTACTGATTTAGTGTTTTATTTTGCTGTGTAAGACCAAAGGTTCCAACCACCAGCTGTAGTTATTTCTTCTATTATATTAATAACACATAATAATAAACTCATTCAAAATATTTAAGGGAGCTTTAATAAAAGCTTTAGTGTTTATCTGCTAACTCAACAGTAACGATTCAAACAGCATAACGTTTTTTGAAAAAATTATTAATCTGAATATTATATTTATGATGCACATTATTTTCATAAAACACCGTACGCCCATGCCTATTTTATGAATGAAATTGGGCGTGTTTTGTTTACAACTGCGTTCCCCTGCCGATACCCCGTAGCTACAGATCCGTTGGTCACACTATATGTGTACTACCGGTAATGACCTATGCATGCGAAACCTGGACATTTAAAATGGATTTCATAAGGAAACTGCAGGTCTCACAATGATCAATGAAACGAAATATGCTGGAATTTTTAGATTTTAACCAATAGTGAGTCTCCACTGAAATCACAAGGGCCTAGTGTGGCTCAATAACATAAAGCCATCTGAAACTTATTGTCTTGGTATATTTGGTGTCGCAACATTCTGACGCTATATTTGTGTATCGATATTTTAATAAAGGTGTGGTTGAAGAAGATATTGCAGCATTTAATTTTATTAATAATATATTATGTAATGTTACATACATAATATATTATGTATATAATGTATATTGTGTCTAATAAATACTTTGGATGATATACATACTTACGCATCAGAAAATGGCCACGGAAGGCGTTTTCTTTCATGAGCTTTTCGGTGACTAAAAAGCCCGATACGTGATGTAATCTGTCTACCGCACTCCGGACACTCAAAAATCTCATTGCTTTGTTATCTCTTTACTTTTTGGTTGACGCTGTTAACTGAGTTTACAATCCTTCTCCATTGAGTTCTATTATGAGCTGCTTCTTCCCACTCATTCTGCATGTTAATCTCCTTTAAGTTTTTGTGGAAAATGTCCTTGTACCTTTTAAGTTGTCTACCTGGCCTCATCTTATAGTCTAACAAGCTCACTGTAAAGCAGAGATTTTGGTATGCGGTTTTTTTGCATTCTGCATACGTGACCAGCCCATAAAGTACATAAGATTTATCTCGCTCTGAGTTTATATAGCCCTGCCAAGATGTTCCAAATATGCCCCATTGCGCGATTATCTTTTAAATCCTGTAACATCTTTCACTTATAAATTCACTGAACCACCCACTAGCCAATGCTTTAAGAACAATAAGAGTAGTTTTTGGTAGGACGAATGACGTACTTCGTTGTTCACTTGTCTCGAGATCGTCATGTTTCATACCAACAATAACTTGTGCTTATTTCTGTATAATTTGCTTACTTTCTTAAAACTCATAAATCATGGACGTGCCCTTCCTCGTTTGAAGAGCTTTCAGAGCGTCTACAACTATTATTTCTTTAGTACAGTCTCCAAGTAGTGCTGTCTGAACCTGTGTTCAGATCCTGCTACTTGATGCAATATATTTCTGTTTGAAAAAGTATTATATGTTTCTTTCTTAGGTTGTATTATAGCTGTGTCAGTTTTGGGCTGCTTTGGTTTGATTGACGTTTGAATGTACTGAAATAAAGCCCAGCAGAATTTTTATATCCGTCGTATTGAAAAAAGAGTTTATTTTTT
The DNA here is from genome assembly GCF_002938485.1 of Sitophilus oryzae. Lineage (NCBI taxonomy): Eukaryota > Metazoa > Arthropoda > Insecta > Coleoptera > Curculionidae > Sitophilus > Sitophilus oryzae. Next base: position 6,174,793 of record NW_022146304.1, on the reverse strand, counting down.
GTCGTATTAATTTGTGTTTCAGTTATTAACGCATATTTAATATTTTACATCTCCTAATAAAATAACTTTTGTTATAATATCGGTAAATCAGGTATTCATTCTCTAATATGAATCGCGTCTGCTGTTATTGTTATTAGCCGATTTAGCTTCAGCGTACCGCAGGGGAATTTTAAACTGGAATAGTTTTCGAGTTAGAGTAACTTGGACAAATCAATAATCAATTCCGGAGACGCATACAAAGCTGAGACAAAGTTATAGGGAGAATATTCAAAATACTTAATAATTCAATTATGAAACTTAGTGCAATAGACGGGAAATCTTAAAGGGAAAGCTCTTAATGTTTAAGTCTACATAACAAAACCTTAATTCGAACTATACTCAGTAATACCATCAATGGGCTGAAGATCTAAATATAAATATTAGTCATTTACATTTTCTTGTATACAAATTTTTCTAACAAAGAAAATATACTTTACACCCACATAATTAAAAAGGCAAGACAAACTATAATAAAATATTTTCCTTGATTTAGGAACAATCTTCGGATTGACTCTGTCTCCCCAATCAACACCTCAGTAGATTGAAGCTAAGAAACAACAGCGAATGCTGATTCTGTTGAAAAAAATGGACACAAGAACACCTCGTCACTGAGTGAACCGAGATGCCATAAACTTTCGTACGACTGATATCGTTGATGGAGAACTAACCTCTGTAAAATCGTCTTAGATACTGGCTTTTGTCAAAGCCCTGAGACTGTAAGATGAGCTACCGTACCGCTGACACGAACGCATTAAACAAGTTGCAACAGAGACACCTTAAACAACTCTTAAGAATCAAATGGATCCACCATGTTTGAAACGTATCGGTCCTTGAAAAAGCTAACTGCGAGAGTATTGAAGTCATGATTACAAAATCCCGCTTAAGATAGGCTTGTCACGTATGCAGAATGCAGGAAAACCGCATAGCAGAATATCTGTTTTACTGTGAGCTTGTAGACGGTAAGAGGAGGCCGGGTGGACAAATCAAAAGGTACAATGATATTTTCCACGAAAACTTAAAGGGGATTAACATGCAGAATGAGTGGGAAGAAATATCTCACAAGAGAACGCAATGGAAAAGAATTGTAAACTCAGTTCACAGCGATAACCAAAAAGTAAAGAGGAAACAAATCAATGAGATTTTTGAATGTCCGGAGTGCGGTAGACAGATAACATTATGTATCGGGCTTTTCAGTCACAGAAAAGCTCATGAAAGAAAACGCCTTGTGTGACCATCTTCTGATACGTGTGCAATACCCGTCAGCGAGTAATTGCAGTATGTATGGGGAAATTAAAATAACTGTGGTTGCACATCATAATACGACCACCAGCAAACTCCATAAGACGACGCATGGTGTCATTGATGACGTGCAACGAAAGTTGTTTTAATTTCTTTTTATGTATGTATGTATGATGAGTTATCAACATAGAGCACACAGGAAAAAAGGACACAATAGACTTATAAGGTCGTGGTGATTAACTTCACCCCCATGCAATCTACAACCTACAATTCAATGGAACTACTATTCCCCCTCTTCCTCCAATCATATCAGATCAAGTTGAATAACCTAGAGAGGATCCTTCAATAATAATTTAAAAAATGTGTTCTTTAAACACTAAACTACTGGTTTTAGAAAAACCTACATGCACATTACTGTAAGGTAAACCCCGGTATGTTTAATTCAAGCGCTTTTAGTATCCGAATCCCGTCCTGGCCAGAGAACCGGGCGCTATTAATTAAAATAGGCGAAAGCTCACCCGGCAGCAAACGCACCCAAGAGACCGCCGCGCCGCGCTTATGAATTATAACCTCGAAAATGTGCTCGTGCAATCGTCTCGTTACAATGCCGTTTCCATGGAGATTTCGGTCGAATTTGCACACACACACACACAGACAGGCAGACGTAGACTGGCCGGACTCTGGTCCGTCGCGGTTTATTATGCCCAAACGGCGAATTTCGCCAGCCAGGCGGAAAAAGTTCGAATAATATAATTCGCCACGGTCGGCGCAATTCGATTTATTAAAATTCGCGAAAGGATTTAGTGTCCAAAGTCGAGGAAGTTCGGTTAATTGAGTTCCAAGGCGAGTTATTAGGTTGTAGATTGTATGGGAGGGGGGAAGTTAATCACCGCGACCATATAAATTTATTGTGTCCTCCCTCCTTGAGTTATAACTCATTACAGAGTCTCACAATATTTGTGGTTATATCGATGATTATTAAAAATATCATGGACCGAACGAATAACAAATCTTGGAGTATTAAGGTTGATTCTCACTATACATTCTGTTTTCATTCCAAACCAAACCAAAACCAATCCATACCATATTCGTTCCGTATTTTTATTGTATTGATGCTATACGTAAGCTTCCGTTCCGTATCAGTTCCATACTTTTTTCTCCATTTCATATCATTACCAAAGTTTTATTTTAAAAATTTGTATCTTTTGAAAAAGGTAATAGATTTAATTAAGAGGCGAAAGAATAAATAAATATCAGCAAAATTTTAACAGAGCTGGTACAAATATAAGAACTTGACAACGCTGTTTCCGATACGCTTCAGTCCGTCCACCAAAAAATGTATGGAAGGAAAATATATGGATCGGAAGGGAAACGGAACGGATAGTGTGCATTGTCCTATTCACTTACATGATGTAATATTTTATGTAAACGGAAGGGAGCTGATATGGAAGGTATAGTGAGAATCAACCATTAAAGAGAATGAAAAAGGACCAAGAACTATTGACTACAATAAAACGACGGAAAGCAGCATATTTTGGTCATATCTTTAGGAATAAAAAATATAGTTTCCTACAGCTGATTGTTGAGGGAAAGATTGAAGGACGACGAGGCATCGGGCGTAAACGGTTCTTCTGGTTGCGGAATTTGCGCCAGTGCCAGTGGTTTAAAATAGAAGAGGTAAGTGCATTATCCGTTTGGCCCAAAACAGGGAAGAATTTCAATTGATGGTTGCCAACCTCCGATGAGGAGAAGGCACATGAAGAAGAAAATAGAGTCTCAGAGTTTTGATAAAAGCCAGTATCTGAGATGGTTGTACAGAGGTTAGTTCTCCTATATCAGTGGAGAATGGTCAGTGAGAATGGTCTATATCATGACACGAATGGTTATCGTTTCGGCGCACTCAGTGATGAGGTGTTCCGGTGTTTCCCTATTTTCCTCAAAAAATCTGTATTCGCCGTTGTTTCTTAGCTTCAATCTACTTAGGTATTCATTGAAGAGGCAGTGTCCTGTTAAAAACCCCGTGAAAATCCGAAGATTATTTTTACTTAATTCAAGGAAAATCTTGTACCTTTTTTGATAACTGGATAAATGGAAATTTTGTCCCATATAATCAGCATTTCGGTCTGCAGATAAATACTGATAAGATAAAGGTGCTTCCTCTAAAGCCGGCTATACACGGCATGGCAAGCCTTGGCTAGTATCCGCTCGTTTCAACGTTGGCGTATCATGTGTATGCAAAACATATGGCAAAGCAAAGGCAAGGTTGGCGCTGGCCAGGGTTCGCCTATGAAGCGGTATTTTCGACACACATCAAAGGGACTTGTTGAAACTCGCCAGTGGGCTTGATCGCCGTACACACGATATATATTAGTCCAAGAGAGCTTGAGTTTAAATGACAATAAAATTCTAATTCGTTTGAATATTTCTTGTTGTCAACTTTGGTTTTTCTAAAGCAGAAATTACTGAAAACTGGTGCAATGAAACCATTATGGAATTCCTTAATTTATATGAAAAGTACTCCATTATTTAGGATCTGTATTCGCCATGTGTTCGCAACATGTTAAACATAAAAACAGAAATTTGGTTTCCGATGCATGGGCTGCAATTGTCGATGAAATGTCCGTTACATGTACATACAGTCGGAGTTCATCATCGGAGTCGAACTCCATTTCTTATGTTATTTGTACCCTTGTACAACGTTCGCCTTCACTTGCCTCGAAAAGACTGGCAAAGATAAAACATGTAGTGTGTACGGTCATCGGTGCGCGAATATCAAGCAAAGGCCAACGCTTTTACAAACGTTTGCTGAAACGCTGGCCATGGCTTGCCATGCCGTCTGTAACCGGCTTAAAACTAACTTCAAAACAAATCTACTAAAGGTGATCTTTTACCAAATACTTGGGCACACTAATAAACTCTCAGACTGATCAAATAAAATCAAGAATAGAACAAGCTAGAAAAGCGTTTACCTAAATAAAAATCTTTATTCAGAATGTTTCAAAAAACATGTGCCATCTCTCGTAGGGAGATTTCTCACGTAAAAATAAGATTTATTTGTCATATCAACATGGGTCCGATTCTGCTTTGTTTAGTAGCTACAGTGGGTTAAAGTCTTGATCTTTTTTTATTTATTATAATTTTCTTTCAAATGCTTTTAGCGATTCGAATGAAATTTGGAGAGTACAAGTTACTGTGAGTGCTACATATTTTAATGCTAAAAAAGTGTCGTCAGATACACCATGGACGTGCTACGGGTTACCACTGGAATATTTTTTCAAAAAAAACATGTGCGCCACTGACGTTTCTTCTTCAATTCCTTTTCTCTAAAATTCGTTAGTAGCAAAATTGTGTAGGTCATTTAATGCCGATTAAAAGTTGTATAATGATATTTTGTCCATTTCGATCTTCTAGATGAGATAAACGCAAATTTATTAAACACAATAAAATTAATAAAATATTTATTTAATATAATTTATTACTAAATTTTATTAAAATTCAAGAAAAGATCTATTTTTTTTTAAATTTTTAACATCCAGTAACTTTAAAACTATGCATTTCCGCACCCATGTTTATAGGAACTTTTTTTCATATTTTTTGATTAGGAATCAACGAGTACTTATTTAACATCCTTAAAGTTAATGACATTATTTTTTTATAAAAGTTGCTATTAGAATAATTGTATTAAGACAATCAATTAAATTGCGTTTCTCTCATCAAGGAGACTGAAATCGACAAAATATCAAGAGACAACTTTTAGTCACCATTCCACCAACAGTCTACTCAATTTTACTAAACAAGAGAAAAAAGTCAATAGCCCACATATTTTTATAGAAAATATTCCAATTACAACCCATATGCACGTCTCTGGTGAATATGTCGACAATTTTTTAGCGTTAAAATATGTGGCACTTATAGTGACTTTTAACCTCAAAATTTCATTCGAATCGCTAAAAGCATCATAATAATCGCTAAAAGCATCATAATATGATAAGAAAATCATTATAAATCGAAAAAAAAGGAATATCCTGTAGCTACGCAACTAAATAAAATCGGAAATGTACCATCGAATTAGTATCGTATACTTCTCATTCTTAATAATAATTATGAAATACAAGCGGAATCGTACAATTAATATTCCAGCAAGCGCCACACCTGTAAATCCAGAGATAACCGTTCCCGTATTTGTCTCCAGGGTGACAATAATTCCCATTTCCTTCCTCTACTTCCCGTCCCTTCTGAATAATATTTTAGCCCAACCGACCAGAGGTTCCCTTTTAATTTAGCTGACGACTCTTTTTTCTCTCTGTCGTAATTCATAGGAATTCCGGGCCCAACCGCTGATAACTGCCCGTCGAGAAAATATATTTGTGACAGAAACCCTGTGGCGAGTCCCTAAGGAGCAGTAAGGAAGTGTTCCTAAGGGTGTCCGAATTACTCGATTAGAACTCCATTAAATTAAGATTTGGTGTTTTGTTTCGAGTTGATTTATCAGCTAGTATGTGATATATCCATCACACAAATGGGGTATTTCATCTTTGTTATGAGCGTAATGGGTATTAGATTTTTGGTTTGTATTTTCTAATTTTGTTGTAGTTGGAACTCTATTCAAAATATTTTATCTATATCATCAATATAATAATTGTACTGAAAGTGACAATGATAAAAACTACCTTTGAAATGTGGTTATTTCGTCGGAAGGTGAAGACACCTTGGACAGAGCACATATCAAACGACTCCGTTATATCTTCTAACTATAATTAATAACATGAACATATTGACAATGATAAATTCCACCTGTTGTACCCCTTATCATCAAAGAAAAAAGTAGAGGAAAACCATAAGGAATTTTTTGTCTAAAAAAAGTAATCTCAGTTTGACTGCCAGTTACAGTTCGAAGACTATCGCACATCACTTCTGCACATCACCAAAAATGTCAGTTTTACAAGCTTCCTTACTAGGATACTGCAAAGTTTTCTTAGTGTCAGATTATAGTGTATTATTTATACAGGGTGAGTTTTAAGTAAGTGCAAATATTTTCAGGACTGGTAGATTTCGATAAAAAAAAACATATTTTCTATTTACCGTTTTTCCAATAAGTCCAAAATAACCGAGTTAGTCAAGTTTGAAAATTTAAAAGAAATATATTTTTAAAAAAAAATTGAGAGCCACCGGAAATTTTTTCTGTACTTGCAGTCATAGAATAGAGCCGTAACCATCGCCATATCAGAGATTAATTAAGAAACTATATCGTGGGAAAATTTGCGGTCAACAGACAGTTCTAAAAAGTTATCTGAAATATACAGTAAAATTTAAAAAAAATGAATCATTTTCAACATCTTTTTTTTGCAAAAAAAAGCTCATAGATGTGTTCCTGGGGTCGAAATATACCAGCCCTAAAAATATTTGCACTTATTTAAGACTCACTCTGTATAACCTTGATGCATACAATCATTAAGCCAGCATAAAGAAGGAGCAAAATATATATAAAGACTATAGTTTAGAGAGACTTTTAGACTATAGTTCCTTAAGATCTATATATTATGGCAAAAGACGAATTTCAATTTTTATTACAAATTTACTTTTTTATGCATATCTAAAAAATGATACTTGTCACTTAATTTTTCACCTATAGTGAAAATAAATACTATAAAAGTTGAAAATAAAAAAGTTTAGAAATTTCAACATGCGATAAAATGTTATAAACTGTTCAGATAAACGAAACGAGAAAAATGAAAAATACTAAAAAAATCGACATGAGTTAAACTTTTCTTTACAAAATCATAAGTGAAAATCAGTTTTAATGGCTATAAAAAAATAATCTGTTGAAAGAAGTCATATCTAAAAGTTATACGAGAGCACACTGAAAGACGAAACATATTGAAGAAACGTGAACTAATGAGGGCCATTCAGTAATAAAAATTTGCCAAAATAAAGTATTTTTGTCAGAGATTTTAAAAATGGCTGTTAGCTAGATTTTTTCTTAAGTCAGGGCTACAAGTAAAAAAAAGAATTTTTAAATGAAGGCTTATCACAATTCTATAAAAATCAGCAAGCAATTACCACTAAGAAATGACTGCAGATGTATTAAAACATCACGAATAGATAACTCGAGGATATAAGTAAGAATACCAAAAAAGTTATCAGGAAAATAACTGTCATTTTCTTGAAACTATAGCTTACTTTGAATATACCGGACCATCAAACACAGAAAAATAACGCAAACTGACTGAGCAATGAAGATAAAATGTTAAGGCGAATTTATCGATCGTAGCCAAATTGACGCCGTTTTCTTTTTCGTCCGGATATCCCAACATCTTACAAGCTAATCTATAATATTGTGAATTTTGTTCTAAATACATTTTTGAAGCTTTACTTTTTAAAGAGAGTTTATACTATACAAAAAACCAAATGAAAATATAGAATTGACAAATAATAAATTTTAAACTCACATAAAAATACACAGTTTTTTATGCCTTTCATTCAAAAAACCCTAAAGGGGCCATCACGATCTAATTAGTTTATTTTTTTTCTTACAGAATTTGGACCAAAAAACAAAAATTTAATTAATTAATTAATTAGTGTGGTAAAAACAAACATTTCTGGAAAGATCCTTAAATATAAATGTTCGTAACATAATTTAATTATAAAATTATATTAATGAAAATACACAAATAAGAATTAACATCTACTAAAAATAAAAACGCCCTTTATATATAAACCACTAAGTGCCTTTTCTGGATTTTCAGTAATCTTTTTAAAAGAACTGTAAAGTTTAGGAATATCTAAGTGGTTTAAACTCCACTTTAAAAACTTTGCCTTTTTTAATAGGAAACTTTTTCAAATCTAAGATCGGCAAAGTTCGGTTTATCTTTTTCTTGTTTATACAAGAATTATCTTAGTATCGTATAAGATTTTTGGCATTTGAAAAATAACATTTTAAGAGATATTCACAGTTCGCAAATTTTTTTAGTAGTTTGACTAAAACTTGTTCGTGTAGGTAGGTAGGTATATAATTTTCTGTAGGGCTAACTAATTATAATTAAGAGAAAGAACAAAAATAAATAATCTACCTTAGAGAGTACCGTCAACCAATCCAAACAAGACTCATTAATGCTATTCATAAATTAAGAAGAAAGCTTCTGGAAAAGCAGTTACAAGAATAGTACAAATTTTAGAATTACCAGTTAGAATGACCACAATAGAGTGGGAAGCCAACAAATCTCTAGAATGGTGAAGAAATTCACAAGGGTAGTGAAAGGTGAAAATGTTCATAATAGAACATTCGTCAAAATTTACTGCAGGCTTGATAAGCAAAGACAGAAATATTGTATATATGAAAGCTGTAGTGGGTCTACTAACAAGAACGCCGTTGTCCAATTGCTGTATGCAGTCATCATTAAGTTATTAGACTTTTTAGAAAGGGTACGACTGGACAATATAATCTAGAAATCAGAGGTATCCTCTGGACAACCCGAGCTTCTGACCATTTTATATTGTGCTGCTTGGACCACACATGATCTGCAATGGCTGACTTCATTGTTTCACCTTTTGGTAAATGTTTTTTGTGTCCGTTAAGTCGTACATTTAAAAGACGTTGCGGCCGTAATATACGACTCATCGCATTCACAAGGTTGATTTGGTTTGGGTTGCGTTTGATTGCTACCAGTCTTTGTACCAGTCTTGCTACCAGTCTTTGTCTGACGCTTCTTGGAATTGTTCCAGATTTAAAGACAGTTTTAATGTTATTTTTTTTTATATTCGCCTGATTCTTGCTGGTATCTTCCTCTTATGTATTATGGAATAGTGAAGAGGGAATGCGAGAGCATCTTTCTCAGGCTGATACACCAACGAGTCAGTTTTACAATACGAAATATTTTTCCAGGGACTTCTCAGAATAATCATTCTGAAGCAAATCCGTTTTAATATTATTTAATTTAGCATTAAGTGATATTTGATCACGGCATATATTGTTTCTCCTTCTTCTTTATGTGCTCTGTCCTCGAAGAACGTTGGTTACCATCAATGACACTTGTATTTTGTTCACGGCGTTCTAAACATCGTGTTGGTATTTACTCCGTACCACCCCCGCAAGTTCTTGAGCCAGGATGTCCTTCTTCTTCCAGCTGAACGTCTCCCTTCTATTTTGCCTTGCATGATGTTCTGCAGTAGTTGTCTTCTCCAATGAGTAGTTCTTCTGTCTCATAAGATATCCAAATTATTCCAGTATTCAAGTTCTTTTCTGGTCTTATATTTAAGATCTATAAATTTAAAAAATGTGATAAATTTGATCATAAGGTTGTGTAAGTTAAAATAAATGAAGACAATAGATGTCCAAAATCATTATTTACTACCACATTCAAAGAAAGAGATACTATATGTAGAATAAAAAAATACGATAACTATCACATAAAAAACAGAAACTGACAAATATTAAAATAATATCGAAGTTACTTTTATTTTTACTTTAATAAATTGACTTATTTCCCTTGATTGATTTTTACTAAAACATGAGTTTAAAACTACATTTTTCATTATTATTTATTAGCGACTTTCAGCTGAAGTCAGAAGTTTTAATTAATTCATATCTTATAAGTTTTCGGCATACTTTTAATTGCAATTAATCAGCGTTGATGTTTTTCTTTGATGGATGAGAGTTTTATTTTGCTTTCGACAAAACTCGCCGTCAAGTAGCTGCTTAAGAATTAATTAGCACAAACTAATGTTTATCTTAAATATTAATTTGTTATACATTAAAATTGTATTTTAAAGGTATATTTAAGTAAATGTTTATAATATTTGGCTCTTTAAAATTTAGATCATTATATTATAAACATTCGAATCATGTTATTACAAACCGTATGATCGAAAAAAAACGGCGTCCAGTTGGCTGGGAAATGACGACCAATTCGACATTTCCCATGTAAAGTTACATATAAAATGACAGCGATCTTCATTTCATAGTCATCGCTGACACCGTTTTTTCTCTCATACGGTATTAGCTTTGTGAAAACATTTTATTAATTGCATTATTAATTAGAGTTCGTTTTGCGCTGCATAGCGTATTTATATGGCTGTATGGCACCAGTGGCTTATTTTACGCAGTTCATTTATAAGTGGTAATGAATTATTGTTTCTTTTTGTCGCTTGCCCACTTCACCGGCTCAACAGTTTTATCACAGCTATCCCTTTTGAAGCAAATTTAACTCCCTCGCTCCCCTAAACTTAATCTACCCTGCTCAGATCATTTCTAAACTTCCAATAAAGGTTATGCTTTAGCACAATTCAAGCTGTTTACTTACAAAATTATTAAAAATTAATCGATTTTAATCATAACCATCTTGTACACATCTATGTATTTTGAAAATTGTAGGATTTTTTCAGCGGTTTTTAATTTTGTAGAAAATATACTTCAACGTTTATTTCTACCTGCGGAAATATTCGTAAAATTTTTGAGGATGAGTTGTGAATAATTTAATAAATTCATAATGATACCGATTAATTTCATGAAGCGAGTTTTTTTAAGGGAAACTTCTTTACGCGCGTGCCATGCGCGAGCTAGCGAGAGGAAAAGTGATAGCGGGTAACGATCTGTGCCATACGCTGCTAAAAAAAATCACTATAATAAACTTGATATTGTACCAACCTTATGTGCTAGGAAGTAAATTTTCATGCATATTTTTATCGCTAGGTTTGTAGCTTGAATAACGGTCTAGGTAAAGCATCTAGCTCATTTGCAAGCTCGGAATTAGAATTTAGAGTTAGTGACTCGCATTTTCATTGGAGGACGCTATCATATTTATTTCAAACCAATAATCAACGAGAATATTAGTATAATTTAATAAACTTACCGTAAATCACTATAAATAATGAACTGTTTGTAACTGAACTGTAATTTTTGTATTATTGATCCGGTAAATGATGGAGATAAACAATTGTGATTGATTAAAATTTTATTTTACGATGAAACATTTGTTAACAACATTCTGAGAATTTGAAAAATGAATTGAATAATGACAAGACAAGTGACATCAGTCTAAAAAAGACAGCGATTTAGAGTGACAATATGGTTATGTAAAATTTAGAGTGACAATTTTTATTATGCAAAAGAAATATATATTCAATGAGTTTACTGCTTGCCTAACGATTAACATTAATTTAAAAATAAATCCCCAACATGAATAATGAACAAAACATTTAAACAAAAAGAGACCACACAAAACAAATTGTTGGTTAGTAGCAGTTAGTAGTAGTAGTAGTAGTCAAAGATATAGATGTAGTAACATCTTGGTTTAATGGCCATAGCTATCCGGCCGGGTAATAGAATTACCGTTTTTTAAAATTTAAAAAAAAACAAAATTATAAAGCTGGAATAGTATACGGTTTTATATTAAATATACTGTTTGATCAGCGGATCTGAAGCTACGGAAGGAATGCGGGAAAAAAAATCGATATTGCCACGTTTATCTATAAAATTGCAAAATTGCCAGACATGAACTATAAATTTAATATATTTTTATTATATATAATGTGTTTAGCATATATTCTGACGTATATTACTAAGGAATTTTAACGTAGTTCATATTGTTCTATATGTTTTATTTAATAACTTATTTCTTTCATTCTATATAATCTGCTTATTATGAAAGTTGAAGATTTTTCAACGATATCATTGGCAAACCGGCATCGCCGCGCATGGCCGCCTATTCATCGAACATGATTGACGAGAGTACGTCACAGGATTTGTTACCATGCGGTTGCCATGGCTTTTACGCCTTTCCTATTCGCTTGCTTTATCCCCAACTTCACGGTCTCTTCTGAAAAGAGTAGGAATATTGAATACTATTGAAATGTCCAGTGGCGGTGTCATTTTTTTGATCATTATTACTTTATTTCATTATTTTATACCGGTTATCCTAAACTTTATTCCTATATTTTTCATATATTTGATAGTTAAGTTGTGTTTTATTGTTTTGTTATCTTGTTATAATGTTTTTCGTTCGTAGATTTTAATTATTAATATCAAGTTTGATCGTATATTTGTGTTTTAAAATGAATACATTTGTTAAGGGTAAGACGCTACATAGTCAGACAAGAGAAATAATAGTTAATTTATATAGGTAAGTTAATAATAACGTGGATGAAATCTCATTTGGTTTATTTCCTTGTGTTCATAATAGGGTTTGCGATGAAGAAGCTACAGAGAGTTCGCTTAAGTTGCCGCTTAAACGTAAACTTGAGCGGATATTTCTTTATACCGGAGTTAGCGTATCGGCTATAAAAAATTCACACAGAAGATAAAAAAGGCTGAAAACTAACCCCGATAAAATGATATCCAGCTCTGGAAAGAAACGACCACGCGAGACTGCTGTCGAAAATCTCGACGACTTTTTCGAAGTGGTGAGGAATTTGATAAATAGATTTTATCTCGAATTCAAACTCGTCCCCACAATTAGAAAGCTTTTGCAAAAATTGCAGGAGGAATCGAATTTTCCTTTTGCAGGGAAACGCTTAGGGGGTTATTAAAATCAAATGAATTTTTTTGGCGTAAATGTCAAAATAACAGATAAATGTTAATGGAGCGGCCCATTATATTGCAGAGAGAGATATAAATATATACGCGAAATTCGAAAATATAGCCAAGTATTATCTATTTGGATGAAACATATGGGTAGACAATGACCTAACCTTTAAAAACTGCTGGTGGAGCGATACCATATCTGGTGTAATAGGCAATATTGGATCTACTGGTGAGTAAAATTATGTTTTGTTTGCATTTCCAAAGTTGACTATTTTCAAGATTTTTTTTTGCTGGAAATTGTTATATCTAAAATTATGTATTATAGAAAAAAATATAGTTAGTACAGATATATAAATAAATATACCTCAAGACTCAGTCTTGATCATCTGCTGATGGCAGAACTGGTTAGCGAAACGTACGTCCAGTGTAAAATTAAAAGTGTTTTGGTGTATTGTACTGATTTAGTGTTTTATTTTGCTGTGTAACACCAAAGGTTCCAAGCCCCAGCTGTAATTATTTCCTATTATATTAACAACACAATAATAAAGTGATTCAAAATATTTAAGGGAGCTTTTAGTGTTTACCTGCTAACTCAACAGTAACGATTCAAACTATAAAGTTTTTTGGAAAAAAATATTAATCTGAGTATTATCAAAGAATATTATTGTTTTATTATATTTATGATACACATTATTTTCATATAACACTGTACGCCCATGCCTATTTTATGAATGAAATTAGGCGTGTTTTGTTTACAACTGCGTTCCCCTGCCGATACCCCGTAGCTACAGATCCGTTGGTCACACTATAAAAAGCATTCATAAAAAAATATATATATCCTTCAAATCCTTCATTTTAATAGTTGTTAGTAAGAAGTTTCACTTCAAATATGCGCACATAGTGCACACACAATTTTTTTATATTCTTATTTATATCGAACTGATTCCGCAATTTTTATTTTCGATAACTAAATAATCTTTATATTGCCAAAGTTCCGGACACTCAAAAATAGTTTCAATTCTCGATGAGATTCGTAAACTCAATTCTTATAGATAACGAAGTGCAGTCTCTTTTGCATGATTTTCATCAATCACCCACAGCGGGCCACTTTAAAAACTTCCATGAAATATTCATCGAGCAAAGTCGACTGAATTGTCGGAACGACTGTCGACTTTTCCGACATTCGTGGCTTTTCACTGCCAGAGTGGAAAGCCGACATCGATGCTAATTACTTTTTGACAGGAACACTTTGAATATTTTAACCGGATGGTTATTTATTCAGTATCCAGGTATAGTTTGGAACTGTCACATAAATTATGTTTGTTTTTGGAGTGGTGGAATGAGCGACATACAAGGTGGCCCATTAATTCTTTGTCGAAGACAAGAGAAATAATTTTAGTAGTAGTAGAACTAAGGATATTAAAAAAATAAATGTAATAACTAAATGTACAAACAAAAAAAAATGTAAAAAATACTCTTAATACTTTGTTTTGCCTCCCCTGGCTGCTATAATTGTCTGTAGACATCTGTTCATACTGTTATGTGGCTGCAAATATATTGTGTTATGTTTTCCCATTCTTCTTCAAGGACCAAGTGAATATTCATAATTTCGGCTATCTTCAACAAGATCAATGCCTTTTGCACAATCTTCGACACTAAGAACCATATTCAATCGTGAACAACAATACTCACCAAAGCCATCTCGTCATTATGAAGAATAACATCAAAAAGTAACGATAATTGAAAAAATTGCAAAATATTTGTAACAAGTTCACTTAGCTCTTAAAAATTAACCAAGACATGTGTTGACATGAGTCGAAAAACAAAATATTCAGGAGACATGGTTCTGTCCGAAAAATAATATCTTAGGAAAACTTATTCACGAAATTATTGCACAGGGTGTTTTAAAGATAGAGTAAAAAACAACTCTTCGATTAACCCTGTAAATCAAATACTAAAGTTTATAATAAACTGAATTTACGAATAAAGGTGATATGTTTATATACAGTTTGCTAAAAAAACAAGGAAATAGATGTAGAAATAAAAAAATACAACATTTTACACTAGACCAAAAATTTTTCCCTTGCGTTTTTTTGCATCTGCGTGTATAAAAATACTAGCGTGTACCCGCGACTTCGTTCGCGTCGAACTAATCATTTGTAATGGTGATGATAAAGCAAAGCAAGAATTTCCATTAATATACAAACTGGATAAAATTTTCTCACATTTATGTCAGTATGAGAAAAAACAATCGAGAAACACCTCCTTATCGAACCTCTACACCCCACAGTCAATCCGTATGCCAAAAATCAGCTTTAAACGTCAAGCAGTTTAAACAGAAACGTGATTACTCAGTAGTCATATTTTATGAAACACCCTCTATAAATTTTTAAAAAATCTTAAAATATGTAAAACAACAAAATAAAATATACGTGTTTAAGAGTTTTTCCGAAAAATTCACCGGTTTATAAATAAAAAATATTCTAATATTTGAGGGGTAGTTTCACCCCCTTAGAATTCGAGTTTCGAAAAATCCCTTCTTATCGAACCTCTACACCCTAAAGTCAATTCGTTTTCCAAAAACCAGCTTTTTACGTCAAACGCTTTAAGCAGGATCGTGATTAATCAATGACCAGATTTTTTAAAACACCCTGTATACATTTTTAAAAATTCTTTTATTAAAATAAAAATGTTTGGGTACCTAGGTCGACTCAGCCTTAAATGAGTACTTGGGATTCACATGCCAAAATTGCATGCCATGATTACATGCCAAAATTGAGCTTCTTACGTTGAGTGATTTGAGCAGGATCGTGATTAATCAGTGAGTTACTTAAGGATTTTATATATTAGTGTAGATAAACATTTGATTATAAAGATTATTAAAGTCATCTATAGACGATTAAAAACCTTTATAAAAACCGTTTTTAAAAACTTTTGCTAAATTCATAATGAGTTCTTTTCAACTTAACGGGCGGCATCGATTCGGGAATTTCCAGGACCGTCAGCGGAACTTCCCCAAGTGAAATAAAACAAACAATAATAAGTTTGAACCAGTTCGGCCAACTTTATAACACTAATTAGTCGTTTTAAAACCCAGACAAAAAGGGGGGAAAACAAAAA
Organism: Sitophilus oryzae; assembly: GCF_002938485.1. Lineage (NCBI taxonomy): Eukaryota > Metazoa > Arthropoda > Insecta > Coleoptera > Curculionidae > Sitophilus > Sitophilus oryzae. The sequence continues at coordinate 6,158,877 of NW_022146304.1, read as the reverse complement.
TACGCCATCTGGTTGAGGGAAAATGTACGGATATTGCTTAATTGAAAATAAACCAATTAAAAAGTTGGAGAAGTCGATAATTGCAATAATTGACTATAAGCTGTTTACATTTTTCGGTCGATTTATTTTTAAGGTATGTGTTGTGCTATATTTTTTAATATAATTAATTTACGTTACGTATAAAGATAACAAAAATTAAGGATAAAAAATTGATAAATTATTTCATCAACAGTGCCATGCTCTATACAGAGTGTAGTCAACTTCTCTCATGTATTTACTTGTGTCATTGGTTTCTCACAAGTACACGGATTAGATTTAGGAGTTAGAACCGGTGATGTTTTTATGGTTTACCCTAACGAGAGCAAATAGAATAATACCGTTATCAAATCATTCTTTTTGTAATGAATGGTATGATGATGGTTTTATACCAAGTTGTTTTAGTGTGCATCACTGTGTATTGTATTTTTTGAACTTGTCTCCTTATTGTGTTTTTTACTAGGATCACAAGTGTCCGCTAATAGCTTGTACCTAATCTAATTGTAAGTCATGTATTACACTATAAAATTTCTTTGCCAAAGATCTTTTATAAAATATATTTTATGAACATTTGCCAGTGTTAATATACAATATTTTATAAAATTACACATATTACACTGCCAAATTCATCACAAAAATATCTTTTAGAAGTCGGCTTAGAAATTACGATCGGTGATATTTCCCATTTTACATTTAAAACATATTTTTTACATATAAAATCGCCATCGTTGATGCCGTTTTTTTTTCGATCATCTTCTACTATATCTGTAGGTATGAAATATATTTTGCAATTTTATTCACTTTTTAAATTTCAATGTTTTTAAAACACTTTGTGATACATAAAACCGTGTATATAGAATTGTTTTTTAAATCAAACCTATAATAATTCTTGTCAATTAAAATGTGGTTTTTGACAAGGGTTTAACGCAAACATGATTTTTTTGAACAAAATAATAGCTACAAAATGGATTTCAAAAGAAAGTTTTTATAAATAAAAAATTGGTTCTGTAGGGGATTTTTTCGGATCGCTAAATATTTTTTGATTGGATTTGATGCTATGTTTTTATTTTTTAACACAGTGCATTTTTTAATAGACTTCGATATTTTAAATCGTATTTTATAATTTATTTTAAAAATGCAAATATATTGATCAACAGTAATATTTAAAAAAACTTTTTACTACATTCTTTCTTATAAAATAGAAGGAATTGGGAATTTATTTTTGAACAAAATCCAATAACAAAAACGGATTTATTTTAAAAACAACACCATTTTAAAGTCGTTATTAATATTTCGTAAAGAGTTTTTTAATATTTTTTTGTTAAATTAAATACTTTGTCCACGACCAATTAATAATAAATCAATGTTCTACTTCCTAGGTGAAGGAATATGGTGCCCATATTTGTAATACAGTGAAATATAACAGCTGATAACAGTGAATTATGATAAATCAGACTTTGTATTTACTTTACATTTGTTGCTATGCCAACGTGACACTCACAATATTCCGATGCGCGGCGTAGATGATTTGACGTTTTTCTTATCCTTTCTTTTTATTAATTTTGACGTTTGAAATCAAAAAATGAATTATGAGAGTGATAATGAGTCCTGTACACCACCAGAGTTAGCAGAGGCGGCCAAATTAACAAGTCTTGGATTGCTACCACAAAAGTCTAAGGATTATTACATGTCTGCCTGTAAAAACTTTCTAGACTGGAGGATTGCTAAAGGCATAAATTCATTTTCCGAATCCGTGTTATTAGTATATTTCGTTGCCATTGTAACTAGTGATGGGCAAAACTGTTATTTTTAGATAACAGTTGAAACTGTTATAGTTATTTATAAAAAACAGCTTAAAATAACAGCTTAAAAATAACAGGTTTCTTTATTTTACTGCTAAATATCTGAAAGTATGAGGCGGTCACCGCCAGGCGTATTAACGCAGTTGCAAGTTGCAACAATGACGTGCTCGGTGGTAATATTTCCAGGGTGTCAAAACATTTCTAAATATCGATTGTTATCTAAAATACCTCTCTAAAAACGGTGGTTGTTTACAAATAAGCGCTGTTTACAAATTGCGATATAAAAAAAGCCAAAATTCCGCCACTCGTCTATACCTATACATTCCGATCTACCTACGCCCTGCCCCTCGATCCGCGTAGATCCTGAATTGAGTAGCAGTGTACAGGGTGCATCTTACTCGACGGGCGAGAAGCTCTTAGTTATGATTTTACCATTTGCGGTCAAAAAATAGCAATATAAGAAAATGTGTAGTATATTCTTCATAAGTAAACCAACTACACACTAGAGTTCGAATTAGAAGTACACTTAAACTAGCGTGTACCCGCGACTTCGTTCGTGTCGAATTAATAATTTCTAATGGTGATGATAAAGCAAAACAAGAATTTCCATTAAAATACAGACTGGATAAAATTTTCTAACATGTGCCAAAAATAAGCTTTAAACGTCGAGCAGTTTAAGCAGAATCGTGGTTAATCAATTACTCAACCTTTTGGAACACCCTGTATGATTTTTGAAAAAATGTCAAAATATATAAAAAAACAAAATAAATTATGCGTGTCCAGGCGTTCTCCCGAAAAACTAACCGTTTTTTAAATAACAAATATTGTAATATTTGAGGGGCGTTTTCACCCTGTTGGAATTTGAGATTCGAGAAACCCCTTCTTATCGAACCTCAACCATACAGTCAATCCGTTTGCCAAAAATCAGCTTTAAACGTCAAGCAGTTTAAGCAGAATAGTGATTACTCAATGGTCATATTTTATGCAACACCCTGTATATATTTTTTAAAAATCTGAATATATGTAAAACAACATAATAAAATATACGTGTTTTAAAAGTTTTTCGAAAAACTCACCTGTTTTTAAATAAAAAATATTCTAATATTTGAGGGTAGTTTCACCCCCTTAGAATTCGAGTTTCGAAAAATCCCTACTTATCGAACCTCTACACCCTAAAGTCAATCCGTTTTCCAAAAATCAGCTTTTTACGTCAAGGGCTTTAAGCAGGATCGTGATTAATCAATGACCAGATTTTTCAACACACCCTGTATACATTTTTAAAAAATCTTAAAATATTATTCTAAAAATTTTTCAGAATAAATAAATACCTAAATATCGAAACTTAATGAGTAAGTACTGAAACATACAGCGCCATAATATCTCGACCTCCGCCCGTTAGGCTCGTAACAGGTTGAAAAACAATGTACTATCTAAAATAACTGATGCGTTATTCTCCAAACTGTTTCGAACCTCCATCGACAATCGACCGATGCAGCAGCGTTCCTTTCCCACTCCGATTATCTCGACCACCGCCCTGTTATGCTCGTAACAGGTTGAAAAACAACGTATCTAAAATGACTGCTTCTCCAACCCGTTGCGAGCCTCCATCGACAATAGACCGATGCAGCAGCTTTCCTTTCCCACACCTGTTATCTCGACCGCTAGGCGTTATGCCCGCAACTGTTTCAAAAAACCTGCTTCTTTTATATCCTATTATTTTTAAGCGGTATCGACCGAAGCAGCTACGTTCGCCGTAGCGCATTCCCCACTCCGTTGTCCGTTGTCTCGCCGCCTGTATCGATGGTTGACGAAATAACATGTTTTCCATCCATACTAGTTGTTTTTGGAATTGCTTCGAGCAGCATAGAATTTCGTGACGGTGCAGAGCGCCGACTTCGTTTTTCGTTTTACGAGCGGCCGATCTCTACGTGTCGTTATTTTATATCTGTTATTTTTTAGAAGTAGTAACGGTTGCGTTATGTTATTTATAAATAATTGTTATAAAATAACAGATAGTTAAATAACAACCCATCACTAATTGTAACGGAACAAAAATCAATCTCCTGATTGACTAAAGAATGTTGGTACGATGTTTTCATGCAAAGAACTTGAAATAATATCAGTGAAATTCAAATACATATGTAACTTTAAATAAAACACAAATTACCAACTTTAGTTACACAAAACAACAAAAAGTCAGCTGCTGGTGGTACGATCTATCATTTTTCAACATATATATTTTACTAAATGTGGTAGAAAAAAGTACTAATATACACGTATGTCGTAAAACACATCTAATAATAAACTTCCCAAATATTTGAAAATAGAATAGTTCGAGATGACTGCGACTCTCGATGCATAGCAACTGATGATATTGACGTTTTTATTATCTTTTAGTTAATTTTGACGTTTGAAATTTCCAGATTTTAACTAGGTAGTGACATTTTCCCCTAAAACATGAATACAATAATTAATAGTAAGATTAACATTAAAAATACAAATTCAAACACTCCTCATTATTATTATAATGGCCGTGGACAAAGTATAGTATTCAACTCGCAATTTATTTATAATGGCTAGCATAAATTGCTCGTTCAATAATATACTATTGTACATAAATTGCTTCTATAAGTTGTTATAACTATAGTTATTAGTACAAAGAGAAAAAATGATCATTTTCAGACAATTTAAAATATGGGTTAAACATGCAAAAATAAGGTATTAAAAGGATAATATAAGTATGTTAAAAGTTTAATAGCATGGATGCTCTGAAATTTACATTGAAGTTCCATTTAATGGCTTAGAACTGCAACGAAGATAATATCAGTTATTTAGTTTTTAGAATAACTCAATTCTGCAAGTTTTTTCGGTATAAAGAGTTGCTAGTACTTAGAGCTTAATAAGGCTCCAGGGTAAAGTTTATAATATTTTTCCGCTTTAAGTTACAATAAAAATATTTTAGTAATGTAAATTACAATTTAATACAAATAGAATTTTTGTATTACCACTGGATTGAATATTCACTGATACAATTTTTCAGTGGTTAATAATAGACAATTGTATAATCTGCCATAACTATTCTAAACCATCATTGGTTTTATATTAGTACTACCAATTTTTCACCAGTAAATACAATATTATCCGAAACATAAAGACATAAAGAACCAATTTTTCTCCATTGCGTCATAATTATTTGTCAAATATGAGTTTTATGGTGTGTCTGACATCAGTTCATATTGTTTAGCCAACCTTTTATCATCCATTGATGACATACCGAAAATATTTTAAAACAAAAAAATATTATTTGTTGTGTAAGTATTGGTTGCATATTATTCACTCAAATCCAATGCATTGACTGTTCCGCTTTAAAATTGAACATACTTAGCAAAAAAGCATTGCACTGTGTTAAGCCCTATACATATATGTTCATAGCTAAAATAAAAGCACGGTATATGGATCACCGTGTATTTTCAATAGTTTAATTCTATTTACGTTTTACCACAGCTTTGCTGGTCCATCAAATCAGAAAATTACCATGCTCTATCGAAACAAACCGACAAACCATTCAATTCCGGTCGAACACAGTCCAATCAGTCGACTGACCGCTCGATCTCGTTGCGAACGAAAGCCCGAACGCCTTAAGCAAAATTCAATCAGTCGTAGAAACAAAAAGCCGGGACCGATTCGTTTCTCTGCTCCCGCCGATGCTGTTCCGGAGCCAATTTGGAACCGATACGCCTTGCGGGCCATCCCGGGGGCTGCGAGGGGAAAGATATGGGATATATCTGCTGTAACGGGATCAAAAAAGTAATAAGGACAAGAAAGAGGGGTCACGAGGAGACGTGTTTTTATGTTGGGACATGCCTACGAAAGAAATAATGGGGAAGAATCATATTAAATTAATATCCTGGATTTCGTTCGACTCTTTTATTTTTCGGAAATGTTGTTCGGAAATGAATTGTGTGATTTTATTTTTGCTTTTTTATGAAAATGAACTCAACTGTAATTTTAGAATTACATATAAAAATCGATAAGTTTGAAATGTTAGAATACAGAATGTTCAAAACAATTGGCGAAAACCTTAAGGCGTGAGTCCTTATTTTTTTTATTTTTAAAACTAATACCACGGCATATAAATCAATCGGCAGGCTAACTCGCTTTGGCGGGAACGCTACGCGCATATCCTCGCGCACGCCGCCATTTGCGTTTCCATCAGCAGAAAGTAACCAGTGTCGTAGTTTTTTCAGCGACAACATACAGTTACGGCAGTTTCGAGTCAGTAGCGTGCGGCTTAATTTATTTTGATTTTTTCTTGAGTGATATATTTTGTTTTTGTTCTTTTATTTTTGTTTATTATGTGATATATTTGATTTTTCTAGTTTTATTTTCGTTTCTTATGTAATATGATTTGTTTTAGTAGTTTTATTTTTGTTGTTCAATAAAAGTTTCTTTCTGTTTCCTAGAGATCCTATTAGGTATGTATATATGTGATTAATTATTTTAACATATTTTAACATATGGTGGGTTCATGCTTCCGATCTTAGCCCTAACACTAACATTAGTCCTAACCCCAAGAATATGAATCAACGTTAACGAACGCTAGCGTTCATGCTCTCATTGTATCGGTTCTAACATTAGCCTTAGTCCTAACAGGTTGGGATATTTTATATTCTTAGGGCTAATGCTAATTCAAAACTGAATCGCGCATGCTCAAAGCTAGGGGTTTTAAGAATTCTCGAAATAATATCTGACATGTTGAATTTGACGGTTTATAAATGTTAATAAATCATATATTTTTTGGTCTAGACAGTATTAACGTAAAAATTCGTTTCTCTAGTATTAGAAATAATAAAAATAATTGTAAATTTAGGTTAGTTCGAAACATATGTTTTATATGAGCACAAGCGCTTACGAGAATATTGATTATTTTCTTAAGACAAGTAGGAGAAGTATGAACGGCCTTTCCTTAAGTTCTCAAGGTAAATTTCTTAGGGTTAATGTTAAGGTTAAGGTTAGGGCTAATACTCGAAGTATGAACCCACCTTTTTGTGAAAAAAAAACAGCAGTATACATATTAGGACATTCAGCTAAATAGGAAGACCTAATTAAAAATCTTAACAAACTTTAATATTAGTAAGATTTATGCCCACTTGCACCGTTTGTATAAACTTTGTTTAAAGGCTAAACAGTGATTAACTATACATATTTTATTATAGTTAATCACTGTTTAGCCTTTAAACAAAGTTTATACAAACGGTGCAAGTGGGCATTAATGTTAAATATTTAGTAAAATTTAATGTTGTATCTAGACATTAAAAATTAAATTTAAAAATCATTATATTATTAATTTAAATATAATTATAAAAGTAAATAAGATGAGTATATCGAAAATAAGTTAACAATACATTTTGAAGATATAAATAAGGCCCACAAAAGTTGTCTTCTGTTCATTTTGAAATTAAAATGTTTACCAATGCGGTACCTACTTTGTTTCCTGCCATGAAAAAAAATAGAAGTTTCTCAAAAAAATTGTGGATTTGTTAATTTGTACGTAGCCTCTTCATATTGTTCAATAAATATTTTATTGGTATTTCTTTAATTCTTGTTTGTAACTCCTGGCATGTTTTTGTTAGTTGCATGTGTTTTAATTTTAATTGTGTATTATCTACAGTGAAATATTTAATTGATTTTTTCATTTTTACTTTTCGAGAAGTTTGCGCGGTTAACGAATCATTTGTTTGGACAAAAGTATTGTGTAAATAAAATTCAGTTTCAGCCAATTACAGTATTTTTTTAATACGACCCTGTCGTATTTTCTGAGAAATTTTTTGATACGTTTTAATCCGGCCCTGAGTAGGAAACGATAATGGCGCTGTCAAGGTCAATTTTTATAGAAATTTAAAACAATGGAATCTGAGCAGAGTTAGCCTGCCGTGTGATTTATATGCAGTGCTAATACAGTGAGATCAACAAAATTTTATGGAAGTATTGCTACTATAAAAGAGAGACACACTGCCTATGTTATTCTTGTTAACCAAAATTTAAAAAAAACGCAATGTCTTTTTTTCCATGACAAAGGGTCGTCCTCTGCCGGAAACACAGCGATCTGTGAGACCCATTTTGTTTGTCCCCTTTCTATATCTGCACCCATTCCCCTATCCCTATACCCTGCACTAACAGCAGGTCCTTGATAGGATGACATAGTTCCTCTGGTTCTAGCCTAGCTTTCCTAAATAAAAAGTATCTCTTGCAATCCAGAGCTTCGCAGTTACATATTATGTGCTCCGCTGTTTCAGGATCTTTATCGCAGAGTCTGCAGCAGACTTCCTTGATATGGGTTGAGCTTGTTCAGGTAACACTTGATAGCTATGTGTCCTGTCAAGAAGCCTGTTGTAGTCCGCACTTTATTCTTGCTAAGCATTAGCAGTTCATTTGTGGTTTTAGAGCTAGGTCCTTGGATAAAGGCCTTGCTGTGCCTATGCCCCTGTCTGTTTCTCCAGTAGAGATTCTGCTTTTCCCTGATCCTAAGTTTTAATGCACTACGGGCCATAAATTTAGGTATTCCTAGTACTGGCTCTGTACCAAGATAGGATGCCGATGATCCTTGCCTAGCTAGGTCATCGGTTTTTTCGTTGCCTTGTATGCCGGTGTGGCCCGTAACCTATAATAATACGCAATGTCTTGGAAAAAAATTAAGTTGGATAACCTAGTTTATTAAAACATTTTTATCCCTGAAATACCTATATGTCGGTATTTCTGGTCTTAAGTGCCGATTTTCAGGTATGCGAAGAGCATGGTCAATATGCTCAAATGTACGATCAATAAGACATACTGAATAAAGAAAGAAGAACAAGTATTTTTTCAAGCAAATAAAATTTAGCATTAAGTCAGTGGTTATGTGTTATGTAAGTAAAATCTCGCATTTTTCTCTCTCCAATCACAGAAAAGATCACCGACACGAATAGATCACCACAGCGAAGTAGAGGTAGATGGCCGATTCTACGCCAGGAGCAGGAGCAGAGCGCACTGCGCATGCGCGTAAATCACCTAGGAACATGTAAAATACGCTAATAAACAAGAATAAACAGGTTTGAACCGCTTTGAACAGCTTTAAAACAGCTTTGAACCGCTTTTTAGCTTAAAACAACAGACCTGTTCATTTTTTGTTCATACCTGTTTATTTCTGTTTTAAAGCTGTTCAAAGCGGTTCAAACCTGTTTATTCTTGTTTATTAGCGTATTTTACATGTTCCTAGCTGATTTACGCGCATGCGCAGTGCGCTCTGCTCCTGCTCCTGGCGTAGAATCGGCCATCTACCTCTACTCAGCGATTCTCTCCTACAGTTCATACCAAATAAATTTTTAGTCACGTGATTAAGCTTCACCTGCACAGCCGTTGCCCACTTTTATATATTTTCTTTTAATCAAAATATTTTAAGAAACAAAAAAATAAATAAAAATTAATTAGTTCTAAATATTTAAACAGTTATTATTTATATCAACAAAATTCACCGTCTTAAAAGCACTTAAGAGACATAAAGGGCCATTACTTGCGCTTTTCCGCTTAAAATATTCTAATAAATTTGCAAGTTTTTATGGCTATTAAGCTATCTCACTTCGCTCTAAAAGAGGTTCTAAAAAGAACATGTTCGACTGCAAGATATGCTAGTAAACATTTTTAAGCTTAAGGTATGACAACACTATTTATTTAAACCAAAAACTAATAATAAGAAACTAAAATGTCAAAACGAATGACAATGTCAGGAAATAAATAAATAAATGCAGCTACCTGACATTTTTTATAGCAGAGATGCCACTTGAATCTCCAGCGGGAAATTTAAATACCACTTAGTCAGCACGGCGCGGCGCCGCCGCCGAATATGTCCATAGCAACATATGTTGGCAACAATTAATTTAAAAATCGCGCCCTCGAAGCCGTAACCAAAAGTTTATTTGATATGAACCGTAGGCATGTAAACACCGACCAAAGACTTCGTTTGCCGATAGGGTATGTAAAATATTACGTATCGATGTATTTTTTTAAAGAAATCTTAGTCTTTCGTTAATACTTTTTAAGGTGTTTAGTTAAAATATTTTTGCTTGTCTGCTGGTGATACCGACAAGCCGTATCTGGTGATGTTTGTTCAAATTCGTTCATTCGATTTGGACGCGGCTTCACAAACTACCATTTATTTTTGACAAGAAATATCCCCTTAAAGTTTTTCGCATTTTTTTGTATTAAAACACTCTGTATTTCTTGATAAGAGTTTTTCTCACAACTTCTTGTCACAGAATATTTCTACTTACTCGAAAATTATACCGGGTGCGTCTCAAAAGTGGCTCACCCCTATAACTTTTTTTCAGATAAGAAAACGAGATATAGTAGTTAGTATCTACATACCTACCTATGTATATAAAATGCTAATGTTTATTTGTGTCGTCTTTACTGATGTAACGACTTGCTCTAGAAAGTTGCCTTTTTTACTAAAAGATAGCTAATTGGCTCTTCTAAAAACTGCCGTCGCCGGTTTTTTATTTAATTAAAAAAAATAAATAAAAAGTATTTTTTTCCTGACGACGTGGCGGATGCGCCAGGCTTCAACTAATATGATATAAATTAGGATTGATTGGCATATTCAGTTATTTTTGGTCACTTCATGTTTCACTGGAAATGACTACAACTTTTGATTTTTAAATAACCTTGGTATTTTTTACTTTATTCCTTAGAAATTACACTCTGAATAGAATGAAATATCATATGTCAACTTTTGACATTTCTTCATATGGTTTGTTTGAAATTGTAACATGCGGTTCATAACGACAATTTGACATGAAATACCAAGTGTGTTACGTATCAAATTACTGGTAAGTAAAATGCTTGCCAAATATGCTAATGAGCCACCCTTGTTCCATTTGAAAAAAATTAGATATGATTAAAAATACAATTTGTACATCTTTTAACCGGCTTTTAATCTATTTTTCCAAGCTCCTTGATTAAAAATTAGTGTTTTTAACACAGCCATGGCACTTTAGACTGAAATTTAAAAAACGATTTTTTAAGCGAGAATGTCAAAAGTTGACATATAATATGTCATTCTATTCAGCGTGATATTTTCTATATTTCGGATAAAGTAAAAATATACCGAGGGTGCTATTTAAAAATCAAAAGTTGTAGTCATTTCCGGTGAAAAAGTGACCAAAAACAATTAAATACGTCAATCAATGTTAATTTATGTCATATTACTAACAGACCAAATCTCGTTTTTTTATCTGAAAAAATAAAAAAGTTATATGGGTGAACCACTTTTGAGATGCACCCGGTATAATTTAATTAAGAGAGGATTAATCAGGCAAGATGATTAATAAGACATTTTTGACAAGGCAAGGTTACATAGGTGGATACCGAGGTACAGCTCTCGTCTACCAATCTAAAGGTTATGGGTTCGAATCCTACAGCCGGCATTTCATCACCTGACTATTTTTAATAAAATAAAAATAGTTTGGGTACCTAGTTCGACTCTTAGCCTTAGATGAGTACTTAGGATTCATAATCCTGAGGTAATAATAGGCGGTTGAAACGTAGAGTGCTAGCCACACTACCTTCCTTGTATACCGAACGGCTCTAGTATAGTAAGCTGTACCTTGCTAGTCCCAAGGCGTTAAACGCTATATACGGGAGCTATTATTATTATAAGGTTACATAGATTTATCTTCCAAGTATATTTATCAAAATATATCTACTACAGAGCCATAAAAACAGCGAATATTTTTATCGGACCGCGAATTAACTTTGTAAAGTCGCAAAAATTTCAAACTGGAAACTGCAGCCTCTTCCTGCGGCGTTAAAATCCAGGAGAAGTACGACCCGTAGTTTTAAGTTACGGCACTCTGGAGGCCACGGTTGCGACGATGAAGCCGAAATTGCTTTTTCTTTTTGTTTCATCGACCGTATTTCGTTCCGGGGTTACTGTGCGATACACCGGTCTTAAATACGGCCATTTCTTATCTAGTTTCTTGTTTACAGCGTATCGTCGTTATGAAGTACGAGTACGTTCAATGAAAGAAATAACGGTCGATTAACGCTCCGAATAGCTAGCTATCTTAACTAAGATGGAAAATTCCATTAAAATAATGGTTGGGAAAGTTTTTACTTCTAAATAACAGTTACTGTCATTTAAAGTAACAGGTTTCTGATATTTTTAATTTTATGATTTTATTGAAATCTGTTTGGGAGGTTCTCATTATCTGTAATTTTCTATTTATTCTTTGTTTTTCTATTTTATGTGAATAAATCCTATATGAACACAAAGATCTAATATCTACCTACCATACCCTTAATAACAATAATAAGCAATAAAAAAATAAGCAAAAAAATCAAAATTGAGATATCCTCAATGCACAAGAATACAACAAAATCTGCAGATTGTTGCTTACGATTTCTGAATCAAAAATAGCGACTCACTTGTAGTATAACAAACCAGGGTCGTCAACAAAGTTAAAGAGGTAGTATTTTGGCCAAACTCTATAACAAGAAATGAAAGGAACCTACGTTGTGTTAAAAATTACAAAAAAATATATAATAATAATTTTTTTTGTTGTGATTACCTCGGATGCGCCCGACAAAAGCAATATTTTTGAGAGATTTGATGAGAATAGGTTATATAAATGAAACGCTAAATTTGTAAATAGCCCTACTTATTTTATGAAATCAAATGAAAGGAGTGCCGTGCCTCTGCCTGGAATTCAAAAGTAAAGCCCCATACTCACACTTCGCTACTTCACTTCGTTCCTTCCTCGCGTCCCTTCGTCCAAAAATCATATATTTACTATGGGAAAATGTCGATTTTATGTGACTGTGTGTTCCTTCCTCCTTCGCCAAAACGCTACTTCGTCTGTTTACTTCCTCGAAACGCTCCTTCCACGTACTGTCGGTTTTTGGATGAAGTAGCAAAGGAATTATCACGAACACAAAAAAATATTAAAATATATAAAATATATAAATCGATCTTGGATTTCATTCATAGTTGATTTCTTGATTTGGCAGTACGTCTGTACAGGGTGTCCCATTTTCGTGTGTTTTGCAGGGTTTCTCGTTTATGAGTCGAGATACAAAGATGCGGTTTTCACATTACGCTGTTACTTTTTTATCAAATTAAAGATGCTACATACAGATATGTCCTAGCTCTCTTACTTCCTAAAATACAGGGCGAATCTGAAATTATTGCATTTTTCGATCCCTTTTGTATCATAACTTATCGAAAAGGTGAAAACGATCTCTCGTACAGTTTTTCACGTAGAATGCAGTGACGTAACTATTTCTTCGTTGGAATCTGTCTTTTTTTAAATTGACTAAAACTTATATGTTTTTTTAAATATGATATTTTGTATATTATTTTATTTTCCTTATTACGAGCTTTCTAAAATACTGATTTTCATAAACGGGGTAAAAATGCATTATTTAACTTTATTACTTAGTCGGCCGGTTTAAATTACGTAATCAAAACAATCAACTAATTTATTCGACGTAAAATGTTGGTTATTGGCATGTTATTTAAAAGCAGCACAAGTTCAGTTTCCGTGTAGTTTATCAAAATATCACGATGCAAAGCAAAATTATCTGGTAAAATTAAGTTAAATAAACGGCTCTTATTTTATAAGAGCCGTTTAGCAGTTTAGCAGTACCTAAATAAATAAATATAGAGTATATTATAATTTTCGAAAGCTCATAATAAGGCAAATAAAATAAAAAATAATATATAGAGTGTCCTGTTTAAAAAAAAAGAACATAAGTTTGAGTCATTTTTCGAAATAGACAGCTCCCAACGAAGAACCACTTTCGTCACTGCCATTCTACCTGAAAAACGAGACACGGGCGGTGGGTAAGTACTCAATGGGTAGAACAAAACAAAATCAGGGTATCCGGTATATACCTGTACATTTAGATGAACAGTCGAATTTTATAAAAGGTATTTCCAACGACCGCATAGTAAATACCCAATAAAATACCAGTAATATCAGGAATACGAGTACAACTTAACAAGTATAGCTAGAGACGTGAGAAATATAAAATAAGAGACGCCACTCGATGCGCATTGGAGAGCACACAAATTTGATTTGATCAGATTTTTCGTAGCGTAACTGCATCTCTCTTCCGCCGAATGCGTTCTCTCTCTATCGTGTGCGCGACCGATGCTATCCTCAAGTCTCTTCCTATATTTGTCAAACTGTATATCTACAATATTTCTTATATATATTGTAGATATTATATATTGGAATATTTCTATTCCCGCTATTATACCGGGTATTTACTATGCGGTCGTCGGAAACTCCTTTTATTAAAATTAGGATGTTCATCTAAATCTACAGGTATATACATATATACCGAGATTTTATTTATCTACAAATTGGGTACTTACCCACCACCCATCACTGACCCTTTTCATCTTTTCGATAAGTTATAAGATAATCGAGATACAAAGGCTATCGAAAAATGCAAAAATTTCTACTAATTAAAAAATAAAAAGTAAAAGAAAGAAATAAGAAATAACTTTGAACTAAGAAGGCTAGGATAAATATGTGTGTAGCATATTTAGTTTCATAATAAGTAAGTTGAAGGTTTGGTACCAATATCTTTAGATTATAAGTTATTCTATTCAAGCTAAGATATTCGCCCATGCACGGTCGAAAATTGTTAGTACATTCAACATAATAAACTTGATACTGTATCAATCTTGACGTGTACCAATATCTTCTGGTTATGTGCTGGGAAGTAAATTTTCATGCATATTTTCATCGATAGATTTGTAGGTTCTGAATAACGGTCTAGGTAAAGCATCTAGTTCATTTGCAGGCTCAGAATTAGAGAATTTAGAGTTAGTAACTCGTATTTTCATTGGAGGACTTATATTTATTTCAAACCAATAATTAACGATAATATTCGTAAAATTTAATAAAATCACTGTAAATCACTATAAATAATGAATAATGAACAAAATATTTAAACAAAAACAGACAATATAGTAAGAGTCAGAGATATAGATGTAGTAATATTTTGGTTTAATGACCACAGCTGCCAGGGCTATCCGGCCGGTTAATACATTTGTCGTTTTTTAATAAATATTAAAAAAAAACAATATAAAATTATAAAGCTAGAATAGTATACGGTTTTATGTTAACTCTCATTTTTTGAAGTTTATAAAAGCATTCATAAAAATATATATATATATATTATATATGATATATATATATATATATATATATATCATATATATATATATATATATATATATATATATATATATATATATATATATATATATATATATATATATATATATATATATATATATATATATATATATATATATATATATATATATCGTTCAAATCTTTCAATTTCGCAGCTGTTAGTAAGAAGTTTCACATCAAATATGCGCATATAGTGCACACATTGTTTTTTTTTATGAATTGTATATCACCCAAAGATTCATCTACAATTAAGCAATATAATAAAAAATAATAATATACGCAACACAGGCGATACTTGGCAGTAAACTGCACTCCCATGCAACCATATTTTTCTTGATTTTATACGTCAGGAATATTTGAATCGTGCAGGTATGTATGACATTTTTTCCTCCAAAGCAAGATTTCTCATTCGTATGTGCTCGCATATACATATACGCTTTTAGGTTATTGTATGCACGCTTCGTCGTGCATTAGGCGTATATACTTGTTCAAAACAACACCGTTCGGGATTTCAGTTCTCTCTCGGGCCGACGTGCGACTTGAAATACTGCGATTTTCGAGCGAAGCGACGCCATTTGCAACACGCGAATAGAAGGGCTTAATAACACTCTACACAATCTGGCCGTAATGTAATCTCTACGGGTTTTGTGCAACGATGCGTGTTTTTTAAGTATATGCTCGAAAAAGAACTGCCTTGAGAGATTGTTGCTAAAAATGTGTGATTTGTTACAGGGCTTGAAAGAATATGCATTTATTTTTTTTACTAAACAGAAAAATAGTTTTTTGTGAAAGCGTTTCGAAATTGAGTGTTTTTGATATTTATTTGAGATTCGAAATGGCATTTATTTGAGATTCGAAATGAGGAAAAAAGTGACACTTGTTTAGGCACTAGTGCCTAAAAGTAAAAAATGAAACGTTAGAAACAATGAAAATATTTATTTATTATAAATCTTAAAGATACAATTATTATTTAAATTATTAAAGTGAATACAAGAGGCATCCAACTTTTCGTCTCTAAGAGAAATGCAAGTTGTAGGAGTCGGAATAAGTAAATTTCTTTTACTGGCAATGCTGGTAGCTTCTGCTTCTACGTAATACAACTGACAACTTTAGCTAACAGGAATTCTTCGTCATCGGTTTCTTTCATAAACCGTTCTATTTCCAGTTTTGTAAATACTTTTGATTTATTTGCCTGATATCCGGAAGCTTTTCTTTTTAAAAATGCAATAAGGTTTGTAAATTTGCTAATATCTACGTTTCTGTTCAGGTAAATCATGGTGCGGAGCATCAAATATTTACTCCACAGAGTTGACGGCTTTAAGGTAGTGGATAACCAGGAAATAGGCTAGCAATACCTTTTCTGTGAAATTCTCAACATGTTTTTCTTTGACCCAGGTTTCAAAGTTGTTGTAGGTGGTCTTGTATAAGTTTTTCGACTTCGGGCACTAACGTGGATAGCGCAGTTTCAGCAGCTTATTGAATATCCAAAGACTCGTCATTATCACTCATTTTTTCACAAAACTTTGTAAGACATACGTCGACGTTTGAACCTGACAGAACTTTGTCATTAAACAATGCATAAACAATGCCTTAGAAACCGATTATTATAACATTTTAAAAAATGTTTGAAAATAAATAATAATAATAGCATGAAAATCTCAAATTATCCGCTTTCACAAAAAATCTTGTATGAAATTCGTTGCGAAAAGAGTGTTTTAAGCACCCGACGCATTGTCAATTTTGCGTCCCGTGCTTAAAACACATTCGTTTCGCAACTTGTTACATAAATAGCTATTGCCCACCTAAAGCAATAAAGGATTGTGTTATCTACAGTGCCTTTTTCGTTGAAGTGGTCATCGTGCCCTGTCAACAGATACGTCTACAAATACCGTTGACGTTCTAAAATGTAAATTGTAGACGTATCTGTTTTAAAAAAAACTAAAGTGTTCTCGAATAGTTGAATTTAAATATTTTAAATAGTTTTTTTCTTTATTCTTTGTATTTTTTTGTCAATGGATCAAGGCAAATTAATAAAATTGCGTTTAACTTATCAAGGCGGCCGAAATCGACAAAATATCAAGAGACAACTTTTAATCGACAATAAACTGGTTACACTATTTCGCTAACAAGAGAAAAAAAAGTCAGTAGCGTACATGCTTCTTTTAGAAAAATATTCCAGTGATAACCCATATGCACGTCACTGGTGAATATGTCGACACATTTTTTTAGCTCTAAAGTATATGGCCCTTATAGTAACTTTTACCATTTTTTCATTCGAAACCCTAAAAGTACTTGCAACAAAATGATAATAAATCAAAAAAATATTAAGAATTTAACACCCTGTAGTTTCGAAACAAAGCAGAATCGGACCCATGTTAATATGGAAAATAAAAATCTTATTTTTACTTGAGGAATCTCTCCATAAGAGACACACATGCACATGCCTTTTGAAACACCCAGTATAAAAAACTACATAAAACTCTTCATTTACTAATATTTTAAAGAATTTAATATTTAACTAATAAATTAAATTAATTATCCCCGAAGTTAAATTAAATTCAATTTAAGCACCTATTTTCTTCTCTACTTTCTAATGTGTAATGTTTTCTTTTAAATATCCATAGTCGACGTAAACCTTAATCAGTTTTTAGCGCTGTCTATGAAACGGATTAATGGAAAATGGTTTTCTCATTAAGGCGGTGAGATGGCATCTTAGCCACGTTCAGCCAATATTGGTTTTCCATTAGGTGCGTCTTTTTTCTGTCTTCGATTTTCTCGATATTTAATTTATATTGGGAAGGCGGCAAAATATATTTATCCCTCGATTTTGAGCAAAAGAGAAATTCCAAGGAAGCAATTATGTGGTGTACGATATTTTTATTGTAGTTTTAGTAATATTATAATAATTTATTGGGATGTTTCACATTTTGATCTGTTTTAATTTACGTTGTATCTTAGTTGGTTTGTCATTATATTTAATCACCTTAAAATCATTATATATTTAATCACCAAAAAAGTGGAAACCCTGTTTTAACCAGAATGTAATTCTAATTCTTTCTTGAAACAGTGTAAAACTATACTTTTTTCAAACCGCACAAAAGTAATAATTTTTGCTAAGTGATTGACGATATAAAAAAGTCATTTTAACACCTAGGCACAAAGTAAAGCACTTGTACGCCTAAGGACAGAAGTACGAAAATATATTATTAAACTGACGTAAAATGTCAAATTCAATTAGTGTAACCATAGTTTCTCGATGTATAATTACTTACAAGATATTATTTTTAAATATTTTTATATTATTTGCCTCATTTGAAATTATTAAAAAACTTATTTTTGACGTTTGAAAAAAATAGCATGGTTTAGTCGAAGTAAAAATGATTTTTTGTGCCTCGCCCTGTAATGTTAAATGTACAGTCCCGCCACAAAAAGTATCATTTTTACTCCTAAAACAATACCGGGTGCGTCTTAAAAGTGGCTCACCCTTTGTTTATTTTTTCAGATGAAAAAACAAGATTTGGTATGTTAGTACATGACATAAATTAGCATTGATTGACGTATTCAGTTGTTTTTGGTCACTTCCTGTTTCACCGGAAATGACTACAACTTTTTATTTTTCAATAGCACCCTTGATATATTTCTACTTTATTGGATAGAAAATGACACTCTGAGTAGAATGGCATATCATAACCTTTGACATTTCCGCATATGGTTTATTTGAAATTGTAACATGCGGTTCAAAACGACAATATGACTCGAAATACCAAGTGTATGGTTATGTAAAAAATAAAAAAGTTATAGGGGTGAGCCACTTTTGAGACGCACCCGGTATAACAATTATTTATAATTTTGTTAATTTCTTTTTTGTTATTTTTTCATCATATATATTGGTATAGACTAGAGTACAAAAATGAGAATTATCAAGTAAAAAAAATAATGTTAAGAGCAATAACTGAAAAATATGTGAAATAGATTTTAGAGAAAAAATTTTACACAATCTTTTGTATATTTAAATCAAAGATTATGATGATGTTTATATGATATACAACTACAAAAAAATATATATATATATATATATATATATATATATATATATATATATATATATATATATATACATACTTTAGTACATACTTTAGGTTTGCACTTAAACAAAATAGTCAAGTTTTTTATTGTAAGAGCTACAGATACCTGACGCACTATTGCTGGACCCTGTATATATATATATATATATATATATATATATATATATATATATATATATATATATATATATATATATATATATATATATATATATATATATATATATATATATATCTCAAATTAAACACACGAAACAAGCAACTATAAATAAAAGCAACTTCTTACTACTAAGAACTTTGCTAAAAATATGCAAAAAACAAACTGTCCATAGACATAAACAAAACACAAAAATAATCAAGATTTTAACAAAATTAGATGACAGTAAAGAAAGAAAGAAAGAAAGAAATTGCTTTATTGTCATAAAAAATTTTACAATTTTGTTGACAAAGCTTAAAAAAAAGAATATAAAAAACATACAAAACTTCACTTAACAATAGAAAAACATATAAAACTAACAGCAAACATACAAAACTAAAACAATACTTTATACAATTATAGAAATTGTACATTGTCAAAAATTTATTTAATTAAATATAAATAAAATATAAACATACATGTAAATAAACAACTGTATATAATGTCAATACTAAATTTAAATGGATAGAAAACAAAAACATTTCTTAAATTTAGTGAATGTGTGTTAAATTTAGAAACCTAGATATTACTAAAAAAATCGTTAACCGCGTAAAAGGCTTTCTCCAGTAAGTATGATCTCAAGGCTCTGCGAAATGCAGGAAAGGATGAAATGGAATTAATTTCAGATGGCAGATGATTGTGCATTTTTTTTGCATTGTACAATATGGAACTCTTTACTAACTCAGAGTGAGGGGTTGGCAGATACATGTTATGCTCTGCGTTCCTAATTGGATAGCCATGAACTGGCCCTAGAGAAATACTCGATACGTGCTTGCGAACTAGGCAGACGGATTCGAGTATGAATAGGAAGGAAGAGTTAATATTTTATATCTTTTAAACAAGTCCCGGCAGTGAGCACGACTGGTTAGCCTCAGTGAATATCGCACAGCTCTCTTTTGTAATTTGAAGATACGCTCAAATTGAGTCGCACAA
The DNA here is from genome assembly GCF_002938485.1 of Sitophilus oryzae. Lineage (NCBI taxonomy): Eukaryota > Metazoa > Arthropoda > Insecta > Coleoptera > Curculionidae > Sitophilus > Sitophilus oryzae. The sequence goes on along the minus strand of NW_022146304.1, from coordinate 6,138,578 downwards.
CACGCACCCCAGAATGGAAGTGCGTATCGGAGATGCGACTCAAAAGGGCATAATAGACTGTCCTAGATGTTGACAAATTAAGCACATTAGCAACTGATCTAAGTGCGAAACAGGCAGAACTTAATTTTTTAGCTAAAGCATCGATGTGCAAATCCCATTTTAAATAGTTGTCCACAACAAGGCCTAAAAATTTCACAGAATCAACGACGTCAATGGTGGTATTATCAAGTTGAAAAGGTGGCAACGTACTTTTTATATGATAAGACTTTAGTTTTAGAGACGTTGAGACACAGATAATTAGAATCGCACCATGTTTTTATGTTGATTAAGTCACTGGAAATGGTTCTATGAAGTGCCGTGGTGTCCGGGCTGCTCCATGTGAAACAAGTATCATCCGCGAAGAGACAGATTTTACCACTGATGTCCAGACTAGCAATATCGTTGATAAACAACAGAAACAAAATAGGACCTAGCACTGAGCCCTGAGGTACTCCGCATTCTATTGGCTTGCAAGAAGACACAGTCTTATCAACCCTCACACGCTGGTTTCTGTTGTTAAGGTAGGACTTAAACCATTCAAGAGGCGTTCCCCTGATACCATAGTACTGCAATTTGTTAGTTAGGATGTTATGATTAACACAATCGAAAGCTTTCGAGAAATCACAGAAAATTGTTGCTGTAACGAGACGGTTGTTCAGACTGGAGTATACATTATTAAACAGCGAAAACATAGCGTCATTTGTACATTTGTTACTCAAGAACCCAAACTGAAAGGGGGTGAGTATTTTGTATTTTAGAAGAAATGATACAAGCCTCTTTTTAACCAGTCTCTCCATGATCTTCGATAACGTGGGAAGGAGTGCAATTGGACGATAGTTGGAAGCTTGCTCTTTATCACCTCCTTTATGCAAAGGAATAATTATCGCCGACTTAAGGCAATTTGGAAAAGCACCATCTTCAAATGACATATTAATTAAGGCTGAAAGATGGTTTAATGTACATTCCGGCATACTAGAGAACATTTTAAGAGTAAGTCCGTCAGTCCCTGCTGAAGATTTATTTTTAATATCATTTAATGTATTGCGAAGCTCTGCCAACCCCACAGGCGTAAGGAAGAAACTGTGCAAATTAACATTATAGTCAGAGAGAAATGAAAGAGGATCCAGGGAGGGTGAGATAGTATTCACTATATTCTTCGCCACATTTACAAAGTGATTGTTTAGGTCCTCAGGTGAAGTTGAGGTTATGTTGGACGAAGAAACCTTACTCCTCAAGTCATTCACAATCGACCATGTTTCTTTGGCAATATTACCGGACTCAGTCAACCTCCTATTGTAATAGATGTCCTTGGCGGCTTTTATAGTCTTATGGTAAATTTTCCTGTAAAGTTTCACGTACTCGTGAAAGAAGACACTATCCGAGAATTTTTTTAGGTGAGATAAAGAGCGCATGTTTTTTGCAGATGTACGTAGGCCCTTAGTAGTCCAGGGTTTATGATGTTTAATTTTGACAGGCCTGAGAGGAAAGGCTTTGGATGCCAGACCAGATAATGTTTGTGTAAATCTGGAAAATTCAGTGTCTACATCACCAGAGATGACATGCCAATCTGTTGTTAGACAAAGCTGCTTAAAATTTATAAAGTTTTTTTCCGAAAAATACGTCCTAATTTACGAAAAGTGTTTCTACTCTCGGATTTTATGGAAAATTTTGTTAATACTCCTTCATGATCAGAGAAGCCTGAGTTCAACACAGTACAGTCAACCAATTCTGGATCAAAGGATGACACGACATAGTCTATAGTACTAGAACAAGTTCTAGTGATTCTTGTTGGTGCATCAACATGCATTACTACACCAAAAGTCTCGAAGATAGACTGGAGAGATTCCCGAGCATCACACACACTGGAGAAGTCAATATTAAGGTCACCACACAAGATCAACCTGCTATTCACAGGCAGGGACTCTAGCAAACTCAGTAATTTCTGAAAGAACATATGCATATCTGCGTCAGGTGTTCTATAAATACAAACAATATAGAGGTCATAAGCAATGTGGTAGATGATAGAAAATTCAAACATTTTCTCGGCTAATAAGTGATCAAATTTTGTTATTGCCGTAAGGTTTTTGTTGGTAGACATTATCATAGTACCTCCATGAGATAAATTACTTCTATTAAATCTAGCTATTGTTGTGTAATTTTTCACAAACACGGGCTCATCGGGATTTAACCAATGTTCCGTTATGGCAATGATTTCAGGAAATTTGAGCTGTTCCAATAACAGAAATAATTCATCTGTTTTGTGTCTTAAGGACTGAACATTGATAAGAAAAATACCTAGCTTGCTATCGTCCGATTTATCAGAGGGTGCTTGATCCTCTGTTCGCGTCAAATGAATTAAAAGATACATGTCATACATGTCATCACTGACATAAATTCAATATGTTGACTAGATAGTTGTTAGACTGAAATAACTAAATTTAAAATGATTTTTTGCTAAAGATCCAACAGAAACTGTTTTATCGTCATTTTGTCTAGAAAAAATTATGACCTAATGTAATAAAATAAAAGGTCCCAAATTTATTATTTTAGTCGCATAACTATCTAGTCAATATGTTAAAACCCAGGCTCAAATAGAAACTCGCGCGGAGACTATATAATTTCCGAGAGAATATTGGATCCACAATTTCATTCATAAATTTGATGTTGTAAAAAATTGCTGCTAATAAATGCATAAAATATATTAAACATATTCGACTGTTACATTCAGGCTAAATTTAAGTGTTGTTTATGTATATTTTGTATAGTATTCAGAAAAATTACGATCATATCAAACGAAATATTCCAACCAGTTAAGGAATGAACATAAAACCGTAAAAAAACTTATTCAACAATCCTCTCCGCCTGTGATGAAATAGTTATCCGCTTCCTTCGTCAACGCTGAAAAAAAAATTTAACAAGAAAATTTTGTCTATATTTGTTTGGCCCAAAGGCCCAATCCCAGGTTTTCTGTCCTAAGAAAATAAAGCACGAAGTCCTAAAAAAATAAATCAGAAGCTCCAAACACATTTAAATATCTGTTCCGCACGTCGTCAAATATTTTAGGCAATCTTCATATTTCCGACTATATACACTGTATTGTTATATAAATTTACGTGAAAACGTCTCTTTGGGACCAAAAAGGATTAATGGTTTCCAAGATATTTCAAATAGAAATAGTCAATACATGTCATCACTGACATAAATTCAATATGTTGACTAGATAGTTGTTAGACTGAAATAACTAAATTTAAAATGATTTTTTGCTAAAGATCCAACAGAAACTGTTTTATCGTCATTTTGTCTAGAAAAAATTATGACCTAATGTAATAAAATAAAAGGTCCCAAATTTATTATTTTAGTCGCATAACTATCTAGTCAATATGTTTATTTTTTGTTAATAATGACATATATTGATTGATTTTACCAAGAAGTAGAAAATCTTTACGTAGAAAATGACGAAAATGTATATCTTTTCACTCAGTAGTTTTATTTAGGGACGAAAAGTTACTACTATTCGAAACAGATAAAGAACCTGTATGTGGCGCCCCCTACAAGTAGGAATCACATTGATATCGAATTCAAATTTCTCATGTGAAAAAACTCTCACACACCAATTTCCACCCAGATATCGACTACAGTTCATAAATTATTTGAAAAAAAAAACGAAATAAAAATGAAACTTCTACACCTTGTATCCCCGAAACGAAGCATTTTAGAAGTTTGCATTTATACGAACTTTTTTATTTATTTTTATGTGCAGAATATGCTGCCGAAGTTTCCCGAATACAAATCAGACCACCCTGTATATTGAAAAAATTAAAAAATTTCACCAAACAAATATTGTTTCATTCTTTAATGTTTAATTTATTTTAAATTACTTTAAATACTATTTACTCAAGGATTTTCTATCTAGAATGTGGCTCCAGTAAAAATCTATTTAAAAAGTATGTCTTGAAAGAATCCTGCAGCAAGACCAAGAAGAAGGAAGTCTTGGACTTGGTCTTTTGCCCGTAACCTATACAGAGCAGCAATAAATTAAGATTAACTAGATAATAAAGCTACCTCCAAAATAACTGTCACAAAACATATTTAGATATTCTCTTTGTAGTTGGGCCCATTGTTGTTTATTGTTGGCTATGCGGGCCCAAGTTATCCCTGCTGATTTCATAATATAATGGTTCCATCTCAAGTTTGGTCTTTCTCTAGATTTATTGATTCCTCGTGGGCTAGTGGATATATCGCCACTTGAGAGATTTGATTTTGTGGATGACATCTATTGCCTGGGTCTTTTATCGTATCCACTCTATTCTTTTACGGTCTCTTTTGGTTGTTCCCAGCATATTTCGTTCCATTGAGCGTTGTGCGACCTGCAGTTTCCTTATAATATCCATTTTAAGTATCCATGTTTTACATAGACCATGATTGGTAGTACACATTGGTCGAATGTTCTTTTCTTTAGATAAAGTGGTATTCTAGATTTGAATGTGATTGAGTTTCTTCCATAAGTACTCCTTCTTCTTCTTCCTGTGCCTTGTGCTTAGCCGCACGTTGGCGATTGTCTGTACTCTTCATACAATGTGTAGACTGCCGTTTTCGGCTCTTCGAAATATGGTGGCTGCGTCGCTGATGTTACACCAATCCCGTATGTTTCTTAGCCAGGAATGTTGTTTTCTTTCCGGGCCTCGCCGTCCCTCTATTTTTCCTTGTAGAATCAGCTTAGGAATGTAATATTTGTCTCCTCTAAGGATATGGCCGAGGTATGAGACTTTCCTTTCTTTAGCTATGTTAAGCATTTCTCGTTCATAGCCTGCAGTTCTTAAAACTTCTTCGTTGGTGGCATGTGCGGTCCATGGCACACGTAAGAGTCTCCGGAGAGTCCACATTTCGAAAGCCTCGATGCGGTTCAGGGTTCTAGCCTTGAGAGACCAGGTTTCTGCGCCGTATAGTAAGATAGGCCATATGTAGCATTTTACTTCCCGTAGTCTAAGTGTTAGCGGGAGACTGCGTGCTAATAGGAAGTTTTTAAGTTTAAAAAATGTTGACTTTGCATAATTCATTCTAAGTTTAACTTCCTCATCGCAGTCCCATCGTTCATTGATCACGGCACCCAGATATTTAAATCGTGGAACTCGCTCTATAATATTTCCATCCACGGTCAATGCGGTGTTGATTGTAGGCTGGCGTCCTATTTCCATAAGTTTGGTCTTGGCAGCGTTGATTTTAAGACCGAAACGATTTCCCATGTCCCCTATCTTATTTATTATTTGCTGGAGATCCTCTAAAGTTGGTGCTAGTATTGCCGTATCATCTGCATATCTTATATTGTTAATTGGAACTCCGTTAATTTTAATTCCTCCACTTTCTTCTTCCAGGGCCATTTGAAATATCTTTTCGATGTATATATTAAAAAGTATTGGTGACAGTATACAGCCCTGGCGGACTCCTTGATACACATTGAAGGTGTCTGTGGATAATTTTTTTTTAACTCTTATCTCCGCGGTTTGGTTCCAATATAGTTCCTGTATGATTCTAATGTCTTTGGCGTCTATTCCTATCTCGAGCAGTCTGTTTAGGAGAATATCGTGTTTAACGTTGTCGAAAGCCTTCTGATAATCTATGAAGCACACAAAAACATCTTGGCGTTGATCATAACATTTCTGGATAAGTAGCTTGATTGAAAACAAAGCCTCTCTCGTACCCAGCACCTTAATGAAGCCGAACGAAGTGTCTCTCCGCTTTTTTTTCACATTTCGAGTATATACAAGCATGCATGACTCGAAGAAAAAGTTTCAGAGCATGACTCATTAGACTTATAAGTCTGTAGTCACTACAGTCTTTTGGAGATGCCTTTTTGGGAATTGTTATAAAAGTTGATTTTAGCCAGTCGTTTGGAATTTTACCCGTATCATATATTCGATTGAATAGATATGTGAGATGCTTTGAGTCAAATATTTTAAGAACTTCTGCATGCACGTTGTCATGACCGGGGCCTGTTCGATTTTTCATAGCTTTCATAGCACGCTGAACAGATTCAAGAATTTCCGGGCCCGACCAGTCTTCACAATTGAGAGGTTGTCTGTCTTCTCTTTGGTCTTCAAATAATAATTGTGCATAGCTTTTCCATGTGCTGCATAGATCTACCGGGTCTAAAATCAATTTCCCATTGTGTTTTAGGGCAGGTGTTGGTGTTTTTTTTTTTGTGGTGCCAGTAATTTGTTTGAGTTTTCTATGAAAATTTACAAAGTTGTGCAGAGCATGCATGCGTTCCGCCTCTTGGCATTCTGCAGTTACCCAATTCTCTTTAGCTTGTTGGCATTGTTGTTTAATAGTTTTATTTATTTCGGTGTATCTTTGTTGTTGTTGTTCGACTTTTGTAATTCTTCTGTCCTCCATGAGGGAGAGTATCTCATCGGTCATCCATGGTTTGTTTTTCTTTGTTGTTGTTTGTGTCAGAAAAGCGTTGGAAACAGTCAGAATGTTTTGTTTTATGTTGTTCCATATGTCATCTGGACTATCGTTAAGTCCGGGGTTGTTGTTATTACTTGCCCATAGTTCTGTTAATTCGAATTTCATTCTGTCTGCAACTGCTGGTTCCCTCAGTCTATCAATGTTATAATGTCTCTGTGTTGTTGTTCTTTTCTCCGATATTAGTTTGAGTCTAAATTGAAAGTCTGCGATCATGGGGTTATGGTCAGAGCCGATGTCGGCACCGGGATAAGCGGCAACCCTTTTGATACTATTTTGGTATCTAGTAATAAGTACTCCATGCTAATTTAATTATTCTATTAATTTCTGGTAGTATAGATCCCGAGCTGTGTATTTGTTGCCCCTATTTCCAGTGTTGTGTTATTTACTAGAATGTCTTTTCTGTCTGCCAGTTCGTTGTACATTACTTTAGTTTTTGCTAAATTCATTTTGAGACCTACTCTATGAAATGTTATAACCTACTTGACCTACTTAAAATGTCATAAATCTAGATAAATAAAATAATATTTCATTTTATTCTGCTTATATTTATATAGCCGTATATTAAAGCCGAGTCTTATTTTCGTTGTGTCATCTTTTTAAGAAGCGTTCCTCTTTAATCCACCAAGACGTCTCCTGAAATTCACCTCGACATCGTATTGTTTCTAAAATAAATAAATCACTGTCGAGATAAGCCACTTATTTATATACGTAACGAACTAGATAGAAAACTGAAAACGCTTTTCTCGTACAATAAAATTACCAGTCCCGTCCTTCAAACTCCGCGTATTTATTATTTAGGGCCACTTTTAAAATCGTAGACTAAAAACAGCATTCGACTTTTATTTATCTCTCTCTCGCTCTCTCTGATTTAAGTTCTCGTTAAAAATTGACGAGTCGGTTTGTCGATTCGCTTTTTTCCAAAGTAATTTATTTATGAAATTTTATGTCCAAACGTAAAACGATTCAGCGGAACATTTATATTTATTTTCCTATAAAATGTTTTATTCGGTATTTATATTTAGCAAATACTCTAAAAAGGAGTTTTTAGTCTGGCAGTATTCAAGTAGTATTTTATTTTATATTTAAATTCGTTTGATAAATATAGTAAAAAGTCTCTTTTTCTGACAGTTTTAAAATGGATAAAATATTTCATTGTAGTATAACATGGAAGAGACAAAAATAATAAAACAATTAAAGGGTTCAGGGGAAAAACATGATAAGCGCCATTTTACCAATGACGGCTGGTGGTTTAGGTTCTTTCCGTGTATTCTATAGTTTTACTGGGCATATATCATAGGATTAAACAACTTATTGCCCTGCAGAATTTATACATTTTATAGGGACTAGTTAGACCTACTATAATATTGTAAAATCCTAAAATTAAGAAATTGGCATTTATCAAGTTATTCCCCTGCAGTGTGATTCTGTGAACATATTTCCTGTCTAGTGACTCATCAATCGTATAAAAATATCATAAGCCACGCAAGAAATTTTTTTCTACGGAGCTTACAGAATCCTACTGCAGGACCATTCAATTCATAGATCTTTTGCTTTCGTGTATTATTTTTTAGACAAGAAATTTAAAATCATTATCATCATCATTTAGCTTATTCGATCCACTGTCGAACAAAAGCCTCCTTCAACTCTAGCCATATCTTTCTATTTTGTGCCACTTGAATCCAATTTTCAGTCACTCTCTTAATATCATCTGTCTATCGTAAAAGACTTGTAGAATGGAGACCGAGCTAAGAGGTCTATCGAAGCAGAGAATGACCTCCTACATCCTCTGCTTCGATAGACCTCTTAGTTCGGTCTCCATTCTACAAGTCTTTTTGTGCAGTAGCCACTGGCTATTCGTTCCTCTAACCACCGTATGTCCTGCCCAATTCCATTTAAAATGTAATATAGATATCACCGCATCCCTTGCTTCTGTTCGATTTATTATGGTATGATTGGATATTTTATCCCTAAGTGTAACTCCCAACATGGACCTTTCAATTTTCCGTTGCATGACGTGTATTCTGTTTATGTTATTTTTTGTCAAAGTAAGTGTTTCAGCTCCATACGTGCGGACAGCCAAGAGACACTGGTTTAAGACCTTTCTTTTTAAGCATATTGGAAGAAAACCAAAATACAAACTCTTATATGGCATATTACCCGCAATACATTGTTGAACATAGTACTACCCTCTGTAATATGGTATTTTTGTATATTAAAAGCTTTAACTATCATATTTTAAATTGTAGATACACCTTAAAATTTATCATCATTAAAATTAATTATAATCATGATAATAAACACAAATCTGCATAATTATGTAATAATAATAATAATAATAATAAAACGTCTTTATTCATTAATCCCAAAAATTGAAACAAAAATTGAAACAAACGGTATAGGGCGAAGTTTAGCTAGAGAGCTATTCTACCACTTAACCCCTTAAAACTAACCAAAACAAAAACAAAGCAAGAGAAAATAACAATTGATTAAGTAATATAAAATATACAAATAGATCATATTATAGTACAAAACAAAAGAAAATCACATCATTATCATAAATCACATAATTAATATAAAATTTACAAATTGATTATATTATTATGGATAATATATGGATTTATTAGTAGAACAGCAAATAAAAAATATACATATTATAATTATAAGGCGTGGTTTCTATTTAAGAAATATAGTTTAACTTTATTTTTAAATGTGCTCACTGTTATTTTTTTATAGCTTTCTGGCAACGAGTTATAGTTTTTAACAGCATTATAACTAAAAAACCTCCTAAAAATAGATTTAAAATGACGTGGCATAGTCAATTTATTGGAGTGCCTGACAGATCTTTGTATTACATTACGTCTATTGATGAGTTCTGAGACTAGATATTCAAGCTGACCGACCCCCAGCAATCCATGGATAAAAGTTAACAAATAATATTCGTATAACTCCCTAATTTTTAACCATTTCAGACCAGCTATGAAAGGTGATATATGACTGTACCAATTAACTTTACAGACGAATCTACAGCAGGAGTTTTGTATCTTTTGTAGTCTGTTAGACGTTATGGTATCAAGACATGGATAGTATAGAATATTACAATACACCAGTTGAGATAATACTAGGCATTCAACAAGTTTCTTTCTTATTTTCTAGTTTAGAATATATCTATTTGCACATAAATTTCGCAAAGTTCCAAAGCACTTCTTAACAAGATTTTATATATGTTCGTGAAATCTTAAGTTAACGTCTATTATTACACCTAGATCTTTAACAGAGTGAACAAAATTAAGCCGTTTATTATCTAGGTTGATTTGTAGATTAGCTTCGAGAAAGTGCCTTTTGGCATGTCTCTTTCTAATTTCTCATTCTAATTACATCAGTCCTTCATTAATATTGGATTATAAAATATCATATAGTATACTCCTATAAAATACATGAACCTTCATTTAATTATAAAATTCTATATGTTTTTGTATTACTTTAGATGTTCAGTGAGGTGTAACAACAGGAGCCTTCCGTTTTATAACTTGAAAAAGTTTATTGGCAACGAGGAATGTTTTTTAATTTCACATTGAATAAATACCGCTGTAAAACTCTCTGGTAATTATTTTTTAACAGATTCTACAAACCGTAAAGTTTGCCGATGTGAATATTAAATTTCATTTTTAATTTCATGTTCTTCAAAACAAGCGGCTAAAAGAAAAAATGTAAAGAAATTCAAAAGAAACCGAAATTCAGCGACACCAAAATAAGACGATGTAAACTTGTAAAATAAAAACTTTTTTTCCTAAAACAAAATATCCCCTGAGAATTTCAATTAATTCTGAAAAAGAACAAATTAATATTCTATGAAAATGCGTAAAATATTAGCAAAATATACAAAATTAATTTTAAATTATGTCTTTCAAAATCGTGAAAATAAAGAAGTTGTCTAAAAATGTGCTACAATACGGATATAGTATAATCTTTTATCTTTAATTTCCTTCTTCATTTGTGTAATACCTAGCCAGTTTTACATAAAACGTTAAATAGGTACCGAACGCTTATTTTGCTACTTTTTCGGACTAGTGAAATGGACTCTTAAGTTGCCAACCTATTATTTTATCATTGTCAAATGTATTTTGTTGTGCTGTCTATACTACTACGTTACAGTACCTACGGTTAGTGTCCCCGGAATGCATTTTGTTATTTAAAATTTGTTCGAATTAGGCAAAAACACTAATATATAAAAAATACAATTATAATATAATTATGGAATATATATGTTACGGTTAAAGTCCGATGTCCGGTTAATGTTGACATTAACATGTTAATGTTTGGGTAAGGTTATGTTTTTGGTTGTTTGTTGTGTGTTATTCTTGAGATTAACCGGGTAATGTTTGGTAATGGAATTTCAAGTCCTAAAAATCAAAAGGCGTTGGTAGTATAATTTAGATTTCACTCTTTGATATATGGTTATTATGAATTTTTATTAAGGTCATAACTTTTTAAAGTCATAAGTTGTTTTTAAAGTATCACATTTTCCAAAAACTATTATCACCCTTTTCGTAGCATTGAACTAAGTAAATTTGGTGCTTCTTCAATATTTTAAAACAACAAAAAATATTACGTTAATTGAAATTCCATCAAAAACTATCAATCGAAGATTTAAAACGAAATTATATTATCATATATAGTGGGTGTCCCAGAAGTAAGTGTAAATATTTTAAAGAGTAGTAGATCTAGTCAAAAGAAACGTTTTTTCTCTTTAACATTTTTCAAATAAGCCCAAAATAACCGAGTTATTTTACTTTGAAATTTTAAACAAAAAATACTTTTTTGCATAAATTTTGAGAACCACTGGATCTTCTCTGGATTTTCTTTCATGTAAATTTAATAAACTACCTATGTTGCCATATTATCGATAAATTATGTTTTTTAACTTAAAACTCAATTTTTTTTCTGAAAAAGAACCTGATAGGCGTGTTTCTGAGGCCGAAATATATTACCAGTTAAAATATTTGTACTTATTTCTGGGACACCCTGTATAGCGTTTTGAATTTTCCCTAAAACAGTGGAAAATTTAGAAAAACAGAAATGGAAATAACCATTTTATAAGAAGCAAAAATTTTTATAAACAATATATTTTTCTCAAAATGTTTCTCACAATACAAAAAAAAATCTTCTGGTAAAGACAATCCGAGTACATATTGTATACATTCATTAAAAATAAAAAAAAAACGTTATACTTTATGTAATCGAAAAGTAAAAAAAATATACCTTTAATTTGCCACTGACAAAATATAATTACACAAACATAAAGAAACCTGAAGAACATTAATGTTTAAATCATTAAACAAACCGTAAACTCTCCCAGCGTGAATATTAAATTTTATTTTTAATTACACCTCCTTGTTAAAAAAAAACGAAATAAAAGAAAAAACATGGAAAGACACAAAAGAAACGGAAAGTCAACAAAACAGAACAACAAAAAAGCGAGACGACGACGACGACGGAGTGTTGGAAATGGAAACTTTTTTGCTCGAAACAAAGTTTTCCGTAAGAATTTCCTCCGACAAAGTAAAATAAAAATGTTCTATAGTTAACGAGCTGCGATATCACGAAACTTTATTAATGTATGAACAGCAAACTTTTCGTATCTTTTCGATTTTTCTTTACTGAGTTTCTTGTAAAAGTAATAAGTATCGGTATTCTATCTTAATTAACATTAGGTATTACGGTACAAAGGTGCCTTGAAAATTGTGTTTCTTTTGTTAATATAGTATGTAACAAAAATATTTTCGTTACATTTTTCCTTTTATATCGTTTGGTCTGGTGGTCTGAAATTTTCCTTTTATATCGTTTGGATTGTGGTGGTCTGGAATTTTCTAGAGAGAGAGAGCAAAATATTTTTCTTTTATATTTTTTTTATAATTCTATATTTATATTCTTTATATTCTTTAAATAATTTGGACAATCTTTTCAAATATAACTTAATTTAAACTGTCATTGCCTAGTTTCTTTTTTAAATTTTAATTATAATTTTTATTATAATAATTAGTAGTTGGATTTAGATATTGATTATTGTGTATTTGAATCACTAATATGTTGTTTAATCATAAGTTATTTTTATTGTACCTTCATTGGCAACCAACAGACAGTTCAATTGGTAATTTAGAACACCACCACAAAACTGGGTACTTATCAATTGTGTTGAGTAGAATACTGCTGTTTGTTATCTTCTAGGAAGATACGAGAATTGACCCTCCCCATAAGTAGCTCACGCACTGAGACTGGTGGAGTCTCACAAGCTCTCCAACGTTAGCCGGACAATCACGCTACCCACCAGCGGACGAGTGCAGCGAAGAGGGTGAGGCCTTTCTCCCAACCAACCGAAGCAGAAACACTTAAGTATTCCAGTTGCATATCTAATCTCATATAATCGAGACTGTCACAGCCAATTACATTGATTGTTTATAATTGTTAATTAAATATAAGTCATTAATGAAATTTTCTATTGTCTTATTTAATTACAAAGCATACTTCCACAAACCAGTAACTTTTAGAATTTTGTGGGTTATAAGTAATAATTGTAAGAATAAAATTATACAGGGTGGTCCGAACTGTATTCCGAAAACTTCGGCAGCATATTCTGCAGATAAAAATAAGTAAAAAAGTTCGTATAAATGTATGTACTAAAATACTCAGTTTCGAAGATAGAGGGTGTAGAAGTTATATTTTTATTTCGATTTTTTGAAAATAATTTCTGAAGGAACGTCAATATATGGATGAAAATTGTTTTTTGACATGAGAAATTTGATTTTCATATCAATGTGATTCCTACTTTTAGAGGGCACCACCTACATATTTTTAACTGGTTTGAAGTGTAATAACTTTTCGTCCGTACCTGTATAAAACTACTGAGTAATAAAATATACATTTACGACGTTTTTTACGTAAAAAATGTCTCTTCGTAAAAATCGCTACGAGTTATGGTTCTCGAGATATTTGGAATCGAAATTCTCAATACAAGTCATTATTGACATAAATTAAACAAGTTGACTAAATAGTTATTAGACTGAATTCAAAAATTTGAAATGTTTTTCTGCCAAAAGTTCGACAGAAACTATTTTATCATCATTTTTTCGAAGAAAAATTTATGATTAATTTAAAAAAAAATAAAAAGTTCCCAAATATGTCATTACAGTCAAATAACTGTATACTCAAACTCAACATATTTATTTTTTGTCAATAATGACATGCATTATATAATAATGACTTGTGAATATTGAGAATGCTTGGGAACGGTTGCTCGTAGCGATTTTTGCCAAGAGATATTTTTTACGTAAAAAATCATGAAAATGTATATTTTTTCACACAGTAGTTTTATACAGGTACGAACAAAAAGTTATTAGTCTTCAAATAAGTGAAAAAATATGTAGGTGGCGCCCTCTACAAGTAGGAGTTATATTGACATCAAAATCAAATTTCTCACGTCAAAAAACTCCCAAACACCAATTTTCATCCAAATATTGACGATACTTCAGAAATTATTTGGAAAACATTTAAATAAAAATGAAACTTCTACAGCCTGTATCTCCGAAAGGAAGCATTTTAAAACATATTATATTTATACGAACTTTTTTACTTATTTTTATCTGTAGAATATGCTGCCGGAGTTTCGGGTATACAGTTCGGACCACCTTGTATATTGTATATTAACAAATGTCTATTCCTTATACCGTGTGCTTTGAATAAAAAGATTAAGGAAGTAAAAGTAAAGAAAAGTAAAGATTTCAGTTAACGTCTCCTTTTTGCTGCCAGGGCTAATCTGGACGGGGCCTACTTTGTTTACGCGGAATCCGAACCGCGCTCCTCGGCCATATCATGGTCAATGGCCTACCGACTTGGCAAGTGTCTAAATCGACTCTTACTCACGAGATATCCGATCTCATCCGGCCTCGAACCGGCGTGAACGAGCAGTGTGCGTCAATAGATTTTACACTTTTGCCTTTTTTTGGACAACAGCATAATAAAGAGTTTCGAACCGGTCACCCGTCCATCCACTAGTATCGCCTTACGTCGCTTAACTTCGGTGTTCTAATGGGAACCGGTGTTTCGACGTAGGTAGGCCGTTGCCCTTGAATTTTTTTTATGTTTAAAATATTAAATAAGCGCTTAAGTAAATGCTGTTTTGTTGTGTTTCTTGAAATAAGAAATTGTCATGTCGTGTTTTCTTGTCTTTATATTCTGATTGGCTCATTTCTGACTGGCTCATTCCAGTTTAAATCAGATTGTATTTACAACACAACTGAACACAACAATCTAATTATCAATAAATCTGTTGTAACAAGCATGCTTAACGGTTATTACCTGATATCCATGCTTATACTGTTCACGCTAAACACTGTCCTATTTGCACATCAGCACAGATCAATAATGTCGATTTAACTAGTATTTCGAGATAATCTCTTTAAGATTAAATGCATAATTGATCTCCAAGTTTACAGACATTAAACACATGTAATTTACAATGTACAAAATAGATAATCAATTTCAATGTGATTGATGTTTTATAATTAAAAAAAATAACTTGATTAACAAAATACTCTATAAATACAGGATGAGTTTTCTACGATGTTCTCTATGGGTATCTCGGAAACTACTGGAGATAGAAAGTCGGATAAATCGGGAAATAATTGCAGTTTTGTTGGGTCATAAATATGCGTCTTTCAGATTTTTGAAAAAGTTCATGGCTTACTAGATATTTCGAAAAAAATAATTTTTTTAGCTCTTTTAAAAAATGTCCCTAATTCAATTATAATCTTTTTATTAAATTTTAGACATAAAAGTTTTTAGATAAAAGTTGTAGATAATCACATATCTAATGAGTCTGTGTTCTCTGATATTTTCTAAAGCCTGTCATTTTTCATAAATATATGTTTTTCTAAATGGAAAACATAGTTGGCCACGACTTCAGAAAAAGCCCCATTTTTTAAGCTTTTCAGCGATATAAACTAAAATGTTTTTTTTTTCGAAAAATTACTATTGTTGAAATATAATATCTTCGATAACAAAATTTTCAATTAATAAAATTTTACTGTTTACATCTGGTTTGTGCACCTTGGGTTTGGTACAGTAATGTAAGTCTATTTATACCATTTGCTTAAGTTTGAGAACGCTAATAGTAGTAGTTCCAATAAATTTTGTAGTTATTGTTCTCGACCACAGCCTCAATTTCACCTAGAGTGTAGGGCAATAGAGCGTAGGGAAACCCCCCGTGGTTTCCTCTAGTTTGAATGAAGCCGCAAATGAATAATAGAGAACTTCAACGGCGGAATTATGTTCACAGATATAACTTCTAACAGCATGGAGTTAGATAATATACTGATGTATGCATAAGTGTCCTGAACTGTTCGTGACAGGTCTCAGTCTTAACATCCGCAATATCAACATTGTGAACTGACTGCGATACACAATGCGTGTTTATTCCACCATTTTGACATGCAAATAAGAATCCTTCAATTTCAGATTTAAGGTCAGACAATATAAAGAAAGCAAATGTGTGGATAAAGAGTTGTGCTGGATAATTCCAGTAATTCAATTTTCTGTATTCCAACAAGAAGCCCCGCGCCCCATGTTGTTAATTTTTTTCTCAATATTAAAGGGCTTTGCTTTGCCAGAAACATTGCGAGCTATGTTCTGAATTTCTATGTCTGCACTTTGTGAAATAAATTAGTGGTTTTAATTAGCGTAGAAGTTTGTTCCTCTAATTTGAATGTAAGCATCCAGAACGTCAAAATTAGTGGTAGGAATTTTCAATTAGTGGAAAAAGTTAACAAACTTTCAACTTTTCCACTAATTATGCTTCAAAATTTGCGAGGAATGACATTTTGGCCTTTGATTATCATCTGTCAAGAGAAAAATGTGGTTAGAAATCAAAAGTTTATTGTTTTATGAGCTAAATATTAGGCTTTCTCTATGATGAAACTAACTAAGTACTGCAAGCTGTTGCTAAGATATTCTATTAATATTAATTGTATTTTTTATACATTGTGAATGATCGTAAACTATAATGTATAAAGTGTAATTGAAACCACTAATTTATTCCACTAATTGCGAGGTTCTGAATGAAGCTTAAATGAAACCACTAATTTATTCCACTAATTTCGAGGTTATGAATAAGTATTTAGAAAAATATTTTATCATTAGATTTGATTTGCAGTTTATACCTAAATTTAAACTGTTATTTTACAAACAAATACTGCCTATAAATTTAGTAAATTTAAATTTTAAAACGGAATTTCTATATATTTATTTTATAATCATTTTTCTATGATCAACTAAACTACCTACGCACTAATCCCGATAGAATAATAAATTAACGCACGCACATTCCAAGTGTCACCAACAAAAAACCGTCCCCCTCCAACATCAGTTTTCCGAACAGCCTACGGACTCACGCAAATGGAAATTCCTTTTGATAAGGAATCGGCCTACTTTGACGACCGAAACGTTCGCCTTTTAACTGAAATTCCACGCGACAGGGGTCCTAATTGTGTTTGCACTTCGGGGCCCTTGTCAAAATCTTGTCAAACGAGAAGAGGGGGGTGTGAGAGGGAGGGAATTTGAACAGTAATCAAGGAGTTGCTTGCGCGCCTTTCAAAGGACGCAACCGTCAAGATACACACAAGAAAGTTCTTGTTTAAGTTTAGTCTCGAACTAAGTTTACAGAGCTTTAAAATCATGTTTATATGGCTTTTTGGATTTGTTCAAGACTGTGAAGTGTGTAGAGTTCAAAATTGAATCATTAAGTAAAAAAAAAATACTAAAAATATTGGTCGCTTTCAGAATAGCAATTTAAAAGAAACAGTAGATAAAAGATTTCATGCATTATTTTCCCGCAATAAGAACAAAATATATAATAATAATAAAACTAGAGTGCCAGTTGATTCAAAACAGCGAGAGTGCGTAAGGCTGTACTTCAAAATTGCCAAAAAAACTACAGGCAAATGATGAATACGGAAATAGATTAACTAAGAGCCTAGAGCAGATTTTCTTATGGTGCATCTAATAATTTAATACCTAAGTTACAATTAGATCCTAGAGTTTGCCAAAAAATTAAGGATTGATGCAAATCATTTTAATTTTTTGTTGGAAAAAGTTGCACCCAAAATTAAAAAACAAAAAAAGATTAATATGTAAGGCTATTTCTCTTCGGCTTAAACTAGAACTTACTCTTCTTTTCTTAGTTTTGCATTTCGGATTCTGTAGTGCATACGCACTCATATTCTTCATAAATATTAATAAACTTTAGGCCAGTCAATCTGGAGGTTGAGGTGGAAAAAATTAGTAACCAACCGATCTCAACGGGAACGAGTAGATAATGATCTCCTATTTAACTCCTCAAAAGTCCTATTCGGTCCCAGTGGGGGAAGTTTGAAAAAAATCGCCGCCATCTTGGATTTTTTCGTTTTTCTTCAAATATCTCCGTTTGCATAACTTTTTTCAAAAAAACGAGAATTCAATTTAAAATATTTTAACTTCAATCATTTTTTTTCTAAAATAAATAGTAATAGAGATAGAGCAATTTTTTACTATACGTTTTATAAATTTTCCAGTTTCTTAAACCAATCAGCTATAATTTTTGCGTTAACAGTATAGTGTTAATATAGATAAACCAAGTATACATTTAAGCATTAAAACAATAAAAAATAACGTTGAAATATTATTTATTTATTAAATAAAATTATTTTTAAAATAATTATTATTAAAGTTATTAAATAAAATCTGCATGGCGTCATCCTGAGCGTCATTTTCCACTTCAACTAAAATACAAATGATCAAGTACAACTAAAATACCACTGATCACACTTTGAAGAACATTTAAGACCCAGTTTTCTACAAGAGCAATTTTTAGAGCACTGAGTCTCTTTGTCATTGCAAAAAAATTAGTTTAGTAGGTCAGGAGGCGCCACATCTTCTGTTGATTTAGGTGTCAGATTGCCTTTTGATCTTTCTTCCATCCATATTGTAAAAGATCTTACTTGTTACCAATCCCTTCTTGAATCTAAAAAATACAACTTATAACATTTCCTATAATAGATATATCTTTACAGTTACCTGATATGTCCCGAGTAAATGGAGTTTTGCAGAGTCCTCAGTTGAAGGCAAATTAGCTAAGTTAAAGGAGTATTAAGGGCTTGTCTTGATGTAATCCTATTGTATAGAGTGTATCTGAGATGATTAATGTGTTTAATATACTTTGGGCAGTGATATAGCTTTAAAAGATCATTTAATCCTGACTGAAACAAGTCATCTTTGTTAGCATTTTTTTCTAAAAATACGTCGAGGTATTGATAAAGATCGTCATCTTTTTTCAGTATCGACAGGCAATTTTTTTTCTTGTTCCAGTCAGGATTAAATTATTTTTTAAAGCTATATCACTGCCCAAGCTATATCAAACATACTAACCATCTGAGATATACTCTATACAACAGAATTACATCAAGACAAGCCCTTAAGACTACCATTAATTTAGCTAATTTGCCTCCAACTGAGAACTCTGCAAAACTCCATTTACTCAGGACATACTAGCAGGTAACTGTACAGTATATTATTTATTATAGGAAATGTTATAAGTTGTATTTTTTAGATTCAAGAATGGATTGGTAACAAGTAAGACTCTTTACAATATGGACGGAAGAAAGATCAAAAGGCAATCTAACACCTATTCAATCAACAGAAGATGTGGCGCCTCCTGACCTACTAAAATTATTTTTTTTTGCAATTATTGCAAAGAGAGTCAATGCTCTAAAAATTGCTCTTGTAGAAACTAGGTCTTAAATGTTCTTCAAAGTGTGGCCAGTGTCACGGAATCAGTTGCACAAACCTTTATTACGTATTTTAGTTCAGGACGAAAATGACGCTCAGGATGACGTCATAACAAATTTTATTTAACAACTTTAATTTAATAATAATTTTCTTAACAATAATTTTATTTAATAAATAATATTTAAACCTTATTTTTAATTATTTTAATGCTTAAATTTATACTTGGTTTATCTATATTAACACTATACTGTTAACGCAAAAATTATAGCTGAATGGTTTAAAAAACTGGAAAATTTATAAAACGTCTAGTAAAAAATTGCTCTATCTCTATTACTATTTATTTTAGAAAAAAATAATTGAAGATAAAATATTCTAAATTGAATTCTCTACAAAAAATATATCTTTAGTATTTTCGAAAAAAGTTATGCAAACGGAGATATTTGAAAAAAACGAAAAAATCCAAGATGGCGGCTGTTTTTTTCAAACTTCCCCCACTGGAACCGAATGGGACTTTTGAGGGGTTAAATAGCAGATCATTATCTACACATTCCCGTTGAGATCGGTTGGTTACTAATTTTTTCTACTTTACATATAATACTCGGCTACGTTTACTGGCCTACTTCATAAAATTTTCTTCTTTATAAACTTCAAAGTATTTTTATTCTCTTATTATTTTATTCTCTGTGTATGTATGTATGTATTATGTATGTATATATGTATGTATGTAAAGTATTTATTTTATATATATATATATATATATATATATATATATATATATATATATATATATATATATATATATATATATATATATATATATATAGTATATATATATATTATATATATATATATGTATATATATAACATATATTTATATATATAGCATATATATATATATATATATATATATATATATATATATATATATATATATATATATATGTATGTATGTATGTATTATGTATGTATATATGTATGTATGTAAAGTAAGGACCTCCTATATAGCACCAAAATTTAAGCAGTAGTGAACTGAGACATGCATCAACACATTTGAACAATTGATCTGATTTGTCGAGTTTAGCGGTCATATTATTACATGCATGCGAAATGAATTCAAGTGACTTGATAAGTTGACTTGACACGTGAAAACGACCTTTAGTCCAGACTGACAAAATGTTATTTAATATTATTTATTCAATTAACACAATACCGTATGACTAACAAAAACTGGCGTTCAGTTGTCTTAGAAATGTCAAATCAATGGCATTTTCCATAAAATATTAGATATAAAATGACAGCGATCTTCATTTTCAAGCCACCCCCGATGCCATTTTTATTCGATCACAACGGATAAAAAGTGTCAAAAATTTCTTAAAATCTTACCTTTTTGTCAGAGTCCTAGATCTTGTCACCGACGATTATTTTATTCTCTGAAACAATAAAAATATTTATTAAAATGAGCTAATCTATAAATATCAAATCGTTTAAAGCTACAAATACATTACAATCAGAAAAAAAATCAGAGAAATATTTCTGATATAAAAAAATGTGTGTGCACTATGTGCGCATATTTGAAGTCAAACTTCTTATTAATAGCTATTGAATTGAAGGATTTGAAGGACATGTTTGAAAAGGACTAGTTTAAATAATATCTAATAAAGACAATTTTACATTATTTTTCAACTTTTTTTTCTGAATATAAGTACTGAGAATTTTTTAGTTTTCTAAACTTTATTTTATTGGATACAAAATTCTGAATCTTTGACAACTTAATAAAAACACTATGTGGATGATGTCAAAATTAATATAGTATATTCTATACAACAAATACTCCACCATAAATAATCATTTTTAAATTATAATTAAAAGTTTTATAAATTATAGGATAAATTAAATAAAGAGATTAAGAATTATCTAGCGATTTCGTGCCACGACAAATAATCTCGTCTAAACAATTATAACAAAATTCAAGTTGAAAATAGTAATTTCGCCTTAACTCCCACTAGTGAAGTATTCAGTTTAAACCGTCATTTCTGTGCCATTCTTCGCGAAAACTTGTCTATAAAACGAAGTGCTTAGCCTCAAATTGTCTATTATTTTCCTAGTACGGTTTCCTATTGTCCTTGGAGAGGCGGCGACTGAAAGGACTCTCTAATGGACAAATTAAATGCAAATTTTATCCATTTTCTCCACAGTAAAACTATTAGAAGTCTGCATCGCTAAATTTGATTAAATTTAAGAAGTAATATACAGGGTTTCTAATCGAAAAATGCTAATTGAGTTATGAAGAATTACGTTTATATAAAATTTAAAAATTAGTACTTGTTTACCTTATTTTTTGCTCAACATAGATTTTATATTTATTAATATTTATAAATAATACCGCATGATTGAATAAAAACGGCGTCAAACACGGCTGAGGAATAACAATCGATTTCAAATCGTCATTTACTAAATATTGACATAAAACTTGTCAAAAATTAACACTAATTATAGAAAAATTAAAAAAGGATAATATGACCGGATTCACAAATCTATTTCCAAAAAAAAATATTTTTTCTCGAATTTTAAACTACACCGTTTAAAAATCATTTTTACATATAAAAATAAATAAGTTTTATTAGTTGTTTCTCGGAAATGACTATTCATTACTGAGAATGGCTATTCTCAGTAAAGAATCGAAAATAAGCATTACTACTTCCAAGACATAAGAAAAACAAAAAAAAAACAATTCCTGAAGAAGTATAACATAAAATGCGAAACGTCGTGTAACAAGTTATTTTGTTTTAATTGACCATAGCCACAACACCCAAGAAACAACTAACAAAACTTATTATATTAAGGCTAAAGAATAATTACATCCTATAAAAATAAATTATACAACCTTCTTAAGATCAACTGGCAAGTAAAAGTTAAAAAATAAATAGTAGGGAACATGTAAATGAGGTCTAGGTCCTGAAAATTATAATTGATTGTCATTCCCCAGCCATCTCTGACACCGCTTTCTTTTTGACCATATGGTAATATTCATAATATCATGGTAATACTTATAATATTCAGCTAACCAAGCATAAAAATATCAACAAGTTCAAAAACTAGTAGCGTTGATTGAAGAAATAAGGAGATACGTAATCTTTTGGGCGATTTCGTGGCACAAAATGTACCCGAGATGTAGCAGGCGTTATCGTCAGGTGTCGTAAGGGTGTCCTGACAGATTTAGTTTAGCTCTGCGCCGCGCCGCGCCGTGCCGCTGCGTGCTCATAGTCGTTTACAGCGCAGCGGATAAATAATACTGTGCCGTAATTCTGTTTTCAGTCGACAGAGTAGGTGGTTGCCGGAGACAGTGTTGCCAGAACTACCGATTAATCCGTAGATTTACGGATTTTGGGTACAGTACGTTAATACGGATTTTCTATCATTAATCAATTTAATATTATATGATTAAACAAAGAGCGGCGTGAGACTTGGCTTGGAAATGAAGACGCTGTTATTTCATATGTAAAATATTATGGTAAATGTTAATAATCGTCATTTTCAAGCCAATTAAACGACTATTTTCGATCATACGAAATATTCAGTACTTATAAAAGAATTTCTATTTTTGTTATTTATTCTATGTTTAACACGAATAAATTTTCAATACATAAACGCAGATTTTTCATCCAAAGTTATTTTCGTCTAACGTGTTACATATATTAAACATTTTAATATAGCAACACTGTCGCTTTCAGTTCCACACCGTCTTCGATATGCCTTCGCTGGCCGAATTAGAGAAAATCAGTGTTTTATGCGTTGGCTGCAGAACGAGTGAGGGCTCCATCGTACAGCACTTAAAACGGACGGGCAAATAAAATTAGCTTTCCCATACAGGATCAAACCATCGGCCCAGTCTTGGTACAGGACTGGTTCAGTACTGTGAAGATCTGGGCCAACTATGCATACCAGTCTTGGCCCAGCTTTCGGAATAGCCTGGAATGCTAACATAGTGCCAGGCTTGGTTGTCAAAATTGAGCCAAGCTAGATAACCAAGGCTGGGCCATGATTGATTACGAGTGTTGGGCCAAACTTAATCACCAACACTAGGCCAATTTTGATCCCCAAGGCTAGGCCAAGTTTGATTACCAATTCTGGGCCATATTTGTATACTACTTTTGGCCCGACAGTGGTTATGTGGTGCTATTACTGTGGTGCTATTGTGGTTGTCAAATTAAAACATCGGGCCAGGCTTTGAATCCGACGTTGGGCCATCACTGATCGTCAAGGTTGAGCCTGGCTTTAATGCCAAGACCAAGCCATGTTTGATCGCCGAGAGTTTAATTGTCGAGTTGGATCCAGCAGCAAAAAAACAATTGTTTTTGAACCCAGCGTTTGGAATAAAGTTAACAAACAAATAATTACATTCATATATTTAGATTAGATTTGAGAAAGGCATTTAACAGCCGTACAGCCGTACACCTGCTTTATGTGCAAATTTTCTGTTTAAAGCTTTCAAGCCACAAAATAGGAATCAACTGATTCATATTTTGTGGTCAGTTGGTCAGGCCAAGGAGACCACCCATTCGTTGACCGGTTTCGGAGTTATACTCCATCATCAGGAGGACTTTGGCAGTCTACCTCGAATTGGCAAGCTCCAAACAGAAAATGCACGTCAAGTACGTCACAGTACATGTCTATGGTGAGTTCTTAACGAAGTTGCCATCTAGCGGCCATCGTGCAACTAAAATCATATGATTTAATGACTCTATTGGCGTTAATTCAAATATTATCAATGCTATGAAGCATTTGTTTACAAACAGTAGATAAAAAATATTTTTTTAACAATTTTTTATTTATTGTGAGTAAATTTCTGTTTAATGAATGAGCTTAACTACATAGTGTTCAGTTTCCCAGTGCTGGCCCAAAGTTGGGTGAATTAAGAGGTGGCCAAGACACGATTTCCCAGTATTGGACCAAGCCTAAATGACCAAAATATGATCCAGGCTTAGTTGACCAACTCTGGTTCAAAGCTGAGTCGCCGTAGCATGGCCAGAGCTGAAATCCCCAGTGTTGGACCAAAGTTTGGTGAATTAAGATATGGACAAGTCTCGATTTCCCAGTATTGGGCCAAGTCTAATCACCAAAAAATGGCCCAGTCTTGGTTGACCAACTCTGGTTCAAAGCTAGGTCGCCGTAGGATGGCCAGAGCTGATATTTCCAGTGTTGTACCAAAGTTGGGTGAATTAAGAGATGGGCAAAACTCGATTTCCCAGTGTTAGCCAAGTCTAAATCACCAAAAAATGGTCCAGGCTTGGTTGACCAACTCTGGTTCAAAGCTGGTTCAGTGTTGTGGGGCCAAAGCTGGGTGAATTAAGATATGGACAAGACTCGATTTCCCAGTATTGGGCCAAGTCTAAATCACCAAAAAATGGTCCAGGCTTGGTTAACCAATTCTGGTTCAAAGTTGGGTCGCCGTAGCACGGCCGAAGCTGAGATTCCCAGTGTTAGACCAAAGTTGGGTGAATTAAGAGATGGCTAAGACTTGATTTGCCAGCCGTGGCCCAAGATAGGGTGAGCATAGGATTGGCCAAGCCTAAATTACCCTGCTTAATACCACGTCATGCCATGAATTCATGGCCCCGTTGCCATGAATTCACCCATTAGGTTGCGTATCTTCCCAATTCTTTCAATCAACGCTAAGTCTATGGTTATTCCTACAGTCCCTGTCGATCAAAATCGCAGAATACCTTTTTTATGATCGAATAAACCACAACTCATGTATAAATTGTGTAATTTAGAATATTTAGATTATTATCCACGTTCGATTAATAAATTCATTTCCAATATTTCCTCGAACAGCTATAAAATTCCCGCTACTTTATGGATCTTCTAGCAGCACGCAAAAAAGATTAAATATTCGAAATGAGCATTCCGGCAGCCAGATCCGGCAGGAATGTTCATCGTCTGTTCCTGCGAGCGCCAATTCACATTCTCGTCGTGCGCCAGAGACATTCCCCCGTCTCAAGAGTACCAGGAACTTAATGAAAATTGAAGACGAAAAAGTAAATAGCTCGGCGAAATAACGCTCAGAGAATATGTTAAACAAGATATTTTTCAGTATATTCCATTGCGTTTCGCGTGGCGTTTAGAAAATAAATCGGCAACACTTATTTAAGAATTTTTAAACTAAATTTTGGTTAAAAGATTAATTATTTTATTATTATTATTTATTATTATTTGGTTAATTTAAGATTTGTCAACATTCATGAGACACAGGGCACAGAATAAATTTTAATAACGCTAAAATTAAAATGAAAAAGCGATAGTCTCTCAATTTATGGAAAAATAACTTGGTACAATTGGAACTGGTTTTACTTTTTTGCTTTTTGACAAGGGTGGAAGGTACACAACATGAAATATATTATTTTTGTTATTGCATGTCAAAAATTAGTAAATCTTCAGTACAATATTTGGTTTTAAAAACTTAAATATACCTAGAGAAATGAAGCAATAAAATTGTGGCTGCATTTTCACAAAATTGTAAATATGTCAAAAATTGCAAGATTAAAGTACGGTAAACCTTAATCAAATATACCTTTATTTTAATCGTAGAAACTTAAAATTTAATATTATACAGGGTGTTCCATTTAAAAAATACAACTGACATTTTTTCTTTACTTCTTACTCTATACCTTTTCAAAATAATTTTAAATTGTAGCTTTATTAGTTCTCCAATGATTCCATCCCTCACAATTTCTAAAAATATAATAATATGACTATAATGCTCCGTATCAAATGAGATGAATAACCCTGTATAACCATTTATTGAAGTAAAACTTCTTTACGCGCGATGGGAGAAAAAAATTCAAGACCGTGACACACCACGGCCTTGACACGACATAACCTTGATGTCCATGCCTTGATGCACGAGTTAGCAAGAAAAAAAATAGTATGGATCGCGCAAACACCAAAAAACATGTGATTTAAAGCTAAGAAAAGCATTATAATAAACTTAATACTGTACCTGGGGACCTGTACCTGGAAGTAAACTTTCATGCATATTTTCATCGATAGGTGTGTAGCTTCCGAGCTCATTTGCTAGCTCAGATTTAGAATTATTAGAGTTAAGTAACTCGTATTTTCATTGGCGGACATCAACGAGAATATTCATATATGTAATTTAACACAATTACTGTAAACAACTATAAATATAAATACGATTTGTTGATTAGGTCAAAAATGACTTTTCTTTTCTTAAATAAATTTAAGCCTTAACATTATTAGGTATTTACATAAAAGTGTGTATTTTGGGTGGTACCACAAAATTCCACAAAATTTGAAGGCTATTGAGGAGACAGAAAATGTACAGATTACAGAAATAAATTGAAAATAACTGTGAAAATAACATTTATATTAAAATACCATTATATGTCACTTTTTCAAACATGTCCTTGAAATCCTCGAATTTAATAGCTGTTAGTAAGAAGTTTCACTTCAAGCGCATATTTGGAGTGCACACAAAACTTTTTTGAATTTTAATAATTATCGTATACTTACATTGAAAAACTTGTAAATTGTAACAAAATTAAGAGTATTAAAAGAACATTCTATTTAGAAATAGACAAAACTGAAAAATCTAGAAGATCTAGTGCTGGGGGAAACATCTATGTACCCAAAGCAAACGCAAGTCTGTATTCATGGGGATCTTCTAATCATAATTGTTTGAAAATCAAAGTTGAGCCATAATAACAATTCCATAATAAAAACTATAATAAAATCTCCAATAATAACGTAGTCATTTTATGTATACGTTTAATATATACAAGATATTTAATGTATATAGAATAACAGCAGAGTTTCAACTATAAATAATAATAATGTCAAGATAACAGATAACCTCACAACTGGCCACAGATAAAAAAATCTTTCAACTAACTGGACTCGTGTACACAACCTGAGCCAGTTCTGCCCAAGCCAAGATCTCGCGCATGAGTGAAACTGACATCAGCCACTGTAAACGTGTAAACGACATAGTCCAGCGTAGCGCCAGTGAAGAGCCAACATACCAGTGGGACTGACGCCAGTTACTAGATACGTGTAAATCTGCCTTTTAGTCTGAAAATACTCAGATCATCTTTCAAGTCGATCCATAGTCTAAGTTTTAAATGAAACAAAAAAAACATATTCTATAAAATATAAAATAAAACTTGGGCATATTTAAAAATGTTGTTTCTTGGCGATGATTATCTTCATGAATTTAATTTAAATCACATCAATATTATTAAATAAATTAAGCATATTCTATAGAGAAATTCCCGAGATCTATCAAAATGTCTAATTCCAACCCAAATTTCAACAAAATTTATTCAAATTTGACCTATATTTAAAGGCTTAAAGTTTCCAGCATAACGTTATCGTGAACGCCCCATTAACTTTGCCGGCCTATTTAGTACATAGCCCCTAAACTATAAGACACTTTAAGCAGGGGCATTAATCTAACTTTAACGGAAATGTCTATTTTTTCTTGGTTGAATAAACTCATCTGTTGTACCCAGAAAATAACTAATATAAATAATTTAGGAAGAACTGAGTAACGATAGATAGATAGCAGAAAATTTTACAAAATGTCGAAAATATTTTAAATAAAGTTCAATAATCTCACGTAAAATGACACCAAGGCAACTTTGTTAATTTTTTCGTAAAAAATATTGCTAGCTCTTAGTTTATTAATGTAGGAACATCACATAGATCCTACAATTACATTTCTCATCATTTATCCTCTTCATAGCTTTATCCTTAATCAGATACGATACACCATTCATTTAATTTAATACACAATCCACCCCTCTGCGAATGCGAAACATCTCAAGAGCTGCGTAAGGGGAGTTTATTTTACAATGATAGTGCTAAAATTAATATGGAATGATACGTCGTGATGTCACTTCAGGGACACGACGAAGCTTAACGTTCTCTGTCTCATCTTCCATCATTCATATTCAGACTGTTTGAAAGAGAGAGAGAGAGAGAGAAAGGGGAGAGAAAAATATCATGCAAAAGACAATAGAAAACTACTCTGAATAGTAAATAAGAATATTACCATTATTATCATTTTTATATACAAAACTAGTTGAAGCCTGACGCATCCGCCACGACATCAGGAAGAAAAAATACTTTTAATTTTTTTTAATTAAATGAAAAACAAAAAATCCGGCGACGACAGTTTTTAGAAGAGCCAATTAGCTATTTTTTAGTAAAAAAAGGAAATTTCGTTACTTCAGTAGAGACGACACAGATAAACATTAGCATTTTATATATGTAGATGCCATGACACTGTGAGAAATTTTATGTCATCTATGGTGTTAGTGTTTAACATCTAGACTTTTCAGTGTTCGTTCAATTAAAGAATATAAAGATTGTATAAAAAAAGATTTGGGTAAATTTAAAAGTACACTATAAGAATGGAAAAATTATAATAAAAGAACCAAAAGACCTGAAATGATTTATAAATCCTATAGCTACGTTTTATGGTTAATTATAGCCTTATATTATCATAACTTAACAGGACATGATAACATTTCATTTAAAATAAATAAAATATTAGTAGAAATAAAATACAAATAAATGAATTATGTATTTAGGCATCTGTAGATGCTAGTTAATGTAGCTATGGCAGCTAGTGCGTGCATCTTTGATTTTTACACTAAAACTACACTGAATTCAGTTTCCGTAAGATCTATACCGGATGTTTCTCAAAAATTGTTCATCCATATAACTTTTTTATTTTTTAAGATAAAAAAACGAGATTTGGTATGTCAGTATATGACATAAATTAGGATTGATCACAACCAAACCAAATTTTTTATTTTTAAAATGGCACCCTCGGTATTTTTTTACTTTATTCGATAGAAAATGACACTCTGAATAGAATGACATATGTCAATTTTTAATATTCTCTCTTGTCTCAATGTATTTTAAATTTCAATCTAGAGTGTCATGGCTGTTTTAAAAACACTAATTTTTAATTAGCCTTGGAAAAGTAGATTTTATCGTTTAATGTTTTTCGTGGTCTGTTAAAAGATGATCAAAGCGTCATATGGAATTTTTTCATATGGAACAAGGGTGGCTCATTAGTATATTTGGAAAAAACATTTTTTACGAATAATTTGGTACAAGATACTTAGCATTTCGAGTCAAATTATCGTTGCATTTATGGCCATACCACTCTAGATTAAAATTTTAAATGCTATTTTTTTAACTAAAATTGTCAAAAGCTGACATATGATAAGTCATTCTATTCAGAGTGCCATTTTCTATCGAATAAAATAAAAAATACCAAGGGTACCATTTAAAAATCAAAAGTTGTATTCATTTCCAGTGAAACAGGAAGTGACAGAAAACAAATGAATACTTCATATGTCATATACTAACATAACAAATCTCGTTTTTTTATCTGAAAAAAAATAAAAAATTATAGGGTTGCTACTTTTGAGAAACAACCGAAACTCGTCATTGTTAAAGAACTGAAATGGTATTTTAATGAAGTCTAATTACGTTAATATAGTAGTAATTTATCTTAAAAACATATTAAGTTTTTATTATTATTAAGTTTACTGTTACTTCTAATACTTCTGAATCCAACTATAAATACTATTCCCTAATCTTAATGAACATTAATTAAATATATTTTGTCATATGTCCTCAACAACTACATGTTTGTCACTCATCTTCTACATTTCAGTTAATTTAATAAATAATCCGGGCCTCTGTAAATGCTAAACATCTCAAGATCTGCGTAAGGGGAGTTATTTTACAATGGTTCTGTTAAAATTAAATACGAGATGGATACGTCGCAACGCCACTCCAGGGAGAAGATGACGCCTAAGTCTCTCCCTCTTCCGCAATTCATATTCGGATGGCGTGAAAGAGAGACAGGGAGAAGGATATCAGGCGAAAACTGGGAGGAAACTACCTTGGAGTCAATTTCCGTGAGATTATTGAACTTTTATTTGAAATATTTTCGGCATCATGTAAAATTATTAAAAGTTGATAAAAAGTTGAATTCTGCTTTAATAAAGTCTAAAATTTCTTCAAAGGAAAAACTACCGTCGTGGTTGATATTGAATTTTAAATTAAAAAATACCATACAAAGAGTGAAATAGGTTTAATTAAAATTTTAAGGTAACCTTTCATTTAACGAGAACGATTATATCTTAATTCGTAAACCTCGTAAAACAATTATTCGTAAAACCTTAGAAAAGTAAACCTCGAAGGGCAAATGTAAAGTGAATCTTGCTAGGTAACCGGATAGTAGCCAGTTTATCTTATAATAGTATTACTAAGACTTATATAAACAATGCATTTAATTTAAGAAACAAGCCAACATTGTGCAATTGCTAAACGTCTGAGAGCTGCGTAAAGCGAGTTTATTAAATTTGAAATTATGGTGTTAAATTCAAATGCAAAACTGTTAATTTTTATTATATAACGTTACTCCCAAAGAGAGAATTAGAAGATAGAGATAAAGAAATAAGCTGAACTTTCTCTTCCGTTCTTATTCAGGCGGTTTGAAAAAGAAGAAAGCATAGACTAAAGCAAACTGACACAATATTATTTAAGAACGTTTTCACGTCGCCATCGTGTAAAAATAACAAAATAAAGGTAAAAATGTCCTAGAAAAAATAGTATTTCAACTTTTTGACACTGTATTTTACCTAACGGGTAGTAGTAATAAATTAGTACAAAGCATAGAAGAGTCTCTTAATAAGTTTATAGGAAAATTATAAACTTTTATAATAGTATACTTTCCTTTAAGATTTACAGTATACTTATTAAATGTCTAATGTGTGTCGTATGTACGGTACTTTATTTATGTTTTCTCTAAAATTAGTCGCACTATCATTTATAAAGCTTATTCCTGCTTTCCAGCCACTTATATTTCATATTTTCATACCATAACTAGTTACGATACGAATTTTGTTTAATCTAATAAACAATCTATTTCATAAAGGTTTCATGAACTGCGGATGTGGAGTTAAAGTTACATTGGTATCATAAAAAGTGAAAACAAATCTTCTGGGAGAAGGTGACACTTTATCTCCTCCCCCATTCTTATTCAGATGGTTTGAAGAGGAAAGACGGATATCGAGTAAAAGACTGAAGGAAACTGCACTGGAGTTAATTTCCGTAAGACTACAGGGGTTATATTCACCATGCTTTCAGCGTTGTGTGGAATTAGCCAAAGGTTTGATAAACAGAGAAGTTTTTGGTTTGGAACAAACCAAACAAAAAAATATATATTCAAGAAAAAATAGTGTTGTCGTTTTTGATACTAAATTTTAATTAATCGGAAATAACATGAGTAAAAGAAAAATCTATAGTTGGTTGGTTACAAACACACGGTTGGTTGGTTGGTTGGATGTTGACCTGAAATTGGTTCTTCGGAGGTTAGAGCTCCGTAGCTCTTAAAGATGTTGCCGGGAAGAGCACAACAAAAGCCATCCGTTTCCCCATCCATCACTCTCATCCATCTCAAAAAATATCAAAACAAATTAATAAGAAAACTATTTTCTGTCTCCATACATTGATTGATACATAAATAATATTGTACTTTACTCAATAAATACAGTTTGTTGCAAATATTATTCCTAATCTTAAATTGAAAACCGCGTTTCGCTAGCTACTGTAATTTTGGAGTTATGATTTTTTTAAATTTTTAACCCCCTCCCATACCCCCTTACCAACCCTCCACTCCCACCAAAAACTAATGGGCGGCTCTCAAAATGTCGCAATTTTTTTTTAAAACTTTCAAAGTTAAATAACTCGGTTATTTTCAATCTATTTTAAAAATGGTAAAGAGAAAATATGTTTCTTTTGGCCAGATCTACCACCCCTTAAAATATCTGCACTCATTTCTGGGACACCCTGTATAACTATAATTATATCTTAAATTCTATCTAATTCTATCTTTTATTATCATAACTTAACCGGATAGGATACACATTACATATAATATAAAAAATTGAAATGCCATGCGAATATAAAGTCCCAAGAGCTACGTTAAAAGGAGTTTGTTTTAAAACTCTACCGTTAAAATTAAAGACAAATCTTCTGGGAGAAGGTGACACTTTACCTCTTCCTCCATTCTTATTCAGATGGTTTGAGAGGAAGAGAGAATATCGAGTAAGAGACTGGAGGAAACTACACTGGAGTTAATTTCCGTAAGATTATTGGAGTTATATTCACTATGCTTTCAGCGTCGCGCGTCGTGTGGAATTAGCAAAAGCTTGGTAAACAGAGAAGTTTTGTTTTAATATATATATTAATATATATATTCAATAAAGAATAGTATTGTCGGCTTTGATACTAAATTTTACCTAATCGGAAATAACATGAGTAAAAGAAAAAAGCTATGGTTGGTTAGTTACAAACACACGGTTGGTTGGTTGGCTTGTTGATCTGAACACGGTTCTTCGGAGGTTAAAGCTTCGTAGATGTTGCTGGGAAGAGCACAACAAAAGTCATCCGTTTTCCCATCCATCTCAAGGGATATAGTCTCAAATTGAGTTTAATCAAAACGACAGTTTCGCTAATTGAACGTCGACAAGCGATCGTATTCGCCACTTTAACCAACAAACCAAATAAGTTCACTAATTATTAAAAATTTAGCATGTATTTTGAGTAATTTTACTTTTGTCTTTTCTAAAATTAACTCCATTAGGATTTATAAACTGACAACTGCATTTTTGTGATTTATATCTCACGTTATCACATTTTAACCGGGTAAAACATAATAAACTATATAATGTTTGATCAATGCTAAATAATGTCTCAAGAGCTGGGTAAATGTGGTTAATTAAACTAAATAAAATTTTAAAACTCTACCGTTAAAATTAAAGACAAAGCTCTGGGGAAAAATGACGATCTTCCGCCTCGCCCATTCTTATTCATACAGTAAGAGAGAAGCACATCAAGCAAGAGACTGGAGGAAACTAAAGTCAATTTCCGCGAGATTATTGGAGTTATATTCGACGTGCTTTCAGCGTCGCGTGCGAAATTAGTAAAAGTTGACAAAAACTGTCTCTTACCCTCTTCTCAAAGTTTATTAAAACTTTCCTGGTCGACAATTGAAGCAAGGTATTCCCAAAGAGTCAAAATGTTAAAATTTTACTTGCGAAAAAATTGGAATAAACTGAATATATTTAAACTTAACAATGTAAGAGAATTTGATCATACATTGTTAAGATTAACTTAACAATGTATGATCAAATAAAGAGGGGACAAAAAATGTTACAAAATAGAAATTACATCAATCATGTTTCTGATTCATATAAAATATACAGGGTGTTCTATTTAAATTACATAAGTTATTGCCGTTTAAACCTAGTAATTATTTAATATAAATTATTGAACACTCTGCATTTTCACATAAGATCCGTAGGATCAGAAAAACGGCGTCACAGACGGCTGGGAAATGACTATCTCTAGACGTCATTTATTAAAAATCGACTAAAAACCTGCCAAAAATTAACACTAATTATAGAAAGATTAAAAAAGGATAGAACGTTTCAAGACACACAATGCTACATCCATGAAATGGTACCGACACATGTGATTCCATACTTTCAAACCATCCAAAATCACATCTTCCAGCAAGAAAATGCCAGATCATGACATTTTGTTCTAGCATCAAAACATATATGGGTCGAAGGGTGTGAAATTTAGAACACCCTCCGCAGGCTTTAGCAGTCCTTATGCAGGAAATTGATGCATCCTGGAATAGGATACCCCAAGAAGACATCGACCACCTTATCAGAACTATGCCCAGGCGGCTCAATGTCGAGGGTCAGCAACACACTATTGGCCCAGATTTTCCTTTAAGTTGTCTGATAGAGCTTCGTCGATTGCTAAGTCAGAACCTGCCATCATGTACACCAGGAATTATTAAAATCTTATGAATCATCACCTTTTTTTGTCACTCAGCATATAAACCGACACAAAAGCTATCGAAAGAAAAATAAATTAAGATATTGCTCTCCTACAAACATATATAGCTGAACAAAGATGTAATATCGATTGCGTATTGGAACGTTTTTCGTCTTTGTCAAACCGAAGATGCCCGATATCGTTAGATTAATAGTATCCCAATCCATTGGACATTTTTCAAATATATAGATCGAGTGTCTAATCACTGTTTTCATTTCCTTTTTTTGCTCTGTTGATGTGTTTTGTTGCTGTCTCGCTGTCGTTGAGTAATTCCATTTTAATCACTTAATTCGTCGCGGTGGTCTACAAATTAAATTGCTCCGCGCTGTGAAAAGATTAAAGTAGTTTTCTTTCTATTTAACTTAATGGTTTCGTTTGCCGTCCGGTCCTTTTTTGGTTTATTTGTATTTAATTATACTTCTTTCACTTGCAGCATCTGTCTTATTTTTAATTAAAATATGCAGTTTCGGAATTAGAGTCTACCTTTCGCTGTTTATTATTCGATCAATCCAGCACAATACAGGGTGATTCACGGCGATGGTAGCCTTGACGGTTTATGAAGAACCGGTGATAGAATTTGTTTGAAAATTTTAATTTTTATGTAAAAGCACTTACTCCGTCTGTCTAAATTATTTTCAACGTTACAATGCTGCCGCTTACTACTTGCACTTCTCATAATTTTTCTATTGTACAGGTACATTTTTTTATAAAATCGCTCAAATCTTTCTTATTTTAACTTCAAATCTCTGGATATTACATAAAAAATCAATACTGAAATCTTCTGTTTTTTTTAATTGGGCTGTTTCAAAATTAATAATTTTATTCTATTATTTTACAATTATTAATTACATTTCAAGAATTTTGAAAATTTTAGAAATTTAGCAAGTAAAGCAAACCTTTAAAATCTGAATATTTGGCATGAAACGATTTTCTTTAAATATATAATAATAATATAGATAATAATTTTATACAATTATTAACTTTATGAGTTTACTTTTTATATTTTTGTAAAACAATTTTATTCATGTTTTGATTTTTAAAGAATATACCTAGGATTTAATTTAAAATAAAAACGATATATTAAAGCAATTTTATAACAAAACGGAAATAACGGAAATAAATATATTTTATACTACCCCTAGTCATTTCCGTGGTCTGTATTTTAATGCCAGAGATAAATAATATACGATCAGTTGACACTTCGTACGAGATATAAAGTAATAAACGAATATAATAATCTAAGCTATTCTGTTTGAAATTTTGATGCAAAATCCGGCAATGCCGCATAGAAGCAATGTATCAACATGTATTTTATCCCTTTTTAATACATTTGGTTTTTCATTTAAGCTGTCTACATCACTGTCTCACACGTTAAAATCCAAAAAACGCAGTTTCGCTGACCAGATCGGTATATCCCTCTGTGATAACTTCTGATCGATTACTTTAGACAGATCGAATATGTCGACTTCCCTTAATCTATAATCAAGATTTCACCGAAGATACACTCAAGTATATCACATTAATATACTAACATGGCTAGTTAAATAAAAGCTTGTAATATACCGTATGATCGATAAAAAAATAGAAAAACAACGTCCAGTTGGCTTGGAAATGACGTTTGATAACAGTTCCCATATAATTTTTGATATAAAATGACAGCGATCTTTATTTCCTAGCCATCGCTGACGCCGTTATTTTTTCGATCAGATTGTATAAGTAGTTTAAATTTTATTTATATTATATATTATATTTCTCTTATCTATTATAGAGAAATTAAATATATATTCAAAAATGTTAAATATCTTAATTTAATATTTATATTTTTCTTGTTTCTTTCATTAATACTGGTTTAACATTCA
Source organism: Sitophilus oryzae (assembly GCF_002938485.1). Classification (NCBI taxonomy): domain Eukaryota; kingdom Metazoa; phylum Arthropoda; class Insecta; order Coleoptera; family Curculionidae; genus Sitophilus; species Sitophilus oryzae. The sequence goes on along the minus strand of NW_022146304.1, from coordinate 6,102,441 downwards.
AACAAATAAGTTTTCTTTCCTGTTAAAACCCTCTAGACCAAATATTTGCCATCCGAAAGATTAAAGCAAAGAATCCCTTTGAATTAATCAGACACCATTTCGTTTGCGAGTTTATATATTTTATATTCGTTTATTTTCCACCAATTTCACACCTCGTTGAGTTTATGAGTTGATTTTAATTAATTGTTATGCAGTTAACAAAATAAAATGTATTTTAAAGTACACTCACCGGCAAAAAAATTAAATTGTAAATTAATTCCTTCCTAACGGATGCTACGTCAGAAATTTTTATTCCGAATTTATTTTGAGCATATACAGGGCACAAAAATAAGACGAAGTTTTTTGCTCAAACTTTGTGACACCGGGTGCAGCAGCTGTAGTAGCTATTGCTAAATCAAATCACATTGTAGCCTCATCTTTTGTGAGCATTTTTTTTGATCACGACATTATCTCTGTTTGTATTGGAGATACGCTGCTTTAAAACGAACGTCTCGGAAAAATGCTTTGCAGGTAAAACCGCGACCAAAGCAATTCACATGTAAACGCGCAAACTGAAGACGTGCTCGACGATGTCTTGGAAGTAGCTGGGGTCCTGTGGCAAGCCTCCTTGCAGACAAGCTGTTTTCTTTTAGTCTTCGTTGGATTGGTCTCTCACTGACTTGAGTTCTACGCACGGCTTGTAGCAGATGTTGATTCTGAAACGCTGTAATTCTACGATTTTGTAAAGTATTCAGGACAATAAAGCAGTCGTCAATTGCATTTGTCTTGCGTTTTCTTCCGGAACCCACTCGCCTGGTGCAATTTCCCGTTTCCATATACGGATTCCAGTCATCCTGGACTGTTGTTCGAGGTATGCCCAGGGATCGGACACATAATATTGACTACGGCCATCCTGAATTAAAGCCACAATACGAGCAACATCCGTCACAGATGATGGAATTTTTTAATTTGACAACCGTTGTTGTCATATTGCAAATACTCATAAATCCGTTTTCGCCTATGCCGCCTTGATTATTTATACATAAAACTTTCTGCCTGTGAAGCATTTTTCCGAGGCGTTCGTTTTAAAGCAGCGTATCTCCAATGAAAAAAGAGATAATGTCATGATTAAAAAAATAAAATGCTCACCAAAGAAGAGGCTACAATGTGATTTGATTTAGCAATAGCTACTAGAGCTGCTGCACTCTACAGGATGTTACAAAGTTCGGGCAAAAAACTTCGTCTTATTGTTGTGCCATGTATATGCTCAAAATAAATTCGGAATAAAATTTTCTGACGTAGCATCCGTTAGGAAGGAATTAAATTACAATTTAAAAAAAATCATCAAAATCTAATGAATTGTTCGCGAGAAATCCAACTTTGAAATTGGGACTAGTTTTTAGTTGCCGGTGAGTTTATATTCCTTATATAGATTTGTATATGTATTTGATATCCTAGCTATAGTGCTATACTAATGATGAAGTACTAATATACAATAGATATTATAAAACATTTTAATATTAAAAATAGTTATTTGTGTAACTAGTGCAAAAAGGACATAAATATTCTTTGCACGACACATGAGTTTTGCAGCTCGAGACGAAATCGAGAGTTGCAATCATGCTGAGTGCAACAAATATGCTTTTTGTACATGTTTCACACAACATTTCTTCTACGATCGGATTTAAATTTTTATATAAATGTTTATTAAAAAGTTTTTACAGTAATTCACAGAATAATATCATCACTAACAATGTCACTTTTTTTGAGTTCATTTTAATTTTAATGTTGCAGTTTGAAAAATTTACCAAGGTACCATAATTGAAGGACAAACAAAATTTCCAGTAGACGTTTGAATTTTATTTTCTTCTCTGCTCGTGGAGGTCTCGGGTTCTTGTTCTTCACTTAAAACTCTTTTCCGGAATGTTACTGCGAGGTGTCCAATACTGGTACTGGGTTTATCTTCCAGGATTTGACGAATTTTCACAAAAATTTACAAATTTTTGCTCTTTACTTAAAGACGTCTTTAATAATATCAAGGTGCTTTTTGCGCTAGTGCAAAAAATTGACTTTTAATATAATATAATAGATACTGTAAAAAATAGCTACTTTTTTGCACGATCGTAGAAAAATATAATTTGTTTTAATAAAACCATAAGGCATTGTAGATTGTAAATTGTATGGGAAGGGGATGTTAATCACCGCGACCTTATAGATATATTGTGTTCCCTTTCTTGAGTAATTCATCATTTTGTATAACTCATCATACTAAAGCCAGTATCTGAGACGGTTTTATAAAGGTTAGTTCTCCATTTCCGATATCAATCGTACCAAAGTTTATTGTACGAGTAGTTATTGCCTCGGCACACTCAGCTATGAGATGTTCTGGTGTTTCCCCATTTTTCCCTCAGAATATGCATTTTCCGTTGTTTCTTAGCTTCAATCTACTGAAGTGTTCATTAAGAGAAGATTTCCTGTTAGAAACCCCGTAACAATCCGAAGATGTTTCTTACCCAAATCAAGGAAAATCTTTGATTTTTCTCGACCGTAAGTCCTAAGAAATTTCTTCCAGTGTCTTAGACCATTGGAGAATTTCTATTCCAGAATCCAGAACTACAAGACATAGTAACTGGTAAAATAAACAGATTTAAGCATAGGTTTATCTAACCTCTATAGCTTGAAAAACATAATTAACATCGTGTTAATGCATGCCTGTATAAAATTAGACACCCTTGTGTATCCCAACAACGACCGTCTCATAAGCAACCTTTCTACCCCTTAACCTCAAACAGCACCGTAATCCAAACACATCCATTCGTATTCGGGATTCTAAGTGGCCCGATTGCATTGCGGACAATTACCTTCAAGCGTTCGTGATAATGTTAAACAAAAGGCCGTTGTGCGCGACCATAAATTAACTCGAACGCAACATCTAGCACGCCATCTTCTCGCACTGTGTATATAATATACGTGCATCTAGAGAACGACACGCTCGCTCTATTTAATCACGATCTTAAAGATTATTTAGTATTGCAAGCTCGAAGGTGATATAAATTAAATAAAACTTTTATAAAATACAATTTGAAAAGAAGAATCTACCTGAATTATCAAACTATAGGCTTGGTGTATATCAATTGATTTAAAAAAATCCGATCGCAGCGCTCAATACGACAGAAATTAGAAGTTTTCGTCTCTGTATTTCACACAGTTTCGATGTTGATCGCATTAAAATAATATTAAAATCGTGTATTTTTCATAATATTTAAGTATTTTAGTTTTTAATAATCAGTTATTAAAACTATAAGACATTCAGGTACGCGGTTTGTGCGATGTAAAGTTGTTTCGGGTAGTACAAATTAAGTAAAAAAGAACCAGAACTGGGCATCGCTTTGTGTTGTGACAATTTCAAATGTTAATAAAATTGTCGGAAAGATGTTAACACGTAAAGGAGTGCGTAATTACGTGATTGTTGGGTGCAATAACATTCAATAAATCAACTTTCCCTTCGCAACTTCTCACACCGATTTGATCAAAAGCAAAAATGGATTCAAGCAGTTCGACGAAACAAGTGAGTAAACTAAGTGCCCATTGCATAACCAAAAAATAAAATAGGCATATACTATGAGTATATAAATTATAATTTGGCAATATTAATGGTGTTTAAATTTGTTTTAATCAACTAGTGCTTAAAATTTTCATGAATATCTTCTAAAATTATAATTATGTACCTTTAAAAAAATCGTTATTATAACAGAAATAGCCCAAGTTATATCTCCATTAGCAAAATCGGTGCGTAAAACTATGCTAGCTACCGTAGTTGAACTCATCTAAAAAGTTTTAGTAGCTTGAATACTAAATTATAATACTAAAGCTAGAACTTCTAAAAATATTAAATTAACTTTTTTATTTTTAGAATTTTCATAAATTATATTTCCTAACACTTTCAGAATAATAATTATATAATAAATTTTTCGTATACCCGCTATTTAAACCCGTGTATTTGTATATGCCGGTTGTTTACGATATTCTCCGATAGTGGCAGCACCGGCGGACAACGCACCAATCCTATAGTAAACTGAGCATCAAAATAAATAAATGTAGTCAATATGAACAGAGATAAGGGATTCAATTCCCTTTTTTATTGTATTTATTATGGTGCACTATTGTTAATTGGAATAGAAACACTAAAATTATAGTGACAAGTTACATCAAGATTGGGGGAAAATTTAAAAAACACCGAATAGCAAAACCCTGGAAACGCGTGGCACCACCTACAAGTAATAAACATCGAAATCGAATTTCTCATGTTAAAAAAACATCCAGACAAGATTTTTCATCAAAATATCTTTAATAAAAATAAAAATTTTACACCCTGTCCATCCTCGACATGAAGCATTTTAGGAATAAACTAGCAGACTCGACCACGCATTGATGTGGCTAAGGTCAGTGATGGACAATTACTCAGTATATTGAAATTTGGGTAAATGCCCAAGTTTTTGCATAAGGTATATACCCAAAAGGTCAATAAATAATATATTGAATTTGGGTAAATACCCAAATTTTTACAGCCGGTATATACACAACAGGTCAGTAAATAGTATATTGAATTCGGGTAAATACCATTAAACTCGGTATATACACAATCATATCCACGTTTTTAATTTAACTAACCTAACAATTTTTAAAAACAATTTGTTGTTAAATTAAAATTATTGAATTAATAATATCGCTAGAAAATAGAGGTTGATGGTCTGTGGTTTGATTTTTTATGAAATAAAAGGGTTGTTATGAAAAAAATTTAGGGTTGTATGTATTTAATGCCAAATCATAAACAAAATTAAAAAAAATGTTCAAGAAATAAAAAAATTGGGGGTGACCAACCCCAATTTTTTGTCTGTGGTTTGATTTTTTATGAAATAAAAGGGTGAAAATTTAGGGTTGTATGTATTTACTGCCAAATCATAAAAAAAATTGTCCAAGAAATAAAAAAATTGGGGTTGGTCACCCTTATCCCTTAGGGGTATAAAAAATAGATAACAACCTAGTCTCAGACCTACTGAATATACATTTAATTTTTTTTATCAAAATCGGTCAAGCCATTTCGGAAGAGTATGGTAACAAAAAATTAAAAAAACAACCCCTATTAAAAAATAGGGGTTGATGGTAGAAGGGTAAAAATTTACGGTTGTTTTAATAATTTTGGTTAATAAAACGCGTATCCAGTGTTGAAAGTAAAGAGTTTTGGTGCATTGTGATGAATTTTATTTTGATATAACTAAAACTCGTCTAGAGATAAAGCCTCGTTAAATTAAAAATATATTTAATAATGGATTAAAAGACAACACAAAGAATTTATTTCAAATAAAGAAAAAACTTTAAAACAGCTAATTAATTTTAATTTTTTTCTACTTCGTTTTGATTAGACTTTCGATCACACCCCAAAGGCATCTAGTACCTTGGAGACGTTCGTAATGAAAACAGCGCTAAAGAAACCGAAACGAACCGTCTTCATAATTAAAACGGAATAACTCTTCTCGCGGCTAAATTTAATGCTAATTTATTCTTATAGCCTAGACAAATTACTTCATTCTCTTTTAGGAGATGTCGTTTTCATCTCGGTCGAGCCCTAAGGGCTGATCTAAGCAAATATTTTTCTCTTGGGATAGGAAAAAGCGCTGAAAATTAAAAAAGTCTAAAAACAAACGATTTCAATTAATTTCTTTATCAAGTGAATTATAAGAAATTAAACGGTTACAGTGAAGATAAATCGAGAAAATGAACATATTTTTTTCTTCTTAAATTGGCGTTAAAGGTGGGAATTCTAGTTTCTTGAGGGGAACTAGTTCCATAGTTAATAGGTCTTTAGTTCTAATGTGAACTAACATTGACATCTCCGTTGCTTGCTCATTGGTTTCATTATAAGTCAAAACCCTAGGTCATATACTTACGTGGATAAGTAAATCACTATGGAAACTGTCGCAAACATATCAACGACTTTCATTTATCTTCTTTTTTGTTGCACACGCGGTACTTCTACTCTATCTATCGTTGTCGAGGACCTATCGTCCACGCGCCAAATTTGAACATTAATTTGTAAAATGCATCTATTTGAACAATACATTGAATGTTTACTGTCAAAAAATTAAATAATATAAAAAATAGACTTAGCTACTCCGTACGAATGCCAATATTTTTAGGAAATCTAACCAGAAAGTATGCATGTGGTTTAATATAAATAAAAAAAACCACTGAATACTTTACATGCCTATGAAAAGATAATTCGGGGACCTTTATAATATTACAACTTCGACACATCAAATACTTTCTAGTCATTTTACAAGTATTTAGAAAGTCCAACAAAAAAAAATAGAAATATATAATTGCACAAAGTTAAAATTAAATTCTCACTGAAGACATTTGCATCCTTGGCTATATAAAAGCCGTTAATAAAAGAGTAATTAATACGATTTTTAAAATAAAAAACGCAAAAAACAAGCGTCGTTACACAATGGAAATAAGAATATGACATGATTATGACAAGATTATAACAATATGATGACAATGAAAAGTTTGTTTCCATAACAATGTATAATTTGTATTTTCTAAATCGTATAAAATTGTGACTATTTGGGAAATACCGTATGATCGAATAAAAACAGCGCCAGCGATGGCTATGAAATGAAGATCGCTGTCATTTTATATTTAAATTATATGGGAAATGTCATCGATCGTCATTTCATAGCCATCGCTGACGCCGTTTATATTCGGTCATACGGTACGTGCAACTTTTAATGCGCATGCGCTAAGCAAGGTCCTCGGAAAAGACAAACCTATTGAACGTTTCATAAGTGCAATAATGAAGGTTTGAAAATGGCATGTCGTGATGTTGGAGACATATTTTTTAATGCTAAACTTATGGCGTTGATTTACCCACGAAAGTATATATGATGTAGGGTCAAAACTATTCACAGCATGATCTGTATAATTTTTATTATGTACGAAATATAGCAGTATTATTACAGCCCCGAGAGTTGAACACTCAATCATTAAAAATCCGCATCTACAGCCTATCTACAGCTCCTATCCGGAGCTGTAGGTACTGGTGTCGTAGTATGCTGCATGTATCCTGGGGAGATACAGTAACAAATAGGAGATACTTAGGCGGATAGACAAAAATAAAGAGCCCCTATCAACAGTTAACAAACGGGAGCTAGAGTACATAGGTTACATGATAAGAGGTGAATAATATGTGATGGTTATTGAAGGTAAAACTGAAAACAAGAATCAGTGAGAAGAAGCCAGAATTCGTAGCTTAAAGATCTTCGTCGCTGGTTCAGACAAACACTTATTGAAATTTTCAGAGGTGCAGTTTCACGCTAAATCATAGCCACCTAAGAAGAAGAATAACATCTTACGCAGGTAAAAAGTAACAAAAGAAGGAAAGATTAGTTGTTTCAGGCTTCTCAGTTGCTTCAAACATACTTTCTAAAAATTACAAAATATGAAAATTTCACAGAAAATGTATTACCTTCATACGTGGAAATGTTTTTCCTTCAAATAGCCTCAAACACACTGAAAGTAATTGACGTGAGACAGAATACATACCATACTACATAATACAAGTATTGTGTTTTGATAAGACTTTCAATCATTTCTAAAAGCCTCCGTTCCCATGAAACGCTTGTAATGAAAATGACATCGAACGATCCAAAACAATACCATCTCTATAATTAAAACGGAACAACTCTTCTCGCGGCCAAATTTAATGCAAATTTATTCTTATAGCTAGACAAATTGCTTCCTTCCCTCGCCAGAGACGTCTTCTTCGTCGTTGCGGAGCTCGCGGCTGCTCCGGGCAAATATTTGTACCCCCAGAGGGAGGTTGGGGGGACAATGAAAAGTCGAGAGAAAAAATCGCTTTGAATTAGTCCCCTTCGTTTATCGCTTTCCGACTTCTGTATGGGCCTTCTTTCTGCCAGTTTGGTGTTTAAATTCGTTGTTATATCGCTCTTAACGTTTTGAAATTGTCTCGATTTTCGTGTTTGTTTGTACTTGATTACTTTAAGAGGTCGTTAGGGAAATTTTAGTATTATTTTATGTTATCTACTTAAAATAAAGTATGGGCGTAAATTTTATCTTCAATCTCGTTTTTTAAATATTAAAACACATTCCATTAACAATTTCGCAACCAAAAAACATAATCTCACGTCAAAAAAAAATAAATCTACCACTAAATAGTACCAAACCATATTTTTTGTACAGCTTGCCATACTAGAGCCGTTCGGTATACAAGGAAGGTAATGTGGCTAGCACTACGCTTCAACCGCCTATTATTACCTCAGGATTGTGAATCCCAAGTACTCATTTAAGGCTGAGTCGACCTAGGTACCCAAACTATTTTTATTTTAATAAAAATAGTCGGCTGATGAAATGCCGGGTGTGGGAATCGAACCCACATCTTGAGATTGGTAGACGAGAGCCTGTACCTCTACGCCACCGGGCACCTTAAAAATAAATAAATCTACCACCAAATAGTACCAAACCATATTTTTTTAATCTGGTTACATGTATCGGCAACCCAGCTATGTCAAAACATTGGTTCCTGATAGATCTCCGAAGTTAAGCGACGTTAGACGACGCGAGTGGGTGGCCGTCTGGAAACTCTGTCGTGCTGTTGTTCCATGGAAAGAGTGTAAAAAAAGTTTACTGACGCACATTGCTCATTTACACCGGTTTGAGGCCAGATGATTTACCAAATCGGTAGGTCATTGACAATTATACGGCCGAGGACCGCAGTTCGAATTCCGCGTAAACAAAGTAAGTTGTTTGTTTAGTAGACATATATTTAGTTAAACTTAATTTTTCAATGAAATAAACGAATTATATCGACAGTATTAGTTTTTATACTCTTTGAACATTTGTTACATCTTTAAAAATGTCAATACTCCATGGGTATATTGATAAATGAGGTTTAAATTATAACAACATTTTCTACGAAAACTTGAAGAGATAGGTAAAAAATGGTATAATACAATGTTGCAACTGATTCTCGTAAAATATACACAGAGTGTTCTATTTAAATTAAAAAAATTATTGCCGTTTAAAGCTAGGAATTATTTAAAATAAATTTTTAAACACTCTCCATAAGGTAGTATAATTTTTAATATTGCAACACAAAATTTAATAAGTAGAAAAACTTCGGTACAATAGTTGGTTTTAAAAACTTAAATACGCCTAGAGAAATGAAGAATTAAAATTGTCACTGTATTTTAACAAAAACATAAATATTCCAAAAGCGGTAAGATTAAAGTGCAGTAAACCTTAATCAAATTTACCTTTATTTTAATCGTAGAAACTAAAAATATAATAATATACAGGGTGTTCCATTTAAAAAAAAATACAACTTTGATATTTTTTTATTTATTTGAGATACTCTGTATCTTAAATATTTTTAAATTGTAGCTCTAATAGTCCTTCAATGAAATCAAGACTTACAAATTGTAAAAATCTAATCTTTTAGCGGTATAACTCGGGACACAGTTTTCACCTTTTCGATTAACTTATACCGAGATACGAAAAAGACCGAAAAATGCAATATTTTAAAATTTGTCCTATATTTCAGGAACCAAGAAAGCTAAGACAAATCTGTCTGCAGCATCTTTAGTTTCATAAAAAAGTAGGATACTGATGTGAAAGCCGCATTTTTGTATCTCTCCTCATAGACGAGAAATGCCATAAAACATAAAACACATGAAAATGGGACACCCTATACAGTTTGCAATACTAGAGGCGTCGGTATACTACTACCCATTTGATAATTAAGTAATTTTATTAATATAACTCATAAATGAAAACTTGAACTTTATGTAATTATCTTTAGAAAGTAAATTTATTCAGAAAAATGTTTGTTCTGTGTATGTGGAGCGTTCCTTAAATTATGATTAAATTAATTTTCAGTTTTCATTTTAAACAAACTAGTTAACAGTTTACCATCCTTTCATAAGATCTACTCCAACTTTAATAATTTTACTATCTCTGATATTTTCCGAACCAGTATTTTCAATTCAAGAAAATTAATAGCTACGAAACTTCGTACAACTTTGGACAAAGTTTCCAGTTTTAGCTGCAGAGCACACAGCTAGTCGCGTTATACCTTCTTTTAATTTTAATTTTCTATAATTATCTTTAAAGTTTACTTCTATATCGCCTCATTAGTATACAGTTCGAGCTTGGTACGGCTTGTTTTAATAGTTTTTTTGACATATAATATTAACTAGATAATCATGCTTACGATGTTTCGAACGCGTATTAAAAGTTAAAATTTTGTTTGTTTCTTATTCTTCAAAACCTATTTTGGTTATTAAATTAGAACTTTTGATGATATAGCATAATGTTACAATATATCAACCACAATAAATCAAAATACCATATGATCGAAAAAAAATGGGGAATAGCAATTGATGATAATTTTAGCGAGATAAATCTCTAGACGTCATTTGTTAAAATTTGGCAAAAAATTTGTAAAAAATTAACACTAATTATAGACAGGCTAAAAAAGGATAAACGTTTCCAGAAACACAAATCTATTCCCTAGTTTTTTTTTGAAAAATTGATTTTGTTTATTTTACAATATGTTGTAGAGCTCAACGCGTACTTTACAACACCGTTTGGCATTTTTGAGATTAAAGCGTCATTCAGAACCTTGCAATTACGAGTAGTGGAATAAATTAGTGGTTTCAATTAGCGAAGATATTTGTGCCTCTAATTTCAATATAAGCATTCAGAACGGTAAAATTAGTGGTAGACATTTTCAATTAGTAGAAAAAATTATCAAACTTTTAACTGTTCCACTAATTATACTTCAAAATTTGCGAGAAATGTCATTGGCCTTTGATTATCTTACGTCCAGAGAAATTGTAGTTAGAAATCAAAAGTTTATTATTTTATAAGCTAAATATTAGGCTTTATCTATGGATACAACTGACCTAAGATATTCTATTAATTTTAATTCTGTTTTTTATACATTGTGAATGATCGTAAACTATGATGTTTAAAAAAATGAAATTTTAAAGCAGAATTTCTCTATATTTATTTTATAATCATTTTTCTATGATCAACTAAACTACCTACGCACTAATCTCGATAGAATAATAAATTAACGCACGCATATTCCAAGTGCTACCAAAAAAAACCCTCCAACATCAGTTTTCCGAACAGCCTACGGTCTATTAATTTTAATTATGTTTCTTAAACATTATGAATGATCGTAAACTAAAAAGTATAAAGTGTAATTGAAACCACTAATTTATTACACTAATTGCGAGGTTCTAAATAAAGCTTTACACTTTTTTTCATGAGATATTCCTCGCCAAAATATTACAATATGGAAAACATGTATCGATTATTTTATTAAGTAGGGGTATATACTTTTTTCACAAATTACTCAACATCTCTATAACAACTGGTTTTTATATATAAAAACCAGCTGTTGAGTTATACAGGGTGTTATATTTAAAAATCAGCTGTTATGTCTTAACAGCAGGATTACGGAACGTAGTTGCAGCTACCCTTGATGGTAGTTTTTTCTTTCAATGGTTTGTGTTAGTGAATTCTACGTAAAATTATCTATATCGGTAAGTATATTTTAGCTGAAATCAGAGGCATTTCGATTTTTGTGCAAAATTTGCTTTGTCTCTTCTTCGATTCAAAACCAGAGTTGCTTGGTTTAGACTTGCTTGGCTAGTCTTGCCACGCCTACTCATTGCCAACTGAACGCCTATATAAACGCTCAATATGCAGATATTCGTTTAGTTTGCATATCTTTTGATGATGCTAACATGATTAGCAAAACGCGCGTCCAGCACAAAAGTAAAGTGTTTCGGTGTATTGTGGTGAATTAGTGTTTTATTTTGCTTGTTATAACAGTAAAGGGTTCCAACCCTCAACTGTAATAATGTTATTACAGTTGAGAGTTGGTAATAATGTTATTACATATACGTTCATATTATGTCGAAGAAAAAAAATACCAACACAAAAAAGATTAGAATATTTTTATAGCAAGCAGTATGAGGCTAGGCAAGATATCCTTTGTAGAAGCGAGTCTATCTAAAATCAATATCAAGTTTAAATGACTTCAATAAACTGACGCCGAATAATCTAGTTCCTTGTGGTCGATATTCGACCGAAAAGTTCACTCTTAATTAACTTCGCCAGCAAAACCTCCGCATTAACCACACTAATGCTAATATCTCAACTTTCTTAGCATTTCTGTAAAACTAAAAATAAAAAATCTTCCCAGCACCCAAATTTGTGTCGCACATTTGTCACCCACTGGTTTTCGGTCGCAGCGATTCCGATTTTCTCATTTGTTAGTACGCCCGGAAAATGGAAAATTCTACATTAAATGGAAACGACTGAAGGAAGTGGGAAAGGGGACTGTTAAAAGCGGAAATTTTCACTAAGGCACTATTTCCAAAAATTTTCTCGTCTACAACCGAGGTTTTTTAACTTATTCCGATTTAAAAGATTTTTGGGCATGGATCGATGAAGATTGGTTAGTTAAATTTTTTAGTATACATGGTTTGTCAAAAAAGTACATACGGAGTCAAAAAAAAACTATTTTTTCACTTTCGGCAATTTTTTTAAAATACAACATAATCTAAGAAGAGGGTCAAATTGCATTTAGAATTCTTACATTAACGTCTTCTAACTGTACCAGGTGAGAAAAGTGGAAAAAGTTAATAAATAAAAAAATCGTTTTTTAAGGGGTATATCAAGAAAATCGACAGTCGAAATCTTTCAAACTAAATATCTTGGAAATTATGCATTTTCAAAGCACAGTTTTAATGGAGTCATAATAGAGTTCCATTAACTATATCCGTAGAGGCCTCACTGTTCGTTTAGATACTTTACCGAGAGGAAGCATCTTGTTTTTATTTACACCTTGATTTTTTTTCTGCTGGTATAATTTACTGCAGCGAAGAAACGCCATTATTTTCGAAGTAACTTCCAGGCTTAATTTCAAAGTTATTACCTTAAAAATTATTCGAATCATAAAAAAAAACTCGCGGAATTTCATATATCGACCGGACTAATTATATAAAATTCAATTCTCAACTATTGGGATTAATTTACCCAAAAATGATTGTAAGAAAATGTAATCTACAGAGCCTCTTTTATTTTTAATATATCAAGAGTAATATTATAGTTTCCAGTAAAAAACACTTTTTTTTCAAGTAATATTGGTTTTCCTTTGACAAATTAATAAAAACAAACTAAAAATTTTAAAATAAATAAATAAAACTTTACTTTTTGACTTTACCTATCCATCAAGAGATGGCACGATATATGCTACACATCCATCAATTATTTAGCGGCTGCAATGTCACCAGACTGAGATGATCTCTAGAGTCAAGATAATCAATCAATCAGACCGCATCTTACATGCATTTCCGGATATGCAAACCTGCAAATGCACCTACAGTAACATTAACATATTTTATAAATAAATACAATACATCTTAGTTTACCATTAACTTATAATACAGGGTGGCGCCTCTCATACGAGGCGGAGGGTCTAAAGAGAACAGCAGTTTATATCGAAATGAAATTTTGGCAGCATATGTAGGTTAATTGAAAGCATTTTATAAAAATTGACAGTTATACAGAGTGTCCCAAAAAAAAGTTACACATCAATGTTGTGTTTTTTTTCTGACGGATCACCCTGTATATTAATGGATTTTTGATTGTAGGAAAAAAAAAGATTTTGATTCTAATAAAAAAATAAAGGTGAGTTATATTAAAGAAGCATATACCTAAAATGTAAGGATTTTGACATATTTCACATTTTGTGAAAATGAAGAGTAAATTTTAAATTTCAATAACAGCTACCTAAATTTTAGTTGATCTTGTATAGCCTGATACTTAATTACAGTAATTATTGTATGTTAAACCAAATTAAAATTTGACCCGAAAAGTTAAACAGGGTGAGACAAAATTAATATGGAACATTAATCACTTTTAAAAGCAAGTTACCCATTTATTTTAAATGCGACACCCAGTATATTATTCCAGTGGTCAATGAGGAATTCATATATCTTCAAAATATTATTAAGGTTGCCTACCCCTCAGACAAAGATTTTACTAGATATTTTAATTTTTATGATTTTGCGTCAGTAGATATTTTTCATTTGAAAAAATCTAGGTGATATACCTTTTGTTAATTTAACAAAAATTAAAGGATGTAGAGTAAAATATTCAACGGTAATAAAAAGATACAGGTTTAAAACATATTTTAATTATACTTTGAATTGAGAAACAAAGCGTCTTCGTCTAGCAATATCTCTGCCTCACCTGAGAACCTTAACGATTACTTTGTAAATGTAGCGAAAAACTTAACTAATACCATATGTCCTTCTCATGATCCACTTTCATATCTATCTAATGATAATGTAAACTTACACAGTTTCTTTTTTTCGCCCGTAGTTTTAGAGGAGCTTCGCAGTACAATTAATACCATCAAAAATAAATCCTCTTCTGGGACCGACGAACTAACTTTAAAAATGTTTTCGAATCTGCCAGAAAGCACTCTGAATCACCTAACAACTTTAATAAACATGTCCTTCTAAAATGGCATTTTTCCAAAATGTCTTAAGACGGCAATAATCATTCCTCTGCATAAAGGAGGAGACAAAGATGAAGCTTCTAACTATCGCCCAATTGCACTCCTTCCAACGCTATCTAAGATCATAGAAAGGTTTAAAAGAAGGCTGTATTTTTTCTGTTTAAGTACAAAATACTTACTGAATATCAATTTGGATTTCTAAGCAACAAGTCCACAAATGACGCTATGTTTTCCCTCCTTAATAAAGTTTACTCCAGCCTAAAACAACCATCATTCTACAGCAACAATTTTTTGTGATTTTTCTAAAGCGTTCGATTGTGTAAATCAGAAGATCCTAATTAATAAACTCCAGCACTATGGGTTCAGGGGATCATCTCTCGAATGGTTTAAGTCGTATCTGAGCAACAGAAGTCAACTTGTGAGGGTGGATACCACGTTGTCTTCTAGCAAGCCAATAGAATGTGGAGTACCACAAGGCTCAGTACTAGGCCCTATTTTGTTTCTTCTTTTTATTAACGACATTGCTAACATAAACATCAGTGGCAAAATATATCTTTTTGTGGACGACACTAGCTTCACTTGGAGCAACAAGGACATTACGGCACTTCATAGGATTATATCAAATGACTTAATCACTATTAAATCTTGGTGCGATTCGAACCTCCTGAGTCTCAACATTTCTAAAACTAAAGTTTTGTCGTATAAAAACTCGCTGCAGCCTTTTGTACTTAACAACACCACCACTGACGTCGTAAAATCTGTAAAATTCTTAGGGCTTGTTGTGGACAATTCTCTGAAATGGGACATACATATCGAAGCTTTGTCGAAAAAATTGAGCTCTGCCTGTTTTGCATTAAGGTCTGTTTCTAAGGAGCTTAACTTGTCAGTGGCTAGAACTGTTTATTATGCACTTTTTGAGTCGCACCTCAGGTATGCCCTTCCATTCTGGGGTACGTGTTGTGCGACTCAATTTGACCGCATTTTCACGTTCCAGAAGAGAACTGTTCGATATTCACTGGGACTAAACAGCAGCACTCATTGCCGGGACTTTTTTAAGGAATTAAAAATATTGACTCTTCCTTCTTTATTTATATTTGAATCCGTTTGCCTAATACGTAAACATGCATCAGCTTCTCAAGAAAGGCCATCTCACACTTATCCACTCAGGAACGCGGAGCAAGATCTTTATCTACCTACCCCACGCTCAGAGTTAGTTAAAAGTTCAATATTATACAACTCGAAAAAAATGCACAATCACTTGCCATTTGAAATCAAATCCATAACATCATTTTTTCCATTTCGCAAAGCATTGAACTCTTATTTACTAGACAAGGCTTTCTACGCCGTAAATGAATTATATTTTAAAAATCGAATTTGATCTTGTAAACACTGGTCTAATGTTTGCTATTGCTATATTTACTAATGAAATCGAAATAAATTTATTTATCGAAATAAGTTTTTTTACTTTGTTTAGTTTACCTTTGTCTACAAATTGAAATTTTTTTTGACAATAAAGGCATTTATTTATTTATTTATATTACAAAATAAAAACTAGATATAAACTATATATGCGCAAGATATGCTCAAAATGCTTTCTTTCCTGTTAACTGCATAAAATGATTGTTTTTCAAAAAATATTTTCATTTTAAAAGGGATATTTATGTAGAGTTCTACTTTGAAAAACAGCTACAATCATTTCTCTCAAAATTGAGTTTTGTACCATAAAAAGCCCAGACTAGATAAAACCAGGAGCATTTAAGTATTCTATTAATTGGTGAATGCACACTGCCATTCACCAACTAATAGAATCATATCAGTTCTTCCTGATGTAGGATAAGTTAGCATTTTCGTCAAATTTCTGAGAATTTTTTTTGTTTTACTAGTTTTTAAAGTTGGACTAAGTAGACAGCTGTGTTGTGAAGTAACGTTAGACATAATAATATATCAGCCACCAAGATTTTATCAAATAATAAAGATCTACTGACACTAAATCATATAAATGAAAATATCTAGGAAATTCTTCCTTTGAGGGTTAGGCAACCTTAATAGTATTTTTAAGAGACATAAATTCCCCATTCAATATCGTAATAATATACTGGGTAATATTTAATAATAAAAGAGGAACTTGCTTTTAAAGGCGACCAATGTTCAATATTAATTGTCTCACCCTGTATAACTTTTTGGATACAGTTTTAATTTT
The DNA here is from genome assembly GCF_002938485.1 of Sitophilus oryzae. Classification (NCBI taxonomy): domain Eukaryota; kingdom Metazoa; phylum Arthropoda; class Insecta; order Coleoptera; family Curculionidae; genus Sitophilus; species Sitophilus oryzae. Next base: position 6,085,639 of record NW_022146304.1, on the reverse strand, counting down.
ATTTAAAGTACAATAGTTAATTTAACTACATATTAGGCTATATTGGATAAATTCCAATTTAGGTAGCTTTTATTGTAATTTAAAAATTGTTCTTTATTTTTAGAAAATGTTAAATATGTCAAAAACCCTGCATTTTAGTGATATACTTCTCATATAAAACGCACCTTTATTTTTCTCCCAGAATTCGAAAATTAATTAATACATAGTGTGTTCCATTACAAACAACTTTGATATGTAACTTTTTTTTGGGGACACCCTGTAGAACGCTCTATTTTTTCTTAGAAAGTGCTCTGAATTAATCTACATATGCTCACAAAATGGTGCCACCCTGTATATATATTCTAAGTTCGACAGTTATAGGGGTAAGCCACTATAACATACGAGTATTACAAATTTTGATAAACAAATAAAACATACACAGCTCATTTACGTTTTCTATATTCAAATATCAAAAGCTCCGGTTTATAAAACAATACTACTTCATAATCCACTTTGATTTCTAGTTTCGATAGAGCAAAATATAATTTCGATTTGAAAACGATTTCATTTGGAAAATTCAAAACAAATACCGCTTGAACGCAGCGGGGATTTATTGTGATAATACTTTAAATTAAACTTTGATAGTAATGAAAAAATCGTTCAGTTTTAATTGAAATTTGATATCTGGCGTCCGTGGATTCCATTAAACAAACTTTTCTATATATCAGTGATGATATGACGCTAACAAGCAACGTTGTGAACACATTTTTCTGTTAATAGTAGTTGACTATGTCGATTGAAATAGAGATAGTATTTTAATAAAAATAATCCGAAAAAAAAACGGTAAAATTTCTGTTGGATATTTAAAATCTATATTAAGATATTAAAGCAAAATGTATTCTATCGGTTGTAATTTGATGAGTTTATATAGTCTGTTTATTTTTGTGCAGATCACTAATTAAATATATGATACTGTAACAACTCAAAAGTAGTGAATTTATTTCTTGTATGACGATTTAATCAAAGGTATTACATTAAAAAATAACCCTACAAATTTAAAAATAGGGTGGGGGGTAATCTTTTTTTTATCCATTTACATATGGGCTAGTCCTTTTGTATATGGCCTGTTTTATATATATGGTCTGGTACGTTGACTGTTATTGTTGAATTTAGGTACATAATCATAATACACATAATGTATGTAAATTCAACAATTTCCGAATTACGAAGTTTTGATTTTGAAATGTTAAACGAAAATTTTGTAATTTCCAGACTTGATACAATCTCATTTTATACATCTATAAATGCTAACTTGAAAACTAATGTCAAATATTATGAAGTATCACAGTTTCTGTAGAATGGCATCGGTAAATGAAACCGCATACATCGAAGTTAATGAAATCGAATTGTTTAAGTAATATTTTCAAAAGTCAATAACTCGGAAAGGATTGGTTTGAGGTACATTGTGTGTATCTCGATTTTTGCTTAGTATTGAAGAAAGATTCGATATACAGGGTGTTTCAAAACAAATGCGAAAAACTTTAGGGGGTAATTCCTTGTTCAAAATAAAGGGTAGTTTGCTTTATAAACGTTGGGTCAAAAGTCAACCATTAGGGAGATATCGCGGTACAAAGATGGCGGAAAAATAATGTTTTTATTTTTTATCTTGAAAACGAAAAGAAATAGACTGATGAATATTTATGGAAGCATTACTAAGTATAAAAACACACTTTCAGGTAATTTTTTTACTTTTTTAAAATGAGTGGAAGGGGTTGAAATAAACTACCCCTATCATTCTTGTTAACGAAATTTAAAGAAAAATCTTATCAAACACATGCAAATGCTTTAATTTGGATAGTTTAGGTTGTTTAGAAACTTTTTTACCTCTTGTGTTTTTTTGATAAAACTCACCGATTGGAAATTAAAAAATAAAATGTAAAGCATTACATGTCAGGACAAAAAACATTTTTAGATTAAGAATCTAGTGATAATAACGATAATAATAATCATCTAGATAATAACGTATTGCAGTAGAGTAATGTCAAATAAAATAATATTAGGAACATCCTAAAAAGTAACAGCGGCCGACTAGATTTTTCCCTAAAAAAATTACAGCAGCCCACTAGATTCTTTATCAGAAAATGTTTTTTGTCCTGACATGTAATGCTTTACATTTTATTTTTTAATTTCAAATCGGCGAGTTTTATCAAAAAAATACAAGAGATAAAAAAGTTTCTAAACCAACTGAACTATCCAAATTAATTTTTTTGCATGTGTTTGATAAGATTTTTCTTTAAATTTCGTTAACAAGAATGATAGGGGTAGTTTATTTCAACCCCTTCCACTCATTTTAAAAAAGTGAAAAAATTACCAGAAAGTGTGTTTCCATAACAGTAATGCTTCCATAAAATTTTATTAGTCTATCTCTTTTCGTTTTCAAAATAAAAAATAAAAACATTATTTTTCCGCCATCTTTGTACCGCAATATCTCCCTAATGGTTGACTTTTGACCCAACGTTTATGAAGCAAACTACCCTTTATTTTGAACAAGGAATCACCCCCTGAAGTTTTTCGCATTTGTTTTGAAACACCCTGTATATAACGCATAACAATAATATACAGGGGGTTCCATTTAAAAAAAAATAAACTTTGATGTGCCACGACTTTATGGCCGACCCTGTATACTTAAATTTATTACCCGCTAATAGATATTTAATAACCAAACTTTTATATTTAAGTTTTTGCGGCACCTCTTATATTTTACCTAATAATCGACCGTTTTCATAATTTCATAAGATATGATAACCATTTCATTTGATATTTTTATCGATTCAACGAAACGAACAACTTCGAAACTACAATTTCATCTAAGCTATAAAACTAAAAATCCAAAAATCTTAATATTAAATAGATGTGAATATGTTCCACTTACAATTCACTAAACACTTTTTTTATTCTTTTGTTTCTAATAACGGAGAGAGATATATCCCCTGGTATATCTATGCATTTTTTGTTAGTTAGGCAAATTAGTTTTATGGAAAAAAAACACTGATTGGTTACCTTAAAATAATGTTAAATTTGGAATAATTTTTGGAAGTTTAGAATACTGATTAGAATATTGTTATTTTAAATAACAGCTGAAACTGTTACTGCTATTTATATATAACAGTTTAAAATAGCAGGTTTCTGTGATGTTATAATTTTATTTTTAAAAAGTTAAAATCTGAAAATCATAAAAATCTTCATATTTATTTATAAAAATATATACAGGGTGGTCCGAACTGTATTCCGGAAACTTCAGCAGCATATTATGCAGATAAAAATAAGTAAAAAATTCTTATAAATGTATGTCCTAAAATGCTTAGTTTCGGAGATACAGGGTGTAGAAGTTTCATTTTTATTTCGATTTTTCCAAATAATTTCTGAAGTAACATCAATATTTGGATGAAATTTGGTGTCTGGGGGTTCTTTGATATGAGAAATTCGATTTTGATATCAAAATGACTCCTACTTGCAGAGGGCGCCACCTACATATTTTTAACTGGTTTGAAGAGTAATAACTTTTCGTCCGTATCTGTATAAAATTAGTAAGTAAAAAAATATACATTTGCGACGTTTTTAACGCAAAAAAGATCTCTTAATAAAAATCGCTACGAGTAATAGTTCTCGAGATATTTGAAATCAAAATTATCAATACCTGTCATCATTGACATAAATTAAACAAGTTAATAGACGGAAATCATAAATTTGAAATGTTTTTGTGCCAAACCATCATCAATCATCATTTCTTCGGAGAAAATTTTATTATTAATTTAAAAAAATAAAAATGTTCCAAATTTACCTTTTTAGTTAAATAAATTATCTTCTCAACATATGTTTATTTTTTGTCAATAATGACATGTATTGGCAATTCCCATTCTAAATATCTCGAGAATGGTTGCTTGTAATGATTTTTACCAAAAGATATTTTTTACGTAAAAAAATACGAAAATGTATATTTTTTCACTCAGCAGTTCTATACAGGTACGGACAAAAAGTTATTACTCTTCAAAATAGTTAAAACACATGTAGGTGGCGCTCTCTACAAATAGGAGTCATAATGACAATAAAATCAAATTTCTCATGTCAAAAACGAACAGACACCAATTTTCATCCAAATATTGACGTTACTTCAGAAATTATTTTTTCAAGCATTTTAGGACATACATTTATAAGAAGTTTTTTACTTCTTTTTATCTGCAGAATATGTTTCCGAAGTTTCCGGAATACAATTCAGACCACCCTGTAAGTATATTAAAAAATGTGAAATGTACATATAATAAAGAAATCAAGCTCTGTTTTAACATTTGCAATATGTTTATTATATTATAAATAATTCACAAAATAGGAGTGTTTTAATGACAATTATAATGACTAATATAATATAAAAACAGTATTTCAAACAAAAAGTAACTCACCAATACACAAAATGCTCCATCACTGAATAAAAGACAAAAAATTTTAATAAATACCATGCCGGAGTGACAAATTTTTTATCACGTAAAATCTCCAATCCCTTAAGCTAGCCCTAGACCAACTGATTTTTCATCTGTTTTCGGTAATCCCGATAAAGCATTCTGGGGGAAGTAAAAAATTTAGGCCAAAAACTGTCACGATAAACCATCAGAGTGGCCATAAAGCTGGCCACAGACCCTGCGATTTTTCATCGTTTATCAGCGATCGTGACAGGCCATCGTGGCAAAACCCGAGTGTGTGAATTAAAAAATACAATGACTATGTGAAAAGGGGATTTTGACAAATATAAAATTTGTCCGCAGTAATGAAACAGGCGTAAAATACAATAGGATTGTTTCAAAAAACTAATGAATGAAGTTAAAGCTTCAAAAAACTGACGAATAAAAATAGAAAATTATAGTTAAACTATTCCAAATTTATTTTTTCACCAACCTGAGCCACATTTTTTTGTGGAACTAAAGATAATAAACAAATAATAATCCTGCTGTTAAAAAATAACAGCTGGTTTTTATATATTAAAAACCAATTGTTATGTTTTAACAGCAGGACTACGGGATGTCGTTGCAGCCACAAAAAGTGACACCAAAGTAATCAAAACTCGCTGTAAGTCCCTAAAGAGGTATCTAAGTAAAGAGTCCCTCCATTCTGACAAACTCTTTCGAAATGATGACACAACCTTTACTTTTGTTTCGTTATATGATAAAAAAGTTTAGTGTTTGTTGCTTTCTTATTCTGCATCATGCACATGTCAAAAATGTCTATTTTTGTATGCAATAAAATGTAGTTTTATATTAGCTAGTCCTGAAACTGACGTTAGGAAAACAATAACACATAAAATTTGGGAAATAATGGCGCTATATTTATGTTTTTTACGTACCTTTTTTACGTAAAAAACGTCGTAAATGTATATTTTTTACTCAGTAGTTTTATACAGGTACGGACAAAAAATTATTACTCTTCAAACCAGTTAAAAAAATATGCAGGTGGCGCCCTCTACAAACAGGAGTCATATTGACATCAAAATCAAATTTCTCATGTCAAAAAACTCCCAGACATCAATTTTCATCCGCATATTGACGTTACTTCAGAAATTATTTGCAAAAATCGAAATAAAAATGAAATTTCTACACCCTATATCTCCGAAAATAAGCATTTTAGGACATACATTTATAGGAACTTTTTTATTTATTTTTATCTGCAGAATATGCTGCCGAAGTTTCCGTAATATAGTTCGGACCACACTTCCGTAATACAGCAACAACCGCAATAGAGATTTTTTCTAGAGAACATCTAGGAATTTTTTAAGCGAAATCTTTTTTTTTATAAATTAAATTTTTAATTTTTCCTGTATATTTGTAAAAAAAAATAACTTGTATTATTAAAATTTGGCTTAAATATACTTTATAACATATGAAATTATCTCATAAAGTTATGAAGCTAATAAATAATTACTACTTAAGAGCTGACTTAAAATTAACAGCATTATTTATACAAGTTGCAACAAATTTAAAGAAAACAAGCTAACAAAGTTTACGAAGTAGACAGCTTATTACGTACGGAGCTTGCAACAAACTAAGCCAATACATGCTGTTTATATAGTAAGGCTCTCATCACGAACGGCTTCACGTTCGATTCGACATAAACCTAACCGGATATCGGTCAATTTTATTCTCGCTGTGTCGCTGCCTCGGCCAATTTGTCCACCTGACCAACATTGGAAACGACGGATACAGACAATAATCGACTAACCGGGACAGGGTTGTTACAATGATAATATTTTAAGTCCCTACAGAGTTGCAAATAGGTAAATTTTGTAGATTTCATTTATTTTTTTGTTTAGATTTTCAACTGATAACAGGCAAAACTGTTATTTTACAATATAATAACACAAATCTAAGATTTGTCAGCATTCATGGGACAGGGCACAGAATACATTTTAATAACGCCTAAATTATAATGAAAGAAGCGATAGCATCTAAAAGAAAAATAAAAGAGGCTTTTTTAACACAGTCTAATAAAAATTAATGTATTGCTCATGCATCTGTAGATGTTAGTAATATATGGCAATCGCTTCTTTGATTTTAAAAAACATAACATAAATAAACATAACATACGTAAAAATTAAAAATAATCATACAGAAAGTTTGGGGCTTTTTGGTTTACCTTATTAAGTAATTGTTATCAGGTAGTAATTGTGTTAATTTTGAAGTTTAACTTGGATATAATGTAATTTTAACAGAACGTCAACGGTTTTTTGTAGACGTATCTGTTTTAAAAACCTAAAGTGTTCTCGAATAGTTCAATTTAAATATTTTAAATAGTTTTTTTCTGTATTCTTTGTATTTTTTTTACTTCCGACGACGGAAAATAAACTTTCCGAAACGTTAAGCATTTTTTTGTTCGTTAGGCAAATTTGTATATCTGTAAACCTAACTTCTGACAAGTAGTTTCCGTTTGGATAAACGCAGCAGTGTTTACAAAAAATAACCGTTTTATTTTGTAGATTTTGTTGCAGTGGCGAAATACCCATATAGGATTTTTTTGAGAGATGAATCCGCCACATAGGTATAAATATTTTTTAATATAATAACATTACAGTTGAGGGTTGGAACTTCTGGTGTTACACAGCAAAATAAAACACTAAATCACCACAATACACCAAAACACTTTTACTTTTACACTGGACGCGCGTTTCGCTAACCATGTTGGCATCATCAGCAGATGATTATAAACTTCTTTTTGAGTTTATAATCATCTGCTGATGATGCTAACATGGTTAGCGAAACGCGCGTCCAGTGTAAAAGTAAAAGTGTTTTGATGTATTGTGGTGATTTAGTGTTTTATTATAAACTTCTTTTTGAGTTTATAATCATCTGCTGATGATGCTAACATGGTTAGCAAAACGCGCGTCCAGCGTAAAAGTAAAAGTGTTTTGGTGTATTGTGGTGATTTAGTGTTTTATCTTGCAATATAATAACAGTTAGAACTGTTATTGTTTTTAATAATAACAGCTAATATAAAAAACATATTGTAAAAATAGATTTTTCATTTGTTTATAATTTTATTCTTAAACAGTTATAACATAAAGATAACACACGAATTCAACTTCGAATTCAACTAGATTCTTAGCCATAGTGTATGGTGTTTGTTTACTCATAAAAGTTGTTACTTTAAAAATGCTGGTTCAAAATAGAAATGCTGATTCCCATGTCAAAAAATATTTTTTATAAGAAGTATCTTTTGGTTGTAGTTTAGAAAATTCTTCTAAACTTCTTTAGAAAATTCTTCTTCTTAAGGTGCCGTGAAGATTCCTGCATAGGCGTTCATCTTTTTTTCCTCATCAGATGGTTCTCTTAATTGCAGCGACTTGGAGTGCTTAGAAGTCCTGTATGCCTATCTAATGACGAATATTTCTTAGCCAGGATAGCTTCCTGCGGCCTATTCCCCTTTGCTTCCCTCGATTTTACCCTGGAGAATTAGACACTGAAAGTCATAGCGTTCTCCACGTAGTATGTGTCCCAAATCGGCTATTTTCCTCTTCTTGGTGATTTCGAAGAGTTCACGTTCTTCAAGACCAGCTCTTCTGAGAATGTCTTCATTCCTCACACTGTCGATCCAGGACACTCTTAGCATTCGTTCGTAGGGTCCATTGTTCGAAAGCTTTAATGTCGTTTATTGTTGCTACTTTCAGTGTCCATGCTTCCACACCATATAACAAAACGGACCAGACATAGCACTTCATCATTCTGCATCAAAGGCCGAAGTTCAAGTTTGTATATGTGAGGGACTTTCGAAGTTTTAGAAAAGTAGTTCTTGCTTGTTCGATCCTGAACTTGATCTCCTGATCTGGATCCCGTTTGGGTTTGATTAGTCATGCATCCCAAGTATTTAAATTGACCTGCTGAATGACCTCTCCATTTAAGTAAATTCTCGTGTTCGGAATGTTGTTTCTACTAGTTTACAAAATAATCATATTATATTAAAAAAATATTAGTGAAAATTTGAAAAGTAGCAATTGAGAGTATCTATGGGCAAAAAGTACTATCATGACAATCTCAAAAACCTATAGAGGATACGGAGAAAAAGCTTACTATCATTAATATGTATTTGAGAGATTTATGACAAACATTTTTGTCTAACACAAAACTGAAATTAATACTTTCCAAAAGGCAGATAAGAATATCTAAAGAGGTAGGAAGAAATATTTCTGATAATATCTCATTGTAAGTATTTTCAATCTTGATATTGTAGTTCTCTATAAATATTTACTACAATCACACTCAAGAATATTCCGCATATAAATACGAACAAAATCTAAAACCCAGTCTGAACATTCTTGTTAAATTAGAAAAAAAATCACCAATTTAGATATTGCAGTTCTCAAGAAACATCTACTGCAAGCTAAATTCGTACAAAATTTAGGACCAAGATGTCACAAGCAACACCCCTATTCACGATATATACGTACAGTTCCACTTAATACCGGTAATCCAATCAATCGAACGTGGTCGAGAGTTTTGAGTTTGTTATCGAGCCGAAGAGCTTAGTGAGTTAACTCTGGGTGGTCTTAAGCTGCGACTCTATGGGTTAACTTGTGCTAGGCATAAATACACGAGTGGGGGATTAAACGCTGTTCCAGACCGGAGACTTCCTCGATACATTAGTTTGGCAGCTTTGTACACAACGAAGCAGTAAGGCTGCAAGCTCAGTAACGCTTTTAACAAAATAATATTAAAAAAATCGTGAATTTAATGGTTGTGTATCGCTTATTTTACCCAATAACAGCAATCTTTAGCAATCAAAGTATTGGTACGTATAAAACGTACGAATGTTTTGGTGTCGAAATATAATCCCCCTAAAAATATTTGCACTTATTTAAAACTCATCCTGTATAAAATCAGTAGTTTTAGAATTTAGGTTAATCCACACTTGATATCAATCAGTGATTAGTAATAAAGGGCTGGCAAAGGTTAGTTTTGGGTGGAGATTTCCGTATGTAAGAAGAGTACAATACGTTTATAATATTCTGAACAAAGAAAGAACAGTAAAAACGTTGCCAAACATATAAAATAAACCGAGAATCTGTGCACATTGCTAAGAGACGTTGAAGGAGATACAGCAGATTCGTCGCGGTCGACCGGTCGAGCCAATCATAGGACTAAATCAGTACTTCAAATTCGAGAGAAGGGTGTATCATGCGTTCGGCTTTACGATTTAATTACGTCTGATGATACTTTATTTGTTTATTTACTAACGAGTCGTTGTAATTTCCCTTATAGCTTGTAAATTTTTAAGTGCAAGTTAGAAACACTTGCATTTTTGGTAAAAATAAGTGGAATTGAGTTGGTGTTCGGCAGTGGTCGCGCTATTAGAACTCTGAATTCAAAAATCGATATCTCGAAATCCATTAGAAATAATTAATTGTATTTTTTTCAAAAACTTTCTTAATATGTCTGTTATATTTCTTCGCAGACAGTATGTGAAAATCTTTACAAATAAAAAACTGACGCGGTTGCTGAAAATTGCTAATTTTTCTCATTTAAACATCTCGTAAAAGATCCGAAATTCAAAATAAAAAAAGTTTCTATATCTAAAGTGGTTCTTGAGTTGCGTGTTATTTGTTAAAAAGTTGAGTTTTTAAATTATCGCTATTACTGACGTTTTCTCGTTACAAAAAATATGGATACCCTAACGATATCCTTATGATTCCATTTCAGATACTCAGAAACATATCTACTTCTTTTATCTAGTTATCTTTTCGATTTTTTTTTTTAAATAAGCGGTTTGCGATCGTAATTTTACTTTACTTGATATGAAAAGGCGTACCGAAGAAGACACCGTCACATTTCTCAAGGTATGTGATCAAAACGTTTTGTAAACTATCAGAATTAAAGACAATGTCAATTCAAGGAAATACTAGATAAACTCTTTGATACTAAAAATTTTTTACGAGTATTGAATCTGATCGATTTTAGATAGAGCTAACACAATTTTTTTATAGAGCTAACACGTCAACAATTCAATTATCCCTCTAAAATTTACAGCCCTAATTGGCAACAAGCCCAACAAAAGTACCCCTTGTTCTACTAAATCACTCGAAACATTCTGCGAATCAATCAGAGCGAAGGCAATCGCTCCCCGTTGCTGGTCGTTAATTAAAATTTATGCACGAATTCTTTAACCGGCTGCTAATTAAAAGCAGCGATTTATCTCCGATGTTCGATACTTGTTCTCGATGAGCAATTTATGTGATCCGAATACAACAAACGATTTAAAGAGATTCTGATCAAGCACTAATAGTTAAATTCGTGTTTAAACTACGATCGTAAAAGCTTGTTACTGACAGCTACTAATTTTTACGATTAGTAAAGCGTTTTTGTTAAAGATAATCAATTATAGAATGATTTTAGGATATTTTGAATTACAACTCTTAATATTTCTATTATACAGGGTGTCCCAGAAATAAGTGCAAGTATTTTAACTGGTAGTACAGTTCAACCCTAGAAACACGCCTATGAAGTTTATTTCGCGAAAAAAAAAATTAAAATTCGAAATTGTTTGAATTTTTTTTGTATTTTTTTTAGTTTTGAATTAAAAAACATAATATGGCAACATAGGTATTAGATTAAATTTACAAGAAATAAAATCCAGAAAAGATCCAATGGCTCTCAAAATCTTAGCAAAACATCTTTTTTTTTGGAAATTTTCAAAGTAAAATAACTCCGTTATTTTGGACTTATTTGAAAAACGATAAAGAGAAACTAAAAAAACTAAAAAACGATAAAAAAAATCATAAAAATATGCTTACCACGAGATCTACCGCCCCCTAAAATACTTGCACTTATTCCTGGGACACCCTATATAGTAATGAACGAATGATGTTTATTCACTCAGATGCAAAAAAATGCAAAGGAGAATTTTTTGATCAAATTTAAAATGTGTTTAAAATTTTTGTTATTTTTGGCCATATTTTCATGAATTTTTTAGTAAGGTGTGTATAATTATATCAACTTTGATTCGTATACTGTTTCTTATAAGCTTTAGTATTTGGCATATTATACAGGGCTAGATTAGATTAGATTAGATTCTTAGAGGTGGCTTTCGGCCTGATCCACTGCGACCTTCTCAGATCTATTGTGGTCCTCTTCTGATCCTTAGATTACATTCTCCAGTCCTATCCTTTTCACAAAGTTTAGCAACTTGGAGACTGAACCCCCCATGTAGCTCCTTAGCAATGGCCTATCATTGCCTATTACCGGGAACCGCACATTTGCCAGGCTGTCACACCGACATAAAATGTGTTCTGACGTTTCTTCTTCAGATTGGCAGAACCTACACATAGCTTCGTCTGTCAATCCCATCAGCTTTAGATGCCTATTTAGCTTACAATGCCCTGTTAGTAGACCTACTACAGCTTTGACTGTCTTATCAATTAGCCCTGTCTACAGGGCTAATTGAGGGGTTGTTTTTTACCCTAACTTTACAACACCCTGTGAAATAATTTTGCTTGTAAATTTTCAATTACGTTTGTAAATTTGTAATTTACAAACGTAATTAAAATGTTTTGTAAATTTTCATATTACGCTGTATTAGATACTCTATACTATATTAAAAAAAAACGTTAAAGACTAACGATACAATCCTGGTTTTAATAATCATTAAAAACAATAACAGATCCAAAGATATTAAAAAAAACATCTGCAATACTCAAGTATACAAACAGAAAAAAAAAGTAAAAATACTATAATACTTTGTATTGCCTCCCTTAGATGCTATACCTGCCTGTATATGTCCGTTCATACTGTCATTGAGGCTGCATATATCAAATTGCGTTATGTTTTCCCATTCTTCTTTAAGAACCAAGCGAAGTTCATTTAATAAAGCTGGTACCGCCTCGCGACCTCTAACCATCCTGCCAAGCATTTCTAAACGTCGAATATGATAGTTCGTAGTAGTATATAGTTCACAATAATCATCAAAGCGGCCTTGTCATATTAAAAAATAACTTCAAAAAGAATGATAAATGAAAAAATTGCAAATTGTTGGTAGCAAGTTGACATGATCCAAAAAACGAAATGTTCAGTAGACATGGTTCTGACCGTAAAATTCAATTTTAGGAAAATTTACACACGAAATTACTGCACAGGGTGTTTTAAAGTAAGTAAAAAAACAACCCCTCGATTAACCCTGTATATTATGCCAAATACTAAAGTGTGTAAAAAACTGAGTTTCCGAATTAAAGTTGACATAATTATATACAACTTGCTAAAAAATTATAAAAATAGGGGTAAAAATAAAAAAACATAACATTTTAAATTTAAGAAAAAATTTCCCCCCTTGCGTTTTTTTGCATCTGGGTGTATTTTTAACTCTTTCATTGCCCTAAATCAAAATATATACTAAACATAGCGAATCTATTTAATTAGTATTTTAATAGCAATTTAATAACATGGCAATATGTTATTTCTGCAATGAAAAGGTTCTCCAAATATTCTAAAATTAATAATCACCAGTCTTAATTTCAGTTAATTAAAATCACGCAAATTGTTTACTAATTAGATGCTCAATTATATTTTCGATGTTCATAAAGCATTCGCTCTTTGAACACATTTATTTTATTAACCGCGAAATTTAATTAAATGTGAGCTAGGAATTTCCATGCACACATAATGAATGAACTAAATTTTTTGTATCTACAAATATAGATTTTTTATAAAGAGTTTGTTAAAATCAACGCTGATACGCCCTTTATTAAAAACGGATGCTTGGTGTATTTTATCATAAATTTCATTTTTGCTGATTCATATGATTAATTTAAAAAAAATATAAATTTTCCAAATTTATTATTTCAGTCAAATAACTATCTAGTCAACGTGTTTATTTTTGTCAATAAGGACATATATTGACTATTTCTATTTTAAATATCTTGAGAACGGTTGCTCGTAGCGATTTTTACCAAGAGACATTTTTTACGTAAAAAGTCACGGAAATGAATATTTTTTCACTCAGTAGTTTTATGCAGGTACGAACAAAAAGTTATTATTCTTCAAAACAGTTAAAAGATACGTAGGTGGCGCCCTCTACAAATAGGAGTCACATTGTCAAAATCAAATTTTTCATGTGAAAAAACCCCCAGATACCAATTTTCGAGTTAATCCGAATCCAAATATTGACGTTACTTCAAAAATTATTTAGAAAAAATCGAAATAAAAATGAAACTTCTACACCCTGTATCTCCGAAACTAAGCATTTTAGGACATATATTTATACGAACTTTTTTACTTATTTTTATCTGCAGAATGTGCTGCCGAAGTTTCCGGAATACAGTTCGGACCACCCTGTATATATGTATTCCAGTGGAATTGTCGTTATGGACACAACCATTGCACTCTAGTTTAAAATTTAAAATACTATCTTTTTTAAGCGGAATCAAGTTTTGACAACATTTTTCCAACAACACTAAAAAACACCTAAAAAACCCTGGTGGTTGGGGTCAAAAATTTATAACTCTCTAACTCTATTAAATAAAGTAAAAAATGCTAAGGGTACCATTTAAAAATCAAAAATTGTAGTCATTTCCGGTGAAACAGGAAGTGACCGAAACTAACTGAATACGCCAATCAATGCTGATTTATGTCATATACTAACATACCAAATCTGCGTTTTTATTTGAAAATTGTGACGATCTGTGTCAACTTTTAAAAAACACTCGGTATAAATAAAATTAAAAAAATATCGAGCGGAATTAGACATGTATCGAATACTCCTCCAGAAAATAGCCAACTTTCCGAAAGACAAAAGTAAAATTCCGACATGTTTAAGGTAAATGTTCACGATCGTTAAGCACAGACGCTGCAAATCGTAACGTCCAGCCTGTAAATTCAGTTTATTTTTCAAGCTGCTTGCTTCGAATTAGAGCAAGAAGATTAAGGGCCCATTTTCCGATCGAACTCACACTATTACAGTAAAAATCGATCTCAATTATTTGGAGGGACTATTTACAACACATTTTGTGTTCTTACTCTAATTTAAGATTGCTAATTGTATAAAAAAAATAAAATTACTAAAAAAGAAACAATATTAAAAATATGCTGGTTCTTCTTCTTCTTAGGTTACAAGATCATCAATTTGAAATCCCCCTGAGTTTTTTAAATATGCAGCCCAGAGACACTTTGTATTTTGAAGCGTCTTTGGATTTTACGCTTTTTTAACTTACAGCGATTTCGACAGATTTTAGTACTAGACGTCGAAGACGAACATGTTGAAGAAGTGGACGTGCAGTTAGTATCAAATGAACTGGACATATATAATTTTTTTCTTTTACGTAGCGGCATAATTACTGGGCTAATTTTGTCACAGTTTGCCACCTACAAGAATTCACTGCAATAAATTCGCACACACTACACAAAGAAATCCCACTTCTGATGTAAGAGATCTCTCAAATAATAACGCTGTTTAGAGAAAAAGACTCCCTACAGAGGTTTGCGATCCAACTGGCTATGATGGTCCGTGAAACTGCAGCTCTGAAAATTTGGAATGGATGGAAAAAAATGGATGTTGTGGCACTGCCACCTTTCCAGATCCATTGTGGTCCTCTACTAATCCTTAGGTTACATTCTCCAGTCCTATCAATTTCAAAGTCTAGCAACTTACAGACTGAACCCTCCATATAGCTCTATGTCAATGGCCTATCATTGCCTATTACAGAGAATCACACATTTACCCGGCTGTTCCACTGACATTAATGTGTTCTGTCGTGTCTTCCTCAGAATGACAGAACCTGCACATGGCTTCATCCGTCAATCCTATTGGCTATTAGCTTATCGTTAATGTGATTTCTTTATCTTAGCCTATCCGCCTGAGCAACCCCTCATTCTTTACTCTATCTACCCAGAATATACGCAACATACGACGATACAAGTATTTCTCAAAAACGTTAATGCGGGTTTCCAAAGAATCTGATTGAGTATCCAATACTCAGAGCAGTAAAGAAATACTGGAAAGGTGCGCATGATAAGTATGAGCAGTTCGAGGTTTAGATCTCGGCCGGAGAAGAAGGTTTTCATGGAACCAAAGTACGTTTGGCCTGTTCTCGGGATATTTGCCAAAATCTTTGTTTTGGGGTCGTAGGCATCGTTAACGAGGTCTCTTAGATATTTTTCGGACAATACTTGTTCTATCACCTTGTTGTGACTTCTGAGGACTGCCGTTTCCACTGTTTTGGAAAATATAACCATTTTAGATCTGCCGGCGTTGATATGCAATCCGTAGTACTGCATGGTATATTCAACGATGCTATCCATCATGTTCTGAAGGTGTAGAACGTTGCCAGCGAGTATGAGCGCATTATGCCCAATTCACTAACATTATCCCTTCAAAACAATGCTTATACAATTTTGGTTAGAGTTGAATGTAGAATATAGAATGTTTAGGAGGGGAGTTAATCACCGCGACCTTAATTGTATGTTCCTCTTTCTTGCGTTATAACGAGTTATAGCTCATCATACAGTCTCAGGGCTTTAACAAAAGGCAGAATGTGAGATGACTCCACACAGGCCAGCTCTCCATCCTCGACATCAGCTGTACCAAAGTTCATGGCAAGAACGGTCGTGGTCTCGGTGCACTCAGTGATAGATGTTCTGGTGTTTCTCCATTTTCCTCCCAGAATCTGCATTCGCTGTTGTTCCTCAACTTTAGCCTACTGAGGTATTCGTTGAGGAGACAGTGTCCTGTTAGAAAGCCAGTGACAATTCGAAGATTGTTTTAAACTTAAATCAAGGAAAATCTTTGATTTTTCTCGGTCGTAAGTTCTGAGGAACTTTTTCGTCTGTATCAGTTTGATGTAAAATTAGATAACAAAAAAAAATCGTTTAATGAGAATACTAAATTTCTAAAAAAAAGAAATCCGACAGAAGATAGGAATAGAGGGATCTGTGGCAACCGACATAGAACGCCAACAACTTATGTGGTACGGACATGTCCAGGGGATGGATGACACGCGACTTCCAAAACAAATTATGCAATGGATACCCAACATCGAAGAAAACGTGGAAGACCTAAGAAGACTTGGAAGGAGGGTGTCACAAGAGCAATGAGTGCCAGAAATCTAAGCGAGGGACAATGAAACGATCGGAAGACGTGGAAGTTAGGCATCGGACAACGTCGCAAGACGTTCTAAACCGATATACTAATATATGTACTAAATTTCTTGGACTTTACATTGACTCCAACCTGAACTGTAAGCATATATGGTGCTCAATCCATACCTAAAATAGATCAATGTCAAAAAAATATTTTTTTTCCAGTATCAGCCATAGAATATAAATATCGGGACAATATAATTAATAAAAGAATTTGCACACTCTCTTCTTATTATTCGCAAAGAAAAACATATTTTTATTTTATAATCATAAGGTAATCTTAAATTACAATGTAGCTAAGCTGCACATAAATTTTCTTAATAAAAACTCAAGCATAAATATGCCAGACGTTTTAATGGAATTAATATTAAAGCGCACAAATTTGTAGCAGGCTAAGTACTTTAATCTGTTCCACTAGGTATTAAAATCTTAAATTATAACATATACAACTTCCCATATTGAACGTTTGTTGGTAATGCAGTTTACTACCTACTTTAGAGTTCGTTATAAAATATAAAACGAAGCAACAGAGAAAACGTTAATTAGCTGTTCAAGTTTCAAGTACTTTATGAACGACGAATAAAGTGTTAACCGTTACAAAATGAATTTGAAACTCGCTAAAATTAATACTAAAATAAGTTATAACTTAAATGTATATATACATTTTTAACGATGTCAGTTGTTCGTGATCTATTTTGTGTCTATTTATCAATGGATTTCTGTCTTAATTTTGTTGTGTATGTATGTTCCTTATGTATGTTACAGGATATATCTGAATACAGGCCTTTTTATTTTGGCCTAGGACATAGCAAATATTTCTATAGTTGTTAGGAATTTGCAAATTTCCTGGACCGTACTACTATGGCCTGATATTTTCTAGGATATATTTTTGAGATATTTTTTTCTGGAATGACCTGATTTGTAGTAGAAAATTGATGTTTTCTGATGATTTGATAACCTGGAGACATAAAAAAGTTTAGATGTGTCTTAAGTAAGTGCAAATATTTTCAGGGATTCCAGATCTCAGGGATAATAAGAATAATATTTCCTCATTACAGTTTTTGTCCCTAGCTTTGTTATTTAGCCTTGTTATTTTGCTTTCAATATTTAAAAATATATATTTATTATTATTAATTTTTGCTTAAACTTTGAAAACCTCTGTTTTTTATGATTTTTTTCTTCCTCTAAATATAATAAATATCTATCTGTAATAAATAGTCTAAATAAATTATTTATATATAAGAAGGTCTTATTGTAATAACATGATAAGCCACTCTACCAGAAACTAGTTTTATTAACTAGTAACTAGTGTTTTTCTTGCCTTTTATCTAACAAATTTTTTAGATAAATACTTAGCGAGTAAAACTAAACTAACTCTATCTACGTTATCGAAAGATGCGTAGAACTTATCTTAGATAGGAACTATCGGAAACAAGAAATAACCATCTTATCTGAGAGTCAAGCAGCGTTAAAAGCGATCAACTCAGTATCAATCAATTCGAAATTGGTCAAAGAATGCATAGAGAAGCTGAATAAATTAGGCAAAGAAAACAAAGTCCTCCTACTCTAGGTGCCTGCTCACCAAGGAATAGAAGGCAATGACAAAAGAAATGATTTAGCTAGAAAAGGAGCGAACACTCCACTAACTGGACCAGAACTGTTCTGTCTCCCAAGTGGTAACCAACTAAAATCGGAACTCAAGAACTTGGAAGACTCCATCCGCAAGCTGGAATGGGAATCTTGCAACGGTCTAAGACACTCGAAGAAGTTTCTGAGGGCTTACGACCAAGAAAAATCAAATATCTTCCTGGATTTAAGTAAGAACAATCTTCGGATTGTCACGGGGTTTTTAACAGGACACTGTCTCCTCAATGAATACCTCAGTAGATTGAAACTAAGAAGAAACGGCGAATGCAGATTCTGTGGGGAAAATGGGGAAACACCAGAACACCTCATCACTGTGTGCGCCGAGACGGCAACCAATCGTGCCATGAACTTTGGTACGACTGATATCGGAGATGGAGAACTACCCGCTATAAAACCGTCCCAGATACTGGCTTTTGCCAAAGCCCTGGAACTGTACGATGAGTTATAACTCAAGAAAGGGAGACACAATGGATCTGTAAGGTCGCAGTGATTAACACCCCTCCCACTTATTCTAAATTATAAATTCTAAACTAACTCTAAAACGTCTTCAAATTTATCACTGCGAAGTCTAATAATTCAGAACTATGAGTTTCTTCCTCTCAATATAGTCTACTACCTATGTTGCACTATTATCAAGAAATGTTTTTTTTTTATTGAAAATTCAAAAATTTTCCAAAAAATATAAAATTTTCATTGTTTGTTTCGCGTAGATAAATTCACAGACGTATTGCGGCGGTCAAAATATGCCACAACTAAACCCTAAAAATATTTGCACTTATATAAAACTCACCCTGTAGAGTTTATGTAATAAAAGTTTGTTTCAATATCCGCAGTTTGATTTACGCGGTGTTTTCAAGAAACCTAACCCCCGTGTAAAACAAGACACCCTGTAAATTCTATACTGATAAAAGTGGCGAAGCTTCCATTGATGCAGATGCTGGCGTTGCATCCCTTCAAAATAATGTAATATCTACGTTTTTATTTAAAGGCCACTGAGATCTCCTGTAATAAATTAAAATTCTCAGTAAATTTATTCAAATATTTAAATTGAATTTCAATTTTTTAATGTGTGTATTTAATGTCTCTGTACTACAACCTAACTAAACGCTAAAAAAAAAATATCTCGACAGTGCGATGATGCGACCGTCCTAGTTACATCTTGAACGACGCCGAACGCGAGCCGGGGTCAACGAAATTTCCAACCTCGATTACGTTTCCCGTTCGCTGTTTTAGTCGGTGGTTGATGCGGTTTTCTAAACACATCTCCTTCGCGGTGTAAATTAAAAGTATCGTAGCGAGTCGCGATGACCGATTCTAAGTGCGGCTGTAAAATAGTGATGTAAACTTTAGTTACTTTTATGGACTCGGAACTACTAGTTACTTTTGGTAATAGGACTCGCTACTTTGGACTCGTTACTTTAGTTACTTCAGTTACTCGTTACTTTGGTACTTAGTATCGTTACTTTATAATCGTTGTTTTGTGTACAGGTTGGACGACTTGGGCTTGACGTGGAACTTCGTTACTTATTGTGCGCGGCGATCTTCGTTGCATGCTCGGTTTAACCTATAAGGGGTTTCTACTTTCTTCTAGTGCAAGGGCTTAATAGGATAATTTCAATACTCGGTATTCAAGTACTGAATAATATGTTTTTAATAATATCTATATTTTTATAATGATATGTTAAATAAAACTATGTACTATTAATAAAATTAAAAATAAAAGAAAACAAATCAAACAAAGAAAATATGTGTATAATAAATATAAAGTATTTTTTTATACTCTCTCTCTCTCTCTCTCTCTCTTTGTATTAACATTAATAAATAGGTAAACATTAAAGAGTAGAAATAAAAAAAATGTATATATTTTTGTTAAAATGTAAAAATATTAAAAAAATGTAAATTCCTCTGTGGCGGATTTATCTCTTCAAAAAAGTCCTTTGGATTAACGCCCCAGCAGTGTTTACTAAAAATTACTATTTTTATTTTGTAGATTTTCTTACAGTGTAAGTGGCGGAATATCTATTCTCTTTTGAAGGAGAAAAATATTTGCTCTGCTTTTTCAGATGTTAACATTTTTTGTGACTAACGTGAATCCATTTTTAATTAATATCTAAGACATGTTAATCTAAATAAACAATTATATTCTATAAATAAAAAGCGACAACAAACGGCAAAGGGACAGACCGCCTCCGGGTCGGCATGAGCCAATCATAATAATTGTAATAAAAATATCACACATTTGCCATCCAAACCACCGATCGGCGTCAAGTCAACACTTTAAACATAAACATATTGATAACAACTAGACCTATGTCGAAGTAAGGAATAGTACAGTATCGAGTTTCGAGTCCTCGGTTCGTGCATTTCCAGGGATTACGATTACTGCCGGCGCAAAAGTAACGAATTAGCTTAGTAACGAGTCCTAAATTCAAATAGTAAGCGTTACTTCGAGTCCTCGTAAAGTAACTGTTACTTTGTAACGATTACTTAGAATTTTTACATCACTACTGTAAAATAGAAATAATTTTGCAATCATCCTTCAGTTCTATGGTGTATTCAGAAAAATTAAAAACTATTGAAGAAGAACCTCCAAAGTATATTTTGGTGTGTGAACACTGGCTTTAAGGCACTCAATAAACTTTTTTGTTGGCCTTGTCTACTATTTTATCTACAGATATGTTCACAGGTCTGTTTTTTTAAACTAAATTTAGTTCTTTCTTTAAATTGGTTTGATTATTTTTTTAACCTGTTACATTTTTTGTATATTTTAATTTTGTAACTTTAAAATCAAAGACTTTAATAAAAAAAAAGAAAAAAACTTTATTGTGTTGGTAAAATGTTAATTGCAGTTACTTATTATATCCTTTTGTATTAACGCCGCGCTCCACCGCTGACTGACAAAATAGTAATAAAAGATGCAGCTGCTAGAAGAAGAAAATATTGAACAAAACTATGATTTATTGAAACTTTCCAGATTTCCTTTTATTTCATAATCTGTCGTTTAAAAATTTATCGCGTATAACAAAACGTTCTGCAAATGAAATATGAGTTCGATTTTCGTACCTGTATTTTATTTTTCTAATAAATTTACATATATTTTATATTATTTATTCGAAATTTATCGTTTCTGTTTTCATTTCATTATTTTAGACTGGAACTGAAATTACACAGAATAAATAAATAATATATTAAACTCATATTTTAACGATGACCTTTATAGAATAGCTATTTTAAAGTCGTTGTTTGACCGATAAATATAGAAAATCAGTTTTAATAATTAATTGATTAATTAAATATAAAAATAAAGTTATTTTTAGAACCGTAATGACGTCTATAATAAATATAAACGTATTTTTATAATCTTTTTATAAAACTAACGTCACGCGAATACTTAAAAAGTAGTTAAAATAAATATATTATAAAATAGTTTGTCCATTTAAAATACGGAACTTTCAGTGTATTTTTATATATTTACGCAATGATGGTTTGCTTAAGAATGCCCCTGAAGAATATCAATAAGTATTAAACCACTGAAACAGAAGTCTACAAAATAAAGGTATTTTTATTAAAAAAAAATTGTTAGTGAATTTCTAATAAATTTGTTAATTTACTGGTAAACAATTTTGTCTAACTAAAAATTCTTAACGTTTCAGAGGGTCTATCGCTATAACTTTTTTATTTTTTCAGATAAAAAAAACTAGATTTGGTATGTTAGTATACGACATAAATTAGGATTGATTGACATATTCAGTTGTTATCGGTCACTTCCTGTTTCACCGGAAATGATTACAACATTTGATTTTTAAATGGCACCCTCGGTATTTATTTACTTTATTCGATAGAAAGTGACACTCTGAATAGAATGACGTATCAAATGTCAACTTTTGACATATTCGCTTAAAAAAAACATCGTATTTTAAATTTCAATTTAGAGTGCTAAAAACACTAATTTTTAATCAAGGAGCTTTGGAAAGTGGATTTGATTGTCTAATGGTTTTAGTGTCTTGTCCTGGCCAGTTAAAAGATTCCTAAATCATATTTTTAATCATATCTCAATTTTTTCAAATGGAACGATGGCTCGTTAGCATATTTGGCAAATGACTCGTTAGCATATTTGGTAAAAGCATTTTTTTACGAATAATTTGGCACCACACACTTGGTTTTTCGAGTCAAATTGTCGTTATGAACCGCATGTTACAATTTCAAATAACCCATATGCGAAAATGTCAAAAGTTGACATATAATATGTCATTCTATTCAGATTGTCATTTTCTATCAAATGAAGTAAAAAAATACCAAAGGTGTCATTTAAAAATCAAAAGTTGTAATCATTTCTGGTGAAACCAGAAGTGACGGAAAACAATTGAATATGCCGATCAATCCTAATTTATGTAAACTAACATATCAAATCTCGTTTTTTTATCCGAAAAAAATAAAAAAATTATAGAGATGAGCCACTTTTGAGACGCACCCGGTATAAACATCCTGGATATCTATATTATAATATCTATTTTTTTAACTAACTCTTCTTTGACCAATCTAATATATCTTTTTATTTAAAGGGTTCTTGGCTTTTGATCAATATTACACTTTTTCTGGGTTTAGGAATTGTTTAATACATAACTAACGTTTCGGGTCAGTTTTAACCTTTTTCAAAATCTACAATAAGATATCAATAAAATACAATTGTGTAAAAAAATATAAATCAAACCACAATATTTTGTTTTTGTGGCCACAAAACAAGTTTGACGAAGGAAATGTACGTTTTGTGGTAAGTTTGATTTATATTTTTTTACACAATTGTATTTTATTGATATCTTATTGTAGACTTTGAAAAAGGTTAAAACTGAACCGAAACGTTAGTCATCCTTCCTAAACACTTCCTAAACCCAGAAAAAGTTTAATATTTGACAGCCAAGAACCCTTTAAATAAAAAAAAAATATAATATCTATATCTTATTACCATTAAGCCATTTCTTTTCCTTCCTGTGACATTTACTGCATTCCGTATTTTCCTCGTGAGAATAAAAAGAAAATTACCTGTAATCTCCCTGTAATAAGTTTTTGGTTTCATTTTGTTTTCAAATAGGCTCAATTTTTTTTTCTATACAGAAAAATAATTTAGACTTTTAAATTTATATTATTTTTCTATTATTGCTTTAATAAGGTTCTTTAGAACAATACAACAATCATACTTAGATATATACAATTGTATATATTAAGAAACATTGTTTATTTCGAGATGTTATGTATTTATGCGCATGTTGAAATAAAAAGGACAATTCCTCATCTGTTCGATGGAATATTTTCTTATTTAGAAATAAATAATTCAGAGGCTCCTTTCATTTTACTTCCTAAAACAAACTCAATTTCCTATATTACATTACGTCTGTGTCTAAAAGCCTCTTTCTTAAGAATGATATTTCAAAAACGCTGCCGCTACACTGATTTTTTTCCCGAGCAGAAAACATCTTTTATTAAAAAAAAGTAATTTCTATTGTTTGGTTTTTGTGAAAAAGTTTTTCCGGAAATAAAGGAATTTGTTTTGTCACCTTTAATATTTTCTATTAAATATTAAAATAATAATTATTAAAAAATAGATTATATTATACAGGGTAAGTCTTGAATATGTGCAAATATTTTTAGGGGTAGTATATTTGGACCAGTAAGTTTACAAAAAAGAAAACCCAGAAAAGATCCACTGGTTCTCAAAATTTAAGCAAAAAATATATTTTTTTAATTTTTAAAGTAAAATAACTCGGCTATTTTGGACTTATTTGAATAAGGGTAAAGAAAAAATATGATTCTTTTATCGAGATCTACCAGCCCTTAAAATATTTGCATTTATTTAAGACTCACCCTGTATAAGATACTATTAAATATACTCAATAGAATATTATGAAAATCACTCCCACAAATGCGAGGGAAGCTGTGTTGAACTTACCACTAGCACATATTTTCATACAAGCATACATACAACAGCATATGTGCTGAGGACATTAAAACTTATTATGATTATTGTTAGTTCCCAGTAGTTAATATGCAGAAAAAAATATCGTGGGTATTTGGGAAGGCTTGAAAGGAAACAATGTTTTTGCGACGTTTCGCGACTTTATTGTCGCTTCTTCAAGCACACACTTCTATTGGTGCCTAAACAATAAAGTCGCGAAACGTCGTAAAAACATTGTTTCCTTTCAAGCCTTCCCAAATACCCACGATTTTTTTTTCTGCACATTAAAGCTTATAAGCCAGACGCATAGTGCTGAAAACCAGAAGCTAATCGAAGAGATTAAGTCAAAAAACAGCTACAAGGTATAGCTTTAACAACAAATTGAACATAACCATACCACGAAGGGAAGACTGGATAAAAGGTGTACCCATTCAAGCTGAGGTAAGCTGGTATATATACAGCCGGCTCTAGAAAGGTAGAGAAATTCACCAAGGCAGAGACAGGTAAAAAAGTTCATAGTAAAACATTCGCGGCGAACCTGATAAATTCACGGCGAACCTGATAAGCAAAGACAGTCAAGGCTGCAGTGTGTCTATTAACAGGGCATTGTAAGCTGAATAGGCATCTAAAGGTAATGTGATTGACGGACGAAGCAATGTGCAGGCTCTATCAATCTGAAGAAGAAACGCCAGAACACATTTTTGTCGGTGAGACAGCCTAGCAAATGTGCGGTTCTCGGTAATAGGCAATGAACATAGCAATGTAGTCTCCAATGTAGGATCGAAGTTGCTAGACTTTTTGAAAAGAATAGGACTGGAGAATGTAACCTCATGCTGGAAGTACACACTCGCCGAGGAGACCCGAGGCGTCACAAAAAATGCGAGGTCCAGCGAGACGCCCCGAGACATCGTGCAAAAACACGCCAATTAAATTTTTCAGTACATAAATAAATATATTCTGAAGAATAATTTTGTGAAAATAAAAACAATCAGGCGCTCAACGAGATAAATTTAATAACACTTTTGGGAAAATTTGGGCAAAAATTTTTCTTAAATCCAATTGAAAACCGACCTGAAAGTCGAGAAAATAAAAAAAACAGTGAAATTCACAAAATCAAATGGCATATATTAGTTTCAAAAAAAGTATTTTTGGTATTTTATAGACGCATACTCATTTACGCTTTGTTTTTTGATCCTTGGCTGTTACGTCACAAATTATTTATCATTCTGTTGTCCGTGTTTATCATGAAAAAATCATGGAAACCAATATAACGTCGAAAATGATGACGTAACTGCCAAGGATCAAAACAAACTGTATTTTCGACTTTATGTTGCCGAGGTGAGTGTATTAAAATTTAAAAAAAAATGCTGCATAAAAACGTAAAATATTTGCTATTTTACCTAATAATATTAAAACAAACTATTTAACATTATAAAAAATAAATCTTTATTTTTAACTGAGGATAAAAGAGATTATTCAATAATTTTGTAATTAGAGTAATAATTTAATAATTATGTTAATGATGACAAAAAAGCGTACGTGACTTATCCACTGTATTAATTATATATTTATATTTTAATAATTTAAATACCGAAAATAGGCGTCAACTCAAAGGCAGTTGAGAAGACGAACTAAGGAATGTCGATCTCCCGAGAGCACCGTGTATATTTTCGCGGGACCTCCTACTTAACGCTTTCGCTATAGAGAAATATAAGCTTTGTTCGGGTTTTTGTTATTACCGATTCTGAACCGTCCTAGAACTGTGATGCGTATGCGCAGAAGTAAATATGAGGACATTATTTCATTTGCGCATGCGCTGCAGAGTTCTAGGACGGTTCAGAATCGGTAATAACAAGAACCTGAAAAAAGCTATAGAATCTATTGTGTCTATCTTTTATTTAGTTTCTCTGTGGCTCTCGTCTCCTTTGACTCGTGCTGGAGACCGCCTCTAGACCGAGCGCTCCCAAGACGAGGCGAGAGCCACCGAGGCAAGACGAGAGCCTCAAGTACACACTCGCCTTGTCTCATGTCAAGAGTGTGTACTTGGTACAAAACGTTCAGATTACGAGGCAAGGGGGCCCGAGAGCAGGCGAGAGCCCCAAGTACACACTCGCCTCGTCTCGGCCTCGGGTCGTCTCGGCGAGTGTGTACTTGCACCATAAGGATCAGAAGAGAACCACAATAGATCTGAAAAGATCGCAGCGGATCAGACGGATAACCATCTCAAAGAATATCTATCTATCTATTATCCTCAAAGAATCTATTAAAATGCTGCTCTCCTAGAGATATTTAACATTTAAAGAAATAAATTGCCAAAATAGGTGTCCTTGCCGAAATTTTAAAATCTTTATTTTTTGAAAAAGTTGTTGTTTAGAACAAAAATATTTGGGACTTACCTATCCAAAATTTCCTACTAAAAAGCTCTACTACTAAAACCGATGCATCCTATCCATTAAACGCAAATATCTTGAAAACAGTTCACCGCTTTGTACTAAACAAAGAGCAACTTTCTTTCGTAAAAAACTCTGAGATTTGGTATGTTAGTATATGACATAAATTAAGATTGACGTATTCAATTCTGTTCGGTCACTTCTTCTGTTTCAGCGGAAATGACTACAACTTTTTATTTTTAAATGGCACCCTCGGTATTTTTTTTACTTTATTCGATAGAAAATGACATTCTGAATAGAATGGCGTATCATATGTTAACTTTTGACATTTTCGCTTTAAACAAAATTGTATTTTAAATTTTAGTCTAGAGTGCCACTGGCTATGTTAAAAACACTAATTTTTAATCAAGGATTAAAAATTAGTGTTTTTATCTATTAGTCGATTAGTCGATCAAATCTATTTTTCCTTGGATTCCCCCAAGGAAAAATATATTTGATCGACTAATGTTTTTAGTATCTTATCCTGGCCGGCAGGGGCGCAACTAGACATCGACTTTTGGGAGGGGGCTCAAGCCCTGAGACTTCTAAAGTTATACAGGGTGTCCCAGAAATAAGTGCAAGTATTTTAAGGGGTGGTAGATCTCGATAAAAAAACATATTTTCTCTTTATCGTCTTTCAAATAAGTCAAAAATAACGGAGTTATTTTACTTATCTATTAAATTTTAAGAACCACTGGATCATTTCTGGATTTTTATTCTTGTAAATTTAATCTAATACCTATGTTGCCCTATTATCAAGAAATTATGTTTTTTAACCAAAAACTAAAAAAAAAATTCGAAAATATTTTTCAAAAAATTTCGAATTTTCAAAAAAAGCTTTTTCATGAAAAAAACCTCAGGCGTGTTTCTGGGGTTAAACTATACTACCAGCTAAAATACTTGCACTTATTTATATACAGGGTGGGTTAAATTATTGGACGCTTTTAAAGGGAAACGCCCTATTGTATAGGAGATAAGTGAAAACTAATGTCGGTCTCTAAAGGTCAATTTTTATCAAAAACATGATAGTAAAAGCCGCACATCGATATCTGTTACCGTTACGGGGTGTTTTCCAAAAATGTTCATTTTTAACAAATCGCTATAACTTTTTTGCTATGGAAAATTTGGTATTTTTATGAAAACATTTCAAAAGTACATTTTTTACGTAGAATTTAGTGGTATGAATTTATAATTTTTTTTAAATTAACAATTTAAGAGTTATTAACAGAAAAATTGATTTCTTGTTTGAGACACCCTGTATATTTTTAATTAACTGAAAATAATTTAAAATTACCTTTCCAAAAATATAGCACACTTAATATTTTGTTATAGTCCCCTTCGAAATACAGAATTTTAAAAAGTTTA
This sequence comes from Sitophilus oryzae, assembly GCF_002938485.1. Classification (NCBI taxonomy): domain Eukaryota; kingdom Metazoa; phylum Arthropoda; class Insecta; order Coleoptera; family Curculionidae; genus Sitophilus; species Sitophilus oryzae. The sequence goes on along the minus strand of NW_022146304.1, from coordinate 6,057,614 downwards.
CCACTTTTAACTCAGTAGGCTTTGGACCACTTTTAACCAGAGGATTTGGACCCCTAATGGAACTCGAAAACATATTTTTTTCAGCAAAACGAGGTACCGCCTCTGAACACTGAAGTTATCAGCAAATTTTTCCAGCAAATTTCCAGAATAATGAATAGCTAACGAAGATCTCAGCCGTTGGCCGTCGAGGCCGCCGGACTTAGCGCCTATGAATTTTTCTGTTTGCGGAAGAAGGGTTCTTATTTTCATATTGCCCATATAATCTAGGCAAGAATTAGAAGTACTTAGCGGTTATGCGAGGGTATCTTTCATCCCCACTGAGTTAATAAATTCCGCGAGAAATGTTCAAAAACGGTCCCGTCTGTCCATTACAGAAGACGGTCATGTCGAACACCTGTAGCAAAATCTCATGTTTTGGTTTGTCATTTATTTTTATTGTTATTAGATATAGTTTAAATGTGTTTAAGTAAGTTGATGTAAATGTGTAAATTGTTATAAAATTCTGCATCTCATTGCAAATATTATTTTCGTTTTAATTGCTGCTCACAGCTAGAATTTTTTTGTATAACAGTTGGCACCGTTCAAAGCGTACTTATTCAAAATGGACGATTTTTTTAAATCTATCTCGAAGAGGAATAGAGCAAAATATCAAGTATATTATATCTTTGGAAAGGTAATTTTAAATTCTTTTCAATGAATTAAAAATATACAGGGTCCAGGGTAAAAAAATCCAATTTTCTGTTGATAACTCTTAAATTATTAATTTAAAAAAATTATACTTCTCTCATTAAATTCTACGTAAAAAGGTGTTTTGTAAATGTTTTCATAAAAATACAAAATTTTTCATATCAAAAAAGTTACAGCGATTTGTTAAAAATGCACATTTTGAAAAACACACCGTAACTCCGAAACGGTAACAGATATCGATGTGCGGTTGTAGTTGTAGTTGTGTTTACCGTCATGTTTTTGATAAAAATTAAGCTTCAGTACACCGATATTAATTTTCATCTATCTTCTCTAGAAAAGGGTGTTACCCTTTAAAAGAGTCCAATTTGGCCCAACTTGTACATACGCTTAATCTATGGACATTTTTTAGATTTATTATTTGGAAATTGGTTAACAAATTATTTATGACGTTAGAAAAAAAATGCATGTTCTATTTGGAGTAAAAATTACTTTTTGTGCCTCACCTAAAATGTCAAACGTACGCCAAAAAAAAAAGTATCATTTCTACTCAAAACAATATCAAAAACTTAAAACTAATATCAATAACCTTTGTGATCAACCATGAGAACCTGACGATGGTTGCTCAACTTTGCTCGTATAATCGCACTATATCACGTGGTTTTATTGAATCGCACCAAACATCTGGGAGGGCTAATTTTGAGGTTGGGGGGGGGGGGCTAAGCCCCACCTAGCCCACCCCCTAGTTGCGCCACTGCTGGCCGGTCAAAAAATACCCAAATCGTATTTTTAATCATATCTCAATTTTTTCAAATGGAACGAGGGTGGCTTATTATCATATTTGGAAAAAGCATTTTTTTACGAATAATTTGATCACTTGGTCAAATAGTCGTTATGAATCGCATGTTGCCATTTCAAATAAACCGTATTGGAAAATGTCAAAAGTTGACATATGATATGTCATTCTATTAGGAGTGTCATTTTCTATCGAATAAAGTAAAAAAATACGGAAGGTGCTATTTAAAAATCAAAAGTTGTAGTCATTTCCGGTGAAACAGGAAGTGGCCGAAAAGAATTGAACACGTCAATCAATCCTAATTTATGTCATATACTAACATACCAAATCTTGTTTGTTTTTTATCTGAAAAAAATAAAAAAAATAGAGGGGTCGTGAGCTACTTTTGGGACGCATCCGGTATTTTTGAGTGATTTGTTGAAATTACTGTATCAATTAGGATAAAAAAAGTACCACCAGTACCAGTAACCTCGTAACCTAATGAAAAGAAGCTTTTCAGGACTATATTTACCCTAATTTTCTTTGGCAATAAAATGAGTATAAGAATACCAGATTTCAAGAAAAACGCTTCAACCTATTTTCTACTAAAACACGCTTAGTTAATTAACTTTACCAAAACTAGTTACCCACATACAAAGAAATACTTAAGCCCTTCGGATAGGCCGAATAAGAGAATCGAAAAATCCCATTTCCTTTCTGCCGTTTGCGAGGCCTTTTGGCTTTAAAAGGCATTAAAATGGAATAAGCATAACTAAAAAAACCTATTAGCGAACAGTCTTATGCAATACATTGCCGGATATAAGTCGGCAAAACCATTTGATGTTTAGAATTCTTTGCCGTTGAATAAATATGCAAATTGGAAGTCTTTAGGGAGGGTTTGCAATCTCTTAGAAGTAAAAAAGGGCGTTTTGTTTTGTTGGCGTTTAAGAAAAAAAACCGACCGGGAAATAAGAAAGAATGCGTGCAAAGAAGTATAAAAAGCAATTTCCAGCGTGGGCGTGTTTTGACAATTATCAGATATGGGAAAAACCAAACAAAAACATTTTAGTGATAATACTTAAGGCTGAAATTAGCATTATTTTAAAGAAAATTCAAGAAATAATGTATGCAAGTTTATAAAATACAATCTTTAACGTGAATGTATTATGATAATTATCTGAAATTGTGTGTAAAACACAACAAAGTATTTTTTAGTATTTATAATATACAGGGGTTTCAAAAAACATGTATCAACTCCCGTGGGGAGATTCCTCACATAAAAATAAGATATATTTTCATATCAACATAGCTCCGATTCTGCTTTGTTTCGTAGCTACAGGGTGTTAAAGTCTTAATCGATTTATTATAATTTTCTTCCAAGTAGGTACTTTTAGAGTTTCGAATGAAATTTTGAAGGTAAAATTTACGACAAATGCGATATATTTTTGAGCTAAAAAAGTGTCGACGTATTCACCAGGAACGTGCATATGGGTTATCACTGGAATATTTTTCTAAAAAAGCATGTACAGGGTGGTCGAAATTGGTCTGTTTTAACAGAGAAAACCTATTTCCTGACTAGATAGAGCAAAACCGACATAGATGTCATGGGCTCGATTTCTGAGAAACTTTTAATGGCGTAAACCGCCTGTTGATATTTTCACTGCCAACTGAGATTATTTTTTGAATTTTTTACCATTTGAAAAATTGCCCATAACTTTTTTATTTCGCGGAATAATAAAATTCCGTAAAAACGTTCTTAATGCACTTTTTTAAGCACAATCCAGTGGCGTAGTCAGTTTTTTTCTATGCTTGCTCATTTTGTCAGAAATAATAAAAAATATAATTTTTTAAATGGAAATCATAGTTCGCTATGAAAAAAATTCTGGCGTTTAATCCTTTCCAACGATATAAAGTTATGTGTATTTATTTTTAAAAATGAGAGAAATATTAGGTTTTTTATCTTTGTATCGAAGCAGGCCTTGATTTTGTGTTGACCTAGTTGTCTAATTATTTTTTATAACAATTTAATATTCTATATTATTATTTATCTGCATAATTAAAGACTTTTGAAAAGGTAAATCAACATTCTATATTAGCATTACCAATTACAATTAGAATTCCAGGGTTACAACTGAATTATTAAATGGAGAATTTAGAGAGATTTGGATTGGAACAAGGGGCCCCATATCTTAGCCTGCTAGGTCCTGTGATTTAACTCCTTTCGACTTTTTTATGGGGGAAATTAAAAGACCTTATATAAGGGAAGAACTATTGGGACGAGAGAAGAATTGCAGAAGGCTACTAGGCAAGCTTTTGGACTTATATCACCAGCTCACCTAATAAATCGTTGTAACTCTGTGCGCAAAAGATGTTTATTGTGTATTCAACAAGGAGGTGCTTAGTTTGAACATCTTTGATGATTTTTTTTAGAAAACTGTATTCGTTAGTTTTGTTCTTTGTTTATTGTATCGATTTCAATTGTAATTACTAATATAGAATGTCAATTTACCTTTTCAAAAGTCTTTATACAGATAAATAATAATATAGAATATTAATTTGTGATTATCTAAAATAATTAGGCAAATAGGTCAACGCAAAATCAAGGCCCGCTTCGATATAAAGATAAAAACCCTAATATTTCCATCATTCTTAGAAATAGATATCCATAACTTTATATCGTTGGAAAGGGTTTTACGCCAGCATTTTTATCAGTTCATTGCCAACTATGATTTCCATTTAAAAAAATATATTTTTTATTATTTCTGAAACAAAGAGCAAGCATAGAAAAAAACTGACTACGCCACTGGATTGTGCTTAAAAAAGTGCATTAAGAACGTTTTTACAGAATTTTATTATTCCGCGAAATAAAAAAGTTATGGGCAATTTTCAAAATGGCAAAAAATTCAAAAAGACCACCCCGTATCTCTGTTGGCAGTGAAAATATCAACAGGCGGTTTACGCCATTAAACGTGTCTCAGAAATCGAGCCCATGACATCTATGTCGGTTTTACTCTATCTAGTCAGGAAATAGGTTTTCTCTGTTAAAACAGACTAATTTCGACCACCCTGTACACCACTGACTTGCTTTCAAATAGTTTAAACAGTTTGATGCCGAGTAAAGGTTGTCTCTTGATATTTTGTTGATTCCGGCTTCCTTGATGAGATAAACGCAATTTTATTAATTTGCCTTTATCCAAGTCTAGTAGCAATAACCTTTAAAAAGTACTCATTGATTCCCCATTCAAAAAGTATGAATAAAAGTTCCTACAAACATGGGTATGGAAATGCATAATATTAGAGTTACAGGATGTTAAAACTTTTTAAAATTAGGTGTTTTGTAATTTTCTTAAATACCATTATTGTTTTATTTGAAATTGCTGTAGATTGGACTAATAGTAATAGTAACTAATGGTAATAATGTTTAATAATAAATTATGTAAAATATACAGGGTTGTTCACCACATACGACACAGAGTATTGTAGTTAAACGATTAGATTTTTACAAATTTTAAGTTTTGGGTTCGTTGAAGGACTATTAGAGCTACAATTTAGAAATAATTTTACAAGATACAGAGTGTCCCAAATAAGTAAAAAATGCTATAGTTGTATTTTTTTAAATGGAACACCCTGTATATTATTATTGTATTTTTAGATTCTACGATTGAAATAAAGGTAAATTTTATTAAGGTTTATCACACTTAAATCTTACCGTTCTTGAAACATTTTCAATTTTGTGAAAATGCAGTAAAAATTTTATGGCTTCATTTCTCCAAGGGTGTCTAAAATTTTATTTTAAATAATTACTAGCTTTAAACGGCAATAACTTGTTTAATTTAAATGGAACGCTCTGTATATTTTAGAAGAATCAGATGCATAATTTAATTGTCTATCAAATTGTATTATACCACTTTTTACCTATCCCTTCAAGTTTTCGTAGAAAATGCATTTTCTTATAATTTAGACCTCATTTATCAATATACCCATGGAATATTGACATTTTAGATTGTTTTTAAAGCAACAAATGTACAACAAAATGTACAGGTTAGTAATATTATCGTTTTTAGCAAAATGATAATATTATTAGCCCATTTGTATGCAAAAAGAAAACTATTTAAATCTAAATTAAATATACCACCATTATTTCCGCCCAAATACTAATTAATTACATACTTAATTATATTCATGAATAAATTATTCTAAATAAATGTGGATTTGAATCAGAAATCAATATAATAATAAGTTATAAAAATGAATGTCTCTGTTGTTACAAATAAGCATATTTGTCAAAAAATGAAATATCATTTTTAAGGTGTTACTTTTTACCACACTGTCTAATACACATAAAAAATTCAGTTTTTTAGTTTTTGGAGCTATTATTATTAATCAACGCAAACAGTCAATTAATGTAGTTTGAATACTGGAATCATATTAATTGGCCCTCTTTAACAAATATTTAAACAGTTTTTTTTTCTATTTTTTAATGAAATAAACAAACTATATCGACAATATTAGTATCTGTACTCTTTAAAAATTTGGTACATCTTTAAAAATAATCCAAAATGTCAGTATTCCATGGGTATATTGATAAATGAATTTAAAATTACATGAAAATGCATTTTCTACGAAAACTTGAAGCTATAGGAAAAAAATGGTATTATACAATTTGATAGACAATTAAATTGTGCATCTGATTCTCATAAAATATACAGGGTGTTGTATTTAAATTTAACAAGTTATTGCCGTTTAAAGCTAGTAATTATGTAAAATAAAATTTTAGACACTCTGTATAAGGTAGTATAATTTTTATTATTACAACACAATAACTGATCAATAAATAAACTTCAGTAAATATTTAGTATTAAAAACTTTGATACCCTTGGAGAAATGAAGCCTTAAAATTTTGACTGCAATTTCACAAAATTGAAAATATTTCAAAAACGGTAAGGTTTAAGTGTAATAAACCTTTATCAAATTTACCTTTATTTTAATCGTAGAAACTAAAAATGTAATAATATACAGGGTATTCCATTTAAAAAAATACAACTTTGATATTTTTTATTTATTTGGGACACTCTGTATCTTGTAAAAATATTTTTGAACTGTAGCTCTATAGTCCTTCAACGAACCCAAAACTTACAATTTGTAAAAATCTAATCGTTTAGCTACAATACTCCGTGTCGTATGTGGTGAACAACCCTGTATAATTTATAAATTTTTATTTTTATTAATAAAATTGTGATCAATAAAATTGTGTTTATTTCATCAAGGAGGCCGAATTCGACAAAATATCAAGATATAACTTTTAACTGGCATAGAACGGCCTATACAATATTGGTATCAAAAGAAAAAAGTCAGTGGCGCACATATTTTTTTTTTTTGAAAAATATTCCAGTGATACCCCATATGAATCGTCCTGTTGAATTCATCTTTCATACACTTTTTTTAGCATTAAAATAGGCAGCACTTATAGTAACTCTTACCCTCAAAATCTCATTCGAATCATTAAAAGTATTTGGACGAAAATTATAATAAATCGAAAGATTATTAAACTTTTAATACCCTGTACTACGAAACAAAGCAGAATCGAAATTATATGAAAAATAAACCTTATTTTTACGTGAGAAATCTCCCCAGAAGAGATGGCACATGTTTTTTGAAACACCCTGTATAATCCATATCGAATAAAGCCTCCCTAACAATCTTTGACGCCGTTTTTTTTTCGGTGGTATCATAAATATGGTACCATACATTTTCTATTGCATCAATGTAAAAATTAAATTTTTGATGTTATAAATAACTGGTACATTTTTCTTATTACAAAAACAGAGATTTAAAGCGATTTAACCGCCATAACGGTTAATAGGCTAATATGAAATATAAGTTCCGGTAAACGGTGTAATAACACCGGCAAATGCTCATACTTACATTTTATTACAGCTATTTGTTTGTATGTCGCTGAGTAATTGAGCCATAAACTTAGAATTTCTTTCAAATTTCGGAGGAAATTACAGATGGGGACCAAACATATATTACCGTAACATAGTAACCGCAATATTCAGTAAAAGTTATTAAAGTTAGAACAAAATCCAACAAAAAGAAGTCTACAAAAATTAACAAGGGTAGTAGAACCGAAAAAAGAATATTCTTTTAACAAAATTAAGGTCTCTTGGCTTAATACGCTTAATTTAAGAAACAAAAAGTAGGTTGATGTATGTCTTCTATTCAGAGTGTCATTTTCTATCGAACAAAGTAAAAAAATACCGAGGGTGCCATTTAAAAATCACAAGTTGTAGACATTTCCGGTGAAACAGGAAGCGACCAAAAACAATTGAATATGTCAATCAACTCTAATTTATGTCATATACTGATATACCAAATCTCGTTTTTTTATACGAAACGACGCACCCGGTATAGAATAAATCAAGTTGTTTTCACCCTAATTTTAAAACACTCGATGCAATAACTTCGTAAGAAAATGTTCATGAAATATTATTTTTCGATTGGAACCATGACTCCTGAGCATTTTGTTTTTTGATTCATGTCAACACATGCTTTTGTTGCCACCAACAATTTGCAATTATTCAATTAATAAGGTGCGTATTCATTATCCGAACGAACGAACGAACGAACGAATGTTCGCTAGTGGTATGGACGGGGACCGTACGATAGAACCGCACGAGAAGACCGGAGGCATTTGTTGGCGAACGCCTTTGATGTACCGACTCCAAACGGATGGTCGAGTGAACGAACGAACCAACGGCCGCATGTGTTCGGTCCCCGTCTAAATATACCGCACTTTCATTCGTTCGTTCGTTCGTTCGTTCGGATAATGAATACGCACCTTTACAATTTTATGTTATTTTTCAATATGATGAAATGGCTTTTGTGACTATTGTCGTAATGACATATAGAGAGTTCTGTACCAACAAATCGACGAACTGTTAATACAGTCATATCCTTACCTCGAAAAAACAACATAAAAAAGTAATGACAATTAAAAATATTGCAAATGTTGGTGTTCATTTTGCTTTTAAAAATTAACCAAGGCATGTGACATGAGTGAAAAAATATTATGCTCAAAAGACATGGTTTTGACCGAAAAATATTGTTTTAGGAAAATTTACTCACGAAATTATTGCACAGGGTGTTTTAAACTTAGGGCAAAAAACAACCCTTTGATTAACCATGTATAATAAGCCAAATACCAATGTTTTTTTAAATGTTCTTTTCAACACGTTTTTTTTTCTAATTTTACCACTTCAAGTTAAGGGGTGATTTTTAGGGATAGCATATTTTGATCCCAGGACATATCAATGAGATTTCTCTCGCAATATTTGAAAATTTTGTAATTTTCGAAAATGTATTAGAAAAATTTTATAATTTCCAGCTAAAAAACATAATATCAACATAGGTAGCAGACTAAATTTAGAAGATGAGAAACAGTGCTTCAACATTTAAGCAAAACATATTTTTTATAAAAATTTCAAGGCTAAAAAACTCGGCTATTTTGAACTTGGAAAAACGGCAAAGAGAACAAATGTTTCTTACCAGCCCTGAGAAAATATGTGCACTTATTTAAGATTTACCCTGTATATTTAAGTTTCGGTTTAAAAGTTAAACAATAAAAAAATATTAAACTAATACAAAAATATAAATCTACCACCCTTAATTTATTTTGTTTCATAGTATTTCAGCTTAAATATCTATTTTCTACAAACGTCAGTAAAAATGTCATTTTTAACGCATGCTATCATTGCCTAAAATGTGACATTATATGGACATTATATGTCACTGATGGTGTCATTTACTTTTAGCACTGGTGAACTTTGTAGAAAAAATAGTGTATTGATATGTGTGCTAAAAGTGATTTTATTTTGTTCGAAGGGATGGGAAAATTGGCGTTGCGTACCAAGCTTCCCTTCTCACAAAATAAAATACCACTTTTAGCACTTATCATAAATAACTATTATTCTACTATTACATAAAATAAAGAGCATAAATAATATTTATTTATTCATATCTCTTCTCCACGAGAATTTTAGTGTTTTTCGCCCAAAAAGTATTCATTACATATTTTAATTTAAGAGTTTAACAATGAAAATTTAAAAAATAATGCACATTCCTATATCCTGTATCAAAAATTACGAGGCTTAATATTTCGCATATGCTCTTCCACGAGAAACCAAACAATACCACATACAAACATAAAACTACAAAAACACCAGGAACAATAATAACCTAGAACAAAACGAACTATTCCCACACACCGCTAGCCAGCAATCTAAATTGAAATCTTTTTAAATACCCAGTACATGTACGTTGAGAAACCGAGGCTGCAGTTGAGATATTTCATCTCTACGCTCTTTATGCCAACGAGCAAAATAGTTTAGTTGCACGTATCTATCTATTTGCAGCTGAAACGTTGTTGGGTAAAGCAACGACTGGACCTAACGTGTAGGCATCTTTGTTCTTTGGAATATGCCAGGAAAGAATGCGCTTTGAAGTTCGGTTTCGGAATGAGAGATAAAGTTAGGATTAGTTTGGAAGTAAATTGTTCGAAATGCGGTTTTGGTATGTATCCGTTAGTTATTAAAATATATATAAAAAGTAAAAAAACAAATGTTTTTACAAAAAAAGTGAATGTGTCTTAAGCTTGTCGCTCACTTGTCGGAAACGAAAAGAAACAAACAGTTCCGTTTCCGACAAGTGAGTCACAAGCTTTAACGCATACACGATGGTGCACCGTCGCGCGTCGTTGCAAACATAGAAAATAGCATGCAAATTTTAAACTGTCTAAATATTGGCTACTCTCTTGATTTTACAGCAACGTCGTAAATATGGTTTTTAAAAACATGCTGAATGCATCAGTGATGGGTAATGGGTAAATACCCAACGGGTAGTTAAATAAAATTTGGGTATATAATACCCATTGAGGAATATTGTAGAAATATACTACTGATATATACTGGTATTTTACCGGGTATTTAGTATACGGTCGTCGGAGAATCCCCTTATAAAATTAGGGTATTCACCTAAGTTACACCGTTGGCGTTTTGCTATGTTTTTGATAAAACTTATTGGCTTCTGTGTTAAGTAAAACTTATCAGTATCAAATTGTATTTCCCATAGGTTAGCTTTTGCCAAGTTCTAAAAAAGTGAGGCGAAAATTATATGTATTAATAAACTAAAAGTACTGTATGTGAAATAATTTATTTTCCAAGTGTGGCTACCCCCATCCATTATAGAAAAGATATAAAAATATTAAACTTACCAAATATAAAAAAGCAGATCATAAAGTGTAAGCTTACCTGTAACAATAAAAATTGTAAATATATAGTAGACAATTAAACTGGTTTTCAATATAGTTATACAGCTGACTAAAAACTTTTAATTTCTGATTTACTATGGTTATTACTGAAGGTTATTACTGAAGGTGCCCGGTGGCGTAGAGGTACAGGCTCTCGTCTACCAATCTCAAGGTGTGGGTTCAATTCCCATACAGCCCCAATTCCCATACAGCCGACTGTTTTTATTAAAATAAAAATAGTCGGCTGATGAAATGCCGGGTATGGGAATTGAACCCACACCTTGAGATTGGTAGTTTGGGTACCTAGGTCGACTCAGCCTTAAATGAGTACTTGGGATTCACAATCCTGAGGTAATAATAGGCGGTTGAAGCGTAGTGCTAGCCACATTACCTTCCTTGTATACCGAACGGCTCTAGTATAGCAAGCTGTACCTTGCTACTCCTAAGGCGTTAAACGCCTATATACGGGAGCTATTATTATTATATTACTGAAGGTCTTATGAATTACTGTGAGAGCTGATTGTGAATTATTTATATTTGCTATAACGTTAAAACTAAAATCTATAAAATATTATAATATTGCTTATAAGAAACCTGTACCTATATGTTTCGTAAAAGTAAAGAAAAAGAAGAAAGAAACTCAATCATATTCAAATCTAGAATGGCATCTAAAAAAATATTCAACCAATGTGCACTACCAGTCATGACCTATGCATGCAAAACCTGGACACTTAAAACGGACATTATAAGGAAACTGCGCTCGCACAATACTCAATAGAACGAAAAATGCTGGGAATAACCAAGAAAAATAAAACAATGGAGTGGATACGACAAAAGATCCAGGTAATAGATGTCATCCTCAGAGTCAAATGCCTCAAATGGAAATGGGCAGGACACCTGGCAAGAAGAACGGACAATAGATGGACCAAAAGAATTACAGCATGTACCCACGAGGAATTAAGAGATCTAGAGGAAGACCGAACCTTAGATGGAACCATGACATTAGGAAATTATCAGGGATAACTTGGACCCGCATAGCCATTAATAAACAACAATGGGCCCAACTACAAAGAGAGTATGTGGGGAGGCTACCTAAATTGGAAATGGTTGAATAAGCTGAAAGTGATGATGATGAATACTGTTTGCAGACGACCAAGTGATAATGGCACCAGACGAGGATACCTTACAAAGGCAGGTTAATCTCCTAGACAAGATAATAACAAAATATGATGGAAAAATATCTACCGAAAAAAACAAAAGTGATGGCGCACTGGGGCAAAGACGGAATCCGCACAAAAGTGAAGCCTAGACTACACGAAAGGTAAAGAACAAAAGGAGATGACATTCTTACGAAAAATAAAAGGCATAAGTAGAGAAGATGAAATAAAAATACAACCGTTAGAAGAAAAAATAAAAGTATATAAAAACAAATGGAAGGGACATGTAAAAAGAATGACAGATGATAGAATTCCACAAAAAAAGCTATATCAAAAGCGATATCAACCTCTAGGAAGGAGAAGTACTGGACGACCAATACATAGATGGTGAAGCGAAACAGACTTTTAAACCTGAACAGAAAAAGGATACGACGACGACATATTATACAGGGTGAGTCTTAAATTAATGCAAGTACTGTTAGTAAGTAGATCCCGATAAAAGAAACATATTTTTTTACTGTTTTCCAAATATCCACGGAATTTTTTCTGGATTTCTGTTCTTCTAAATATAATCTACTGTTATATTATCAAGATTTATGTACTTCAACTAAAAATTGAAAAACTTAAAAAAAAGCGAAAAATACAAAAAAAATTGCGAGAAAATCTAGTGGACGTATTTCTAAAAATGTTTGCACTTACTTAGGACTCACCCTGTATATAATAATTTTACTAAACATCTTTTTTTATATTTAATAAAAATTATCTAGAAATAATATTAAATTGTTACTATAATATTCAACAACAAACAAGAAAACGTAATTAACACTGCCGGTACATAAATTTTATTCCCTTACCACAAAAATTTAATTATCTTCCATTTCCATAGCAACAATTACGAAAAGCAGAATTAAAACGGCCTATTTTAAAAGAATTCTTTTTTATAAAAAAGGTATTTAACTCGTCTCTTAAACTCGTACAATTTTGCCAACCCTTTGAAATTTAAAAATTTAATTTTATACTCTTTTAAACATACGCATTTTCCGCCGTGTTGGCACTTTGGACTTTTATTTAAAAAATAATGAAAACGATCTTAACAATTTTTAATTACCACGAAAATTGGTCTTTTAACGCTGGATGAACAGAAAAACGCTAAAAATTTAAATAAAACATTTTATAAATTCCGCAAAAAATTATACTTAGAGGCAAATTTTATTATGGTATTATTAAAAAATGTATAAGAGTTTTATGATGTGACAAGCAAATTTTATGGATTTGACAAGCAATTTATTAACTTTGCATTTCAATGTGAAGAATTTCATAAATATTTCTAAATAAATTCTAACACTTTTATAAACACGTGCCAAATCAAATTATAATAAAGCTTCAAAAAAAATGTTTTCTAAAAAATGTCTTTCTATAATGTGTTGCATCAAAGGTTAGAATGATATACAGGATCTCCCAATATTCCGTGGACATAGAAATACTACGTATTCTTGAAAACAAAATAAGTTCGTTGGACACAATTTACCTCTAAACAAAATTGCTTCGTTTATCCGCTAGAGGGTATCAAAAAAATAAACACATTTTTTCAGATATTTTCAGAACCGTTATTCCGAATTGAATGAGATTTTGGGTGTTTATGTTTTGCTAAGTGGTTTAACAACTGACTTTCACAAAAATCAAGGAAAAGTACGGAAAGGATGAAAACTACCCCCACACCTATAAATTTTAGTATAAATATTTTCCAACTCCACCAACGACAGATTTTCTTTTTGTAAAATAGTCCCTACAGTATTTACTAATTTTTTGTCTCTTGTAAAAAACGCCACATTGCATAGTTTTTGAGATTTTTTTTGAGAGTTTATTTTTCCAAAGCAGACCTAAATAATATACAGGGAATTCCAATATTACGTGGACCTAGAATAACTACGTATATATTGAATCAAAATAAATTAATTGCACATAATTTACCTTTATACGCATCATAAGCATGAATCAAAAATAAACCCGAACGTTAATTAACTTAAAATTTATTATTTTTTTAAGAGTTTTATGAAGCTTATTGTTAAACATAATTTGTGATACTAACATAAAATTCCATATTTTCACCAACTAGGTTATTAAAGCATAATAGGATTTTATGCTACTAGATTGAAGCGATATACTAGTCGTCCTGAAGTTCCTCATTTTCTGCAAATAGCACAGTGTCGTCGGCATAACATAGAATTGCCATATTGCGATCTCCCATTTTGTATCCATTTAAATGGTGAACTTGTTTGATTATTTCGTCGATGCTAATATTAAAAAGAAGTGTATGCCTTTCTCTACAGGTATTGGTTCAGTAAGATCCCCGTGGATATTAGCTTGGATTTTGTTAGCACTGTATATATTTTCTATGACTTTAATTAAGTTATGGGGTATTTGTCTGTCAGCACAATAATACAGCAAGAAATGGAATTTAAATATCTCGGCATAGAGTCATCCGTTTATGGCGATATCGAAACAGAGGTAAGACAACAAACAACAAAAGCAATGAGAGTAGCTGGATATCTGAACGACACCGTATGGAAAAATAAATACATAGGTGTCGAGGTCATGTCAAGAATATAGAAGGCTGTCGTCAGACGCATAATGACCTACACAGCAAAAACCAGACCGGATACAGCAAAAACAAAAAGATTCTTTGAAATAGGCGAGATGAAAATCCTCTGCAAAATCACAGGTAAAACGTTGCTAGGTAGAGAACGAAGCGAAAATATAAGGCAAACATGCAAGGTGGATAGCATTAATGAATAGGTATTCAGCAGAAGACGCGAATGGAACGAACATAATAAGGCGAATGGACGAGAGAAGAATAGTAAGGTCAGCTCGAGACAAATCACCACTGGGAAGAAGAAGTACGGGAAGTCCAAGAAAAAAATGGTGTGATAACCTTACCATCGATTGAAAAACTGTAGGCATGATGTACTTACGCTTCCGAACAGGCAATCTGCCTATTATAGAGTAGGAAGAATAAGAAGAAGAAGATTTTATGCGCCTCCATAGCTTCATGTGACAAAAAAAAAACATTTTTTGGTAGCCAGCTTTGGAAAAATATTTTTTTTCTTCAAAAAGTATGCGCGGCGGTGTTTTTTACGAGAGACAAAAAATATAGTAAATACTAGATAGACCATGTTACGAAAAAGAAATCTTTCTTCGGTGGAGATGGAAAATATTTACACTAACATTTATGTAGGGGTACCAAGTATTTTTGTATAGAGGCAAATTGTGCGCAATGAACTTATGAATCCAAAAATACGTAGCAGTTCTATATCCACAGAATATTGGGACACCCTGTAGATCCAACAGAACTGGAATGTGGATGTAGGTTCATGAAGTTGTAGCGTTTTTTAAACAACTACCACTGCGAACGGCAGCTTTTCATCGGAGAGCAGTCGTGGATAATGTATTTCACTGGAAAGAAAACTAATTAAGAACAATAAACAAAAAAAAATAGATATTGGGCGCCAGACATGTACAGAGAAAGAAAACACAGTTGTATAATACTTAAAACTAATGACTATATTTATTCATGGCGTTCTTTGCTGATACATGACATTGTAGAGTTCTAGTAAATATATAGTGGTTATATGTCAAAGAAAGTGGTGGTAAGAGTCGTACTAAATATCAATGAAAACAACTACGATAAAATACAGTACATGTAAAGTTTAAGAGAAAATATGAAATGTAGCATTACTTTAATTAATTTAATATATTCCATATGATACTAAATCGAAGATGTTACAACCTGTAGATTCTAGAATCTATGTTTGATTATCCATCTATTAAAATCGTGCAATAGTATCTATAAAAGTAATACCATTACAAGATGTAATGTAATGAAACCTAAGATCTAAATTATATTTTAAAGATTATATCGAATAGAATGTTCTTAACAATCTAACCACTGAACATAGTCTGTACGATATTACTTAAGATGTACGTTATTGTTTAAGACTGAAAATATTTTAGATGTTAAATGTAAAACTAGAACTTAAATATACACTTAGCTGTTCTTTTACAATAACCTTGCTTCAAACAGTAGCAGCGTGAGGTGGTCTAGCATCTCTGTACTGTTTGTCGGCGATCCTGTTGGCCAAAACAACAAAAGGGGCCAGGTTGAGGACACCGTGAATCACTACAGCCGTAGCTACTGACTAGGCTTAGAAATGGGAGTGAAGCAGCATGGGACTCAAGCTACATCCACGCTGTGGCACTTAGATGTAAGAAAAAATCGTTCTTACTGGGGACACTCGTCCACAGGACATCTGTACATAAGTTAATTTCTGTACATAAGGCACTATCCGTACCTTGGACACAGTCCGTACTTTGGAAATAGTCCGTACCTTGGACACAGTCCGTACCTTGGACCCTCGAAATACTTCCGAGGGCTCAATAAATAATAAACAACATGTCCTTTCTTCCATGTGACATTCTGGAGGACAAAAGAATAGGGACGCCAACGTGCCAGCAAAACACAAATACAAGTTGGGACATCCGTAACTCTACCCTTTAGCCTCGAAATAGCAGCTGATTCAAATTATACAGCAAGATTTAAATAATCACTATTTCTAAAAGCTGGGATACAACCGAGCGTCAAAACAAAGTGAGATTAAGCATGGAGAGTTGACAGAAGCGATGTTGACAGCGCGCGCCTCCACAGAATAGTAACAGGGTTGTGTCGAACGATAACAGGGTTGGCGACTAGAGAACGTAAAAATTACGCGTCAAATAAACTATCCGGCCTGAACGAGAGGGAATCCGGTGATGATAGGCCAGACATCATATATTATATATAAAAAAAGACATGTAACGAACTAAAAATGTTACAAAGTTTGATTTAATTCCGGTCCCGACTCTTTTAAAATACCGGATCTCTATCCATCTCTAATTTACAAGTAACATTGGACATTAAATCAAAACTTATATTGATAATAGACAAGCTAAGACTAATAGAAACATAAGAATAGAAAGCAGTTGAAATAAAATAGCCTTAAAATGAAAGATACTGTAATCGTTTCTATTCATCAAACCTAGTCATCATTCTTAGCATATTCAACCATTTCCAATTATAGTGTAGCCTCCCTCATATGTTTAAATAGATACTCTCTTTGTAGTTAGACCCATTGTTGTATATTGTTTGCTATGTGAGCCCAAGTTATCCCTGCTAATTTTCTAATATCATGGTCCTATCTTAGGTTTGTGTCATCTTTTGGGTTTCTTATTTCCTCGTGGGTACCATGCTGTATTTTTTGTGGTCCATCTGTTGTCGTTCCTTCCTGCCAGATGTTTTACCCATTGCCACTTGAGGAATTTGATTCTGTGGATGACATCTATTCTTGGGTCTTTTCTCGTATCCACTCTATTCTTTTACGGTCTTTCTTGGTTATTCCCAGCATTTTGTTCCACCGAGCGTTGTGCGACCTGCAGTTTGTTTGTAATGTCCGTTTTAAGAGTCCAAGTATCGCATGCATAGGTTGTGACTGGTAGTAGGTACACATTGGTCGAATTTTTCCTTCTTTATATGATGTGGCATTCTAGATTTGAATATGATTGAGTTTTTTTCATAAGTACCCCATGCTAATTCTTCGGTTGATTTATGGTAGTAGCGATTCCGAGCTGTGTATTAGTTGTCCCAAATTTTTGTATTCTTCTACTTCCAGTTTTACGTTATTTATTAGAATGTCTTTTCTGTCTACTAGTTCATTGTACATTACTTTAGTTTCTGTTAAATTCATTTTGAGATCTACTTTATTGCTGGCTGTATTTAGTTCGTCAATTTGTGTTTGTAGTTCTTCATTTTGGCCTTTGATTATCAGCCGTCAAGAGAAATTGTGGTTAAACATCAAAAGTTGATTGTTTTATAAACTAAATATTATGCTTTCTCTATGGATACAACTGACTATCGCAAGCTGTTGCTAGGATATTTTATTAATTTTAATTATGTTTTTACACATTGTGAATATAGAAACCACTATTAAATTAGCTAGACAAGACTATGTCATTTATTGTTGGCTATTAGGACTATGTCATTTTATCGTTTCTATTATCCGCCATTATATATTTCTAAATAATAATAAAGTTCCTAAACTCTACCGTGAATTGCTTTTTTATAGAGCAGAGAGAGACTCCTTCAACACCCTGTACAATACCCTCCTAACGCGCATAAGAAAATCCAATCTCGCCATTAAAAGGAAGCTTTCAGAGTACCGTATTCAATTAGAGTCGTTCAGGTTTTGGCGCTGAAAGCCGCTTTAGCGGAGAGGCTTTTATCTTCTCTATTTTTTTCGCAAAGGAGGATAACTTAATCAGTTGTCCCGTTTAAAAGATCTAATTCCGGACAGTTTTAGGGGAAAATATCCGCTGTTTATGTCTCTTAGTGGCGCTTACTTTTTTCAACGGTCTTTTTTTTTCTGCGTAAACGAATTAAGTCTCGAGATAGGCAAAAAACTGACGGTTTTAGGATTTAAATATATATTTTTTTCTCTTAAGACGGTAAATTACTGGGGTATTTTTATGGATTTCAACTGTTATTGATTATTCTAGCCTAAAATCATTGAGATAAATTGACTGGTATTGCCTTTAAATCTGAAAATTTAGAATATTTTAGTTTTAGATTATCTTCTACACTCTGTTACTTAAGTGGCTTCCAATTTTCGAATTTTGAATAGAACTTCCTATACAGGATGAGTCTTAAATAAGTGCAAATATTTGTTGTATTTATTTTTATAGGCTGGTAGATTTCGAAAAAAAAAATATTTTCTCTTTGCCGTTTTTCAAGCTGGACTTCCAAAATAGCCGAGTCATTTTAGTTTAAAAATGTTTAAAAAGTTTTTGAAGTGAAACTTCTTTACGCGCTTTACTCCCAAAGCGCGGAGGAAAATTCAAGTCCGTGATACATATAATTGAATTCCACATAAAATTCTAAACTCATTTTGTGTATAATGTCATATACCTTTTTTGTTTAGCTGTTTTTAACAATAATTTCAAATTTACGTCAAAAATACTTGTTATAGAAAGTCTACTTGACTCTAATTAAGATTTTACAATAATTTATGAAATATTATACAGTTTGCTCATAAAAATAGTTTTACTTTTTTCTACTTCAATATTATAATATTTTCTATTTTAGATATCAGATTTTAATAAATATTAACATACAAATAATTCATAAATCATTACTCATAATGTTAGTAGATATGATACGCAATTTTTTATTTGGCAAAAAACTTATACAAAGACTTAAACTTCACTCAGAACCTCGCAATTAGTGGAATAAATTAGTGGTTTCAATTACACTTTATATTTTTTATAAAGGATTATTCACAATATCTAAAAACAAAATTAAAATTAATAAAATATCCTAGCAACAGCTTGCGATAGTCAGTTGAATCCATAGAGAAATCATAATATTTAGTTTATAAAACAATCAACTTTTGCTACTAATTGAAAATGAATACCACTAATTTAGACGTTCTGAATGCTTACATTGAAATCAACAGAAACAAACTTCAACGCTAATTGAAACCGCTAATTTATTCCACTAATTGCCACGTTCTGAATGAAGCTTTAAAGTAAATTACATAATATAATTCTGTGGGGCCAAACGAAAATGACCCCTTATAAGTGTAGAAATAAGATTTCGTTTCTTGACAGACATTTCTGAATTATATGGCAGGTCTACGTAACCATTTATAATAAAAGCACCATTCTTATTCCAATTTGTACCAACAACGTCACTTGATTGTTTCAAGTCTTTTTGGTCTTTTAAAGCATCAAAAACATAGAGATGAACAAAAAAGTATATATATTTAGACTAGGGTTGCCAACCGTCTTCTATCCCAGAGGACAGTCCACTTTTTAATCCGACTGTCATCTTTTCTCTCACGTATTGAAAATATCCTCTTTTTTACATACCATACTCAAAATCTAAAACATATTGGTCTATCGCCACAATGCTTTAAAAAATTGTTAATCCGTGTCTTTCGCTACTCTCATTCGTTTGTACAGACAAGAAAGTGTAGAATTAAAAAATATTTATGTACAAGAAACACAATAAATATATTTGCGAAAGCGCTAAACTCCCGTCCTCTATTTTGAAAGTTGGCAACCCTAGTTTAGACTTCCTTTGTCAAAACTATTTAAAAAAAAATATTTTTCTCCCTCGCAAAAAAATATATACTTAAGAATGTCCAAAAGTACTATAAAAAGAACAATATATAACTTTTTCAGATACGGTTAGTCGGTCGGTTAGATTCAAAACCTAGTGGCATGTAAAAAATATTTCTGCTTTTTTAATCTTCTGCTTCAATGACAAAAGCCTGTTTCCTTCCAGCAGAAAAAAACAAGTCACAATGGTGCGGACATTACCTACAGTACAAGTTTTTTTTCATTTAAACAACCGTAATGATATTTATTACTAATACTCTCATAATTAAATCTATCCTAAAATGTCCATAAAAAACTCAATATTACGCAAACTCCATTGATTTTTTAAATCGAAACTCGGAATTGAAACAATTAATTTTGTGCAGTTAGTTTACCCTCAAACGGGTAAAAAATACAGGCCATTTATTACAGGCGGAAAAAAATATCCGTTCTGCTGCCCTTTTTCTCACATCATATATCATTCTCTATATACGAGCAAAAAACTGATCGTTCAACTTACGCTTCTATTATAAATCATAAAGTCATCGATTTTGTAGGCCCGCTTTAATAAAAAAGAACTTCAAAGCACTATGACTAGCTTTGTTTCTAATTCTGGGATTAAACCGTGGGTAGTTGCCACTTTTAAATAGAATAGAGCACACGCAGGAAGTTTAGCAGCAAAGTAGTTTTTTTGCGAAAGTGAATCAAATTATTTATTAATTTTTAATTTATCACTTTTTCAACATTTTAAACTACACTTTTTCAAACATGTCTCCTTCAAATCCTTCAATTTAATAGCTGTTAGTAAGAAGTTTCAGTTTAAATATACGCACATAGTGCACACACAGTTTTTTCTACATATTCATTTCAAAGCCAATTCTGATACCGTTTTTTTTCGCTCCTATGATATATGTCTATGCTTGGCTATTTGGAACACACTGACGCATTCACATTGTTCAAAATTTTCAAAAATTAACTACCAAATACGAGCCGTATTATGAGTCGTAGATAGTTGTATAGTCTTGAATTTTCTGAACGCTTACCGAAATTTGTCAAGCACGTGAAGGTAGCCTAATATAATCGACTTTAAACAAAAGTGTACAGAGTGTCCCATTTTGGTTACAAATAAGGGATATCTCACTTATTAATAAAGAAAGAACCTCGCGGTTTTCGCTCCATTTTTGTGGAACTAAAAATGCTACACACAAAATTTTCACTTTGAAAATGTTGAAATTTCAGACAACCCTCGTAATCTCATTGTGAACTTATAAAAATGGTCAAAACGGATTCTTATGGCACTTTCAATATGGAATACAGAGGCGGTAGTTAGATTTTTTACATGGCCGGAATTTTATACCAGTATGTGTTTTAAGCCTTTTCCCGTTTTTAAAGCTTACTATTTCAAAAACTGTTTAAAAAATATCAACACAGCAAGAAAGGACATCTATAAGGAATCAAAAGTTGTCTGAAAACCAAAAATACTTAGTGGAGGTAATAGAACAGACTAAAAAGTATCTTTCTGTTATTACGTTGAATACCTGACTTTTGACGTCAATAAATTCCTCCATGCCAACTACAAGCTTTTGTTAATTTCTAGCAGTAGTAAACTGTTTTTATAGCAATTAATTGTTCTACAAATATATGTAGGTATGTATAGTTCCAGTTGTTGGGTTAACTACGGCAACCCTGTAAGGTGCAGTTAGAAAATGGACTGGTCCAAGAGAGTCCAAGAGGGGAGGACGCATAAGAAGAACATCTTTTGACCTTTGAAAGATATTATCATTTACTTAACGTGAAATTCTAATAATATTGACGCTTATACATAAGTTTTTTGGTCCTTCGAACCCGATATTTGGCGAAGAATTTGGAAAAACAGCAACTACAATTGACAACGCAATTTAATGGTTTTTATTCAACAATTGTTACCACAAGAAGTTTGCTATCGCTACAGGTTAGTGTGCATCCTTTTTTTTTTCCTTTACTTTACCTACTTTACAAGCCATTATTTGCTCACTTTATTCGATTTTTATCGATTTATATTGAATTACTTTACCTATGCTGTAATTAACCGATTTAAGCCACTTAACACGTTTCTTGTACTTATTTTAATTATTTTAATTGAGGGATTTAAACAAACATTTACTTATTACATCTTTAACATAACTATTTAAATTTTAAATACGTTAAAATGACTGATGAACTTAAAAACAAAAGACGGGTCATTAAAGCAGCTCTCACACGATTTGAAAATTACTTTAACTTAAAAAAGTCTTTGGAAAACCTTCCTTTTGAAGAAGTAGAACAATTAAAAAACAGATTACTTAAGGCTACTACATTTTTAGATGATTTTAATGACGTTCAAATGAGCATTGAAAACTTAGACCCTGAATTTGACAAAAATTTCGATTCACATTCAGAACAACGTGAAAATTTTGAAAATCAGTTTTACCGTATTACATCTGAAGCCAAAAAATATTTAGACAATATTATTACAAAACAAAATGCAGAGTTGAACTCTCAAAATGTACAACAAACAGGCACTGATAATAATATGACTTTTGCATCGATAAAACTCCCACAAATTAATTTACCCACATTCGATGGTGCCCATGATCAATGGCTTTATTTCAGAGACACTTTTCGATCACTCATTCATAATAATAATTCACTAACATCTACACAGAAATTTCACTATCTACGTCTTTCTCTAAGAGGCATAGCAAACGAAACTATTTCATCTCTAGAAGCTTGTGACGATAATTATCAAATTGCTTGGAATATTCTGCAAGACAGATTTGAAAATAAACCTTTACTTGTTAATAATCACATTAAATCAATTTTTAATTTACCATCTCTCACTAAAGAATCACATCAAGGTTTAAGAATGCTACTAGACGGTGTTCAGAAACATATAAACGCCTTAAAGGTTTTGAAACTTCCTACAGAACATTGGGACGCACTTATTATACATATAATAACTTCCAAACTTGATAATGCTACAAGACGTTCTTGGGAATCTACAATTTTTAACACTGAACTACCAACTTATAACGAACTTATAGATTTTTTAAAAGAAAAATGCCGTATATTAGAAACTATTGAAACAAATTACATATCAAAATCACAGAAGAATTATAAAAATGAACCACCTCTTAAACGCGATTTTAAAACATTTTTAACAACAGAAAATAAATGTTCGATGTGTAAAGGTGATCATACAATTTATAACTGTACTTTTTTCCTAAGTCTTTCTCCCACTGAAAGATTTAGTGATATAAAGAAAAAGAAATTCTGTATAAATTGTCTTGGTTCTAATCATGTAACAAAAGACTGTAAATCGTCTGGTTGCAAAAAGTGTGGTAAAATTCATCATACTTTATTACATTTCAATGAAAATCCTAGAACTCATGATAAAGTTAGTACAGGAATAGATACACCATCCAACTCAAACACACCTTTAGTTTCACCTTCAACTTCAACAACGCTTACAATTAATAATTTATCGACAAATGTTGCTTTGCTATCAACAGCTAATGTTAATATATATGACTCTAACGGAAAATTACATAGTTGTCGAGTTTTATTAGATAGTGGTAGTCAATCCAATTTTATATCTGAGAGACTATGTGATATATTACATTTAACCAAGGAAAAAACATCATTTTCTGTTTCTGGGATTAATCAAATATCTGAAATACTTAAACATAAGGTTATTGTTAAAATACGTTCTGCTACAATAAATTATGAAGCGAAATTGACTTGCTTGGTTGTACCTGAAATTACGGGAAATTTACCCTCAGTATCTTTTGATCACACTTTGTTAAACATCCCAAAACATATACAATTAGCCGACCCAAACTTTAACATTTCAAAACCAATTGATTTACTGATCGGCGCTGACTTATTTTGGGAACTACTTAGCATTGGGCAAATAAAACTGGGAACTGGACTTCCTATTTTGCATAAGACAAAACTTGGGTGGATTATTTCAGGGCCTATAATTAATAATTTTCACAATAAAACAACATGCCATTTTAATCAAAATATTGAACAACAACTTCACAAATTTTGGGAAATTGAAGATTTTCATAAAAATAAATTTTTATCGACTGAAGAGTCTTACTGTGAACAACATTATTCAAAAAACACTGAGCGAAATTCTGACGGACGTTTTATTGTTAAACAACCTTTCAAACAATCTGAAGACATTTTAGGTGATTCGAAAAATACTGCTATTAATCGATTTTTAAATTTGGAACGTAGGTTTGAGAAAAATTCTAATTTGAAAAAAGAATACCAAAATTTCATAACTGAATATCAAAATTTAAATCACATGACTTTAGCCAATGATCAAACTGACATATCTGGATTTTTCCTACCACATCACTGTGTTTTTAAAATGGATTCAACTACAACAAAACTACGAGTTGTTTTTGACGGTTCTTCTAAATCAACTTCTGGATATTCATTAAATGACTTATTAATGGTGGGACCTAACGTTCAAGACAGCTTATTTAATATTTTAACACGATTCAGATTTTATCCTATTGTTTTAAGCGCAGACATCGAGAAGATGTATCGACAGATTTATCTCCACGAAAGCCAACGTCATCTACAAAAAATTCTGTGGCGTCCTGATAGAAATCAGGATCTGCTCGTATATAATCTTAATACTGTGACTTATGGAACAGCTTCTGCTGCATTTCTTGCTACTCGTTCTCTTCAGGAGATAGGACATCTAGAAGCGAATGACAATCCTAACATTAGTGATATTATTTTACATGATTTTTACGTAGACGATCTTCTCACTGGTGGACAAACCCCACAAGATGTAAAGGAACTAAAAGATAATCTTTATAAAACTCTTCATAAATATGGAATGAATCTACGAAAATGGCTATCTAATGATAAATCTATCACTGCAGATTCCGATGACATATTTATTTCTCTTGATTATGACAACCAAACTAAGACGCTAGGTTTACTCTGGAATTCTCTATCTGATTCATTGCAATTTAATATTAAACACGAAATACCCGATAAGACTACTAAACGCACGATACTTTCTTCAATTGCTCAAATTTTTGATCCAATGGGACTTTTGACTCCAGTCACGATGACTGCCAAAATCATTCTACAGCAACTTTGGAAGATTAAAATTGATTGGGACGAATCTATACCTGCGGATCTGCATACAAGTTGGTCCACATATAGAACCCAACTTATTCAATTAAATAAACTTAAAATCCTAGATTAGTTCTTTGTGCAAATGCAGTCGAAATACAATTGCATGGTTTTTGTGATGCTGCTCAACCTGGTTATGGAGCATGTATTTTTATTCGTTCTTCTGATGCTCTGGGAAATGTTACTTCTAATCTTCTTTGTTCTAAATCCAGAGTATCGCCATTAGCACTTACTACTATTCCAAGACTAGAACTTTGTGGAGCCCCTTCTACTTGCTGAGCTCATGAATAGTATTTTGAATTCTACGAAATTTGATATACAATCTAAGGTATACTGGTGTGACTCCACTATTGTACTATCCTGGCTAAATACTTCTCCACATCTGCTAAAGATATTTGTTGCTAACAGGGTGGCTCAGATTCAATTACTTACAAATTTAAAAGAGTGGAGATATATTAATACTCATGATAATCCTGCAGACCTTCTAACTAGAGGTATAACTCCTTTAAAATTTATTGACACTAAAATTTGGTTTACGGGACATTCTTGGTTGGTCAGTGAAGAAATTAATTGGCCACATTGCAAATTTAATTTTTCTAAGGAAATTGATGAAACAGAGTTACGTAATATAACAGCAGTACACTTAATTAAAAACGATTTAAAGGAAAATAACATATTAATGCTTTTAGAAAATTGTTCAAAATTTACAAAACTTTGTCGTATACTTGCTTATGTCTTACGATTTAAAAACAACATTCGCAAAACTAAAATAACACATTTTAGCGGTCCTTTAAGTTTAGATGAGATATCAAGTGCTCTTTTTATCTTAATTAAACTAGTTCAGATCGAATCATTTTCTGAAGATTATAATACCTTACGTAAAATGAATAAATTACCTAAAGGTTCTATAAATTTAACTAATTTTACTAAATTCTGATTATACATTCGAAAGAAAACATCCTATACTCCTTCCCGCAAAACACAAACTTACAATTTTAATTGCGGAAAACGAGCATATTAATTTATTACATGCTGGTCCTCAGGCTATGTTAGCTTCTTTACGACAGAGATATTGGCCACTTAATGGACGCAATTTAGTTCGAAAAATATATCACAAATGTGTGAAGTGTTTTCGATTTAACGCCAAATCCGTACAATACATCATGGGTAACTTACCAAAATCGCGTATAACAGCTTCTCGCCCATTTTCCTTCTGTGGAGTTGACTATGCAGGTCCATTCACAATTAAAGATCGTAATGGCCGTAAATTTAACACCACAAAAGGCATATATATCACTGTTTGTTTGTTTCGCTACAAAGGCGGTGCATTTGGAGCTAGTTAGTGATTTAACAACTGAATGTTTTTTGGCTGCTCTTCATAGATTCATGTCTAGAAGAGGTAAATGTACACAAATGTTTTCGGATCAAGGTACAACTTTTATTGGGGCAAACAACGAGTTAAAATCTTTTTCCAAATTAATGGTGACAAATTAACAAACAATTTAACAAATCAAGGAATACAGTGGAATTTCATTCCACCTAGAGCTCCACACTTTGGTGGACTATGGGAATCGGCTGTAAAATCGGCTAAATACCATATAAAAGAGTAGTCGGTAATTCTATTTTTAATTTTGAAGATTTTAACACTATTCTATGTCAAATAGAAGCTTGTTTAAATTCGAGACCTCTCTGTCCTCTGTCTGATGATCCTGATGATCCTACTTGCCTCACTCCTGCACACTTTTTAATTGGAGAACATGTTACAACTATACCACAAACCAATGTTCTGGGTACACATCCATCTAGACTATCCAAATACCAACACCGTCAACAAGTTGTACAACACTTTTGGTCCAGATGGTCGAAAGAATATGTTTCTCAACTTCAAGTCCGTACCAAATGGAGAGAACAACACAATCAAATATTGAAACCAGGTTTGCTTGTCATCATAAAGGAAGACGGCTTACCACCACTCAAATGGCGGATTGGGCGTATTCAACATGTGCATCCTGGGTCAGATGGTGTGACACGTGCAGTAACCATTAAAACTGTCAATGGAACATTCAAACGTCCTGTTACAAAAATTAGTGTTTTCCCGAGCAACGAAGACTAACATCTTTGAAACACGGAGTGCTTTCAAGGGGGGCGGTATGTTGGGTTAACTACGGCAACCCTGTAAGGTGCAGTTAGAAAATGGACTGGTCTAAGAGAGTCCAAGAGGGGAGGACGCATAAGAAGAACATCTTTTGACCTTTGAAAGATATTATCATTTACTTAACGTGAAATTCTAATAATATTGACGCTTATACACCAGTTTAATATCATTGAATAATTTATACTCTGTTCTATATTAATATAAGATGTATATTTCTTTTTGGATTATACTATAGTTTGGACAATAGATATATAGGGAAATTAAAATAACTTTGGTTGCACATCATAATACGACCACCAGTAAACTCCATAAGACGACGCATGGTGTCATTGATGACGTGCAATGAGAGTTGTTTTAATTTCCCTTTATATATTTTTTTTGAAAATTGTTTCTTAGGTTTATGTGTCGTAATAAAAATGTTTTTAAGTCAAACTCATTATCATTGCTAACGTGTAGATCTTTATTAGATCTTTATCAAAATCTTTTTACTAGAAACTTGGACATCACAAAATTAAAATTGTATATTTACGCCTCTCCAAAAAATCCTATATGGGTATTTCGCCACTGCAAGAAAATTTACTAAATAAAATAGTTATTTTTTGTAAACACTTCTGGCGTTAATCCAAACGGAAACTACTTGTCAGAAGTCAGGTTTACAGATATACAAGTTTGCCTAACGAACAAAAAAATGCTTAACGTTTCGGAAAGTTTATCTCTTTCAGTCGTCGGAAGCAAAAAAAAATCAAAGAATAAAGAAAAAAAAACTATTTAAAATATTTAAATTCAACTAATCGAGAACACTTTAGTTTTTTAAAGCAGATACGTCTACAAAAGCCGTTGAAGTTCTGTTAAAATGACATTATATCAAGTTAAACTTCAAAATTAACAATTACTACCTGATAACAATTACTTAATAAGGTAAAACCAAAAAGCCCCAAACTTTTGTATGATTATTTTTAATTTTTACGTATGTTATGTTTATTTATGTTATGTTCTTTAAAATGAAAGAAACGATTGCCATACATTACTAACATCTACAGATACATGAGCAATAGATTTATTTTTATTAGATTGTATTAAAAATGCCTCTTACGTTTCTTTTAGAGGTTATCGCTTCCTTCATTATAATTTTGGCGTTATTAAAATTTATTCTGTGCCCTGTGCCCCATGAATGCTGACAAATCTTAGATTTGTGAAAATCTCCCTTTCTTAAGAAGATATTAAGAAGGTATTTCTTTTTGAAGAAACAATCAAAAAATATAAAATTTATATAGGTGCTATGTTTTACAATTTTTGCAACGTAAACCGAAATAAAAATATTTAAAATAACTGCAAAAGAATATCGACCTTTGGAGAGACTACCTCCTTTAAAATATAAACATTTCTATTAAGCGAGATCGTCGTGCTGGTGAACCGGCTCCAGTTTCATCTTGCGAGAAAATGTAATTTTACTATTGTTTCCGGTCTGTTATTTCTTTCGAGCGGCAAAGCCGAGTCTCTCGCTACTTTATTCATAGTATGTCTGTTATTTATTTTAGAAACTTCTCTATTAATGTAACTGAATAAGAAACTATCAAAAGCTTGAGACAATATTATATTTGCAAAAGAAACATGTATAAAGAAACAGAAAATGGAGTAACATAAAGATTGTTTTTATTA
Organism: Sitophilus oryzae; assembly: GCF_002938485.1. NCBI lineage: Eukaryota > Metazoa > Arthropoda > Insecta > Coleoptera > Curculionidae > Sitophilus > Sitophilus oryzae. The sequence goes on along the minus strand of NW_022146304.1, from coordinate 6,028,506 downwards.
ACACTGTATTTTTTTTCTTGAAAATAATTCTGTGTTTTCGCCACTAAGAAGAGAATCTACAAATAGTACAGTCTTGAATAGTTGTATTTAGATATTTTAAATATTTTTTTTTCTTTGTACCTTTTATTTTTTGTTTTTTTTTGCTTTTGATACCGGAGGAGATATACTCCTGAAACGATAAGTATTTTTGTCGGTTAAGCAGACTTGTTTTATCAGTAAAACACTTTCTTGCTGTGTTTAGAAATTTTTTCAAAACGTGTGATGGGAGTAAGAATTCAATTTCTTGGTGTGTCACGGCCTTGAATTTTTAATCCCATTTGACACGACATGGCCTTCACCATACCCTCACGCACGAGCTGGCGAGAAAAAAAGTGGTGAGGATCGCGCAAACACCAAAAACACATTTGATTTAAAGCTAAGAAAAGCATTATATGCTTGAGTAATTAAAGCAAATTTAAATTCTCTTTCGAACTATATTAGAGTTTCCTATACCTATCTGGCTCAGATTTTGAATAAAAAGCGATTTTTCAATAAAATTGTAATCAAGATGGCTGGTGTCGCCATGACAGTTTTCTAGTGACACTTAGTAGCTATTTTCAAAATCGATATTAGTTATGGAGTTATTTAAATTTATAACAGGTTATTTTTATTACTAATATTAATTTACCTTCAATAAGGTTAATAAGAAAGTATTTATTATTTTATCAAGAAAAATGAAGCAGTATCTGCTTGCGGAAAGAATGGATATTTTGTGAAGACAATTGCTTGGTTGGCTAATGCTCAAAGATATCCAAATAGGAATTTTCTTGGCAAGCGCTCCTTTTAAAAACTACTTTTCCTATTTCGCAGAGCTGATAGTGTGGTAATGAAAAACCTATTAGCCAGAAACCTGTCGTTGGAAGTGAAGAAAATTAATTTGTCTTAATTGTTTTTTTTATAGAAAACCCAATATATCTACAAGTCATCCTAATATAAATCAAAGAACTACTTCTTTATTTTTCATGATAAAATAATAAATACTTACTTATTAAACTAATGAAGTTAAATTAAATAAAAGTAAACTGTTTTAAATTTAAATAAAGCACATAAACTAATGTTGATTTTTACAATAGCTACTAACTGTCACTAGCAAATTGCCATGGCGACACCAGCCATCTTGATTACCATTTTATTGAAAAATCGTTTTTTATTCAAAATCTGAGCCAGATATAGTTTGGTTGCGAAGATTGATTGATAATAACGAAGTTTTTATGTAAAATAAATATTTAAAATAGACCAGTTCAATTTCTGATACCCCTTTTTTTTTAGTAAAGTTTATTTCTCTGCCTTGTTAAAGTCAGCACAAGAATTAACACTGAAAAGTAATGTACAGGGTGTTAACAAACTTTTTTATTATAGCATGCATATTTAAATATCTTTAAATATGTCAAAAATCAAAGCATTTAAACATATTAACCCTCATAATAAATGCCTTATTTTATGCCCAAGAATCCAAAAATGAAATAAAATACCGGTTGTTCCAAAAGAAAATGGACTTTTAAGTGTAATAGCGTACTAATAATAACTTTGGTATGGATCCTAGTTCTGACACACCCTGTATATTTGAAAATAATTTTAAATTATATACATTGCCTCTCTACATATACCCATAAAAAATTTGTTTCTACATCTTTCCGTTTTCGCATAAATATTACCAAGTTATATAATAATATCGCCATATTGTTTTTCTCATGCTGACATAAATGTGAGAATTTATCCAGTTTGTATGTTAATGAACATTCTTACTTTGCTTTATCATCACCATTACAAATGATTAATTCGACGCGAACGAAGTCGCGGGTACACGCTAGTTATAATATAAAATTAAATTATAATCTAGGTCCTTAACTAAAATCTTACTTTGTAAAGGAATAACGACAATCAAAAATGATATTCCTATTAAAGCAATCCATCCCATCTTATTAATAAGCAAATAACAGATGAACGTGGAAGACACAATCCCTATCCACATATCGTTGAACAACCAAATCGATTCCTCAAAAACATGCACGTCTTTTGTTATCAAAGTCACGATATTCCCCAAACTGATCTCGTTCATAGCAGATGGAGTGAGTTTCAGAGCCTTCCTGTAGACCAAAGAGCAGAACGACGTTCTGATCTTAATCGCAAACTCTTGGACGTAGATGATGTAGTTGTGCCAGAAGAAGCAGTTGAAAACGTTGATGCCCACTACGGTAGCAGCGTAGATGTAGAGGTCGGTTTGGGTGCAAGTGTTGTGGGTTTTGTAACAGGCCACTAGGCTGCTCATGGAGAAAGGTTCTACAGCGCTGATAAAAAAATATTTTTAAATTACACCGGTCCAAGAAAATTGGCCATGATACCATTCCTCTTGATTCTTATCTAATATTATTATCAAAAAGTGATCAAATATGAAAAAAATGGCTCCCCCGAAAATGGTGGGTGGTAGAAGAAAAGGGGCTCTATTTGGATTCTCGCTGCCAGTTTACATAGGAATCAGCAGGAATGGTGCCAGAGCTCTAGAAGAGAGCTCTAGTTCTGGTTTGTTATTTATTTTAATTTTTATTAGATATACAGGGTGGCGCCTCTCATACGCTGCGGAGGCTCTAAGGAGAACGACAGTTTGTATTGAAATGAAATTTTGTGAGCGTATGTATGTTAATTCAGAGCACTTTTTAAAAATACAGAGTTCTACAGGGTGTCCTCAAAAAAGTTACATAGGTATCAAAATTGTGTTTATTGTAATGGAACACCCTATATATTAATTGATTTTCGGATTTTGGAAGAAAAATAAAGGTGAGTTTTATAAGAGAAGTATATGACTAAAATGTAAGGTTTTTGACATATTTAACATTTTCTAGAAATAAAGACCAATTTTTAAATTACAATAAAAGCTACCTAAATTGGAATTTACCCGGTACAGCCTTATATGTAGTTAAATTAAATATTGTACTTTAAATCAAATTAAAACTTGATCCAAAAAGTTATACAGGGTGAGACAAAATTAATATTGAACATTGGTCATCTTTAAAAGCATTTTACTCTTTTATTTTAAATGGAACACCCAGTATATTATTCCGATATTAAATGAAGAATTCATGTCTCTTCAAAATACTATTAAGGTTGCCTACACCTCAAACAAAGATTTTCCTAGATATTTTCATTTACATGATTTGATCTGAGTATATCTTTATGATTTGATAAAATCTAGGTGGCTGTGATTATGTCTGACTTTACTTAAACATAGCTGTCTAATTAGTCCAACTTTAACAACTAGTTATCATTTTGTGTCAGTTAAAACAAAAACATTTCTCAGAAATTTGCCGAAAATGCAAACTTATCCTACATCAGAGAGAATTGATATGATTCTATTAGTTGGTGAATGGAGTGAGTCTGTGTTTTTTTTTATGTGAATATGTTAAAGACAGTGTTTACAAAATTTGACCAACCGAGGCGAATAAGGTGCGCCACCCTGTATATTTAAAATATAAATTGCAAGAAAATTCTAACATCTAACGTATGCCCAGCCAGGGATACTGTTAGAAAACAATTCGAAGAGCTGACAAATCAATGTTATATCGTCTATAAACTACTTCTAATTTAGTAAAATATATTTTTACAATAAATAAAATACTAAATATTTATATAGTAAACTTCTTAAAAAAAAGAAACATTAAGAAATGTTTCCATAATTATATACTACTTAAAAATATTCTCCCTCTCTAACTGTTTCAGTGGTAACATTTCCAGAACACACAAACTACCAATTTTATTTTTATTCCACGCCAAATTAAGAAGACGTTTTAAACTCCCAGCGCCTCTCATCGTAAATCTATAATTACATCTGTATTTTTCTCCGCGTCTTCTCAACTGGCCTTATCGTCAAAGTAATGGCTCTTTAAAATTAAAAAGATATATCGTTTCCAGACTGGAACGGTTCTTTTCTTGTAGATTAATTTTTATAGCGGCAACGCGCAGTTTAAATTTGACATAAATCCTTATGTCGGTTGCAGTGCGCAGTTAAATCCGTTCAAATAAAGTAGTAAATCTTTTAGGAACTATTGAAAGCCCTATTTTGTAGAAGCTATTATGGAGTTATAAATGCAGTTATAGATTTCCAGTTAGGTCGTTAGGGAATATGCATAATAAAGCTTAGTTACGCTATTACTTAACTAATACGTGTCGTTTAAGTTAATAGCTAAAAATAATTTCAAAGTGAATTATACTAAATTCTACACTCAGATGCAAAAAAAATGCAACGGAGAAGCAACGGTAAAATTTAAAGTGTTATATTTTTGTTATTCTTAGCCCTATTTTCATGAATTTTTTAGCAAACTGTATATAATTATATCAACTTTAATTCGTAAACTAAGTTTTTTATAAACTTTAGTATTTGGCATATTATACAGGGTCAATCGAGGGGTTGTTTTTTACTCTAACTTTAAAACACCCTGTGCAATAATTTCGTCTGTGAATTTTCCTAAAATATAATTTTGCGGTCAGAACCATGTCTCCTGAGCATTTTGTTTTTTGGATCATGTCAATACATGCCTAAGTTAATTTTTAAGAGCGAAATGAACTTGCCACCAACAATTTGCGATTTTTTCAATGATCATTTTTTTAAGTAATTTTTCAATATGACAAGGCCGCTTTGGTGATTATTGTCAAGGTATACTATATGCTGCTATGAACTGACCATCATCTTCGACGTGTGGGAAATGCTTGGTAGAAGGATTAGAGGTCGCGAGGCGGTACCAGCTTCATTAAATGAACTTCGTTAGATTCTTAAAAAAGAATGAGAAAGCATAACGCAATATGGTATATGCAGCCTCAATGACAGTATGATCGGACGTATACATGCAATTATATCGGCCAAGGGCGGCAATACAACGTATTAGATTTTTCTTTCTGTTTGTATACTTGATTATTACAGATGTTTTCTTTAATATCGTTAGTTCTGTTATAGTTATTAATGTTGATTAAAACCAGGACAGTATCATTATTAGGCGTTAACGTTTTTTTTAATTCAGTATAGAGTATCCAATTCAGCGTAATACGATGTTACGATAATAGTCACCAAAACCATCTCGTCATATTAAAAAATAACCTCAAAAAGTAATAATAATTGAAAAAAATGCAAATTGATCGTGATCAGTTCATTTCGCTCTTAAAAATTAACCAAAAGCATGTATTGACATGAATCAAAAAACAAAATGCTCAGGAGTCATGGTTCTGGCCGTAAAATTATATTTTAGGAAAATTAACACACGAAATTATTGCAGAGGATGTTTTAAAGTTAAGGTAAAAAACCAATCCCCCGATTAACCCTGTAAAATATGCATGTATGTATGTATAATATGCCAAATACTAAAGTTTATAAATAATCTTAGTTTACGAATTAAAGTTGATATAATAATATACAGTTTGTTAAAAAAAATCATGAAAATAGAGCAAAAAATAACAAAAATATAACACTTTAAATTTGACCAAAATTTTCTCCGTTGCGTTTTTTTTTGCATCTGAGTGTAGTTAACTTTTTATGTACAGAATCCCAAATTCGAGATTCCCAACGATGAAGATTGAGATCTCGGAAACTAGAAGAGATACAGGGCCTGTTAAATAGAAGACAAAATTGTACAATTTAATGCTGATAAAAATGGCACCTAAGAAACTTGCTTACGCGCGATGGGAGTAAAAATTCAAAGCCGCGACACACGAGCTAGCATTACGCGAAGCTTCACGCCAAAATATTTTAAGGAGGTTTCTCTAAATATTGCAGTTTAAAATATATGTATAAACAAACATGATAAAAATAAATAGGCAACAAAAAATTGCAGTTATGAGTCTGTGTATTATACAATGACCGATTCGGTCGTTCAGAGTACAGATATTTTGGTATTCACAAACGTGCATATCTGATTTTTCATGAGGTTAGAACTCACAATATTCGGGACTGCCCTTGGACTACTACATATCCGATATTTCTCGGCGGTAGTCCACTAACGCACAGATATTACTGAAAGGTAAGAACCGCGGCGGATCAAATCTTTTGTTCCTAGCCTTTTTCCTTGCGTGTATGGGGGGATATTAACGGAGGAAATATAGCATAGCTCTTGTAAAGTTTGTGATGGAATAAGATGATAACGAACAACTCTTTAAGTTCATCGCACAAAGGTTCAATTGGATTGAGGTCGGGACTACAAGAAGGCCAATCCAATCTTCGTAGTCCAACCTCATCCAGGTACTCGATAACTATTCGTACTCCTAAATCGTTACCCCGCGCAACGTGTGATCTGGAATTATCATGCACCAGTATAATGATTTCCAATGAAGGGAACAAATGGAACGACAACTTCTTGGAAGACTTCGTCAATATAACGGCGGGCACTGAGAGAACTCCATTTTCAATAATTCAAGATTGTAAACATATCAGTAATTTATTTAAAAATGTGTAGCTCATAAAAGAATAGATATAATAGGATAATTCAAAAAATGAAATGTTAGGTATATATCTAAAATTATAGGAAAGTGTTTTTTATCCAAAATGCCTGTCCCATTTTTTCGACAGGGTGTTTTGAATTTATTGAAAAAAACGAAGTTTTGATTTAGCCCGGCATAAACCCACCTAACCGAACTATATAAGCCATTAAAATGATAAAAAATAATGCTAACAAATTTTTCTACAAACTAATAATATAATCATAAAAATCGGATTACACATTAAAAAGTTATGAAACATCTAATATACCAAGAGCTGGCTACATAAAAAACCTTATCATCGTTACATGGCTAATTTTTTGTGTGAAGTATCCTTTTGTGTAGCCATTGTGAAATAGTCATGTCTGTCAGCGCGATCCCAAGGCTTAAAGCGGGGGCGGCCAATCGGGGTGAAATTTTATGATTTATCTATACTTAAACGGATGAGGCGGCCAGCGTTCCCTGAATAAAGCGCTAGAGTAATATCGCGCTTTTGATAACTGTCTGCAGCTGATTGAGCCACGATCTTTATGTCTGCCCTTTTGCATACGGCTTTTAAAATAAATAAATATGACATTTCACCAATCGGCATGCAAATATGCCATAATTTTTTTCATTCTTCAAATTTCATTTTTTAATAATTTTTAAAATTTCATGCCTCTTTCGCGTTGTCTGTCGGCATTTTAGCGACTAGAAAAATGTCTGCCAACAATTTTCCACGTTTCTTAATAATAAATAAAAGCTATTTTCGCAATTATAACTCATGTATCTTATAATATTTTTAGTGTCAAAATTTTACCCTTTCGATTGGCCGCCCCCGCTTTAAGCTCCGGGAACGTGCTGGCAAACATGACTATTTCATAATGGCTACACAAAAGGATACTTCACACAAAAAATTAGCCATGTAACCATGATAAGGTTTTTTATGTAGCCAGCTCTTAGACTATAATGTAGTCAAAATTTTAGGGTGATGGAATTTTGTACCGGGGAGTCTATTTCAATTTCATTATTCGTCTTTTAAGCTTCATTCAGAACCTCGCAATTAGTGGAATAAATTAGTGGTTTCAATTACACTTTATACTTTTTAGTTTACAATCATTCACAAAGTTGAAAAAACACAATTAAAATTAATAGAATATCTTAGCAACAACTTGCGTTAGTCAGTTGTATACATAGAGAAAGCCTAATATTTAGCTTATAAAACAATCAACTTTTGATTTCTAGTCATAATTTATCTTAACGGAAGATAATCAAAGGCCAAAATGACATTCCCCGCAAATTTTAAAGTATAACTTTATCCCTGATAAAATCTTTATCCCTTATAAATTTTTTAGATTTTATTATTGATTTATCATGAATGAAAAAACAACAAATTCAGTTTAAAATAAGTCTGGATGAGGTTTCTTTATTTAGTAATATGACAATAAAACAAATAATGAAAAAGCTGTCTAGAGGGCTTTTTTATAACTGGGAGTAGGTAATATAAACTCGACAAAAACATTTTTATATGTCTCCAGCTTTTTATGTTCATCGGGAAAAACAAACAGAAAGCTGGATAAGAAAAAATGTATGAAAATACAATGCCAGACCCTAATTAACTACGATTTTTTATAAACTCTGCATTGTCTCATAACAAAAAGCAAATTACTCGTAATAGTACATAACTAAAAAGACCTAAAAAAGTTGGTATATTTATTTATTAGCTCTTAATTGGGACTAAAACAAAAAAAACTTCATTGCAAAAGAAAAATCTGGGAATATATTCGGTAGCTCGCTGTTCTTTTTTCTTTACTGTCATATTATTATAACTAAATCTTAAATAACTTAAAAACGATTTATTTTAGATATAGGAACATCTATAATCAAAAAGTAACGAATTTAAAACCTTTTCATTAGTGAAATAAAAAAGTGGGTTCAATTCCATGACAGCTACCGCCATTATTATATGACATTCAAACAATTTAATTTGTGAAATAAATAGCCACAGGTCTTTTCTTTATGCCACAGTCACTAACTGTGGTTATCACTAAATTTGTCGTTTAGACTATATAGATTTTTTGATAGACAGTGTTTTCCTCCAAAAATTTTATATATTTTTTTTTCTTAAAACGGTTAATGTTAGGTATAGAGTGTTTGATAACAAAATTAATAAAATTATACAGAGAATGTAAGTATGTAATAAAAAATTGGGGTACCCATTTAAAATAAGAAAGTTGCTATCAACTTACGGTTTTTTTTTAATCGTTAGATCTCGTTGTGAAACAGTGATGTGCAAAAAATCTCCGATCTAGATATTACGAGTAAGTTTAACTGTTTTGGTCTTAAGCGTTTTGGTTTAGCTAATTGTAATCCGTTTGTTCATTGCAATTTAATGTTTTCCCTAAAGAGAAAAAATCGATAGGCTTGTTTTTTTCCATTCACAGATTTAAAAAAAACCGTCTATTTACTTTGAGTGCATAGCAATTCTTAGCAATGGTGTAATTTTTTTATTTGTAAAGATTTTCACATACTGTCTGCGAGCAAAATATAGCAGAAATATTAAGTTTTTGAAAAAAAACCTACACAGTTATTTCTAATAGATTTCGAGATATCAATTTTTGTATTCAGAGTTCTAATAGCGCGACCAATGTCGAACCACTTATTTTGACCAAAAGTGCAAGTCTTTCTAAGTTGCACTTAAAAATTTACAAGCTATAGGGAAAATTACAACTCGTTAATAAATATACAAATAAAGTATCACGAGATGTAATTAAACCATAAAACTGAACGCATGATATATACCCTAGAACCTTTCTCTGGAATTTTAAGTACTGATTGGGTCGACCGCGACGAATCTGCTGTATCCCCTTCCACGTCTCTTAGCAATGTGCACAAATTCTCGGTTTATTTCATACATTTGGCAACGTTTCAACTGTTCTCTTTTTGTTCAGTACATTATAAACGCATTGTACTCTTCTTACATACGGAAATCTCGACCCAAAACTAACCGTTGCCAGCCCTAGTATGTGTTCGACATTTCATGTGGCCGTATACTAATGTGCTTTAAGACTCCAAAAAAAATCTGTTATCTTAATAAAAATTATACAGCTTCCTTTAGAAAATATTCTCTCCTTAAAATTTATATAACTATATGGTTTAATACGACTTAAGACCTACCAAAAAATAACAACAAACGACCGTCTTCCGGTTACCGCGTCCTTTTAAAGACGCAAAAAATTACGGAGCGAGTCGTGGGACGAATCCATACGAGCCTCTAATTAATTACGGACTTTTCGAAACCCTCAAACGAAAATAAAAGACGTTTTTTGCTCGTTACATTTTATCCTTTCGGTAGAGTTCGTGTTTTTTGCCATTTAGTTAGTCGAAAACCGAAAGTGAGGGTAAAAGATAATGTTAAGCCTTTTATAAGTTAGATTTAGTTACAAAACACTCTGTCTCAGATCAACTGGGAGGTATTACCAGGGCTAAAGGAATTTATAGAAGGTTATTAAAAGAAACTAAAAAATATACTATATTTACTTGAAAGGAAATAAATGAAGGCGTCACAAAGGCATAGACTTTATTTATACTAGAGTAAATAAGCAACCCTTTTACTTCTGGTTTTACAAAAGCTCGACAAAGTAATTACTACAAAAGTAATTATTAAATCTAAATGGAAAACAACGTTTTATTCTTTTTTAATCTTTCTTTAATTAGTGTTAATTTTTGAGAAGTTTTATGTCAATTTTTAGTAACTGATGTCTAGAGATTGACTTCACGAAAATCATCTTCGATCGTCGTTCCCCAGCTGTCTTTGACGCGGTTTTTTTTCGATCATAGGGTACTTCAGAAATAAATAAAACTTAGGAACGATCAGTCAGCAATCACAGACTTCTTTAATGTGTAAATTTATTTGGAAAATCGAAATCAATTCGTTTCAAAGTTTTGAAAAATCTCTTATCACTTTTCTGTATAATTAAACCTCAAGATGTTATATTTTTTAAATCATTACAAGGAGAGAATGATATAATGCTATGCTGTTGATATTAAACTTATTTTTACCAAAAAGCTAGAAACTCGGTCTCTTTTATACAAATCCCTATATTATGTAACATAAACAAAAATATTTAGGATTAGAAAAGGTTTAAAACGTGAAAACTAAAAATTTAAAAATGTTTAAAACCAAAATGGTTATCATATCTATAAGAATTATGAACATTACATATTGTAGTAACTGTTTTATGATACTCTTTTAAACTCTAATTTCGTGTATTGTAGTAAATTAGTGCTATTTGGCTGCTTAAAACTAAATATACACCCAATTACATTATTGTATATTGTAATGTAAATAAGTTCTTAATAAAAACATATGAAATTTTACCAAATTACGCAGACAGTAATTTCTTAGGCTTACCTGAAACAATAAAAATATATAAATAATAACTCATATAAAAACTATAAATAAACAAACTCATATAAAAACTATAATTACATGTAAAAGATACTAAAATCTGTTAAAAAATGCTGCGTTTTGTCGAGACTTTGAAAATATGTATAAACAATTTATTTTAGAATATATTAATACCTATTTATTTTCAGACAAAGTTTGGCACTTTATTTTCATATACCGTCATATACCGAGTAGACATTTCTGGCTTTGGGTGCCAAATTTCGTGTGCCAATAGGGTATATAGCAATATGGTTACATATTTACATAGTTTGAAAATATTATACAGGATGTTTATGATATTTTGTAGGAAATTACCACATTATAATGCGGTGGTTTTTTGAAAAATTAATTGAAAAAAATTATATTTAAATATATATTATATTTAATAATTTAAAAAAAAATAATTTAAAAAAGAATCTTAATTTTCTAGAGATTTTACATATTAATGAGCCAAAATTGGACGTGGCCATATGACTTTTTTTGCTCTATGGCTTTATCTAATATAAAAATGGCAAAAATTTTTTTTTGCGAAATCTAGAAGGCTTAGAAAAATTTTAAAAACTGCATTTAATCGGTCGAAATCAAAAATATTCAACCAACTTACGTTGCAATAGATACAATAGTAATTTAAAGAAGACGTCCATTTTTCCCAAAGAGACCTGATTTATAAACAAAAAAAGAAGACTTAAGTCGCGGTATCATGCATGTGTATTAATACAGGGGTTATATAGTCAAAGATTAAAACTCAGCTATGTGACACGTGTTTCGCTCATACGAGCATCATCAGAACGTGTTTGGTTCAGACAAATATAAGTAAAAATTAATAAAGTTAAGATTAATTTATTTAGAGTTTTTACCACTTTTCAAATATGCTGTTTTTAACCAATATTGAACTTCCTCGCAGTAATAGGCCACCCGGTATATCTAGGGTACCTTGGTTTTGTACAGAAAGGTTATAGGTCTATCTATATTATATTTCTGAATATTTTAGTCTTAGGAATATACAGTAAAATTTCGCACAAACCTTTGAGGAAAAACTTACAGACTTTATTTTATCCACATTTTGTGCTTAATAAAAAATACACTTAATAACAAAATAAATATGTCAAAAGCGTAGTTTAGAGACACAAATCCGATGCACTGCGTCAAAGAAAAGCGGTAAAATCGCCCATGAAATTATTCGTTTTTTTTTTTCGTTTTCCGACGCGAGTTTATATCTGCGGTAGACCGCTTTTATTGCCAGATATAAAGTAACGGATAAATTATCCGCGTACCGTACCGTACATATGGCGCCAGATAACCGCAGGGGATAAATAAATTTACAAATTTTACATAAGCCCTATATCCATCTAAAGTTTTTTTTTTTTATTTTAATATTTGTTTACAAACAAATTCTGAGAAGCTGTTTGTGTTAAAGCCGCAAATGTTTTATAGTCGTTTAGGGAACTTTTTTTTAGTGGAAAAAAGTATTTTCTTGTACTTACAAGGCATAAAACAAAATATATGTAGCTTGTACTATATGTAACTATATAATTAACTAAAATTATCGTGTTACGTTTTTGTTACCATACTACTCCGAAACAGCTTGACCGATTTTGATGAAATTTTATATGTCTATTCAGTAGCTTTGAGAATAGGTTGCTATCATGTTGTTATCTATTTTTTATGTCCCTAAGGCGCCGTGTGTTCAGTTATAAATAAATAACTTTTGTCTAACAAATAACCATCTAAAAGATAAACAATCTAGAGCCTGCTATCTATAGGATATAACATTTGGGTATTTTCATACAAAATAATCTAAAAGATAACAATTTGAAGGGCCCGTCCTCCGCATACGGACCGTTAGACACTCCGTAAAGAAAGTGTTGACAATATATGATATCTGAAATTGAGATGGTTATATATGAAAAGTCTATGCAACAGACAGAGACAAAAACTCGGAATTTCAAATCGTTAGATTAAAAAGTGAGGTTATTGTTCAGTTGTCAAAAGATCGTCAAAATTAAAATAAAAACAATAAAATTCAAGTAAAATATATGTTGTGTTCGACTCCGACTAGGTTCTATTATGATATAGGCTATTTAATTTTACCTTTATGGTAAAAGGAAAAGATAATTCAATTTCAGCAGTGGTGAAATAGATCTATTGATGGAATGCAATTTATAAGAAATTAAAACAAGAAAAAAATAATCTGTAAGTAATTTATAATTTAATTACATGATATTACTGTTATATTTATTATATTAAAATTTTAGTACAATTGATAATAGAAAATATGGAAGAAGCTGGTGAAGTGCAAGCAGATGTTTATAGGCAAATCCTAAAACCACCATCTGGTAAGTTATTATTATTGAAAATTAAAAATAGCATAAGGCTATTAGTAATAACAAATATGTTACGGTTCTAGGGCTTCTCATAATAAAGAAACAGATAGGATAGTATCGATGATAGTAATTAAGGTGAGTTTTTATTTTATAAAATAGATAAATGTACTTATATTATGTTTCTCTAGAAAAGCACGATTGAGAATAAGTATATTATAACACCAAAGACCAGTACCGCGGTTTTATCTCCTCATTTATTGGTATATGATTTTAGATACTTTTGTCTTAATAATAATTCATGAATAGCACCTATAATAATTGTTACATTTACACATTATATGTACAAATTATTTGATATAACTTTAATTTTTAAGAACTCAAAGTGATGGAACTTCAAAAAATAACAGGAAAAAATAAAGGAAAAATCTTGTCTGAAGAAAGTTGATATTAATAAACCCGTAAAAAAGTTTAACTAACTGGAATTCAAAGGACCACAACACAGGTGTTTTAGAAAGGTTTAGCTAGAGAGTTACTTAAAAAGCAGCATGAAGTAGAGATGTATAAGGTACATAGTGCAAGAAATTAAACTAAAATTGTAACACAAAAGAAATAAAAGCAAATGTGGGAGTTGTATAACAGGTTTTATAAGGTTCCTGTTATATTATTAATAAATTAAGATATGCGAATTAAAAATAAATAGTTTGATTTAAAAAGTTTTATTTATTTTTTACCTACTTTAGAGCTTTGTTAAATACATAATGGTTTATAATTGGAGGCATTTAAGTAAAATAATTTATAAATTGCTGTTTCATCACTATTATTCTGACTTAATGCATTCCCTTCGTTTTGATGCTCTAACAGAGGCTCTCTTTATTTTGTAACACTCCTTATAAAGTCCGGCACTAGCAACAATAGATTTTTGTTTGTACCTCATACGTTCTAAAATGGTTATAGTTTACATACTCAGAATAGATAAGTCTTTTCCAAATAATCTAAAATCGAATTTATTTGAATAAACCAAAGGAACAAACAATATATTCAATAGTAACAATGTCTGAGGTTATGTTAAACAATTTTTTTAGCGAGAGACCTTTTTTACGTAAAAACTGTCGTAAATATATAATTTTTTACATATTAGTTTTATACAGGTACAGACAAAAAGTTATTACACTTTAAACCAGTTAAAAAAATATGTAGGAGGCGCCCTTTACAAGTAGGAGTCATATTGACATCAAAATCAAATTTCTCATGTCAAAAAACTCCCAGTCGCCAATTTTCATCAAAACGTTGACGTTGTTTCATAAATTATTTGAAAAAAATCGAAATAAAGATGAAACTTCTACACCTTGTATCTCCGAAACTAAGCATTTTAGGACATACATTTATACGAACTTTTTTACTTAATTTTATCTGCAGAATATGCTGCCGAGGTTTCCGGAATACAGTTCGGACCACCCTGTATAATTAAAAGATTTGTAACGAATTTCCAAATTACCCGAAGAATAATATACAGCATTTAAACAAAATACAGAGAGTCGGGTAGAGATGAAAACCATGTATTTCAAAGACTTTAAAATAGGACTTTTTTCCTTATGACGTGAATTTCCATTAGACATCAATATATGTTATTCAATAATTCATTAATTAATAAATAACTCTGGTGATTCACAAAAAAACAAATATTTAATACTTTACTATCAGAATATAAACGAAAATAAAATAAAAAAGTCTTTGCCCTGACCCGGATTCGATCTCTGAATCATCGGTTCGTGGCCGGAAACTCTACGCACTGCGCTATGGAGACATGTTCGATTTATATTCAATACTAGAATTTAAAGGACTAATAAAAATATAGGATCTTCTTTCAATGCGCAGCGCAGTAGGGAACGCAACGTTTACCGGCAGCCAGACGGGCCGTATGCTGTTCTAGAGAGCATAGTAAAAGATATATCAAAGAGCCAGACGTCTTAAAATACTTGTTTTTCCGACGTTGTTAGCTCTCGTACTATATAGTTTACCGCGGTTTGGTTAACTAAATGTTACCATACTAGATGCTCTAATTAATCTGAAATTAATTTTCCATGGTCTCGAGCTTGTATTTTCCAAGTAACACGAGTTTACCAAATCTTCTAACATGCTATTCCGCCCTTGCCATCTCCCCTGCCCCCGCCAATCCCGATTTAATATGGCGGTTTAACAAACAATAACATCCGTAGAGTGCGTTCCGAAATTTGTCGAAAGTGTTTAGCAGTGTGTGTGTCTGGCGCACACTACCGGCTCAAATTAATATGTTTTGTCAGTTAATTATGTGCGGCGCGTAAACTGAGAACATGGGGCGGCAAATAGAGGACCCTCTTTGCCGCCCCAAGAGAGGGCGTTGTTAAACCGCCAGCTTGTTAATAACACCGCCGCCGCTGAGGAGTCGATTTCTCGGCTAGAGCTTAGTTTAGGGGATCTTAGGGATATTTTTAGAGGATTATGTCTCGCGTACAGTCGCTTGTTATAAAATAACAAATAAGTGCTTGTATTGTTTGCACTAAAATATTAGAAGCTAACGAACCCTAAGTCTAAAAATGTAACGTCTTTTTTGTACTAAAATTTTACACATGTTACATAAAATAGGCAAAATTTGCTTGGTCTCCACAAAAGATTTTAATTCTTTTTTTTAAATAACAAAAATATATTTTTCTTATTTTAAAATAGGTGGTAGTCTTAAAAGTGTAAATATCTTTAGATGAAATTCGAAAAGACTTGTATTCTCTACTCTTGTACTATTTTTGTAATATTTACATATCGAATATCAGGAACGAAGGAACCGTAAATCTAAAGTTTTATTATCCATTATATTTGTGAAACGCTCATGATGCAAAATTCAAAACAGACACTACCAAAGTTCTAGTAAAATACGTAGATTGTCAGAAATATCGTAAAACAAATTTAAGATTTTAAAATCCGAAGTAAGAGTTTCAATGCATTTACATAATTTTAAATTTATTAAAAATTGTTAAAAACATATTCTCTATTTAGAACTTATTTTAAATAAATTTAAAATATGTTTAAATACAAAAAAATGTAGATCATTTCACGAATTCAAAAATTGTATAAAAATTGAAAATACCAAATGCTTGTTCAAAATTCTCTGATACTCAATTGCCAGTTTAATGTAATTAATGACAGAAATTCGGATTGATTGACGTATTCAATTGTTTTTTATCACTTCCTGTTCCACCGGAAATGACTACAACTTTTAATTTTTAAATGGCACCCTCGGTATTTCTTTACTTTATTCGATAGAAAATGATACACTGAATAAAATGACATATCATATGTCAACTTTTGACATTTTCGCTTAAAAAAATGTTATTTTAATTTTAATCCAGAGTGCTATCCATGGCTGTGTTAAAAATACTAATTTTTAATCAAGGAGCCTTGGAAAAATAGTTAGTAGTCTAATGTTTTGCTTCTTGTCCTGGCCTATTGAAAGATGCCAAAATTGTTCAAATGGAATGGTTCAAATGGTGGCTCATTGGCATATTTGGAAAGACATTTTTTTACTAATAATTTGGTACCACACACTTGGTATTTTGTGTCAAATTGTCGTTATGAACCGCATGTTACAATTTCAAATGAACCATATGAGAAAATGTCAAAAGTTGACATATAACAAGTCATTCTATTCAGAATGTCATTTTCTATCGAATAAAGTAAAAAAATCCCGAGAGAGTGCCATTTATAAATCAAAGTTGTAGTCATTTCCGGTGAAACAGGAATTACCGAAATCAATTGAATGCGTCAATCAATCCTAATTTATGTCATATACTAACATACGAAATCTCGTTTGTTTATCTGATAAAATAAAAAAGTTATAGGGTTGAGCCACTTTTGAGACGCACCCGGTATAATGATATAATATAGAGCAGCATTATCCTAATAGGCTTTATATGTATATAGAGTAATCTCGCAAATTTATGCGTTCTCTTTTAGAGATAACGACCGCATTAGAGAAAATCTGCATAAATTCGAACGTCCTAATAACAAGTGTTCTATCGGAAAACCAACGCAAACAATGATAGATACGAAACCTAAAATAGCGGCAACATACGGGGCATATATTCAGAGCGTAATCGGACGTAGACTTTGGTGCATATTTTAACTGTGTCGATTCAAAGGCAGACATTTAATTGATTCCAGCGCTACAGAGTTTGTTGGAAAATGTCGGGGCACGGGTGTTTGCAGAGTTACATATGCCACTATTGAGAGAGATTTATTTGGTTGGTATGCCCAGAGTTTCCTCGTCATTATGCGAGCCACCGCATACGGCCAATGCTTCCTTAAAGTTTAAGGCCTCCGCTAGTTTACGTGACATCACCAGTAAATATACTTCCCGGTACTAAATTCCGCCACCCTAAAAATTTGACTCTTTTTAAATGACTCTGAAATTTGACTCTGATTTTATTTTTTATGATTATGGTATCGGTGTGAAGATTAATTTATTGGTATTATTTTTTATTATTTAAATGGCTTATATTCTTCGGTTAGGTGGGTTTATATCGGGTTAACTCGAATCGTTGTTTTTTACAATAAATTCAAAACACCCTGTGGAAAAAATGAGACGGGCATTTTGAATAAAAAAAAACGCTTTCCTGTTATCTTAGATGTATTCTTTATATTTTTTATGAACTTTAGTAAACACCCTGTGTAATAATTTCATGAATAAATTTTCCTAAAACACTACTTTTCGATCAAAACCATGTCTCGCGAGCATTTTATTTTTTTGACTCATATCACACAAGCTTTGTTTAATTTTTAAGGGCGAAATAAACTTCCCACCAACATTTTGCAATTTTTGCAACTATCATTACTTTATGATATTAATTTTTAATTCACGAGGTGGGTTTGGTGACTATTGTAATGTCATATTGACACAGAATTCTATATTAAAATTTAAAAAAAGGTTAAAAAGTGACGAGATACAGGCTTGGTTTAAATAAATATTAGCAACACTAACAAAACTAAAGCAATTAAAAAAATAACTGTACAAAGAAAAATTTTTTTTTAAATACTCTAATATACTCTAATACTTTTTAATGTCTTGTGACGACTTTTTCTGTCATCACTCAAACAGAAAGAAAAAGGTATCCGTTGCTCAGGGTTAGAGGAGAGCTGGGTTCGTAGGTAAGACTTGTGACCTGTGGTGACTTAATAATGTTGTTAAATAATAAAATAAAAGTAATAAGGTATAGGCTGCAAAGATTCTAAAATTGATGTTAAGTATTCAAATAGCCTTGGTCAAAAGACAGTAAAAGGGCGCCACTTACTTTGGGTATGAAGAAAGGTAAAAGTAAGAAACCAGTAGAAAATTTGATCATGAAATAACTAAAATAAAATAATCAACAGCAATAAGGTGGTCTGTTATGTTCATCAAGAATAAAAAGTCAGATATAACTATCCTACGTTGAACACATTTTATTTAAAAACGAACACAATTATCAATCAGTTTAAACCCAGTTTCAATTATCCCAATGAAATCGTTAGTTACTTTCGTAAACTCAAATTTAATTAGAGTTCTCTCCAGTATACTATACTACGTAATATAGAAATTTATGTAAGTACCAATACGATGATGTTTCAAGGAAACAGTCGTGTACAATAACCTTCAAAAATGAATCCGTGTTAGCGATTCTCATAAAAGATCATACTAGTAAAACGTACCGTTAAGGACAAAGCATGACTTATAATGTTAACTAAAGGTAAATTTTGACTATAATATGGAATAAATGACAACAATTTACAGAGATATTCAAAATATTGTCTCAAAGTAAAAAAATTTGCAGGGAATACCTTGTGTGTTGAACTTAGAACTTATCTGTATTTTTTTAATTTTTGTGACGTAGTGAACAGGTAGGCAGGCAGTCTCAGAACTAGCGGAGTGGATGTAGACTCTTCGATAGTAACAGAGGTCTTCGATATCAGTAGAATAAATGTAGAGTCATAAATACTGTCTCAAAAGTGGTTACTCATATGCCAATTACTTATACGTCAATTTCTTATACGCCGGTACTGGTCTGAAAATCAGCTGTACACGTTCCAAAATATAGCCAAACTAAATGCCGATCCAAACCAATGCGTCAAAACGTATCAAAATAAATAAAAGCGCAGAATAATGTGATCTTATTCCAGGGAAAAGGCCAAAAAAACACGAAGACTAGGCTCTGAACAGTATATTCTACAAGTTCAATCTCCACCTTTGGATACCTGTTGCCTTTACTGTTCAGGGAAAAGTGTTTCAGAAAGCCCGCTTTTCTCTGAGATTCGTCGGACGCTCAACCACGCGTCTTTTTCTGATCTCAATCTCTCGGAAAAAGCTCCTCCTCCTTTTCGCAAAACGGAAGTCTTCGAATTGACAGGTCATATGACCAAAGGCAATTAAGTGAACTCTATCGTCTATACTGAATGAAATTTGTTTTTATGGAAAGGAACCGCTACCTGTACTGAATGAAGTTTAACATCTAGCGAATAGATGGCGCCAGCAATATTAAAATTTGGAATTTTATAAAAAGAAAAATAAAACGCTACACTGCCCCCCTCCAAAAAAAAGAAAGGCCCTCAAAGAGGACTTTCGCCCAAACACCACATAGGAAAACTAAACTAAGTTTGTACAGGGTTTTGGATTTTTCAAATGAAAATTTGGTGGATGATAACTTCGTGTATCACACGTCCATAAAGGAGTCACTATTGGTAAGTCGCAATCGGTATGTCAAATCAGTGAGATTACACAATCGGGAAAGTCAAATCACCATATAATCCAAATAAAAACATTCATATAAACTATATATGAAAACTAAAACTAAATCTAAACCTAAAAGTATGGGATAGGAAAAGAAAGAAAGAAAGAATCCCATGGAAGCGCAGATGTTCCTGAAGAAATCCTCAAGCTGATTGTCCGTACTCAACCCACCTAGTGTGAGGCAACGAAAGATTCACAAATCGCGTGTAATCAGTCATGCGACCCCTCACACCCAAGGAAGCGGAGAACAAAACAAACAACAAAAGAACCTCAACAAAAGCCATGCTACGGATCACTATAAGAGGTAAGTTTGGCGTGACCAAAACAAACTACCTTCGCCACAACCTGTGTGCTCACCGGTTAACCATTCAAGGTAACTCACCTGTATGAGAAAAAGAAAGGAAAATAACAATAGAAATCACAATAGATAAACATATAAAGGAAGAGAGAAAAGATTGTCACGAATGACCCAAAATATCCGTAACATAGGATTCCAGCCTATGAAACGCTATTGCAAATATGGAAAGAAAATCACAATCATACCCAATACACAGTAAACTTACGAAGTTATGAGGTCAGCTATGTCTCACCATTAGGTTGCAATCAGAATCATAACAACTTTTCGTTTTGTCACGAAGTCGTGTTCTCAAAATACAAGAATTGCTTAAATTTCAGATTCTTGTGAACTGAATGTCATAGAATGGAGCAAATGGCACAAAACCATATGAGTGATTAACAGAATTACCATCCCACAAAATATTTACTCAAAATTAGGTAATCTGTAGAATACTCGGAAAAAGAAAAATACTGCTATATGCTCGCATTTCTAAATAGAAATACTATATTATACTGAAAATATACGCAAAAAAACTAAATAACACAATAGTTATGCTGATTCGCGACAAATCCGTAAAAA
Organism: Sitophilus oryzae; assembly: GCF_002938485.1. Lineage (NCBI taxonomy): Eukaryota > Metazoa > Arthropoda > Insecta > Coleoptera > Curculionidae > Sitophilus > Sitophilus oryzae. The sequence goes on along the minus strand of NW_022146304.1, from coordinate 6,007,555 downwards.
CGATAAGCGAATTGTTGTATAACTTTTTAATATAAACTAAAAAAACTAAAATATAATCTATGTATCCTTTAGACTAAACCCTAAAAAGGAATCGGACATAATAGATTATTTAAATTACTGTGACGTAGTAGAGACATTTCCTGTATCATCGTCGTCAATCATGTGACCTTGGTATGGTTTAAGATCTTTTATATGCCAGCGGCCTGCGTTATTACCATCCTCGTCTACTAAAACATAAACTAAATTCGAAATTTTCTTTCGTACTGAAGATAAAACAAAACGAGGGGCTAACTTGGCTGAAAAGTTAACACCAGCATTTGATAAGACCTTATTACGTCTCCAAACCAAATCACCAACCTGAAAAGATAGATCACGTCTACGCAAATTATAAGACTTTGAGTTTCTTTCGTAAGCAGCATGAAGTTTCTTACGGACTTCGCTAAAGACACTATAAAGATTTTTGAGTTCTGAAGCGTAAGAGTTGCGATCGCCAGGCATAATTTCAAAATCTTCAGAGAACTTAACTTGACCATAATAATTACCAGAGATGGGAATATGCCTACCGAAAACTAAAAACGAAGGAGAAAAACCTGTGACCTCATGTTTAGAAGTGTTTAAAGCAAACTGAATATTAGAGAGTTGAACATCCCAATCTGTATGTTGTTTAACATAAGTTCTAATAGCTGTTCCTATTGTTTTATTCATTCGCTCAACAAAGTTACATTGAGGAGAATACACAGCATTATACCAGATCTTCTGAACTTGATATTTCTTTGCTAAATCTCTGAACTCTTTAGCAACAAACTGAGGACCATTATCACAAATTATATATTGAGGTACTCCATAAGTAAGGAAAACTTCACTCTCAAGATACTTCACAACATACGGAGATTTTGATGAACGTAACGGACACAGAAGAACATACTTCGAAAACCAATCGCCAACAACTAAAAGCCACTTATGACCCTTTTTTGATCTAGGAAAAGGACCCATAAGATCTAAAGCGATTGTCTGAAAAGGCATATTAACTTGTTTTTCTCTTCCCATCCTACCTAACGGCATAGTATTTGAAGATTTCTGAGCTCCACAAACACGACAACTCCTAACAAATTTAAGAACATCGGCTCTCATCTTGGGCCAGTAAAATTGTTCTTGAAGTCTTGATAAAGTCTTATAGAAACCCAAATGCGAACAAGTTGGCGGATTATGACATGATTCGATAATATTACGACGTTGAGGACGTGGAACAACCTTCTTCCATTCTTGAAGATTTGATGAAAATGGTAGCTGTACCGGAATAAACTTAAAAAGAAAACCATCTTCAACTTTCCACTGTGGAAATGAACTAGGCGAAGCTAAAATCTTTCGCTTCATTGTCTCATACCATGCATCAGTATGATCTAAATCTATATTCAAAATAGAAATTTGTGGACATACAAAGGAATCATTATCTGAAATATCTGAAGGAGAATCATCGCCAGGTATTCTACTAAGAAAATCAGGAACTACGTTATGTGAACCTTTACGATGAACTAAATCAAAAGTAAACTGTCTAAGTCTGACAGCCCATCTAGCAAGACGACCAGTAGGATTCTGTAATTTATTAAGCCACAAAAGAGAGTAATGATCTGTACAAACGGTAAAACGTACGCCATCAATCCAAGGACGAAATTTTTCCAAACTAAAAATAACAGCTAAGCATTCTCGCTCAGTTACACTATAATTCCGCTCGGATCTAGTAAGAGATCTGCTAGCATAAGAAATTACACGGTCTTCGTCATTAATTTTTTGTAGAAGAACTCCACCAAGACCGGTGTTAGATGCATCTGTTTCTATAATAAAGGGTTTAGAAAAATCCGGCTGGGACAAAATTGGAGCAGAAACCAGAAGTTGTTTAATTTTCAAAAAAGAATCTTCAGCGGCAGGACTCCACTGAATTCCTTGACCTTTCTTTTTACCTTTTAACAAATCATTAATGGGTGAAACTAATGTCGAAAAATTTCTTATAAAACGACGGTACCAACTACACAAACCTATAAATCGTTTAATTTCAGTCGTCGTGGTAGGGCGAGGAAAGTTTAACATTGCTGAAATTTTTTCTGGATCAGTTCTTAATGAATTAGAGCCAACAATATATCCAAGAAATTTTAAAGATTTCTTGAAAAACTCACACTTCTTTATATTTATAGTTAAGTTAGCATCTTTTAACTTGTCTCTAACTTCAGAAAGCAATTTGGTATGTTCCTCAAAACTGGGTGAACATATGATTATATCATCCAAATAGCAAAAAATGTGTGGTTCATAACGTGGTCCAAAAATAGCATCAACAAGTCTTTGTTGTGTCTGAGCGGCATTGCACAAACCAAATGGCACCGTAGTGAATTGAAATTGACCTCTACCAACTATACTGAAAGCAGTTTTTGGTTTTGAATCCTCTGATAATGGAATTTGCCAGAAACTTTTACGCAAATCTATACTCGAAATATACGTAGCTCCACGAAGAGAGTTTAAAATTCTATCTATATTTGGCATAGGGTAGGAGTCATACTTTGTAACCTGATTTAAAGATCGACCATCGAAACAAAAACGAAATTCACCAGTTGGTTTTTTAACTAAAAGCACTGGGGAACACCACGGACTATTAGAAGGTTCCACAACACCAAGTTTAAGCATATCATTTAATTCCTCATTTAAGATTTTTGACATATAAGGTGACATTAAAAAAGGTTTTTGACGAAATGGTTTGGCATCACCAGTGTCAATTGACATAGTAATTTTATCGGTACGACCAAGACCATGATCACTGTTAATACTGTCAAAAGAGTTAATAAGAAGTTCAGCTGGTTTTCTCTGATTTGGTGTTAAATCATCAAGGGTACACAACATATTTACTGCATGAGTGTTATAGGGAAATGAAGAAAACTTTGGCTGAGATCTAGAGTTGACTTCCCACCAATTCTTCTTAAGATCTTCCATAAGATCAAACCGCAAGATAAAATCACAACCAAAAATAAAACTATGAGGCAATGAAGGTACTACAATAGCACTGATAACTTGACATGAACCATCAACGACTAAAGGTAGATCGACTACACCAACTATTTTCTTTTCAGTATTGTCTGCAGTACTAATTGACAAATGAGTTGGTTCCCTAATATTCAAATTTAGATTCTCAATAACAGGAATACCAGCAGCTCCAATAACTGTAGATGTACTTCCAAAATCTAAAAGACCACAAATTTCAACGCCAAGAATTTCTACTAAAATATAAGGTCTGTTATCAGATACCTTAGGACAAAAAAGAGGAGAAACTTTATGATTGGTAGTGGTGGATCTATAAAAATTTTTAACACATAATAACCACTTTTTCCAATCAGATTCTGAAAATAAATTTCTGGGTTTGAATTTTTTTTGAACTACATGACCAGAAACACGAGTTCGTCCGATTAGTTTTTTGAACATTTTGGACACGCCGGTGATTTAACCCCTAAATTACCACATTTAAAACAAAAAACCCTACGTTTCTGTCGACAATCATGAAACGTATGATTCGGACCAGAACAATTCCAACAAACTAAACGCGAAGCTGTTTCCTTACCTGAATTTTCTACAGATCGGGGCATACTCGAAGTATTTACCATATCAGGGTCAGAAGACGACGACGCTACAGCAGAACAAGGAGACCTAGCAGTAGTATTTTTATTTTTGTTCTGAGCATTTACATTCTTAGATTTTTTACTAAACTGTACGCGACGAGAATCAAACGAGCTAGAATCAGGAGTGGTATTTAATTCAGAAACATTTAAATTTCTAGAATGTTTTTCATTCTGATGTTTAGCATTTTCTAATTTTCTACACAAATTAGACAGTTCAGACACAGATAAAACATCAACTAAAGCTAACTGAGTAATGTATTCAGGAAGTAAATTTTGTCTAATGATTTTTATTTTAGTAACCTCACTAGGGCATTTACTTAATCTACTAAAAAGATTCTCTAAAGTTGCTATAAAAATTAAAATACTTTCATTTTTTCGCTGTTTATAAGATTTAATTTGTGACCAAATATTATCATCATTATCTGGTGGTAAAAAGTCTTTCTTTAATCTTTCTACAAGAGATTTCCAATCTGCGACATGTTGTTTAATACTTCTATACCAAATAAAAGCATTACCAGTAAAAAGTTCTACTGCAGAAGAAAATAAATCTTGTTCACTAACTTTACGTGATTCAGAAAGCTCAGTAACAGTTTCTAAAAATGAAAATAAATCTTGAGGATTACCATTAAATTTAATAGGCCAGTCTGACACTGGACAAGGTTTAGCAACATAAGTAACAATAGGAGGCGGTACATTAATAACTGGTCCTGAAGGAACAGAACTAACGTTTAAAGTTTCATTAATGTCTGAAGTTTTGACAAGCAGGTCAGCTTCAAGTTGATAACAACTAGTATAAACATCAGTTTGAATAGTTTCTGCATCAGCACGATTTTCATCTAAAATTATTCTCTTGATTCTACCAGCCAAATGCGCAAGACGAGATCTTATAACTTTGAACATTGAATCATTTACTCCACCCTCAAATTCAGAAATTGACAAGGAAATTGAATCTAAAGTTGCTTTAATTTCTGAAATTTCTTGATCAAAAGAAACAGGATAATCTTCCATATTAACTAAACAAAAAGGGTTATTTACTTCTCTACTTAAAAGACCTGACAAAATTTTACGTTTACTGTCAACATTTTTAGATGTTTTAATACCCCTAATAAGAAGTTCGTAATCTAATTCTACTTGTCGTAAATGATTAACTTTAAAAGATTCTTTCTCCATTGTAATTCAGCTATATGAAATACTAAAGACTAAATGATTCAGAAAAACTTACTAATTTTAACAAAAAGCTGTTATGATTCGGCGCAAACTATCAGAAAGAAAATATGTTCAATGTCAAAACCAAAAAAGATTCAAGTATTCGAAACAAATTCCAAAATTTTATGAAATACTAACAGTGCTACCCTGTATACTGAAATTATGTCCACTCTGTATATTCAAAATATAACCATACCTGTATATTTAAATCAAAATCGAAACGTCAATAAAAAATGTAGTCAGAAATACGTATTAAGTTATTTATCTGGGTTTTAAATAGATAAACAAACACCCTCAAGAATTTATAAAACAAAAAAATTGCTGTTGAACTGAAATTATTAGAATTTAATTACAGAAATAATGAAAATAAAATTTCAAAACTATAGTCTTTGCCTTATAGAAAATTTATCTGAGCCTAACAAAAATTATTTTACAAAGTCTACCAAATAAGTGAAGCAAATTAAATTAAATTGAGCCAATTAAACTAAGTCGAGCCAATTAAACCAAGTAAAGCCCCACGTGACAGGGCGTCATATTCTTTATTCTTCTATTTGTGTGACGACTTTTTCTGTCATCACTCAAACAGAAAGAAAAAGGTATCCGTTGCTCAGGGTTAGAGGAGAGCTGGGTTCGTAGGTAAGGCTTGTGACCTGTGGTGACTTAATAATGTTGTTAAATAATAAAATAAAAGTAATAATGTATAGGCTGCAAAGATTCTAAAATTGATGTTAAGTATTCAAATAGTAATGGTCAAAGACAGTAAAAAGGGGCGCCACTTACTTTGGGTATGAAAAGGTAAGTAAACCAGTAAAATTTGATCATGAAACTAAAATAAAATAATCAACAGCAATAAGGGTCTGTTATGTTCATCAGAATAAAAGTCAGATATAACTATCACACGTTGAACATTTATTTAAAAACGAACACAATTATCAATCAGTTTTAAACCCAGTTTCAATTATCCCAATGAAATCGTTAGTTACTTTAAGTAAACTCAAATTTAGTTAGAGTTCTCTCCAGTATACTATACTACGTAATATATAAACAGGTGAAATTTATGTAAGTACCAATACGATGATGTTTCAAAACAAGTCGTGTACAATAACCTTCAAAATGAATCAGTAGCGATTCTCACATAAAAGATCATACTGATAAAACGTACCGTTAAGGACAAAGCATGACTTATAATGTTAACTAAAAGGTAAATTTTGACTATAATATATGGAATAAATGACAACAATTTACAGAGATATTCAAAATATTGTCTCAAAGTAAAAAAAAATTTAGGGAATACCTTGTGTGTTGAACTTAGAACTTATCTGTATTTTTTTTTTTTAATTTTGTGACATGTAGTGAACAGGTAGGCAGGCAGTCTCCAGACTAACGAGAGTGGATGTAGACTCTTCGATAGTAGCAAAGTCTTCGATATCAGTAGAATAAATGTAGAGTCATAAATACTGTCTCAAAAGTGGTTACTCATATGCCAATTATACGTCAATTTCTTATACGCATAGTTACTGGTCTATCCAGCTGTACACGTTCAAAATATAGCCAAACTAAATGCCGATCAAACCAGTAATGCACAATCAAACATTATCAAAATAAATAAAAAATAGGAATAATGTGATCTTATTCCAGGAAAAGGCCAAAAAAAAGCACGACTGACTCCTGAACAGTATATTCTACAGGATTTCAAGTCTCACACCTTTGGACCACCTGTGCCTTTACTGTTAGGAAAAGTGTTTCAGAAACGCACCTGAGATTCGTCGGACGCTCAACCACGCGTCTTTTTCTGATCTCAATCTCTGGAAAAAGCCTCCTTCCTCGCTTTTCGCAAAACGGGAAGTCTTCAGGGTGACAGGTCATATGACCAAAGGCATTTAAGTGAACTCTATCGTCTATACTGAATGAAATTTGTTTTTATGGAAAGGAACCGCTACCTGTACTGAATGAAGTTTAACATCTAGCGAATAGATGGCGCCAGCAATATTAAAATTTGGAATTTTATAAAAAGAAAAATAAAACGCTACAGTCTCCCCAGGCTGCTATAACTGTCTGTAAAAGACTGCTATAACTCTCTGTAGATAAATATATTCTAGATATGTTTTTCCATTCTTCTTCAAGGACCAAGTGAATATTCATAATTTCGGCCATCTTCAACAAGACCAATGACTTTTGTTATAACAACAACAAATCAAGAGTGTCATATCATGGATCACTGAGCGATCCCTTCCTAACAAACACAGGCGTTAGGCAGGGATGTGTCTTAGCGCCTCTCCTATTTAATATATTCATGGCAGCGCTCTCCATTATAGTGGACAGCAAACTGCAGGAGAGAGGTTTGGGTATTAGATACAGATAGCGGCGGTCTGTTCAACAAAGACTCAGGGCAAAAACACGTACAAAATTCATCACAGAACTTCAATACGCTGATGACTGTGCTCTAGCTGCAAATACGTTACAGCAATTGCAAGAAATGTTGAACACATATACATGGGCATACGAGGCCTTGGGACTTAAGCTGAACATCGATAAAACTAAAATCATGTGCACTACCCCGAAAGATCACCACAATGCTATAAAAATCGGAGATGAGCTGTTGGAATATGTAGCGGAATTCAATTACCTCGGCAGTTTGATTTCGGAAAAGGCCAATATCGATTCTGAAATTCGGCACAGGATTAGCAGCGCCTCAAGAGCATTCTGGAAATTAAAAGTCAGGGTTTTCTACAATCATGACTTGAGCACAAAAACGAAACTTGCGGTGTACCGAGCGATAATAATTCCCACCATGTTATATGGAAGCGAAACCTGGGTGCCGTACTTAAGAATAAAATGGTTCCATCACGTCTCAAACGTATCGGTCCTTGAAAAAGCTAACTGCGAGAGTATTGAAGTCATGATTACAAAGTCCCGCTTAAGATGGGCTGGTCACGTATGCAGAATGCAAGAAAACAGCATACCAAAATCTCTGCTTTACGGTGAGCTTATAGACGGTAAGAGGAGGCCGGGTGGACAACTGAAAAGGTTCAAGGATATTTTCAACGAAAACTTAAAGGGAATTAGCAAGCAGAATGAGTGGGAAGAGGCAGCTCACAATAGAACGGAATGGAGAAGAATTGTAAAGTCAGTTAAGAGCCACAACCAAAAAGTAAAGAGGCAACAAAGCAATGAGATTTTTGAATGTCTGGAGTGACAGATAACATCACGTATCGGGCTTTTCAGTCACAGAAAAGCTCATGAGAAAACGCCTTGCGTGACCATCTTCTGATGAGTGTCAAATACTCGTCAGCGAGTAATGGCGGTATGTATTCAATGACTTTTGCACAATCTTGGACACTAAGAACCATATTCAATCATACACAACAATAATCACTAAAGCCACCTCATCATTATGAAGAATAACATCAAAAAGGGACGATAAGTGGAAATATTGTAAAATGTTTGTGTCAAGTTCATTTTGCTTTTAAAAATTAACCAAAACATGTGCTAATATGAGTCAAAAAACAACATATTCAGGAGGAGCTTTCTAGTGAAAAATAATGTTTTAGGAAAAGTTGCTCTCGCGAAATTATTGCATAGGTGTTTTAAAGTTAAGGTAAAAAACAATCTTTCAGTTAACAAGTCAAATACTAAAGTTTCGTGACAGACGGACAGACAGACAGACAGACACCATGAGAAAATATTTTGTATTTAGATCATTTATGACCCAAATAACTCGTTTTGAGTGAAATTAAATTTTTTTTTGCCGATCTTAATAGCCTACCATGCCTATTGATATGGCCGGCTAAAAAAACACATCGATATATTTCAGTATTATAGCTTTAACTTTTAATAAAGATCAAAAAAGATAAATTACTCAGGATTAACTGCATTGTGAAGATCGTCAGCGATAAACATATTCAGGTCAAAATGAACAGCTATATCTACACATTTTAGGCGTTATCTATCATCTTCATATCATTTATTAAATTTCACTTACGTAAGAAATTTAAAAACAAAAAAATATATTCCTTAGAAGAATTCCGCTAATAACGAGATCGTGTTTTTAATAATGCAGTTATATAAATTCCTCAATCGCTTGCAAATTACATATTATTTCCTTGTTAAATTCTTGTATTTTTTTATTTACCTTTACAAAGCATTTTTATTAAATATTTCGAATAACTTGGAAATATTGTACATAAAGGTAGATAGATATTTTCGTTTATTTGAGATCATCTGAAATTTATTAACAAAGACTTTTTTTAAGATCCTATTTAATAATAACTTAAAAATGATTCTAGACAAAGCTACTTCTAGACAAAAATGTAGGCGACCTCTCGGGGTACAACCAGTTTTTCACAAGTACTTAGGTACGCTTTATCGCCAAATCCGAACGGTATTATTTGACAGGTTGTACACGGAAAATATTATCAAAGTACTATACCCATGTGGCACGCTGTTTCCTCTATTTAGAAAAAATATATTTATTTAAACAAATTAAATAATCATACAGCCTGAACATTAAACAAGGCTATACGCCCATCAGACTAGTTATACCATTTATAATAAAGAAAAGCTGAACCGACATAACTATTAAAATATCAGAAATATTCACAAAAACGCAATTATTATTATTATTCGCAACGTTAAATAATTTTGATATTTGATTTTTATCGTGATGGCTTTTTGTAAAAGTGAAGAATTTAGTGAGGAAAATATTAATGATGGAGATGAACGTGTGCGGATTCGTGAATGGCCACGATCACTGTCACGACACTATGACGGGCTCCTACCCACGTTGGAGCCCAAAATATGCAAAAAGGGGGTCAGTTTAGCTTAAGTTTAGATTAGGTCTATATTTTTATTAATGCAAAACCAACTAAAACCTAATTCTAATCTAACCTAAACTCACTTCTTGTTTAGCATATTTCGGGCTATTATCTGGGTATTCCTAGATTTAACCAATATTCGAACTTAGGTGTAAATTTAAATTTATGGATGGCCCATAAATTTAAATTCGCCGTATAAAATTTAAATATAAATGATTGAAACTCATACAAGTTTACCATAATTTAAACTTAAGGTATAGTCCCTAATTATATTTAAATATAACACTTACGAAGTTAATAAATATTAACTTTTTCTACTTATTTTTAATCATTTAATAATTCTGATAAAAACACGCTTGATTTTTTTATTTTAGAAATCATACGGGCTATAATCATTAATATGACTATATTAAAATACCTACTTAAATTAAAATTTATTTGAAGGAATGCTACTGTATTACAATAATTGTAAAACACGTATGTAATAATAACTCGGAATAATATAATTATTTAAAACTGCTAATCGCGTTATCGATGTCGCACAGTGCTTCGAACATATGGCTCTAGAGGACAAAAATGCAAAACTTCCCTTTTATTGTAGGCAATTTATTCAAACTAGGTTTATTTGACACAAATGATGAGTACTCTCAATGTACTAAATGATGATGTTCTTAGTCCCACGTTTATGAAAAAAAATCTTATAAATAATAAAAATGTTGGAGCTGTGTTCCATCGTTTATAATTGGAGTACTACAAAATAATTTATAAATTGCTGTTTCATCACTATTATTCTGACTTAATGCATTCTCTTCGTTCTGATGCTCTAACAGAGGCTCTCTTTATTTTGTCACTCCTTATAAAGTCCGGCACTAGCAACAATAGATTTTTGTTTGTACCTCATACGTTCTTAAATGGTTATAGTCTACATACTCAGAATAGGTAAGTCTTTTCCAAATAATCTAAAATCGAATTTATTGGAATAAACCAAAGGAATATAAACAATATATTCAATAGTAACAATGTCTGAGGTTATGTTAAGCAATTTTTTAGCAAGAGACCTTTTTTACGTAAAAACTGTCGTAAATATATAATTTTTTACATATCAGTTTTATACAGATACAGACGAACAGTTATTACACTTTAAACCAGTTAAAAAAATATGTAGGAGTCATATTGATATCAAAATCAAATTTCTCATGTCAAAAAACTCCCAGTCACCAATTTTCATCAAAACATTGACGTTGTTTCATAAATTATTTGAAAAAAATCGAAATAAAGATGAAACTTCTACACCTTGTATGTCCGAAACTAAGCGTTTTAGGACATACATTTATACGAACTTTTTTACTTAATTTTATCTGCAAAATATGCTGAGGTTTCCGGAATACAGTTCGGACCACCCTGTATAATTAAAAGATTTGTAACGGATTTCCAAATTACCCGAAGAATAATATACAGCATTTAAACAAAATACAGAGAGTCGGGTAGAGATGACAACCATGTATTTCAAAGACTTTAAAATAGGACTTTTTTCCTTATGACGTGAATTTCCATTAGACATCAATATCTGTTATTCAATAATTCATTAATTAATAAATAATTCTGGTGATTCACAAAAAAACAAATATTTAATACTTTACTATCAGAATATAAACGAAAATAAAATAAAAGTCTTTGCCCTGACCCGGATTCGATCTCTGAATCATCGGTTCGTGGCCGGAAACTCTACGCACTGCGCTATGGAGACATGTTCGATTTATATTCAATACTAGAATTTAAAGGACTAATAAAAATATAGGATCTTCTTTCAATGCGCAGCGCGCAGTAGGGAACGCAACGTTTACCGGCAGCCAGACGGGCCGTATGCTGTTCTAGAGAGCATAGTAAAAGATATATCAAAGAGCCAGACGTCTTAAAATACTTGTTTTTCCGACGTTGCTAGCTCTCGTACTATACAGTTTACCGCGGTTTGGTTAACTAAATGTTACCATACTAGATGCTCTAATTAATCTGAAATTAATTTTCCATGGTCTCGAGCCTGTATTTTCCAAGTAACACGAGTTTACCAAATCTTATAACATGCTATTCCCCCCTTGCCATCTCCCCTGCCCCCGACAATCCCGATTTAATATGGCGGTTTAACAAACAATAACATCCGTAGAGTGCGTTCCGAAATTTGTCGAAAGTGTTTAGCAGTGTGTGTGTCTGGCGCACACTACCGGCTCAAATTAATATGTTTTGTCAGTTAATTATGTGCGGCGCGTAAAGCTGAGAACATGGGGCGGCAAATAGAGGCCCTCTTTGCCGCCCCAAGAGAGCGTTGTTAAACCGCCAGCTTGTTAATAACACCGCCGCCGCTGAGGAGTCGATTTCTCGGCTAGAGCTTAGTTTAGGGGATCTTAGGGATATTTTTAGAGGATTATGTCTCGCGTACAGTCGCTTGTTATGGGGTAAACCTGTTAAAAATAACAAATAAGTGCTTGTATTGTTTGCACTAAAATATTAGATGCTAACGAACCCTAAGTCTAAAAATGTAACGTCTTTTTTGTACTAAAATTTTACACATGTTACATAAAATAGGCAAAATTTGCTTGGTCGTCACAAAAGATTTTAATTTATTTTTTTAAATAAGAAAAATATATTTTTCTTATTTTAAAATAGGTGGTAGTCCTAAAAGTGTACTTTACAAAACCGTTTCCTTTTTGAGATTTACATTTTTTATTCCAGAGGTATTGGTTGTTAAGTGATGCAGAAAACGAAAAGCAAAATTGTAGATTTTCTCAATTAGTCAAGACCTCTTAGAGCTTTAAGGTTACCACGTAAAATTTAACTATCTGCAAGAATATTTTGGTTGCAATCTGCAATAATAATCTACCAACATAAATAAATGTCTTTATTGTCAAAAATTTTTACTATTTGTAGACAAAGGTAAAGTAAACAAACAAAAGAGAATACAAAACAAGTATACAAATTACATTATCAGTCTTTTTGCTTAAAAGAAACATTTATAAATGTTTACAATGTCAAAGAATAAAAAAAACAAAAGTAAGATTCAAAAATATTTACTAAGTTTATAGTAAATATAGTAATAGCAAATATTAGACCAGTGTTTACAAGATCAAATTAGATTATCAAAATATAAATCATTTACTGCTTAGAAAGCCTTGTCTAGTAAATACTTAAGATTTCAATGCTTTGCGAAATGAAGAAAATGATGTTATGGATTTGATTTCAAAAGGCAGGTGCATTTTTTTCGAGTTGTATAATATTAAACTTTTAACTAACTCTGAGCGTGGGGTAGGTAGATAAAAATCTTGCTCCGCGTTCCTGAGTGGATAAGTGTGAGATGGTCTTTCTTGAGAAGGTAATACATGCTTACGTATTAGGCAAACGGATTCAAATATAAATAAGAAAGAAAGAGTTAATAGTTTTAATTTTTTAAAAAAGTCCTTGCAATGAGTTCCCAGTGAATATCAAACAGCTCTCTTCTGGAACTTGAAAATGCGGTCAAATTGAGTCGCACAACACGTACCCCAGAATGGAAGGGCATATCTGAGGTGCTACTCAAAAAGTGCATAATAAACGGTTATAGCCACTGACAATTTAAGTTCCTTAGAAACAGATCTTAATGCAAAACAATTGTATATAAAACGTGTTTGTAATTTTGAGAGTGTTTTCAATATGTAGAAAATTGATTAAAAAATCTTCATATTTCATTAACCACTCCGTATAGATTATGACATTATCAAATAAAAAAAAAACTGAAATGAAGCTTGTTCCAAACATTGAGACAGTAAATTCATAGCCATTCGCTAGCCAATATCTTTACATGAAATTCGAAAAGACATGTATTCTCTACTTTTGTACTATCTTTGTAATATTTACATATTGAATATCTGGAGCAAAGGAACCGCAAATTTAAAAATTTTATTTTTATTATCCATTATATTTCTGAAACGCTCATGTGATGCACAATTCAAAACAGATACTACAAAAGTTCTAGTAAAATAAAAAAAATAAATCGTAAAACAAATTTAAGATTTTAAGTCCAAAGTAAGAGTTTCAATGCATTTATATAATTTTAAATTTATTAATAATTAAAAAAAAACATTCTTTTTAAACTTCTTAAAACAAATTTAAAATATGTTTAAATACAAAAAATGTAGATCATTTCACGAATGCAAAAACTGTATAAAAATTGAAAATACCAAATGCTTGTTCAAAAATCCCTGATACTCAATTGCCAGTTTAATGTAATTAAAAACATACACTACGGTTTAAAAATGATAAAACACGCAAAATTTGCACACAATCAATTTGAAAATTAGCAATCGACAAGAATGTACGAAAAAATTGACTGAACATGTAAACTATCCAATTTTAGTTAACTTTGTAAATATGTATTCTAGTAAATGCCTTTTTAGTTAAAAAAACTAATTGATTTTTTGCGTACGTGGTATTTTAAAATTCCTGATATACCGGGTGCGTCTCAAAAGTGGCTCCTATAACTATTTTATTTTTTCAAGTAAAAAAACGAGATTTGGTATGTTGGTGTATGACAGAAATTCGGATTGATTGACGTATTCAATTGTTCCTGTTCCACCGGAAATGACTACAACTTTTGATTTTTAAATGGCACCCTCGCTTTTTAAATATTTTTTTTACTTTATTCGATAGAAAATGAGACTCTGAATAGAATGACGTATCATATGTCAACTTTTGACATTTTCGCTTAAAAAAATGTTATTTTAAATTTTAATCTAGAGTGCAATGACTGTGCTAAAAACACTAATTTTTAATCAAGGAGTCTTGGAAACATATAGTTGGTTGTCTAATATTTTACTGCCTTGTACTGGCCGGTTAAAAGATGCCCAAATCGTATTTTTAATCATATCTCAATTTTTTCAAATGGAACGAGGGTGGCTCATTAGCATATTTGGAAAAAGCATTTTTACGAATAATTTGGTACCACACACTTGGTATTTCGAAACAAATTGTCGTTATGATTCGCATGTTACAATTTAAAATTAACCATATGCAAAAATGCCAAAAGTTGACATATTCTTGTAAATATTCTTGTCATTCTCATCGGAGTGTCATTTTCTATCGAATAAAGTAAAAACATACTGAGAGTGCCATTTATCGAAAACAATACCAAATCTCGTTTTTATCTAAAAAAATAAAAAAGTTATAGGCGTGAGCCACTATTGAGACGCACCCGGTATAGTAATATAATATAGAGCTGCATTATCCTAATAGGCTTTATATGTATATGCCTAATCTCGCAAATTTATGCGTTCTCTTTTAGAGATAACGACCGCATTAGAGAAAATCTGCATAAATTCGAACGTCCTAATAACAAGTGTTCTATCGGAAAACCAGCGCAAACAATGATAGATACGAAACCTAAAATAGCGGCAACATACGGGGCATATATTCAGAGCGTAATCGGACGTAGACTTTGGTGCATATTTTAACTGTGTCGATTCAAAGGCAGACATTTAATTGATTCCAGCGCTACAGAGTTTGTTGGAAAATGTCGGGGCACGGGTGTTTGCAGAGTTACATATACCACTATTGAGAGAGATTTATTTGGTTGGTATGCGCAGAGTTTCCTCGTGATTATGCGAGCCACCGCATACGGCCAATGCTTCCTTAAAGTTTAAGGCCTCCGCTAGTTTACGTGACATCACCAGTAAATATACTTCCCGGTACAAAATTCCGCCACCCTAAAAATTTGACTCTTTTAAATGACTCTGAAATTTGACTCTGATTTTATTTTTTTATGATTATGGTATCAGTGTGAAGATTTATTTATTGGTATTATTTTTATTATTTTAATGGCTTATATTCTTCGGTTAGGTGGGTTTATATCGGGTTAACTCGAAACGTTGTTTTTTACAATAAATTCAAAACACCCTGTCGAAAAAATGAGACGGGCATTTTGAATAAAAAAAAACGCTTTCCTGTAATCTTAGATGTATTCTTTATATTTTTTATGAACTTTAGTAAACCCCTGTGTAATAATTTCATGAATAAATTTTCCTAAAAAACTATTTTTCGATCAAAACCATGTCTTGCGAGCATTTTATTTTTCGACTCATATCACACACGCTTTGTTTAATTTTTAAGTGCGAAATAAACTTCCCACCAACAATTTGCAATTTTGCAACTATGATTACTTTATGATATTAATTTTAATTCACGAGGTGGGTTTGGTGACTATTGTAATGTCATATTGACACAGAATTCTATATTAAAATTTAAAAAAGGTTAAAAAGTGACGAGATACAGGCTTGGTTTAAATAAATATTAGCAACACTAACAAAACTAAGGCAATTAAAAAAATAACTGTACAAAGAAACAATTTTTTTTAAATACTCTAATATACTCTAATACTTTTTAATGTCTCCCCAGGCTGCTATAACTGTCTGTAAAAGACTGCTATAACTCTCTGTAGATAAATATATTCTAGATATATTAGTATTTTAATAAAGCACGCTTTTAGATGTTTCAAAAAACTTTTAATAAGAGTAACTTTAACTCAACATATATGTTTCGGCTTGTTAGGCCTTTTTCAAGAGTTTTTTAAGAGTTTTTTAAGAACTAATCGTCTAACTACACTGTAACTATATATATTTACTATGGGGGTGGGTTCAGAGAGTTTACAATAGGGGTAATAAAAAATGTGTTTAGAAATCCTTGTTGGTCGTTAACATTATTTTCGTTTTTAACAGATTTTAGTATTTCTAACTGTTCAATGTAATTTAAGCGTCTACCTTTTGTTTCTCTGTGTAGTAACTTAATTGAGTTTTCATTAATTTTGTGATTATTTACTATACAATGAGTTGCAAGACCAGAACTATGCTGGAGATTATTAATAGACTTTACATGTTCTTTAATCCTTATATCTAAATTTCTACCTGTTTGGCCTATGTACACGGCATCACAATCATTGCAATCCACCCTATATACACCTGACTTATTTTTGACATTAGTTTTGTCTTTATTATTTAATAAAATTTGACCTAAATTTCTTTTATTTATGTTAATAGTTTTACATCCTATTTTATTGAGATTATTTGATATTTTGTTAGTTAAATTAGGAATGTAGTTTAAAAGTCGATAATTGTTATTGTCTTTAGAATTAGCGGAATAAAAATTTTCATTAATATTTTCTTTTGTTTTTCTTTAGCATATTATCAATAAGGGAACACTTATATCCATTGTTGATGGCGATTTGTTTAATAATATTTAACTCTTTTTAAAATTCTCTGGGCTCAGTGGAAACATTACTAATCTATGAATTAAACTATGAAAGGGTGACATTTTGATTTGCCAGGATTGGTGTGATTGACTATGTATTACAGTGTCTGTGGTAGTGGGTTTTCTGTAAATATCAAATTGTAATCTATTAGACTGTTTTATAATTGTAACATCAAGAAAATTGATGGTGTTAATACCTTTTCAATAGTAAATTGTATTCTCGGGTTAATTGAATTTAATAATGTTAAAAACTGTTTAAATTTCTCTCTCGGTGCCTGACCAAATACAAAAAATGTCATCTACATATCTTGCCCAATAATTTATTTTTGATATTAAACTACTCTTGTTTTTAAATAGCTTCTTTTCAAAATAAGTGTTCCCTTATTGATAATATGCTAAAGAAAAAACAAAAGAAAATATTAATGAAAAATTTTTATTCCGCTAATTCTAAAGACAATAACAATTATCAACTTTTAAACTACATTCCTAATTTAACTAACAAAATATCAAATAAACTCAATAAAATAGGATGTAAAACTATTAACGTAAATAAAAGAAATTTAGGTCAAATTTTATTAAATAATAAAGACAAAACCAATGTCAAAAATAAGTCGGGTGTATATAGGGTGGATTGCAATGATTGTGATGCCGTGTACATAGGCCAAACAGGTAGAAATTTAGATATAAGGATTAAAGAACATGTAAAGTCCATTAATAATCTCCAGCATAGTTCTGGTCTTGCAACTCATTGTATAGTAAATAATCACAAAATTAATGAAAACTCAATTAAGTTACTACACAGAGAAACAAAAGGTAGACGCTTAAATTACATTGAACAGTTAGAAATACTAAAATCTGTTAAAAACGAAAATAATGTTAACGACCAACAAGGATTTCTAAACACATTTTTTATTACCCCTATTGTAAACTGATTAAGTATTTTTAATTATTTTTAAAATAAATCTAGAAAATGATGGAGATGAACGTGTGCGGATTCGTGAATGACCACGATCACTGTCACGACACTATGACGGGCTCCTACCCACGTTGGAGCCCAAAATATGCAAAAAAGGGGTCAGTTTAGCTTAAGTTTAGATTAGGTCTATATTTTTATTAATGCAAAACCAACTAAAACCTAATTCTAATCTAACCTAAACTCACTTCTTGTTTAGCATATTTCGGGCTATTATCTGGGTATTCCTAGATTTAACCAATATTCGAACTTAGGTGTAAATTTAAATTTATGGATGGCCCATAAATTTAAATTCGCCGTATAAAATTTAAATATAAATGATTGAAACTCATACAAGTTTACCATAATTTAAACTTAAGGTATAGTCCCTAATTATATTTAAATATAACACTTTCAGAAATAAATTTAAAGTACATACCTTGTTTAACAATATCCATAGTGGCTTTCAATTAAGTACGTACAGTTTAACTCCATATACAGAACTACTATGAATGTTATTCTTTTCACTGATATAAGATAATGATCGCAAAATTTATTTTTAGTGAAAATATTTGCTAACAAAAAACGTGAAAAAAATGTATTTTTGTGAAAAATAATATACAGGATGGTTGAACATTGCTATAAGTATAAAATTACATATTCAGATATTAGTAAATTTTAACTTTTTTTTCGATTTTTGTCCATGGGACGAAGCACTGTGTGTCGGCGCCTTGTCACATTTATTTAGTCTTATTATTTTATTAGCCGTTTAGGTATAGTTTGATTTCAGAAAATGCAGGTTTTAATGTGCAATTTGTGGTTTTCTTATTGAATTTTTTGTGCGTATTTGGTATATTCTATAAAGTGATTTTAAGTGCTCCTGACCATTTTTCAATTTTTAAAGTGTATAGTATTTGTATTATGAGTTTGCTTATTTTTTATGAAATGTATTTTTTCCCATTAAAATAAACATAGCTTACTAGATCACTAGCTAGCCATTTTTAAATACAGGTTGTTAATTAAGAATGTGGCCAAACTTCAGGAGTGTTTTAAGGTAAAAACAAACATTCTTTGAGTGTTTTAAGGTAAAAAGTTCATATAAACATGTGTCCGGAAATGTATAATTTTAAAGATACAGGGTGTCAAGGTGTTTTCTAATAGACCTTTTTTATTAATACCTCAAAGATCCGTTGGGCGATTTTGTTTGAACCATGGTTTCGCCATGTTGTGAACTTTGATAAGTTAGCACTAATTAAATGATAATTATTATTTACAGCACTATTCAAAGGATAAAAACTTATCCCAATAAATATTTGGCAACGCCTTGGATTCATTTATTTTTACGCCTGTTGGCGGTGGAAACCATGCAAGCTTTTTCTTTGTCCTAAGTTGGTTAATTAAAAAAATAATAATCATAAAAAATATAGATCCTAATAGCTTAAATTTTAGCAAAATGTATCAGCAGAGATCCGATGAGACCCGAGTTATTATGTTTTGGAACTTAATGATTTAATTAATTATTCCCTTTAATGCATTTACCTATACGCGCCAAGAAAAAATATTGCATTAGTCTAAATTTATTATTTATGTGCTTCCCCTCTTTGACGTATAATTTGCCCCTTGCTTCTCATACGGAAAGAGTTAGATTAAAATAGCCAAACTGTACCTAACAACCCATATGCCTTGACGCATATTCTTTTTTATAATAATATGGGCTTTCTTTATCCGCCGGCCCAGACAAACATCCATATCCATAAAATAGTTGGCCCACACACACACACACACACACACACACACACACACACTGATAAATTAATAAGACCTCATTTCGGCCCTCGAACGTCCTTCGATGATCAACGCCGGTTAAACTATCGACTTACGTGTTGACAAGTTGATTAGGCAGGTTATTGAACTCGTGTAGCATCGAGCATGTCATTTTTTCAAAGATGGGTCTCATATAAACGCGGCCTGAAGTATTTTCAATACTAAAATATCTTGCTAGAAAAGGAGCGAACACTCCACTAACTGGATTAGAACACACAAAGAAGTTTCTAAGGACAACCGAGAAAAAGCAAAGATTTTCATTTATTTAAGTAAGTACAATCTTCGGATTGTCATGGGATTTTAACTAGACACTCAGATCTCCTCAAAGATCTCCTAATCGAACACCTCAGTAAATTAAAGCCAAGAAACAACGGCGAATGCAAATTGTGGAGAAAATTGGGAAACACCAGACATCCTCATCACTGAATGCAGCGAGACGATATAAACATTCTTGCCACAAACTTTGGTACGACTGATATCGGAGATGGCGAACAAATCTCTGCGAAATCGTCTCAGATACTGGCTTTTGAGAAAGCCCTGAGACTGTATCTTGAGTTATAACCCAAAAAAGGGGGACACTGTAGATCTTAAGATCGTGGTGATAAGCTTCCTTCTCCCATATAATCTACAGTATACAATCTATCCGAGTCAGCTAGTTGTAAAGATAACATGGCATAAGATAACACAAAAAAATGTATGTTTTGAAGGACCGCTACAAAACGTCTTAATTTTTAAATAATATTTGTCTTAATTGATAACAGCAAAATTATATTTCGAAAAAAAGTATATTATTTTTTTCCAAATCGACTGAACATCAAACAAAACATTTTTATTAATTTAAAAATTATTATATCTAGCCCATGTAATGTCACGGTTCCAAAAAATATGTTGGTTTCAAGCATGTTCCGCTTAAGCATTCGAAACTGTATGTCTAGTTAATATTTACGTCCCAAGTTTGCACCCAGCACTTGGCCCAACTCCGGCGTCTAATCTCACTTACACAACCAACAACACAATTAAGAACTCGTCCACCTAGTTAATCTAACTCCTCTCTTATCGCTATCAAGCGTTTCCAATTTCGCCCAGCTTGACAGGCGCTCTTTCAAAGTCAAACAAACGACCAAACTTGAACTTGACTCTACTCGACTCTAGAGAGCATTGTCAAGGATGGGTAAATGTAAAAAATCTCACAACAAATCCCCAGAAATTATTCCATACTTAAATTGTATAATTATAACCTCCAATTTTTACTATCGATTATTCAAAGTTTTTCAAAGAATGTCTAAAGAAATTGAACAAATACCAAGTAGTATTTTTGGAGACATTTGGGAAGAAACAAAATACTAACTTAAGTAGTCTACAATATGTCTGTGTGTGGATTTCAAAATGAAAACAACTATCAACAATCTTAAGATATTTGTTTTTAGATTTTCTCGCACAAAAAATGTCTGGCAAAAGCAAATTCATCGTTTAATTTAATAATGTACTTTCATATTTTTAATGTCCCTTCTATATATCATTATTTTTTTGCTATAAAATATTTTTGGTTTGAAATATAGATTTTTATTTTTGTTTCTATATCATGGTTCTGTAAATGAAAATATATAAATTAATGTACAACAACATGGCGGAATTTTATAAAATTGACATGGAGTCGGACACAAATCATCTACATTATATCATATTTGTGTCTAAAAAGAGAGAAACTCGTGTTTCGACAATGAACTGACAATAAATGGAAACCCTGTTTAAAATGTTTCGATTTAGCGCTAACTGTGTAAAAATTTAGAACTAGTCTGTCAACAACGTCAATCAAAACTTCTGGTCAAAATAATTATAACCTTTTTATTTACTTATTATAACACGATTGAAACTTAAAAACATGTATATCATTGTGGAAAAAAGAGAAAAAAAAATGTTTGCTGGTAACATTTTTCTTCGGTCTTCTGTTGGGTATGGGTAGTATAATAAATAATTATAAAATCACATAAGAAAAATATCTGTATTTGTACTCACCATATGTCCTTTCTTCTGCTTTTTTAATTATAGTACTATAAAAACTTGAAGAATGCTTAAATGCAAAAACTGCAGAACAAAATCCAAACAATAAAGTAACAATAAAGTAAGGTTATGTTTTCATATTTCACATTATATAAAATAAATTATGAAAATTTTTCAGTCACAAAACGGATACGAAATCTGTAAATGTGAGCCACATCTGTTTCTTAAAAGTTTCGAAAAAATTTTGACACTGAGATCTTTATTGTTATAGCGTATGTAGCGAAACCATATTTTGGTAAAATGTTTCCGATTTATGTTACGAAACATATGTATCAAAAATATGACAAAACTGTTTCGCAATGTTTCTCAGCAGAGATTTTGTTTCGGTTTTGTGTCTAAAAATGCTACTTGGGAAGAGACAAAGAAAATAAAGCCTTCCTACTCAGGGTGTGAGCCTACCAAAGGACAGAAGGCATTGAAAAGCAAACGATCTAGCTAGAAAAGGAGCGAACACTTCATTAACTGGATTAAAACCGTATTTCTTTCCAAGTGGAAACCATCTCAAAAGGGAACTCAAGAACCTGGAAGAGTCTATCTGTAACATGGAATGGATCCATCGGTCTAAGAAACCAGACACCCATACACTCTTTATTATACCCTACAGAAATCTAACCCTTTCGAAAAGAAAAATTGATAATAGCAAAGTTGAAATTATTTTCAATCTCATCTCAATTAACCATTCATTGTCGTCATAAAAAAAACATTACCGTAGTAAATCATGTAACAAATATAAGATCTAGAATCTGCACAACCCTGGTCGTTGCTCATCGCAATATACTGCTGTTTGAAAGTCTCTAGAGCGAGAACAACGTATTGTCTACTGGTAATGGGTAGATAACCACCTGGCTATAATTAAACGATTCCATATCTCTTTGACTCGCTCTCGCTAAATACAATAAGAACTTTGAGGCGTGTGTTCTCCATCTGTGCGTCGGAAATGTACGGAAAAGCTTTGTAAGATATCCGTTTTCATTTGTAATCTAATCGACGTAATAATCTCTTGAACAGAGTGGCTTTACCACAAAGAAGGAATGCTATAACAGAGACCAGGATCTCATTTTTTATTTCTGTATTATAAATATGCAGTAAAAACATTAATAGTGGAGTGCCCAGAGACTTTTACCTCGGAATTCAATTACTGTCAATGTATTAATGTGAAACCTTCTGTATTGTTTTTTATAGATAAAATATTAAAATGTTTACCCATTTTTTTTCGTTGCTTTTAATTTTTTATTTTAGTAATTTTAGTAAATTCTTAATTATTTCCTTCTCTCTTAATATTTTAATTTTTTTAATTCTTTTTCTAAGTAAATTTATTGAAATAAATAAATATAATGCATATTATGCACCTATTCTGCTTATATTCTAATCATTGAAATTTTGATTGAAATCGAATTATACAGGGTGGCGCGTCATATGCGACGCGGTTTTTGCAAGGAGAACAAAAGTTTGTATTGAATTGAAATTTTCTGAGCTCATGTAAGTCAATTTAAAGTATTTTCTAAAATTATTTAGAGTTCTACAGAGTGTCCCCAAAAAAAGTTACATATCAAAGTTATGTTTTTTGTAATGGAACACCCTATATATTAATTGATTTTTGGATTCTAGTAAAAAAACAAAGGTTTGTTTCATTAGAAAGTTATATGACTAAAATGTATAGTTTTTGAAATACATTCACCGGCACGAAAAATGGGCATCTTAAAACTTTGATGAATTTTAAAGGTTAATATATTTTATTTTAATGGGCCGATTTTGATGATTTTTTAAGCAGTGTGTTGCCAAATTATTTAACTTCTTAGTATCTTTTTCTAAATTAAAAATGAAACATCTGTTAATTATACGAGGGAAAACAAAATGTTGATATTTTTGATGAAAGTTTGAAACACCCTGTGAAATACGTTAAAACAGCAAGAAATTTAAAAATTATTTTATCATCTAGATACATCCTTTCTCGATGGTATGTTTTTTGGTTCATCTCATTAGCTTTATTTTTGTTGGAAATATTCGGTTTTAAAGAAGGCACTAACATTTTTTGTAATTTTTACATTAAGACCATGCCTTTGCTTTTGGGCATAGTCAACACATCTAGTAAGTTCTGGTCCCAAAACAGGCCTTCTTAACATAAGATTTGCTTCATTTAATCTTCTTCTTGTAGTCCGTTAGTTAATATGTACGATTCTTAAGTGCAATTCATTATCAATTTGAAAAGCTGGCAAACGGCAGTTTCTTAGCGATAAACTTACAATAAGTTGATCGTCTCGATTAGAAGTTCATATGAAGGTTCCCGGACGTCCAGATTGACGTCCTCATGGACGTGGTCATAATTCAAAAACCACTTAGTATATATACTCTATGGTATTAAGGTATTTTTGGAACCAGAATTTTATAGAAAAATTCAACTCGAATAAATAAATGATATATATTTGACTCACCCTGTATATCTATAAAAATATTTTTGAAATGTAAACTACCATTAAACATATATTTTGTAAAAGGTTTGGAGCGAAAATCTCGAATAGGAATTCTGATACAGAGCTTTTCCGGAAGAACGGAGCCATCTTGTATGTATGCATTTGTATATGTGTGTGTTTATTTATATACAAAAGTGAAAGCAACTAATTTAAATAGGTAAACTTTGTAATATATCTTATTAACAATACAATGCAAAAAGTTTTATAAAAATTCGTTCACAGTAAATGAATTCCGAGGTTTGTATCTCATAAGGGCTTAAAGCACTCCACTATAATTGCTCTACTTTTTGCGTAGAGGTCAGAATCTTCTTACAGTGCCATACTCTATAAAGAGCGTCGGCTACCTCTCGCATGTACTTATGATGTGTGTCATCAGTGTTTCACAAGTACACGGGACCTACAGTGTATTACCGAATCCGAACGGCACTATTTGAGAGGCTGTACTGGCTGAGAATCGAACCCAGTACCATCCCATCTCTCGCACCGCAGATCGACACACTGCTGCTTGCGCTACGGCCAGCAACTAGAGGTCAGAATAAACAGTATTAAATAAGAAGATTATTAAATAATGTCTAAACCTTTCTGGTAGATTCGTTTCTTAAAAAATCCTGGGTGCATCGGCACTGACTACAGAAAGGTTCTCCCCTAGTGGAGTATTTAAATTGTGCTAAACATTTACAGTGTTCTTGAAGCAGCTGCATTCAAGGATTTTAAATAGGGTTTCTTCTCAATTCAACAGATGATCCCCATCTACTGAACTACTGACAGTCCATTTATTGCTTGAAATCAGTTTCTTTAAATTGTAAAATCGTGCTTTTTCTATCTTCGAAGGACAACCTTTCCTTACTTTTTTTAAGGACGAGAGTAAATAACAAAACACTTGGTTGAACTGTTAATCATTTGTCATTATTTTTTTACGCGTGCATCTCTCTCAATTAATGTCTTAAATTCTCGAAGCTTCCAAATAAGCTAAGCGCGATTGCCACGTAGAACAACATATATTAGAATTTAGGTACAAGGACAGTTACGAAACTAAACAATATCTATTTAAGTATTATGATATTACACGCTGATCCAGCTACTAGCTGTACCTCCTAACAGTGTGGTGAAGGGTTGTGAGTACCTACTGGTCTCAATCTTGGGGTACGGATGACAGATTGACCAAATAATCTGGAATGATTGAAACCAATCGACTGGACAGCTGTATTGATTTGTTCTCTACATTTTTGTTTACTTTTCGACTTATTAGTATACCGGAGGTTTCTCAAAAGTGACTCACACCTATAACTTCTTAATTTTTTCAAATAAAAAAAAACGTATGTTAGTACATGACATAAATTGTGATTGATTGGCGTATTGACTTGTTTTCGGTTACTTGCTGTTTCGCCGGGAATGACTATAACTTTTAATATATAAATGATAACGTCGGTAAAAATATTGCAAACATTCATAATTAAATGTGACATGATTCACCTTTTATTATTTTTTCCCACTAGTTCCAGAACATTTAATAACATAGTATTAAGATTATGAGAATACATAAAAAAAACATTAAAAAAGTTGAATAATATATATAAAACTGAAACTGCAGAAAACTAAAATATACTAGAGCAAAATATAGACATTTCAGCAGACTTCATTATGAAAAGAATCTAACTTTTTCCTTGCATAATCTATGTTTATAAAAACTACTTTCTATAGCATAGAAAATACGCTCGTTATTATGTTAAACTACAAAATCTACAGGGCTCACGAGTATTTCACCCGCTATCGGACCAGTGCCTCCATTCTCCATGTAACGATGTTTAATTTCTAAACTCAAGCAATAAGTCTCGGACGAGCTGCTCTATGCTAAGTACGGTGCATAGTACATGAATACATTAAATATATCTATGGTAAACAAGCGCATAAGATATTAAGCGTTAAATTAGCTATACTATGCACTGTTTCGTGGTCTCATGAATTAATTAAAATAAATATATTTTAAAAACTCTACAAAAGTTGTTATACGAGCTTGTTTTGAAAGCGGATGAAAATAAACCGTGATTTTATATTTCATTTCCATATTGAACACTATAGTTGTATTGAAAAATAGTAACTTTTTACACTGGAAAATATGGTCAAGTCAAAACATTTAAAAAACATAAAAAAAACACAAAAAAGACGTCGATGATTTTTTTTGATAATTTGGTTTGGCATGAGCACCAATCAGTAATTCTCACACAGTATTGCGAACTATTTCAATCATTGTTGATGGCTCCGTATTAGCCTCGTGTCTGTATTTATTTTGTAAAACATTACTCTTATAATTCTTTAGCTTATAATATTCTGCAATAGTTCAAGGCTATCCATTCTGAATATATTAAATATTAACAAAATTATAATTTTTAATATGCAAAATTGTTTTAATATTTATAAATATTCGATAAAAAAAATTGCATGCAATCAATACCGTATAAAATGTACTATATCCATTTTATGGAAACTCATCAGGTTGTCCAATACTAAACAACAAAAACTTTATTACAAAAGTCTGCATGTTCCTATTGAAACTCGCATACACAAAAAATTAAATATCTATTCTTTTTAATAAACAAACAAAATTTCGTCGTATTGTTAACGTTGTAAATTTAATTAAATATATAACGAACCAAATGTATATACATTCGTATTTCAAATAAAGTTCGATAAAAATATTCTGAAGGGAACAATAAAAATCGATGAGCAAAATCATACTATTCAGAAATGGATAAATAATCAAATAAAATGAATCCGGATGAATAAAATATCTAGTTATAATATATACAACGAATTATTGTGTAGAAATAAAATGGAAGAATGTTATAAGCATGGAATTAAATCAAAAATCAATTGCGGAATTAAAAAATATACAGTATATCCAATCTCCACAAGACGAACAAATTTTTTCTTTGAAAAATTTCAAAATTAAAAAAAAAATGCTTCAAAAATTTGCTTCATCTAAAATTCCGTTTTTACATTTTCTAATTTCCATACCGTTTTAGAGAAAAATCCAAAAAATATAGTCGTAAAAATCAAAAAGTGTTTCTATGGTAATAATATTTCGCTGTCATTCTTTGATAGATGATTACTATTCTTCATTTTGATTAACGTCATATTTTTGTTGTGTGTGAGAGTTGTGTTTGTGTGAGAGAGAGAGAAATCAACACACATAAAAACTGGAAAAAATACTTTAATATTTTGTATTGCCTCCCCCGGCTGCTATAACTGCCTGTATACGTCAGTTAATACTGTCATTGAAATTGAAAATATATTGTGTTATGTTCTCCCATTCTTCTTAAAGAACCAAAAGAATATTCATAATTTCGGCCATCTCCAACAAGAAGTAACGATAATTGAAAAAACTGCAATATTTTCGTGTCAAGTTCATAAAACACAGGCTTATATTTATCGTACTATTTTGTGAAATAACACGAAGCAATCAAGGTTAAACGTTGTGGTGGCTTCTGAAAAATAAGTAAACATGGAAAAACTGGTATGAAAACAGTTACCGATGGTAAATTAAATTGGCTATTCCTCGAAGGTTACACAAGAATATTTAGTTTTAATTATTGTTAATTACAATTACAATATAGGAAAAAAATATACAAAACAGTGACTAACTAGCGGTCTACCATTTATCGGCTTATATTCCACGGTATTGCGCCTGATGAACAAAATATACACAAAATTATTTAAAAAATCGTCTAATTATTTATTATTTCTGGTTATGATAAAGTAACATTTATACTGTAGTCTGTAACAAAGTGTAGTTTACGAATTTGGTTTTGTTTTTCTAGTTTTAATTGTCTAAATCCTTACATAATAAATACTAGTTGAATGGATTTATATCAAACCATGCTAGGTGCTAATAAAAGTATCGTTTACAGATTTCTCTTAAGAACACTAAAGAACATTGTAACGTTTTAATAAAACGATACCATTGGCAACCCAACATACAGCCTACCAAATTAGTTCTGACTAATTTCGGATACTCTGTTGATCTACTTGCCCTTGTCGGCGCAGAACTAGAGCATCTCTTTGACTATCGGAAGTCACCATTTTTGATTCAGATTTCGTAGCTTAAACATCAACCATACTTATCTGAAGTCATCCGAGAAAGTTTCAACCTTTTTATTCTATTAAACTTTGGAATGTAGTCCTAATGGTTCCTGGCATTTGGGGAAGGAATCAATTTTTAGTTTTCATGGGTATTTTTGTGGTAAGTTTTATCTTCATCACATTTTTATTCTTTTGGTTCAACCTTATCTCTTTTCAGATTTTCTAAACGTGGTTTTGGTTGTCCTCTCATGAATTTGATTTTTGAGTAAACCCTCAGCATCGTGAGGTAAGTTCTAAAACTTCTAAAATGCATTTTGTGCATAAGCTGTGTCGTTTTCAGGGTGTTACCGTCCAATTACATGGCGAGTTATATGTCGTAATTGGTGGTTTGAGGTACGAGAGCCTCTATTTATGATCCATATTTGATTTCCACATGACTGGTGGTATTGTAAGGGGCTGTTCGAGGCTGTGGTAGATTGGGGATGAGCTCCCACCCCTAACGTCCACATACCATCCAGAAGGACGAGCCAAAGCCTAGAATTGCACCGGATAATTACAGGCCAGATTTCATACATATTATATTTATTAACTCGTTTCAAACCTATTTACTTACTGTTAATAAATTGCATAATTAATTATGTAATTATTAGATATTTTTGAATTTCATTATTAAAATACATTTTTCTTAATTTTCAATATACAATTTTTTTTATATCTTGTCAAGTATTTCGTGATGGTGTCACTTGACATATTTATTTAATTAACTTTTGATTGATTTACGGAATTATGTGCGCATACAACAAGGTTCATGAACTGCGTTAGTTTGAGGTACTTATTTAACTTTTTATTTTTCCATAATTTAATATTAATATGTCAATGATTTTTAATCAACAGAACAAGTGATACTATTTTTTTTATGTCATACATTTAAATTTTGTTTACTGATTATTCTTAAGTATTAATTCATTTTAAAAACCTAACTTCATCCATCAATTACTGTCCTTGTCTAATATTTTTTTAATTATAAATAAATTTAAGTTGGGGTAAAGAGATCTATTATTTCTGAGTGAATGTCCTGGCGCCCAATAATTATTGTTTTATTGATTAATTATAACACCTAATAAAAAAATAAAAACGAACCTACGACTGCTCGCTAAGACGAAAACCTGCCGTTTGCATTGTGTCAAGAAAACGTTACAACATTGCTTTTAAATAATGTTCGTGGACCATACTTTTGTTGACATTGGGTCAATTAATAATTTTTCCAAGCGGATATATTGACAATGTTACCAGTATTACTCATCAAGCAATACTACTGTTATATTAATCAATCAAGGCCGTAAAGAAACATATCATATACAATTTTATATACTAATTCATTATAATAAAATTAAATCATAAAAATATAGTAATTATATTCCTGCAGTTTAAGTGAAAAGTTTTGTTCCTAAATATCTACTATACATATTTAATAAAAGCGTCTTCAAATATTAATTCTGTGGAATATCAATATAACATAAAACTAGATGTAATTAACGAAATATCAACGTAACAACAGCTATTTTAAAAACGTCTAGGTTTACTTATTCCACTGAAATTTATGAAAAGAAATTCTTTGCCTCGGATACAGATACCGCCACGTTTTGGAAATAGCTCAAAACAAAGCAAAATTAAACGAGGCAACAAAAAACATAAAGAAATACCCCCACGCCCTCCTCACGAGTAGCTTTAAGGCTCTTTTAAGAATTGAAAATAGGTTGAGGCAAACCGAAGTGGGTCAAGACAACTGGAAATAAATCGAAATGCGACAAAGTTGGGCGATAAAACGGGACCCTGACCAGTTTCGAAGAGTTTTTCGCATAGTGTAGAGGCTATTTATAAATATAAGCGTCTGAATTTTTTTGGGTGTATTTATTATTTTTTTGTTATTACACATTTTTTTCGTTCTAAAATGGTAGATATACTAGATTTATTCTATATCATTCGACGATGTAAATCATTACAACCTGACAAACATTTATCAGATCTGGCAACGTCGTTTTAATAAACCATTACGATGTGCCATTTCGTGTAATAAATTATAACGTTTTCACGTATGTGTGCCTCGCTCAAACGTTGCCAAATATGACGAAAAGCAACTTAACCGAAATTAATTTCAGTCCAATATGGCGTACGATAAATTGCCGTCAGTTGTCTAATTCTAATACTTTTACGTCGAGAAATTGAACTCTGATTCGGAACTTTGCCATTATGGCAAGTATAATGGTTCGATTCCTGCCTTTCGCGTGTTATATATTATTTTCGAATGTCGTAGTACGTAGGCGGTTTTCGTATAACATGTTCCAGAGAGTGGTTTTATTAAATTTTATATTTCGGTTTTATATTAGATTTCCTTTTATGAGTATTAAACTTATATACACGTTTTACTAGATGTGTTTGTGTGCTAGAAAGAATAGACGTTTAATATTTCACACATTGGAAAAAATAAGATGAGTAAAAAGCAAATAAAATATTTATTTTGCTAATATTTGTAGCCTTTAAGTAATATGCTGATATCATAAAGTTTGAACGTTTCAAGTAAAACAGATAGAAAAAATCAAAAACTCTGCATTTAGAAAACAATTATCCATGGTAGATTAAATTGGCTATTCCTCTAAAGTTACACAAGAATATTTAGTTTTAATTATTGTCTATTATTATAATAATAATAATAATAGCTCCCGTATAGAGCGTTCGACGCCTTGGGAGTAGCAAGGTACAGCTTGCCATGCTAAAGCCGTTCGGT
Organism: Sitophilus oryzae; assembly: GCF_002938485.1. Taxonomy (NCBI): domain Eukaryota; kingdom Metazoa; phylum Arthropoda; class Insecta; order Coleoptera; family Curculionidae; genus Sitophilus; species Sitophilus oryzae. Next base: position 5,976,440 of record NW_022146304.1, on the reverse strand, counting down.
ATACAAGGAAGGTAATGTGGCACTACGCTTCAACCACCTATTATTACCTCAGGATTGTGAATCTCAAGTACTCATTTAAGGGTGAGTCGACCTAAGTACCCAAACTATTTTTATTTTAATAAAAATAGTCGTCTGATGCAATGCCGGGTGTAGGATTCGAACCCACACCTTGAGATTGGTAGACGAGAGCCTGTATCTCTACACCACCGGGCACCTATTGTCTATTATTATTAATTACAATATAGTAAAAAAAATATATTTCCAAAACTTAAAATCGTAAAACTTCAAGGCAACAGTGACTAACTTTTCTGGCGGTTCACCTTTTATCGGCTTAAAATCCATGGTGTTAACTATTTAAAAAATTGTCTAATTATTTCTTATTTCTGAATGGATTTATATCAAACCATGCTGTGTATTAACAAAAGTATCGTTCACAGTTTTCTTTTAAAAACAATAAGGGAACGTTGCTTTTTAAAAATATCCAAGGACCATATTTTTGTTGACATCGGGTCAATCAATCACAGTATTACCCATCAAGCAATACTACTGTTATATTAATCCAAGGCTAAAGGTAATAAACAAACATAACATATACAATTTTATATACTAATTCATTATAATAAAATTAAATAATAAAAATATTGTAATTATATTCCTGCAGATTAAGTGAGTTAAGTTGTTCCTGCAGATTAATTGAGTTTATTCTTAAATAATATCAACTATAAAAATAAATGCGTGTTGAAATATTAATCTTGTGGAATATACATATATCAACATATAATGAGATGTAATTAACGAAATATCATCGTAACAACAGATATTTTAGAAACGTCTAGATTTACTTATTTCACTGACATTTATGAAAAAAGGTCCTTTGTCTCGGGTATTGTATCAGACACGTCGTGGAAAAAAAGTTTTGCCTCGTAGCTCGAGGCAAAACGAAATTAAACGAGACAACAGAAAACAACTGAAAGTCGTCAAAAAAAATCCACCACGCCCTTCCCCGCCATTTTGCGAGTAGTTTCGAGGCGTTTTTAAGAAATGAAAGTATGTCAGGACAAACGGAGATAAGCTGAGGCAACCGGATATAAACAGAGACGAGACAAAGTTAGGCGAGGAAACAAGACCTTAACCTGCTTCGAACTATTCTCCGCATAGTGTAGAGGGTGTAACAGAAATACGTTGATTGAAAAAATTGAAAAGATACGTAACCTAAAGGGCAAATTCGTGACAAGGCTGATTTAATTTCCCGTTACGTCACAAGTGCTCTACAGTGGAGACACCAATCGTTCTACGGTCAACACATAAAATACTTATTTTCTCTAATTCGGCCAGCGAAGGCATATCAAAGACGGTGTGGATCTGAAATCGACAGTGTTGCCATATTAAAATGTGTAATATATGTAATACGTTTGACGAAAATATCTTTGGTTGAAAAATCCGCATTTATGTATTGAAAATGTATTCATGTTAAACATAGGATAAATAATAAAAATAAAAAATCTTTTATAAGTACTGAGTGTGTCGTATGATCGAAAAAAATCGTTTAGTTGGCTTGGAAATGACGATTTTTTATATTTACCATAATATCTTACATATCCAATAACAGCGATCATTTTCAAGCCAACTCTGACGCCGTTCTTTGATTAATCATCGTATTATTAACGTACTGTACCCAAAATCCGTAAATCTACGAATTAACCAGTAGTCCTGGCAACACTATCCCCGGCAACCACTCACTCTGTCGACTGAAAGCAGAACTACGGTACAGTATTCTTTATACGCTGCGCTGTAAACGCGCGCAACGGCGCAGAGCTAAACTAATTCTCAGAATTCTCGGACAGGCTGACGGTAACGCCAACTACATCTCGGACAGGTTTTGTGCCACAAAATCGCCCATAAGGTTGCGCATTTTCTTATTTCTTCAATCAACGTTAATACGGTTTGTTTTTCATATTGGTTTTTACGTATTTCCCGAATTGGCCCATAATGCTAAGACAATGTTTTAGCATTAACTATAATTTTATCATTTTTTCAGTCAGTGTTGCCAGAATTGAAGGATTTCCTTCAACATGAAGGATTTGAAAGTCAAATTTCGTCGATTGAAGGACTGAAGGATTTTTATCGAAAAAGAAGACAATATGAAGGTTTTTTGCAGTTTTGCACAATAAAAATTGTTAAAAGAGGTAATAGGAGTATTTATTGTTTTTCGGACATCTATTTTTTTTACTTTAACGGCATTTAATTAAGGATGCCTCAGTTTAAAGCAATGTTGCTGTCAAAAAGTCCGCAATTCAAAAATTTTTAAAATTTAACAAAAAATTCATACATTTTTATCTTTGAACATGTCTTATTACACACATACCATAACTAAACCAAAGGAAAATGAAAAAAAAAACATATCTAATAAATCACCTGATCACGGCATCTTCCACGATTAATTATTCTCGATTCAAGCAGTCATAGTAAGCAATGCATTTTTTTAAACATACTTTATAATACTACTGCTGCTGTCGAGTATCTATCACAGCATTTTTAATCGTGTTTTATTTAAATTACCGGAAATAGGGTTTTAAAAATTTTCCCCTAATTATAAAGTAGGTAAAATACACGAAATTTGGCGATTTTTCACAAGATCTGAAATTTTTTGAAGGATTTTTATGAAGGATTTTTAAGGCGTCGTTGAAGAATTCGGTCGAAAATTTCTGCCAACACTGCTTTCAGTAACTATTAATGAAAGGATTGAGGAACGGCCACTGCACGAAAAGTAAATATCTACCCGCCAATTAAACAAAGAAAATCTCAAACTTTATAATCACCTGTACACGAACCTTAATCCCTAGCGATCCCGGCAAATACTAGCCGCGTCCCGAAGGAACTATCAATGATATCGATACCGGTAATTTCCCCAAGGAGTAAAGAGCTCATGTAAGGAACGTTGCCGGATCAATGATTAATGCGCGAACGTACAGGAAAAAGTTATTGTTTCGACCGTATTGTTTCACGAGCGTCAGAAAGAAGTCGAAAGTCGTACAAAGGAAAATCATCAAAAAAATATATCTTTTTAAGAAGTAATATTCTCCTGTGCGCCCTTTTATTTAAAATTTATTTCTAAATAAAAACATATCGTATGATCGAAAAAAACTAGCATACTTTACAAAAAATCGTGTTCTACCAGCCCTGAAAATATTTGCACTTCTAAACGTTCTCCAATATAAACTCACCGGCAAAAAATAACCGGCCACCAAAAATTAGACCCAATTTCAAAGTTGGATTTCTCGCGAACCACTCATTAGATTTTGATATTTTTTTTAAAATTGTAAATTAATTCCTTTTTAACGGATGCTACGTCAGAAATTTTTATTCCGAATTTATTTTGAGCATATACAGGGCACAACAATAAGACGAAGTTTTTTGCCCGAACTTTGTAACACCTTGTAGGGTGCACCAGAGGTAGTAGCTATTGCTAAATTAAATCACATTGTAGCTTCATCTTTTGTGAGCATTTTGTTTTTTTAATCACTACATTATCTCTTTTTGTATTGGAGATATATGCTGTTTTAAAACGAACGTCTCGGAAAAATGCTTCGCAGGCAAAAAGTTTTATGTGTAAATAATCAAGGCGACATAGGCGAAAACGGATTTATGAGTATTTGCAATATGACAACAACGGCTGTCAAATTAAAAAATGCCATTATCTGTAACGGATGTTGCTCGTATTGTGGCTTTAATTGAGGATGGGCGAAGTGAACGTTATGCCCCCGATACCCTGGGTACTAGATATATTTAGTCGTTTAGGTATATAACAGTCCAGGATTCCTGGAATCGGTATATGGAAACGGGAAATTTCACCAGGCGAGTGGACACTAGATATTAGTCCCTTAAAATTTCTTTACCTTTCTTTTTAATTTTCATGTATTAGATAGTTTTCAGATTAAACTTACCTACGTTCTGATCAGTGGCGGATACAGAGGGGGGGCCCATAGGACCCGGGCCCCCCCTAAAGCCTGTAAATTGTGTCAAATATTAGGCTTTTGGGTTAAAAATGGCGCTCTAAAAAGCATATTCCACATTACTTTTTATTTTGGAGCCCTCTAAAATAAATTCCTGTATCCGCCCCTGGTTCTGATGTTTGACTTGTTTTTAAAGCTTTTAGTATTGAAAATACTTCTGGGCGCGTTTATATGGGACCCATCTTTGAAAAAGCAACATGCTAGATGCGATGTGGTACGGCCGAGTTCAATAACCTGCCTAATCATCAACTTGTCAACACGTAAGAGTTTAGCCGGCGTTGCAAGGACGTTCGAGGACCGAGGCCGAAACGAGGTCTTATCAGTGGGCCAACTATTTTATGGATATGGATGTTTAGTATGGGCCGGCGGATAAAAAAGCCAATATTATAAAAGAGTTATGCGTCAAGGCATATGGATTGTTAGGTACAGTTTGACTATTTTAATTTAACTCTTTCCGTATGCGAAGCAAGGGGCAAATTATATATGAAAGAGCGGACTCACATAAATAATAAATTTAGACTAATGCAATATTTTTTCTCGGCGCGTAGGATAGATAGGTAAATGCATTAAAGGGAATAATTAATTAAATCATTAGGTTCCAAAACATAATAACTCGGGTCTCGTCGGATCTGCTGATACATTTTTCTAAAATTTAGGCTAGTGGACTTATATTTTTTATGATTATTATTTGTTTAATTAACAACTTAGGACAAAAGAAAAAATACTTAAAGAAAAAGCTTGCATGGTATCCACCGCCAACAGGCGTAAAAACAAATGAAGCCAAGGCGTTGCTAAATATTTATTGGGATAAGTTTTTATTGTTTGAATATTGTTGTAAATAATAATTATCATTTGAATTGGAATTATCATCATCTGAATTTCGGATATGATATAGAACTGATAAATTGGACCAAATATATTTATTGCAAGGTATGCAAAGATATATTTTTGTTAACTTTGCAAATACTTAAGGCATGCAATAATTTTAAAAAAATTTGACGTGAGATTAGTTCATAATTGGAAGTTTTGAATGATAAAGATTTGAATTATTATGGGTCTGTTTTGTTTAAGAAGCTAACAAATAATTTCAAAAACTCAACTATCAAAATATAATGGTAGCAAATTTTTAAAAATATGCATAGGTATAATGTTCTGTATTAATTGGACATACTGAATGTAAACTTTGTAAACTAAGTGTAGGGAAATTAAAACAACTTTGAGTGCACGTCATCAATGACACCATGCGTCGTCTTCTGGAGTTTGCTGGTGGTCGTATTATGATGTGCAACCAAAGTTATTTTAATTTCCCTATAGGTATAGTTGCTGCAATCGATAATATATTTTGCTGCTTATTTTCATCATAACAAAATCCGTTATGATGAAACCGTCAATACCGCTACTCAGTACTCATATTATGGGCACCTATGTATCTTAAATCTCATAATGATGTTTAAAAATACATAGGTACATACTGTGAGTAGTGGTTGTGACGGTTTTTTATTAGGTATGATGAAAAGAAGCTGCAAACTAAATTATCGTTGAAGCCAACTATATTTTAATTTATTTTTATCTACAGTAAATGGCACGGTACGGGGTTCAAAATACGCCTATACTGTGAGGCAACTCAGTTCGAGTATAAATTAACATTTACATTCAAGGATACCCATGTATATTTCCATTGAAATATGCAAAGACGTCACAAGTTTAGGTTAAATTAAAATTTGGTTTTAGTTTGTTTTGCATTAATAAAATATAGACCTAATCTAAACTTAATCTAAACTGGCCCCCTTTTTTGCATAATTCGAGCTCCTACGTGTAGGAGCCCGTCATAGTGTCGTGACCGTGATCGTGACCATGCACGAATCCGCACACGTTCATCTCCATCATTAATATTTTCCTAACTAAATTCTTCACTTTTACAAAAAGCCATCACGATAAAAATCAAATTGCATTGCGAACGGTTAATTGTTCATTATACGTATCTGGAATATATTTGTGAATGGCGATTAGCGGATACGTTTACGTTAGACTGCCGGAGTGCTGACGTCTCGAATATCAAAGTGCTTTCCAAACAAGGTTTACTTTTATATTTCTATTGAGCTCTTCCAAATGACGTCACAAGTTAATATAAAATGTAAAAAAAACAGGTGATTGCCGACAATCGCCGACTTGTGTCTGGTATGTTCAATACGCCTATGATGGTTGCGCATGTTGCAAAATCTGTGAATTCTTTCGATGCGTTTGTTTAAAGCAGCGTATCTCCAACACAAACAGAGATAATGTCGTGATTAAAAAAACAAAATGCTCACAAAAGATGACGCTACAATGTGATTTGATTCAGCAATAGCTACTACAGCTACTGCACCCTACAGGGTGTTACAAAGTTCGGGCAAAAAAACTTCGTCTTATTGTTGTGTCCTGTATATGCTCAAAATAAATACGGAATAAAAATTGCTGACGTAGCAACCGTTAAGAAGGAATTAATTTACAATTGAAAAAAAAATCATCAAAATCTAATGAGTGGTTCGCGAGAAATCCAACTTTGAAATTGGGACCAGTTTTTAGTGGCCGGTTTTTTTTTGCCGGTGAGTGTATTATCCAAAATAGTTGCACTTATTTAAGATTCAACCTGCATATACCATAGTGATATTTTGGCTAGTTTATTATCACTATCGTGAAATGCACTCTGTACGAAAAATAAAACTGAAAACTTAAAAGAAACATTTTTCCATATGTGTAGAATTACATTGAACACCCAGTATGTATTTTTGCTGACCAGATTATAGATGCAGTCTTTACTTAACATCGTATTGCCTATGTCTAGAGATAATTAATTAATAAGAAATGAAAAACAAAATACGCAAAATGACAAACGATTAACACAAGTAAAGCATTTTCGTTCAAGAAATTTTCATTCTCCATCCATTCTTTCACTAAAATAGTATCATTGCATTTATTTAAAGGTAAGTATAACTAGCTACTACTAAAACAATATCAATATCGATAATTTCCCTAAGGAATGACGAGTTCGAGCGCACCAAGTTCTCACATCATAATAAATGCAGATATGTATCGAAAAAAAGCATTGTTCCCCAGGTTGTCGCAGTTGAACCGAGGAGATGTGACGTCAGAGCGGTTAAATATTTGATGTATTGACGCGGTGCGAGTGAAGCGGAAGTTTTTTGGGATAGGTTAGTATCGAGAACAGGACTGGAGTGTGAATTTTTCAGTTTAAATCTACAGTTTCAATGATAGCAAAGAAAAGTTTGTGTTGTAAGGAATCCCCAAATACAGATTCTAGTTTAAATCCAGAAAAATATATTTAATCTTATTTTTTTTTAAATATTACACTTGGCCTAGCAGATTACTTTACATTTTCTTTGTTTATCTGCTAAAAAATTAAAGTTTTCTTGAATAGTTGTATTTAGATATTGTAAATAATGTTTTTCTTTGTTCTTTGTGATTTCTTTTTGTTTCTTACGGCAGGAGAATATATATACCTCTTAAAAAGTTAAGCATTTTTTGTCTGTCAGGCAAATTTGTTTTATTAGTATAATACCACTGACAAATTGGTCTACGTTGGATCAATGCAGTAGTATTTACAACAAATAACTTTTTTATTTTGGAGGTTTCTTCTAGCGGTGAAAAAAAGAAGTCTTCAAAGTTAAGAAATTAATCATAAAAAATACTTTTTCTAATAAAATTTAAAATAATTTACAATACAGGGTGGTCCGAACTGTATTCCGGAAACTTCGGCAGCATATTCTCCACACTAAAATACGTAACAAAGTTCGTATAAATGTATTTCCTAAAATGCTTAGTTTCGGAGATACAATGTGTAGAAGTCTCATTTTTATTTCGATTTTTTCCAAATAATTTCTGAAGTAACGTCAATATTTGGATGAAAATTGGTTTGGTTTGGTTTGGTTTGGTTGGTTCTTAAAAGAAACATTTTTCCATATGTGTAGAATTACATTGAACACCCAGTATGTATTTTTGCTGACCAGATTATAGATGCAGTCTTTACTTAACATCGTATTGCCTATGTCTAGAGATAATTAATTAATAAGAAATGAAAAACAAAATACGCAAAATGACAAACGATTAACACAAGTAAATTTTTACGTAGAAAAGGTCTCTTGGTAAAAATCGTTCCGAGTAATGGTTCTCGAGATATTTGGAATCGAAATTATCAATACCTGTCATCATTGACATAAATTGAACATGTTGACTAAATAGTTATTAGACTGAAACCATAAATTTGAAATGTTTTTGTGTCAAAAGTTCAACAGAAACGGTTTTATCGTCATTTTTTCACAGAAAAAATTATGATTAATTTAGAAAAGTAAAAATTTCTCAAATTTATTTTTTCAGTCAAATAACTGTCCACTCAACCTGGTGAGGGTGTTTATTTTTTGTCAATAATGGCATCATGTATTGACTATTTCCATTCTAAATATCTAAAAGAACTTAAAAGAACGGTTCCTCGTAGCGATTTTTAACAAAATACATTTTTTACGTAAAAAGTCACGGAGATGTTTAACACAGTAGTTTTATACAGTTACGGACCAAAAATAATTACTCTTCAAAACAGTTAAAACACATGTAAGTGGCGCCCCCTACAAATAGAACTAATATTGACATCAAAATCAAATTTCTCATGTCAAAAAACTGCCAGATACCAATTTTCATCCAAATACTGACGTTACTACAGAAATTATTTAGAAAAAAATCGAAATAAAAATGCAACTTCTACACCCTGTATCTCCTAAACTAAGCATTTTAGGACTTACATTTATACGAACTTTTTTACTTATTTTTACCTACAGAATATGCTGGTGAAGGATTACAGTTCGGACCACCCTGTATACTCTCCATTTTTTATGTCTAAATTTAGTAATTTCACTAAAATCAGCCGCTGCTACAAATCCGACCATTTTTTATGCTCTTACTTTCATGATATCACAGCTATACAAGTTGGAGAAATACTACAGTGAGAGAACTGTTACCGTAACACCAAACTAAGCTAATCCAGATTAATTCTGTTAAAGGCAGATCGTGGTAAAACTGCCATCACACGCAAAACTTTTAACTCCTCCAGTCTTTATATAGGTCAGGATTAACCCAATTATACCCTAGTAAGCTCGTGTGCGTATACTATAAGGCAATTAAAAGTTGTCAAAAATTAACAGTGATTCATGAGAACTCTTTATTTAAGTCATTTTTTCCGTGTTGATGGTCACACCTTTATTTTGGACACACCTTTTTAACGTGTCCTGGTTGTGATTAAACGAACTTCTCTGGTATATAATTAATTTTGTTTTTTGTTGGTTTTGCGAGTCTTTAACAGATTTCTGCTAAACATGAGGGCGTGTAGTTAATTTACGTATAATGAAAAAGATTTATATTCATTCTGAGCTAACCCATTATTTAGCAGTGTCTGAAAACGAAGATACTAGTCCTTAACTATTAGGTATTCTATTTTAATAAACAAAAACATACAAAAATATATGTATAGTTCATACCAATTAAACTTTTAGTCGCGTGATTAAGCTTGACCGGCACAGCGTTGCCCACTTTATATATTTTCTTTTAATGAAAATATATTAGCACCGATTAGGTATACTATATGTATACAGATAAAAATCTTATCCTTAATTCGTGGTACGAAAATTGTTTTTTATGACGATGTGCAAACGAGTAAAATTTCCTGTGCGCAAAAATAAATTCGCGTAAAATAACAATAAACAGCGTAATAGAGAGATATCGCTAAACCGAATAGCGTGCATGGACGTTAATAAGGCCAGGTGTTATTTCCTTTACGAGAGGTGGTATTAACTCTCTTCATTTATAGTTATCGGATCGGAAAGAAATTTGTTCGCGTCGCGTCCGCTGTTTAAACTTAACCTAACTTTGAATTTAAAACTTTGAAATTGTTTTGTTTACTAGGTATTTTAAAACTAAAGGGCTAAAGTGCTTATTTCCAGTGCTTTATTGTTCAACGTCTGCCAGTGGGTTTAGGACAACAAGCAACAAATTCTCCTAGAAGGGCTAAGTCGTCATCTGCTGTAAACCTAAGCCTCTTTATAGGTTCTTTAATTTTGGAAGAGGTGGAATCCATATTTTGGGCCATATTTATTTAATTAAAACTAATCTTAGCCACTTAAATATCAAATTACCTAACAAAACTAAAGTAATAATTCAAAACAATTCAAACATAACCTAAAATAAAAGATCTCGCCGGCCGGCCCCGGTTGTCAAATACCCGCACATGCCCATTTAAGCAATTTTTAAATGTTATTTAGAAATAGCGCTTGGTGTAATTGATCCGCAATTTACGTCAGGCGGTAACGTTATTAGCGGGTGTTGCGTTAAAAATTGACTCGCTCATATCGTAACCATGATAAGGTGCGCGTAAATACTGCATAACGTTATTCGGTTTTGCGATATATCTCTAATAACTGTGCCGGTCAGGCGCTGTGCACAATTTTAGAGGCCATTAGTGGGCGTACTATGTGCGCAAACTAATAACCTAACTAGTACCCGATTCCGAAAATTGGAACCACGAAAAACCATAAAGAAAAAACAAAGTTTATTATATAATCTATAAAATTATTTGTATAATCTGTGATATTAGGAAACAAAAATGAATTAATTAAAAATATATAGTTATTATTTACATCTACAAAATTCACCTCCTTAACAGCACTTAAGGGGCATAACTGGCCATTATTACCGCTTTTCCGTTCAAAATGTTCTAATAAGGTTCCGATAATTTTTTTGCATTAAACTATCTTATACACTTCGCACTAAAAGAAGTTCTAAAAAGAATAATGTTCGACTACGAGGTCTGCTAGTAAACATTTTTAAGCTTAAAGTACTACAACACAACGTCATGCGTATATTAGAAAGAAGATTTTTTTACGAATAATTTGATACCATACACTCGATATTTCGAGTCAAATTGTCTTTATAAACCGCATGTTATAATTTCAAATAAACCATATGCGAAAATGCCAAAAGGTGACATATGATGATCTGATCATTCTATTCAGAGTATCAAATAAATATAAGAAATAATAAATTTAATATAAATAACTTTATATCAAATAAGCAAAAAAATACCGAGGGTGCCATTTAAAAATCAAACAGTTATAGGAATATAATAGACTCTTAATAACTATAAAAATCAACAACTTTCAAGTATGTCACTGTTAAAAAATACAGCTAGGGACTAGACAATCCCGTATTCCCTTGTAAAATACATCCAGGTCCCAATACGCCTGATTTAATCTCGGGAACATCGCTTAATTAAGAGACGCGAAGCGAAAAGAGCGAGAGAGAGACAGAGAGAGATGCGCTAATACAATTAATTAAAGGCAAACAAAGCCGGATGAGGAAGTCGACGTCTTCGGTATCGGTTCTGTTTGTTCGGGCGATTTTCTCAACGTCTGCGTCGAGACCAACGTCGTCGTCGCAGCTTATTTTCCGATGGGTATTTTGTCGAAAGGGCTTTGGCTTTCCTTTGTCGAGGTTTGGTTTGACAATATATGGAACAATTAGTTCGATTACAAAAAGCTAATACGTAATCAATAGTGAATACAGGACGATATCGTTGACAATGTAAAATTTTGTGGTGCAATAATATAGAACCACAGCTATACCTCGAGAAAAGTTATTGGATTAAACCGTGAGCACTCGAAGGAGGTAGATGTCCACTCCTCGAAGGAAGCAACATCTGTTGTCAGAGGAGGATGGGAAATACTCTGTCCCCCCTACAACAGAAAAATCCCCATGTATGATGAGTTATTCAAAAACACAATAGATCTGTAAGGTCGCGGTGATTAACTGAGTGGGGGGTAAGGGGTTGCGAAATCAATCGGTTGGGATCGAAAGCACATGGATCGACTTCAAGAACATACTTATTGAGTCAGAGCAAGAAGCAATAGGAAAGGAAAATCGCAGGAAGACCAAGGACTGGATGACGGAGGACATATTAAAATTGATGGACGCCAGAAAAGAATTAAAGGACAAAAACGAGCAGGCATACAGAGATATAAACAGAACAATAGAGGATAAGATAAGGAAGGCAAAAGAGCAGTGGTTAAATGCACAATGCAGAGAAATTGACGAGCTGCAAAACCAACATAAGGACAGAGAGCTTCACGAGAAAATACGTGAAGCCGCAGGTCACTGGAAGCCCAAGCAAGTGTCCCTAATAACAAACAAAAATAATGAACTCGAATTAGACCCTGACAAACAAAAACTTATATGGGAAGAATACCTGAAGGACTTGTTCGGAGACGAAAGAATCCCTGCAGGGCCAGTCCTCAAAAAAGAAAACCACCTAAGGATTCTCACGTCCGAAGTATCTCGAGCAATCGTCGAAATCAAAAATAACACGGCACCGGGCGAAGAAAAATAAAGCAAGGAAGTGCGAGGACCACAGGACCATCTGCCTTATGAGCCATGCTGCTAAGATAATTATGAGGATCATTTTTAATCGGATACGCTCCAAGTGCGACAACTACCTAAGTCGATCGCAGTATGGCTTCAGAAGAGGAACAGGAACAAGAGAGGCCATCCTGGGCCTAACCTTAATAGCTGAAAGATATTTGGAGGTAAAGAAAGATCTTTATGTCTGCTTCGTAGACTACAAGAAGGCTTTCGACCGCATACAACATGAAAAACTAATAGACATCCTCCAGGAAATCGGAGTAGATAACCATGACATCATTGTAATTCGTAATATATACTGGAACCATAAGGGATGCGTCCGAACATCAACTGGAAACACCTCTTACGTAGATATCCAAAGAGGGGTACGTCAAGGCTGCCTCCTCTCCACATTGTTATTTAATGTGTACTCGGAGTACATAATCAAACAATCGGAAGATCGAGCTGAAGGAGCTAAACTAAATGGAATAGTAATTAACAACCTCCGTTACGCAGATGACACCGTAGTGATCGGACAGTCTAAAGAACAGCTACAGACTCTGATGCACATCCTAACAGGTGCACAGTACCAGAATGGGTTCGGAGGTAAACGCATCTAAGACCAAAACTATGGTGTTTTCTCGGACCTCTCAAGATCACCCCCAATTGGACATTGTTATTAATAACACCACTTTACATAATGTACAAAATGTACTGTTACCTGGGCAGGGAAATAAACAGTCAGCTCGACCACTCTATAGAGATTAAAGGGAGAATAGAAATCGCTCGTGCAGGATTCGTTAAGATGCGAAGCGTACTCTGCAACCCGCGTTTGTCCATAGGGGTAAAGTTGAGAACACTTAAGTGCTACGTTTGGCCTTTGTTGCTATACGGATGCAAAACTTGGACCCTAAAACAGGAGGACCTCAGGAAGGTGGAGGCATTCGAAATGTGGCTATATAGGCGAATGCTACGTATAAGCTGGACCACTAGAACAACAAATGTGGAAGTACTGACCAGAATGAACACCCGTACCCACTTAGTCAACACAACAAAAATAAGGAAAACCGCTTACCTCGGGCATATAACGAGACACGAAGAGTACGAACAGCTTCAACTAATACTTCAAGGTAAACTCGAGGGAAAGCGCGGCATAGGAAGGGAGAAGAAATCGTGGTTTCGAAATATACAAGATTGGACAAATATTTCAAACGGGAATACTTTAATACATCGAGCCCAACATAGGGAAGATTTTGCCATAGTGGTCGCCAACCTCAACGGAGACGGCACCTAGGAGGAGGAGGACTCTGTGGATGACATCTCTTACCTGGATCTTTTGTCGTATCCACTCTATTTTTTGCGGTCTCTCTTGGTTATTCCCAGCATATTTAGTTCCATTGGGCGTTGTGAGACCTGTACTTTCCTTATGATATCCGTTTTAAGTGATCAAGTTTCGTATGCATAGGTCATGAATTTTAATAACTAATAGCATTTATGGAAACCAGTAAATTATTGAGTTTATGCTACGTTATATTTTAACTAGCCGGCAAACGACCGTTTTAGTGGGATTAAGTCATAATAATCAAAAATTGAGGAAGGATATATTATATTCTGGAATAAAGGGCTAGAACAAGGCAGACAGAAACATAAGAGCAGATAATTAATACTATTGAAACTAAAAGAGTTTTGGATTTCCATTGACTTTATTTATTTTGATCAGCACAACGTTTCGGTTTGGTGAGAACTACATAGCTTTTATACTACAGCCAGATATTCACTCGTTAAGAAGTTGTCAGTGATCCTTCTGATCGAAACGTTGTGTTGTAAAATAAATAAAGACAATGGAAGTCAGATATTCTTTTAGTTTCAATACTGAATTGACTACAGTGACTACATTGTCTACCACATTCAGAGAGGAGTTAATATTATGTTATGCATTTTTTATTTTAAAATACATTGATGGCCTATTTGTTATTTTAAGTTTACATAAGGCGACATAAAATTCGAAAAACCTGGGTTTTTATAAGTTCCAAACAAGAGAATATACAGGGTGAGTCTTAAATAAGTGCAAATATTTTAGGGGTGGTATATTTCGATCCCAGGAACACGTTCATTAGGTTCTTTCGCAAAAAAGGATGTTGAAAATCGTGTATTTTCTTTAAAACGTTCCAGTATATTATAGAAAACTTTGTTGATAGATACTAGTTTGTCCATTGTTTGAAATAAAGCATTAGAAATCAAATTCAATATAAGCGGATTTCACAACGAATATTAAGTAAAAAATTGAAGTCTCTGCTCTAATTGACGAAAAACGAGGCTACTAACGAGGTTAGAATCGCGTCGCTCGTGAAATACGTCCCGGCCCGATACGCTTAATTTCGTCTCGACAACGTCAGTTAATTAAGAGGAGAGTGAAGTACAGTGAGGACGCCTTAATACAATTAATTAAAGGCAAACAGAGCCCCGAAGAAAGGACCTCGACGTCTTCGGAAACGGTCGTGTTTGTTCGGACTATTTTTTGAGTGATTGCGACGGATCTATCTTTATTATAGCTTCTCTGTAACCCTTCTCAGGGTATTTTGTCATAAAGTGTTTTACGTTATATTAATTAATTTATTCGATTTTATAATGCAAATATCTACAAGAACAAATTCAGACTTTTTAATTTTCCATTAAAAAAATTAAATTCCGTTTAGACCGAGACATTTAATTTTCTATTTTTTTATTCAATATTAGAGTCCCAACTGTCAGAACCAATTACTCGGTACATTCTCGATATAGTCAGCTCGAACCTCTACAAAGGGAAACTAAAGTCCTTTTCCACTGAAGACCTATCGGAAAATAAGGCAATCGAACACGCAATCACACAACCAATTTCCAAGATGTCGACATCCTCTCTTCCGGTTCTGTTTGCTTTTAATTAATTGCATTAAGGCGATTCTCTGTGCTTCACGTCTCTTAATTATCTGACATACTCGAAACTAAATCTGACGTATCGTATCGGATCGTACTTTAGGAGAAATGCGATTCTAACCTTGTTAGTAGCTTCGTTTTTTCGGCCCAATAAAACTAGAAATTGGGTTTTCTTAATAGGCTTTGTTAAATCTGATTATATCGAATTCAGACGTCAATATAATACTATGATTTATTGTATTTTAGTCGACATTGATGATTATTCTAACGAGATATTAAGTGAATTGCTTTCTTGGGTTGGTTAATATTGGTTTCTTGGGATTCAATTTAATATTTAAGTATTACTGTATAATATAGCACATTGAGAGTAGGCTAAAGGGTAATGGAGAGAGGCATGTTTGGTATCAACAAAAGCGACAGAGGTTTAAAGACATAGTTGAACAGATAGCTGGAATGAAATGGAAATGACGATATGGTCATATGACGAGAACTTCAAAGAGCTGGTGGACTAAAAGAATATTGTAATGGCTTCCACGAGAAGATATATGTAATAGAGGTAGACAACCGACGGGCTGCGCGCTGGAACGATTGAATCGCTCGGAATTGAATAATGACCAGTCCAGGCCTATGTCCAGTAGTGAACAGTGATGGCTATGCGATGACAGTTGGTTATTCCCAGTGCTACCATTACCCTAACCTTGCCACTTTACTGGCTTTTTCGTTGACTTGGATGCCGCTGTGTCCCGGCAACCAGAACGAAAACTGCGTGTATGAAAAAATCAATGAAGAGGCACTGAAATGGGAAAAAATGTATGAATAATAGCTAAGTGGATTCTACACGTTTCTAATATCGGTATGATGATACATGATATGTGATATCTGAAATATACGTCAATTAGGCGACGCGACGGGATTGGAATAAAGGGTTCCGTATCTCCGGTCTGTCAGTTTCAAGCCCTTAATTACTATTCGATTCGCATCTGGCCGCGTCTGACGGACGGACTGTATTCGTCCGGCCGACCGCCTTTATCCGTCCGGGATTTGCTCGTGATTAATGTAATCAAATTTCGATTGTTCTTTCCTAGC
This sequence comes from Sitophilus oryzae, assembly GCF_002938485.1. Lineage (NCBI taxonomy): Eukaryota > Metazoa > Arthropoda > Insecta > Coleoptera > Curculionidae > Sitophilus > Sitophilus oryzae. The sequence goes on along the minus strand of NW_022146304.1, from coordinate 5,959,992 downwards.
TTTTTTCGCTTGTCGTTTTAAAATTATATCTATACGTACCGGTACCAGGACCGGTACTTTTGAAATATTCCGGTACCGGTACCGTCTTTTACAAGACCGGAAGACCGGTTTCAATCGATACCGGGAGACCGGTTTCAATCGGTACAAAAAAATAGATTTATATATTGCATGATCGAAAAAAACAGTTCATTTCATATATAAAATTATAAGGGGGATGTAATCGATGTTCATTTCCAAGCCAACTGCACGCCGTTTTTTTTTCGATCATATGGTATGATACGGTCAGGAACATGCAATGTAATTTATTTTGATTTATGTTTGTAAAATAACATCTTATTTCTGCTCCATTTATATCTAAGAACAACAGCTTCCAGTACTTTTTCCATTTTTCATAAGTAAAGAGAACGTTGGACAAGAAATCAAGAATATGCCGGAAATGTGAACATAAACAATGAGAATCTTAACTGAGATATAACATTATAACGGTAACGGATAGATTTACGATATATTTCGAGAAATCTAATGTATCCCTCAAAATACCGTATTTATTACGTTACCGTATTTACTTAACGTTACAGGCACGAGAACATTCTATTCTGTGATATATATATATATATATATATATATATATATATATATATATATATATATATATATATATATATATATATATATATATATATATATATATATATATATATATATATATATATATATATAGAAATAAAATCATGCTATAACAATATAAAATGGATCAAATTGACAATTAATGATATACAACAAGATTTAGAAAGCATTCTTCCTATAGATATTTTTAATGAGTATTCGGACAGATTAAGATCGGCTTATGAACGAAGATTTAAAAAAGTTAAAACTTGTAATTTAAAAAATTTTAATAATCTTAAATTATCCAATAATAATAAAAGTGAACTGTTCTTGAACAATTCAAAATGGTTTAAAAATTTAACAGATATAGATATACCAAAGGATGTTGTAGATTTTCTTTCACTAGGCCCAAAATTTGGTATCTCACCAATTGGTTTAAATATGAATGTGGGGCACTATTTGGCAGATATCGAAAATATAATTTACGAAATACCTGATGAAAATAAAAAATATCCTCAGAGCTAAAATTACTAACAATATTACGAATTTTCAAAATCAAACACGTTTTTGTAAATTGACTTTTTATTCAGAAACAATATTTAATAACAAAAAGTTTTAAGACAGTGTCCTAATTTATATATATTGCAAGCAGACAAGGGTGGGTGTACTGTGGCTATGAGCAAGACTGATTATATCTCCGGGACTTATCAACTTCTAAGTGATTCCAACACCTATAGATCTGTAAATAGTGATCCAACAACCAAGACACAGAGACATCTCAATGATATCATAAAAAAGCTTAAATCGGAAAACGAAATGAGTGAAACAACAGCAAAAAATTTGACAATTTACAAATCCATCTGTTCCAAATTGTACTGTTTACCAAAAATACATAAGCAGAATGTACCTTTAAGACCAATTGTAAGTTCTATAGGATCAGCTACCTACAACTTAGCTAAGTTTCTCTCTGATATTTTAACACTATCTATGTCAACTAGAACAGACTATAACGTACGAGATACATTCTCGTTTGTAAATCGAGTAAAAAATAAACAACTACCAGAGAATTATGTGTTGGTTTCACTTGACGTTGTTTCTCTGTTTACTAATATACCATACAATTTAGTTTTAGAAATAATAGAAATATACTGGCAAGAAATTGAAATTAACACCACGTTAACAAAAAGCAGCTTCTTGAAACTATTATCATTTGTTTTTAATAACTGTCATTTTTCTTTTGAGGGTAAGTTTTACCAACAGATTTTTGGGACACCTATGGGCTCTCCAATTAGTCCTATATTAGCTTTGATTGTGATGGATTATTTATTGGACAAAATAAAGTCACGGTTACCTTTTGAACTTCCATTTATCTGCAAGTTTGTTGATGACTTAGTTACTTCTGTTCCACGAGATCAAATTGATAACACGTTAGAAATTTTTAATTCGATTAATAACAACATACAATTTACAGTAGAAACTGAAAACAATGGCGGTGTGCCTTTTTTGGACACAAGAATAATAAGAACAAATTCTAATTCCATTATAACAGACTGGTATCAAAAATCCACAGATGCAGAAAGATATATCAATTATTATTCAAACCATCCTACTAGTCAGAAATATAATACAATTATCGCCTTAAAGAACAGGATATTGTATATATCAGATGCATGTTTTCATAAAGAAAATTTAAATAAGTTATTTAATATATTCGTTAATAATGGTTATCCAAAAAATATATTACGAAAACTAATTTATAATACAAGTAAACCGTATACACCAACAAAGACCACGGAGGGTTTGAATATTGTTTATAAAAAATTACCTTACATACAGAACTTAACAGATAACATTATTTCATATTTAAAAGAATATGATATTAGAATTGCTAAATATAATTCGTTAACATCTAAAAATTGCTTCTCTAGGACTAAGGATAGGGTACCAATATTGCAAAGGAGTAATATTGTTTATAATATTCCGTGTTTGCAATGCGATAAATGTTATATAGGCCAGACATCACAAAATCTTAAACAGAGGATTACGCAACACAAGAGTGACTGCCGTCTCGGAAAAAAGTCTTGTGCACTAGCTATTCATTTTCAGAACCAAGATCATCAATTTGATTACGACAGTGCATCTATACTGGAACAGGAAGGCAATTTCCGAAAAAGAATTTTTTTGGAAATGGTTCACATTAATAACAACAAAAACTCTATAAATTCAAGATCGGATATTGACAGCCTTAGTTCCATATATTGTAATTTATTAAGGGAATTATAAATCAATTAAATAAAATAACACACATACATTTAAATATAGCAGCAAAAATAAGATGGGATGCGATGCCTGCAAATATGCAGTTTACAATCTTTTTATAAATTTTTTTCTTAGTTGTTTGTTTCTTGGAGCGTTCGCTCTTCACTAAAGCGAAAGAATTTGATATTAATACACTTCATGTTTATTTTATATACGTACGTTGTCAATGGTGGTTTGTAGATCAAAGTAGTTTATTTTACATTATTGTATGTTTTTTTTTGTAAAATTTGACTCTAATTGTAAGTAGTATTTTTGTTTTGTTTTATTAATTTGTTGTAACGTATTTTAATGAAAAAACTTTTATTCCTAAGTTACAATTGTAATGACTATTGTTTTTAGCTGACGCTCCTGATGAAGACATAAATGATGTCGAAATATAGAGCTATTTAGATTAAAGTGAGTTTAATTGAAACAGACCGCTTCCCGATATTATACCACATTTATTAAATCGTACGGTCGAGAATAATTAACAAATATATATATATATATATATATATATATATATATATATATATATATATATATATATATATATATATATATATATATATATATATATATATATACTCACTGGCATTACAATCAAAACTGTTATGACGGTCTTTCCGGTTCATCCGGTCTTTCGGTCCATCCGGTTTTCCGGTCTAGCCGGTATACCTGTTCAGTATCGGTCCCACCGAACTAATTGTTGGAACCGCATCCCGTTACTGAAATCTTAGGACCGAACATCCTATAAAAAGCCACTGACAAGCTAGGTTCCGTTTGGATTCGAAGTGGTGTTACAAAAATATAACTGTTTTATTTTGAAGACTTCTCCTTCAGTGGCTCTCTCTACCCCGAAACTCTACCCCGAAAACAGCACCGACCAAACCACACAATAACCGAATAACGTATAGATATAACACCAAAACGACAAGCGAAAAAACCTTCGCAAGAACAATCGAAATTCGATTACATTAATCACGAGCGAATCCCGGACGGATAAAGGCGGTCGGCCGGACGAATGCAGTCCGTCCGTCAGACGCGGCCAGATGCGAATCGAATAGTAATTAAGGGCTTGAAACTGACAGACCGGAGATACGGAACCCTTTATTCCAAGCCCGTCGCGTCGGTCGGACGGGGTTGATCCTTCCGCGACCGCGATCATCCTTTTTGCGGGAAATTGCGCGTTTTTGCCGACGACAAGCCTGCAAATTTGAAGCGTCCGATGTTTTGTTCGGATTCTAACGAGGACCGGTTATTACCAGGCAAAACATGCCTTGTAGTGTATTGTGTTCTGGTCAGGATATATGAAAAATACGACAATTTCTAAAAAATAGAATGCATTTTATTCATTTTAAACATTACTATACAGGGTAGTCCAAATTGTATTCAGGAAACATTGGCAGCATATTCTGCAGATAAAAATAAGTAAAAAAGTATAAATTTATTTCCTAAAGCGGCAGTTTCACATAGCAGTTGTCTGCTATAGCAATTGAATTTTGTAGTGGGAATTAGGCAACTGCAATAGTTTTTACTGCGACTTGATTTCGTTTTTTTTTGTTTTAAATGGCGATGGCATCGAATACCAAAACAGTGGTTAGTTATGCAATACTTTGTTATTAAAAAAAATGTTATTGAGGAAAAAGCTAGTGTTAAAACGAAAATACAGCAATAAAATACTGTGTAAAAATCTTTGGCCACGTTTTGAAATAGAAAATAATTCTGAAACCAAGGCACTGTTGGAGAGTACAGGTCATCAGTGGATGAACCCGTTTTCTGACTATCCAACACCTTCTTGTCCATCAAATACGTGGCTCTTAATGAACTTAACTTTTTTTACTATATATCTTGGGCTAATCCCATCTTCTCCGCTATTGTTAATAAAGCAACTTTTCTTTTCGTATTGCTTTTAAAACCCACTGACTTAATGTTCTATAAACATTCATTCTCTTCATAACATGCAATTAGTGTACAAATTTGTTCATCCGAGAACGTAATGCGTTTTATGTTTTTCGTCATGTTGTTTTCGTCTAGTATGCGACTGTAATAACAAAACTAGAAGATCTTCTACTCATCGCAATAGATGCTATAACAAACAACTGCAATCGCAATCGTATAAGAGGGTTCACATTTAGTAACATGTTATACAGAGAAGACCAAGCTACTAGTAACATAGCAAGTTGCCGGACGAATTTACGTTTACCCGATTTGCCTTCGTACTAGAGATTCACTGCCGGCTAGTCGGCTGGTCAGGCACTACGCAGTTGCAGTTGTGCTTGGACGGGTCGGTCGTGACACTAGGGATACGACGCGAGGAGTGCCGAGTATTTATTATTTTCATTTTAAGTGTTTACCTTCACATTTAAAATAAAAATACTTAAATATTTATTATTTTAGTGTGTTTACAAGCCAAAATTAAAAATAAATAAATTCTGTAAACCCGAAAAAAACTAAAATATTACTCTAAATAAAAAAAGTTATAACAAGTGTTCAAAAAGACCACCTTCTTTTGCTAGACAGAAGCCTAGGCGGTCGTAAAATCCCCGTCTGACATTGGCTAACATATTAGGACTAATAGTTTGAAAAGCCTCTCGTATTTTTACTTGAAGCTCATCCAGATTATTAGCCCTATTATGACCATACGCTTTGGATTTTACATAACCCCACATAAAGAAATCATTGGGAGAAAGATCTGGTGATCTAGCGGACCAAAAAATAGTTCCATATCCACTAATTAAACAAAAAAAGGGGGGGGAGAAGGAAAAGTATTGTTCAAAAATATTCTTCAACAATACGGGCATTGTGGGCAGGGCAACCATCTTGTTGAAACCAGACATTGTGGAAATAAAAAAATACTTGCTTTATCATCACCATTAATGATTAATTCGACGCGAACGAAGTCGCGGGTACACGCTAGTATTAACTCATAAAAGTGGTAAACATAACACATAACAAAAATCATTTGGTAACATTTGTACTTTGAACATAAACCATGAACAATGACTATGAACTTAAAAAATCAAAAAAGCACGAAATATAAATTTAAAAAACGTAAAACACAAATTCGCACGAATATTCGCGACTGTTACCATATATTTTGAAAAGAAATTTCTTGCAAAATTCGGATTTTTACGAATATTCGCGATTTTGGGGCCGAATATTCCGGAAATTTCTAAAATTTCGTGCAAAATTCGAATGGAAATATTCGCTACCAACATCACTAAGTGTGGGCATAAAGCAAGTAGCGTAAAAGAAATTTGAATCACACTGTTACATTAGGTAATAAAAAATACATTTAAGATGGGGCTTTCATTACCAGTTTTTTTCTGAAAATTGAATAAATAACAGGGTGTCTCAAAAAAATGGTTTCAAAACCTTTTTTTCGATTTATCATAATTTTCTTCTAAGAGCTTTTAGCGATTCTAATGAAATGTTGAGGGTAAAAATGCTATTACTTCTACATATTTTAATGTTAAAAAAAGTGTCGAGAGATTCACCAGGGACATCGGCACATGTGCACCACTAGTATTTTTCTCTTATTAGTAAAATTGTGTAGACCGTTTAATTCCGATTAAAAGTTGTCCCTTGATTTTTTCTCGATTTCGGTCTCCTTGATGAGATAAAGGCTATTTTATTAATTTGACCTTTAAGAAATTTTACTGGCATGAACTTGACAATAAATATGAAAAAAATCCTATTTTACTTTAAATCAAAGTTACAGGATGTTAAAACATTTAACAAATCATTTGCAATTATCTTAAATACCATTATTTTTTTTATTCCGTTTAGGTTGCCCTGAACATCAGTACATGGCGCCTCTCATACGCCGCGGAGGCTCCAAGGAGAACGACAGTTTGTATTGAGATGAAATTTTGTGAGCATATGTAGGTCAATTCGGAGCACTTTTTAAAAATATAGTTCTACAGGGTTTCCCCCAAAAAAGTTACATATCAAAGTTGTGTTTTTTGTAATGGGACACCCTATATATTAATTGATTTTCGGATTCTAGAAAAAAAATAAAGGTGAGTTTTATTAACGAAGCATGTGTCTAAAATGTAAGGATTTTGACATATTTCACATTTTGTGAAAATGAAGAGTAAATTTTAAATTTCAATAGCAGCTACCTAAACTTTAATTTACCCTGTATAGCCTAATATTTAATTACAATAACGATTGTATGTGAAGCCAAATTAAAATTTGACCTGAAAAGTTATACAGGGCGAGACAAAATTAATATGGAACATCGGTCATTCTCAAAAACAAGTTACTCCTTTATTTTAAATGGAACACCCAGTATATTATTCCAGTGTTCAATAGGGAATTCATATATCTTCAAAATATTATTAAGGTTGCCTACCCCTCAGACAAAGATTTTCCTAGATAGATATTTTAATTTTTATGTTTTTGCGTCAGTAGATTTTTGTTATTTGAAAAAAATCTAGGTGGCTGTGATATACCTTTTGTTAACTTAACAAAAATTAAAGGATGTAGTGTAAAATACCCAACGGTAATAAAAAGATACAAGTTTAAAACATATTTTAATTATTACAGAATTAAAACTAGATGTAAACGTATAATTATGTGACAAAAATTAGGTAGATGAAATCAAATGCTCAAAATACTTCCTTTCCTGTTCAGTGGATAAAATGATTCTCTTTTCAAAAGATTTTTTCATTTTAAAAGGCATATGTGGACTTCTACTTTGAAAAGCAGCTACAACCATTTCTCTCATGTTGTCGACAAGAGTTGGTCGAGTTTTATAAACACTCCCTTTAACATATCCCCATAAAAAAAACCAGGCTAGATAAAATCAGGAGCAGGAGTTAAAAGAATACTTAAATTCTTTTAACTTATAAATAAAAATCATATCATAAGAATCATATCAATTCTCTCTGATGTAATAAATTTTCCATTTTTGGCAAATTTCTGAGATTTTTTTTAATTTTAACTGACCCAAAATGATAACTAGTTTTTAAAGTTGGGCTAATTAGGCAGCTATGTTGAAGAAACATTCCAGGCCACCTAGATTTTATCAAATAATAAAGATCTACTGACATAAAATCATAAAAATGAAAATATCTAAGAAAGTCTTTGTTTGAGGTGTAGGCAACCTTAATAGTATTTTGAAGAGACATGAATTCCCCATTAAATATCGGAATAATATACTGGGTGTTCCATTTAAAATAAAAGAGTGACTTGCTTTTAAAGGAGACCAATGTTTAATATTAATTTAGTCTCACCCTGTATAACTTTTTGGGTCAAGTTTTAATTTGATTTAAGGTATAATAGTCATTTTAACTACATATTATGCTATACCGGGTAAATTCCAATTTAGTTAGGTTTTATTGAAATTTAAAAATTGTTCTTTATTTTTAGAAAATGTTAAATATGTCAAAATCCTCACATTTTAGGCACATGCTTCTTTAATAGAACTCACCTTTATTTTTTTTCTAGAATCCGAAAATCAATTAATATATAGGGTGTTCCATTACAAAAAACACAACTTTGATATGTAACTTTTTTGGGGGACACCCTGTAGAACTCTCTATATTTTTAAAAAGTGCTCCGAATTGACCTACATATGCTCACAAAATTATATTTCAATACAAACTGCCGTTCTCCATGGAGCCTCCCCGGCGTATGAGAGGCGCCACCCTGTTCATTTTAATAAAATTTAGTAATAAATTAGATTAAATAAATAATTTATTCATTTTATATTTTAATTTTATTAATTGTGATAAAATAAAATTTTGTTTATCTCATGAAGGACATCAAAATGGACACAATATCAAGATACAACTTTTAACCGACATTAAACAGCCTACATAATTTTGCTAACAATGGCACATGTTTTTTGAAACACCCCGTAGATAATATCATGCAGGAAACTTGATATGAAACATTTTTTGATCAGTTGGCCATCATGTATAACGTAAACCTTAGTGTAGAAAAAAAATCATATTTAATCATACATAATAAGTTATGTATTTAACATTTTTAATTATATTTATCAATAAAAAATTTAACATTAATTAATCGGCGCATTATATTAAAAATTCTTTACAATTTATCCTAATACAATCCTGACTCAAGCATCGCAAGGTAAAAAAGCAATAAAAACAAACAACTCACCTTGTTTATTTAGGTAATAGCTGCGCGCCGTCCGTCGATTATTAAAACCACACAAGTACCCCCACACTTAAAAATTTCTATATTTACTTTTTACGGCTAAAAAGATATAAACTACGTTAATAAAACCGCGGATAAGCACATAAAATACGCGCAACAAACAAACTGCACCCAACAAAAACTAAATCATCAGATAAACTGACGTTTATGTCGTATTTTTGTTATTATCACGGCAAGCTCGATAATTTGCGACCGAAATCTATCGATAAATTTAATGATTCGGCGGAAGCAAGCCGAGCGAGCGCTAGAAAATGTAAACGGCAGGCGGCAAGGCTGAATTTTGCGTTTATCTAGTCGACCGGTGTGTTTCAGGTATTTTATTTATTAACAAGTTTTGTTAGTTGCATAATGAATATAAACAATAACGCTGCTATATTCATGTATATAATCGAAAAATAACACAAAAACGCTATTAATTATGTTGTTTTTGTATTAATTGTTGTATTTCTTAATGGGTATCATTATATCTCACCGAATAACGATAAAAAAATGTGATATACAACATAACTATGGTAATATGAGAAATCTAATTTTGGTGAAATATCTGAACCCGTTACATGTTCAAATTCAAAAATGTTTTTTTAACAGTATTAAATTTGGATATATTACAAATCGTGTTACGGAATTTTGTCTTGTTTCTTCTATATTCAGTGGAAGTGCAATTATTGTACATGTTTTTTAAGAGAAAAATGAGAAAACATCGGAGCAAACTGAAACGCTTCATGTATGAATAGGTGAATACACAGTACGGTTTGCTAGAACGGAAACGCTACGTGCCGGAAACCCTACTTGTATGATAATGTGCACAGACCTTAATTGTTAACTTCAGTTTAATTTAATAAATAATTAGGATTTAGTAAATAATGTATATATTTAATAAATAAAAAATAATGTCAGTTTATATCAGAAAGTCAACGGTTTTTAAAGGACGTGTCTGCTAATAAACTAAAATGTTTTCAAAATAGTAGTTTTATTTCATTTCTGACAACTGGGTATACAACAAAAATATACCCCCTGAAATGTTAAACATTTTTGTTGGTTAGGGCCCCTGCTTTCTGTTTAAATTTTAACGGCGTCACATTTTACAAAAAAAACATATATTTCTTAAGGTGCGTATTCATTATCCGCACGAACGAACGAACGAACGAACGAACGAATGAAAGTGCGGTATATTTAGACGGGGACCGAACGCATGCGGCCGTTCGTTCGGTCGTGCGCTCGACCATCCGCTTCGAGTCCGTACATCAAAGGAACCTTTAGGTCGGCGTTTACATGTATCGGAGTGAGTCGTTACGACAATCTAGTAAGTGGGAGTAAGCAAAAATACGAAGTATTTATTACATAACTACTTAATCTGACGCTAGATTCCATGCGCTTGGGAAAATACTCGCCTTCTGTCTTTATTCAGTACATCTTATTTTACTAAGCGTGTTGGCCGTACTCTTCGTACACATGAAAACCGGCACCTAAGACCAGAAATGCCGACCCTTAGTATTTATACATATTAATAAAATAAAATCAGTATACAAACATATAAAACTAAATTATAGTCTGTCCAACGAGAAGATCCTTGACAGTGATAGATGTGTCTGTCATTTTAATTGCAAAGTAGTTTATTTTATTTTACAAAGAAATAAGTTGGTACAGCTGGAACGCTATAACCTATAATTTGGCAAGACTTTGACAAGCGTCAAAAATGACAAAAATCTAAAGGCGAGTTCATACGCATCGGCGTTCGTTTGTCGTTCATCGTTCCGTCAAACCAATAAAATTGAAATACGATCTGTCATTTTTTAAATAAACCAATAAAACTGGTTAAAAACAACAAGACACGACATATGACGGGTTTATATTTAAACCCATCCATAGATAACTTAAAAATTATTAGAAACTTTTTTTAGTAAAATAAATAGATTGGTATGGGACGTCATCTGCTTTTCTTCTGTCATCGTCTGTCGAAATCTTACCTGAGTATAGTTTGTTTGTCCTCTGGCTCTTGTCCAAAAAATAAAACGATGTTTACGGAGAATTTATCGGCAAATGGAACAAACAGAATCTTTATAAAGACTTTTCTGTAATCTAAATTTCTAGTAAAATCGCCCATGAACTAAAAACCTTTTTTGTTTCTTGTTGATATATTTAATTTAAAAAGTCTAAAATAAGCAAAACCATATTTCAAGTTTAAAATATGTATATGTTGGAGGCAGATGCCGAATTCGACCTATGTCCGAAATAATTAGACATATGGCGATTTATCCATACTAAACTTGCCCGATGCGTGCAACTTCGTGGTTATAAATAGTCTTTATATAACTTCTTTGCGGAGGGGATTTAATCTTTTTTTGGTATAACAACAAAAGATTAACACCCTCCGCATAGAAGTTGAAACCAATGCAATCAAAACTCTTCCGCGTAACTTTGTGGATATAGGTAGGTATATTTAATTATAATCGCCATATGTCTAATTATTGCGGACATAGGCCGAATTCGGCATCTGCCTCCAACATATATATAGACTAACTAAATGCGCGAGACAATTCTTTATTATTTTATTTTATTAATTTTTGATAGTTTCTCAACTCATTTGTTTAGTGTGTTTAGTTCAAAAAGGATAATTTAGTTTCATTTTTGTGGCCAGATATTTTAATAATACGGCAGCAATGAACCCACAACAGAAGTATTCATTACTATTTACTGATTAATATACCAGGGACTAAAATGTTTAGAACAAAGTACAAAACTTTCTTGAAACAAAAGCTATACCCTAAATACTGGTTTTTGTATAATACTTTTCTATAATATATAACTAAACCCCACTGCTTAAAAGATTCTCGGCTTTCACAAGGGGGCGAAGCTTCTATTAAGAAATAAACTTTCCTAATGAAAAAAAATCCAGGGGTGAGCGACATTTTCAGACCCTTTATTCCTAAAGTTGTATAAAAAAGTAAGAACGGGTCTATTGGCAAGTTCAAACGGGCGCAGCGGTTAAAAGAAAAGTTTTATTGAAAGTATATACCTACAATAGGAAAAGTTACACATATGGAAAATGTATTTTTTTTTCATTCTCTTAACCCACAAAAAAATAGGAATAAAATGAGTCACATTTACTCTGATTATGTTGAAGGAAATTTAAATTATCTAAAACAAAATACAAAATTCTTAAATGAAAAAATTATATACTTTTATATATACTTTTTAATTGTACTTAAAAACCAAAAGACCTATTATATACAAAGCCACTGGATTGAGAGAATATATACAGGGTGTCCCAAAAAAAAGTGCAAGTATTTTAACTGGTAGTATAGTTCAACCCCAGAAAAACGCCTATGAGGTTTTTTCGCGAAAAAAAAATTTGAAAATTCGAAATTTTTTGAAAAATTTTTTGGAAATATTTTTAGTTTTTAATTAAAAACTTAATTTCTTGATAATATGGCAACATAGGTATTAGATTAAATTTACAAGAAAGAAAATCCAGAAAAGATCCAATGGTTTTCAAAATTTTAGCAAAAAATCATGTTTTTTGGAAATTTTCAAAGTAAAATAACTCCGTTATTTTGGACTTATTTGAAAACCGATAAAGAGAAAATATGTTTCTTTTATCGAGATCTACCACCCCTTAAAATACTTGCACTTATTTCTGGGACACGCTGTATAGAGATAAATTCCTCGATAAATTTCTTGATCGTTATATATTTTCATATACAGGATGGCGCCTCTCACACGACGCGGAGGCTTCAAGGAGATCGACAGTTCAATTGAAATTAAATATTGTGAGCATAATGTGTAGGTTGCTTTAGAGCATTTTTTAAAAATATAGAATGTTGTACGGTGTCTCCAAAAAAAGTTACAGATCGAAGTTGTATTTTGTGTAATGATATATTAATGATTTTCAGATTCTAGGAGAAAAATAACGGTGAGTTTCAGTAGAGAAACATATGACTAAAATGTAAAGTTTTTGACATATTTAATATTTTCTAAAAATTGGAAATACATTTTAAATCTCAAGAAAAGCTACCTAAATTTAAATTTACCAATGATGTCATTGGAATTTACTCCGTATAGCCTAATATCATAGTTTAAAGCTAATATGTAATTAAAATAACCATTGGGTATTTTAAATGCCCAAAAAAGTTATACAGGGTTAGAAAAAATTAATATTGAACATTGTCACTTTTAAAAGCGAGTTTCAAACTAAGCAAAGATTTTCCTAGTTATTTTCATTCTTATGTATTTCACTAGGTCTTTATTATTTGATAAAACCTAGGTGGCTGTGATATGCCTGATGTTACTTCAACATATTAGTTCAACTTTAACAACCAGTTACCATTTTGTGTCAGTTAAAATGTGTGAAAAAAACTCTCAGATATTTGCTGAAAATAGATACATATCTACTACTGGTTTATCAAAGAACATATATAAAATCTTTCTTTAAACAAAAGCCACAACATAAATACAGTTTTTTAATAATACTCTCATAAATATACGCTCTTTTATTTAACAGAATCCTCACTACTCAAGAGATTCTCCGCTTTTATCAGGGAGCAAAGTTTCTATTAGGAAAAACTTTCCTAATGAGAAAAAAACATCCAGGGATGGACGAGATTTTACTGGCCTCCTTGTCCCAGAAAGAAGGAAAAAGAGCGCGTCTATTGGCAAGTGCAAACGACCACAGCGGTTAAAAGAAAAGTTTTATTGCGAGCGCTGACAGTGGGAAAAGTTATATGGAAAATGCTTTTTTTCATTCCTTCTTCGGCCCACGAAAAATGGGATAGATACGACACAATCACGCTGGTTATATTGGATAAAATGTTAAATGAACTAAAGAGAAACTCAAAGTTAATGAAAGACCAAACATAAAATAGATTAATTAAAGAAACAAATTATCGTAAGAGATACGGGTGGGTTATTTGTTTCGAATTGATTAAAAAACATTCTACAGGTTGTTCCCAATAAGTTCTATATTATATTTCTGGTTTGATATTTTCACAATGTATACTAATATATAAAATCCTTAAATGACTGATATACTGATTAATCACGATCCTGCTCAAACCACTCAACGTAAGAAGCTCAATTTTGGCATACAGGTTGATTCTAGGGTGTAGAGGTTCGATAAGAAGGGATTTTTCGAAATTCCAGTTCCAAGAGGGTGAAACCACCCCTCAAATACTACAATATTTTTTATTTAAAAAACGGTCAAGTTTCCGAAAAAACGCTTAAACACGTATATTTTATTTTGTTGTTTTTATAAAATTTTAAGTGAGGGTGTTGATATAATGATTAATCACGATCCTGCTTAAACCGCTTGACGTAAAAAGCTGATTTTTGGCAAACAGATTGATTCTAGGGTGTAGAGGTTCGATAAGAAGGGATTTTTCGAAATTCCAGTTCCAAGAGGGTGAAACCACCCCTCAAATATTACAATATTTTTTATTTAAAAAACGGTCAAGTTTCCGAAAAACTCTTAAACACGTATATTTTATTTTGTTGTTTTACATATTTTAAGATTTTTATAAATTTATACAGGGTGTTTCATAAAATATGATCATTGAGTAATCACGATTCTGCTTAAACTGCTTGACGTTTAAAGCTGATTTTTGGCAAACGGATTGACTGTGGGGTGTAGAGGTTCGATAAGGAGGGGTTTCTCGAATCTCAAATTCCAAGAGGGTGAAAACGCCCCTCAAATATTACAATATTTGTTATTTAAAAAACGGTTAGTCTTTCGGGAAAACGCTTGGACAAGCATAATTTATTTGGTTTTTTTACATATTTTGAAATTTTTAAAAAAAATCATACAGGGTGTTCCAAAAAGTTGGGTAATTTCTTAACCACGATTCTGCTTAAACTGCTTGACATAAAAAGCATATTTTTGGCAAACGGATTTTTCGAAACTCAAATTCCAACGAGATGAAACTACCCCTCAAATATTACCAAGTTATATAATAATATCGCCATATTGTTTTTTCTCATGCTGACATAAATGTGAGAAAATTTTATCCAGTTTGTATATTAATGGAAATTCTTGCTTTGCTTTATCATCACCATTACAAATGATTAATTCGACGCGAACGAAGTCGCTGGTACACGCTAGTCTTTTTATAAAATATAAGAGCAATGGTAATGCATATTTTAAAAATAGTTCATGTAACAACCACTTTAATTAGAAAAAATCTGATAATATACAGGGTATCCCAGGCTGAGCGTGCATTAGAAGTTTCTAAAGAACTACAATATCTAGATCGGAGATTTTTTGCACATTACTGTTTCATCACGAGATCTATCGATTAAAAATATTTTCAATATGGCGGCATTTCCGGAAATACCGGAAGTTAACAGCAACTTTCTTATTTTAAATGGGTACACCCGATTTTTTGTTACACACTTAAATTCTCCGTAAAATTTTAAGAATTTTGATATCTAACATTAACCGTTTTTCAGAAAAAAAATATTTAAAATTTTTGGAGAAAAAAACTGTGTGTCAAAAAGATCTGTATAGCCTAAACGACAAATTTAGTGATTACTATTTATTTCAAAAATTAAATTGTTCGAATGTCATATAATATTGGCAGTAGCTGTCATGAAATTAAGCGATTAAAAAATTATCATAAATCATTTTTTTCAAATGGAAACCCATTTTTTTTTATTCCACTAGTGAAAAGGTTTTTCAATTAATTACTTTTTGATTACACATGTTCCTATACCTAAAATAAATCGTTTTTAAGTTGTTTTAGATTTAGTTTTAAAGCGTAATTTTTACTTGATTTTATTTAGCTTTCTTTGACATTAAGTGTCAAACCATCAGACAATTTATTTCCTCTATCAAAATTAATTATTTGAATTTCGTATATTATAAATACTGTCGGTAAAACTTTATAAAGTGTATATATAAAAATATATCTCGTATTTTAGATTTTAGTGATAGCTAAACGTCAATATGACATGGCCAGATATAGTTTTACATCGCGTGAAGTTTAAAGTCATAAGCAACTGGTTAACAAACAAAAAATATATATTCTTTAAAACTAAATCTTAAATAACTTAAAAACGATCTATTTTAGGTATAGGAACATGTAATCAAAAAGTAACGAATTAAAAAACCTTTTCATTACCTAGTAAAATAAAACAGTGGGTTTCCATTTGATAAAAAAACCAACATAATTTTTGAATCGCTAACTTCCATGCCAGCTGCGGTCAATATTATATGATATTCGAACGAGTTAATTTTTGAAATAGATAGCCTCTTCTTTATGCCTTAGTGGCTGTGGTAATCACTAAATTTGACGTTTAGGCTATATGTATTTTTTTGACAGGCAGTTTTTTCCTCCAAAAATTTTAAATATTTTTTTCTCAAAAACGGTTAATGTTACATACAGTGGTGGCCAAAAGAATGGAAACTTTTTTAATTTGTCATTTATGCTGAGAAATTAAAATATGAAATAAAACGACTTATATAATCGTGACCTACAAATAATTTCCTACAAAACCTAATACATTTAAATAAAAAATTACAGCTATCAAAAAATATATAAAAAATTATGAATATTTTCTTGGTCAAAAGTATGGAAACTTAAGAAGAATGTTTATTAAAATTCAAAATAATATAAAAATTACTAATATTTAGTGGAATATCCCTTTGAATTAATTACTTCTCTACATCTTCGTGGCATCGAATCGATCAATCTCGTACAATCTTTACTGGAAATGGCCGCCCATTCAATTTTTAGCACTTCATATAATTCATTTTTATTTGAAATAGAATGGCTTCGAATTTTGCTATCCAAATGGTCCAATAAATTTTCTATGGGGTTAAGATCCGGAGACTCTGAGGGCCAATCCATTAGTGGAACATTATGTTCATTTAACCAATTTTGAACAAACCGAGATTTGTGCTTGGGATCATTGTCTTGCTGGAACAACCATCTGAGTGGCATTTCTTCATCAGCATGAGGCAGCATATTATTCTCCAATATGTCTTTGTACATAAAACGGTCCATTATCCCATCAATTTTAACAAGAGGACCAACACCTGAGCGAGAAAAACACCCCCATACCATTATACTCCCACCCCCATGTTTTACTGTGGGCATCTGGTACTTACAGCTGTACCGTGTACCTTTTGGTCTTCGGACATAACGTCTCCCGTCACTACCAAACAGTTGAAACTTGCTTTCATCGCTAAATAATACAGTATTCCATTTCTGATAAGACCAGGTGAGATGATCTTGAGCAAATTTAAAGCGAGCCATCCTATTTTTCTTTGATATTAGTGGTTTCTTCACCGCAACTCTTCCAAAAAGTCCCATGTCATCCAACGTTCTTCTCACCGTGCGTGCAGACACCGATATTCCCCTTTCACCCATTTCTCGAGAAATGTCTGTGGATGTTTTTCTTGGATCTCCCATTGATATTCTCTTCATTACTTTCATTGTCCTGTTGCACACCTTTCTTGGTATTCCTGACTTAAAAGCTGTTGAAACGTTCCCTGTTTTATTAAATTTACGAATTATTTTCGAAACGGTGCATTTTAAAATGTTTAAATTTTTAGTTATTTGAATTTGTTTATAACCGCTCTTGTATAATTCAACTATTTTATTTTTTTAAACCGTAGAGAAATATTTAGACTTGGGCATGATGTTTATATTTATCTGAAGCAAATCGTACCGTTTATCAGCTTAAACTAAATAATTTTAATGTATTTATTTATGGTTTCCATACTTTTGGCCACAAGAAATCTATTGTTCTCCTACAAAAACTGCTAAACAGATTTTTTTTCGCTGTGTAATTTTTGGAACACTTTTATTTGCTGATAAGCTGTTCATTTATATTCCTGAGAGTTTAAGCATAGCAATATTTTCTGTGATATTTTAAAAAGTAAAAAATTTCCATACTTTTGGCCACCACTGTATAGAGCGTTTGATATCAAAATTCATAAAATTTTACAGAAAATTTAAGTATGTAGGTAATAAAAAATGGGGGTACCCATTTAAAATAAGAAAGCTGCTGTCAACTTCCGGTGTTTGCGGAAGTGCCGCCATATTGAAAATATTTTTAATCAATAGATCTCGTTGTGAAACAATATTGTGCAAAAATTTTGCAAAAAATAAAATATTCTGGTTTTGTAGAGTTTTTTATTTGATTTCGATTCAAAACCATAGGCATTACTAACAAAATTTAACATATTCTTGTGCGTTCATCAATAAATGCAAAACAGCATTAAAACCTAATATTAAATCATTTATAAACCTTTTGTTCCAATCTAAACGAGCATCTCACATTTCAAGAGCCCCTTATGCGATAACAAAGTGCGTCAAAACATCCCTTTCATAGAAGGGTTCGCGAGCAATCAATAACATCCGAGAAGGTGCGAAACTTTGAGTTTGCCCAAATCGCGAAAGTCCTGGAGAACTATTTTGGAAGGGAATAAAGTGGTGCCGAGGGGTAAACCGCAGAGGGAAAAGTGTACACCGTAATTCCTTTTACTCAAATAATTCCTCAGAATTCCTCGTAATTCCTTCGGAATTCCTTGGAATTCCTTGGTCTTCAAGGTCAAGGTCAATCATTCAAGGTCGTCCTTGGTACGAACTCGGTAACTCTTTCAGTCTAAACCAGCGTAACTCTTTCAGTCTAAACCAGCGTTGCCACCTCGGTTTTGCAGTTCTGCAAATGAATTTTCGTATTTTTATAAATGTCTAATGTCTCTATAAGTACTAGATCTAACAATAAAAAGTACTATTACGAGATTTACGTTTTTTAGTTAAATTTTAGGACTAATAGGGGATCATGGAAATATGTCGGCACTTACTTATTAAAATTAATTTTTCTCGGGATTTTTTTTTAAATGATAGGTACCTAGTTATATCTATAGGAAAGGAAATTAATAAAACTTCAGTTGCACGTCATAATACGATCACCATAAATTCCATAAGATTACGCATGGTGTCATTGATGAAGTGCACCTAAAGTTCTATTAATTTCCCTATAGTATATACCTAGGTATTATTCCGAGGAAATGAAAAAAACAACTTTACACTTTCTGAGAAGCGAATAAAAAAATCTTATGAGGGTTTCTTTAAAATGGCGAAATCAGGGAACGTTATAAGTAGATCTCTCGGTGGTGGTTCGGCCGTACTATTGGAATATATTTTAGATATATAAACGAGGGGTACAATATTAAATTAAAAGAATATCTAACCTGTAGATATTTGATACTGGGAAATTTTGGAAGCGATTCGAAAACGAAAAACGGATTGTAAAATCGCCTGCAAAACGTTTTTCTTTAAATTCAGTACTACCTATTATAGTATTCATGGTCTACTAATGTTCGTTTATTTTTTATAAAGTTGTAATTCCTCTTAATTCCTGTGGAATTCCTCTAAATTTCTTAGGAATTCCTTGGAATTCATCGGAATTCTTACGCAAATCATTGGAATTCCTAGTAATTCCTTGGAATTCCTCGTAATTTCTTGGAATTCCTGTAGAATTCCTTCATAGTGTACACCATAATTCCTCTGCGGTTTACCCCTCGAGTGGTGCTTAAGAAGGCGTGAAAGAAAAAGATACATTTCTCGATATAAATCATTCCGGAGAGCCGAATTCTGCACTTTGTTTTAAGTCTTTTATTAAGAATGGGATTGTTGTTCTTCGTCAGCGAACCGTTGGAGAGTCAAGAATGAAATAACTGCAGGTCTTTATTTTTCAATCGAAATATGAAAATTCAGTGTATTGTGTCAGAGACAAAATGTACAGGGGGTGTCCCATTTTCGTGTATTTTATGGGGATTCTCGTTTATGAGTCGAGATACCGTCTACCGAAGAAAAATTATTTTATATTTTAGAAAGTTTGGCCTAGAATTTTGAACAACTATCTATATCACATCCGAACAACTATTATATACAGGGTGCTACAAATTCGAGGGACGAGCATTGGTATCTCGGTAACCGTAATAGATACGAACATGGTTAAATTGGGGCAAAGTTTTGCAATGTTCACCAAGATGCCATCAAAAAAGTATTAAAAATGTCAAGGATTGCTAAGTTTTTTGGAAAAAACGGATTTTTTTGAAAATCAATTTTATTTTTTCCTGTCGTTACTATTAAGAAAATCAAAAAACTAATTGCACATTCCCATAGCCACTTTATTAGGGCTGTCTGAGAGTATTTTGAGATTTTCAATTAGCTTCTAATTTGTGAGATACAGAGGCCAACTTAATTTTTTTAAATAAGGACCTGCAGAGTTTATTTCAGATTTTGAAAGAACTCGGTCACCTGAGTAGAATGATATGCCACACTTATTTTTTTTTTGTTTCGAACATTTAAACACAATTTATTAAAAAAAATCCGGCTCTTTTTTTTAATATTTAATCTATTCATCGTTACAATATTGATAAGCTTTCAAAGTTAACAATGACGTGGGGTAAAACATTGAATACGGAAAATCAAATGCAATAAAATAATATAAATATGATATAATCTAAACAATCAAATCATTTCCCCGGAAGATGGATTGGAAATGGTAATGGAGGGTGGTAACTCTTTCTAACCCTTTTAGGTCCGTATTTAAAAAAAATAAGTTGGCCTCTGTAACTCATAAATTATAAGCTAATTTGAAAATCTAAATATATTATCAGGTAGTCTTCATAAAGTGGCTATGAGAATGAGTAATTGGTTTTTGGATTACTAAAAAGTAACGACAGGAAAAAATAAAATTAATTTTCAGAAAAATCCGTTTTTTTCCAAAAAACTCAGCAATCCTTAAAATTTTTAAAACTTTTTGGTTTGCGTCTTGGTGAACATCCCAAAGCGCAACTTTGCCCTAATTTAACCATATTCGTATCTATTACGGTTACCGAGACACCAATGCTCGTACCTCTAATTTGTAGCACCCTGTATACACCCACTGGGAAAATAAATTCACTGCCTCCTGGACTATATGTAAGGAAACCAGATATTATTTAAGGGAGTCAGATGATAACTTTTATGATAAAATGAGAACGAAATTTTTTATTTCTGTAATAACTCTAGTAAAAGCAAACGCGACAGAGTAATGATACCCTTGAGATTAATTTCAGTTCATTTGCTTTAACAGGCCGAGACAAATGAAGGTACTAAAGAACAGTGACAGGTCTTTAGGGAATTTTCAGACAAGGCTATAACTTGATCTATTTAAGAAACGAAAGATTATATTTTGTATGTTTTAATTAAAGGAAGTGGTTTAACTGAAAAGAGAAGTTTAAACATAATTGTTTGGGATTTTGAAAAATCCGGTATATAGCCTGAACCTTAATAATCGACAGAATATCTTATATACAGGGTGAATCTTAAATAAGTGCAAATATTTTCAGGGCTGGTAGATCTCGATATATTTATATAACGGTCGAGATAGCGATTTTTACCAAAAGACCTATTTTACGTAAAAAACGTCGTAAATGTATATTTTTTTACTCAGTAGTTTTATACAGGTATGGGCAGTTATTACTCTTCAAACCAGTTAAAAAACATGTCGGTAGCGCCCTCTACAAGTAGGAGTCATACTGACATCAAAATCAAATTGATCATGTCAAAAAACTCCCAGATACCAATTTTCATCCAAATATTGACGTTACTTCAGATATTATTTGGAAAAAATCGAAATAAAAATAAAATTTCTGCACCCTGTATCTCCGAAACTAAGCATTTTAGGATATACATTTATACGAACTTTTTTACTTATTTTTATATGCAGAATATGCTGCTATGTTTCCGGAATACAGTTCGGACCACCCTGTATAATATAAAGTTTCAGCTAAATTAATTAAGTAAAAATAAAGAGCAGTAAAATAAATATTAAGGCTAATTAATTTTATAATTTAATTTTTAATTTATTATTTAAATAAAACCATATAAAAATAAATCTTCAAAATATCTCTTTTTAAAAGCTTTTTATTTCCTAATATTTATATTTTTATTTCGGTGAGCCCTTATTGCTCTGTTATATTCCCAACAATCAAGAAAGAAAATAATTGCCTGCTTGAGGCCAGCTATTTGGACCCTCTTTCTGGATAGTATTCTATACAAAATGTTGTTATTTCGAAAAATATGAATAAACTTAAGCCTAATTATCCTGATTTAATATTTAATTCTACCATTTTGCTTTTTAAAACGGTAAAAAAATGTTATTTGTTTAATAACGATATAAAAAAAACTTATTTGTTTTCGATTTTTTCTAAACGTAATACTATTATGGCGAGTTATTTTATTTTGAAGATTTTTTAGATTTTGAAGAGTATGAAACCCACTTTTAAACAAGTAAAACAATCTTAAACAGGTAAAATACTAAATACAATATTAGTACTATTTTGTAGTAGAGTGTATATTTCAAACGTGGGAAGTGTTATATAGCGTTCAAAAGGAGAGTGCTTGTTAGTGTGGTACGTCGCAGCTGTTGTACTCGTATGCTGCACCGGTATGGTATGAATGCCAGCCCACCACGGGACAGAAAGCAATAAAAAGGCCGAAACGATCTAGCTAGAAAAGAAGCGAACACTTCACTAACTGGATCTGAACCGTTTGGCTTTCCAAGTCGAAACCAACAAAGCGGGACTCAAAACCTTGGAGACTCCACTCACAGTAACCTAGAATGAAAATCATTCAACGGTCTAAGACACCCCAAGACATTTCTCAGGACTTACAACCGAGAAAAATAAAGATTTTCCTTGATTTAAGTAAGAACAATCTTCGGATTGTCCCGGGGTTTTTAACAAGACACTGTCTTCTCAGTAAATACCTCAATAGATTGAAGCTAAGAAACAAGGGCCAATTCAGATTGTGTTGGGAAAATGGGGAAACTCCAGAACACCTCATCGCTGAGTGTGCGGAGATGACAACCATTCCTACCATAAACTTTGGTACTACTGATATCGGAGATGGAGAACTAACCTCTGTAAAATCGTCTCAGATACTGACATTTGTGAAAGCCCCAAGACTGTATGGTGAACCAACTATAACTCAAAAAAACGTGACACAATACAACGAATTATGCTCGGACTTATGTCTATTCGAATATGCAACACATACAAACCAGTAAGTGAAGAAGCCATAGGGATTATAGTTGAAATAGCGCCAATTCAACTGTTGATACACGAAAAATAGGATACTATCCAACCGTGATACGAAAAATAGAATGTTTCCTGAAGTTTTTTGGCTCAGGTCAACACATGCCTTGGTTAATTTTTAAGAGCAAGATGAACTTGCCACAAACATTTTGCAACGTTTTCAATTATCGTGGCTTTAGTGATTATCTTAGTGTCGAGGATTGTGCAAAAGTCATTGATCTTGTTGAAGATGGCCGAAATTATGAATATTTTCTTGATCCTTGAAGAAGAACGGGAAAACATGACACAATATATTTGCAGCCTGATTAACAGTATGAACCACATCTACAGACAGTTATAGCAGCCGGGGCAACTCAAAGTATTAAAGCGTTTTTACAAGTTTTTGTTTGTTTGTACATTTAGTTATTACAATTTTTTTTAATATCCTTATAGTTCCGTTAATGTTACTAATATTTATTTAAACCAAGCTTGTATCTTTAATTTTTAACGTTTTTTTTAAATTTTAATATAGAGTTCTAATCATTGTCGATATGATATTACGACAATAGTCACCAAAGACACCACGTGAATTAAAAATTAACATCATAAAGTAATGATAGTTGAAAAAATTGCAAAATGTTTGTGGCAAATTCACTTTGCTCTTAAAAATTAACCAAGGCTTGTATTGACATAAGTTAAAACACAAAATGCTCAGGAGACATGATTCTGATCGAAAAATAACGTTTTAGGAAAAGTCACTTGCGAAATTATTGCACATGGTATTTTAAAATTAGGGTAAAAAACAACCCTTCAATTAACCCTGTATAATAAAAGCCAAATACTTTTATAAAAAAACTGAGTTTAAGAATTAAAGTTAGGGCTAAAAATAGGGCCAAAAGTAATAAGATATAAGAATTTAAACTTGACGGAAAATTTTTCTGTTGCGTTTTTTTGCATCTGAGTGTGGTAAAAAAAGATTGAGCCTTTAAACGGAAAAACGTGATATTAAGTTGTTTCAGCTCAGTGGGTGACTCTGTATTAGGCTGAGCCAAAAAACCTAACCTATGGAATTTATGGGTTAAAATGAACCTAATAACCGAGAAAAAAATATCCCCGGAAGGCAGGATTTTTAGCTCAATTTTAAAAGGTGTCCGTGCGCCATTCAAACTTTTCCAATTAAATAACACGTAAAAAATTTATTCCATTAAAAGTACCATAACTTTGAAACGGTTTACGATAAAAAAAATTTACATCGCGGATTCTTGTTGAGCACAAAATTTCCTAAAAAATCTATCTGAGAGTGATTATCTGAGAGTAATCTAGTTTTTTTTGCTAAATATGAAAATTTCTAATCAATAAACACTAAAACTGCATATTTTGATTTTTTTCACTTTTCAAAGCTTTCAAATATACGAATTATTGAATTGAAACAAATTACTCTCAGATAGATTTTTCCTCTACAAGAATCCGCGATGTAATTTTTTTATCGTAAATCGTTTGAAAGTTATGGTATTTTTAATGAAAAAATATTTTTTACGTGTTACGTAAATGGAAAACTTTGAATGTTCACCGACACCTATTAAAGTGCATATTCATTATCCGAACGAACGAACGAACGTTTGTTAGTTCGTTCGGTAGTAGTATGGACGGGACCGAATTATAGAACCGAACGAACAACAACTAACCCATTCGTTTGCGAACGCCTTTGATGTACCGACTCGAAACGGATGGCCTAGCGAACGAACGAACGAACGGCCGCACGGAAGGGTATTAGCATGAAAAAGGTGATCGAAATTCGAAAAAGCAAATGTGTTTAAGATTTCCCAAAAAAAGATAAATGATAAGTTAAATTATGTCTGCCATGAATGGCGTTGCTATGGGTGTGTTTCATTTGTTTCAACGAAACGTCAAAGTTATTACTTCTCACAGATAAGAGGTAAATGGCCAAATTTTATGTTTAAAATTCTAAATTGTTGTTGTTCTTGTGCTCTTTTTATGTTTATATTATTGTTTTGATTGAAAATGGCTCAGCAAGCTGCAGGTATGTATTCTACAAAAACGTATTATTTATTTTGATATTCTCTATACTAACGATTTTTTTTGCAACTAAAAGTTAGGCGTTCAGAAAATTTTTTAAATTTGTGATATTTTTATTATACTTAGAGATTTAGTTGCGCATTTCGAAGAATCCAGCATATTGTCTATATACGTTTTACTTAGTAAACATTGGGCTTTCATACAGTAAAATAAAATACTGCGACTTTTTGCGATTTTGCTGATAAAATGAGAAAAACATTCTTGGTTTCCTCTAATTTGCCAATCAGTGATATACTAATACGAGGTGTAAACCACGATGACATTGTTGTGTACAAAGCGATCGCATTAGTGCCATTAGCAGTATAGCACAATTCGGCATTAGTAGCGAGTTTAGTGGTATGGGCATTGCTCGCGGATCAGTCGTAGCATTAGTAGTATTATAGTTGCGATATTACTACTGGCATTAGTGGCATTGACCGTGGAAACAGTGGAACAGTGATTTTTCTTTCTTTTTTTTAGAATCGACGAATTATCTTATATTATATTTATTTTGTTCATATTATTTCCTCTTTAATTGAAAATAGCAATAATTTATATACGGTCTACATAAAAAAATTTCGATCAACTATCTGTGTCAAATACCCCACTGTGGGCCGCATGCGTTCGGGTCCCCATCTAAATATACCGAATTCCATTCGTTCGCTCGTTCGTTCGTTCGTTCGTTCGTTCGTTCGTTCGTTCGGATAATGAATAATATAATGAATAATAAATAATTAAAACTTCTTTAATTTTAAGGCCCATTATTTTAAATAAAGAGATATTTTTCAAAGCAGAAACAATACATTTATCAATAAATTTATTTGCGTTTAAATTTTTTGCCTTGGGTAACGAGACAGAGTTGGTTAAAGTGTTTCAATAATTATGATCTTCAAACATCCTCCACACTTAAATACTTTTGTTTTGTTTTCCTTTACTGCCATCTGGCATATGTCTCTAATATGTCTCTAACTAAATTATAAAAATAATATTTTTACTATAATTATCCCAATTTAGGATAAAACGCAACTTAGACGCCATATTATTATAGTTTTGTATTTTTGTAAATTAGAATTTTAAACAACGTTGCAGTTTGTACTAAATTAGGCTGCTAGCCAACGTAGGTATCCAACGTCGTTTCGACCCAAAAATTATTCTCCACACTAGTGCAGACTAGGGTTGGCCCGAGGTTGTGCCAACGTTGCGTCCCGACCTTTGGTCGCGTGACACAACGTTGTCCCGACGTCCAAATGCTGCTTGGGATATTACCCAAAGACGACTCATGAGACCCTATGGGGGGTTGACACAGTCCCCATAAAAAAATTATTTGCTACTTTTAGGACATAAAGTATATCTTTCTAGTTTGTAGTTTTTATGACATTATTATTTGAACCGTGACATTATTATTTGATCGTATAAAATTCAACGCAAAAATGCACTCAATTATACAGTATGTCCCCGGATTGTCTTTATTCAAATAAAACCATATAAAAATAAATCTTCAAAATATCTCTTTTTAAAAGCTTTTTATTTCCTAATATTTATATTTTCATTTCGGTGAGCCCTTATTGCTCTGTTATATTCCCAACAATCAAGAAAGAAAATAATTGCCTGCTTGAGGCCAGCTATTTGGACCATCTTTCTGGATAGTATTCTATACAAAATGTTTTTATTTCGAAAAATAAAACTTAAGCCTAATTATCCTGATTTAATATTTAATTCTACCATTTTGCTTTTTAAAACGGTAAAAAAATGTTATTTGTTTAATAACAATATAAAAAAATCTTATTTGTTTTCGATTTTTATAAATATGAAAATTTCTAATCAATAAACACTAAAACTGCATATTTTGATTTTTTTTCACTTTTCAAAGCTTTCAAATATACGAATTATTGAATTGAAACAAATTACTCTCAGATAGATTTTTGCTCTACAAGAATCCGCGATGTAATTTTTTTTATCGTAAATCGTTTGAAAGTTATGGTATTTTTAATTAAAAAAAATATTTTTTACGTGTTATTTAAATGAAAAACTTTGAATGTTCACCGACACCTATTAAGGTGCATATTCACTATCCGAACGAACGAACAAACGTTTGTTCGTTCGTTCGGTAGTAGTATGGACGGGACCGATATATAGAACCGAACGAACAAGACCTAACCCATTCGTTTGCGAACGCCTTTGATGTACTTACAAGAGGAAAAACGTATTTATTATTAACATTTTGAGATTAATAGGTACATTCCTCAAATTTTGCTTGTCCTAAAATGGTTAGTGCCGTTTATACTTTTCCAAATTTCCATACCAATTTAGAGAAAATTACGAAAAACATGAAAATATAGTTGATTTTTTCTCCTAAAGTCCTAAAAATAAGAACGCTTTTCCATGGTAATATAATTTCGTTTTCATTCTTGGACAGACTGTTACTGATTTATATGCAAAAAATATATGCAAACAATGAAATTAAAATTATATTACGATATATAGAAACCCTCTTTGTAGTACTAAGAAAAATTTAACTATAATTTTATGTTTTTCGTAATTTTCTCTAAAACGGTATGGAAATTTGGAAAAGTATATACGGTACTAACCATTTTAAAACAAGCAAAATTGTTTATGAGAAAAGTATTTTTCTCAAAATGTCATTAATAAAAAAGTGTTTCCTCTTGTAAAGACAATCCGCGGACATACTGTATACTTCTTATTTCTGTCATTTTATATTGGCGGTTGGACGGACACGTGTTCCAGTGCCTTTTATGACCCTTTATGACGAGCCGCCACTGATAATACCTATTTTAATCTTTGCAGATCTACGCACCTTTAAAATTAAGCTAAAAATCCTGCTTTCCGGGGATATTTTTTTCTCGGTTATCACGTTCATTTTAACCCATAAATTCCATAGGTTAGTTTTTTTGGCTCACCCTACTCTATATATTAAATTTATATTTTAACAACTATACAGGATGGTCCGAACTGTATTCCGGAATCTTCGGCAGCATATTCTGCAGATAAAAATAAGTAAAAAGATTCTATAAATGTATGTCCTAAAATGATTAGTTTCGGAAATATAGGGTGTAGAAGTTTCATTTTTATTTCGATTTCTTCCAAATAATTTCTGAAACAACGTCAATATTTGGATGAAAATTGGCATCTGGGAGTTTTTTAGCATGAGAAATTTGATTTTGATGTCAATATGACTCCCATTTGTAGGGGGCGCCACCTACATCTGTTTTAAATGTTTTGAAGAGTAATAACTTTTCGTTCGTACCTGTATAAAAGTACTGAGTGAAAAAATATACATTTCCGTGAAATTTTACGTAAAAAATGTTTAAAATAACGCTACGAGTAACCGTTCTCATGATATTTAAAATGGAAATAGTCAATACATGTCATTATTGACAAAAAATAAACATGTTGAGTAGAGATAGTTATTTGACTGAAATAATAAATTCGGGAAATTTTTATTTTTTTAAATTACTCATAAATTTTTCTGATGAACTCTTGGCACAAAAACATTCAAATTTATGATTTGAGTCTAAAACTAGTGAACATGTTTAATTTATGTCAATGATAACGGGTATTGATAATTTCAACTCCAAATATCTCAAGAACCATTACTCGTAGCGATTTTTCCCAGGAGACCTTTTATACGAAAAAGATGTCGTAAATGTATATTTTTTTACACAGTAGTTTTATACAGATACGGACTAAAAGATATTACTCCTCATACCAGTTAAGTATGTAGGTGGCGCCCTCTACAAGTAGGAACCATATTGACATCAAAATCAAATTTCTCATATTAAAAAACTCCCAGACACCAATTTTCATCCAAATATTTACGTTACTTAAGAAATTATTTGGAAAAAATCGAAATAAAAATGAAACTTTTACACCCTGTATCTCCGAAACTACGCATTTTAGGACATACATTTATACGAACTTTTTTACTTATTTTTATCTGCAGAATATGCTGCCGAAGTTTCCGGAATTCAGTTCGGACCACCCTGTATAGCCAAATACTAAAGTTTATAAAAACTAAATTTAAGAATTAAAGTTGATAGATTTATATAAAGTTTGCTGAAAAATTCATGACAACTGGGATAAAAGTAAAAAAAAATAACAATTTAAACTTGACGCAATAATTTTCTGTTGCGTTTTTTTGCATCTGAGTGTTGTCAAAAAAAAGCATTGCTGCATGCCGTTATTTCAGCTCAGTGGGTGACTGTTTATTAAATTTATATTTTAACAACTGTTTTAAGAATAATTAAAGACCAAACGAAACAACCGACGGCGACGGCAAAATCCAATTAGACCGGATACGAACGAAAACCATGTCATTGTTTTAATATCGCCAGAGCATGTTCTCTATTATTATTATTTTCAGATGGTGTATATAATAAAGGAAAAGGTCAAGACCGCTTTCCTCCGGAATCGATTTCGGAGTCGGAGAGACGACACGACTCCCCCCCCCCTTCGCCCCCAGTTGCCCCTCTAGCCCCCTTCGCCCGAGACCGAACTTGGCAGAATTCCAAAACGATCCTTAGCGGAACAGATACAGAATTGAGGTTATTTTTAGATTTTTATATGTTTGTAACACTTTGAATACGGGGCTGTTCTCTTCTCTCGGTATGCGTTTGGTGCCTGGATCGATTTCTAGAACTAAACAGATATACCCTGTCACAAATAGGTCTCATAGATAAGTTTACCATGTCATGGAATTTTGAGTATTTTAGAAACTAGTTCTAACATAAACATCAGTGGCAAAATATGTCTTTTTGCGGACGACACTAGCTTCACTTGGAGCAACAAGGACATCACGGCACTTCATAGGATTATATCAAATGACTTAATCACCATTAAATCTTGGTGCGATTCGAACCTCCTGAGTCTCAACATTTCTAAAACTAAGGCTTTGTCGTATAAAAACTCGTTGCAGCCTTTTGTACTTGACAACACCACCATTGACGTCGTAAAATCCGTAAAATTCTTAGGGCTTGTTGTGGACAATTCTCTGAAATGGGACATACATATCGAAGCTTTGTCGAAAAAATTGAGCTCTGCCTGTTTTGCATTAAGGTCTGTTTCTAAGGAGCTTAACTTGTCAGTGGCTAGAACTGTTTATTATGCACTTTTTGAGTCGCACCTCAGGTATGCCCTTCCATTCTGGGGTACGTGTTGTGCGGCTCAATTTGACCGCATTTTCAAGCTCCAGAAGAGAGCTGTTCGATATTCACTGGGACTAAACAGCAGAACTCATTGCCGGGGCTTTTTTAGAGAATTAAAAATATTGACTCTTCCTTCCTTATTTATATTTGAATCCGTTTGCCTAATACGTAAACATGTATCAGCTTCTCAAGAAAGGCCATCTCACACTTATCCACTCAGGAACGCGGAGCAAGATCTTTATCTACCTACCCCACGCTCAGAGTTAGTTAAAAGTTAAGTTATACAACTTCAATAAAAATGCACAAAAATGCCATTTGAAATCAAATCCATAACATCATTTTTTTCATTTCGCAAAGCATTGAACTCTTATTTACTAGACAAGGCTTTCTACGCCGTAAATGAATTATATTTGAATTGAAAATCGAATTTGATCTTGAAAACACTGGTCTAATGTTTGCTATTGCTATATTTACTAATGACATCGAAATTAACTTATTTAGAGGTCATTGATATTTTGCTATAAACTGGCTAAATATTTTTGAAGATTGTTTTAAATTTTTTGTTCTTTGACATTGTAAACATTTATAAATGTTTATTTTAACAATAAGACTGACAATATTATTTATATAATGTTTTGTATTATCTTTTGTTTGTTTGTTTGTGTACCTAGTTTTTTTTCTACTTTGTTTGTTAGTTTACCTTTGTCTACAAATTGAAAAATTTTTTGACAATAAAGGCATTTATTTATTTATTTATTTATTTATAATTTAAGTAAAATTTGACATTGGCGTTTGTTCTTATCTTGAATTTATTTTTTTTTCTAAAATAACTTCTTAAATTATTAATCCTTTCAACAACTGCTCCCCTATTTGCTTCCGAATTAATGTTTTTTTTTTGGGTTTTCTACCATATGAAATGTTCATCAGCTGCGGGTTTTCTTATTCTTGTGACAATACTCCTTATTTTTTATTTTCCGTAAATTTGGCATGCTTTTATATAGCTCAATAAATTGCCATAAAAACTATTACTACACCGATATACACATCAGCATTTTGTTTCCAGTTAATAATAATAGATTAAAAATATCTAATCTATGGACTGTAAATACATACGAACTGAAAAAAAAATAAGTAACGGATTTTAGCAAAAAAATATATTATTTAAAAAGCTGTATTGTTACTAAACCCTTGCTTGTAATTCACTGGAGAAAACTAAAATTAAACAAAAACTAAAAATATTGGGCGCTAAGCAAGATACAGAAGAAATCGCAATTGTAATTATCGAGATGATTCCTAATTATCATAAGCATTATAATATTATGTTAGGTTGTTATTAAAAATATTTGTCAGATAAAATTAAGTTAAAATGATGATTATGTTAATTAAAAAAAAAATCTAGAAAATTATAATATAAACTGCCCGTCAAATTAAATACCTCAGCGATTTTTTTACTCGTTTTCAACGAGTTGTAACTTTGAAAAAAAGGAACCAATTTTGTTGATTTTTTTAGCATATTAAAGATTGTTTTTCGTAGATTGATCTTATTCTCCTAAATTTTGTATGAGATTTAGTTTTCTATGATATATAGGGTGTGAAAAAAAGGAATGTAATTTTTGTGTAGCTGCCATTTTGCCAAAAAAAAATTAACTTGAATTATAAGTTCTGGGTATAGCTAAGACTAATATCTCGGGACGTATTTGGATTTTTTACGATAACTCATCTGGCATAAAAGATAATCAATGTTTACTCTAGCTTGTATTTTTTCTACCTTCGCCTACACGATTTTAACTTTAAAAATCATATTGAATAATTTGATGTATTTTTTAAATTCTTTTTAAGCACTTTAAGTTGCAGCTAAACTACAGATTTTTAGAGAAAAAAAGAGTTTTTACAAAAACATCAAATACGTGTCGAGCTTTTATATTAATCTTATGGGCTGTTAAGTTCAGAATATTAAAAAAATAATTTTTCTTTTTCACTGGTCGTATTTTTAAGAGATCTTGTATTAAATTGCGTGAGTTAAATTTTTTTTTTCATTTCACATTGTAAAAGTAACGAATATCCTACAATATTAAAGTTAATTTCAGTTTTGTTAGCATATCTCTTAAGAAAGGTAGAAGAAATACAAGTTATAGTAAAAATTGATTATCATTTATTCCAGATGAGTTATCGTAAAAATTCCAAATACGTCCCGAGATATTAGTCTTAGCTATACCCAGAACTTATAATTCTAGTTATTTTTTTTTGCAAAATGGCAGCAACACAAAAATTACATTCCTTTTTTTCACACCCTGTATATCATAGAAAACTAAATCTCATACAAAATTTAGAAAAATCAGATCAACCTACGAAAAACGATCTTTGATATGCTAAAAAAATCAACAAAATCGGTCCATTTTTTTCAAAGATACAACTCGTTGAAAATGAGTAAAAAAATCGCTGTGGTATTTAATTTGACGGGCAGTTTAGTTACAAATATTGAAAATAAAAAGGAAGTAGTATTACTTTACTTAAATATTAATTCCTATACGATGTTAAAAAAATTAAAGCGATCACAACGAATGATAAATTCTCGAATTTGTGTTACGCGTATTGTATATAGTAAAGACATACAACATACAGAGCGAATCTTAAATAAGTGCAAATATTATCGGCGCTGGTAGATCTCGAAATAAGCAACATATATTCAAAGTAAAAGTCAAAAATAACCAAGTTATTTTACTTTAAAAATTTCAAAAAAATTAATGTTGAGAACTGCTAGATATTTTCTAGGTTTTCTTTATTTAAACTACTACCTATATTGCCATATTACCAAGAAATTATGTTTTTTACAAAAAAAACTAATTATTTTCAAGATGTTCCAAATTTTGATATTTTTTGTGAAAAAAAAATTATAACTATGTTTCTGGGGTCGAAATACCACCCCAAAAAATATTTACACTTATTACACAAGACTCACCCTGTATATTGAAATGGAAATTTTAAATTAAATCATACTTTTTTAAATGTCAAACTGACAGAATAAAAATATTACTTTAATAAAAACTAGCCAACAGGTAATTTAAGACTGAAAATATTGCGATTGAAATATATGCTATTGATAAATTTACATGTGAGGTTGAGACATTACTGTACGATGTTCGTTCCAAAAAAGATTGCTCCAAGCAGTGGCAGCAGCTTGGAGCAATCTTGGGTCAAGCATCTCTACACTCTTCCAGCGTACATCATAGACCGAAACACGGAAACTGTGGTCAATAAAAAAGGGACATCCAGATTGAATACAGCCATGCTTATACTACAGATTAATCCTCAAACTATGCATGGCTCTAAGACACCCAGGAGGTTTTAAGTTTTTACGGGAAGAACATGAAGGCCTAAGACCGGGACCCCAAAATAACGCGAAACTAAAAATGTATTCTTGTTTGAAAAAAACTATAAACTGAGCTCGAAACAATTCGAAGGTTTCCATGATAAGTGAATCCAGGTTTTCCTCTATCTACGGTTCTGGAGTGAATTCGAAAAAAAAATGATTCACAAACGTGACTCTATCCTGAAAATATACAGAAAAATTACCGCATCTACAGGAGACATTATACTAAGGGTTGGCAAAGGTTAGTCTTGGGTCGAGATTTCCGTCTGTAAGAAGAGTACAATGCGTTTATAATGTACTGAACAAAGAGAGGACAGTAAACACGTTGACAAACGTATGAAATAAACCGAGAAACTGTGCACATCGCTAAGAGACGTGGAAGGGGATATAGCAGATTTGTCGTAGTTGACCGGTCGACCCAATCAATACCTCTGTCAGTACTTAAAGTTCTAGGGAAAGGTGTACGTCATGCGTTCAGCTTCACGATTTAATTACGTATCGTGATACTTGATTTGTTTATTCATTAACTAGTCGTTGTAATTTTCCCTATAGCTTGAATTTTTTTAAGTGCAAGCTAGAAACACTTGCATTTTTGGTAAAAATAAGTGGAATTGAGTGGGTGTTCGATAGTGGTCGCGGTATTAGAACTCTGAATTCAAAAATCTATTAGAAAATCTATTAGAATCTCGAAATCTATTAGAAATAATAGATTGTAGTTTTTTCAAGAACTTTGTTAATATTTCTGCTGTATTTTCTTTGTAGACAGTATGTGAAAATCTTTACCAATAAAAAAATTACACGATTGCTGAAAATTGCTATGCTCTAAAAGTAAATGAATGGATTGTTTAAAATTTTTGAATGGAAAAAACAATCTTATCGAATTTTTCTTATGTAAACATATTGTATGTTAAGGAAACTTAATATTTTATATAAAATTATTTTCTTTTATGTAATTTCTTAGATTAAGATTAATTATTTTAATTTCTTTAAATTTTAAATTGCCGCACTTATACCTGCTTCCTGCAACATCAGTGTACGCATGCCCGAACACTAGGAAGTGTGGCACACAGTCTATTACAAACCGTCGTACGACGAAATTGGTCAGCTAACCGGTACGCGCCGAAAGTCTGAACTTAAAAAGTTAAATCCCTTCAAAGACGATTTATGTTAGTGTATGTGTGAAAATTAGCGCTGAGAAGATCAAGATCGAAAGAGGGCCCTCTGAAGCTGTCTAGACGACCATTAAAGGTAGGAGCAGGTTTCTCATTTCTCTGTGCGGTTTCTCCCAGCTATTAACGTAATTTACATTGATAAAATAAGACCAGTCAAACTAAAATTTAAAATTAATACAGTCCACAACTGCATTTCTGCACATTTTTGGTCCATACATAGCCGGATTTTATTTTATAATTCTTTTTAATATCAGTTTTCAATTTTGTGATTTAAAATCCATACATTCCACATATACCAAGCCATATAGTTTTTTGGTTCAATTTTTGTACGAGCGCGCAGCGATACAAATACGCACCAATTTACTTGGTGTCGTAGAATTGTACTATCGTATTGTACTGTCACAATTGTACTTAGTACATTTTTTTATATAGTTTCACATTTGTTTATAAACAATATTTTTTACTGATATTAATTCTTGCAGTTTTACCTGAACTCAATTATTATTATTTTAGTTTTAATATTATAATTGCATTTATTCAAAATCAGATATAATATTAAAATATTTTCACTATGTCAGATAAAATTTCTAAGTATGATTTAAAACGAACAACAGCGTTTAACCGTTTAAAAGAAACTTATGACATTGGTGTTGCAATATCTAGTGACAACTCTCAAAAATCGATATTTTTAGCTAGAGTAGAGACTATTGACAAGGTGTATGAAGATTTTATGACTTATCACAATCAAATTATTTCTCTCATATCAGACGAAGATTTTAAAAAATATGATGCTTTACGTATATCAGCTGACAACGCATTCTACGGATCTAAAGCTATAAAATATCAAATTGTAGGTGACAATTCTTTGACAAATAATTCGACCAATGTTTCCACTCCTAAAATTACTGCAAAATTACCGAAAATTACTCTTCCTATATTTGAAGGCGATTTCAAAAGTTGGTCTGGATTTTTTGATCTTTTTAATACTTTAATACATGAAAATTCACAATTGTCAAATGTAGAAAAGTTCCAATATTTACTAACGTCATTGGGTAAAGAACCTCTATCTGTAATTAAAGGACTTCCAGTCACTGAAAATAATTATACAGTTGCTTATACTGCTATTAAAAATCGATATCAAAATAAAAGATTGTTGGCTACTTATCATTATAATGAAATCTGTCAAGCTGGACAGGTCAGAAAAGGAACTTGTACTGAACTTAGAAACCTTTTAAATATTTTTTCCGAAAATATTTCTGCGCTACGCGTTTTGCAATTTCCTGTTACTCATTGGGATTTTCTCTTATTTAATATGTTATTGCAAAAATTAAATGTTTCTATTAGGACTGATTTTGAAGTTCAAAATACTGTCGAAATTCCGACATATTCAGATTTAACACATTTTTTGGAAAATAAATGTAAAGCCTTAGAGTCAGTTCAGTTTACTACTTCATACAATAATGAACATTATAAGGATAAGAGCAAACAATCGTATCAATCCTCTAGTTTTTCATCTAATAAAAAATCTTCAGAAATTAAAACTGGTTATCCAGCCTTTATGACAACAAGTAATAACAATGCCACACCATATCAATCTAATAAGGGGGACAAACTGAAATGTGTACTGTGTTCATCTTCACATGCATTATACAGATGTTTTTCCTTTCTTTCAAAAACACCGCAGGACCGGTTAAACTTTGCTAAACAACACAATTTATGTACAAATTGTTTGTTATCTTCCCATTCTGTACGAAAATGCAATTCTTTTTTAAATGTAAAATTTGTGGATCTCCTCATCACACATTATTGCATCTGGATAAAGCTATAGATAGTTCTTCATCTAATACTCCAGTCAATTCAAATTTCAATCACACTGATGACCGTGCAATCCTAGAGTCAACTCCTGGCCCTTCTGTCAGTGCTATGGCGAGCACGTTATCTACTAAACAATCTACGGTTTTATTATCTACAGCCATTGTCGACATCAAAGATATTCGGGGAAACTTTCAACAAATTCGAATTCTCTTTGACTCCGCTAGCATGGCTAACTTTATTACAGAAAAATGTGTAAATCGTCTTGGATTACCACGTAAACGCTTTTCTATTCCCATTGAAGGACTTAATGGAATGTCAGCGCAAACAAATCAGGGCGTCACACATTGTACGATTAAACCATTAATGATTCTAATCCTCTATTCTCTTTTGATAGTATCATTTTACCGAAAATTTGTTCTGACCAACCTAAGATAAATATAAATCCTTTGTCTTGGACACATATCCAGAATCTTAAATTAGCTGATTATTCATTTCATAAACCAGGTCCTATTGACCTTTTAATTGGTGCTGAATTGGTACCTCATATTCTACGTTCGGGACGGGTTTTAGGTGAACCGGGTCAACCTGTTGCTTTAGAAACAATTTTCGGATATATTCTTCAAGGTATGGCAGTTTCTGACCATGTACCGTTACATAATTCAACTTTGCTAAGCTGCCATACTTCTATTGAAAGTAACTTAGATATTCAGCTTCAAAAATTTTGGGAAGTTGAGGAAATTCCTAAAATTTCTAGCCTGTCTACTGAGGATGTCCAGTGTGAGGAAATTTATAGATCGCTAACTTATAGAGATCAGTCTGGCAGATTCTGTGTACCTCTTCCGTTTAAAATACCGAATCCATTCTTCCGTAATACATGTTATCAAGCTCGTCGACTATTTACATCACTAGAGTTCCGGCTTGCTAAAAATCCAGAGCTTCGTAAAGCTTACTGTGAGTTTATGCAGGATTATCTCAACAATGGACATATGGTATTGATCCCTCCGGAAGACTATAACTCTCCTACAGCTTACTACATACCTCATCATTCTGTTATAAAAAATGAGATATCTGGACCTAAGCTTAGGGTGGTTTTTAATGCTAGTTTTCGAGACACGAATGGAACATCTCTCAATGATTCTTTATTTATAGGACCTAAGTTACAACAGGATATTGCTTCTATTCTTTTAACTTTTAGATTTCATCTATATGTTTTTATTTGTGACATTAAGCAAATGTATAGACAAATTCTTATTCAACCACAATTTCAAAACTTTCAAAGAATCATATGGCGTTTTTCTTCAGATGAACCAATTCAAGAATACAAACTGCTCACAGTGACATACGGGGTATCGTCTGCTCCATATTTAGCTCTTCGAACACTGCAAGAACTTGCTAATCAGGGAGAGTCTCATTTTCCTTTAGCTGCAAAGGCAATAAAGAAAAATATTTATATAGATGACGCAATTTGTGGTGCAAATGATCTAAAATCTGCTCTAAGTTTGCAACACGAACTTGTTGATCTTATGCGTACTGGGGGGTTCGAATTGAGAAAATGGGCAAGTAATCAACCTGATTTGTTAAGCCATATTCCTCCTTCTGATGTACAAATGTCTTGTAGCTTTGACAAAGAAGAACCTTCGTTCATTAAAGTTTTAGGTCTAAAATGGTGTCCAAAATCTGATGAGTTTACTTATTCTTTTAATCCAGTTGATCGCCAATGTACTAAACGGAATATACTTTCCGAAATTAGTAGAATATATGACCCTATTGGTTTTATTTCCCCAGTTATTCTATTAGCAAAATGTCTTCTACAAAAACTCTGGGAATCTAATATATCTTGGGATGAAACTCCTTCTACAGAAATATTGCAGGTCTGGAATAGGTATAAATCCGAACTATCTCAACTAGCTGGAATTAGAATACCTCGACGTGTTATTTCTGATAATATTTTCTTGTATGGAACTGCACGGTTTTCTGTGATGCTTTCCCAAACTGGTTACGCAGCGTCATATATTTTCGGACTATCAATGATAGTGGTCAAGTCAGTACCTTTTTGGTCACTGCTAAGTGTAAAGTGGCTCCATTAAAAATTGTTTCATTGCCTCGTCTAGAGCTCTGTGCAGCTGTTTTATTGGCGGATTTGCTTACTTTTGTTACTACTACTTACGCAGATTATCTCTGTTTTAATTCCATATATGCATGGTCTGATTCGACTGTCGTTTTAGCCTGGTTAGCTGCCAGTCCTCATAAATGGAAAACTTTTGTAGCTAACAGAGTAAGTCATATCCAAGGCAAAGTTTCTAACACTTCCTGGCGTTATGTTCCGTCCAGTGACAATCCTGCAGATTGCGCATCTCGTGGTTTAACTGCATCTCAACTCTTAGAACACAAAATTTGGTGGCGCGGTCCAAACTTTCTTCAACATTGCAACCGAGATGTCTGGCCTGCTCAACCTCATTTAGAAATGTGTGAATCTGTCTACAGTGAAGAAAAACAAACATCTCTCCATGTTTCATTAGAAGAAGATATCATATGCGATCTGCTACACAAGTTTTCTTCGATACGTAAAATTCAAAGAATTTTAGCCTATGTTTTAAGATTTTTCCTTAAATCTAAAGATTCACTGCAAAGTAAAACCTCTTTTATTTCATCTTCTGAAATGCGTAAATCATTGATTTATATTATTCGACATGTTCAACGAAAGACCTTTTCAGACATTATAGATAAAATTCTATCAAATGCTTTACTTCCTAAACCTTTTCGGAAACTCGCACCTTTCTTGGACTCGGAAGGTCTTGTCAGGGTGGGTGGCAGACTTAATAATAGCAACTTCACTTACGATGTAAAACACCCTATATTATTGCCTAAATCACACAGACTTACTGATTTGATTATTGAGTGGATTCATCAAGCAAACCTTCACCCAGGTTTAAAGACATTGCACTGTTTAATCCTTCAACAATTTTGGATACTATCTCCTTCAACAGTTCTATATACAATGTTTAAATCGATGTATTCGTTGCTTTCGCTGTAAACCTAAATCATACAATCCTTATATGGCTGACTTGCCATCGTTACGTATTTCACAATTGAAGGCTTTTTCGTCCATTTGTATTGATTTTGCAGGTCCCTTTTCTCTAACAATGCATCGATACAGAAAAGCCAAGATCTATAAGGGATATGTTTGTGTTTTTGTATGCTCAGCTACCAAAGCAATACATCTTGAAGCTACTTCAGACCTTACTTCTGAGGCTTTTTTGGCCGCTTTTAAGCGTTTTGTTTCGCGTCGTGGCAGATGTTCTTTTACTTCTAGTGATCAAGGTACTAATTTCAAAGGTGCCAGCAACCAAATGCTTCAATTCGCCCAGGTTGCGGCTCAAGTTTTATCCATTACTTGGAAATTTAATCCACCCGGCAGTCCTCACTTTAATGGCCTGGCCGAAGCCGGTGTAAAATCTATGAAATCTCATTTATATCGAACAATCGGCTCTCAGATTTTGACATATGAAGAATTCTCCACTATTCTAACCCAAATTGAAGCAGTGCTGAATTCTCGGCCATTATCGGTTATAAGTGCCGATCCCAATGATTTACAACCATTAACTCCCGGTCACTTTCTGACCTTAGAACCTTTAACAATTGGTTTTCCAGAATCTGATCTGACCTCTATCCCTCTTAATAGATTGTCAAGATGGCAACTAATTCAACGTATGCATACTGATTTTTGGAAACGTTGGTCTCAGGAGTATGTACATTTAATGCAAGAACGGCATAAATGGACCGAACCTACTCCTGAAATAAAATTGAATTCATTAGTTCTGATCAAACATGAAACAAAATCTCCGTTATCTTGGGAATTGGGTAGAGTCATAAAGCTTCATCCCGGAAAAGACAATATTGTTCGTGTAGTTACAACTGCACATGGGATATTACAAAGGCCAGTTGTCAAAATTTGCCCTTTACCTGGCAACTAATAAGGTAAAATAATTCTTTATACATTTTTTTTATTCTTAACTTTGCATTATTATTTCTTTTTTCCTTTATCTTATTTTTAAAAACATATGTTTTGGTGGGTGGAATGTTAAGGAAACTTAATATTTTTTATAAAATTATTTTCTTTTATGTAATTTCTTAGATTAAGATTAATTATTTTAATTTCTTTAAATTTTAAATTGCCGCACTTATACCTGCTTCCTGCAACATTAGTGTACGCATGCCCGAACACTAGGAAGTGTAGCACACAGTCTATTACAAACCGTCGTACGACGAAATTGGTCAGCTAACCGGTACGCGCCGAAAGTCTGAACTTAAAAGTTAAATCCCTTCAAAGACGATTTATGTTAGTGTATGTGTGAAAATTAGCGCTGAGAAGATCAAGATCGAGAAGAGGGCCCTCTGAAGCTGTCTGAGACGACCATTAAAGGTAGGAGCAGGTTTCTCATTTCTCTGTGCGGTTTCTCCCAGCTATTAACGTAATTTTCATTGATAAAATAAGACCAGTCAAACAAAAATTTAAAATTAATACAGTCCACAACTGCATTTCTGCACATTGTAAAATATCTGATCTTGAAAATAAAAAAAAGTTTCAATATCTAAAGTGGTTCTTGAGTTATGACCTGTTATGTGTTAAAAAGTTGAGTTTTTAAATTATCGCGATTACAGACGTTTTCTCCTTATAAAAAAATGACACCCTAACGATATCCTTATAATTCCATTTCAGATGCTCAGAAACATGTCTAATGATTTTATCTAGTTATCTCTTGAGATAAAAGTCTTTTAAAAATAAGCGGTGTGCGATCGTGATTTTACTTTACTTGATAGGGAAAGGCGTATCGGCAACGCCGCAACAGCACACCGTCGCGCGTCGAGTCGTTCGGTCGCATTTCTCTCACTCCGACCTAATAAGATCCCTATGCGATTTACTTCCACACATGTAAATGCCGACCCAAAAGTAACAGTTGCCAGCACAGTATATTAACCTGGTTCGTTGAAATTCCAAAGGATTAAGGTTTTCAAGAAAGAATACAGATATTTGAAATTCTGACCCAGACTTGTGATGCTAAGGACGTCAGAAATTAAAATACCTCTGGTAAAATGACAATCACACCGTCATCGTCAGCACGGTAATATCAATGTTGCCGACTAGAGAAAGTTCAAAGTTACTAAACCAATGTTGGATCAGAAATAGAGAACACTTGCAATAATAGATAAAATACCTTGATAAAGCATATTAAAAATAAGTAACGGATTTTAAAAACGTTACAATACATAGGTTTAGACTTCAAAGTTTTCGCGGGCCAAATTTAAGCAAGGCCAGATTTCGCAGAGGTCAGGCTAACGGCCTGCATATTGGAACTTGCCACATATAGTTCATATCAAATAAACTTTAGTCGCGTGATTAAGCTTGACCACCACAGCGTTGCCTACTTTTACATGTTTCCTTTTAATCAAAATATTTCGGGAAACAAAAATAAATTAATTATAAATATATAAACAGTTATTATTTACATAAAACTTTTTACTCACCTTAACAGCACTTAAGGGACATAAAGGGCCATTACTACCGCTTTCCCGTTCAAAATAGTCTAGCAAAGTTGCGCAGATTTTTTTTACTAAAAGAGGTTCTAAAAAGAACAATGTGCGACTGCTAGTAAACAATTTTAATCTTAAAGTATCACAACACTATTTATTTAAACCAAAAACACTTAATACACAAACTAAAGTGTCAAAACGAATGACAATGTCAGAAAATAAACAAATAAATGTGGTAACTTGGCATTTTTAACAGCAAAGCTAGCACCTGAATCCCCAGCGGGTAATGTAAATTCCAGTTAGTCAGCACTGCGCCGAAAATCTCCATGTTTGGCAACAGTGAATTCAAAATTCGCGCCTTCGATTGCATAACTAAAAGTTTAATTGATATCAAATATACGTATCAGGTATACCCGCACAAATCAGGTTTGCACAACGGCCTGCAGAGTCCGCCGGAACTTCCTACATACATACCAATATACTTGCAAAGACGAGGTTTACACAAGCGGCCTGAGCGATAAATCTAAGCGTCTGCTTTAACCTTTTTTAATCCAAAAACCGAGTGCACAAAAAACTCCCATTCCAATATTTCCAATATTCCAACATTTTAACATAAAATCTTCGATAATATGTATAACATCACAATATAAACCATTTATGTATCTAAGTCGATTCAGCCTGTATAAACATTAAATATTTTTATTCCTCCGATAAATAAATAATTAATGATATTTTAGTACTTCTAAATTGTCAACTGTCAAAACCACCACAGACACCCTATTGCAGTTTATAATATATTAACCAGGCAAACCGTTCAAACATGTATAATAAACACAACAGAAATCCCTATAGACAAATTAATACGTAGTAAACTCGAATTGAAAAGGTAAAGTTAAATATAAATTTCTGCTCAACACAGCCGTTGTTTCCCAGCTCTGCGCTACATGCACAAACGCAATAAACGAATAAC
This sequence comes from Sitophilus oryzae, assembly GCF_002938485.1. Taxonomy (NCBI): domain Eukaryota; kingdom Metazoa; phylum Arthropoda; class Insecta; order Coleoptera; family Curculionidae; genus Sitophilus; species Sitophilus oryzae. The sequence continues at coordinate 5,916,728 of NW_022146304.1, read as the reverse complement.
TCTATATTTCAATGCTCTATCGATATTCTCCTATTTGCATTTCGTGTAATATCCGTTCGGATCAGGCCACAACCTGAACTAAATTAAATAGCATGTTGACCAAACTTTGGAACGATTACAATATACATAGTTGATTTTTTAGCTTTGCGAAAAAGTAATAAAAATTTTGTTTATTTGACAGAAAACTACTCAACTCTATCACAACATAGCAAAATCGTTATTTAAACTCTAGACGCACATTATACTAGCTATGTTAGTGCCATCATCAGATAATTAAAGCTGTTATGTTGTACTAGTACCCTTTTAACTACTATAAACTACTTTTAACTACTGTAAACTAAAGTAACTAATTAAAATTATTAATTTAATAAAAAAACAATTTTATATAATATAGTAAATAATTTTACTAACAAACCTTTACAGCTATGTTTATTTAATTTTACCGATTTTAGCATATTGATACAAAACATATATTCAGCATCAATAATACAAATGTATGAAATGTTTACTAAATAAACTGACTATTGGTATATGTAATTAAAAACAAATAAAAGTACATCTGAATTGCCTGTTAACGAAAATAATACTAATAATCATACAAAAAAAAGAGGGGTTAAGGTCAAAGTACGTTAAAATTAATATACATACTGTACAGTAATCATCCTGAATTCTTTAGTAATGTGAAAGAGTTGTAAATTAAAAAATTTAAAATAAAAATGTTTTTACGCATCTACTTTTAACTACACGGTTCTTCTTTAGAAAACTCTCCAAAAAAAGTTTCAATAATATATTACTGTTTATTATTTTATTCATAAACTTTTAAATTCTATGAGAAGTACCGTATGATCGAAAAAAAGGCGTCAACAATGGCTATGAAATGAAGATCGCTTTCATTTTATGCGTAATATTATATGGGGAATGTCATCGATGTTCATTTCCAAGCCAACTAGACGCCGTTTTTTTTTCGATGATACGGTAGTTATAGCATGGCAAAATTGTTATTGTATATAACATGTAATATACAAATAAATAAAACAGGCTACATAGAAGGCTATAATGTTAGCCGAAACGTTTGTTTTTTAAAACCAAGTAAAGACACTTAACCAAATGAAAACCTAATCAGCGTTTTTCCCGAACCTAAATCCCAAGAAAATGAAACTTTTTTTTATTTAGAAACAAGGTCCAAGAACTTTTTTCCAAGAATAAATAAAATTATGTAGTACCTATACCTATATACTTTTATGTGAAATGACAGACAATTGGATCTCTATTTTACTTATCATGATTTGTAAAAATCACTTTTAACTATCTAATTGTTTTAAAGAAAATCAGAAAAAAATATAAAATATCTTTGAAAGTACTTGAATTTTTAGTTTTCCGCAAATGAGGTACTAAGGTTCACAAAAGTCCAACTCTCCTCTAGTTTAATCACCTTTGTATCTCTTCTGGTTTACGAGATCCCTATGGTGGGAATTATAATATGGGACACCATGTCCATGCCACATGGGCACACATAGTCCATAAAAATATGAAAATCGCATACCAAAATTCGCTTTATCTATTTGTGGTCGTGGTACCCTTTATTGAAAAGAATGCATTTTTTTCAATATATCTATAACAATCTTTATCGTAGATCTATATCTATAGATCTATGTCTACTTTCCATATTTCTTAATTGCAAAAATGGAATAGTCTAGTGGTTATTAAACGATATTGGAAGAACGGCAATTATTTATTTTTGCAATTATGGTTTAAATAAAATTAAATTTCTAATACAATTACTAATTGGGATCGTCAACGGGTCCGTATTGTGCTAATTATGTCAAGATAAAACAAAATCCCATTTTGTTACGTATTGTTGTTTTGGTAGCTGAACAATATACTACATTATGTGGCAAAATAATCCTTTTGTCGTATATTAAAGGTTTTAGGGAGAGCGCATATTGGTAATTCGATTACCGTAATGCGACCCAGCTTCATTTAAATTTTGTCAGAATATTTGTAACATAAAGTATATCGCATTCAAATGTGAAAATGCAAATATCGCATTCAAATGTGAAAATCAAATATCAAAATAATACTGTATTCAATAACCGTGTACTACGTTTCTAAAAGACAGGGTTTTCTACAATCATGACTTAAGCACAAAAACGAAACTTGCAGTGTACCGAGCAATAATAATTCCCACCATGTTATACGGAAGCAAAACCTGAGTGCCGTACCGGCGCCGTCACATGAATGCATTAAACAAGTTGCAACAGAGACTCCTTAGACAACTCTTAAGAATCCGGTGGTTCCATCATGTCTCAAACGTATCGGTCCTTGAAAAAGCTAACTGCGAAAGTATTGAAGTCATGGTTACAAAATCTCGATTAAGATGGGCGGGTCACGTATGCAGAATGCAAGAAAATCGCATACCTAAATCTCTGCTCTACGGTGAGCTTGTAGACGATAAGAGGTCGGGTGGACAACTGAAAAGGTACAAGGACATTTTCCACGAAAATTTAAAGGGGATTAACATGCAGAATGAGTGGGAAGAAATATCTCACAAGAGAACGCAATGGAAAAGAATTGTAAACTCAGTTCACAGCGACAACCAAAAAGTAAAGAGGCAACAAAGCAATGAGATTTTTGAATGTCCGGAATGCGGTAGGCAGATAACATCACGTATCGGGCTTTTCAGTCACAGAAAAGCTCATGAAAGAAAACGCCTTGCGTGACCATCTTCTGATGCGTGTCGAATACTCGTCAGCGAGTAATCGCAGTATGTATGTATATACTACGTTCCAGAAAATGCTAAAAATTAAGTTGATTTTTGATATTGTCAGTATCTATGTCAAATTTACGTTATTAAGTACTGTCTGAATACTGCAAAATCAAGTAGCTGTGTTAGAAAAGGTTTGTTTTTTTCTTTACAAAGGCATAACATAAATTTAAATAGGCTTAATTTTTGATATTTTCTGTAATAGTTATTGTTACAGAAATAGACAGTCATTTTTTAGAAAAAAAAACATAATTTGTAATTATAAATCTTTTTTTATATTATTACATAGAGTGTACTATTTTAAATGAAATGTCTAATAATTTGTTCTAAGGGATTCACTTATCATGAATTGTCAAAACTATTTTAACAAAAGACATAAACATTTTAGAACATTGGTTTGAGAGAACGTCGTACAACAATTCCAATATATTAAAACAGATGGGAACTCTACTGGTGACTGAATATTTTATCATCAGTAATGTTAAATTTTTAAAATTCAATATTATTGACTGAGAATTTTTGAAATTCAACATTACTGATGGCAGTCGTTTAGTTAAACCAAAAAACGATCTTCACAGAATAAGAACGTAAGGTTAGGTTAGGCACTACATGGCGTTATTTCTAGAATTCTCCAAGCAATGGTGACTTCAATGGTGACTAATTAAATATTTATTATTACTAATCATTATTACTAATTACTAATTAACTCTGGCTTTTTGTCCAAGAAAAAAGTGACAATGACGTAGGTAAAATTGTTATTTTGTCTCTTATTTCAATTAATCTTTAAATATCTGGAAAAATAATTAGATCCTGGTTTTCTATGTCATTGGTTTGGCACACCACCTAGCGGTCAACTGCTGTACATGAAAATAGAATACAGCAATTTCTGGTAACCCAATCTAGCTATAAGTATCTTTTCCCCAAGTTTTAATAGTTTTCCCATAGAAAAAATCCTTATGTCATTAATAAAAATGTCATTATAAATGTCATTAAAATTATATATACCAATAGAAGATTATTTTCTTTTATTTATATATATGTTACGGTTAAAGTCCGATGTCCGGGTAATGTCAACATTAACCGGACATCGGACCTTAACCGTAACATATATACCATGAAGATAAAAGGTATGAAGTTGGCACTGATTTATGGGTTTGTGTCCGCACAAAAAAGTTTTATTAGATAATATTAAAGGTCAATCAACTCAAAAATCATAAAAGGGTTATATAAGTCGATTTAAAAAGTAACGTAGAACTTGTTTGTGAAATCCCAGTTTAATATTTTATATTTAAAAAATATATAATATCTATATTAAAATAAATTTTGTCATTAAAATATTATAGTTAATAATATCTAGAAAAAAATATTGTAACAAAAGTATTTAATTGACTTTGCCACTGCATCTTGTACTTGATAATTATAAAACAGCATAACATTCGAACACACGATTCGCACTTCTGTAAAATAATATTACTAGAGAATAATCTTAAGAACTATTCCAAAAAACAAATTATATAAATTAAAAACTAATTCTCGATAGATTTATTTATAAATAAATATAATTATAAGATGTATTAATTTTCCGCAAAATCCTACTATCAAAAAACATTATGTAACAAAGATATAAATACTGTAACGTTATTTAATTTTCAAAAAATAAAGTATCGAATGCTTTTAAATAATCCAGTAATATTTTAAAATTTATTATGACCAACTAAAACTTATAATTGATTAACTTTTCCTACATCTACCTTGTAGAATTCTAATCAATGTTAGGTTAGGCCGGACTGTTTTCAATATTTAACGAGTCTGCCTCGAGAAAAATCGAAGCGCAAACGACACAAACAACTATTTTTAGCGACAGAATTCGACCTACGGCATCTACATTTTCGACTTACCTGCAGCAAAAAAAGTCACACGGAACCAGAATAGCTTCGGAAATTGTTTAAAACGGGCGACCACCCTTAGAGAAACACGGTAGCCAACTTATCGGCACGAAATACCACCGACAACGTGAACCGGTCGCGTGGCAGGGCGCCTGCGTCTCGCTCGATCTGCGCTCTATCCAGGGTTGGATCTGAAACAAAATAATAATTTAGTACATAATTTGCTACGCTAGTCAATTACATATTTGCCAAGTTAAGTAGTAAGTTTTAAAAAAAGAACACTTTTATGACAAACTTTCATTTCCTTTATTTTCTGATTTACACTGACTGGAATTTAGTTTTCGGGTAAGATTTTTTAGAATCAGGTAGTCAGATTAGCAGTATTTGCACAGAGCATTACGTTTTTAAAGCAGATCTATCTCTAATAATGTCACAAGTTTCCATATTTATTTACTGATATTTTGATTCGTTTCGACAGTTCAGTTTTGTATTATGAATTTTGTTTCTAACCGAATTGTGTTCTGATAAACAATTAAAATGTTTACTAGCAAAAGTTCTTATAATTGTATTGCCTAAAATGCTTAGTTTGGAAGATGTAGAAGTTTCTGTGTTGAAGTTTCATATTTATTTTCGATTTTTTCTAAATAATTTAAGAAGTAGCTTCAATATTTGGATGAAAATTGGTGTCTGGGAGTTTTTTGACATGAGAAATTTCATTTTGATGTCAATATGACTCCTACTTGTAGAGGGCGCCACCTACATATTTTTTAACTGGTTCAAAGAGTAATAACTTTTCGTCCGTACCTGTATAAAATTAGTGATTAAAAAATATAAATTTGCGACATTTTTTACTTAAAAAAGATCTCGTGGTGAAAATCGCTACAAGTAATGGTTCTCGAGATATTTGGAATCGAAATTATCAAGACCTATCTTCAATGACATATGTAGGTAATTAAACATGTTATTTGACTGAAATCATAAATTTGAAATGTTTTTGTGCCAAAAGTTCAACAGAAGCTCTTTTATCATCATTTTTTCGCAGAAAAAATTATAATTAATATAAAAAAAAATAAAAATTTTCCCAATTCATTATTTCACTCAAATAACTATCTACTCAACGTGTTAATTTTTTGTCAATAATGACATGTATTGACTATTTCTATTTTAAATATCTTGAGAACGGTTGCTCGTATCGATTTTTACCAACAGACATTTTTTGCGTAAAAAGTCACGGAAATGTATATTTTTTTACTCAGTAGTTTTATACAGGTACGGACGAAAAGTTGTTACTTTTCAAAACATTTAAAACAAATGTAGGTGGCACCCCTTACAAATAGGAGTCATAAAATAATGTAAATTATTTTATGACTCCTATTAATGTAATAAATGACACCAAAATCAAATTTTTCATGTCAAAAAACCCCAGATACCAATTTTCGTCCAAATATTGATGTTACTTCAGAAATTATTTGGAAAAAATCGAAATAAAAATGAAAATTCTACACCCTGTATCTCCAAAACTAAGCATTTTAGAACACATATTTATAGGAACTTTTTTACTTATTGTTATCTGCAGAATATCCTGCCGAAGTTTCCGGAATACAGTTCGGACCACCCTGTATAGTGAAACAATAGTGAGGAACAAATATGAGGTTCTGAGTAGTAGCCAATAAATAAACTATTGGCAGAGAGCTATATGGATTATTCTGTCTCCAAATTATTTTGAGACTTTTTGAAATGGATACAACTGGACAACGTAATATATAGATAATAAAAGAACTATATTAATAGGTCTGTAAATATAAAATTCAACAAATTCAATACTATTATCTATCAAAAAATAACTTATTATAGGAAACCATACCTTAGAATTAATTAGAAAATCCAATTGGTATTACAGGTGACAGTTAAATACTATCAGAGTTCTAGTTCCTGTGTTATTTGGTAAAAAAGAAATCGTTAGTCAGTGTCATCAATCAATTATTGCGGTATCTTTAAACATATGATTAAAATTGAACAACAGGATTTATATGTATATTATATAATCTGTTTTCATCTAATTACATTCACCCGGCTATGACCATGAGGAAATCGAACTTTGGTAGCCTGCGTTTGATTATCGACCCGAGATTGTTGTATTTTAATTGTTTAATTATCAATGTTATTTAAAAACATATCTGGGGTCGATGTCATGCAGGTAACCGATCTCTTGGGCCTATATCAAATTGGTTTACTCGAATTATATTTTATTTACTAGAATTATATTATTTGTGTTTTTTTCCCAATTTGATCTAAACCCAAGTTGACATCTATTTAAGTCTTGACAATATATTATAAATTTATATGGGAAATATCATCGATCGTCATTTCCTAGCCAACTAGACGCCGTTTTTTTTCGATCATACTATGAGATAGATAGATACCAATAAACTATTAGCAGAGAGAGCACTATGTGAAAGATCAGTCTTCAAATTATAGACAGAGAGTCAGCAAAGAAAAAAGTCTCTGAATTTATTCAGAGAATTTTTTCGGCGCTGCCTCTTAGACTATTACTAGACTTTTAGAAAACTGCATGGCTAGAAAATGTAGTGTAGAGAATAAAAGATCTGTGAAGGTCGCAATGGAATAAACCAATATTCACCTCATAAACTGTAATCTAATTTTTTCAATCGACAATGTATAAAATGTGACAAACTCAGTTTGTCAACCCATCCCTGATGCACGTTTTCGCGAATCGAAGCGGGCGACGTGCGCCCCGTTGCCGTCGTCGCTCCTGCAACTGGCGCCACCTGGCGGATTGCGTCGGAAACTGGCGATAGCGCTCGCCGCCGCCTATCGATTCCTCTACGCTCCGCTCCTATAATTCGGCCCTTTCTCTGATAAATGATCCATAAATTATTCGGGCTTGCCGCTTTTTCGCTTTTCCTCGTCGTGAGGTCTGCGGGTCAATTGACCCGTGCGTCTGGACAAAATTAGTCTTCACGTCATGGCTGTTGACCTATTCCATCGCGACGTACGTAGGTTTATCGTGGTCTTCTACTTATCTCTAGACTACATTCTTCAAGAGTATCCTTTTAAAAAAGTCTAATAACTTGGATACTGAATCTGCCATATAGCTTTTTGTCAATGGTTTATTACGTATTATGTACTAGTACGAAGAATGGCAGATTTTCCAGGGTAATGTTACTGACATAGAGTACGATCTGTTGTTTCTTCTGATTATTGAAAAAGAAAACTAGATATGGCTTCGTCAGTCAATCTCAAAAGCTTTAAGTACCTATTAAACACGCATTGCCTCCATTCAGAGGTGTGACTTATTTAAGATACGAGTATTTGAAATACAGATATAAGATAGAACATACGTATTTTCATGTTATATTTGAAATACCGTTTTTAGTTTCATCTTGTAGCTAGTCTTTTGGTATATTTTTTTAATATCTTAGTATTTTATAAATACCTAGTTTGCAAAAACACTTTTATTAATTATTGCCTGTTCATATTTTTTAATTTATGACATTGAATCGTAATATGGACTAATGTCGCCAGACCAAAAAATATAATACCCTTATTAGGTGTGACGAAATATCATATAACATTAAACCTAAAATAGAACAAAAAAAAGCATTCTAAAAATTACAACATTTTTATTCTTCTGTATCTATCTAGTATTAATGATTGGATTAAAGAAAAGCAAAAAGTCAAAATCATTTAAAGAACATATGAGAGATCTTGCTGAAACACGTAAAATTAATAGGTGTGAAAAACAAAAATTGGACACTTTAAACAACAATGATACGTGTAAAGACACACAAAAGACTAATCTTATACGTTTTTAGAACTCTGATTCCTCTGTTGCAAGTAGCTACAACGTGAGGCAGCACCGCTGATTAGACACTACAATATTTAAGCAATAGTTATTCTAAGATTTACACGATTCTTGGGCATAATTAATATTAATGTAATAAGCTAAATGTTTTCTTTTAAAAATTATTTATTTTAGTAAAAGTATTTAGAAAATACGTTTTATATATCTAGTATTTCAAATACCTTTTCTAAAAGTATTTTGTAACTGATATATCAAATACTTTGCTTAGGAGCAACTTGTAACTTGTATTTCAGATACTTTTTATGAGGTATCTTGTACAGCTTCTCTGCCTCTATTACGGGTTTAAGAGTTTTTTTGTCTTTCCTACTTGTCCTGGTAATGTTTTCACTATTCTACAGATTTCTTATTTTTATTTTTTATTTACTTTTTTTCGCAGCATGGCAGAAAATCCTGGAATGGTATCGATGAACTTTTTTTGGCAATTTCATCTCCCTTTTCATGACCTTTGAATTGTTCGAATGGAGCAAAAGCCTAACGTATAAAAAATACAATTTGACATTGATAAACTCAAAGGATAAACTCATAGGTTGACAACTTAAGGTATGTTGGCATTTACCTGGTTTTGCATTCTTACCCGTTCAGTTTTAATTTAAAAAGAGATTCAGGTTTTCTTAAATTATTTATTGTCTTATTGTTTAAAATTGTTCAAATTTGGCAGGTATAGTCAGCATACGTAAATACCTTTACGAAACCTATGTACGACTTTGCTGCAAAATTATCAGGGGAGCCAATATTTGGACAGTTCAAAATTTGCATGGGATTTCCTATTTTTCCAGCGACCATGCACCACCGGATATAATATTACGCATAATCCATGTAAATACACTAATTTTTATTAAAAAGGATAATCAGCAATTTATTTATTTTAGCAAAATCGTAATCATCAACCTCAGAAACCCCAATGTACTACATTAGAACTTAAACTTGAAAAAAATATTATTCAGGGGTTTTGGTCATATTTTCGAGAAAATTCTCCTGTGTTAGACGTAGGAAGCATAAAGAAAAATATCTCAATCTAACTATAAAAAAACGTTTTTTTTTTCTCTGAAATATAGGGGTATATAAAAACATAATTTTTACCATGAAAATAAGTATTTTCACCCACCGTACGTCGTTCCAAATTACAAAGGGTGCTCGGAACTTTTGCAACCGAATATTTTTTCCTAGGTTAGGAGGTTTAGAAGGGGAGACGATCTGTATGTGTCAGTGGGACACGACGAAACAAGGGCTTACTTTAAATACGTTAAGGGATGCAGGAATGCGGCCTTGTGTTCGACGAAAGACCCCAGTTTTTTTTGCCTGATTTCAATTGGTTTAGAGGGGGAAATTTGTCGATTCCTGTTTGGTTTTCGTTTAGGTTTTGTGGAAATAGACACAAGTGAAGTGGCATTGTGAATTATAGTTGAAGAAAATCTCAGTCTTGATGGAAATAAAAATTATATTAATAATTTACGATACATCAGATTACTTTTTATATATTCACCAATTTGTCAATAAAATTTTATTTTTTTCTTTGTTGAAATATTTTACTTAGAAACTACGAGTTTTACTAAAAATAACTGGTAATTGTTTAATGGTTGTTACATTCCCTGTCTATTAAATTATACAAAGACATTTATACAAGTAAACTAATGTTTGACCAATGTTTATTTTTAGCCGACCATACCAATAGGTATGGTAGGCTATTAAAATCGGCAAAAAAAAGTTTTTTTAATTTCACTCAAAATGCGTTATTTGGGTCATAAATGACCTAAATACAAAATATTTTCATGGTGTCTGTCTGTCTGCCCGTCTGTAACACGATAACTCAAAAACCGCTAAACCGATTTTAACCAAATTTGGCACAAAAATACTGTGGCGCCCGAAAATCTGGCCATTAGTTTTTGGTGGGGGTGTAGGGTTGATAAGGGGGTATGGGAGGGGGCTAAAATTTAAAAAAAATCGTAACTCCAAAATTACAGTAGCTAGCGAAACGCAGTTTTCAATTTAAGATTAGGAATAATATTTGCAACAAAATTTGTAATAACATCAAAATCAGTCAAAGTCGCAGTTTTTGAGATAAAAAAATCGAAAAAATTCCTTTACTTTGAAACTAAAAGAACTGCCTACCAACTTTTTATTAACATATTTTAGTATGGGCGGCTATACGTGCCTACCGGCGCCAATTTTTTTTTAGTGAGATAGGTACATAAAAGCTGAAAATGCTTTTATTTATTAACAATTTATTTATTGTTGCAAACAAAACAAAAAAATCTCAATTTGAATCTCATCGTAGTGAAATTATCAACGTGATTACAATAGGTAACGTCGGCATATTAAATTTAGAATTAAATAGATTAACTTTTTTTTATGAAATACAGAAATATTTTAATTGGATTTAACTATATACTGATGTAGTCTTATTCAGTTTTAAATGTTTCTAAACAACAAAGCAGTTACAAACTTTTTTTACAAACACAATACAAAATAGAATTTTAAAGTAATAATTTTCAATAATTTTAAGCTATCATCAGCTTTTGTTTTTTAAATAAGGCTCTAAATTTTTTATTACGGATCTTAAGGCCTTCTAAAGTGTATCTTCCAAGGTACTTATTACTTAGTACTAGGGTACTTATTCAAGGAAAAAAGTAAGTCGACAGACTAGTATGTATGCATAGGCTGTGCTGGCATTAACTTTTATAAATTAATAAGACAGATTTGTCTATACGAATAGTGAACTATTCTTATAATTATTATAGTTCAATGCAATATTAAACATTACCTACTTCAAATTACAATACACAACATATCCTATCAATCAAAACAGCACGATTTAAATTGTTATAACGTTAAAATAAATAAACAAAATTCCACACAAGCTCACCTATTATTACTTTCAGAAAAATACTACCATAAACGATTCACTTTATAAGAAATACAATCTTACCTTGAATATATTATGTTGCCTGTTAAAAACTGTAGAAAAATTCATTAATTTCACAGCCAGCTAGATGGAAAACAATCTTTCGAACTAACTAAAGCTTACCTATCGGACACGATACGACTGACCTCTTAATTAGCCAAAGGTCAATCTCGAACCATTCATCTTGGTTTAATAATGAAAGGCCACGCAAACTTAAATAGGTGCATTATAATATTATAACCAAACCCATGTCGATACTGCTTCTATTATGATTGTTTCTTATAATCACAAAAATAACATAATAGGTATGTTATAAGTAAATATGCATTGGCAAGCGAGCAACTGAGTCTTAAATAAGTGCCAATATTTTTAAGGCTGGTAAATCTTGATAAAAGAACCATATTTTCTCTTTACCGTTTTTCAAATAAGTCCAAAATAACCAAGTTATTCAAGTTTGAAAATTAAAAAAAAATGACTTATTTTTTTAAAAAAATGAGAGCGACCGATTTTTTCGGTATTTGCATCCCTTTTAGTGTCGTAACCATAGAGTAAAGCCGTAATCAAGGTAAAATCAGAGATTAAGAAATTATACGAGTACCGTAAGAGAAATTGTGGTGAACGGGCAGTTTTAAAAAGTTTTCTAAAATATACAGGAAAATTGGAAAGAAAATACACGATTTTCAACATCTTTTTTGGGAAAAAAACACATAGGCGTGTTCCTGGGATCAAAATAGAACACCCCTAAAAATATTTGCACTTTTTTAAGACTCACCCTGTATACCAATATTTTATACAGTCACCGGCACGAAAAATGACCACATTAAACATTTCATGTGTTTTAAAACTCGATATACCGTATGATCGAGAAAAAAACGGCGTCCAGTTGGTTGGGAAACGACGACCGATGACATTTCCTCTATAAATTTACATATAAAATGACAGCGATCTTCATTTCATAGCCATCGCTGACGCCGTTTTTTTTTCGATCATACGGTATTTTTGTAGTGAGCGGATTTTGATGATTTTTTAAGCAATTTATTATTTTTAGCAGTTAAATTATTTGATTTTTTAGTATCTTTTCAAATTAAAAATGAATTAAAGTTTTCATCTGTCTATTATGTGAGGGAAAATAAATTGTTATTATTTTGGCGTGAGTTTGAATGGAATGGTTTAACAAAGTAAAGAATAAAAAAAACACTGTATAACCAAGGCGCATCTTCTCTCGATAATTTGTTTTATGGTTCATCTTAATGGCTTTTTTTGTTTGAGATACCTATTCATTACAGTTGGGGGTTGAAACATTTGGTGTAACAACAGCAAAATAAAACAGAATTTACCACAATACACCAAAACACCACCATTGTCGCGCGTTTCGCTAAGCGTGTTAGCATCATTATCAGATGATTACAACTGATAACCACAAACCTATTTCTTTGAAAATGACACCAACATTCGTACTCTACATTAGTGAGCTTATAAGTAAGTTTTTTAAAGTCCGTCCAATTTCAACTAAACTTCATTTACTATCCGATTTTGATTGATATTTGATTTCTAAATTATGCCATTTTTGTTATGCAATTTTCTCTACCTTTATCACTAACATTACTTTTGGGAATATCAACTTTAATAAAATTATGATAAACTGAATTGGCTTTGCATGATTTCAGAAACCAAATATCGGCTCCTAATAACCTAACATTAGTACTAAACTTACGATAAAGATTCAGTTCAGAGGACTGTGAAGCCATCGAAGATTACAGTTGGGGGTTGGAACTTTTGGTATACTTTACTTTTTCACTGAATGCGCGTTTAGCTAACGCTAACCATGTTAGCAGCATCAGCAGATGATTAAAAGTCAATCATTAGTTTTGAATTATCAAAAGCAAAAGTCCTTGGACGGACAAAGTGCAAAAGTAACGTGTTTTGGTGTTTGATGGTAAATTACTCCTTTATTTTGAGATATTTGCTTTTGAAGAAGACTGTAGCAATTAATAACAATTTTAGCATTAAAAACATAAAGCAGGCCATTTTTTTGGTTTTCATCAACACACCCATGAGATAGTGCTCATTGTTTTTTTAATACACTGTAATATCACTGTAATTGAAAAACCATATTATTGTTGTTTGTCCAGAAGTTGTATCGGCTATTGTCGCTTTAATATAACATGGTAGAGATCAACTTCTCGACTTAAAATCATCTCTTCTACAATAACTGCCTTCAAAAAATAATATGATTTTCCATGACGGTGACATTAGAAAAACAATATACTATACTTCATATATGTGTGTTGATGATATGTGTGATAGAACCAAAATCAAAAGCATGATATTAATGCTAAAATTATTGCTAAACATTATTACTTTCTTTTTCAAAAATGAATATCTCCAATAAAAATAAAGCAATCGAGATAAGCAACTAAAAAAAATGCATCTTGATGTTAAAGTGGCGTTTAAACAGGGTGTTTCAAACTTTCGCTAACCTAACTATATTTTATTTAAATTTAAAGAAAATACAATGAGGGTGCCTCAAATCGAAACATGAGATTGGAAAATTAACTCCGCCATTTTGTATAGGAAAAAAAATATCAATGGCAGTAGTTTCGTCTGTCACTACAATTAATACTAAATGTCTAGAAGAACTAAAAAACTGTACTTTTTTCAGTATTTTAGTTTAATAATTAACAAATTAGATTTTATTTTTTTACGTGTTAACTTACAAAACTTCGCCCATAATACGGCCGCAGTTAAATGATAATTTTTCATTTCTTTTCTACATTCGAAAGTGGGTCATGGAGATTGCCGGTATCAAGTTTTACAATTACCTATTACCTCCATGTGCAACAAATAATTAATAAATTATTATAAACAATCATTATCGACCTGAAATATAGAGATTCATACCGATGAAATATTAATCAAGTAGAAACATTCGAAGTAGTGTTTCTTTAAAACGTAATTTAATTTTATAAAAAACTAGCTGACCTGAAATATTTTTTTATGGGACAACAGTCATTTTTATTCACGAGGTTGAAAATTATTGAATTATTAATATCGATATAAAAAAATAGGGGTTGATGGTAGAAGGGTGAAAATTTAGGGCTGTATGTATTTTTAAATGCCACATCATAAAAAATAAAAATAAAAAAGTTGTCCAAAATATTTTAAAAAAATGTGTGCGCATATTTGAAGTGAAACTTCTTCTTACTTTCGTCTGTCTGTCTGTCTGTCCGTCTGATGACTCCATTCGGGTTCCTCTATCCACATACCGAGTTGGATTCCAATAGAGCCATAATTAAGAAAAATCCTGTAACAGAAATAGTAAATATAGATCCTACAGCCATATTTATTCTTATTGGAAATAGATTTACTAGCTACATTTTCCGGCTATTCACCCTCAGTTTATCAACCGTTCGTTCGCATCCGCTACCTTCTCGTTCTAGCCTGAATTCTACATGGTTTTATTTAAATGTAAATCGCATGGAAATGCTTGTAAACCTTCCAGTCCTCGAAAACGTCTTTAAACTTTTCCCGGTCCCGTTCACAACGGCATAATCGGGATAGTTTGTAAGTAACCAGAGCACGAGAAAGGAAAACACTGGAGAAAAATCCAGAAAATATAGTTGTTAAGCAGATTACGCAAAGTACACAAAGTTGAGACAGAAACGGGTAATCTCGGTAATAAAATTTGTTTGTAAATAAGAAAAATAAATGTTATTATACGTTCTAATAGTAAAGAAATATTTTAAAGACTTTAGACCTTGGATTCAAATATGTATTCCAAGTTTCAATAAGAAAATCAATTATTGCTAGATGGTTTTCGAAAGTTTATAATTTTGACGTTCGGGTAGTACCTAAACTAAACAGAAAAAACCTTAGCAAAACAGAAAGTCCGAAAGTCTTCTATCCAGAAGACAAAGTAGACAAAAGTAACTAGAGTTTCCAAACTAAGGAACAATGATAAAGAGAGTTGAGAGAAATTGTGTGCACTATGTGCGCATATCTGAAGTGTATATTCTTACTTCCGTCTGTCCGTCCGAGGACTCCATTCGGGTACCTCTATCCATGTTCCGACTTTGGTTCCAATCGAGCCATAATTAAGAAACATCCTAATGATTTCGTCCATTTAGAGGCATCGGTTCGAAACGTCAAGGGCGTCATCCTGTATCCTGTCCCCAATTAGGCCGAAATCGCCCCCAATTTTCTTCAATATCAAATCGCTAATCTCACCCTGACGAAGATGTAAACGAAACGTCGTATCCAACTTTGCAGGGTGGGACCATGTGCACCGTCGCTCACATAGCCTACCTACCAAATTTGGTCGCGATCGGACGACATCAACTTTTGATTTTTCTTACGTCAAAACTAACTGTCACAGTGACACGTGTCGCACAAGGTCAATTTGGTCTTGGTCCAATCTATCGACATACAAAATTTCATTTAAATCGGACGATTTTTTGATTTGATTCATTGATAGGGGTTTCGTAGTGCACGAAACGTCGTCAAAATATCATGAAAAGATGGGGTTCTTCGAGTTCCATCTACATTCAGAGTTTGAGCCCCCTAGTTCACGTAGGACCCGAGTTACGACGCTCCAAGATCAATACCATTTTTGTAACGCTTGGCGACTTTGGCGTGACGCTAGCTCGTGTGTCGCGGCCTTGAATTTTTACTCCCATCGCGCGTAAAGAAGTTTCACTTCAAAAATGGGGTGGACCAACCTTATCACTTAGAGATATAAAAAATAGGTAACAACCTATTCTCAGACCTACTGAATATACATATAAAATTTCATCAAAATCGGACAAGCCGTTTCGGAAGAGTATGGTAACCAAAACTGTAACACGAGAATTTTATATATTACTAGCGTGTACCAGCGACTTCGTTCGCGTCGAATTAATCATTTGTAATGGTGATGATAAAGCAAAGCAAGAATTTCCATTAACATACAAACTGTATAAAATTTTCTCACATTTATGTCAGCATGAGAAAAAACAATATGGCGATATTATTACATAACTTGGTAATATTTGAGGAGTAGTTTCATCTCGTTGGAATTTGACTTTCGAAAACTCCGTTTGCCAAAAATAAGCTTTTACGTCAAGCAGTTTAATCAGAATCGTGGTTAAGAAATTACCCAACTTTTTGGAGCACCCTGTATGATTTTTTAAAAAATTTCAAAATATGTAAAAAAACCAAATAAATTATGCTTGTCCAAGTGTTTTCCCGAAAGACTAACTGTTTTTAAATAACAAATATTGTAATATTTGAGTGGCGTTTTCACCCTCTTGAAATTTGAGATTCGAGAAACCCCTCCTTATCGAACCTCTACACCCCACAGTCAATCCGTTTGCCAAAAATCAGCTATAAACGTCAAGCACAGTTTAAGCAGAATCGTGATTACTCAATGGGCATATTTTATAAAACACCCTGTATAAATTTATAAAAAACCTTAAAATATGAAAAACAACAAAATAAAATATACTTGTTTAAGAGTTTTTCCGAAAAACTCACCGGTTTTTAAATAAAAAATATTTTAGTATTTGAGGGATAGTTTCACCCCCTTAGAATTCCAGGTTCGAAAAATCCCTTCTTATCGAACCTCTACACCCTAAAGTCAATCTGTTTTCCAAAAATCAGCTTTTTACGTCAAGCGCTTTAAGCAGGATCGTGATTAATCAATGACCAGATTTTTCGAAACACCCTGTATACATTTTTAAAAAATCTTAAAATATGTAAAAAAACAAAATAAAATATACGTGTTTAAGCGTTTTTTTGGAAACTTGGCCGTTTTTTAAATAAAAAATATTGTAATATTTGAGGAGTTTCAGCCTCTTGGAACTGAAATTTCGAAAAATCCGTTCTTATCGAACCTTTACACCCTAGAATCAACCTGTATGCCAAAATTGAGCTTCTTACGTTAAGTGGTTTGAGCAGGATCACTTAAGGATTTTATATGTATATTAGTATATATTACATAAAAAATGTCAAAGACGAACAAATTTCATTGGTTAAAAAATAATTAATTAATTACCATATTAAACTACTGAAAAGTCTAAAATTAAAATCTGATTATATATCTTTATTAACTCAACTTTCAGCAGTTTATTTATTTAGTTATTATGTAAAACTTCACCTTTCTGTATTATTTCCCTTAATAAATTTTGCAGATTCGATACACACGAACAATGTTTATAACCGAGCCGTTCATAATTTCATGAAGAAATTTTCAAGATAACGTATAAAACGATTAATTCGAG
Source organism: Sitophilus oryzae (assembly GCF_002938485.1). Classification (NCBI taxonomy): domain Eukaryota; kingdom Metazoa; phylum Arthropoda; class Insecta; order Coleoptera; family Curculionidae; genus Sitophilus; species Sitophilus oryzae. The sequence goes on along the minus strand of NW_022146304.1, from coordinate 5,899,033 downwards.
GTCATAATCAAGCGTATTCACGCCGTTGCGTTGTCAGAAAATCACAAAGGGCATCTATAGGTATTCGCAAAATTAATTTAGACCAGGGACTGGCGTGTCCCCTTTAATTAATTACCGATAACAAAGTACTATTATCGATTATAAATAGTGAGTCTTAAATAAGCGCGAATATTTTTAGGGCTGGTAGATCTCGATAAAGAAACATATTTTCACCGTTTTTCAAATAAGCCCAAAATAACCGAGTTATTCAAGTTTGAAAATTAAAAAAAATTGCTTTTTTTGAAAAACAATTGAGAGCCACCGGATTTTTTCTGTAATTTGTTCCTCTAATTTTCATCTACTACCGATGTTGTCACTTTTTAAGATATTATATTTTTTAACTGAAATTTTCAAAATTCCTCTCGATAACCCTTTATGGTTTGAAAACGTGTAAATGAAATAACGTGGCTTGACACAGTTTGTTTATACTTATATTTTTTATATTGTTACATGCTGTTGAAATTTAGTTTTTATAATACTGTACGCAATAATCATAACTATCGATCTCTAATAAGAATGTCCTTCTCTTATAAGATGTTACATTACGATAAAACTGACACTTACCTGAGAGCAGGGTTGGCATGATTTAAATCACTTGATTTTTTTTAATTTTAATAATGTGATTTAAATCAAAAAAATATTTTATTGAAACTTTATAATAAATCAAAAAATTAACTGGAAAAGTTATAAAAATGTGTCCTAGAAAACTATAAAAAATATTTCTATAACAGGTCTAACAGATAATAAATCGAAAAATAATTGTAAATGTTATAAAACTATAAAAAATATCTATTCATCAATTTAATTGTTGGACCGATTTTTAAACTAATTTCGTGTGAATTCATAGACAGACCGCTAAACGCAGGGATTTTAAAATTTATGTATAAGTGACAAAAATTCGTTGTTCGAATACATATCATTCGCAAAGTCTAATGCAGAACTAGGTTCTTCTTATACAGGGTTGTTCACCACATACGACGCGGAGTATTGTAGCTAAACTCTTAGATTTTTGCAAATTGTAAGTTTTGGGTTCGTTGAAGGACTATTAGAGCTACAATTTAAAAATATTTTTACAAGATACAGAGTGGCCCAAATAAATAAAAAATATCAAAGTTGTATTTTTTTAAATGGAACACCCTGTATATTACTACATTTTTAGTTTCTAGGATTAAAATAAACGTAAATTTGATATTATTTAGATTTTTTTTGAGATTATACAGAGTGTCTAAAAATTTATTTTAAATAATAACTAGATATAAACGGCAATAACTTCTTTAATTTAAATGGAACACCCTGTGTATTTTATGATACCCGGATGCAGAATTTAATTGGCTATCAAATTGTATTATATCATTTTTCACCTATCTCTTTAAGTTTTCGTAGAAAATGCATTTTCTTGTAATTTAGATCTCATTTATCAATGTGCCCATGGACTATTGACATTTTTGATTATTTTTAAAGTGGTAACAAATTTTTAAACGGTACAGATACTAATATTGTCGATCTAGTTCATTTATGTCATTAAAAAATAAAAAAAATTGTTTAAATATTTGTAAAAGGGGACCAATTATTATGATTCCAGTATTCAAACTACATTAATTGACTGTTTGCGTTGATTAATAATAATTGCTCCAAATACTAAAACACTTAATTTTGTATGTGTATTAGACAGTGTGGTAAAAAGTAACACCTTAAAAATTTTATTTCATTTTTTGCCGGACGCTTATTTATAACAACAGAGGCGTTCATTTTCATAACTTATTATTATATTGATTTCTGATTCCAAATCCACATTTATTTAGAATAATTTATTAACTAACACAATTAAATATGCAATTAATTAATATTTGGGCGGAAATAATGGTGGTATATTTAATAAATGGTATACTCTTTTATAAAGATTCAAATAGTTTTATTTTTGTAAACAAATAGGCTGATAATATTATCGTTTTTAGCACCCGTACATTTGTTGCTTTAAAAACAATCTAAAATATCAATATTCCATGGGTATATTGATAAATGAGGTCTAAATTATAAGAAAATGCATTTTCTAAGAAAACTTGAAGTGATAGGTAAAAGTGGTATAATACAATTTGATGGACAATTAAATTGTGCATTTGATTCTTCTAAAATATACAGGGTGTTCTATTTAAATTAAACAAATTATTGCCGTTTAAAGCTAGAAATTATTTAAAATAAATTTTTAGACACTCTGTATGAGGTAGTATTATTTTTATTATTGCAACACAATAACTGATCAATAATTAAACTTCAGTAAATATTTAGTATTAAACACTTTGATACCCTTGGAGAAATGAAGCCTTAAAATTTTTACTGCAATTTCACAAAATTGAAAATATTTCAAAAACGGTAAGGTTTAAGGGTGAAAAACCTTAATCAAATTTACCTTTATTTTAATATTTGAATTTGACAAAAAAATCATCGCATACATGCATGTCGATTGGAGGAATGTCATGTTTGTTTATTTAAAAATCCGTATCCAAAAGGACAAACAAAATAATCGTGGCTCAATCAGTGTTTTTTCATATTTTTTGCGTGTTAAAACTCATCTAGTCATCATTCAACTCCTTTATATGGTCATTGCTACATAAAACAACGACATACAGACTACCTGACTGTAGTAGTTGTATTTTTATTTCAGTAATTTCATTCTGTGAAATAAATAGAACCAGCAATAGTATGTATCTAAATTAAAAATACTCTACGACTATAAAAATGACCCCAAGCGTTCTATTTTTATACGTTTTACGGTCTACACTTTCCTTTAATTAACAAAAATAAAATTTTACGACATTTAATTACCATGCTGGTCGACCGGGCCATTACATGATTGGCTCTAGTTCGTGATAAAGGTCTTTATAGTGTTCGTTCACACGCGTTGATAAAGTATGAGGATAAAATTCCCGCGTAAAATGAAAATAGTTTCATAAAATGGATGGAGAGATAGATTAAAAAATTGGTCAAGTGCGAGTCAGACTCGCGCACGAAGGATTCCGTACCCTTCATTATCTATACAACATTAGACACTATATTATTATAAACTTTTTTTCCGATTTAGCTGAAATTTTGAATGCGCGTATAAGTAATTTAAAAAAAAATGAAGAAACACATTACTAAAAATTGTATTAATCAATAATAAATATGTAAAAAGTAAAAATAAATATGTAAAAATTAAAAAAAAAACATTAAAAAAAAGTGTCGCCTTGACTAGGATTCGAACCTGCCTTACTACGGCTTCAACGTCATAGCAGCGTAAAGTCCTAACGCTTTTACCACGCGGCCACCGAGGACTTGAATGTTTTATGTAAAATTCTTACTTAAAAGATAATGTTTAGTGAAAGTACTTTTTTATTTATAAACATTTATTTAATTCTGTTTTTAGTATTTGTTCTTATGGCAGCAACATAGAATTATAAAAATTATATGTAAAAATTTCAACTGTCTAGCTATAACGGTTCATAAGATAGACCTTTGTGACAGACGGACGCACGGACGGGCAGTGAAGTCTTAGTAATAGGGTTCCCGTTTTTATCCATTGGGTACGGAACCCTAAAAAGTGCTACTAAATTATGTAACAACATTCATACCATCTCATAAAAGAAGCAAAAATATAATTTATTCCAGTTTAGTAGTATTTCATCATCATCATTTTCAACTTATTCAACCATTTCTAATTATGCCTTCCTCACATATTTAGGCCCCCCCAAAAGACTCTTTGTAGTTGGGCCCATTGTTGTCTATTGTTGGCTAAGCGAGCCCATGGGCCCATTGTTGTCTATTGTTGGCTAAGCGAGCCCAAGTTATCCCTACTAATTTCCTAATATCATGGTCCCATCGCATGTTCGGTCTTCCTCGTGGCTACCATGCTGTAATTTTTGTGGTCCATCTATTGTCCGTCCTTCTTGCCAGGTGTCCTGCTCATTGCAATTTGAGGGATTTGGCTCTATGGATGACATCTATTATCTGGGTCCTTCTATCGTATCCGCTCTATTCTTTTACGGTCTCTCTTGGTTATTCCCAGCATATTTCGTTCCATTGAGCGTTGTGCGGTATTCTAGTTAAGTATTTATCAAAATATAAACTGTCTGACTCTACAACTATATTCAAGTACCATACGATCGAAAAAAAAGGCATCAAAGATGGCTTGGAAATGAAGATGGGCATAATGAGCAAGCACTGCATTGACGCAAAGGCAATTCAGATGTCTATAATCTTCAGTTTGATTCAGGGGGGTGACAGTGAAATAGGAAAATTGGAAACAGTCATTAGTGTCATTCCTGTCATCTCCTGACGACAAGTATGGCCGCCTAGACAAGGACAGCAATGTTTCTCTCTAACTATTGTCTAACTTCACAGTTTAGAATTGACAGATTTCAGAGACAACTTCAGATTTGTTCTAGAACAAATTTCGACGCCATTTTAATTCTCTCGGTTTAGTTTTGTTTTGTAAATTCAATTTGATATTTCGGCAGAAACTTATAAATATAAAGGTAATAAAGCATATAAAATATATATTACATGAAAATCCTGGAGAAAAAAGACGTTTCTGCAGTACTAGGTATGTCCCATGTATATTAAAAATAGGTAGTAAATAAACACTATTTCTGTATTTTTTTATGCAAGAAAATTTTGTTATGTTTATGATCGGCGATTTTTTTTGAAAATGGAAACAATTTACAGCAAGGTAAGATCATTTTTAACTATAACCAACATTAGTTATCTCCAGTATGTGCGATTTATTGTCAATAATGCAATAAATCTGAGTGATACATCCGATTGTTATCCGACTAAAATTCTCTTTTTGCTTCTTTTGATTTATAAACCAGGTCTCTTTGGGAATAATGGACACTTTTTTTAAACAGTATATTTGTATTTTATACCTACTGATATTTTTATTTGTTAATTTTAGTAAAAAAAATTTGTTTTTTCTGTTTTCAGGTTTTTGTATAAGGCTCCCGTTTTCATGTTCCTGCCCCCGTTTTCTGTCTCTGATGGCTGTGAATACATGTATTTATTTACAAATTACTGTAAGTCATGCTTATACCTTACTAATTTACGTTAAAATTGCATATAATTAAGTAATTGCTGTTGAAATCATTCAATTCTTTCTTTTTTATATATATTTAGTCACGTTGTCTCATATTTCAAATAAATATGTTTGAATAAAATTTTGTTTTGTTTTATTTATGATAAGAAAGAGTACAAAAATACATTTAAACTGAAAGAGGGCCCGCCATTGAATAACCGGAAACGGAAATAAATACGAAGCCATCATGTCAACCTGTCAATTGGAAAATTAGTTCTCCAGACGACAACGAAGGCTTTCGGTGGCGTATCGTGTTTCCACGATTTAACACAGAGTTGACACTTCTTTCTAGTTAATTATTTTATGGTTTGATTATTACAATTCTAAAGATACGCAAATGACAGTAAATGTTTTTCATGCTAAACGTCACAAAAGTATGAATTTTTGCGACGTGATTGGCAATATAAAAATGTCATTTTAATGCCTAGGCATAAAAGTAAAGAACTTCTACGCCTAATCATAACAGTACGAAAATATATTATTAAACTGACATGAAGTGTCAAATTCAACGAGCGGAACAAGGTATAATTTTTGAAATTGTTTAAAAACTTATTTTTCTACGACTATCCTAGAAAATGCAGTTTGACACACGGAAAACTCGATCTGAAATTGGCGTTTTGCAAACTGTTGTGTGGATAAGGATTAGGTACTAAGGATTTAGCGCACGACATGTGTCATTTTGCACATGACATGTGCTAATTTTAACATTGTTAACCTCCAATGTTTAGCTAAAACGCCAAACGCAACGCAGCCGTCAGAAAAGTGTCATCATTACATCGCAAATTATTTCACAAAGCTGGCAAACACTGAGTGAGTCTGCTGCTAATTTGTAGTCGTAGAAAAAATAGCGTAAAAAACTCGTTCGAAAACTTTTTTGTACACTCGTTCGACTTGTGGCTCTTGCCTGCGGCTCGAGCCAACAAACTGTCAAACTCGTGTGCAAAACGTCGTTTTCGAAACTCGTTGTTTAATATACTATATTAACAGAGGCGTAACTAGGGGGGAGGGCAGAGGGGTCTTAGCCGCCCCTGTTGACCGGTGCGTGTCATATAAAATTGGTTTTAACCTCACATGAATCTTATCTTATAATGACCTAAGCCCCCCCAAAAGTATATGTCTAGTTGCGCCGTCTAACGAGCGTAACCATAGTTTCTCGATATATAATTACATACACGGTATGATTTTTAAATATTTTTATATTATTTACTTTAGAACTTTCTTCTATACTTTGGAACGTTTGAAATTGTTTAAAAACTTATTTGTGGCGTTTGAAAAAAAGCATGTTCTATTCGGAGTAAAATGACATTTTGAGCCTCGGCTGAATGTCAAACAGTCGAATGTCAAACAGTCAAACAGCCTCGCCATAAAAAGTGTAATTTTTACTCCTAATAAAATAATATACTATTGTAGTATTTGAAATAAAGCAAGAGTGTTTACAACATATCAAATAAAGTGCATAATTTTACTCAAATTTTTGAGCTGAAAAAAAAAATCGACAAACCTCACCCATTTTTACCAGATAAGTCAATTGAATTTTAAAAATGTTTAGTTTTAAAAATACTCAGTTAAAAATTTTTAAACTTAAAACTGCCCTGGTACAAATGGGATTTGTAATCCACGAGCAAATACTAAAAAATATGAACAAAATTTGACTCCCAAAGGTTTGCCATCCGTGCACTAGATTGTATTACTTCCTCTAGTTATTTTTATCGTATTCCACTTTAATTAGTGTCTTCAGTCTACGCAGCACTCCAACAATGAAACTTTACTTACTGTGTTTAATATTATTATGTTTTGTAGAATGTAGAATGTTTAGAAGGGGAGTTAATCACCGCGACCGTACAGATCTCTATTGTGTATTCCCCTTTCTTGAGTTATAACGAGTTATAACTCATCATACAGTCTCAGGGCTTTAACAAAAGCCAGTTTCTGAGACGGCTCCACAAAGGCCAGCTCTCAATCCTCGACATCAGCCGTACCAAAGTTGTTGCACAAACGGTCGTCGTCTCGGTGCACTCAGTGATAAGGTGTTCTGGTTTTTCCTCATTTTTCCCACAGAATCTGCATTCGCTGTTATTTCTCAGCTTCAGCCTACTGAGGTGTTCTTTGAGGAGACAGTGTTCTGTTAGAAACCTTTGATTCTTCTCGGTCGTAAGTTCTGAGGAACTTTATCGAGTGGCTTAGACCGGTTGGAGGACACCCAGTCCAGGTTACGGATGGAGTTTTTCAGATTCTTCAGTTCCGCTTTCAGTTGGTTCCCGCTTAGAAAAAAAAGGTTCTGGTCCAGTTAGTGGAGTGTTCGCTTCCTTTCTAGCTAGATCATTAGCTTTTTCAGTGCCTTCTATCCCTTGGTGAGCAGGCACCCAGAGTAGGAGGACTTTATTTTCTTTGTCTAATTTGTTGAGTTTCTCTGGGCATTCTTTGACCAACTTCGAATTGATGGTTACTGAGTTGATCGCCTTTAGTGTTGCTTGACTATCGGATAAGATGGCAATTTCCTGTTTTCGATAGTTCTTATCTAAGATAAATTGTACGCATCTTTCGATAGCGTAGATTTCTGCCTGAAGAATGGTGGGGTAGGTGCCCATTGGTTCGGAGTATTTAGTTTTCAGCCCAAATAATCCTATCCTTGACCCTGCTTTGGTTTTGAAAGATCAGTATACCACGTTATGGTATGGTCTTTTACATGCTGTTTCATCCTTCCAATCCTTTTTATTACTCAATACTACAGTGAGGTGTTCCTCGTTGTAAATTCTTGGTATGTGATCCACTAAGAGTTGTTGCGTGTTTTTGAGTATCCCCGTTTCACCTACTGCGTCTGTTTTCGTACCTGTGCTAGCAGTCAGAGCATAGGTTCGATCGTTTTTATTAACCCAGCTTTAATGGACCTCAGAACCCGATTTTTAAGCTTATATTTAGGTATACTCTGTTTATTTTCTCAGGTAAGATTTCGACAGATGATGACAGAAGAAAAGCAGATGACGTCCCATACCAATATATTTATTTTACTAAAAAAAGTTTCTAATAATTTTTAAGTTAACTATGGATGGGTTTAAATATAAATCCGTCATGCGTCGTCTCTTGTTGTTTCTAACCAGTTTTATTGGTTAATTTCAAAAATGACAGATCGTATTTCAATTTTATGGGTTTGACGGAACGATGAACGACAAACGGACGCCGATGCGTATGAACTCGCCTTTAGATTTTTGACGCTTGTCAAAGTCTTGCCAAATTATAGGTTATAATTTTGTGACAACTTTTGTCAAATACCCTGCGTTTTGGAAGATGACGCATTTTGATTCGTGTTATTACGTGTGTTTTGTGTCTTTTGAAGTCAAGTGGAGGAAAAATCGAGTGAAAATTAACTGTAGACTCAGAGCACAGTTTATGGTTAATACTCGCTGCCCAGGCAGAAAGTCTTATACACCAATAAAGTTACCATCAATAAAGTTCGTATACCATCTCGTCGTAGATAAGTGCATCTCGAATATGGTAGAAGGACCATACATACTAAAAACTGGAGTAGCTGTAAAATATCGACATCACACGATAGGTAAATAATGGATTTTAGTACTGCAGAAAAATAATGTCAAAAGGTACGGGTTTAAAAAAAAATAAGATTAAAGTTAATTAATCAACCTTTAATGTATAAAATTTGGTAAGTGTTATTATTAATAAAATAGTTTGTTTTATTTATGTTGTTTTATTTATTCCTGTGGAATATAACAAATTTGTATTTGTACATAAGTTATATTGATAAATATAATCATAAATGCGGAAAGTTTCATAAAGCTTGAAAGTAAGAAATAGTTCTTTTTTATATTTTTTTGGTATGTGGTGTCTTGTTCTTGTTTGTTTTGTATTAATACATATCGTTTTTTATTAAATAAAATATCTCGATTTTTACAGTTTTATACAGTTTTTTTCACAATATTTTGAAGTAATCACTTGTCAGTCAAATTTTACATATATTATGACGATTTCGACTGGGCTGCACCAGTTCTATTCGAAGGCTCTCAGCGCGAGCAACTGCTCAAAGAGTTGCACTTGCACAGCTGGAGCGAACTGGACAGAACCGACCATGTATGACGGTTCCAAAATTATTGCACTGAGTGCTAGTTTACGAAGCTGCTCTGATGCAGCCGAACGAAAAAACATTCCGCACCGGGTCAGTGCGACGCGAGTCGAACACAATTTTAGATTATTCTTGCTTTGCTCTTACCAGTCGAAATTGTAATTCTGTTCGAGTTCGCATTGAGTGCGGCTTAGTGCAGCCAGTCGAAATCGCCATTAATTTCCTGCTATGCGTTCCAACTTATGTCTTTGTAAAATAAAATAAACTACTTTGAAATTAAAATGACAGACACATCTATCACTGTCAAGGATCTTCTCGTTGGACAGACTATACACACGTAGAGTTCCATGCAAATGACCGTAATTCGGCAGGCTGGTTATGAATAGACTGTGATACTATCGGTACGAATTCCTTCAACCTAGTTTTCTTAATTCTGATGAAGAATATTAGGATAAAAAATTCGTATGGATATCTGTATCCATTTTCTGCAAGCACAATAATTATTATTAATTTCATATATTTTAGACCTGCAAATTCGCAAAATGATATGGCTTAAATTAACTGACAACTAAACGGCATAGTATAATACAACATTTCAGATACGGGCAGTTTAGATACGCCTGAAAACGCACGGGGGAACGTATGCATATACTTCTCACATGAAATGCTTGTCTGTCGATCAACGAGGTAAATTGACTATTTGCTACGTATCGATTTCTGTCTATGGGCTTATGACGATCAGATCTCGTTGTATTTATTAATATAAACAGAGCCAAGGCAGGGAATAGTATGGATGCATTTGACAGAGAAACCTCAATGCAACAGAGTCATTCAATGTGTAGTCTGTAATAAAGCAGTTCCACATTAAATTAAGGAAATATAACCGTAAACAACACGAAAACGAAATCACTGCAAAAAAACGTCATTTTCTTACTTTTTATTGAATAAAATTGAAATTTGAGCTGTATATCGCCCACCAAGACATTTCCATCAGAAAATCTAATTACCCATATAAACGAAAAAATTTATATGTCATGGACAAAATTACTGATGAAAAGTACCCAATTTCATCGAATACTATCGTCATAGCTCAGATTAATTGACAAAAATGGCCATGAAATAAGAACAATGTTAAAATGATACTCTTTTATTGCCTTTGTCGGTCACTGTCCGGGAAATAGCGTTATTGACATACATTAAGTAGTGGAAATTGTAAATATAACAGTTATCAGCAGCAACATTATAATATCTAGCATATCCTCAATAAATAACACAATACTGGAAATAGAAGAATATATATCTTTAGGACAGCTAATACACAGCTCGGGATCTCTACTACCAGAAATCAACAGAAGAATTAAGTTAACATGGAGTATTTATGGAAGAAACTCAGTCATATTCCAATCTAGAATGCCACTCTATCTAAAGAAGAAAACATTCGACCTATGTATATGTACTATCAGTCATGATCTATGCATGCGAAACCTGGATACTTAAAACGGACATCATAAGGAAACTGCAGGTCGCACAACGCTCAGTGGAACAAAATATGCTAGGAATAACCAAGAGAGACCGTAAAAAATAGAGTGGATACGACAAAAGACCCAGGTAATAGTGATCCACAGAGTCAAACCCCTCAAATGGCAATGGACAGGACACCTGGCAAGAAAAACGGACAACAGATGGACCACAAGAATTACAGCATGGTACCCATGAGGAATTAAGAGACCTAGAAGAAAGAGAAAAAGAAAAAAAAGTTGAGAAAAAGCAATCAAAACTCAATAGTACAACTTCGTATACACGGAATAATCAACTATTGGAACCTCAATCTGTATCAAGGAAGTCATTGCTGGAGACTCTGCAATATAGCACATAATACATTACTGCGAGGCTTCTTTTGACACTTTCTATTTGAGAAAACAAGACTATAAACAGAGGAACTATGCTCCCATCCTATCAAGGACCTCTACAAGCTTCTGCAGGGTACTGGGATAGGAGAGTGGGTGCAGACATAAGAAGGGGACAAACACAGTAGGTTTTACAAGTCGCAGTGTTTCTGGTATAGACGACCCTTTAATATTCAGATAAAAAATTGAACATTGGTAACTCAATTGATGTTTTCAAACAATTAAGCTAAGTAAATAGGAAGACGAAGGGGTGTGCTGTGACGAAAAAATGAGCTATGCAATTGAGACATTCCTGATTTGTACTGCGATCTTAATTCCCAAAATTAGAATGGTTGACATTCACAAACAATGAAACAATGGAGAAGATGTAAATGAGATCCAGAAATCAGACCAGATCAGATCACATTGGAATCTGAAAAATGTTGAAATGTATTTAAACAATTTGCACACTAATCATTATACAAACAACTCAAATTTTTATACGGGAAATTAAAGAAACATTAATACAGAAATAACATTACCTAGAGAACTCGCCATTAAACTGTTTATTTACTTGTCGACTTTCGTTGCATTTTAATGGGAATCTAGCGGCAGTGGTCCGGGCAGTTTTATTGGATTTCTAAACTCTTTTAAAATTCTCTACATCAAAGGTCCACAAAGTATCTCGTAGATCTCGTTGAAGGTTCATTTAGAGTCATTAAAATTTTATATCTGAGAAATGTTTAATGCTGGCATTAATCGATAAAGCGGTTTTAAAGTTTCGTTAAGGGCAAAGTTAATTTGGGGATATATTTTTCGGTAGAATCACATCATAGTGTTGAACATAAAATGGCTAGTTTAAATTTCTTAGTTCATAGATTACTTAGATCACTTTCCAACGAAAGATATGAAATAGAAAGATATTACATTAGGAATGTAGCTGAGTGTAATGGATATTCTCCTTCACTAGTTGATAAATTAATTAGAAAACGTAGGTATAGGTTAATGATTTCTGAAAATTCGACTTTTCAAGTGGAGAAAGATACGTCTAAATATTTTTCGATACCGTTTGATAGAGAGTTATCCCGTGGTCTAAAAGAAATTTTTAAGAGTGTCAATTATAAACTTGTGTATAGTGCTAATAATAAATTACAACAATTATTAGGTAATCCAAAGGATAAAACACCTCCACTGGAAAGGTCGGGTATTTATGAAATTTCTTGTAAAGATTGTAATCAGAAATATGTTGGGCAAACTAGAAGATCAATATTAACTAGATTTAAAGAACATTTAGATCAGATAAGATATGGTAGACCGGATAAATCTTGCGTTGCTAAACATATTGTTGATAAAGAACATTGTATAGATCTTAATAATTTAAAATTAATTAAACAAGTCTCAAATTACAGGCAATTAGATGCATATGAAAGCATCAAAATTAATAAATGTAAAGATAGTATGAACAGAGACAACGGTCCAATTCCTTCAAGTTCTTTGTTCCTACTACTCTAGTGGCGGAAATCTAACTGTTACGCTCAGTGGGCTCTGACTCGGTTGGCTAGATTTTGCCACGCCCACTCGGTGCCCACTGAGCGAGTATATAAACGCTCAGCTTGTAGATTGTACTTTAGTTTATAATAATTTAGAATTTCTCATCTCAACAGACACCCAGAAACCGATTTTTATCGAAATATCTACGTTATTTCAGAAATTATTTAAAAAAATCGAAATAAAAATAAAACTTCTACACCCTGTATCTCCGAAACGAAGCATTTTAGAATTTTTTTACACATTTATACGAAATTTTTTACATATTTTTATCTGCATTGAGGTTTACATAAACTTACTCGCTCATATTCACAATCAGTGTGTCCTCTTAGTTGATCTGTTAATCATTTTATACTTTTTAATCAATCTGAGGTGAGTCTATTAGTATTTTTAATGTCATCTATGCGATTGAAAGTGAAAACAGATAGACTTCAACGTCCGATATATTCAATAAATATGGTTCTCAAATTTAACGACCGTTATTAATTGTTTCGGACATTTTAATCGTCCAAATTGTAACTGGTTTGGACAAGGTCAAAGAAAGTGATCCAATGTCGACGAAATTCGAGATGAGAACGAAAAAAGATACTTTCTTCTTTTAGTGACAGTGGACTTTCTCGTGCATAAAATGTGGAGATATATAAATGACAATTTTTAACAAAATTAAAAGGTACAATGGCCAAAAGATTTCAAAATTCACGAAAATCGGTTTCTCAATTCTCGATACTTTTTACTTAAATACCATTTGTGTAACAAATAATAAAAAAGCCTTTTGTTTCAAATTGCATATTTTTCACCCTGTGTCAGAAGCAAATAATACAATATGCTAAAAAAGGCGTCAGGGATGGTTACGAAAGGAAGATTGCTGTCGTTTTATATTTAAAATTATACAGGGTGTCCCAGAAATAAGTGCAAGTATTTTAACTGGTAGTATAGTTCAACCCCAAAAAAACGTTTTTTAGTTTTTAATTAAAAAAACATAATTTTTTGATAATATGGCAACATAAGTATTAGATTAAATTTACAAAAAAAAAATCCGGAAAAAATCCAGTGGTTCTCAAAATTTGAGCAAAAAATCATTTTTTGGGAAATGTTCAAAGTAAATTAACTCCGTTATTTTGGACTTATTTGAAAATCGGTAAAGAGAAAATATGTTTCTTTTATCGAGATCTACCACCCCTTAAAATATTTGCACTTATTTCTGGGACACCCTGTATAGAGACTGTCATCGATCGTCATTTCCTAGATTCCTAGCTAACTGGGTGCTGTTTTTTTTTGGTTTAATAAAAAATAGTAATAATAATAAAAAGTAGAAAAAGATTGCAAATTGGAAACTGGACACTTTAAAAATTCGGTTTATCAGAAACAAATATTATTTAAAACTTTCATGTACAGGGTGGGTCAAATTGGACGTTTTTAAATAGGAAACACCCTTTTCTATAGGAGATAGACGAAAATTAATATCGGTGCCTGGTGCTCAATTTTTATCAAAAACATGGTGGTGAAAATAGCACATCGATATGTTACCGTTTCGGAATTACATATAAGTTTTTCAAAAATGTGCATTTTTAATAAATCGCTGTAACTGTTTTGCTATGGAAAATTTTGTATTTTTATGAAAACATTCCCAAAGCATCTTTTTAGGTAGAATGCAATGGTTTAAGTATAACGTTTTTAAAATTAATAATTTAAGAGTTATTAACAGAAAAAATGATTTTTTATTTGGGACACCCTGTATATTTTTAATTAGCTGAAAAGAACATAAAATTACCTTTCCAAAAAAATAGCACACTTGATATTTTGTTATAGTCCTCTTTGAAATACAGAATGTTTAAAAGTTCGCCACTTTTAACTAGTAGGCTTTGGACCTCTTATTGATGATCTGCCCCTGATGGGACTCGAAAACGTATTTTTCAAGCAAGACGACACCACCCTAGAAGTCCGAAGTTTTCAGCAAATTTTTGTAGCCAATTTCGAGAATAATTGAATAACTAACCAAGATCCCAGCCGTTGGCCGTCCAGACTTTTTATCTTTGCGAAAGAATAAAGGTTCTTATTTTTAAATTGCCTGGTATAATCTAGACAAAAGTTAGAAGTACTTAGCGGTTATGCGAGGGTATCTTGCACCCCTACTAAGTTAATGAATTCCGCAAGAAATGTCCAAGAACGAGTGTCAATCGATTTGCCTCCTCCTTTCAATATTGCGCCATTCTCCCGTATGTTTCCACCATGGAGTCTGCACCCACTCTCGCTTGACCTATCACTCAAAGTCCACAACAAAACGGAATGCTCACATCTCACTATAAGAGCACAATTCAAAGATCTCATCAACTCGAAGTAGAAGAGTCATCTGGTTTACACCAATGGTTCGAAAACTGATAGGCACACTGGAGCGGCTTTTCATACGTTTGATAAAGAAATGTGTTTCTCACTAAGTCTCATAACGGGAATATTCTCAGCAGAGCTTTTTGCAATATTTAAGGCTAATCAACATATATTGACCTCCAGCTATAAGAAATGGGTCGTGGCTACCGATTCATTGAGTTCCATTTCAAGTATCTCTTCTTTCTACTCCAATCATCCACTAGTTATGGCAATCAAAATGCTTCTACTGAAGGCCAATATCAACCACTACAGCGTCACTTTCACTTTGGCTTCCGAGCCACATAGGAATTCCTGGCAATGACAGAGCTGATTACTTGGCTGCAAAAACTCCCAACCCTCATAAAACCAACCTCGTTTTCTCCGTGCAAGATCTAAAGAATTATGGCAAACATATGATCGATAATATAATCCAACTAGAATGGGACTTAGACATTAATGATAATAAGCTTCATGAAATCGAAAGGGACTATTTTGAAAATAATGTAGTTAACTTACCTAGAAGAGATTTCGTTATGCTCACTAGAATTCGTTTAGGACACACGAAACTTACCCATGAACACCTCCTTAAAGGACAGAACCAGCCCATTTGTGAAACATGTAATCTTCCAATATCCGTCAAACACATCATCTTTGAATGTCCACAGTACGCGTTAAAACGAAGACAACACGGAATCGTGGATAACCCAGATGTAGCCCTTTCCTTCCAAAATAACAAGGCTATGTTGGATTATATAAAGGACATCGACAGACAGGGTGAGTTTCCTATGATGTTCTCTATGGGTATCTTGGAAACTACTGGAGATAGAGAGTCGGTTAAATGGAGAAAGAATTGCAGTTTTTTGGGGCCATAAATATGCGCCTTTCAGATTTTTGAAAAAGTTTATGGCTTACTAGATATTTCGAAAAAAACAAATTTCGGCTATTTTAAAATTTGTCTTTAATTCCATTATAAGCTATTTTAGACAAAAAGTTTTCAGATAAAAGTTGTAGATAATCACATCCTTAATGAGATTGTTTCCTCCGTTTTTTTCTAAAGCCTGTCACTTTTGACATATGACACAAACATACGTTTTTTTAAATTGAAACCATAGTTGGCCATGACTTCAAACCAAGCGCCATTTTTTAAGCTTTTTAGCGATATAAGCTATAATATGTTTTATTCGAAAAATTACTGTGTTATAGCCAATTCTTATCATTTTTAAACAATTTCACTTAGTTTTGATGGCCATGGAAACCGCCGTTGCTCTCTCAAAATCGCCTTTGCTCTCAGAAATGTGAAGCTGTCACATCTAAACTTTGTAAATTAAAATAAACAAAAATTGTAAATATGACTTTTTCAAATGAAGAAAAGCGTGTAGATACTCGCGCATCAATAGAGTGGTTCCAACATGACTTTCATTATGACCTCCCCCATAACGAAAGAAATGTTAAAATTTATTTATATCATAATTATGCAAACTCAGGGATAGGAAGAGGTGGATCAATTGCATGGGCCTCCTCATTCACCTGACCTATCCTTTAGATTTTTTATGCGGTATGGTTAACATTAAAGAACTTGACATTAAAGAACATTAAAGAACTTGTTTACACAAGAACTTGAAAGAAGTGGCGGTACGAGAGAAGTTTAATTAAGTCGTCCGATCTTTCTGTGAGAATAGGTAGTAATGATTCAGTTTTAAAAAGATGAAACTCAAAACAATGACGAATTTTTTGAACATTTTCTAAAATAACTTAAAGTGTATGTAGTGATATTATTTTTTTAAGTTTTAGTTTGTATCATGTAAATTGTAAAAAAGCGTTTATACGTAGTATATTCTGACTTTTTATAAGTTCTAAATCATAACAGAATAAGAATACCATACCAAAATAGAATACCATCTAAGTGAAATCTAAGTGATCTAATACAATCTAAGTAAAATTAGTCAAGAAAGATAAGAATTGGCTATAACTAAATTTAACTTTTCTAACATGCCTTGAAAACCGTTCTCTAAAAAACGTAACATTCACCGGTCAACGTATTCTCGAAAATGTACATATGGTCAAGAAAAGTTGAACTAGTAATACTACATGCTTTTCTTCATTTGAAAAATTCATATTTACAATTTTTGTTAATTTTAATTTACAAAATTTGGATGTGACCGTTTCACGTATATTGATGAGAGCAAAGACGATTAAACTTGTTTCCATGGCTAACTAAGTGAAATTGTTTAAAAATGATAAGAATTGGCTATAACTAATAAGTAATTTTTCGAAGAAAACATATTATAGCTTATATCGCTGAAAAGCTTAAAAAACGGCGCTTTTTATGAAGTCATGGCTAACTATGGTTTCCATTTAAAAAAAACATATGTTTGTGTCATATGTCAAAAATGACAGGCTTTAGAAGAAAACGGAGGAAACAATCTTATTAAGGATGTGATTATCTACAGCTTTTATCTGAAAACTTTTTGTCTAAAATAGCTTATAATGGAATTTGGGGCAATTTTTAAAATAGCCGAAATTTGTTTTTTTCGAAATATCTAGTAAGCCATAAACTTTTTCGAAAATCTTAAAGGCGCATATTTATGACCCCACAAACTGCAATTCTTTCCTTATTTAACCGACTCTTTATCTCCAGTAGTTTCCGAGATACCCATAGAGAACATCGTAGGAAACTCACCCTGTATATAAACATATATAAATATTTACGGAGAACGTTTAGTTTAGACATAAATATATAAATAATGGGATAAAGTGACGCTAAAAGACTCTACAGTCGATGCGTCTTTAACACATATCTCTATCTCTATCTATCTATTGTTATTAGATATTGTTTAAATATGTTGATGTTTTGATATAGTTTAAATTGTTATAAAATTCTGCATCTCTCGTTATGTTCTTTAATGACTTTAGAAAGAAGAAAGTGTAAGCAGAAAACTTTCCACGGTCATTACAATAATTATTTGTAAAAGGTTTCTTATTTAATAATCTTATATTATGTAATTAGATATGTTATTACATTGAAAAAATTATTATTATTTCCTTTGGAGAATCATTTAAATTCTAAATGATTCTCCTCGATTGTTAAAATTTAGCTTTAAACTTCATTCAGAACATTAGTGGAATATATTAGTGGTTTATAGAGAAGAAGTAGAAGTTTGTTTCTTTAAGCTTCATTCAGAACCTCGCAATTAGTAGAATAAATTACTGGTTTCAATTAGCGTAGTAGTTTGTTCTTGTAATTTAAATGTAAGCATTCAGAACATCAAAATTAGTGGTAAGAATTTTGAAAAAGTTAACAAACTTTTAACTTTTCCACTATTTATACTTCAAAATTTGCGAAGAATGTCATTTTGGCCATTGATTATCGTCCGTCACGAGAAAATGTGGTTAGAAATCAAAACTTTATTGTTTTATAAGCTAAATATTAGGCTTTCTCTATGGATACAAGTAATTAATGCAAGCTGTTGTGTAGCGTTTTTTTTATAAACATTACCACTGCGAACGGCAGCTTTTCATCGGAGAGCAGTCGTGGATAAGGTATTTCACTGGAAAGAAATCTAATTAATAAACAAAAAAAATAGACATTGGACGCCAGGCATGTACAGAGAAAGAAAACGCAGTTGTATATTACTTAAAACTAATGGCTATATTTATTCATGATGAATTCTGATGGTAAATAGCATTGTACAATTTTAATAATTATTATAGTGGTTAAATACTATTACAAGGCGTAATCTAATGAAACCTAAAATCTAAATCATATTGTAACTACTAAATCGACATAAATGCTCTTAATAATCTAACCACTAAATATAGTCTGTACGATATTATTTAAAATGTACGTTATTAAGTTAAGACTGAAAATCGACTGAAAATCTGAACCTAAATCTACACTTAGCTGTTCTTGAGGCAATCCTGTTTCGAAGAGTAGCAGCGTGAGGTAGGCTCATATCTCTGTACTGTCTGTCGGCGATCCTGTTGGCCAAAACAACAAAAGAGGCCACAATGAGGACACCATGAATCAATACAGCCGTAGCTACTGACTAGGCTTAGAAATGGGAGCGAAGCAGCACGGTGCTTACGCTGTATCCATACTGTGGCCATATGGGGACACTACCCGTACCTTGGAACACTACAAGGGCCTTGGATAATGTCCGTAACCTGGATCATAACCTTGGACCATAGCCTTGGATACAGTCTGTCCATAAGATAACGGTACAGGGGAACACTACCCGTACCTTGGATACTACTAGGACCTTGGATAATGCCCGTACCTTGTAAATAGTCCGTACCTTGGACCCTAAAATACGAAATTCTTGTTTAAAATCAAACAAGATCTAATAAACAAAATTAACCTACCTCGAATTACATCCGAGGGCTCACTAAATAATAAAGAACATGTCCTTTCTTCCATGTGACATTCTGGAGGACAAAAGAAAAGGGACGCCAACGTGCCAGCAAAATACAAATACAAGTTAGGTTGGGACATCCAAAACTCTACCCTAAAAATACGCAGTAATAATAACGAATCAAAAAAGATAATATCCCATTTTTACCTGTAGCTTCGAAATAGCAGCTGATTCAAATTATACAGCAAGATTTTTATAATTGCAGTTTCTCGAAGCAAGGATTTTTTGATGGTGACAGTCGGACGGTCAAAGCCAAGTGAAGTTAAGCACGGAGAGAGTTGACAGAAGCAATGTTGACAGCGCCTCCACAGAACAGTGAAACGATAGCAGGGTTGCCGACTAGAGAACGTAAAAATTACGAGTCAAATAAACTATCTGGCCTGAACGAGAGGGAATCCGGTGATGATAGGCCCCAGACATCATATATTATATATAAAAAAGACATGTAACGAACTAAAAACGTTACAGTTGCTAGGATATTCTATTAATTTTAATTGTGTTTCTAGACATTGTGAATGATTGTAAGTTAAATGTATTAAGTGTAATTGAAACCACTAATTTATTCGGCTAATTGCAAGGTTCTAAAGCTATAATCTGTAACAAACTTCTCATAAATCTTGTAACAAACCTCTCATTCATTCTCAAAACTTTTAAAAAACATCATTTAAAAAACACTGAAGAATTTTACTCGAAATGTGGAAATAACGCTACAAATTTTTAATGCTGTTTTATATTTCATGAAGACAGCATTTATTGTAGATTGTAGTGTGATGCACTTTTACAAAGTTCTAATTCTATTTGAAATGCCATCTAAAGAAGACCATATTTACATGTTTCTGATTACACTTTGTGTCATAAATCTCATAGAGCTATTAATTCATACTTAAGTCATGATTGTTTGAAAATTTCAATAATACTTCATTGCCCAAGTAGCGTGCAGATATATCTTTTCTGTTTCACTAACACAAATAGATAATTATACCTCAAGTCCTTGGTAGAGTTTACTTACCATAAAGATCATTTTATGTGCATATAAAAGCACATAAACAGATGCGCTCACTTTAGTAATTTATTTATTTATTTATTTATTTATTTATACTCCCTACAAGAAAGAAAACAAACAGACATAAACAGATTTAAAAGACAACTAGTTAATAAATAAAAATAATATAACATGAAGAGGAGATAGGAACATACTAAAAATTAAAATGCCCCCCCCCCCAAATATGGTGGTTAAGGCCGATTTTATAATACCTAGATGTCTACAATCAAAGGAATCCTCTAGATTATCACATTTACCTAGAAAACTATTGCACTGGTCCAACATAATTCTAAATGGAGAACAATCTCCACACTCAGTAAAAAAGGGTTTAACATTATTCACTCTCAGTCTCACCTTAGGAACACATATGCTTATATAATTAATTAAGAATAAATCTTTATATTTAAGGTTGTTAGTTATACACAAAATAAATAAGATTGCCTGTCTTATTCTTCTACTTTCTAGTGACACAAATCCAAAAGTATAGAGCATGCTTCTGTAGGAGATCATATATGGATATTGATGGTTTTTCCTGACATAGAGATATCTTAGGAATCTCTTTTGAACTTTTTCTATTTGGTTATTATTTACATAAGCTTCAGGGAACCACACTACAGAAGCATACTCGAGATGTGGTCTCACTAACGCATTATACAACTTTACTATGCTCGATATATTGACAAAATTCTTTGAATATCTTATTACAAATCCTAGTACCCTATAGGCTTTACTTATCATGTGATTGTAATGAGCATTAAACTTTAGATTTGACTGCATGACGACTCCAAGATCCCTGAACTCGTCCTTTCTACACAAAATGGTGTCATCTACAAGATAGTTGAAATTTATCGGTATTTGTCTTCGCGTGAGAGTGGTGTAGAAGCATTTATCTTTATTTAGTGACATTCTTTTAGTTATAAACCATGCATTTACTGCATTTATATCTTCTTGCAGAAGAAGGCAATCCTCCTTTCCATGGACCGTCCTAAACAACTTAAAGTCGTCAGCAAAAATTAAACATGATGAGTGTTTAGGGCAACTTGGTAAATCATTGATAAATATTGCGAACAGTAAGGGGCCCAAATTACTCCCCTGAGGCACCCCTGAGGTGACAGATATACAATCTGAGAGACAACTCCCTACCCTTACTCGTTGGGTTCTATGTGACAAATAAGACTGTTCAGTTTCAGAGCTGGGAGCGAGAATCCCGCCTTTCCCAACTTTCTCAGTAAAAGACCATGGTCCACCCTATCAAATGCCTTCGCACAATCCGTCATAACTGCATCGAGTTGATGTCCACCCTTGATCGCCTCCGAAGCTGTCTGAGTAAAAACTAATAAGTTAGTGCATGTGGACCAGTCTGTCAAGAAACCATGTTGCTGGTTTACGAACAAGTTTGAAAAATGCAGAATGATGTCTTCATACAGTAATGATTCAAATATTTTGGCTACAGAATTCAATATACATATCGGGCGATAGTTCTCTATATTTCTATTATCTTTAGCTTTAAGAATAGGTGTTACAATAGAATTTTTTAACACTTCAGAAAATATATTTGATTCTAGACATAAGTTAAAAAGATATGTTAAAGGATATGCCAGCTCATCCATACGTCGCTTAAATATATAAGAAGGAATATTATCCTCCCCACCCCAAAGTAGCCTTCTTAGGTTTTAGTCTTTTTATACTGTTCCTAACTGAAATTTCTGATATTTTGGAGAATTTTAAGCGACCCAATTGGTTCAATTCAACCAAATTGCAATCAGTAGACATCTGGTAGACAGAGCTGAAAAACTGTGCGAAAGCATCCGACATGACATCCGGCGCAGTTAACAATTGTTCCTCATATTTAATAAGTCATAGTAATAAAAATGTTCATTCTTTAGAAATGAGCTTTAGTTTCTAGTTTTATATCCTATACCTATCTATTTTTACATTGTATACTTACATAGTATCTACTATTTTTAATTTTAAAATTTGATATAAAACACTGGATTATGTGATCATAGTAATTCATAATGCAAAACTCGCAACATATTAACTTAAAAGCAGTTATGACAAAAAATAATAATTCAAATAATTCCATTATAATACTGCAACTAAAAGATGAATAGATAAAATGGCGTCAATTAAATAACAATTAATATTAAACAATAAGTGTTGAAAACAATAACTTGGTGCACTCAACGCCGACCTTGTTTAGCAACCATAGAGACCTACATTTGACAGAAAAACAAACGAAATGAGATTTAAAATACTGCATTTGATTGCTGCTAAAACACGCAAGAAAATATAAATATACATGATTATTTATATAAGAAGAAATTTATGTTAAAGTAACTATATGTAATAAGATGAATAGAAACAATTGTTTTTGAAAGCTGAAACCCTTCAAAAAAACCTTCATTCGTTTGTGAAAATACACTTGAAATATACTTTGTTTACATGTATGATGTCATACATTATTAACCATCGATAATCGACAAAAAGAGAGAAAAGAAACCCCGAAAAGAACACTTCTTCTGTCGAATCGCCATTGCAAAATAA
Source organism: Sitophilus oryzae (assembly GCF_002938485.1). Taxonomy (NCBI): domain Eukaryota; kingdom Metazoa; phylum Arthropoda; class Insecta; order Coleoptera; family Curculionidae; genus Sitophilus; species Sitophilus oryzae. Next base: position 5,876,013 of record NW_022146304.1, on the reverse strand, counting down.
TTTTAGAAAGTTGATAAGTCATTCAGAAGACATATTATACGAAAGAGATCAATAAACTTGATCCCACACAAGAGGGAAAAATTATATCAAGGCAGTGGCGCAGCCGGATTTTTTATTTGTTTATTACTTATAAATAAATTGCATAAAATTTAGCAGAACTAAAAAATATATCTATAATAAACTACTAAAAACCATTCTCGCATATTTTCTAAAAAAAATATTAATTTGAAAAACAAGACACTTTGAATTCCTTAATATACGATTTTAAATAGTATGGATATTGTGAAGGGGAGTTCGTTACTATAAGCCTACGCGCTAACCGGTAATTTTTAGTCGGCCGACTATTTATTTGCAAAAGTGAAAACAATACATACTTATGAAATCGACCGGCCGACTATTTGATTGCATGTGAGCGCGACTCCATAAGGATATATATTGGTTACAAATATGCAACTAAATAGTAGGCCTATTAAAAAATGCCTGTCAGCGCATAGCCTAAGGTTACGTAATGTAATCAAATATTGGTCCGATCGGCTCCATAAGAATGTATTGTTTTCACTTTAACAACTAAATAGTCGGCAGACTAAAAATTACATGTCAGTGCGTACACTAATTATCATAAAAAAAACTCACAAGAGAAAGACAGAAAAATGCATGCTACATTTAGAAATATGTAATTACTTTTATTCAAATATGCGAATGTATAATGATGATACTGACACATAATAATAGTTATTAATGATACAAGTTCGATACGAACATCATAATGAACATCAAAATTCATTAAAAAGTTCGTATCGAACGTGTATCATTCAAAATTTAATCTACGATGCGACACGAGGGACGGTCCAAAGAGATTTGATTTAATTTAAAATATCAGAGATATCCTCATAAAAATTAAAATTCAAAATTATCAGGTGCCCATTATTAATCGACGCCGTGGTAATCGTGCTTGTTGATTGTTTCCATTTTGACTTTGACAACTCAATTATTGATATTCAATTTTGTGTTAAACGTTCAGTTTTAACAAAAAGCAAAAAATAATATTAATATGGGTGATTCTGATTCTGAAAGTGTCCCTTCGGATATTGAAGGCATTGCGCAAAACGTTGTCGATTCTCTACTTCCCGAAAAATCAAGACAAACGTATGAGCAAGCCTATGTAAAACTTGAAGTTTGGTGTAAACGGAATGGAATCAAGAATAGTAGTAACGAAAAGGTTCTCCTGGCATATTTTGAACATCTTTCAAAACATAGGAAAGCTTCATCACTTTAGGTATATTATTCCATGCTACGTTCAGTTATGTCAGTGACAATAAATAAACGTATTTAGGTACCTTTTTTTTCTTGTTTCGTATTTTAAAATTTGCGTGTTATTATGAATTCATAATAGCACTAGTGCTATTATAAAAGTCATAATGACATCCAAATGACAATGTTAAATGTGTCATAACGACATTGTCGTAGATTAAAATATTAATAATACCAAATTCCATAATATAATACCAGAGTTCCTCATTGGGAAAGAAATATGACACGGAGACAAAAAATATCCCAAAAACTGTTTATAACAACACTAGAAGAAATCTTCCGTCAACTGGACTGAACCAACAAAGGATTAAAAATAGATGGAGAATATTTTAACCATCTAAAATTCGCTGACGACATAGTCTTAATTGCCAAAAGTACTGAAGAACAGGCAAAAATTAATGAACTAAATACAGCCAGCAATAAAGTGGGTCTGAAAATGAATTTAGCAAAAACAAAAGTAATGTACAAAAAACTAGTGGAAAGAAAAGACATTCTAATAAATAACACAACACTGGAAATAGTAGAAGAATATATATACAGGGTGGTCCGAATTGTATTCCGGAAACTTCGGCAGCATATTCTGCAGATAAAAATACTAAAAAAGTTCGTATAAATGTAGATCCTAAAATGCTTAGTTTCAGAGATACAGGGTGTAGAAATTTCATTTTTACTTCGATTTTTTCTAAATAATTTCTGAAGTAACGTCAATATTTGGATTAAAAATGGTGACTGGGAGTTTTTTGGCATGAAAAATTTGATTTTGATGTCAATATAACTCCTACTAGCGTAATAACTCCTTTGAAGCGTAATAACTTTTTGTAGTACCTGTATAAAACTACCGAGCCAAAAAATATACATCTCTGTGACTTTTTACGTAAAAAATATCTCTTTGTAAAAATTGCTACGAGTAACCGTTCTTAAGATATTTAGAATGGAAAAAGTCAATACATGTCATTATTGACGAAAAATAAACACGTTGAGTAAATAGTTATTTCACTGAAATAATAAATTTGAGAATTTTTTTTTTAATTAATCATAAATTTTTCTGCAAAAAATGATGATAAAACAGTTTCTGTTGAACTTTTGGCACAAACATATTTCAAAATTATGATTTCACTTTAATAACTATTTAGTCAACATGTTTAATTAATGTCAATGATGACAGGTATTAATAATTTCGATTCCAAATATCTCGAAAACCATTACTCATAGCGATTTTTATCAAGAGACCTTTTTTACGTAAAAAAACGTCGTACATGTATATTTTTTTACTCAGTAGTTTTATACAGGTACGGACGAAAAGTTATTACTCTTCAAACCGGTTAAAAAATATGTAGGTGGCGCCCTCTACTAGTAGGAGCCATATTGACATCAAAATCAAATTTCTCATGTCAAAAAACTCCATGACACCAATTTTCATTCAAATATTGACTTTACTTCAGAAATTATTTAGAAAAAATCGAAATAAAAATGAAACTTCTACACCCTGTATCTCCGAAACTAAGCATTTTAGGACATACATTTATACGAACTTTTTTACTTATTTTTATCTGCGAAATATGCTGCCGTAGTTTCCGGAATACAATTCGGACCACCCTGTATATATTTGGGACCACTAACGCACAGCTCGAGATATCTCCTACCAGAAACCAAGATCAGAATTAAGTTAGCATGGAGTACTTATGGAAAAAACTCAATCATATTTAAATCTAGAATGCCACTATATCTACAGAAGAAAACATTCGACCAGTGTGTACTACCTCATGACCTAAGCATGCAAAACCTGGACACTTAAAACGGACATCATAAGGAAACTGCAGGTCGCACAACGCTCAATGGAACGAAATATGCTGGGAATAACCAAAAGAGACTGTAAAAGAATAGAGTGGATATGACAAAAGACCCAGGTAATAAACATCATTCACAGAGTCAAATCCCCCAAATGGCAATGGGCAGGACGACACCTGGCAAGAAGAACAGACAACAGATGGACCACAAAAATTATAACATGGTACCCACGAAGAACTAAGAGAGCTAGAAGAAGATCTAAGATGGGACCATGAAACTATGAATAATGATGATTATTGAAACATAATCATAGCCAGTCTTGTAGATGAAAAGCAGATTGGTTCAAAACGCCAAACATTAATTTGAAATAGAATTTTTTTCAGTATTTAACCGGAACCCTCACAGATAATTTTTTTTATTGAATGATGATGCTGTTTTGTGGAGTACAGTATAAGGTAATGATAAGACAGAATTTGGTACTCACTTTTGGCATTTTTTTGCGAGAAAGAAAGACTTATTGACGAATGTGACTTATTACAGCTTCAAAGATGATCTCAGTAGTCTGAAATTATTTTGCCAGTTTTGTCTATTACACATCTTATGCATGGCTGATCATATATGCATGCATATAATCAGAAATATATACATATTTTTATTACTTAACGCCTGAGAAATATTTATCGAGTCATAAAAAGAAGTAATACATGAGTGTTTTAAATCAATAAAATCTTTACTTCCCACGCTCCTAAGGTAATTATTTAAGGAATGTTATATTATCTAGTATGCGGTTTCTGCAATAAAAATACACATCGAAACCACTCTTTTATTTTTTATTCCATATTTCCATAATAACTAGTAATAACACCAGCGAAACGACTTACTTATGAATATCATTGGAAAAGAGAAATGGTAATCGAATTCAAACAGTGGCGTGCTAAATTTAAGTCTAAGTAAATGCACAATTTTTCATTAACGTATTCTAAGGTAAGAGATACCCTAGAACATTCAGAAACAAAAAACAAGTACAAGTAAAGTACAGTACGTCTATCCGTTCTGTAGCTACGGGGCATCTGTAAAAGGGGAAACGATACTCTCTCGATGTTTTTCGTAAAAAATTAGACGACGCGATCACTCCGCCCACTCATTTTATAGGCTACTGCAAATTTGTCGAATTTTTATTGATGGGACGCGTCGTCTAATTTTTTACGAAAAACATCGAGAGAATATCGTGTCCCCTCTCACGGATACCCCGTAGTTAGAGAACGGATAGCCGTACTGTATTTCCATAGCAAACTTACTCCTAATATAAGAATTAATAAAATAAAAAATAATGAAAACGATATTTAAAATATGATCTCTAAATCTAACTACTTCGCAAATGCCTCTAACACTAACTGTCCTAGTACATAGTTATAAACTACCGATCCGTATCTTTATTGCCCCAAGACCAAAAAATATTTATGAGGGTAATCGCAAACCAAATAACAATGATATAAAATTGACGTTACAAACATAGACGTAGCGCAAACTGGATTTCAGAAAGCACATCAAACTGTCTACTCAGAACTGGAATCTTCACAAAGAAAGCAAATGATATTCAGCAACACCATTTAGCTTATTTTTTGTCGAGAAGGCATTGCTAACAAACTTAGAAGGTATCATCAATAAATGCAGAATAGATTCCTGCTATAAACGACTTATAACATACGATCAAAAAAACGTGTGTCAGAGTTGATTTGGAAAAATATGTAATCGATCGTGAAATCCTAGCCAACTTGACGGCACTTATTTTACTAATACGGTACATAATATATAAATAAAGAAGAATATATAGATACAACAAAATATACCACTTAAGAAAATTTACTGACTTTAGAGGATGCTTTTAGATCAAAAGTTTGGACAAATTGTGATACAGTATAATTTCCAAAGCCAGTTGGACTGGTTGTGATCTGTCATCTTTTGGTGTAGACGACGGAGCTACCGACTATGGAGCCAATATTATTTAAAACCCAATAAAAAATACATTTAGTTAAGATTAACAACTGATAATATTATATTTTCTACACTATTCGACGAATTATAAACTAGGACGGAGGAATTAACTATAAGCATAAGATAAAATGGAATTAAAAATTAGTTTTCAGAGAAGCAAAACAAACGCTAATAAAATCATAAATATGTTGTTACCACATCTAAGTATTTCTAATTCTTGTCTAGATTATACGGAAGAATAAGGAACCTTTATTCTTCCGCAAATATATCCATAGGATTAGATCCATGGGCACTAAGTCAGGCGGCCTGGACGGCCAACGGCTGGGATCTTGGTTGATAACTGGGAACATTTGCTGATAACTTCAGCGTTCAGAGGCGTTACGTCGTCTTGCTGGAAAAATATGTTTTCGAGTTCCATTAAGGGCATATCATCAATAAGGGGTCCAAAGCCTACTAGTTAAAAGTGGCAAACTTTTAAAAATTCTGTATTTCGAAGGGGATTATAACAAAATATCAAGTGTGCTATATTTTTGGAAAGGTAATTTTAAATTCTTTTTAGTTAATTAAAAATATAGACTGTGTCCCAAATAAAAAATCAATTTTTCTGTTGATAACTTTTAAATTATTAATTTAAAAAAAATTATACTTAAACAATTAAATTCTACGTAAAAAGGTGCTTTGGAAATGTTTTCATAGAAATACAAAATTTTCCATAATAAAAAAGTTACAGCGATTTGTTTAAAATGCACATTTTTAAAAAACACCCCGTAACTCCGAAACGGTAACAGATATTGATGTGCGGTTTTCACCATCATGATTTTGGTAAAAATTGAGCTCCAGACACCGATATTAGTTTTCGTCTATCTCCTATAAAAAAGGGTGTTTCCATTTAAAAGCGTCGAATTTGACCCACCCTGTACATTGGCATGTGTAGAATTTCGTAAAATTAAATTAAACTATTAAATCCAAAGTATATATACTTTGATTTTTAATGTTTGTTTTTTATTGACAAATATTTGCCGGTCATTTCAGCCTCATCTCAGTCTTGTTTTAATATGGAAAATATGAACGTGTATTTGGATTAATTTTAATTGTATTTGTAAGTTACGACGACCTTTTTGTACTCTGTTTTTTTTCTCAGGTAAGATTTCGACAGACGATGACAGAAGAAAAGCAGATGACGTCCCATACCAATCTATTTATTTTACTAAAAAAAGTTTCTAATAATTTTTAAGTTATCTATGGATGGGTTTAAATATAAATCCGTCATACGTCGTGTCTTGTTGTTTTTAACCAGTTTTATTGGTTTATTTAAAAAATGACAGATCGTATTTCAATTTTATTGATTTGACGGAACGATGAACGACAAACGGACGCCGATGCGCATGAACTCGCCTTTAGATTTTTGTCATTTTTGACGCTTGTCAAAGTCTTGCCAAATTATAGGTTAGAATTTTTGTTAAATACCCTGCGTTTTGGAAGATGATGCATGTTGATTCGTATTATTACGTGTGTTTTGTGTCTTTTGAAGTCAAGTGGAGGAAAAATCGAGTGAAAATTAACTGTAGACCCAGAGCACAGTTTATGGTTTATACTCGCTGCCCAGGCAGAAAGTTTTATACACCAATGAAGTTGCCATCGATAAAGTTTGTATACCATTTCGTCGTAGATAAGTGCATCTCGTATATGGTAGAAGGATCAAACTAAACACATACTAAAAACTGGAGTAGCTGTAAAATATCGACATCACACGATAGGTAAATAATGGATTTTAGTACTGCAGAAAAATAATGTCAAAAGGTACTGGTTTAAAAAAATTAAGATTAAAGTTAATTAATCAACCTTTAAGGTATAAAATTTGGTAGGTGTTATTATTAATAAAATAGTTTGTTTTATTTACCTATGTTGTTTTATTTATTCCTGTGGAATATTACAAATTTGTATTTGTACATAAGTTATATTGATAAATATAATCATAAATGCCGGTAGTTTCATAAAGCTTGAAAGTAAATAATAGTTCTTTTTTATATTTTTTTGGTATGTAGTGTCTTGTTCTTGTTTGTTTTGTATTAAGATATACCGTTTTTATTAAATAAAATAACTCGATTACATTTTTTCAGTTTTATACAGTTTTTTTCACAATATTTTGAAGTAATCACTTGTCATCTTGTCAATCAAATTTTAAATATATTCTGCAATGCGTTCCAGTTGTACCAACTTATTTCTTTGTAAAATAAAATAAACTACTTTGAAATTAAAATGACAGACACATCTATCACTGTCAAGGATCTTCTCGTTGGACAGACTATATTATTTGTTATTTATTTAAAGGTTCTTTCTCGTTAGGTCTAATGATGCTCGTATGAGCGAAACACGTGTAACAGTTTAACATTGTTTAAACGTTGAGACCCTTTTTTCTACTTTTTTAATTCAAACCAGGTCTCTTTGAGAAGAATGGACGCCTTCTTTAAATATATATTTTAGATTTACATACAAATACCTCAATATCTAACTAGAATTCGTATTGAACACATGGATGTCAAAGAGTCTTAATAATCAATGTATGTAGATGAAAGTGCTAAGTATGACAAGCTGACAAAACAACAAATATATTGTTCTAAATCAAAGCAATTAGACGCTATTAATGTGATGGGCAAAATGCACGATATAAGTATGAAATAAGCAACACAGTTATTCAAACTTGGAGACCATAGCTAGGATACAGGATAAGAGAGCGATCTTAGATGAAATGGGAACGATGATGTTAAAAGGATTTCAAACAATTAAAACAGAGATAATTAGTGAGAATTGGAAGAGGCTTATATCCAATTTTGGATAAAAATGACTTAGAACAAGCAAATACCAGAGACCAGTATGGCTTTAGAGAGGTAATTAAATACAATTCTTAGGACTACTACGGGCCAGGAAAAAAATATGTGACATTAATGTTAACCAACAAATGTCACAACTATTTAAAATCGTGGTAATGCCCAGTTAACAATGAAGATGTGATTTTATGCAAGCCAAATTTTTGAACTGCACAAACTAACGACTTCTTCTCCAGTTTGCGAAAATTAATCTGAGAGCCTAAACAACCTAACACACCTCGACCGCCTGGTCGACCTCCTATAAGATAGTACGAAAACTGGTCTTCATCATCCCAACTGTTCCTAGGGAACCCTTGAAGAAAACACAGGACTTAGTCCTAACGTACGAAAAAGAAGAATCACTGAAAACGAATCTGTATATAGAAAGGATTGAATGATCTTTACCATCGCCAGGTGTCGATTTACTTCGGCGGCGAGCGACGTCTCCCACGTCGTGGAAGATTTAAAGTGAAAGACTCGGGTGCGGGTTCCTCCAGTTGTTCAGTGGGTTCAGTGGCGCGGAGAACGGAACCACGAGAGACGAACAGACACGCTAAAAACGAGAATGGTCGGTGTTGGTGGAGAATCGCTTTCTGCGGCCGCCGCAATTGTGACTGCGGCGCTGCTCTGTTGCACCGGTGAGTGGCATAGAAATTAGGGGTGAATATGAGAAAAGTAGTGTATGTTCCGGTGGAAAAGTGTTTGTGGACGTGAAAATGTAGAGTGTGTGGTTCTAAGAATCCGTTGACAAAGAATTTGTGTAAAAAAAAATTTCTTATAATTAACACTATGTAGGCTAAAATGGCAAATTGATTGAAATAAATTACTGAAATACATGTAATAAAACAACTGAAAGCTCTAACTCCTTTTAATATTCTAAAAAGTGAACAAAATTAGATGATATAAAACATTGAATTTTTAATAAAAAATTTCAAACTGTGATGGCTAATATGATGAATGGACAATACTTAAGTTGAAAATTCACAACCAATTATCTAATGACACATATATGTGGATATTTCCACTAATTATTGTCTCACTTTCAGATCAAAATAAATTACAAATTCACCATAATACACTTTACTTTTGAACGCGCCTTTCGCGAACATGTTAGCATCATCAGCAGATGATTAAAACTGAGTTTATGTTCATCATCTGCTGATGATGTTAACATTGTTCGCGAAACACACGCCCAGTACAAAAGTAAAGTGTTTTAGTGTATTGCGATGAATTAGTGTTTCATTTTGCTGTTACAACACCAAAGGTTCGAACCCCCAAATATAATCTCACTTTCAGAGCTAAAACAATTACTTCTAAAGTAGGTGAGATTGTTTCTATACTATATGTATACAGGGTGGCCCATCGAAAACGTTCCGCAAGGCATAACGGCCAGAATATTTTTTTTCAAAAAATCAATGGGTGACAACTTTTGCCCCAAAAATGATTGCAAAATCTTCAACCCTCTAAGCGGGGGTGTCATCCCCCAACTTTTTTCAAATGGGAAGGGGGGTCAAGTGGGACCGCAATAAAAAGGGCTTTTTATTCTCTATACTTTCCCGCTTCGTTTTTGAAAATCGGTCGAGTCATTGAGAAAATATGAAGGATTGAAATTTGAAAAGTTTATTTAAACATTTATCAGAGTAAATGATAAGGATAAATTCCTTCGACCAATTTGCTGTTTTTTCTTATTATTTCTAGATGTTTACGCGAGTCGAAGACGAGGGATAATTTTCTAAAATATTCGTGCCCGAAAGAAAAATTTCCAGGAATAATTAAGCTTGCAGTATTCAGGTAAGAAAATTTCACACCTAAATTTGAAAAAAAAATATTAATCCAACATGATATTTTAAAATAATTTCAATTTGTTAATAATATTAACAAATATTATTATATTTTTAATTAGTTACATCAAATGCTAAAACTCAAATGGGTAATATTTCAATATATAGACATTGTAGTTCATTCACATTATGATTGTAGATCTTATGTTTACCTTTTCAACTGTCAAAAATTTCCACTAAAGTTTCGTGGCGCCTCGAAAAAATTTCCGGAAATTTTCCAGTTGCTCATGGTAACTAGTCAACATTAAAGCATGTTATTGGTTGAAAAGTAGAGGTGTGAAATTTTCACTTATAATATCACAAGAGCTTAAATTATTTTCGGAAATTTTTGAGGGCACGAATATTTTGAAAATTATCCCGAGTCGAAGACGAGGGATAATTTTCCTAAAATATTCGTGCCCGAAAGAAAATTTCCAGGAATGTAAGCTTGCGTAATTCGATAAGAAAATTTCACACCTAAATTTGAAAAAAAAAAAATATTAATCCAACATGACATTTTAAAATAATTTCAATTTGTTAAGTTGGCCAAGGTATTGCTAAAACTCAAATGGGTAATATTTCAATATATAGACATTGTAGTTCATTCACATTATGATTGTAGATCTTATGTTTACCTTTTCAACTGTCAAAAAATTTCCACTAAAGTTTCAGTGGCGCCTCGAAAAAATTTCCGGAAATTTTTTCAGTTGCCATGGTAACTAGTCAACATTAAAGCATGTTATTGGTTGAAAAGTAGAGGTGTGAAATTTTCAGAGTAAATGATAAGGATAAATTCCTTCGACCAATTTGCTGTTTTTTCTTATTATTTCTAGATGTTTACGCATTTTTCACTTGCCACAAGGTTTATCGATCAGGTGCGGCAGTTGCTAGATTGCTGTTCTGTGACTTGTGCGTTGAAGTTCTTCTCAATATCGTTAAACTGTCCCAAAATAGAATTTCAAAAAATACCAGCCCACACGTTCAATTTCTGAGGGTTTTGTGTGTTCACCTCGTGAAAAACGCCTCAGCCCAGTACCGACAGTTATGACGATTAACTACATCGTTTAAAAAGAAAGTACACTCATCCGAAAAACACGCATTAAATAGGAAATTATTATCATTCGCCACTCGTTCACTCACAGTTTCAAAAAATTGCAAGCGACGATCAAAATCGTCTTCGTTGTGTTCTTGTACCAATTGAATTTTGTACGGGTGGAACTTGTGTTTTTTTAATATCCTTTGGACACTGGTACGATTCACGCCGGCTAATTTTGCATTGGCTAATTTTCTTGTACTCAGCGTACTATCCATGGCAACTTGGCCCAATACGAATACCTCCATAGCTTCATTTACTACAGGGATTTCCCTCTGCCTTTTTTTTTATTCATAACGGAACCAGTTTTGCGAAATTTTGCTGCTAACTCGCGAACAATTTTGCCATAAAGGTGTTTTTCAGGATGGAATTCATTGAATATCTGCGGAACCCGATTGCTACATTCATTATTTTTAAAATAAAGTTCGATTATTTTCACTTTTTCTGCAAGTGAGTACACTATAATTGTTAAAAAGTTTAACGATATTGAGAAGAACTTCAACGCACAAGTCACAGAACAGCAATCTAGCAACTGCCGCACCTGATCGTTCAACCTTGTGGCAAGTGAAAAAATGCGTAAACATCCAGAAATAATTAGAAAAAACAGCAAATTGGTCGAAGGAATTTATCCTTATCATTTACTCTGATAAATGTTTAAATAAACTTTTCAAATTTCAATGCTTTATATTTTCTCAATGACTCGACCGATTTTCAAAAACGAAGCGGGAAAGTATAGAGAATAAAAAGCCCTTTTCATTGCGGTACCACTTGACCCCCTTCCCATTTGAAAAAAGTTGGGGGATGACACCCCCGCTTAGAGGGTTGAAGATTTTGCAATCATTTTTGGGGCAAAAGTTGTCCCCCTCACAAACAAAATTGACGTGTTTTTGAATTTTCTGAAAAAAAATTACCCTGCCCGTTATGCCTTGCGGAACGTTTTCGATGGGCCACCCTGTATATATTATTTATTTAAAAACAGCTTTCTTAGCTCAATTTGCAAAATTGTTATTATTTAGAACTAAACAAATTATTCATATATCTGTTTTTTTTTTCTGAAATATTGATAGTTTAATAATTTGAAGAAATAAGTTCCTCTATGCCAATTTATACCAAGAGAAAACAGAGAACCCAACACTCAACCTAACGAAAACAATAACGTAATAAATCAAGATAATTGTGTCTGTTGCAAGGAAGCGTATCAATGTAGCAAGACAGACTGGTTAAAGTGTTTCTTATGTTCTTCTTGGGCACATGAAACATGTGGTATTCAGGGTATTCGAAATTTTTATTGTAATACTGCTCTTAAGATATAGTTTGTTTAAATTAAAGTTATTTTTGAAGCAATTAATGTCTTTTAACATAAATGTCCTTTTCATAACCACTACTGTCCATTCCAATACATCGATGTTTTGAAATGGACAAAAGCAACTTTTTTCAAACTTAGATATTACTGCCAATTACAATATTTCCAAAATAAATTTAGTAATATATTTTAAAAGCATATTGATGAAGCTTTCAACCTATGTAGTTTTTAATTCATTTCATTATCGATTAATAATTAATATAACTCCTTTTAATAATATGTCCACTTCATAGCGGTTTTCCCCTATAGGCTGTTCAACGATAGAATAGTGACACTGACAGCTGTTGTCTGTTCTATTAATTCAAAAATAGATTGTATTTTCTGTAATTCTTTGTTATCTGCCAAAATCTTGCCTTCTTGCGTTGAACGAATCGTTCAATATTTATATTTTTCCTTCATTTTCGCTAGAGCCAATTGAAATAGTTTTCCTCCCTTTATATTTATTAATAATACTAGACACATTAAATCAAGATATTGCTAAATGATAATAAAAAAATTATATATTATAATAAATAATAAAATTCATTTTGACAGACAATCACATTAATAAATTAAAAATTATATCCTAATCGTTTAAAAACCGTATAACAGATAAATTTATATTATGTTTCCTTATTATTATTTAAAAAATAAAACATGATATACGACTTCTTGTGTAGACTGGTACGTAACATTTATTAAGTAATAAATTTTAAAAATCGATAAATGTTTTTGCAATAAAATGCATTCATTACTCTTTAATCGCTGTAGAAAACTGGTTATACCAAGTTTCAAATTTGATTAAATAAATTAAGCTCAGAATTACATTACATTGGAACCGGAAATTTTGGAAATCGGAATACAAATATCGTTCATTATCTTTTATGCTAAACGAATACTAAAATTATGTAAAACTATCGTAGAATTTAAAAATAAAATACTACTGGTATTCTCTAAGAATACATAATGAGGCGCTTTAGAGAATTTGATTGTTTTTTATGAAAAATAACATATTTTTTATCGCTATCAAATCGTAAATTTCTGCTTACTTTCTTCTGCCTATCTTTAGCTCTTGCCGAAATAGTAAAAAATAATATACAAAAACATATTAGGTACAAATCATATTATCAGCTTATAGCTTCATTTATTTTTGGATTATATTATGCATAAAAGAAAATTGATATAGTCTGTTGACAAGTTGATCAAAATTTTACGGTTAACAGGCATCCACGATAAAGACCTTTATATAAAAAATACTTTATTGGAGTCAACAGGCAAATGCTATGCCGGGTCCAGACCAAGGCGGCAAAAAGTAAACACGATTTTAAGACAAAAACAAGACAAACTTGTGACAAAAAATGGGGAATTCTGACAAGACAAACTTGAGACAAATTGTCCCCACCGCAAGGACAAAAGTACCACAAAGTCAAACGTTTAGTTGTTGCGAATGAGTTTTATTAACCATGTCTGATTTCAATGGTCGCCCACTGTTGGTAGCACACGCCATCCACACTGTGCCGACAACTTGTCATAAAATATACGAATAAAACATAGACACTTTGATCTTTACCGACTCGAGACGAGACATTGAAAAGTCTCCGAATTTTGAAAGAAAACAAAAATGAGACAAAAATGTCGCAGAAATGTGTTGGATTTGTCGCAATTTTGTCGTAAAACATGAATGTTTCTGTCTTGTGGCTCTTTTGACTGCTTGGTCTGGACCAGGCATTAGGATAGGCCATAAGGTCTCATAAACAGTGGCGGTGCTCTGAGAATATCTACAAAGAAGAACTTTATTAAATCAATAGTGGCATCAAAGTCAATGGATCTGAAGTCAACAACGGACGACAATGTTCTCTTTGATAATAAACTTGCGTGCATAGAAATCGGCCCAAGGCAAAATTTTAAAGATAACTATATATTTTTTAAAATCTATTTGTCATATTAAGAAAAAATACATGCTATTTGAAAGACAATTTCATATTCTTTGAAAAGAGTTTAGAGATATTAATTTGTATTTTGGTTTCTTTGAATTAAAATTATTAAATTAATGCATGAAACAAATTATCGTTTTTTATTAATAAGAGGTATGTTATTATTTATTTATTTATTTATGGACAATTAACTAAACTAAATTCTCAATAATGGGTATGACCCCCTCTTGCTCTAACAACATCTCTCATACGATTTGGCATAGATTCGATCAAATTTGATATTTTTTCTTGCGGGATGTTAAGCCACTCTTCCTCTACTGCAACAATGAGCTCTGGGATAGAAGTTGGGGCTCTTCGTGTAGTACGAATTCTTCGTTTTAGCTCATCTCATAAATGTTCTATCGGGTATAAGTCTGGACTGCATGCTGGCCATTCCATAACCCGAAATCCGACTTCTGAAATGTAATCGTGTACGATTCTTGATGTGTGTGCCTTCGCATTGTCATGCATAAAAGTGAATTCGTTTCCAATGTAGTCGACGTAAGGTACCACATGAACTGCTAAAATCTCCCCAATATACCTAGCACCAGTTAAACCTGCTCTCCCGTACCGACGGTCGCCCCAACGGATGAAAACTGGGTCGGTTCGCACAGTCATAGAAATTCCATCCCAGATCATGCAGGAACCACCTCCATAAGCAATCCGCTCCTCAATGCAGCATTCTGCGAATCGCTCACCTGGCCTCCGGTACACTTTTCTTCTTTGGTCGCTACCATAAAGGCATATCCTGGTCTCATCTGAGAATAAAACAGATTCCCATTGTTCTAGTGTCCAATGTTCCAGTGCAAAACGCAGGCGTGCTTGACGATGAGCTGGGGTATGTTTTGGACCAATTACGGGTGTTTTGGGGGTCATGTTACTTTCCTTCAATCTTCGTCTTACTGTCCACTGACTAATAGTCACTCCTCGTGTTTCACGGAGCTGTTGTTGCACCTGAATAGCATTAAGACGCCGATTCCTTAACATTATTGACACAATAAAGCGGTCATCACGATCCGTTGTATATCTCTTTCTACCAGTTCCAGGTCGACTACAAAAGGATCGAGTCTCCTCATATCGTTGACACACTCTTCGAACCGCTCCGCGTGTCATATGTAGTTGCCGAGCTACAGCTCTCTGTTTAAGTCCATTTTCGATTAAAGCGATTACTTGGGCGACTTTTTCCGGTAATGTGTGCATTAAATTGAAACACTAATCAAACAATGAAACACAACTAATCAAAGAATAAAAGAACAATGTGAAAATTTCGATTACAAAGGTAGTAATTGCAATATTTGACAAGTTTGCTATTCTTATTGTCACCACAACACAAATACCTTTTATTTGTTTACCCGTTGGTACGCATATAAACGATAAGTACCCTGAATAAATTTATGCTCATATTAAAGCATGTTAAATTGTCTTTGAAACAGCTCATATTTTTTACTTGCCATGATAAATAGATTCTAAAAGACACAGTTAAAACCAAAAGTTCACAGTGGGCCGATTTCTATGCACGTAAGTTTAATAATCTCTAGAATGGTGAAGAAATTTAGCAGTTCAGAGACAGGCGAAAAAGTTCATAATAGAACGTTCGCGAAAATTCACGGCAAATCTGATATAATCAAAGACAGAAAGACACTCAAAGCAGCAGTAGGTCTACCATAAGGGCATTGTAAGCTAAATAGGCATCTAGAGCTAATGGGATTGATGGACGAAGCCGTATGCTGGTTCTGTCAATCTGAAGAAAAAACGACAGAAAACATTTTATGTTGGTGCGACAGTCTGGCAAATGTGCGGTTCATGATAGGTCACTGGCAGTAATTAAACAGAGGTCAATGGCCTATCATTGCCTATTACAGAGAACCGCAGAGCTATATGGAGGATTAAGTATCCAAGTTGCTAGACTTTTTGAAAAGGATTGGATGTAACCTAAGGATCAGAAGAGGACCACAAAATAGATCTGAAAAGATAGCAGTGGATCAGACCCAGTGGATCAGACCCTCTCGAAGGATCTAATCTAATAGTTGCTAATAGCCAAGAAAACTTGCGGTTATTGCTGGATCAAGTCACAAATTCATGCAATGAATATAGATTAGAGCTCAAAAGTACTTGTAAAACTCTTTCACGGTTGTAATTTCACACGTCAAAATAAAAAATCGTGACAAATTTTAATATTTCTAATACATTTACTACATTTTGACATTTTTAAAATGAAATATTTGTGCATACAAACTATTGATTACAAATCTTGGAGTAAAGTTTCTATTACTGTCTCCACATTTAGTTAATCTCTTAAAATCATAATAATCATTAATGAAATCCTTCACTACTCGATATGTCATATGGTCTACTATTTCTCTTAATTTCCATTTCGCTCTATTGTAAATAATAATAAAAAACACTTACGTATTTTATTTCACGCTAACTGAACTTTCAAGATGCCAAATATTGCAAGAACTAATTAGGCACGAAATGTTTGAATATTTAAAAGTAGTTAAGCATTACGACACTGATTATGTCAGCTTAAAAAGCATCTGAACTTCATAAAACTTTGTTGCCCCGAGTTCACTGTCCTACCGCAAAAGAATTATATTATTTATCCTCGATTATTTATTTAATACAAAAAGAATGGTACAATGGTAATAGTAAATAACCTCTGTATAGGAGTGAGTTAATGTGGACGACCAGTAACCTCGTTATTCGCTAAATGACAACTCATTACGTTGCGTATTATACAATAATTAACATTATTATTGACCGGATTATGGGGTAATATTAATGGGCTCTAAATCTATTTTAAGTTGGAGTTAGTCGGTTAGTATTAATGTAATTTTCGATTACTTTTAATTTAATTTGCCGAAATATAAAAATAGTACAGAAAAAAATATTTTTACTCAAAATAAAATACAACCTTAATAAGTGATAAAATACAACCTTAATAAGGCCAAACCTTAATAAGGTAAATTACAACCTTCTAAGGCCAACTGACAGTAAGCGCCATTAAAAAATAAAAAAGAGTACGGACCAAGAAAATGACGTCTAGCCTGAGCTTGACATCGCCAAAATTATCATTGATTGTCATTCCCCAGCTGTTTTTTACGCCGTTTTTTTTTCGATAGTATGGTACATGTGAGTGTCAGGTATACAGGGTGTCCCAGGCTGACAAAATGCACAATATATAAACAATATTTATATATTTGTGCATTTTGTAAGGTGCATTTTTGAGGCGGTTGATGTGAGGAACTTTAATCTTCAGACGTTTTTTGTAGAGCGTGAAATTTCCTATAAATCTTCTCGCGAGGATGTTGCGGAAACAAACCATTCCGAAATTATTAAAATTCAAAAATAATAAATAAAAATTTCCGTGTTATAAATGGAAAAACAACAAATAAATTGAGGCAAACCGTAATATTAATATTAAGGCTTCTACTAGGCTCCAAAATTTTTGTTTTTAAAAGTACTTTCAACTTTTCAACACCATAAGAATTATTTTTATTTTGAAACGCCCTAGGGTACCTTTACAATATTAAACGGGAATAGGGGTCAATTTTAGAATTAGAATTTAGAATGAGTGGGAGGGGGGTTAATCACTTCGACCTTACAGATCCATTGTGTCCCCCTTTCTTGAATCATAAATCATCATACAGTCCCAGGGCTTTGACAAAAGCCAGTATCTGGGACGGTTTTATAGAGGGTAGTTCTCCATCTCCAATATCAGTCGTACCAAAATTCATGGCACGAATGTTTGTCGTCTCGGCGCACTCAGTGATGAGGTGTACCGGTGTTTCCCCATCTTCCCCACAGAATCTGCATTCGCCGTTTCTTCTTAGTTTCAATCTACTGAGGTGTTCATTGAGGAGACAGTGTCCTGTTAAAAACCCCGTGACAATCCGAAGATTGTTCTTACTCAGACCCAGGAAGATCTGTGATTTTTCTTGATCATAATAGGGGTCAAATGACACATCGTTTTAAAGGGCGTTTAATTCGCTTTTGAGTGATATCCTACTTTGGTGCTTTTTGTCCAGAGGTTTCCGAATAATCGCGTTTCAAAGTTGCAAAAACAATTAAACATGTGTGCATTGAGATTTTGGTTTTAAGGCTAGTGTGTGTGTTTACACAAAAATTATTGCAATGAGTCTCCTTGCAGTACAACTGATTAGGTGGCAACTTTGCGCCATTTTCTTTCGATGATACGGTATATTATTAATAATAACCAACTATAAGATATCACTAAAACCTCGCTTGGTTTCCTCTACTATTATGTTTCAAAATATTCCTTTATTTATTGTATCATTTTACTCTTTTTATTAGACCTAATTCAACGCAGCTGTTTTAAACTTTTGTTAAATACATTCCAAGTAATTCCAACTCCTTAACCACAAAAATGTCAAGAAACAATTTAATAGTACCCATCCCCCTGTTAACCTACTAGAAATTACAGAACAGCAAATGCTTTAATGCAATCTCAATCTCTTTTATCTCTCACATTTGATATGTGGCATTTCGAGTTAGTTAGTCACCTTCATTTTTCAATTGGGCTTGGTAGTGAAACTGTCTTCGTCCGATCTCGTTACTAGATAGATTACTCCGCGTGTCGTAATGATATAATGGCGATCTAGTTTCAAATGTGGGAATCTAGCATAGATGAACTTTTCGAGGTTAGTTTGTTAATAAGGTGGCATTTAAAAGCCTTGAAAATACGTTTACCGAAAATAAATGAAGAGAAATTGATCCCCCCATAATCTTTCTACACTAAGTCCATTAAATAATGTTTATAGTATTTTTTTAACATACAGTATGTCCCCTAGGTCAAAAAAATCAACTATTTTCTACCTTTATTAAAAAATAATAAAGAAAAAAAAAAATAGAAAACTGAAAGGCGGAGGACCTTCCTATTAAAATTAAGAGTTCATACTGGAAGAGAATTTATTTGAGGTGTCTACGAAACATTTTTTCAGAATATAAAGTGAAAAAAAAAATAGTCGATTTTTTTGACCCACCCTAAATAATTGTCCTGGGATTGTCTTTACACGAGGAAAACTTTTTTTATTATTGACATGACATTTCTCATTATTGATTTATTTTGAGAAAAATGCATTCTTTCTAAAAAAAATCTAAATTCAGAATTTTTAGAGATGAGAGGAGAAGGAAAATTTCATCTCTGATTTGTTAGCTATTTATCTATACCGAGTGCGTCTCAAAAGTGGCTCACCCCTATAACTTTTTTAATTTTTCAGATAGAAAAACGAGATTTGGTATGTTAGTGTATGACAGATTGACGTATTCAACTGTTTTCGGTCACTTCCTGTTTAACCGGAAATGACTAGAACTTTAATTTTTCAATGGCACCCTCGGTATTTTTTTACTTTATTCGATAGAAAATAACACTCTGAATAGAATAACATATCATATGTCAACTTTTGACATTTTCGCATATGGTTTATTTGAAGTTATAACTTGCGGTTCGGAACGAAAATTTTACTCGAAATACCAAGGGTGTGGTACCAAATTATTCGTAAAAAATGCTTTTTCCAAATATGCTAATGAGCCACCTCGTTCCATTTGAAAAAATTGAGATATGATTAAAAGAGCTTTAAGATTTAAGCATTTTCTAACTGGCAGGACAAGACACTAAAAACATTAAACGATAAAATCTATTTTTCCAAGACTCCTTGATTAAAAACTGATGTCTTTAACATAGCCATGGAACTCTATATTGAATTTAAAAATAGGATTTTTTATTAAGCAAGAATGTCAAAAGTTGACATATGAAATGTCATTTTCTATCGAATAAAGTAAGAAAATACCGAGGGTGCCATTTAAAAATTAAAAGTTGTAGTCATTTCCGGTGAACCAGGAAGTGACCAAAAACAATTGAATACGTCAGTCAGTCCTAATTTACGTCATATACTAATATACCAAATCTCGTTTTTTTTATCTGAAAAAATTAAAAAGTTATAGGGGTGAGTCACTTTTGAGACGCACCCGGTATAGGGAACATGTCATCTTTATACATAATAACTTGTTTTAAACCATCATAAATTTACTACCGCTTAATATTAATATTGTTAATACACAAACAGAATATCAACTGCAATACCGTCACGTTATTTTTAAGTTAGAATTGTTTGGGTAATGCACAAGATGTTTATCTCTCACAATTCACTTAACGCTAAACTGCAAAAAATGTGATTTCTTCATAACGACGTCCTTCCTAATATTTTTACGAGCATCCCGTCACTTATGAGATGATGAAAGATTATTTGTTGCATCTCGTAAAATAGCAATGTACGTAATAATCTATTAGAAGCGAAAGAAAAAAGTGGTATGTCAGAATAAAATGCACATTAGTGTGCCGAAAGTACATAATTTCTTTATCTGTTTACGCAAAATGTAATTTTAAGTTGTTTTTAATTCAGTACAATTTTTAACCCCAATTTTTTTCTACTTCGTACTTTATAGAGAATATTTTAGAAGCTAGCCTACATATGACTAGAATTTTGAAATAATTTTGTAACTTTCTATGTTACTTAATTTAATTATTATAAAAATTATGTCGAGCCTATCACTTCTTTTTTCTCTGTGAACTTTTCTAAACGGTTTGATCTCCTTCTTTTACCAATAAACATCATGCGGCAACTTTCTGGTAAGCACCCTTATTTCGTCTCCAAAATGTAATTTCGTCTCCAAAATCCGTTGTTATTATTAATTATTAAACATAGTTGCAGAGTTTTTTTGATTGGAGCCCTGTTAAAAATGTATACATCTCTTTCATAAATATACGTAAAATTAGGTTTTGATTAAAAATATGGTGAGCGTAATATCATCATATTCCCTTAAATGTTTAGGAATATGATTCATATTCCCTTAAATGTTTAAGAATATGATTCATATTCCCTTAATATGTATAAGACGAAAATAATTTCCTTTTTGTCATTGTGATTTTTTCTCCTCTACATAATCGCAAGGTTTATTATATAATCCGATGTTTAGGTTTCGAAACACCTTCCATCAACTTTGAAAACATAAACACAGACCTGAATTTTTCGTTTCACTATTTCAATACCATTCATAACTACAAAATAAATTGCATACCATTTACTCTTTCTTGAGAAAATCAGAATTATTTGGAGAATTTTGGAAAAACGCTACCCTATAGTGACCACTAACAAAGTCAATACAATACAGTTTATGGTCCCACAAGTTAGTTAGTTAAAAGTAAAAAAGTTTGAAATTTGCCCATACTTATTTTTAAAACAGGCAAAAGCAAAAAGGTACGTAATTGATAGAAGAATATATAGTATTTATATTTTTCGGCATAATTTAAGAAATAAATGTTTTTTCAATTATTCGTGTTGCTGTTAGGCCCATGACATCCAACTTTCAAACTTGAGAATAAATTACACTGATTTCAGCCTGATTGCTATTATTAACGGTTCCCGAGTTATAGCCGATATTATTGAACCACCCTGTTATTTTTCAAGCTATTTTTACTATACAGGGTCAGTCTTAAATAAATGCAAATATTTTCAGGGCTGGTAGATCTCGATAAAATAAACCCACAAAATTTTCTCTTTACCTTTTTTCAAATAAGACTAATATACAGGGTGTTTCAAAACAAATGCGAAAAACTTCAGGGGGTGATTCCTTGTTCAAAATAAAGGGTAGTTTGCTTCATAAACGTTGGGTCTAAAGTCAACCATTAGGGAGATATCGCGGTACAAAGATGGCGGAAAAATAATGTTCTTATTTTTTATCTTGAAAACGAAAAGAGATAGACTAATGAAATTTTATGGAAGCATTACTGTTATGAAAACACACTTTCTGATAATTTTTTCACTTTTTTAAAATGAGTCGAAGGGGTTGAAATAAACTACCCCTATCATTCTTGCTAACGAAATTTAAAGAAAAATCTTATCAAACACATGCAAAAAAATTAATTTGGATAGTTTAGTTTGTTTAGAAACTTTTTTATCTCTTGTATTTTTTTTATAAAACTCACCGATTTGAAAAATATTTTTAGATTAAAAATCTAGTGATAATAATGATAATAATAATAATCTAGATAATAACGTATTGCAGTAGGGTAATGTCAAATAAAACAATATTAGAAACATCCTAAAAAGTGACACCGGCTGACTAGATTTTTTCCTAAAAAAACTACAGCTGCCCACTAGATTCTTTATCTAAAAATGTCTTTTGTCCTGACATGTAATGCTTTACATTTTATTTTTTAATTTTAAATCGGTGAGTTTTATCAAAAAAACACAAGAAATAAAAAAGTTTCTAAATAAACTAGACTATCAAAATTAATTTTTTTGCATGTGTTTGATAAGATTTTTCTTTAAATTTCATTAACAAGAATGATAGGGGTAGTTTATTTCAACCCCTTCCACTCATTTTAAAAAAGTGAAATAATTACCAGATAGTGTGTTTTCGTAACAGTAATGCTTCCGTAAAATTTCATTAGTCTATCTCTTTTTGTTTTCAAGATAAAAAATAAAAACATTATTTTTCCGCCATCTTTGTACCGCGATATCTCCCTAATGGTTGACTTTTGACCCAACGTTTATAAAGCAAACTACCCTTTATTTTGAACAAGGAATCACCACCTGAAGTTTTTCGCATTTGTTTTGAAACACCCTGTATATAACCACACAAGTTATTTTATTTACTAAAATTTACAAAAAAAAATTGCTTAAATTTTGGGAACCAATGGATCTTTTCTGGATTTTCTTTATTGTAAATTTAATCTACTACCTATGTTTCCATATTATCAAGAAATTATGTTTCTTAACTAAAAACTAAAAAAACAAATTCTTTTTCAAAAAATACCAATTTTTTTGCGAAAAAACCTTATAATCACTTCTCTAGGGTCGAAATATACTACCCCTAAACAAATTTGCACTTAAAGGACAATTTTAAGAAACAAATTTGCACTTAACACTCACCCTGTATAGATAAAAAACACCATCTCAGATAGATTTTCCCTCGGATTTTCCTATACGTTTAAAAAATTATATTGTTATTTAAAAATAATAATTACACTCCTCTGTATTTCTTCTATCATGCCATTAACTTAATATAACATACTTTTATTATATCTTAATGATAAGTATCATATTGAAGTGTATCTGAAAATAATATTCACTTAGAGAATATAACTCTGTTAATATTTATTATTATTTTATCCTAATTAGAACAAGAAAAAAAAGAACTAATTCATTAGCGGAAGTTGCAAGTAAGAAATATGCTAAATATAAGAAGAGTGAAACCTATTCACAAGGGATAAATAAATCTCCTGTTAAGATTTAAGATATTCCTGGAATATAGAAATAGTGTAAATAATTATGTAAATACACTAACCCATCGGAACGAAAAATGGACACCTTAAAATGTTCATGTATTTTAAAGTTCAATATATTTTGGTCTAGTGGACTCTAGTGGTTTTCAATATATTTTGGTCTAGTGGATTCTAGTGGTTCTAGTAGATTTTGATGGATTCTTAAGCTAAATTGTTAAACTTTTTAGCCCACTTTTAAAATAAACACTAAAGTCCCAATCTTTCTATTATGTGAGGAAAAACAAAATGTTATTTTGGTGCAAGTTTGAAACATCCTGTGGAGTGATTTACCACAGCGTGGAATTTTTTGTTGTAGATATTCGATTTTGAACAAGACAGTAACGATTAATAACGATTTTGCATGACTTTCCTTTTGATCCTAATCGATAGAGCTATGACATAGTATTTATTGCTTTTGCAATATCAGTGTCATCAATAGGTGTGATATTATTATTCTTTCTTGACAGTTACCACAATGGATTCCTCATGGCTCCTCAGTTTGGAAACTGTAGTTACTTCTTTTGTCTAAATGGATAGATTTTCTCTTTTGTTGCGAGTTTTTTTCTGTTTAGTTTAGTGTAATGCTTTAACGTCAAAATCATAAACTTTTGAAAACCATCTAGCAATAATTGATTTCCAAATTGTAACTTGGATTACTCTAATTTACACTTTTGGATCCAAGGTCTAAAGTCTCTAACAAATTTCTTTACTTTTAGAACGTATAATAACATTTTTCTTCCTTATTTACAAACAAATTTTATTACCGAGATTACCCGTTTCCGTCTCAACTTTGTGTACTTTGCGTAATCTGCTTGACAACTATATTTTCCGGATTTTTCTCCAGGTTTTTTCCGTTTCTCGTGCTCTGGTTACTTACAAACTATCCCGATTATGCCGTTTGGAACGGGACCGGGAAAAGTTTAAAGACGTTTTCGAGAACTGGAAGGTTTACAAGCATTTCCATGCGATTTACATTTAAATAAAACCATGTAAAATTCAGGCTAGAACGAGAAAATAGCGGATGCGAACGAACGGTTGACAAACTGGGGGTGAATAGCCGGAAAATGTCGCTAGTAAATCTAATTCCAATAAGAATAAATATGGCTGTATGGGGTTTATGTTTACTATTTCTGTTGTAAACAAAACAAAGAAAAACGCAAAGGGCATCCCATTTTTCTGTGTTTTATGATATTTCTCGTTTAGGAGTAGACTTTCTTATGAAACTGAATATGCTAAACACTGATTTGTTCTAGCCCGAATTTCAAAATCTTGTATTTTCCGTTCATGTCTCGGTTATCAAAAAGGTGAAAACTGAGTCCTATTTTTGCTGGAAGCTATCATTTTTGTAATATAACTCAAACAATACCCTGTATATTATATTTTTATTTTATTTGTCTTACTCTAAATATTCTTTCTATAAAACTCTATATTTATTTTCATAAATATGGTAAAAAATGCATTATTTAATTTTTTACCATAATCAAAACAATCAAATAATTTATTTTACTTCAAATTTTAGTTATTGACTACTTCAAGCTTATACCGTATGATCGAAAAAAAACGGCGTCCAGTTGGCTGGGAAATGAACATCAATGACATTTCCCATATAAATTTACATATAAAATGACAGCGATCTTCATTCCATAGCCATCGCTGACGCCGTTTTTTCTCGATCATACGGTAGTTTCTGTGTGTAGAATGATTGCACAGGAATGCATCAAAAATATTAATAACTCTAATTGATAGGGTGTTAGCCCATAATAAGACAAATTAAATAAAAATAATAATATAAGGGTACATTTAAAAAAAAAGACGTAAGTTTGACTCATATTTTGAAAATGACAGCTACCAGCGAAAAACTAGTTACGCCACTGCTACGTGAAAAACTCATGGACGCAGTTTTCGCCTTTTCGGTAAGTTACCGAGACACAAAGGGCAAAAAAAAAGAAAATTTTCAAATTCGCCCTGTATTTCAGAAACTAGGAAGACCAATAAGAAATAAAAAATGGTACACCCTGACAAATCGAGTGTACCATTTTTAGTTGCAAAAAAAACATCACAGTGAAGGGAAAACCGCGTCTTTGTATATCTACTCATAAACAAGAAACTAGAGATGAGCAAAAAATCGCAAAATGCTATTCAATCGCAGCGATTTTAAAATAGCAATCGCAAACTGCGATTGGCTCTCATAGTCTTATAGGAAACTTCGATTGCGATTTCTTCTATTTGCGAGTTTCAATTTAGGCAACCAATATTACTATAGTTGCGATATGCGATTTTGCTGCGATTGTGATTTTGTAAACTAGAATCAAATTCAAATTCAAAATTCAAAAATCTTTATTTCTAGAGTGGTACATAGTTTTACAAATTATAATAAAATATAAATAGTAGTAACCTAGTTACCTAATCAGTAATATAATTTATACAAGTACGTGAATTCATAATAGATATCAATATAAATATTTACAAAAATAGCCTTACGTAATTTGCTTAGAAAATTTACACCATCGTTTCTCAAGAGTCGTTTAACCCTATAACTTTTTTTCTGATAAAAAACGAGATTTGGTTTGTTAGTACATGACATAAATTAGGATTGATAGACGTATCTATTTTTTTGGCCACTTCCTGTTTCACTGAAAACGACTACCACTTTTGATGTTTAAATGGCACCCTCGGTATGTTTTTACTTTATTCGATAGAAAATGACACTCTGAATAGAATGGCATATCATATGGCAACTTTTGACATTTTCGCTTAAAAAATCGTATTTTAAATTTCATTCTAGAATGTCATGGCTGTGTTAAAAACATTAATTTTTAATAAACCTTGCCTTGGAAAAATTTATTTGATCGTCTATTTTTCGTGTCTTTACCTGGCCAGTTAAAAGATGCCCAAATCGTATTTTTAATCATATCTCAATTTTGCAAATAGACGAGGGTGGTTCCTTGGCATATTTAGAAAAAGCATTTTTTACGAAGAGGTGAGGGTTGAGCCATCTTAAAAAATAATTCGTTTAGATTTTTTAAGAATGGGATAAAGAATTAGATAATTGAGAACAGGTAGAAAGAGTAGGGGTATGTGTAGTTGCAGGAAATATGTATAAAGTTTTAATACCTATAATGTGTTGTCAGATGTTAAAAAAAAACTTAAAAACTAAACTACTGATTATTATTAACTTTTTTGAACTATTAAGCTATAGATACATTACACAGACAATT
This sequence comes from Sitophilus oryzae, assembly GCF_002938485.1. Lineage (NCBI taxonomy): Eukaryota > Metazoa > Arthropoda > Insecta > Coleoptera > Curculionidae > Sitophilus > Sitophilus oryzae. The sequence continues at coordinate 5,849,260 of NW_022146304.1, read as the reverse complement.
ATATACCTAGTACAATATTTAAATATTAAAATCGTTACAGTCGCTGCAATTTAAACATAGCAATCGCAGTTTCAATTGCGATTGGAGAATCACAGTTTTGCTCATCTCTACCAGAAACTCTGTAAAACACACGAAAAGAGAACACCCCGTACAGAAATAAAGAACCTTTTTACCTATTATTTTTATTGGATTTAGGTCATGTTAAACTCAAGACTTTATAATAATATCACTTTTTATGTTATTGATATAGGTTACTTTATGGACCCATTTTATTTTTCCCATGAATGTTGACAAATTTTAAATGTGCGAAAATCTCTTTTTTAATAATATTTATATTCTTTTTTCCATAGCGACTGTTAAAATTGCCTAATATCTAGCAAAAATAGTAGATAAAATAGTACTTTAACCGCAAGGGTGGTAAATGATACTTTAATAGCGAGGATAGGTTAGATTGCAAGTTTATTTCTTCTCGCACGTTTTTTAATTGCTTCCATTTTTGAAAGTTTTTGTATTCCTTTTCATAAGTTATTCGGGATTTAAATGGAAGTAGTTTGGATATGGCGTTTGTCGCCTCAGCCTGAATATCTGTTGGTAATTTACTTATTTCGTTTTGAGCCATTTCTGGCTCCAATTCAATCAGCGATCGACACGAAAGAGAATTAAAAAATATTGACTCAAAACTGACAACTAAAGAGACAGCTTTATTTATTTGTCAAATTACGTAGAAACCAACGCCAACCCAGCACAATATTTTTTCTACTCGTAATAAATTCCTTGAAATAATAATTTCTGAATATTTTTTAAAACGTAACTCGCTATGGAAAAAATATTGTTTTATACACGACGATAAAATTGCATTATCGCCTCCCGAAATTAATTCACTCGCGATTTCATCGCTCGTGAATTAATCTTTTCGGTCGACGAAAAAATGGTATTATGGTATATTTTTTACAGTCTTCGTCTCTCAAATAGGTGTAAAAACAACGTAATCTCATAAATATATTGTTAAGACTATATTGCTGTCTAAATAACAATACCAAAAGAAAAGGCCAGCTTTAATGGTACACAATGACAATTTTGCAACAATTTGCAATAACAACTCGAACTAACTTGTAAACACAACTTAAATATGATTTTGCAACATAACCTGGGCGTATATTATAGTGCTATAAAGAAATGTGTTATAATGTTCGCTCCCTGTTTTTTTTATTCTTCGCAGAAAACAAATGTCAAGAGCGGCATTTTATTTGACCGTTGTTGTTGCTGGCGCTGTGTTGCAATTTAATTAAAACCTTCCTTTACGACACTGTATAAATTTCGCTAATATTCATTTTGGCTTTTGGTCGTATGAAATGGATTTATACCATTTATACTGGGTGTGCCACAAAAAGAACAATAGAACACAAAACTATTAATTTTTTTACTATAGAGCAGGGTTTCTTAAAGTGTGGTCCACGGACCCCTTATATATATATATATATATATTATCAGGGGTCTGCGGTCCGTATTATGCCAGTTAACTGTAAACATATTTATTAAGAAAAGAAATAGTGTAGGGCGGCGAATTCAGTAGATATTTAATCACTAAACACTACGCGATGCGCGTAAGGATCAAAGAAACAAAGTTGAAGCAGTTCCCGTATCAAAAGATGGCATTAATTCTAGAATTGTTGAAATGTCGTCAAATGTTTTACAAGTTGTTGAGGAATTAATTGCTTCACCGTTTCCATTCAGCATTCAGTTGGATGAAAGCACCGATGCGTCACAATGTAGCCAACTCTTGGTATTTGTCCGTTACGTACAACAAGACACACGTAGTATTAAAGAAGAGTTTCTTTTTTGCAATTCACTTTTGGACTACAAAGGCTTCAGATGTTTTTGATATGACAAAAAGGTTTTTCAACGAACAAAATATAGACTGGAAGACTAAACTTGGTAATATCTGCACTGATGGAGCTCCCGCAGTGCTTGGTAATACATCTGGTTTCGCGGCTTTGGTTAAGAAAGAGATCCCTCATGTCATAATAACTTATTGTGTAATGAAACTTAATAACTCATCGACATGCCTTGGTTTCATGAACTTTATCTATATTTCTGAAGGAAGTTATGTCTTCGTGTGTCAAAATAATTAACTTCATCAGAGCAAGAGCCTTAAACCACCGCGGCATCGCCTGTTTAAAAAACTTTGTCAAGAAATGAGGTCAGAACATGAAGTATTGCTTTACTACACAGAAGTTCGTTGGCTGTCAAAGGGACAGCAAGGATTGTTTGAGTTGAGGACAGAAGTGTTACTTTTTCTAAAAGATAAAGGAAATACACTGTCTGAATATCTTGAGAGCGAAGATTTTGTACGGGGGCTAGCGTATTTGACAGATATATTTACTCAATTGAATGAGATCGCAGAGCCCTGAAGAGACAAGTTACTCTTCAGGGCTCCGCGATGACCATCGTGGATGCATCTGAAGGTTGAAAGGTTTCATATGTAAACTGCCATGCACTTTGGAAAAGGAGGGCGAAATCTGGTAACTATGCAAATTTACCGATGTTTGAAGAGTTAATAGCACAAGACAGCTTAAGCTTAAGCACAAGTTAATAGCAATGACGGCAACACGATATCAAAAATGCTACAGAAAGAGGTGTCTAAGCATTTGGATATATTGCAAACTTCTTTTGGAGGCTACTTTAACTTAGAATCGCTTGAAAATGAAACGTGGGTGCATTTATGATCGGCACGGATAATATCAGCGATGAAGATCTCATTAAAGATGATTTAATTGGCATGAGATCAAAAGAAGTTTTGAAAGCTGAATTTCATGCAAAAGATCTTGGCGAGTTTTGGTGTTCTTTAAGTCAAGCTTACCCTCTTCTTGTCAAGCGAGCTATGTCCGTTCTGATACCATTTGCTACTACGTACCTTTGCGAGACAGGGTTCTCGGTTCCGGACTAAATAAAAACAAAAAATTCGCAACCGATTGAACGTCGCAGATGATATACGCCTTGCCTTGTCGATAAGAACTTGTCGAAGATAACCCCACAATTTAACGTTCTCATTGAGGTTAAACAGCAACATCCTTCTCACTAATTTACTAGTGTACGTGTAATAAATCTACTAATAAACCTTTTCTTTTCATGTAAATAAGGTTTTTTTTTATTTTCCTCTATTATTTCTGATAGGGGTCCGTAAAATTTTACAAATTGCGAAAGTGGTCCGTGACTAAAAAAAAATTAAGAAACCCTGCTATAGAGTTATCGAAATAGTGTAAAAGAAAAAAATCAAACCAATAGCAAAAAAATCATATTGACATAAGTCATACGACAACTGTCATAACAAAAAATTAAAGGTATCCATTCTACGCATGAAAAAAGTAGGGTCCAATGAAAAAGTATGGAGAAATGTTATTTTTACAGAGAAAAGTGTCACATAATATACACAATATACAATTACATTGCTACCTCTATAAAGGTGCGTATTCACTATCCGAACAAACGAACGAACGAACGAGCGAACGAATGGAATTCGATATATTTGGACGGGGAACCGAACGCATGCGGCCGTTCGTTCGTTCGTTTGCTCGACCATCCGTTTCAAGTCGGTACATCAAAGGAGCTCAAAAACGAATGCGTAGATGTTGTTCGTTCGGTTCTAAAATTCGGTCCCGTCCATACTACTACCGAACGAACCAACGAATATTCGTTCGTTCGGATAGTGAATACGCACCTTAATTGTTTCTACTGCGTTACTAATCGTAAAATGATCATTCCCAGCATAGTCAACCATTCTCAATTATGCTGTAGCCTCCTTCGCATATTTAGATGCTCTCTTTGTAGTTGGGCCCATCATTGTTGTCTATTATTGGCTATGTTACCCCTGCTTATTTCCTAATATCATGGTCGCATCTAAAGTTTGGTCTTCCTCTAGGTCTCTTGATTCCTCTTGGATATCATGCTGTATTTTTTTTGGTCAATCAGTTGTCCATCCTTCTTTACCGGGGTCCTGCCCATTGCCACTTGAGGGATTAGATTCTGTGGATGACATCTATTTCCTGTCTTTTTTGTCGTATCCACTCTATTCTTTTACGGTTTTTCTTGGTTATTCCCAGCATATTTCGTTCCATTGGGCATTGTGCGACTTGCAATTTCCTTATAATGTCCATTTTAGATGTCCAGGTTTGACATGCATATGTCATGACTGGTAGTACACATTGGTCGAATGTGTTCTTTAGATAAAGTGGCATTGAAGATTTGAATATGATTGAGATTCTTCCATAAGTACTCCATGCTAACTTAATCCTTCTGTTGACTTCTGGTAGTAGAGATCCCGAGTTGTGTCCATTAGGGTACCGAACTTATTGGTCTACAAATAAGACCAGCGTAACACAATATTTTTTTCAGTACCTAACATAGAGAATCAAATCGCTTAATAGTGCTATAGAATAATTTTAATTCTGTTAGTATAAATTAGGTTGTCCACTATTTTAACGAAATGGAAATTCTAATTATTAAAAAGTTCCAATGTTTTGCCTGACAGTAAAGAAAATTCACTGTATTTACTAAAAAATTTTACTGTATTAGAAGTTATTATTTTATATTCGCATTGTCGTTTCGTTAATAAACGAAAAAATATGATTTATCAAATAAAAATCAAAAATGATAAAAAATTGCTATTTTTAAAAGTATTTATCGCCATGACAGGTGTCACATAGATAAGTCAAAATGTGTTTTTTGTTCTTTGGCATGCTGAATTTATAATTCATAAACTTTTTTTTCGATCACACAACATTAAAGAAATCCCATTTATCGGGAACTTTTTGTACACCCTGTACATTGATAAAATAATAAAGCTGGAGGTTCAGCTGAATGTGGGCCGATGATGCAAAAACAATAATAATAACAAATAGTTTTGTAAAATAAAAGCAGTTACAAAAGAGAGGTAATAAAATCGAAACGTTTTGTCATTTATACTTACTTTTTATAGCTACCCGTATTTGAATATATGTAGGATGTCAAATATATAGATAATGAAATTTATAACAATGTGACCCAGTCAAAAAAGATTCATACCAAGTTTTCTGTTCGCCGAGATTTTTACACCAATTCGTTTGATTTTCACACCAACAACCTAAGTGCTGTTAAGAAGGTGAGTTTTGTTGGTGTAAATAATAACAGTTTATATATTTAAAATTAGTTTATTTTTGTTTCCTAAAATATTTTGATTAAAAGAAAATATGTAAAAATGGGCAACGCTGTGCCGGTCAAGCTGAATCAAATGACTAAAAGTTTATTTGATATGAACTATAAACAAATATGCACTTTACACCTGCCCGCAGTGATGTTGACAAATCCAAATCCCCATCTTTAAAGTTTAGCATTAATAAAACTCACTATTTGCCGTCTCGCAAAGATAATTATAGCAATGGCGGCGATTGCATTGTGCCTCGTTTCTCAACAGCCGAGCGAGAGAAAATGCCATTAATTTTGCACGGCGGAAAACCGTCTGCCGGTCGCTTCTAAAAGCTAAATGCCCATGCCCGGTCCCAAATTATATAACGTAAACAAACAGGCTGCACGTTTGTTTTTGGACGCAAAACGAATGATAAATGTCAAGAGCGACGTTTTATTCGGTTGTTATTACCGAATCGCTTCCATTAAACCGCGCATTTGTGTCGGCTTGAATAGATTTTAAATTCAAATAACATTTAAAAAGGAATAGCTCTAATGTTTTATTTAGTGCTACTAGCTATGATTATGTTTTATGGTGATTGTGGTTGCAAAAATCTTTTTTCATTGTTGATTTACAGTTTTGTAGCAACTGTTTTCCAAGCTGACTTATATGCTATTGACACCTGTGTTCAACTGCTGCTAGAGCGGCAGTAAACCGGGAAAACATATTTTCGGATAGCCAAGCTGTGTTGAAAACGCTTAAAGCAATAAAATGAACGTCCACACGGAAAAAAATCATTTCTATATTCAAGAACAATCATACACTTAAAATTTTACACTTTCTTTAAGTATTCTTTCCATGAGTACAAAAATATTTGGAACTACTTTACTTTTACACTTGCTTTTTAAATATAGTTATAGTCACTTTAAGTAATTGTGAATCTAAAAAAAAGAATAAAATGACTTATATTTAAGAAAAACTTATATTACTATCAAGTGAATAAATCCTTTAGCAACGAAGAAACTATTATTAAATGAAGTATAAATGCTTTTATATAATAATAAGTCGTATCCTTAACTTTTTTAAAACTTTTACTTGAAATCGGTGTATTAAGACTTTAAATAAGTATATTATTCTCGGCGCGAGAATAACACCCCATTTCCAAGAGTTACTATTCTTATATTAAGTGACCATCCCCAACATCAACAACGCAACAGTGCATTCTTGATTCCTATCTTCATTTCATTGAAGTTTCTGTTTCTCTTCTGCGACACGAGACGCGCCGGGTACTTTATATAAAGTTTTTTGTTATCGTTTGTGCTTGTGATATGTTAAAATGGAGGACCTTCTTCAGGCATGGGAGATGACGGATTTGATCCCAAAATTTCAAGGTAATTTTAGCAATAATCCTACATTATTTGATGACATTGGTTTGAGGTTAGGGGGACTCCATTTTAATATGCATTATTTCTTATACACTGGTGGTAAACTAGGTATATACGCTTTTGGAATGATTCATTTATGTTTTAACAATTTTTATTACTGTTCCTCGTTTTTAATTAGCGATGCCGCTGTCCAATATCTACCTATATTGGGAAATTTATTGTATTTTCTTATTACGAAAAGCATATAATTTGGTAGGTGATGTTTGGCTAATCTAATTTAAAAAGTATTAACCATATTCGGGGTTATTCTGTTGATATTTCAAAATTCCATACCTATTGTAAATGGAAATTAAGAAAAGATTTTACCAAAACAAAAGTTTCCAACAAGATTGAACCCGAACCTCCGAAAGCATAGGGAACACGTTACCGAATTTTGTGAGAACTATATAGTTTTTCGATCCCGGTTAATATTCGTCCTAAGAAAAACTAGTTTATCCTAAAATCGGGTTTGCCCGGTAACATACATGAATAGAGTTGGGACATGCTACAAATTTTAATTTCCATTTTCCCCTAACCCCCAAACCAAACCAATGTCACCAAATAATCCTATTGCTAAACTTACCTTGAAATTTTGGGATCGATCAAATCGTCATCTCCCATGCCTGAAGAAGGTTTCACATATCACAAGCTTTCACATTTTCACATATTTTTACATTTATACATTTAGCTTTCACAGTTTCACATTTTCACATATCACAAGCACAAACGATAACAAAAAAACTTTATAATTTTATAAACTACCTAGTCGGCGCGTCTAGTAACTAACCTAAAAGTAAGAAGAGGCTTTATTTTATAGTAGGTGATATTACACTTGAATAAAGTAATTATTACATGTACACAAAGAATTTCTATACTTAATGCAATAAGTTGCTAATTTACAAATAAGTATAAGTAGTACTCGAAACAAGATTTTATCTAGAATTGTCTGGAATGTAGTTATAATCTTAATTTCAATACTAGGTAAATCTTAAATAAAAGATAAATTTTCTTAGCTTCTAAGGATAAGGTTTTCTTGAAAAGATTTGCGGAATGGGGAAACTAGCATATCGTTGGTTCAGATTAATAATCTTAAGCCAGTTTAGCTTTTTTTACGTGCATATGAACAAAACTCACCTCCTTGACAGGGCATACAGGGCCGTTACTACTGCCCTCCCGTTGAAAACATTCTAATAAAGTTGCGATGATTTTTTTTTACTATTAAGCTATCTTGTTCAGGGTGTCCCGTTTTGGTTGAAATCGTACGGTATCCCCGTTATTCGTGAAGATCGAAGGGTCCGGTTTGCACAAACCTGTACCACGTTTTTGTCAAATGGAAGATGCCGTAAACAACATTTTCAGAGCCCTCTTCGTTTCTGAGCTACAGGGTATTTTTGAAATTTATGCAATTTGGGACACCCCCCGTATCTCTGTTATTGTTAAAGGTATCGAGAAGGTGAAAACTGTTTATTGTAGAACTTTTTACGTAGAATACAGTGGCGTAGTCTGTTATTCTACGAAAATAATATTTAAGTTATGTTTTTTTAAATAGGACACCATATATATTTATAAATTATATGATCTAAGCTTCTCAAAAATATATATATCACTCTATATTTATTTTCACTATTTACTGCAATATTTAAAAAAAAATATTTATCAGTAGGCCATGATTGATAATAAAAGAAACTAAAGAATTATTAAAAGTATACAACTCTTGTTTTATTTTAGGAGCCACTAATAAATTCTTTATACATTAGGGAAACTTAACTCTCTACGGTTAGATTAGGGGGAAGCAAGATGGGGCTCCCCCTCACATCTTTGAATATATTAGAATTTTGTTAAAATTGTTATTTGTCAAATCAATAAATTGGAACCAATGGACCAATATGATGGCCTCCCTAATTCCCGGATTTGTCCGTCCTCGATTTCTGATTTTGTGGATTTTTGAAATATGAAATATATCGTGGCAACTACAACAATGTCGAACACCTGAAAAATGCTTTAATAATGCAAGCTAATAATGCAAGCTTTTAGATATTTGCACACCCATCCTGTTATAATAAATTCCGTTATAAAAAAAGCAAAATATATTCAGTGGTAACAGTTCAAAAGTAAAATATATCAATCCCTAATAAAAATTTAATATGTGTATGACTATTTTAGTGAATACCATTTTGATTTTTTTGTTATTTATAACGGCCTAATAGTAAGAAAATGATATATTTCAAATATTGCAGTAATTAGTGAAAATAACTATCGAATAATATATATTTTTGGGAAGCTCATAACAAGACATCAAAGATCATATGATTTATTTTTATTTAAACGGGATGTTCCATTTAAAAAAAAACATTTGAAAATTTTGTTTACAGTATCTTCCATTTGACAAAAAAGTGGGACAGGTTTATGCACACCGCATCCCTCTATTTTTACTAATAAAGGAGATACCGTATGATTTCAACCAAAATGAGACACCCTGTGCACTTCGCACTAAAAGAGATTTTAAAAAGAACAATGTTCGACTGCAAGGTCTGCTAGTAAAAATTTTAAACTTAAGATATCACAATACAATTAATTAATTTCGTACAAAACGAATGACAATGTCGGGAAACAAATAAATAAATGTAGCAACTTGACATTTTTTACCGTAGGGCTACCACCTGAATTCCCAGCGGGAAATTTAAATTCCAGTTAGTCAGCCCGGCGACAAATATATTGCCATGGTTGGCAACAATGAATTTAAAAATCGCGCCCTCTATTACGTAACTAAAAGTTTAATTGGTATCAAATATATGATTGTATATGTATTATATTTGTGATTTTGATCAACGGTCCAACTACGTCGAAACGTAGATTCCCGATAGATCACCGAAGTTATTACCGAAGCTATCAGCAAAAAGGATACGTTAACTTAAAATACTTTTACTGTCATTTGTGATTTAAAAATCATTGCAATACATTTTCCACCAGACCAACATTTTATTTATAAAAGAAAAACTATTCATAGAAGTAATGAAATGGAAACGCATACGAAAATGTTTATAGCAACTTATCGAATAGGGAAACTTTCTCTTCTACATACTATATTTGCAAATAGATATATTATCGATCGACACTAATTTATTGTTACTTAATACGTTAATTAGTCGAAGTTCAATTTAATATACACGGCGGTCAAACTTCAATATAAATAATAACAGTATAATGAAAATATAAATACCAATTTTTAAATTGATAATTTCGCCAAAGGCAACTGTAAAATTGCAGAATCACTATTTCTTGTCATTATTGGAATACAAAATTCTAAAATACAATATCACTCACAATCTAAACTTTCACCGACATTGGCCATCAAACTATCGTTTTTTCGAATTTAAATATATTTATATTCCATGCTTTGCTGTCTCTATAAAACGTTTTACACTGATATAACACTGACGATTTTGAAAACGTTTGGATGGTCAAAAAATTTAATTTGCAACCTAAATTAAATATAGTTTCTTTTTTGAATAGAAATTTATCAAGTATCCATGTATAAATTCAATATGAAAATATTTGCACATCAACAAAGAAAACGAAATCAAAAATTTGTCAAAAAAAAGAAATTGTCAAAGAAATACGAAATCTAGGGCATTAGTACATTTTGAAAGCTATATGTTCCCATCAATCTTTGACGAAAACAATATAGCATTGATAAAAAGTGTAATATTTTATCATGCTCATATAATGGCTTTAATTTTATCGTATTAAAACCAATTCCGTACCTTTTTGTGCAATTGTCATAATTACTCTTTTGAGTAATTCACTTGGTACTGAAGGGGCGCAGCAGGGAGCGCAAGCAGGGTAACTCAAACTCACCACAATTTTTCACGCCCACCCTGGAGAGAGTTTTGAAAATTCTGCTGGATTCGTCAAAACAAGGAATTGTAGTAAATGGCGAAAAGTGAATTTATCTGAGGTTTGCAGATGATATAGTCCTATTGGTTAACAGTGCTGAAGACCTGATAAAAATTATTTCAGGGCTGGACGAGAAATCAAACGAAAAAACAAACATAGAGTTAAAAATGAACCTAAGCAAAATTAAAGTCATGTATCCAGACGACCCAAATATAATAATAAATAATAGAAAAATAAAAAGCGTAAAGGACTACACATACTTGGACCAAAGTAACACCAAGTAAAATAAGTCTCGGCAAAGAAAATAAAGATAATAATTATATCGAAAGAAAAATTAGACTAGAAAAAAACTAAAAAAATGATTACCAATGAAAAAATACCACTGTATCTGAGATCTAGGCTATATAACCAGTGTATGCTACTACATAGTACATGGTAACTACATATTACATGTCGCACAAACATGGACCTTGACTTGGCAAATAGTTGACAAATTAAGAGTCTCTCAGAGACCTTTGCAAAAAAACGATAATGGGTGTTTCCCTTCTCAATACAGAAAAAATTGAAAGGAGTAAGACTAAGGAAGACCTTTGCTCCACTCTGGCTGCAAGACGGCTATAAAAAAATCACTTGCCATTAAATTAATCGTTATAACATTTTTACTTTACAACAAAATTCTTTGCTTGATTCTTTCGTTTGTTCAATTTGATACTGTGTCCGAAACTAGTCCACTACCACCGAAAAATGTCCGTCAATTTACATACACAAAACAGAGACGTTACCTAGGATCGGACGCTCGATCACCTACTTTAAAAGTTCAAAACGGGGCCCTCGAGCGACAGAGCCCACTTTCACTTTTTCTTTTTTTTATTCGCTTCTTCTTCTTTATCTGGTTTGACCGACTACAGGGACGGGTAGGCGTCACATGCAATTTTTGAATTTATTATGTAAGTGCATACAACTATAAGGTGCATAATGTCACCGATAAAGTTAACCTCAAATAATATATAATTTTATTAAGGTTATGTTCCTTTTCTAAATGGTTATGGCTTAACTATGGTAAAACTATATGGTTATGGTTTTCAGTTCTATTTCTAGGAGCTGTTTGAAATGTATATCATAACAGAACACGGTTCTTGAAAAATATCTGTAATTATTATCACCAAATTAACCACCGCTGAAAGTCAACGTTACCACGTTAATCAGCTTAATAAACTACGGTAAGGATTTGTTCCTGATAGGCCACCCTGTATATTGCCGGAAATTTCTGTTGTAACGAAACGCAGTTGCTGAAAAATATCTGTCATTCTTGTCACCAAGTTAAGGCTGTATTCTGTTGTACCATGTAGCTTAGTAAACTACAGTACGGATTTGTTCCTGACAAATATCGTGTAAATACGGAACGATTTGGTATATTTTACTATAGAATTTTTATTTCATACTTGAACTTGGAGATATCTTTACCCAAAGCGAGAAATATTGAAAAATACTCTGTAAATGAACTGTTAAACTGGTCCTAAAACAGTTCAATAGCAGATTTCAAATAGCAATAGCTCGTAACACGACTATAAAACTGACACGAATATGGAGAGAATCTGCAATATCCCAGCGCAACAAATTAAAATTAGTAAACACATTGATATTTCCTATCGCTACTTATGCATCTGAGACCAGGACTCTGAAAACTACAAACAGACGAAAAATAGATCCTTTCGAAATGTAGGCCTACAGAAGAATGCTGCGAATTTCATACGGAGAACATCGGACCAACGTATCAATTCTAAGGGAGTTGAAAGTTACCACAAGACTTTCAACCAAAATAATCTAGTCATACCTTAGGTTTAAAATGTTGCATTTTCGACCCTCTTTGTATCTTGGTTTTAGTTGCGCCACTGAATTTTACTTGGAAATCTCTATGGAGCTCGATTTTCCCCTTTTCGGTAAGTTATAATGTCCGAGATATGAGGGGAGTCGAAAAATGCAACAATTTCAATTTCGCTATGTATTTACGGAACTAAGAGGGCTAGGACAAATATGTGTGTACCATTTTTAGTTTCATAAAAATATAGCATAGTAATGTGAAAACCGCATTTTTGTACTTGTGTTTTTATTTTCTTTATGATTTTATGTTTATTTTTTTTTATAGTTGATTATATTACTTATTCTGAAAATAAATGTTTTAAGTGGTTTTATTCTCATCTGTACCTAAAATAAATTAATAATATGATACTAAGAAAATCGCCAATTGGTAATAGACGAAAACTAATAATAACGTAATACTAACTTAAAAAAAGGGACTTAAATTTAATTCTGGTTGTTTTGACTTAAGGGTAATTATATTGATTTAAGTCATTTTACTGACTTAACTTGCAGATCATCATGATTTAAGTCAAAAATATAGACGTAAAAATAGACATAAAAACATAATAAATAGACATCAAAACGACTTAAATAATGTTATATTGATTTAAATCTTTCCAAAATGACTTGACTTGATATAAAATGATTTAAGTCAAATACTTAAAACTTAAATCATTTGAACTTTATGTTGAATTTGACTTAAGATTTAAATTATTTTGATTTTAGAAATTACTTAAGACTCAATACTTAAGTCTTCTTAAAGACTTGTTGCAGCTCTGGCCAAGAGCTCCATCCCTGAGTATTTTATTATAAAACTCCAAAAAAAAGTTTTTACTACATTGTTATATTTCGTACAAAATTATTCATTTATTACGGACCCAACCCTGCGCAACAGCAACACTCTGATACGCTAAAGCCGGTTTCAGAATACATGCGGGCATTATGTAATGGAATCCTCTTCCTATCGCAATTTGCCGCCATTTTAACCTTTTTCTTTCCGCGCGATTCATTATCGTTTTCGGCAACGAACTATCGGTCAGGAAGGTTTCAACTTTATTTCGCAACCTTGTAACAGTTACCGTTAATAGCTTTTACGAAAGTAATATTACGCTCGTGGCAAATTTCTTCGTTGCTTGTGTGTTCATATACAATTCTCTTACGCTTGTGGGTTTCAAAATGTCACTTTATAGTGTAACAATCCAAGTTCATCAACAAAGTTGAAGAGGTAATATTTTGGTCAAACTGTATAACAAACAATTTAAATGAAATAGAGGAACCTCTCTCTCTCTCTCTCTCTGTCTTTATTCCTACAAGAGGAATGTAGTGGTCAGTTGATGTCTGAGGTTTGTCTCCATAATTCCCTGTCTTGTGCTTCATGTACAAGCGTGTGCAGTGGCTTGTGGGTGATCTTTGATAGCTGGTATATCCATCGGGAGGGCGAGCGGCCTCTTGGTCTTCTTTCCGGAACCTTGCCCTGTATAATGAGTTTTTCCATACAGTCAGTATCCCTCCTCATAACGTGACCGAAATATTTAAGTATACGTGACTGTATAGAAGTTGAGAGGAGTTCTGTGATGTTCAGTTCTTGGATTATGGATTCATTGGTTCGCCGGGCAGTCCAGGGAATTCTGAGCATTCGTCGCCAACAGTACATCTCAGTTGCGTCAATTTTTTTCATTTCTGACTGTCTCATCGTCCAGGACTCGGAGCCATACATTAATATAAGAAATATTAGGCAGTGAACAAGCCTTTTTTTTAAGTGTTTAAATATGTCTTTGTCTCGCCATATCTTTGAGAGTTTTCGCACTGCCACTCTTGTCATTTCACATCTTCTTCTTATTTCCCCTTCTAACGATCCCGTGTGACCCAAGATATATATATTGACTTACAACCTCAAAACGACCAATGCTCACTACATCAGGTTTGTTGTTGTTTTGCCTGTCGATAATCATAATTTTTGTTTTAGAGGGATTAATTTCAAGTCCAAGTTTCTCGCTTTCGTCTTCAACCAATTTTAGAAGCTGCAGTAACTCTTCCTCGTTTCCCGCTAGAAGGACCGTATCGTCTGCAAATCTGAGGTTGGTAATTTTGTGACCATTAATTGTTATCCCCCCTTGCCAATGTTCCAATGCCCTTCTCATGATATATTCACTATATATATTGAATAACTGAGGAGATAGTATGGACCCCTGCCTAACACCACAGGTAGGCTGGAAGTCTTCCGAAGTAACGCCATTGATGGTAAATAAAGAGGAACCTACGTTGTGTTAAAAATATTTTTTATTGTGATTACCTCGGATGCGCCCGACAGAAGCAATATTTTCGGAAATTTGAGAAGAATAGGTTATGGAAATCAAACGCTAAATTTGTAAAGAGCCCTACTTATTTTATTAAATGAAATGAAGAAATGAAATGAGTGCCGTACTCTGCCTGGAATTCACAAGTAAAATAGCACGGCAGAGAAAACCCTGATCACTATTCCAGAGAATATCACTATGCTGTCCTGAACTTTAATAAAAGAGAAATGATATTAATATAAAGACTGTCCTCATACCAAGGTTTGTAGTTTCATACATTCAAAACATGGCACATTTATATCATTCAAAACTGAAAATGTGTGAAGCCGCCCGCAGGTACGAAGGCTCTGGTTGCGGAACTCAACGCTAAAGTTGGATGTTTGGTGCAAATATCTTGATATTATATTTATTGTTTTTAGTTACCCTTTTGCGAGTTAAGATATTCGCCCATGCACGGTCGAAAAATGTTAGTACACTCAACAAAGCCCTTATTGTCACACTGAACCACAAGCATCGGCACGATGGAACAGTAAGCGATTTTATTTAGATTACTTTTAAACTTAACTTATTTAAAATTAACCAACTTATTCAAAATTTCCTTCTTTGATTCGCACTTTATTTTATACAGGGTCGCCCAATAATTATAAGATGAAAAATTTTTACATTTGCATTATTTTATTTTCTTAAAAATCAAAAATCAAAAAAAAAAATCACAACGTTATTCTAAAATTCTCGAAAACAGTTTGGACCTTCGTTTCATCTGCAGTAATATCACAAATTAGGTATCCTATAAGTAGACAGATAAAAATCTTGTCCCTAATTCGTGGTACGAAAATTGTTTTTTATGACGATGAGCAAACGAGTAAATTTTCTTGTGCGCAAAAATAAACTCCCGCTTAAACAGCGTAATAACTGGGCCGCCGGTCACAAGGTCGGTCAGGCGCTGTGCACAATTTTAGAGGCCATAAGTGGGCGTGCTTGTGCGCAAACTAGTAACCTAGTGCGCGACTCCGAAAATTGGTTCCACGAAAAACAATGCTTTTAACGATAAGTTTATAATCTGTATAATCTGTGGTAATATCGACAACTTTGATTCGTCCGACTGGGAAACTGGAAAATTTATTTTGCCGGATCGAGATACCTACCAAGGTTTAAAAAACGGCTCAATATCAATAAATCCTAGAGTTACCAAATTCACCTTTTTGGAGCTTGTAAGTGGACATGTCAATTTGGATTTTTTTTAAGATCTATTGAACTTTTCAAACATGGTAACTTTTCAAAAAGGTCCTAGGATCGAGTCGTAGGATGTCTCAGTAGTTTTTGGTGGGACCGACATATCTCAATAGAAACCAAAAAACGATAGTGTCGAACATTGGTCTCTTGGTGGAAGACTGTTGTACGGATCCGAGCTGTGGGTGCTAAACTCTAATCTTCGACGAAGGATGACAACAGCCGAAGAGAACCGCTGGACCGAAGAATACATGAAAATGTCCAACAGGTAATGAAGGCAGAAGACACAATTATTCAGAGTGCACAGAAGAGAAGCCTGAAGTGGTTCGGTCATGTATTAAGAAAGATGGCCAAAAAAAGCATTTGAATGGACACCCACAGAAGAATGAAAAGGGGTAGGCCCATGGAATGGAACAATACGGGAAACAATGGTATCAGAAAGTCATTCAAAAAGCAGCTGAGACTATTAGCTGAGATAATTTCAATAAATAGCCTCATATGCGGGCTAGCCCCTAGACTATAAACCACGGTTTTCTCAGAAAACTATTTACATTTCCGCGAATAAATTTCCGTTGTTTTCTCCAGTCTTTCCTTTTTGATTAAACCCCGCCAAATTGTCGTCTTACCGACCCATAAAACCGGCATCGAATACGGACCTCTACGATCTAGCAATTCGTTCCGCTGCACTGGTTTCTCGCCATTTTTCACGTCCGCGCGCCGCTCTACGCATGCCGTTTTTTTAATTAAACATAAATTAACGACGGGAAAAGCAACAACAACGAGCGCCGCGCGTTGCATTTGAAAAGCGCCGTTTTCTACGTTCCGATCCAATATCCTTATATTTCTCCTTTTTCTAAGCATTCAGAACGCGAATTAGCCTTTCCTTTTGCCGGAATCGGAAAAATTGCAGTGAAAGAGTGATATTAATTGATATGGTTCGCGTTTTCCCATTTTCTCTGTTCAAAATGCAATCTATAATCTGTCCGACGAGAGGATTCATAACAATGACTGTTGTGTCTCTCATTTTTATCCACAGATATGTAAATGACATTTTCTGTCATGTTTTAGAAGTCGTCTGTCGAAATTTTCTCTGACAGACTTTAGAGTAAATGAAAAACGGACAAAGTTGAACATATTATGTTCTGTTGGGTCGAATTCGGTGTTTCTTTAAGCAGTTTGTTTCGAAATCAGTTGACTTTTTTGCCCCTTTTTAAATTAAGAATTAAATATCCCTTCTGTCTATTATACCAAAGAAAATAAAATATTGTTTTTAAATTTGGTTTGGTAAAGTTTTAATTTTTTTTTAAAATATTGGTTTGAAACGTCTTGCAAAACCGTTTAACAAAATAAAGATTTTAAGAATAATTTTACTTCATCGACGTGAATTTCTCCTCAGCAAGTTGTTTTTTGGTTCATCCCAATAGTTGTATTTTTATTGGAGATATTCGCTTATGAAGAAAGCAGTAACGATTTAGAGCAATTTTAGCATTAAAAACATGCCTTTTGGTCTTCATCAACACTTCAACACCGATGAATTATACAGGATATTTCACTAAAAAATTTGCCATCTCTCGTAGGGAGATTCTTCACGCCAAAATAAGATTTATTTTTTATATCAACATTGTATTGGTCCGATTCTGCTTCATTTCCTAATAACAGGGTGTTAAAGTCTTTATTTGCTTCCTTTATTATTATTTTCATCTAAGCGCTTTTACAGATTCGAATGAAATTTTGAGGATAAAAGTTACTATAATGGACGTGCATGTGGGTTGGCAATAGAATATTTTTCTAAAAAAAATATGTGCTCCACTGACTTTTTTCCTCTTGTTAACACAATAATCCCTTAATCCTCCTTGATGAGATAAACGCAATTTTATTAATTTGCCTTAATCCAAGTCTAATAGCAGCCTTTAAAATTTTTAATGTAATTTAATTAACTCGCCAAAGTGTTAAATAAGTACTCATTCATTCTATTAAAAAATTTTCCATATAAAATATGACATTTGTTCCACATTGTATTTACAATATTTTAAACAATAAAGGATATATCTATCTATCTATCATCAAAAAATATGAAAAAAAGTTACTATAAACATGTGTGCGGAAATGCACAGTTTTAAAGTTACAAGATATTAAAACTTATAAAAAAGAAACTTAAAAGAAAAGAAAAATGTTTCTTCTGTAATTAATTATCTAAAAGACCATTTTTTTATAATTGTCTTTAATACCTTTATTTGCTGTATGTAGCACTGAACATCAGTACTATATGCCATGTTTATGGCGTCCATGTTTTTTTTTTAGAACACGCACGTCACTGGTGAATCTGGTAACACTCTTTTAGCACTAAAATATGTAGCACTTATAGTTATTTTCACACCCAAAATTTCATTCGAATCTCTAAAAGCACTTGGAAATAAATTATAATAAATTGAAAGATTATTCAGATTTTAACACCCTGTAGCTACAAACAAAGCAGAATCGGACCTAACTTGATATGAAAAATAAATTTTATTTTTGCGTGAGGAATCTCCCCACGAGAGATGGCAGATGGCACATGTTTTTTGAAAAACTCTGTATATTATTTTTGTAGTAATTTGTAGTGATGGGATGACTCGAGCGAAAATTCGCTCGAGTACTCGATTATTGAAATAACCGACATCGCTCGATTATGAACGAGCGACGCAAGTGACGAGTTACGAGCGACGAACGCAAGCGATCCTAGAATGAAATAAATTGAAATCCGATTTTAATGTGACATACTCGATAAAAAGCCGAGCGAATTTTCTACATACATTGCAGGTAGCAAATTTATACAACGTTATTCGTTGCGTATCTGAGTGACAAAATTTTACGACCTACTTTAACTACAATGCTTTAAAATAAACTAAATCAAGCGATCAAGCGAATCGCTCGTCGCTTTCTACTTGACATTCACACCGAAAGAATATGTGCTCTGCGCACGCAACTTACTGCTTGGCGTTACGAGTACAACTAGCGACGGGCGAAAACCCGTATTTTTAAATACGAGCGATATTTCGCTCGAGCCATCGCTCAAATATTGGAATCGCTTGAAACTCGAGTACGCGATTACTGAAATTAATCGGTTTTTCCCATCACTAGTAATTTGTATTCTTTAGTCATTAACTAAAAGCTTATTTTTTTAAGGAATGTTTAATTCTTGATTTTTTTCTTATCCTATTAATTATTTTCATGTATAGGGTGGGTCAAATTCGACGCTTTTAAATGGAAACACCCTTTTCTATAGGAGATAGACGAAAACTAATATCGGTGTCTGGAGCTCAATTTTTATCAAAAACATGATGATGAAAACCGCACATCAATATCTGTTACCGTTTCAGAGTTACGGGGTGTTTTTCAAAAATGTGCATTTTTAACAAATCGCTGTAACTTTTTTGCTATCGAAAATTTTGTATTTCTATAAAAACATTTCCAAAGCACCTTTTTACCTAGAATTTAATGGTTTAAGTATAATTTTTTTTAAATTAATAATTTAAGAGTTATCAACAGAAAAATTGATTTTTTATTTGGGACACCCTCTATATTTTTAATTAACTGAAAAGAATTTAAAATTACCTTTCCAAAAATATAGCACACTTGATATTTTGTTATAATCCCCTTCGAAATACAGAATTTTTAAAAATTCGCCACTTTTAACTAGTAGGCTTTGGACCCTTTATTGATGATATGCCCTTAATGGAACTCGAAAACATATTTCTCCAGCAAGACGACGCACCGCCTCTGATCGCTGAAGTTATCAGAAAATTTTTGCATCCAATTTCAAGAGTAATTGAATAGCCAACCAAGATTCCAGCCGTTGGCCGTCGAGGCCGCCTGACTTAGTGCCCATGGATCTAATCCTATCGATATATTTGCGGAAAAATAAAGGTTCCTTGTTCTTCCGTATAATCTAGACAAGAATTAGAATTACTTAGCAGTTATGAGAGGGTATCTTTCACCCCCACTGAGTTAATGAATTCCGCGAGAAATGTTCAAAAACTGCCTCGTCTGTCCATAACAGAAGACGGCCGATATGTCCAACACCTATAGCAAAATCTCATGTCTTGGTTTGCTATTTATTTTTCTTGTTATTAGATATAGTTTAAATGTGTTGATGTTGATTAAATATATTTTAAATAGTTATAAAATTCTGCATCTCACATAGCAAATATTATTTTCGTTTTAATTGATGCTCACAGCTAGATTTTTGCATTACAGCCGGTGCCGTTCAAAGCCTACTCATTTTAAAACGGGCGAATTTTTTATATACTCTATATCTCGAAGAGGAATCGAGCAAAATATCAAGTGTGTTATATTTTTGGAAAGGTAATTTTAAATTATTTTCAATAAATTAAAAATACACAGGGTGTCCCATACAAAAAATCAAATTTTCTGTTGATAATTCTTAAATTATTAATTTAAAAAAAATATACTTAAACCATTAAATTCTACGTAAAAAGGTGCTTTGGAAATGTTTTCATAAAAATACAAAATTTTCCATAACAAAAAAGTTACAGCGATTTGTTAAAAGTGCATATTTTTGAAAAACACCCCGTAACTCCGAAACGGTAACAGATATCGATATGCGGTTTTCACTATCATGTTTTTGACAAAAATAGAGCTCCAGACACCGATATTAGTTTTCGTCTATCTCCTATAGAAAAGGGTGTTTCCATTTAAAAGCGTCGAATTTGACCCACCCTGTACATTTGGTGCAATACATAAAATTTTATAATGAGACAAAAAAAACAAATTAAATAACTGCCTGTTATGACATTTTTACAAAAAGTAAATGTTATAACGTGCCATAAATATATTTTTAATATACATTTGGCCTTTTTTTCTTATCAAATTCTTCTCTTTATCAATTTATTTTTAATCTTTCGAGTGGAAATACAAAAGAGGGTAGATGCTCGGAACGAGGCACATCCCTTAAATTATACCTTGTCAAGGCCTAAATTTAATTTACTATCTCTCGCTCAAAATTTACGATCACCAAGGACAGATAAATCTAATTTAGGTTTTAATATTGATTAAGAGTGAGTTATTTATTAAATTTTAGTCCCCTTATCAAGGCAAAGCGTGAAAGTAATTAATGCAAAAGTAATTCGTGTTGGCTGGCCTAATAACCGATTGTCAGAACATGATAAAATATATTTGTTTTCCAAAAATTCACCCCAAAAATACTGCGAATTCTATGATATCAATCAAAATTTCAATGATAGAATATAAGCAGAATAGGTATACCGGGTGCGTCACAAAAGTGGCTCACCCCTAGAACATTTTATTTTTTTAGATAAAAAAACGAGATTTGGTTTGTTAGTACATGACATAAATTAAGATTGATTGACGCATTCAATAATTGTTTTCGGTCACTTCCTGTTTCACCGGAAATGACTACAACTTTTGATTTTTAAATGACTTCGATATTTTTTTACTTTATTCGATAGAAAATGACACTCTGAATAGAATGATATATGATATCATATGTCAACTTTTGACATTTTCGCCTATGGTATATTTGAAAATGTATCAGCGGTTAATTTGGCTCGAAATATCAAGTGTGTGGCACTAAATTATTCGTAAAAAAATGCTTTTTCCAAATATGTTAATGAGCCACCCTCGTTCTATTTGCAAAAATTTAGATATGATTAAAAATACGATTTTGCCATCTTTTAACAGGACAGGACAAGACATTAAAGAAATAAGACGATCAAATCTATTTTTCCAAGGCTCGAGCACTCTAGATTGAAATTTAAAATACAATTTTTTTAAAGTGAGAATGTCAAAATTTTCTATTCAGAGTATCATTTTCTATTGAATAAAGTAAAAAAAATACCATTATGTTATTTTAGTACCTATTATTTAGTACCTATCATTACCTATAATATGATAGGTACCATTTAAAAATCAAAAGTTGTAGTAATTTCCGGTGAAACAGGAAGTGACCGAAAACAATTGAATGCGTCAATCAATCCTAATTTATGTCATACACTAACATAACAAATCTCGTTTTTTATCTGAAAAATTAAAAAAGTTAAAGGGGTGAGCCACTTTTGAAACGCACTCGGTATAGCTTATGCATTGGTTTCTTTTCCTTCAATAAATATAGGTACTTGAAAAAAATAACTGAAAAACACAGTTAAAAATTAAAAACTAATAAATACTAAAATAAAAAATTAAAAGCAACAAGAATAAATGGGCAAACATTTTAGTATTTTATATATAAAACACAATACAGAAGGTTTTATACAGGGTGTTTCAAAACAAATGCGAAAAACTTCAGGGGGTGATTCCTTGTTAAAAATAAAGGGTAGTTTGCTTTATAAATGTTGGGTCAAAAGTCAACCATTAGGGAGATATCGCGGAACAAAGATGGCGGAAAAATAATGTTTTTATTTTTTTTTATCTTGAAAACTGACTAATGAAATTTTATAGAAGCATTACTGTTATAAAAACACACTTTCTGGTAATTTTTTTACTTTTTTAAAATGAGTGGAAGGGGTTGAAATAAACTACCCCTATTATTCTTATTAACGAAATTTAAAGAAAAATCTTATCAAACACATGCAAGATGCATTAATTTGGATAGTTTAGTTGATTTAGAAACTTTTTTATCTCTTGTGTTTTTTTGATAAAAGTCACCGATTTGAAATTAAAAAATAAAATGTAAAGCATTACATGTCAGGACAAAAAAACATTTTTAGATAAAGAATTTAGTTGGCTGCTGTAATTTTCTTAGGAAAAAATCTAGTCGACCGCTGTCACTTTTTAGGATGTTTCTAATATTATTTAATTTGACATACTCTACTGCAATACGTTATTATCTTACGATCAATTAATTATTCCGAAGCCTTGTTTCTATATCTAAAAATGTTTTCTGCGCTGACATGTAATGCTTCACATTTTATTTTTTAATTTCAAATCGGTGAGTTTTATCAAAAAAACACAAGAGATAAAAAAGTTTCTAAATAAACTGAACTATCCAATTACTTTTTTGCATGTGTTTGATACGATTTTTCTTTAAATTTCGTTAACAAGAATGATAGGGGTAGTTTATTTCAACCCCTTCCACTCATTTTAAAAAAGTGAAAAAATTACCAGAAAGTCTGTTTGCATAACAATAATGCTTCCATAAAATTTCATTAGTCTATCTCTTTTCGTTTTCAAGATAAAAAATAAAAACATTGTTTTTCCGCCATCTTTGTACTGCGATATCTCCCTAATGATTGACTTTTGACCCAACGTTTATAAAGCAAAGTACCCTTTATTTTTAACAAGGAATCACCCCCTGAAGTTTTTCGCATTTGTTCTGAAACACCCTGTATAAATGAATACATTCAAAGTATGTAATTGAATTCCGAGGTAAAATCTCCGGGTACTTCACTATACAGAGTGAGTCTTAAATAGATGCGAATATTTTTAAGTGTAGTCATATTTCGATCGCAGAAAAGCAGATTAAGAGGTTTTTTTCGCGAAAGAAAAATTTTGAAAATTTGGATTTTTTGAAAAACATTTTGGAAATTTTTTTAGTTAATAAACATAATTTCTTGATAATATAGCAACATAGGTAGTAGAATAAATTTATAGGAAAGAAAACCAGTAGTTCTAAAAATTTAAGCAAAAAACTATTTTTTTAGAAATTTTCAAAGTAAAATAACTCGGTTATTTTCGAGCTATTTGAAAAGCGATAAAGACAAAAAATGTTTCTTTTATCGAAATCTAAGTACCAGCCCTGAAAATATTTGCACTTATTTTACACTCACCCTATATAGTATTTAATTAAATTATAAAAGTTTTTTTTTATATCTATTGAGAGAGATATTCAATGTATATTTATTTCTATTTCAATAGTTACTATTTCAATAACATAACTGAAAAATAAATCATATACAGATTTCGGCTTTCAAAATTCATTGACATCGCCACAGTTGTATATTTGGAAGTTAAGGCTTTGCGGTTTTTGCGTTGTTTATATTTTTAAGTTTCGTCTTATATGTTTTTTTTTTGTAAAAACCCGGTTGGAGGTCACAAGACTATATTTTATCAAAGTAAGCCTAAAAATTTTGTGTCAAATTCAAAATTTTCATGGGACTTCCCCTATTTCCACGACGCTGCACCAGCCGGTATGTATTCATGTAATATTCGTTCGTTCTGTATCTGCGTGACTTTGTCAACTTTTAGAATTAACAATTTAACTTTGAAAAAAGAAACTACTACTACTACTAGAAAAAAGGCTAACAAGACCTTATAACCCTTTTACTTTGAAGCACATAACCAACCTCCAAACTCTTAAGTAACAATTACAGTCTAGAGACCAACCACAAAGTAATTAATGCAAACACATAGGTAAGCGGCAACTGCGGTTAATCTTCGATAGAGCAGGCTCTTTGTTGTGCCTCTCTTGCCTTTTTATCGCGTTTCGGAACAGAGCTCTCTAACTTTACTCTGTCTCTATTCGCAGGTCGAGCAAATGGAGCGGAATACTTGGGAAAGTTCCTGGGGAAACTTTCCGAGCTGCATCACGGAGTTTCGGGCGAGGTGTACGCGGTCGACGGCAGAACTTTGCACATCAAGGACTTCACTTACGACGGACAGGGACCAGGTAAGTCTCTTTTTGTCTTTCGACTCTTACATTAATAGTGTAGAGTAGTACATTCGCGTCCCCTTATGTTAGGTATGAAATGAAGCTTGCAAGGTTAGAACCAAGAAAAAAATCATTGCGATTCTAACCATGTACAGGGTGGACCATTTTGGTTGTTTCTATAGGGTATCTAGGAAACCGTCAGAAATATTCAAATTTTGATACTGCAGTCTCGGGTTCTTTTTTTGAAAAAATTACAATGGCGCAAACGGATCGTGGCTATCTTGATCGGTTTGGAAGCTACAGGGGGATTCTCAAATTTTGTACTTTTTGAAGATGTTCGATAGTTTGTTTATTTCAGCCAACCACGGAAAAATGAATTATACATTCTAAAGGCACTTTTCTGTGTCGAATGCAGTGGCGTAGTCAGAATTTTTTCGAAAAAAATATTTTTTGAAATATTAACTATACTTATGTTTTTTTAAATAGAACCCCCTGTATATTTTTAAATTTTCTTATTCAGCTTGGCATGGGCTTCTCGAAAATATATAACTCTCTATATTTATTTTCACTATTAACCTCAACATTTCAATTTTTTCTTAAAATATCCACTTAGTGGATAGTAGGCCGCGCCGAGGAACAAAGTAAACGGTTGTCATGGTGATCGGAACATACCTTTGATGGATGCGGAAAATTTTATTTCAACAGATTGAAGTGTGTGTATTTTAAATAATAAAAAAATGAGTAAATTTGAAAATTTTGAGGAATATAATATGTTAGAATGTTATATTGAGTCTAACAAGCATAAGCAAATGGCAGCTGATTTATATTTTGAGCGGTATCCAGAGCGCGAGCAATCAAACCCAGCCATTTTTAAAAGGTTAGAAGATAGTTTAATCAATTTTGGATTTTTTCAAAAACCGCGTCCCAAAAAATTATCAGAAAGAAGATGAAGAAAATCAATATATTATTGTCCTCGGAGTTAAATAAAATGGAACAATACCAAGGAAATAAAAAATAAGTGACACAAACAAAAAGATCATATTTTAATATAAACTCTAAGAGATTACTTCAATCGGGCTTCTCAGTTAATATCAAAAAAATAAAAACACAAAGACTACATTAAATGTTCAGACTGCTGCCCATTATTATCTAGATAGAGTTGGTACCTCACGCCGCCGCGCGCCGCTAACAGAATTTCAATAGCTCTACTTGATGTTGTTGGATCTAGTGTTACGGCTCCGAGGACATTAATAAACATTAATATTTGATTTTATTCATCTTCTTTCTGATAATTTTTCAGACCCGGTTTTTGAAAAAATCCAAAATTGATTAAACTATCTTCTAACCTTTTAAAAATGGCTGGGTTTGGTTGCTCGCGCATATAAATCATCTGCCATTTGCTTATGTGTGTTAGACTCAATATAACATTCTAACATATTATTATATTTCTCAAAATTTCCAAATTTACTCATTTTTTTATTATTTAAAATACACACACTTCAATCTGTTGAAATGAAATGTCCCGCATCCATCAACGGTATGTTCCGATCACCATGACAACCGTTTACTTTGTTCCTCGACGCGGCCTACTATCCACTAAGTGGATATTTTAAGAAAAATTTTAAATGTTGAGGTTAATAGTGAAAATAAATATAGAGTATTATATATTTTCGAGAAGCCCATGCCAAGCTGAATAAGAAAATTTAAAAATATACAGGGGGCCCTATTTAAAAAAACATAAGTATAGTTAATATCCCAAAAAATATTTTTTTCGAAAAAGGTCTGACTACGCCACTGCATTCTACAGAAAAGTGCCTTTAGAATGTATAATTCATTTTTCCGTGGTTGCTGAAATAAACAAACTATTGGACATCTTCAAAAGTACAAAATTTGAGAATCCCCTGTAGCTTCGAAACCGATCAAGATAGCCACGATCCGTTTGCGCCATTGTAATTTTTCAAAAAAAAGAACCTGAGACTGCAGTATCAAAATTTGAATATTTCTCACGGTTTCCTAGATACCCTATAGAAACAACCAAAATGGTCCACCCTGTACAAGTTATATACAATGGCTTATATTTTATAACGTCAATAATTTAAATTTTTTTTTTCAATAAGCGGCTTTGGTTGTTTGACAGAAAGACGCAACATGTTAAAACTCTATTCAAATCTGACAGAAATAACACAAGACCTTTACCAAAAAAATATGCTGCGGGCTGTGTAAAAAGGGTGGCCATATACAGAGTGGTCCGAACTGTATTCCGGAAACTTCGGCAGCATATTCTGCAGGTTAAAATAAGTAAAAAAGTTCGTATAAATAAACGTATATGTCCTAAAATGCTTAGTTTCGGCGATACAGGGTGTAGATGTTTCATTTATATTTCGATTTTTTCAAATAATTTCAGAAGTAACGTCAATATTTGAATGATTATTGGTGTCTGGGAGTTTTTTGACTTTTTGGAGAAATTTGATTTTGATGTCAATATGACTCCTGTTTGTATAGGACGCCATAAACATATTTCTTAACTGGTTTGAACGGTAATAACTTTTCGTTCGTACCTGTATAAAACTAGGTACTAAGTAAAAAAATATACATTAACGACGTATTTTACGTAAAAAAGGCCTCTTGGTCAAAATAGCTCCAAGTAATGGTTCTCGAGATATTTGGAACCGAAATTATCAACACCTGTCATCATTGACATAAATTAAACATGTTGATTAAAAAATATTTATTAGACTGACATCATAAATTTGAAATGTTTTTGTCCCAAAACCAACCAGATCAGAAACTGTTTTATCATCTTTTTTTCAACGAAAATTTTCTAATTCATTTAAGAAAATAAAAAGTTCCCAAATTTATCATTTCAGTCAAATAACTATCTAATCAACATGTTTATTTTTTGTCAATAATGATATGTATTGACTATTTCTATTCTAAATATCTTGAGAACGATTGCTTGTAGCAATTTTTACCAAGAGACATATTTTACGTAGAAAATCACGAAAATGTATATTTTTTCACTCAGTAGTTTTGTACAGGTACGGACAATATTACTCTTGAAACCAGTTAAAAAATATGTAAGTGGCCCCCTCTACAAGTAAGAGTCATGTTGACATCAAAATCAAATTTCTCATATCAAAAAACTCCCAGACGCCAATATTCATTTAGATATTGATGTTACTTCAGAATATGAATGAAGGGAAATACAAATTAAACACACTTCTACACCTGTATCTCCGAAACTAAGACATAGATTTATAAGAACTTTTTTACTTATTTTGATTTGCAGAATATGCCGCCGAAATTTCCGGAATACAGTTCGGACCACCCTGTATATGGCTTTTTTCACAGCCCATTTATTCTAAGTAGCATCATATATTTGATACGAATTTTGAGTATTTTAGTATTAAGAATACTTGAATGTGTACTCTTAGTGGGTGTCAATTGCTTGTTTTAGACAGATTGACCCAAGTGAATCCATTTTTCGTGCCATGTTTTATATGCCTATGTTATCATAAAATATCATAAAATTTTCATGTATTTTGAAATTTAATATGTTTTTTTAGTGGGTAAATTTTAATAAAATTTTAAACAATACGTATCTAAATTATTTACTTTTTAGGTTTTTTTCTAGATTTATAGTAGTTTCCAGTTGTCTATTACACGAGGGAAAGCCAAATGTTGATTTTTTGTGAAAATTTAAAACACCCCGTAGAATAGTTTAACAAAATATAGAATTTAAAGACTACTTTTACAATTACTTTAGCATTAAATGCATGCCTTAGCTTTTCTTATTCATCGTCAGTTTGCAATGATGATCAATTTGTCATAGTCAATGTCAATATCCTTGAAATAGTGATTATTGTTTTTGTAATGTCACTGTCATTAAACAGATATATTATTATTGTTTGTTGGCAGCTACTCTAACAGAGATGATTTAAAGCCCAGAAGCTGTTATTTATCATACAAAATTTGTAATAACATCAAAATCAGTCAAAGTTGCAGTTTTCGAGATATTAACATATTTTAGTATGGGCGGCTATACGTGCCTCCCGGCGCCAATTTTTTTTCGAAAACTAACAAATTTATCTATTAATATTTTCTATTACTACTAGTGAGAACGATCTACCAACTTATCTTCCCATTTACCTTATTTATTTTAAATGTATTTACACACCTTTTACCTTTTGGACAACTGTAAATGATACGTCTAAATAAAATAAATCGTTTTCATATATATATCTTATAAAAAGCTTAATTTCTTGCCAAGGTTAAAAGTGATTTTATAATGAAAGTCAATTGCGGATTGCGGTTAGACCAGAAAAGAATCATAGTCATATTTCACTCTGTGAAATAAATACAATAAACTAAATGAACAAACGTTATTTTATATTAATCGATTTTAATAAATAAATGTTTAATAAATAGTTAACATTATTATAATTTTTGTTGTTTATTTATTATCACTAGTATTTATCAAATCTTCTTTATTAACTCTTCCTGCTTTAGACAAATAATTTACATTTTTGACTTTCAAAACTCTGTAAAAAGCTTTTTCGGTGGTAAATTAAAATCCTCTGGACATTACAATTGTCAATTTTAAAAAATACAAAACCTCTTTCCCTGGATAATCACTACAGAGGGGTTGGATAACACTATGAGACTTTACACCAGAATTATCATATTCATTATACAGGGTGAGTCATAAATAAGTGCAAATATTTTCAGGAGTGGTTTATTTCGCCCCCAGGAACACGTCTATGAGGTTTTTTCTCAAAAAAGAGATGTTGAAAATGGTGCATTTTCTTTTAAATTTCCCTCTATATTTTTCGAAAACTTTTTAGAACCGCAAATGTTCCCACGGTATAGTTTCTTAATCTCTGATATTGCCATAGTTACGGCTTTACTCCATGGTTACGGCACTAAAAGGGATACAAATACAGAAAAAATCCGGTGGCTCTCAAAATTTTTTCAAAAAAAAAATCATTTTTTTAAAATTTTCAAACTTAAATAACTCGGTTATTTTGGACTTATCTGAAAAATGGTAAAGAGAAAATATATATTTCTTTTATCGAGATCTACCAGCCTTGAAAATATTTGCACTTATTTAAGACTCACCCTGTATAAATATCTGCCTAAAAAGTCAATATGATAAATATGTTCGAAAATCAATATGATCCAAAAACACTTTTTAAAGTTTTCAAGGCGCAAAATAATAAATTATTTTATATTATTAAAATTTGGTTTAACAGAAAAAAATATTTAAATAAGTAATACTTTTACCAAAAGGTACTACAAAAATCAGCACCAAACAGTAGATAATTAATGGTTTGTTTGAAAATAATAAAAAAATGAAATGATATATTTTCTTGGAATAAACTAATGAAATGAAATATTTTCTTGGAATGGCTGAGAACATCCTTAGCAATCCAAGTATGGAAATTTCACCAATTTTGGGGGTCTCTTTTTTTTTATTAACTATAATACCGGGTGCGTCTCAAAAGTGGCTCACCCCCTATAAGTTTTTTATTTTTTCAGATAATAAAAAAACGAGATTTGGTACGTTAGTATATCATATCTCAAATTATATAAGAGTATAATCATGTCTCAAATTAGGATTGATTGACGTATTCAATTGTTTTTGATCACTTCCTGTTTCACCGGAAGTTACTACAACTTTCGATTTTTAAATGGCACCGTCGGTATATTTTCACTTTTTTCAATAGAAAATGACACTGTGAATAGAATGACATATCATATGTCAAATTTTAACATTTTCGCTTCAAAAAAAATAGTATTTTAAATTCCAATCTACAGTACCATGGCTGTATTAAAAACACTTATTAATCAAGGAGCCTTGGAAAAATAGATTTGATCGTCTAATGTTTTTCGTGTCTCGTTCTGGCCGGTTAAAAGATGCCCAAATCGTATTTTTAATCATATCTCAATTTTTTCAAACGGAACAAAGGTGGCTCATTAGCATATTTGGAAAAAGCATTTTTTTAATACACTTGGTATTTCGAGTCAAATCAAATAAAAAAAATAAAATGTCGTTATGATCCGTTTGTTACAATTTCAAATAAACGATATGCAAAAATGTCAAAGGTTGACATATGATATCAATGATAGTGTGAGTGTCATTTTCTAGAGAATAAAGTAAAAAAATACCGATGTTGTCATTTAAAAATCAAAAGTAGTAGTTATTTCCGGAGAAACAGGAAATGACCAACAATAATTGAATACACCATTCAACACTAATTTATGTCATATACTAACATACCAAATCTCGTTTTCTTATATGAAAAAGGGAAAAAGTTATAGGGGTAGGCCACTTTTCAGACGCACCCGGCGTAAACTAATTTTGGAAATACCGCTGTAATTTCAAGAATACTTAATTCTAATCATACCGTATACAAAAATTAATCTAATTTTCTTCAATGAAAAATTCCTCATTCACTTAAGACTACAAAAGCTTTTCAACATTTCAAATTAACCAAACGTCCGAAAATAAGTTCGAATGGATAGGTGAATTCAAAGCGAAAATTTGCAGGCCGGGCGACTATTCCATTCGGACTTTTCCAATTGAACCTCTAAACTTTTTTCATTAAAAACACCCACCCGTCAAAGGTAAACCCTTTGTGCGATCATTTCCTTTATTAGTCCGTCATTGTTCCTTTTTTTTTTCATCTTTTGCCTCCGATCGTTGTCCCTGGTGTCGTTAAAAAAAAGTGGAAACAATTTTCAGTTTAATTTTTCTTTACCTTGTTCCAAGGGCCATAGATATAAAATGTAATAGAATAATCTGCATATATTTAAAAATATTTCAAACATTAATTTTAAAGTTAAGGAATTAAATTTTACTGCCAAATATGTTTTAAAGATTTACTTCGCATTTTTGTCGAAATATAGCGAATAGCGAATACGAATAATACGGCAGTAGTATTATTTAATACGCTCATGTTTTTTGAGCAATTCAAATAAATAAATATGGTATAAAAAGTTCAAAATGATTGTTTTGATTTATTAACCCTTAAGTACTAACACCCCGTCTCACAGACATATAACTCATATAACATCTCCCCTCCTCTCCGCTTCTAATTATCATCCAACTATGCATCAAAACAAGTTAAAGTTTCAATACGCATCAAAACAAGTTAAAGGCCGGCAGGGCAATTTGCGAAAGTGTGTAGTTTTCAAAATATTTTAGTTCAAACTGTCGATGCCGTCTGACAGACGGAGTGTTAGCGTTAACGTAAGTTTTTTTTTTAATTTGTGGAATGAATCAAGCACCTAGTAGCTCAAAACATGTGAGGTATGGCGAGCAATATTACAAGGATACTCTTCTAAAGTGATTTGAAGAGACTGGCAGCGATAATAGCAAAATTGTGACATAAAATCGGAATGTGGCGAAAATTTTGCCATAGAGAGCGATCATAATTCTGAATTCGAATTAGAAGCTAAAAAACGGTTTTTAACTAATATCTAATGGTATGTAGCTGTGTATGTTTTGTGATAGATGATGAAAATATGGATGTGAATGACCACTAGACTAATATCGAAGAGAGTGAGGAGAACAATTTGTTTGGAATACGCAAAAAAGTGTGTAGGGAATAACCCCAACTTTAGGCATTGTCATTTTTTTATTCTTAATATTTTCTTTTGCTTTTTTGTGCTTAATAGATAGATTTTTATATGCTAAATATAATAATAAATATATTTTTTCATTTTCCTTTCGTTTTTTTCTATCTCCATGAGAAACAAAGATATGTCAAAAATCCAAAACTAGTACATTTATTTCAAGTATATAAAACATGTTTGCATAATATAAGCATTAGATATTTTTTTCCTGTAGTTTTAATGCTAATGATTCACTCCACTTACAAAATATCTGTTAGACACAAACAAAATATTTATTTTTTTTAATGCGTCTCTCAGACGGTCTGTTAGTATTGGCGCGACTATTTTGATATGTTAGTACTTAAGGGTTAAAACTGTTGTTTCGCTTTTGCATAGAAGGCAGTGCTGCAATATACAGGGTGGTCCGAATTGTATTCGGTATATTTCGGCAGCATATTCTGCAAATAAAAAAAGTTAAAAAGTTTATATAAATGTATATCCTAAAATGCTCCGTTTCGGAGATACAGGGTGAAGAAGTTTTATTTTCATTTCGATTTTTTTCAAGTAATTTCTGAACAACTGTGAGGTTGTCTGTCTGGGTTAGGGAACCTTTATTTCGATGAGAAAGATGGGAAACTTTATTTCGATGTTATGAGAAACTTTATTTCGATGTCGATATATCTCCTACTTGTAAGGGGCGCCACCTACATATTTCTTAACTGGTTTGAAGAGTAATACATTTTCGTGAATATCTGTATAAAACAAAGGTTATTATATTAAACCTGCCTAAAAGGTTGCCTCGTAACTTTGGACCAATTACAGTAATTGGCGCGATTACATCAGCTAGGGGATGTTTAAAATAACTAGATATGTATTAACTAAAGGTTTAATAATAATAACACACACACACACACACCTATACACGTATGACCATATTTGTGACAACCGTGCAGTAAAGACATTTGTGGTAGCATCTCTATTTTTGTACGAAATGATACGAACTCGCTGTCCACGACCTAAAAATATAATTTATATGTCTATACACTCCACCGTAAGAAAGTTATTGGCATTTATTAATTGTGGAAACCTGTTCTCGAAAAAAAAAACTAGTTTTAGCTTTTAACCATGTTAATATCGAACTAGTCGAAATAATTTATTATATATACCGGGTGCGTCTCAAAAGTGGCCCACCCCCTATAACTTTTATATTATTTCAGATAAAAAAACGAGATTTGGTATGTTAGTATAAGACATAAATTAGGATTGATTGACATATTCTGTTCTTTTCAGCCTCTTCTTGTTTCATCGGAAATGACTACAATTTTTGATTTTTAAATGGCATCCTCGGTATTTTTTTACTTTATTCGATAGAAAATGATACTCTGAATAGAATGACATATCATATGTCAACTTTTGACTTTTCGCTTAAAACAAAATTGTATTTTAAATTTCAATCTAGAGTGCAATGGCTGTGTTAAAAACTCCAATTTTTAATCAAGGAGCCTTGGAAAATAGCTTTGAACATTAGATGATCAAGTGTCTTGTCCTGGCCGGTGAATAGATGCCCAAATCGTATTTTTAATCATATCTTAATGTTTTCAAAATGAACGGGGCTCATTAGCATATTGGTAAGAAGCACTTTTTTACGAATAATTTGGTACCACACACTTGATATTTCGAGTCAAATTGTCGTTGTGAATTGCATGTTGCAATTTCAAATAAACCATATTCGAAAATGTCAAAAATTGGCATATGATATGTCATTCTATTCAGAGTGTCATTTTCTACCAAACAAAGTAAAAAAATAACGAGGGTGCATGCCATTTAAAAATCCAAAATTGAAGCCATTTCTGGTGAAACAGGAAGTGACCGAAATGTTCTATCGAAATAAGTAAAAATATACCAAGGGTGACATGAAAAAATCAAAAGTTGT
Organism: Sitophilus oryzae; assembly: GCF_002938485.1. Classification (NCBI taxonomy): domain Eukaryota; kingdom Metazoa; phylum Arthropoda; class Insecta; order Coleoptera; family Curculionidae; genus Sitophilus; species Sitophilus oryzae. The sequence continues at coordinate 5,815,236 of NW_022146304.1, read as the reverse complement.
TGTAATTTCCGGTGAAACAGGAAGTGACCAAAAACAATTGAATACATCAATCAATCCTAATTTATGTCATATACTAAAATTCCAAATCTCGTTTTTTTATCTGAAAAAATAAAAAAGTTATAGAGGTGAGCCTATAGGGTGAGCCTATTAAAACAGCTGTTAGTAAGAAGTTTCGTATAGTGCACACACATTTTTTTTTATTTAACTGTCTTTTAAAAAACAAAGACGATAGAAGTTCGACAAGTCAAAATATATTTTTCTCGTTTAACAGAAGTAAGATTATTTTCCCCTGTTCCTATAAAAAAAAGAAAATTATTCCTAAAATTTTTATATAGCCTTTTATTGACAATAAAATACCAAAAGGCTGATACGTCGACCTAATTTTGTTCGTAAAAGAACGGAATTTTTTAATATTAATCTTAACGAATGCAAACAACAGAGAAGGAAAAGGGAAAATCAGCCAGAAAAAAACGCCTTCTTTAAATTTTTAATGAACGTTCAGGGAGTAAATGCATTTACGCGTATAAAAGTTATTTGACAAACTTATTTCTAGAAACGAGAAATAAAATTATCGGGAACACCAATATTTTCTTTTAAAATTAGGCTTCCCAGAAACAGAAATGGAAAAAGTTTGAAAAGTATATTTCCAGTTTTGTTTTTATTTTCAATTTGCTGTTCTTAATTTTTCGAGAAACTCTTGGCAGTTTTTTTTAAATTAATTTTTAATTTGCTTTTAAAAATGGCAATTATAAATATGCATACTAAATGAGAGTATTATACAGTATGTCCCCGGATTGTTATTTTTTAACAGGAAAACTTTTTTATTATTGGCATTTTGAAAAAAATGCATTCTTTTTAAAAATGTTTACTTGTTTTAGAGAAAATTCAAAAAAACATAAAAATATCGTGTCCAAGTCCCAAAAATAAAAACGCGTTTCTATGGTAATACAATTTCGTTTTCATGCTTTGATAGATTGTTATTGGTAAAATTTTAATTAACGTCATATTTTTTACTGTTTTAAAAAGTTAAACAATCACAAAATTTATTTAGTTCAATGCTACGGAAAGGGTGATAATAGATATCAATATATACATATAAGGGTGATAATACATATGACGTTAATCAAAATTAATAGTAACCATTTATCAAACAATGAAATCGAAATTATATTATCATAGAAACGCCTTCTGATTTTTAGAACTTCTTAGGATCAACCATATTTTCATGTGTTTCTTTAATTTTCCCTGAAATGGTATGGACATTTGAAAAAATATAAAAAAATTGAAAAGTGAGTTTTTTGGAAGAGAAATCTAACAATATAATAAAGTTATTTTTTGTAAACATCACTGGCTTTGAATCCGAACGGGAACCAGCTTGTTAGTGGCTTTTTACCTAGTAAAACAAATTTGCCTAACGGACAAAAAATGGTTAACATTTTAGGAGTATATACATATCTTTCCGTCTAAATTACATTACATGAAGGCAAACTTCAAATCATAATTAATTAATTAAATAAAACCAAAAATCTCAAACTTTCTGTATATATTTTTTTGGTTTCTAATTTTTTCCATTTACATAGAATTAAAAATCCTCTTCTATTTTTAATTTAGCTTTTATAAGCTATCGGTTCTTTCATTATAATATTTGCATTGTTAAAATCTACTCAGTGTTCTGTGTTCATGAAAGGGACACAGGGCACAAAGCACAGATATTATTATTATCTACCGGGTGGTGCATCGTCGTTGGAAACAGGAAATCCCATGCAAATTTTGAACTGTTAAAATATTGGCTACCCTATTGAGCAAAGTCGTAAATAGATTTTTTAAAGGTTTATGTATGGCACAGTACGTAGTAGAAATCTCAAAAATGAAAATCCAGTTAAAACCCAAACATCCACACTGTAAAAAGCAAACCTACATGACCAGATTGAACGTACGGGGTCTAGAGAACAACGATACCGCCGACACCCTCCAGGAAGCCATCAAAGAATCACTTCCACCGATAACTTCAATCTCAATCGTGGATGCTGAACATGGCTGGATACAACTAAGAGATGCGATTCACAAAACCAGCGAAACAGTACTGGGAAAATCCAACAAAAAGAAACAACCAGACTGGTTTAACAAAAATCAACCGCATATACAGGCTTTGTTGGAACAAAAGCATAGAGCACATCAAGCCGTCACTGCAAATCCACACAATCCAAGACTAGCAGACAACTTTAAGGCAGCCAACAACACGCTCCGAAGAAACCTGCGCCAACTAAAGGATAACTGGTGGTCGCAAAAAGCTAGTCAGATTCAGGAGTATGCCACGCATCACGACTATCGGAAATTCTTCGAGGCTGTAAAAGAAGTATACGGTCCAACTAAGAAGTCAAGATGCCCAGTCATGGCACAAAATGGCGAACTTCTAAAAGAGGAAGAGCAAATCAGAAACCGCTGGAAAGAGCATTACAGCCATATCCTTAATCAAGAAAACAACCCCAATATGGAAGCACTCAATATAATACCTCAGTATAACAGCCTCGATGTATTAGACATTCCAATAACAGAACAGGAAATAAAGGACTCCATAAAACAGCTTAAAAACAACAAATCAGCTAGCTGTGACGCGATTCCGGCGGAAATCTATAAGTGTGCAAGTAAAGAACTTATTGGTCATCTTAAGGCTCTCTTTGATGTCATATGGGAAAGCAGAGAGGTACCTCAGGACTTTTGCAACGCGAATATAGTGAATATATTTAAGAACAAAGGAAGTGCATCAGACTGCGGAAACTACCGAGGAATTTCACTACTGGCTATCGGAGGAAAAATTCTTGCAAAAATTATGTCAAACCGCCTGCACCCACATATAGAAAAAATCCTCCTAGAATTGCAAACGGGTATTCGCACCAACCGCGGTACCGTCGATTCCATATTCTCCATCCGGCAACTACAGGAAAAAGTAAAAGAGCAGCAGTCTAAACTTTACGTTGCATTCATCGATCTAACAAAAGCCTTCGACTCTGTGAACAGAGATGCACTTTGGGCAATTATGAAAAAGTTCGGAGTACCCATCAAATTTCTTACAGTGTGTAAAAGCCTCCATAACAGCAACAAATCAAGAGTGTCATATCATGGATCACTGAGCGATCCCTTCCTAACAAACACAGGCGTTAGGCAGGGATGTGTCTTAGCGCCTCTCCTATTCAATATATTCATGGCAGCGCTCTCCATTATAGTGGACAGCAAACTGCAGGAGAGAGGTTTGGGCATTAGATACAGATACGACGGCGGTCTGTTCAACATAAAATGACTCAGGGCAAAAACACGTACAAAATTCATCACAGAACTTCAATACGCTGATGACTGTGCTCTAGTTGCTAATACGTTACAGCAATTGCAAGAAATGTTGAACACATATACATGGGCATACGAGGCCTTGGGACTTAAGCTGAATATCGATAAAACTAAAATCATGTGCACTCCCCCGGAAGATCACAACAATGCTATAAAAATCGGAGATGAACTGTTGGAATATGTAGCGGAATTCAATTACCTCGGCAGTTTGATTTCGGAAAGGGCCAATATCGACTCTGAAATTCAGCACAGGATTAGCAGCGCCTCAAGAGCATTCTGGAAATTAAAAGACAGGGTTTTCTATAATCATGACTTGAGCACAAAAACGAAACTTGCGGTGTACCGAGCGATAATAATTCCCACCATGTTATATGGAAGCGAAACTTGGGTGCCGTACCGCCGACACATGAACGCATTAAACAAGTTGCAACAGAGACATCTTAGACAACTCTTAAGAATAAAATGGTTCCATCACGTCTCAAACGTATCGATCCTTGGAAAAAGCTAACTGCGAGAGTATTGAAGTCATGATTACAAAGTCCCGCTTAAGATGGGCTGGTCACGTATGCAGAATGCAAGAAAACCGCATACCAAAATCTCTGCTTTACGGTGAGCTTGTAGACGGTAAGAGGAGGCCGGGTGGACAACTCAAAAGGTTCAAGGATATTTTCCACGAAAACTTAAAGGGAATTAACAAGCAGAATGACTGGGAAGAGGCAGCTCACAATAGAACGGAATGGAGAAAAATTATAGTCAGTTAAGAGCGACAACCAAAAAGTAAAGAGGCAACAAAGCGATGAGATTTTTGAATGTCTGGAGTGCGGTAGACAGATAACATCACGTATCGGGCTTTTCAGTCACAGAAAAGCTCATGAAAGAAAACGCCTTGCGTGACCATCTTCTGATGCGTGTCAAATACTCGTCAGCGAGTAATGGCGGTATGTGTATGTATATATGTAGTACATACACATGCCAAAATATTGAACAATTTCGAACCAGCCGATTTTGAATACCTATTTTAAAAAAGATTTAAAAATTTTTGAATGTTTTAAAAAAGATTTAAATTAAAACCAAAATTAAAAAAACATTAAACCAAATCAAAACAATCAAACACCAGTCAAAAACTGACATACCTTAAGTTTACAGACTATGATTCTGTCATTGTCAAAAGTAATTTAATTTTAATATTCAGGGGAAATTAATTGAAATATGTCAGTTACACTGTCTAAGCTATTTCCCGCGTAGTACCACTTTATCATGCTCACTTTTTCTTTGTGTATAACAATAAATTATTAGAAAGTAGTACCGAATATTAAAATTTTATTAAAATTAAGTTACGATTGAAAATGACGCTGACAACTTAAGGTATTCCGGTTTTTGACGGGTATTTTATTGTTATTCAGTTTTAATTTAAAAATTGATTCAGTCTCGGATTCAGTTTTTCTCAAATTACTCAAAATTGACTTGTCCAAAATTGTTCAAATTTGGCATGTGTGTTTACCAAACGTATAGACCTTAAAAAAATCTATTTACGACTTCGCTATAAAATCAATAGGGGAGCCAATATTTGGAGGGTTCAAAATTTGCATGGGATTTCCTGTTTTTTCCATCGACGATGCACCACCCGGTATATTATTTAATATATTTCAAGAAACTAGAACTAGAATATAGCAATAAAACACTCTGAATTCTCCCTTCTGGACCCAGTATATCATAACCGATGGCGTGAAAGTATGCTTTCTTGCAAAAAAGAAATATGGTAATTTTATGGTAATTTCAAAAGAAATGTGGTTTTTACGTTCTTCATAAAACCGGAAGTCGCATAATATACCGGGCGGCTTTATGTCTAGTATCAGATTAACACCTTTTCTTTTTCGCTAATATATAATATAAAAGCACTATATGTATATACAAGGGTGTCTTATACACACAACGTAATCACTTCATACATGACCATATTTTTTCCAACTACGCTCCGAGAATGAATTTAAAAAAGATACCAGATTTCTTATAACCATTTGTACACTTACATCTAGTGATGGGTTGTTATTTAACTATCTGTTATTTTATAACAATTATTTAGAAATAACATAACGCAACCGTTACTGCTTTTAAAAAATAACAGATATAAAATAACGACACGCAGAGATCGAGTGTTCGTGAAACGAAGTCGGCGCTCTGCACCGCCACGAAATTCGATGCTGCTCGAAGCAATTCCAAAACAACTAGTATGATGGAAAACCTATTATTTCGACAACCATCGATACAGGCGGCGAGATACAACGGACAACGGAGTGGGGTATGCGCTACGGCGCGGCGCGTCGTGTTGGGCTGACAACAGCTTAAAAATAATAGGATATAAAAGAAGCAGCTTTTTTGAAACAGTTGCGGGCATAACGCCTGGCTGTCGAGATAACAGGAGTGGGAAAGGAGCGCTGCTGCATCGGTCGATTGTCGATGGAGGCTCGCAACGGGTTGGAGAATAACGCATCAGTTGTTTTAGCTATGTTGTTTTTTTACCTGTTACGAGCATAACAGAACGGCGTTCGAGATAATCGGAGGTTTGAAACAGGTTGGAGAATAACGCATCAGTTGTTTTAGATACATATTGTTTTTCAACCTGTTACGAGCATAACGGGCGGAGGTCGAGATATTATGGCGCTGTATGTTTCAATACTTTGTTATTAAGTTTCAATATTTAAGTATTTATTTATTCTGAAAAATTTTCAGAATAATATTTTAAGATTTTTTAAAAATGTATACAGGGTGTTTTGAAAAATCTGGTCATTGATTAATCACGATCCTGCTTAAAGCCCTTGACGTAAAAAGCTGATTTTTGGAAAACGGATTGACTTTAGGGTGTAGAGGTGCGATAAGAAGGGATTTTTCGAAACTCAAATTCTAAGGGGGTGAAACCACCCTCAAATATTAGAATATTTTTTATTTAAAAACTGGTGAGTTTTTCGAAAAAACTCTTAAACACGTATATTTTATTTTGTTGTTTTACATATTTTGAGATTTTTACAAAATATATACAGGGTGTTTCATAAAATATGACCACTGAGTAATCACTATTCTGCTTAAACTGCTTGACGTTTAAAGCTGATTTTTGGTAAACGGATTGACTGTGGGGTGTAGAGGTGCGATAAGGAGGGGTTTCTCGAATCTCAAATTCCAAGAGGGTGAAAACGCCCCTCAAATATTACAATATTTATTATTTAAAAAACGGTTAGTCTTTCGGGAAAACGATTGGACACGCATAATTTATTTTGTTTTTTTACATATTTTGAAATTTTTTAAAAAATAATACAGGGTGTTCCAAAAAGTTGAGTAATTGATTAACCACGATTCTGCTTAAACTGCTCGACGTTTAAAGCATATTTTTGGCAAATGTGAGAAAATTTTATCCAGTTTGTATGTTAATGGAAATTCTTGCTTTGCTTTATCATCACCATTACAAATTAATAATTCGATGCGAACGAAGTCGCGGGTACAACTTAACAAGTATAGCTAGAGACGTGAGAAATATAAAATAAGAGACGCCCCCCGATGCGCAGTGGACATCCCACAAATTTGCTTCAATCAGATTTTTCGTAGCGTAACTGCATCTCTCTTCCGCCGAATGCGTTCTCTCTCTATCGTGTGCGCGACCGGTGCTATCCCCAAGTCTCTTCCTATATTTGTCAAACTGTACATGCTAGTTTAAGTGTAAAATTAATTCGAACTCTAGTGTGTAGTTGGTTTACTTATGAAGAATATACTACACATTTTCTTATATTGCTATTTTTTGACCGCAAATGGTAAAATCATAACGAAGAGCTTCTCGCCCGTCGAGTGAGATGCACCCTGTACACTGCTACGCAATTCAGAATCTACGCGGATCGAGGGGTAGGGCGTAGGTAGATCGGAATTTATAGATATAGACGAGTGGCGGCATTTTGGCTTTTTTATATCGCAATTTGTAAACAGCGCTTATTTGTAAACAACCCCCGTTTTTAGAGAGGTATTTTAGATAACAATCGATATTTAGAAATGTTATGACACCCTGGAAATACTACCACCGAGCACGTCATTGTTGCAACTGCGTTAATACGCCTGGCGGTGACCGCCTCATATTCTTTCAGATATTTACCAATAAAATAAAGAAACCTGTTATTTTTAAGCTGTTATTTTAAGCTGTTTTTTATAAATAACTATAACAGTTTCAACTGTTATCTAAAAATAACAGTTTTGCCCATCACTACTTACATCAGACACACTTTGTGGATAATTCTACGACAAAAGCAACTATTACAAAATGTTTCTATAGATATATTGTTTACACCTAACAGGTAACCATCCTAGTAGCCTCCTAAAAGTTATATTCAATTAAAAAAAAATTATATTGCACCACATAAAACGGCGCTCCCCTAAACAACGGTTTTATTAAAATGTCTACAAATTCTAACACGATTTTGATCTATTCTCCCATGTAACCGTCAAATTGTAATCATTTATTCAGTTATTTGCAAATGTATATAATTTTAACAATTTATATTCACACAATTTTCAAACAATGCTAAGTTACTATTTGAATAAAATTGAAACACGTGGTTTTAGAAAAATTAAAATTTCAAAGAAACAAAACTATGTTATAATGTCCCATCTGGATGTAATAAGTAACTGCAATCATAGAGTGCAATTAACATTTTAGCAACACAATAAAGTTTTTTTTTCAAAGTCTTTAATTTTTTAATTTGAAGTTACAAAAATTGGCGCCGGGAGGCACGTATAGCCGCCCATACTAAAATATGTTAATAAAAAGTTGGGAGGCAGTTCTTTTAGTTTCAAAGTAAAGGAATTAATCCAATTTTTTTTACCTCAAAAACTGCGACTCTGACTGATTTTGATGTTATTACAAATTTTGTTGCAAATATTATTCCTAATCTTAAATTGAAAACCGCGTTTCGCTAGCTGCTGTAATTTTGGAGTTACGATTTTTTAAAATGTTTAACCCCCTTTTAATAAATTTTAGTATTTGACATATTATACAGGGTTAATCGAGGGGTTGTTTTTTTTTTACCTCAACTTTAAAACACCCTGTGTAATAATTTCGTGTGTAAATTTTCCTAAAATATAATTTTACGGTTAGAACCATGTCTCCTGAGCATTTTGTTTTTTGGATCATGTCAATACATCCCTTGGTTAATTTTTAAGAGTGAAAGAAACTTGCTACCAACAATTTGCAATTTTTTCAATTATCATTACCTTTTGATGTAATTTTTTAATATGACGAGCTGGTTTTGGTGGCCATTATCGTAACGCTATATTCCGTTCCATTAGATACTAAATAAACGTTAAAGACTAACGATACAGTCCTTGTTTTAATAAACATTCATAACGATAACAGAACTAACGATATTAAAGAAAAAATCTGTAATACTCAAGTATACAAACAGAAAAAAAATTGTAAAAAATACAAATGTACCCTAATACTTTGTATTACCTCCCTTGGCTGCTACAACTGCCTGTTACGTTCATACTATCAGTGAGGCTGCATAATACCATTATTGTGTTATGCTTTCCCATTCTTCTTTAAGAACCAAACGAAGTTCATTTAATGAAGCTGGCACCGCTTCGTGACCTCTAAACCTTTATTTGCCAGAAAGGCAACTGCCTATAAAGTTGATTAATAAAACATTTTTTCATTTTATAATATTTGGATATGAACATTTTTCTGTTATATTTTAAAATATATCTTTGAATGTGGTAGACAATGATTCAGTATTGTAAATAAAAAATATGTTAAATAAGTACAGATCATAACCAGCCATGCCCAACCACAAAATGGTATTTCTATAACGCAGTTTTTTTAACAGTGTTGTTTTATGTGTTGAATAGTTATTATCCGAATATTACCACAGCCTATTCAGTACCAGACAGTCAACATCGCCGTGTTTTATTTGGAAAATAATATACCTTTATACAAAGTTGTCTTTATAGTTGTTGAAACCTAAACATAAAATAATTTGATTGAAAAATGTATTGATAGTAAAAAATGATCAATAATATTTCGATCTTTAAATGTCTTTTTTGACACCCAATTCAATATTGACAATGACCCAGAAACGGTAGGTAACTTAGGTGTAGTTCAAAATAAATAAAATGTATTTAGAAATATATTATATAGAACTTAAAAATACAATATATTCCTTTTAAAATGTGACTTAAATGACAACTAGTTCTAGACAACCAGATATCTTTCAATTTTGAAAATATTTAACAGAATATATATCTCGACATCGAAATACCTCGAGAGATATTGATAGTCTCAAATTTCCAGACTTCTGCTAAATTTAGTCTTTGCTAGAGACCCTGTATAAATTTCATAAAAATATATATTGAAAAACAATTTTTAACTAATAAGTTTTTAACAGCTGCACAGTATGGAGTACGTACAGCAGAAGGGTTATTTCTTATTTTTGTGAGCTAAGCCACAACATAAAAAAATAATATATCAACATTTACGTTTAGAATTTTGATATATGACTTTTTTACACTTTTAAATAATTTAGAAGTTTGCTGTCAATCATAATAAACCATAGCGTTATCTAATATTCACGCCGGTAAAGCTATCATTCATAATCCTGACAATCGTCTATTGTTGTATTTAAGAATGGACAATTCAAAAGTAGGCGTAGGTGTATAAATATGGTTCTAAAGTGGGTCTTTCCAGCTAATGAAAGTAATGAAAGGTGAAAGATCATTATCAAAGTAGTTGTTTGAATAAGTCTCGACGTTCAAATAATAAAAAAAATAGAACTAGTTTCTCTTTTAATAGATATAGTCATCTAATACACAGGGTGTTGAAAAATAGCCGACCCAAAGTATAATTAGCTCATGGCAAACATACTGTTTAGTTTTCACTAACATTTAGATATAGATAATACTTCTATGTTGTTTCTTAAATAAGTTACCAGTTCTATGTTTTATTAGCTTCTACGTCCCACTAGTCAATTCGCATACCCAACAATGTTGCCATTTGTTGTCCCTTAATTTCATGATTTTCAACTAGCGACGTTTATTTTTTCGGTTTATTTCAAAGTTTGATTGATATTTGGTTTATTTTGTTAGAACGTTCTTAATAGTAATCAGAATACTAGATAAGGTAAGAATAAGTGAAATGAATACCAAGTTTTGTGCGTTTTAGTGTAGGTTGTTTATTCTGTTATAATCTAATATTTACTAGAGATTTAAAATTTGTTTAAAAATAAATTCAAATATTTTTATTTATGAAAATATATGATACTTTAATAAAAAAACACTTTTGATAAGCTATTAGATCTTAATTTTCACTGCATTTTATTCAGAGTGAACGTTAGTCAAACCATCCAGAAAGATTTTTATATACTATTTTTGAATTCAAATATAATATATTGTTTATTTTGAGAAAACCATGAATTCAATAATTGTTCTGCTGAGGAAAAGTTCATGTAATTTGTTTTAACACTAATATCAAAGAGTAGATAAGACAAGAGACGACAGTTCGCGCGGTACCTTTCATGTTTGAGTGGTGGGGAGAGTGACCTCGTCTCGCTTGTCCCTTTAAATTTTCGTAACTTTTTCGCGGGAAATTTGAAATAGACTATTATTAAAACTTGCATGTATAGCTTATAAATAGTTACTGTATGGGTAAAGAAATAAATAGAAACGAAAAAAAAATGAGTTTTCTAAATATTATATAAAATAAATTATAATTAGAAACATATTTGTCAGGGAATAAAGATAATAAAAGCAATATTTTGTATATCGTTGGTAAACAAGATAAAGTGACCAAGTCGATTTGTAAGAAGTGTTTTATTTACGTGTATTTTTTTACATATGGACTTTTGAACAAGTGTAATATTACATTGAACACACAATAGATCTATAAGGTCGCGGTGATTAACTCCCCTCCATTCTACAATATCACAATGTGGAGTTTATGTACAAAAAAATAAAGTTGCTCAATTTTTTTTGTAAAAATATATTACAAGCTTCTAACCATGTCTTCGATCTATGGATTACATTTAGTTTAATAACATAATTACATAGTATATTTCTATAAAAATACTTTTCAGGATCCTTTGGAAACGAGTGAAATATTATGTTTGTCGAAGAATAAGACCTATTTTTGCAGTCTTTATAAGCACACACATTGCCACCATCTCGTCTTTTCCTGCTACTCGTGTCCTGTTCAGTATTCATATTTAACAATAATTACAAATTAGTAAGCAACAAAAACGATACTAAAATTAAACCTTAAAAACTCTCAAAACGATAATATATCGAAAAACTCTGAAACACACACTTTAAAAAGGCAAAAATGCAAGAAAACAACTAATCAGATTTGTTTATGTTTAAGCCTGATTAGCACAGCTGATTAGCGTCCTAAAATCATAGGTTAGAATCTTAATAAAATACGCCGTTGTCAGATTTTATCGTTTATCGTTGAAATCGATCAACTTAGTCATTCTGTTTCTTTGATATTATCAGTACATTACGAAAAAAGAACCTAAACCAACCTAAACTAAAAATTTACATTTCCCTATTAACATACGTTACTTATATTCTTCTTATATTATTAATTTATTTTTAGAAAATCTTGTTTATTTTTCAAAGAAATATACTTGGCAACAGAGAAAATGGGACTTGATGGGACCTTTAAATTTTAATATATCTGCGTCTCTCTCGCGAAATTCGACTTCTTTGTTCACTGTCGTCTCTTGTCTTATCTACTCTTTGCTAATATCATGATTCCGTTTAAAATGTTCATATAAGTCATTTTTAAACCTGCTGACAAAATCACACATAAGACATTTTGTTCCAATATTTTGTACAGGGGTATTGGTATTATTTAAACCATCGGATCATCTAAAACAGTTCTATGATTATTCCTCAATCAAGAATATTAGGATCAAATTTTCCATTCTTAAAGAGAACAAAGAAAGACAGTCAAAGCCTATGCACCATCATTACTAATACTAATATCCTAAATGACAATGCTTACACTTGATTCTGCCTCACCTCTTTGATAATTTGGTCTAACCTTGTGCCACCTGTTCATGTGATTTTAAATGCCATGCTAAACTCTTCTTTGCACTAAAATATTTATTACAAAATTCGCAGGTAAATGCATTATATACTTTAGTTTTTAAAGGTTATTTCCTCTATCTGATTCGGATGAAATTTTTTACGTGTTTCCGAAGCACACTAAAACACACAAAACTGTGATTACGTTCACAGCAAATACTGCTGTATGTCCTAAAATGCTTAGTTTCGGAGATACAGGGTGTAGAAGTTTCATTTTTATATCGATTTTTTGAAGTAACCTCAATATTTGGATGAAAATTGGAGTCTGGAATTTTTTGACATGAGAAATTTGATTTTGATGTCAATATGACTCCTATTTGTAGGGGACACCACCTTCATGTGTTTTAACTGTTTTGCAGAGTAATAACTTTTCGTCCGTACCTGTATAAAACTCCTGAGTGAAAAAATATACATTTCCGTGATTTTGTACGTAAAAAATGTATCTTGGTAAAAATCGCTACGAGCAACCGTTCTCAAGATATTTAGAATGGAAATAGTCAATATACGTCATTACGTCATTACTGACAAAAAATAAATATGTTGAGTAGATAGTTATTTGACTGAAATGATAAATTTGGAAACTTTTTATTTTTTTAAATTAATCATAAATTTTTCTTCGAAAAAATGACGATAAAACAGTTTCTGTTGAACTTTTGACACAAAAACATTTCAAATTTATAATTTCAGACTAATAACTATTAAGTCAACGTGTTTAATTTATGTCAGTGATGACAGGTATTGATAACTTCGATTCCAAATATCTCGAGAACCATTACTACTAAAAATCGTCGTAAATGTATATTTTTTTAGTCAGTAGTTTTATACAGGTACAGACGAAAAGTTATTACTCTTCAAAGCAGTTAAAAAATATATAGGTGGCATCCTTTACAAGTAGGAGTCACACCAATTTTCATCCAAATATTGACGTTACTTCAGAAATTATTTGGAAAAAATCGAAATAAAAATGAAACTTCTACACCCTGTATCTCCGAAACTAAGCATTTTAGGACATACATTTATTCGAACTTTTTTACTTATTTTTATTTGCAAAATATGCCGCCGAAGTTTCCGCAATACAGTTCGGACCACCCTATATATGTCTTGTATAATGTAATCTTAATTGTGTAAACCGTTTATAAAATAAGGCGACAGCAAACTGCAATATTGTTAGGTATGCGAGTTGACTAGTGGGACGTAGAAGCTAGTACTCTTCCTGCCTCTCTGCTATTCGAAACTATTTGTTGTAAAAATGCAACATTTTAATATTTATGAGTGTATCAAAAGCCAAGGACAGAGTTGACGAAGATTACCATTCCTTCGCATTATTTTCTGACTTATTTGACATTTAACAAACCCTCCGACCCCAAATATCAACCTTTTAAAATTGTAACACAAAAATGTTTAATAAAACGTCGAAATCTCGAAAATTTCATCCAAACACAAGTTATGTCTGCACTTCGCACCCTCTAAAAAACGATATTCCCACCCAAATTATCATAAATTTCCATATTTTTCTTTCAGGAGCATATTTCTACGCGAGCACTTACAAAACCGCCGACAGCAAAGGTTTCAGATTGAGGGACGAGAATAACAACGGGGACGTTATCAGGAGGTACAGGAAAGAAGGAGTTACCCTTACCCTGCCCGAGGGCAAGACCCTCAACAACATCAAGATATTCTACGTGTGGTGTGAGGACTATGACGTAAGTAACTATTGAAAGATGTTCTATGTACAGGGCGAGTCTTGAATAAGTGCAAATATTTTCAGGGCTGATAGATCTCGATAAAAGAATCATATTTTCTCTTTGCCAGTTTTGAAATAAGTCGAAAATAGCCGAGTTTCTTACATTGAAAATTTCAAAGAAATGGTTAAATTTTGAGAACCACTTGATATTTTTTGTGTTTCCGTTCCTCCATTTTTAATAAAAAAAAAACAACGCTTTATTGTACAAAAAGCCAAAACAGCTTCATCGACAAAGCAAAACAAAAAAAGCACAAAAACAAATATACAAATAATAAAAAAAAATGTCATACAATACAAATCAATTAAAAAAAAAATTACGTCATAAAATTACAAATAAAACATATATGGACATTGCAGAACACAGGCGTATCTAGAAAATTTTACAAAAGGAAAACTGTAAATGGATAAAATCCTGTTATAATAACATAAAATCAAGAGTTATAAAATATTAAATACTAGACCTTTGTGTGAGATTATAAAATATTAAATACTAGACCAGTGTGTGAGATGATCAAAATATTAAAATTAAAATTCTAAATTGTTCATGATTAAACATCAACAAAAAAGTCGTTTACCGCATATAGGGCTCTCTCCAGTAAGTATGATTTCAGAGCTTTGCGAAATGCGGGAAAGAATGAAAGTGACTTGATATTCGAAGGCAAATGATTGTACATTTTCTTGGCATTGTACAGTATTGAGCCCTTAACTAGTTCTGAGCTCGGGGTTGGCAGATAAATATCGTGCTCCGCATTCCTAAGTGGATAGTTGTGAGAAGGCCTTTCCGGAATAGAGAATATGTGCTTGCAGATTAAGCAAACGGATTCAAAAATGAATAAGGAAGGAAGAGTCAGTATTTTGAAATTTTTAAAGAAATTCTGGCAGTGAGTTCTACTGTTTAGTCCCAATAAGTATCGAACTGCTCTCTTTTGAAGCTTGAAAATACGATCAAATTTTATCGCGCAGCAAGTACCCCAGAATGGAAGGGCATAACGAAGATGCGACTCAAAAAGGACATAATAGACCATTCTAGAGGTTGATGAGATAAGTTCCTTAGACACTGATCTTAGCGCAAAACAGGCAGAGCTTAGTTTCTTTGATAAGGCTTCGATGTGCAAGTCCCATTTTAAAGAGTTGTCCACAACAAGTCCTAAGAATCTCCAGAGAGAGTCCACGACGTCAATAGTGGTGTTATTAAGTACAAAAGGTTGTATAGTACTTTTATATGACAAAACTTTAGTTTTTGAAAGGTTGAGGCATAGGAGATTAGAATCGCACCAAGATTTAATGGTGCGTAAGTCACTGGATATAGTATCATAGTGCCTTAACATCTGGGCCGCTCCAAGTGAAACTAGTATCGTCCGCAAAGAGGCAGATTTTACCGCTAATGTCTAGATTTGCAATGTCGTTGATAAACACCAGAAATAAAATAGGGCCAAATACTGAACCCTGAGGGACACCACATTCAATCCTAACAAGCTGCCTTCTGTTGCCAAGATATGACTTAAGCCATTCGAGCCGGCACTCCCCTGTAATATACTACCTATGTTGTTATTGTACTTTGAAATTTTAATTAATTAAAACTATTTAAATAATATGTTTTCCTTGAATTTTGAGAACCACTGGAGCTTTTCTCGGTTTTCACTCTTCTAAAGTGAATTTAGTACCTATGATGCCATATGAAGAAATTATGGTTTTTTAACAAAAAAAACTAAAAAAATCCAATTTTTTTAATTTTTAATATATTTTTTCGCGACTTTCGCGATTTTTTTATACAAAAAATTTCCCCAAATTCATTAAACAAAAAAATTGTCCAAAATTTTCCAAACTTGTCACGAAATTTTAGCAGATACAAAAAAAAAATTAAGAAATATTTTCTTTTAGGGTATAAAACAGAACTAGACAAAACTGCAATAGTTTTTTTTATTTAATATTACCACCATCACTCGGTGCTCATTAATCGTTGTTTAACACTTCACTATACCAGGTGCGTCTCAAAAGTGGTACACTCCTATAACTTTATTTTTTCAGATAAAAAACGAGATTTGGTATGTTAGTATATGAGATCAATTAGGATTGATTGACGTATGCAATTGTTTTTGGTTCTTTTTTTTCTTCCTGTTTCACTGAAAATGACTACAACTTTTGATTTGTAAATGACACCTTTGGTTACTTTATTCGATAGAAAAGGACACTTTGAATAGAATGACATACATATGTCAACTTTTGACATATGTCATTTTCCATCGGATAAAGGACAAAAAATACCGAGGGTGCGATTTAAAAATCAAAAGTTGTGGTCATTTCCGGTGAAACAGGAAGTGACCAAAAACAATTGAATACTTCATCAATCCTAATTTATGTCATATACTAACATACCAAATCTCATTTTTTTATGTAAAAAAGTTATAGGGGTAAGCCACTTTTGAGAAGCACCCGGTATAAGAAACGACAATCTGAGGTCGGTTCCAAAAATTGATTTTAGACTATAACCTTGAAACATATACCATATAAAATATAGTGATTTGAAAATATAAGTGAAAATGTTTATGAAAATGTTTTTCTTGGCTTTTAGAAGTAACTATACAAGGTCTTAGTATAGGAAACTTTTCTAAAGTTTATTTTAAATTATTTATGAAAATTACTCTCCCTGAAAATTAAATTCCTTTCTTTAACGGATTTGAAAGTTTTAACAGGCTGTCACTCTCAGGTGTTGTAAACTGTGTAAAAGTTAGTCGGTAAAGTAACTATAACATGCATACATAAAACATTAAGCCGAATGTCGATATTGTTTCGGCTTTGTTTGTGTGTTCGTTTAATATTCGCATGTTTGCAACATATTCGCATATTATTTTAGGAAATAAAATTAATTTGTTTAACTCTATTTAATGAAGCTTTATTTACATTCTATTTGATTTTATTTTTAAATATTTATAGAATTTTACCATGACATATTCACTTCAATGCCAAAAATCTACAACTAAAAATTGTGTGATCATTATTTAAATTTTATTATCTATGGGCTTGGTGCATTCTCCGCCGGTGCTGCCACCATCGGGGAATATCGTAAACAACCGGCATATACAAATACAGGGGTTTAAATAGCGAATACACGAAAAATGTGTTATATAATTTTTAAACGTCAAGCAGAATCGTGATTACTCAATGGTCATATTTTATGAAACACCCTGTATAATTTTTTAAAAAATCTTAAAATATGTAAAACAACAAAATAAAATATACGTGTTTAAAAGTTTTTCCGAAAAACTCACCGGTTTTTAAATAAAAAATATTCTAATATTTGAGGGGTGGTTTCACCCCCTTAGAATTCGAGTTTCGAAAAATTCCTTCTTATCGAACCTCTACACCCTAAAGTCAATCCGTTTTCCAAAAATCAGCTTTTTACGTCAACTATGACCAGATTTTTCAAAACACCCTGTATACGTTTTTAAAACCCTTAAAATATGTAAAAAAAAACAAAATAAAATATACGTGTTTAAGCGTTTTTTCGGAAACTTGACCGTTTTTTAAATAAAAAAAATATTGTAATATTTGAGGGGTGGTTTCACCCCCTTGGAACTGGCATTTCGAAAAATCCCTTCTACACCCCACCTCTACACCCTAGAAGAATCAACATGTATGCCAAAACTGAGCTGTCCCTGATGTATGCCAAAACTGAACTAGTCTGTCCAAAGAGAAGATCCTTGACAGTGATAGATGTGTCTGTCATTTTAATTTCAAAGTAGTTTATTTTATTTTACAAAGAAATAAGTTGGTACAACTGGAACGCATGGCAGGATATATTTAAAATTTGATTGACAAGATGACAAGTGATTACTTCAAAATATTGTGAAAAAAACTGTATAAAACTGAAAAAATATAATTGAGTTATTTTATTTAATAAAAACGGTATGTGTTAATACATAACAAACAAGAACAAGACACTACATACCAAAAAAATATAAAAAAGAACTATTATTTACTTTCAAGCTTTATGAAACTACCCGCATTTATGATTATATTTATCAATATAACTTTTGTACAAATACAAATTTGTAATATTCCACAGGAATAAATAAAACAACATAGGTAAATAAAACAAACTATTTTATTAATAATAACACCTACCAAATTTTATACCTTAAAAGTTGATTAATTAACTTATTAATTATTACTTATCTTAATTTTTTTAAACCAGTACCTTTTGATATTATTTTTCTGCAGTACTAAAATCCATTATTTACCTATCGTGTGATGTCGATATTTTACAGCTACTCCAGTTTTTAGTATGTGTTTAGTTTGATCCTTCTACCATATACGAGATGCACTTATCTACGACGAAATGGTATACAAACTTTATCGATGGCAACTTCATTGGTGTATAAAACTTTCTGCCTGGGCAGCGAGTATAAACCATAAACTGTGCTCTGGGTCTACAGTTAATTTTCACTCGATTTTTCCTCCACTTGACTTCAAAAGACACAAAACACACGTAATAATACGAATCAAAATGCAGCATCTTCCAAAACGCAGGGTATTTAACAAAAGTTGACACAATATTCTAACCTATAATTTGGCAAGACTTTGACAAGCGTCAAAAATGACAAAAATCTAAAGGCGAGTTCATACGCATCGGCGTCCGTTTGTCGTTCATCGTTCCGTTCCGTCAAACCAATAAAATTAAAATACAATCTGTCATTTTTTAAATAAACCAATAAAACTGGTTAAAAACAACAAGACACGACGCATGACGGATTTATATTTAAACCCATCCATAGATGACTTAAGAATTATTAGAAACTTTTTTTAGTAAAATAAATAGATTGGTATGGGACGTCATCTGCTTTTCTTCTGTCATCGTCTGTCGAAATCTTACCTGAGAAAAAAAAACTTTTGAGTTTACTTACGTTGAATGTTTTGAGCAAGATCGTGATTAATCAGTGAGTGACTTAAGGATTTTTATAGATTCATTATAATAAAATTAAGTCATAAAAATGTTGTAATTATATTCCTGCAGTTTAAGTGAAAAGTTTTGTTCTTAAATATCTACTATACATATTATAAACGCGTGTTCAAATATTAATTTTGTGGAATATATATCAACATAAAACGAGATGTAATTAACGAAATATCATCGTAACAACAGTTATTTTAGAAAGGTCTAGGTTTACTTATTTCACTGAGATTTTTTGTTAAAAAAAGTCCTTTGCCTTGGGTACAGATACCGCCACGTTTTGGAAATATCTCAAAACGAAACAAAATTGAACGAGGCAACAAGAAACGCAAAAAGACGAACATGCTGGGCATATAGTCCACAATAATCACCTCGTCATATTGAAAAATAACATAAAAAAGAAATGATAATTGAAAAAATTGTAAATTGTTGGTGGCAAGTTCATTTCGTTAAATGTAAAGTTAAGGTAAAAAGCAACCCTTCGATTAACTTTGTATAATAAGCCAAATACTAAAATTTATAAAAAAAACTGAGTTTATGAATTAAAGTTGATGTATTTATATACAGTTTGATAAAAAAAATCATGAAAATAGAGCTAAAAATAAAAAATATAACACTTTAAATTTAACTGAAAATTTTTCCGTTGGTTTTTTTTTGCATCTGAGTGTATTTCAATCATTGTTGACTGGACTGTATTAAAAGTTAACATCAAGAGTTTTGTAATATCCCAATATGTATTTTGTTATGAATCATTATTCGATAGTAGAATAAATTTACGCGGTAGACCTCGAAATAATAACAAAAACACTCATCTTTTTAATATTCGCTAATATATTTCCCTATATATCCTCATAAACTACCGTTATTTCTCATCTAAACCAAGTGATTGTGCATCCCATGAATATTCAGCGTGCTGTTTTTTCCGACCTCATACCAAGGACTACTAGATATTTATTAGTAATTGTTCTTTGTTGAGTCTCTCTTTCGAAAGGTGACCTGATGATTATGCGCAGGTTTTAGTGTTATTTTTAAATAAGAAAAGATATTATGTTGACAGTTAAATATATTATAAAGAATTATATAAATAAATCACGGCGATATTTCCTAGGTAACTTGTCATACTGATTTATATTCATTAAATTTTTATAACATATTCTCCGGCTTTCGAACTGGATGATTAACTCTGTAGTACTTATATCAACAGGTGCTGAAAAAATCAGCTCAATGTCAATAAATCCTTACAAAATAACAATAATAAAGCTTGTTAATTTGTTGGTATGTATTATTAGTTTTGGAGAATAACAATTTTGAAACGAACTACGACACGATAGAAAAAAAATGGCATCTATGATGGCTGGGAAACAATCGATGATAATTTTGGCAACACAGAGAGGTCATTTCAATTTTTTTAGGAGTTAATAAATCGAAAAAATAAGGTATCAAAAATTGATATTGTATTTCATTGTTAATATACCAGAGACATGCTTAAAGAACAATATATTTTTTTTATCTCATCATAGATGGCTTAGGCGCAACGTCAAAGTTGATTTTGTCTTAGGTTATTTCTTTACTGGTTTTGTGACACTTATCTTTAATAATTAATAATTTGCATAATTAGGCGGCGATTTTTGACACTAAGTTGGTGTTTTTAAGTATTTTGGGGTAAGTTGATAATAATTTTACGTCCCGTGTATAATAGAAAATCGGATTTCTTTTAAATGTTTTCTTTCATAAGACCGGATTTTGTAACTTGTCAAATACAGGATTTATTCATATTTATTTTCGAAAGACGTTTTTATTATGAGTAATCCTTTTATCTAAAGATTAATTCCAAAAATTGGCTGCCAAGAAGTGCCAAGAACTTCAAAAATTCATTCAAACAATGTCAATAAATAATAAAAAAAAAGAATCGTTTTCTATTTAGTACGAAGGCAGTCCCATTGACGAGAAAAATACACGTCTTGGCATAAATATGATTTTGAACACAATTTATGTGGTAAAATGCGAGGATAACCTAAAACGAAAAAGAAATAAAAAAATTGAAAAAAGTTAAAAATTTTAACTTTTTCTTTTAATTCTTTTCGGAAAACTTTACCACCCTGTATCTTAAATGTTATGACATTTAAGATATACATTCATTTGAAGCTTTTTTTTAATGGGTCTAAGAATCGCCTCCGAAATACTAGCATTTCGTTTAGGAACATCCACTATATTAGTGACTTATTTAAACAAACACTTGATATAAAAGTACGATAATTTATTTTACTTATATAATCTACATCCCTTTCCGACTATCACTCAAAAAATATACGTTTCAACTTTCCAAAGCATTTATTTTTTGAACATGTATTTATTACCACCTAAAGGCTAAAGCTCCGCGCGCACTAAAGGGGTATCGGCGAGAGCGAGCGGCGCGAGCGGCACGACCGGTCGGAAAGTCAATTGTAGCCGCGCACTTGAGTCGCACGATCGACGGTCGAGAGTACGTCACCAGCATAAATTTGAGCATAGACGAGGAGAAGTTTCTTCAAACTTAATCAAATTCATTCGGCATTTCAAAAAATTATAAAGTATTATTACTATTTATATTTTTATGCAACTTTTTATATTTTATGCTTTATGATGGAAATTAATATTATTTAGATCTTAACCAAACATACACATTAATATATTTACATCTTAACAAACCACATACAATTAGTGAAATAGAGTAGAAGATGGGGCTAAAATATACTACATGACTCTTAGCTTGACCGATTTTAACAAATTTGGTATCATTCAAAAGGGTTTAATTTGTTCTTTAAAAACAAAGCTAGATATGAAAAATGGTCAAATAAAACTTCTATTTTTAGTTTTTTAATCTAAATAAGTAAAAAAACTCATTACAAACATTTATATAGCTTTTATTTTAAGTTTTTAAAATCCTTGTTTTAAGTCAGTAGTAAATAAAACGAAACTTGTGTTTACATTTTGTTTAATGATTGACGTTTCGACCAATTTTAATTCGGTCTTCTTCAGAATCTATAATATACGTATAAATAATTTTCTACGTTTGTGGTAAGAAAAAAGTATATATTAAACACATTGTTAGTGATAAAATTGTATTGTATATTATAGATTCTGAAGAAGACCGAATTAAAATTGGTCGAAACGTCAATCATTAAACAAAATGTAAACAAAAGTTTCGTTTTATTCACTACTGACTTAAAACCAAGATTTTAAAACCTTAAAATATAATATAAAAGTCAAAGAAAATTAAAAAAAGAAAAAATATATAGTTTTTATTTTATAGTACCGTATGATCAAAAGAAACGGCATCAGCGATGGCCATGAAATGAAGATCGGTGTCATTTTATATGTAAATTTATATGGGAAATGTCATCAATCGTCATTTCCCATCCAACTAGGAAAGATAGATACAACTAGGTAGATATATGTACAAATATTTTATTTAAACATAAATATTATTTTTTCTATTTGTACCTTGAACGGAGCGATCAACATAGTAACATTATTTAGCAGCTGTTAATACTAACGTCAAAACAAACCAAAAATTAAATAATATGATAAGTTTTTTGACGATATTTAAATTAGATTTCCATAATAATGTGAGATAATCAAAACGAGATGAGAAATAAATGGGTTTAATCGGAAGGTTTTCTAATTCAGTTATTGAATAAGTGTATTAAACAATATGGGTTACGTGTTTGTAAGAATTTTTTATAAAAAACCCCATATTAAGTATGATATGGTCTCGTACACTTTCGATTAATAATTCATCGAAAATGTTTAATGTAAAACCGCTCCACTAAAAACAGTCGCTCGGCGTAGACTATTCGTCCCCCTCCCATGCATTCTCTGATGTAGCCTGATGGCGCCGATACACAGTGCTTCGTCCCATGGACAAAAATCAAAAAATAAGTTAAAATTTACTAATATCTGAATATATAATTTTATACTTATAGCAATGTTCAACCATTCTGTATATTATTTTTCATAAACAGCGTTTTTGTTAGCAAATATTTTCACTAAAAATAAATTTTGCGATCATTATCTCATCAGTGAAAAGAATAACATTCATAGTAGTTCTGTATATTATGGAGTTAAACGGGTACGTACTTAATTGAAAGCCACTATGGATATTGTTAAACAAGGTATGTACTTTAAATTTATGTCTAAACAAGTTCGTGATTGTTTAGTTTTTATTTATTTTTTAAGATGATTCTTAAATGGGTATAAAAATTTTACGTTTTCAAACTTCAAAAAGGCATTTAAAAAAAACATATCAAAACATATCGTATTTATTGAATATTTTTGTTGCCATATTCATACACATTTAATTTTTGTATAGTTCACCTGCGTCTGCTTGCGACGAACTTTATTTTATAATACTTTTCAGATGGAGTAAAATTGATAAGCAATGCCGATCTGGCTAATACTTGGCTTGATCATAAGGACAAGAATTCAAAATTATTTGTATTTCAAGAAATATGTTCTTATTAGATATTGATGAACCTTCCAGTCAAATGAGACACCACTTGTGCCTGAAAAAGTCCACTATGTTGGAGCGAAACGTCGCATAAAAAAAGTTACCATCTTTCAATTTATTATAAAATCTCATACCCAAGAAAAGGAAAAAATAATATATGGATATGGTCTATTAAAGAGGTAACTATTAACATCCGAACCCCTCATACCGACAAAATGAACATTAACAACGCGAAAAAGTAACATATTAGAAAAAGATGTACAGAAATATCTTATATGTGAGGATACTTCATCTACCTGTGATTTGGATACTATAAATTTGGAAGATTCTGTCAGCAGTGATTCTCCTAAGTCAGAGTACTTACGATCTATGCATTTTGTTGTCCTAAAGTAAATTTATAGTATCTTAAGTTTTTTTTTAATTAAATATAACATTAATGTTTCTTTTTCATTAAAGAAAAACATTTTTATCTTATATTAAGCTTATATTGTAGGAATCATGTTCTAATGTTATTTCAATTCTTTTTTATCATAGGAATTTATTTAATACTTACACCGTTTTCATACTATAACTTATTATTTGCTTAGATGGAACACAGCTCCAACATTATTATTATTTATAAGATTTTTTTTTCATAAACGTGGGACTAAGAACATCATCATTTAGTACAATGAGAGTACTCATCATTTGTGTCAAATAAACCTAGTTTGAATAAATTGCTTACAATAAAAGAGAAGTTTTGGATTTTTGTCCTCTAGAGCCATATGTTCGAAGCACTGTGCGATAGCTCGAATGGCGCCGATAGCTCGAAGCGCACCGATCTAATGCGGTGCGCGGGCTTACATTTATTTCAACGTAAACTGAAAATTACGTGCCGCTCGCTCGCGCCGATACCCATTCAGTGCGCGCCCTCCTTAATCCTACTATACCTTCCGTTTCCATTCCATATCCGTTCCGTATTTTTGATTGTATTCACGCTTCCGTTCCGTATCCGTTCCATACATTTTATTGTAGAATTTATATCATTACGAAAGTTTTATTTTAAAAATTTGTATCTTTTGAAAAAGGTAATAGATTTAATTAAGAGGTGAAAGAATAAATAAATATCAGCAAAATGTTAACAACGCTGGTACAATAAATTAAGAGCTTCACATCGCTGTTTCCGATACGCTTCAGTCCGTCCGCCAAAAAAATATACGGAAGGAAAGGATATGGAACGGAAGGGAAACAGAATGGTGGTGTGCATTGTCCTATTCATTTACATCATATAATATTTTATGTAAACCGAAGGGAAACGGAAGGTAGCTGATACGGAAGGTATAGTGAGAATCAACCCTAATTCTGCGAAAATAACCTCTGTGCGATGCTCCAAAAACCCTTCTCAACTTCCTCATTGGCTTACCACTTTTTGAATCGTTACCACTTTTCGTGACGCGTGTCGTGACGCTAGTTCATGTGTCATGGGCTTGAGTTTTTACTCACAGCGCGCGTAAAAAAGTTTCACTCGTCAATAATTTACGATTTCTTAACTGTTAGAGCTTTAAAACTGCAGAAAATTTAATCTAAAAATGGTCATATTCATACACTCAGTATATATTAAGATATTATGATATTCCAGAAATGAAAATTTTATAATAAATTCACTAAACGAAAATGGTAGACAAAATTCCATTTAAAAACAACTTTAATTTAAAACTGCAGAAAATTTAATCTAAAAATGGTCATATTTCATAAACCACTCCGTATATATTAAGATATTCCTGAAATGAAAATTTTATAAAAAATTCACTAAACGAAAATGTTAGACAAAATTCCTTTTAAAAACAACTTTAATTTAAAACTGCAGAAAATGCAATCTAAAAATGACCATATTTCATAAACCACTCAGTATATATTAAGATATTATGATATTCCTGAAATGAAAATTTTATAACAAATTCACTAAACGAAAATGTTAGACAAAATTCTATTTAAAAAGAACTTTAATTTAAAAAAAAACTGCAGAAAATTTAATCTAAAAATGGTCATATTTCATAAACCACTCGGTATATATTTAGATATGATATTCCTGAAATAAAAATTTTATAACAAATTCACTAACCGAAAATGCTAGACAAAATTCCATTTAAAAACAACTTTAATTTAAAAAAAACTGCAGAAAATTTAATCTAAAAATGGTCATATTTTATAAACCACTCAGTATATACTAAGATATTATGATATTCCTGAAATGAAAATTTTAGGACAAATTCACTAAACGAAAACATTAAACAAAATTCCATTTAAAGACAACTTTAATGTCATAAGTCATAATATATTTGAATCGCCCTGTATATCTGTGAAAACATTTTTAAAATAGAATGGAAATCTCTAATAAGAAATCTAGCATACAGTTTTTTAACAGAATAAAATTACCTACCTTGGCCAAGGATAATTGATAGTAGGTAGATAATAATTATTTAGCAATAGGGGCACGGGGCAAATTTATATTAAACCAAAAAATATACATCGAAATAATATGTTATTACCCGCTATTATTATTATATGTTTATGATGCTATAATAGCAAAATTAAATTGAGTGAGCTTACCTTATTACTCTTCTCAGGATTCAACCCTTCATAACATAATTAAACTTCACTAACCTAAATAATAGAAAAGAAACAATTAAAGTAATATTCAGTCTTTTACAGTGAAAAAATAAATAAAACTCACAATAATTAAGTCTCTATTTACTCAAAATGCAAAAAATATTGTTTATTACCTGTATTTTTTACAAGAAAAGCTCCATCCTAAAGCTCAGATACCATTTTCTCCTATATAACCACGCACAATAAGTCTCATACAATGCAAAACATAACATAAATTAACCTGGAAATTACATAAAATGTGGTGTTTTAATAGAAATCGATAATTTTTTAGCGAACATCGAAAAAAATCCGTGCAATTTCGCTCAAACGGCATTGCTAGGCGGCATCGCGTCATCCACCGTATCGATATTTTCAATCGATGGTCTCCGCTGCGCGCAGTAATTCCATCGCGTTGCCATGAAAAAACCTGACGCTCGCCTAACGACGCGAAACAAATATACAATGACCCCATGGTACAAAGAATACAAGGTATGATCGATAGCGGCTCCAATTTCGTTCAGTTCGCGCATACCACCTGTGACGTCACTATGAAAATGAATAAATAAAAAATAAAGAAAGTTGACAGGAGATCTGCATTTTTGGGGTTATGGTTAAGAATTGTTTATTTTTAAGACTTTTTAGTTCATTTAATTTAATAATTACTAAAACCAGCAGTTCCAAAAATATATTTAAAAATAATAATTACCTATTAACATGGATTTGGTCGATAATAGGTAAGAATACTAAATTTATTTCTATATTCGGTATAAAATTGTTTATTAGGTTTTTAGTTTGCGATGTTTATGGTAAATAATTTTCATGTTCATTGCCTCTGAATTCACATAAGGACAGAGATGAGGATATCTATGGAAAAGTAACCACAAGAGGAATTGTTACATCATTTAAAAAATGTTGGGAAGTTGAAGTTTCCCATCGAAAAGTAGAAAATGCCAATGCAAATGAATGTATTGTAATTGTGATAGAAGTAATTCCAAGGGTGAAGTTTATTATAATTAGTGGAAGTAATTCCAAGGGTGAAGAGTTTATTATAATTAGTGACCTGTGCTTCTTTTTATATGTAGATGTTTCAGGTTTTGAGAATAAATCGGTTGAACGAAACCCAAAATTTAGAGGAAGTATTTGCATACCCAGAAAATGCCCATCAAGTATTATATAGCTCAAATTTCCTTTAATGGTAGGCAATTATTCAATGCGAATTAACTTTTTAACTGACTGAAATATTAAATAGTTTACAATATGGTATATCACTAAAAATATATTACTTTTAGGTACAATTAGGGCCCGATACATTTCAAAAAGTAGAATATTATTTTATATTAAATGAGGTATTGTACCAACAATCAATTTATATTAATACCGAAGATTAAAAAATAACAGAATAAATAGTTCTTTTTTTTATACTATAAAAATAAACTATATGTAGAATACAACAGTATTTAAAAAAATAAATAAAAAGTTATGTCCCGGCCGAGATTCGAACTCCGGTCTCTCGCTTCCTAGCCCGACTCCTTACGCACTGCTCCACAGTAACTTGCTTAGCGATAATTCAATGACGGTATATAAACAAAGAAACAGGTTTATAACAATATCTTGACGATTTGAACTGGCGCGCGGAGCGTGCTGACCAATAGCGCCTGTTATCACCTGTGACGTAGCGACCAACCTGCGCAATATCATACCTTGTATTCTTTGTACCATGCAATGACCCTTCACCGTATTAATTGTTAAAAATTGGACAAATAAATTGACTAAATTAACTTAAATAAATAAAGATTTCGAAAAACTTACCCCTTTAATATCCAAAAAAGACTCCGAGGAAGATTTTATTACAAAAATAAATCACTCAGCGCAAGTATTTCCGCAAAAAATACCATAAAGAAAATCGAAATATTTCTTGACAAGTCTCTTGCCCGGATACTTTTTCACCGCTGGCAAAATGGTTGTTATTTTGAAGTGTGCTACGATGGGATGTTACGAACCTAGAACAGACATGTGTAATTGAAGATTCTTATTTATTAAATGTAAATTTTAATGAAAATGTTCTTGTCATAGGTAAATGTTTTTAGAATGGATAAAAGGGCTTTTACGAAAAATTTGGATATTATTCGACTTAATAATGTTATCTAATAAATAATTTTCTAGAAAATCCTGGAAATTGTAAAATATTGTTTGTGGAGTTAAAATTGGATTATTTTTTATTAATAAACCTCACTTTTTTCCGAATTTTTGGATGTTGTTAGTATATAATTTTCAAAAATGTGGATATAAGTTTCGTGAATTTAATAAATTTTACATAATAGTATATTGTTTTATTAGGAGTAAAAATGATACTTTTTGTGGCGAAGCTGTGCGTTTGACATACAGGGGAGGCACAAAAAGTAATTTTTACTCCGGATAGAACATGCTATTTTGTCTCAAACGCCAGAAATATTTTTTTAAACAATTTGAAACCTATCAAATAATATAAAAATATTTAAAAGTAATACCTACCTTGTAAGTAATTATATATCGAGAAACTATGGTTACGCTCGTTGAATTTGACACTTAATGTCAGTTTAATAATATATTTTCATACTTTTGTGCTTAGGCTTGTCTATGGCTTAGGCGTAAAAGTGCTTTACTTTTATGCCTAGGCGGTAAAATGCATTTTCTATATTGTCAATCACGTCGCAAAAATTAATACTTTTGTGGCGTTTGAAAAAAAAATATCATATTTACCAAAAGAATATTAAAATAGCAAACAATTATGATTCTTTTTAAACATGACCAGGAAAGTTTGCTTCGTAGGTTTTATTAATGAACTTTTTACACTGTTGTAATGCTTATTGAGTATAGTGGGTATGTCTCAAAAGTGGCTCATCCCTATAACTTTTTTTTATTTTCTCAGATAAAAAAAACGAGATTTGGTATGTTAGTATATGACATAAATTAGGATTGAAAATATATTTTAGCTTTTTAAATATATTTTTTGAAAACTTTTAGATTTACTTATCTCTGTAACATGAGAACTCTTTTAAACAAATCTTTTTAACTAAAAGAAATAACATGGAATTTCAATAACATTTTTCATTTTATTCTCCTTCTCAGGTTAACTTCGGGGACGTAAAAATACCGAGAAACTTCGACTTTCCCAGGCCGCAGAAGATCGACAGCCTCAAAGGCGTGCACGCAATATCCTCTGACAACGTCGTCATCGTCGACGCTCAAACTTTGCTAATTCCAAACTTACATTACGATGGAGAAGCCCCAGGTGAGTTCATAGACGTACGACGACATTTTTATTAACTACTCTCAATACCGTATGATAAAAAATAGCTGAGCAATGACAATCGATGCTAATTTTCTTTCGTTTAATCTCTAGACGTCATTTACAAAAAATTGATATAAAATTTACCAAAAATTAACACTGATTCTAAATATGGAGACTAACAAAGTATAAATGGTCTCCTCCTACTCCTCCTCCTAGGTGCCTTCTCTGTTGAGGTTGGCGATTAATATGGCGTATGACTCTCTGTCCAGAGCTTGGTGAATAAGAGTGTTTCCGTCGGTGTGGGTCCAATCTCTTATGTTACGTAGCCATGATTTCTTTTTCCTCCCTATGCTACGTTTTCCATCGATTTTTCCTTCTATTATGAGCTGTATTTCTTCATATTCTGAGTGCCGCATTATATGTCCAAGGTAGGAAGTCTTTTTGATTTTAATTGTGCCTGTTAGGTGTGGACGAGTTTTCATTCTCTCTAAAACTTCACAATTTGTTGTTCTGGAGATTCAACTTATCCTCAGCATCCGACGATACATCCACATTTCAAAAGCATTAAGGCGTTTGATGTCTTCTTGTTCTAGCGTCCATGTTTCGCATACGTATTGAAGTAGGGGCCATATATAACATTTTAATGTTCTTAGCCTCGTTGGTATATCTATTCTGGGATGGCACACAAACTTCCGCATGTTGAGGAAACCAGCCCTAGCTATTTCTATTCTTCTTCTGATTTCTTTAGAGTGGTCTAGCTGGCTGTTTAATTCCCTGCCCAAGTAAATATAACTCCGCGTGGTTTCTAGATGGACGCCGTTTACCATTATGTCGGTATTTTCATTGTCTTGCGGATGTCTGTCGAAAATCATAGTTTTTGTCTTGGCGGTGTTAATCTCTAGACTCATCCTGATACTTTCTTCTGTCAGTTTGTCCATTAGGGTTTGCAGCTGGTCTTCGGATTCTGCTAATACCACGGTGTCGTCTGCATATCTTATATTGTTTATAATTTTGCCATTTATTTTAGCCCCTTCTGGACAATTTTGAAGAGATTTTCGGATTATATATTCGGCATAAACGTTAAACAATAATGGTGACAATATGCATCCCTGTCTAACACCTCTTTGTATGTCTACGTATCTTGTATTTCCTTTTTCTGTTCTGACACAACCTTTGTGATTCCAGTATGCTCTTTGTGATTTCAGTAAATGGTCTCCAGACACACAAAAATCTATTTCTAAAAAAAATACTTTTCTCGAATTTTAGACTACACCATTTAAAAATCTTTCTTAAGGCCAACCTTTCTAAGGCCCACTAGCAGTAAGCGCTATTCGGGAATAGCTTACTTTACTTTACTTTTTCGTATTCGGATTACAGTTTGTTAGCCCAGTAATGGGCTATATCCAATGCTTCCCGTTTCGCCAGAGCCGTAGCAAAGTTTCATAGGTCTTCCAGGGTACATCTGTGGGGACAGGCAGGAAAAAATTCAAACGTATTTTCATGTTTTTTTTTTAATTTTCTCCAAGAAGATATGGAAATTTGGAAAAGTATTAAAGGGATTAACCATTTTCTACTTCTTCTATTATTCCAGGGCCTCCAGTTTACGATGCATTTGTTTCATCGGTCGTCCTTCTGTCTGATATTGTGACCGGCAAACTTCCATTTCAATTTTGCTACTTCACTTCTAACATCCCTTACTTTTGTTTTACCTCTGATCCACTCATTCATTTTTCTATGTGCCAGCCTTACATGTAGCATTTGTCTTTTCATGGATCTTTGAGCTTCTGTTATCTTATCCATGTTTGATTTTGTTAGTGTCCAGTCTGGGATCGGTAAGCAAGTACAAGGAGTACACATTGATTATATACTTTGGTTTTGAGATACTGTGGATAATGTTTTGTTTTTTAATATACAGGGTTGTTCACCACATACGACACGGAGTATTGTAGCTAAACGATTAGATTTTTACATATTGTAAGTTTTAGGTTCGTTGAAGGACTATTAGAGCTACAATTTAAAAATATTTTTACAAGATATAGAGTGTACAAGTAAAAAATATTATAGTTTTATTTTTTCAAATGGAAAACCCTGTATATTATTGCATTTTGAGATTCTACGATTGAAATAAAAGTAAGTTTCATTAAGGTTTATCACACTTAAACTTTACCATTTTTGAAATATTTTCAATTATGTAAAAATGCAGTAAAAAATTTTAGGCTTCATTTCTCCAAGAGTATCAAATTTTTAATACTAAATATTTACTGAAGATTATTTATTGATCAGATATTGTGTTGCCATAATAAAAATGATACTACCTTATACAGAGTGTCCAAAAATTTATATTAAATAATTACTAGATTTAAACGGCAATAACTTGTTTAATTTAAATGGAACACCCGGTATATTTTCCGTGAATCAGATGCACATTTTATTTTTTTTATCGTCCTGTGATTTTGCGTTCTGTGTTTATTAACAAAAATTAAAGGATGTAGGGTAAAATACTGTAATAAAAAGATACACGTTTAAAACATATTTTAATTATCACAGAATTAAAACTAGATATAAATCTATAATTAAGTAACAAGAATTAGCTAGATGAAATCAAAAGCTCAAAATGCTTCATTTCCTGTTTACTGCATAAAATGAGTTTCTTTTCAAAAGATCTTTTCATTTTAAAAGACATACGTGGAGCTCTACTTCGAAAAACAGCCACAATCATTTCTCTCATGTTGTCGACAATAGTTGGTCGAGTTTTTTAAACATTGTCTTTAATATATTCTTATAAAAAAGCCCAGACTAGATAAAAGCAGGAGCATTTAAGTATTGTATTAATTGGTGAACGCACACTGTATTCACCAACTAATAGAATCATGGCAATTCTCTCTGATGTAGGATAAGTTTCTATTTTCGGAAAATTCCTGAGATTTTTTTTTAACTGATACAAGATGATAACTTGTTACTAAAGCTGAGCTAATTAGACAGCTATGTTGAAGTAATGTCAGACATATTACAGCCACCTAGATTTTATCAAATAACAAAGGTCTACCACACTAAATCATAAAAATTAAGATATCTAAAAAAATATTTATTAGAAGGGTGAGGCAACCTTAATAATATTTTGAAGAGACATGAATTCCCCATTGAATATCGTAATAATATACCGAGTGTTTCCTTTAAACTAAAAAAGTAACTTGCTTTCAAAGGTGACCAATGTTCAACATTAATTTTGCCTCACCCTGTATAATTTTTCGGGTCAGGTTTTAATTTGATTTAAAGTACAATAGTTATTTTAACTACATACTAGGCCATACCGGGTAAATTCCAATTTAGGTAGCTTTTATTAAAATTTCAAAATTGTTATTCATTTTTAGAAAATGTTAAATAAGTCAAAAACCTTACATTTCAGTCATGTACTTCCCTAATAAAAATCACCTTTATTTTTCTTCTAGAATCCAAAAATCAATTAATATATAGTGTGTTCTATTACAAAAAACACAACTTTGATGTGTAACTTTTTTTGGGGACACCCTGTAGAACTCTCTGCATTTTGAAAAGGTGCTCTGAATTAACTTCCACAAGCACAAAATTTCATATCAATATAAACTATCGTTCTCCTTGAAGCCTCCGCCACAAATTAACAACAGATGCGAAAGAACAAGATGAATGAACAACAACATGTTGAACAAGATGAAAGAACAGATGCGAATGAACAACAATGCGTTCAGGTTTCTGTGACCTTCAGAAAGAGTTCATAGACAATCCGTATCAATGTATAGTTTGGGTGAAAATAATCTGCACCAATATGTTATCGAGGCATACACAAAGGTCCACAGATTTCGAGACATACGAAAAATCAAGTCCCATTTAGCGTGTGTCGCAATTTTCACACCTTAAAAAATTAGTTTTTTATAGCTATAGCAATGCTGCAGTTGCTGTGTCGTATTCGCTTGCTGGAATGACATAGTGCGTGGTTATATGTTTCTTTTTAAAAACGCGTGTAGGATTTTTGTTGAACTTTTGAACTGTTATTTCTAAGTTTTGGTAATTTGTATATCTTATTTAAAATGGGATGCAAATGTGTTTATTTATAAGGAAAAAAAAGATATTTATAGTATAAAAAATTAATTTATTTAACAAAATTTAATTAAAAATGTGACAAAATAGTTACTTTTCTATTGGTTCTATCGGACTTTTTTCTGCGGCATAGCAACTGCAGCGACTATGAAAAAAGCTGTGTGATTTTCATAGAAAATAAGGGCACCTGTAATTCATTTGAGAATGTTATAAATCGCTAAAAGAGGCTTCAAACCTCTTGGATTTCTATTAATATTAAATAAATTTTATTAAAAATTGAACTAAAATTGTTAGTATCATTAAAAACAATTCAAATTCAAAAATTGTATCAGTCAAATTCCCTCATTTAAGGTGAATATTAAAGTAAATATAAATACAGCTCATTATAAGCTCTACTTATCTTTAAGAAAAATTTAAATCATTGTTGCAATTGGGCCTTAATGCCATTTCGAATGAACAATAGTATTAATAATGTATATTATAATAATAATAAATTTTATATCATAGTGTGTATTAAAACTACTAAAACAGTTTTAAATTGGTATTATATTAACAACCAATTTTCTCAATCAAAATATTTGTGGTCCTGAAAAGGACCTTCGTTTTCCCATGTTCGTCAAGGTAGGTAATGAGTAAACGGTAAAAAAACAGGATAATGAAATTTAAAAAATTACAAAAATTGTTCAAAAGTGCCTCCCTCTTGCATTGAACAATAACCCAAACGATCATAAAATCCCCTCCTCACATTGGATAACATATCAGGGGTGACAGTGTCAAAGGCATTAAATATTTTCTGCCTTAACTGCTCCAAGTTTTGAATTTCTTCATGGCCGTAAATTTTAGATTTTATATACCCACTAAAAAGAAATCATTCACTGAGAAGTCAGGTGAAATTAAACGTCAGTCTAAACAAAACTGTCATTTTTGAAAACTTGTCAAAATTTGGACAAACGCTAAATGGACTTGATTTTCCTATGTCTCGAAGTCTGTGGACTTTTCTGTATAATCTCACAGTAATTTAATAGATTGCTCGTCATATTATATCAGCTCGTAGGAGATTAGGAAAAAAAATGATATTTATAGTATAAAAAATTAATTTATTTAACAAAATGTAATTAAAGATGTGACAAAATAGTTACATTTCTATTGGTTCTATCGGACTTTTTTCGGCTATATAAATCTTTATTTTTTGTAAACTTTAATGCATAAAATATTTTCAATCTAATAAATAATTTAATGATGTAAATAAGAGGAAATTTCTCACATGGGTGGTCAAATTCTATAGTTTTCATTATATCAAACAGCCTCTGAATATTTTTTCAGTGCAAAACTCATCAAAATTTAATATAAATAATTTTCCAGCCTGTAAATAAAATGAACAAATTTTTCCACTTTCATGATCAAAGGCTTTTAAATGGGTAAATAATTTCGAGTTATCCAGAGATTCGGATTCTTTTGCAAATTTTAGACAAATATCACATTGATGTATTTGAAGACTCTTTTTAATGATGTAGTCAAACATAATTAAAGGCATTTTGAGTTGAAAACATTTCTCAGAGGCTGTTTGATATAATGAAAACTATAAAATTTGACCACCCATGTGAGAAATTTCCTCTTATTTACATCATTTAATGATTTATTAGATTGAAAATATTTGATGTATTAAAGTTTACAAATAAAGATTTATATAGTCGAAAAAAGTCCGATAGAACCAATAGAAAGGTAACTATTTTGTCACATTTTTAATTAAATTTTGTTAAATAAATTAATTTTTTATACTATAAATATCTTTTTTTTCCTTATAAATAAACATATTTGCATCCCATTTTAAATAAGATATACAAATTACCAAAACTTAGAAATAACAGTTCAAAAGTTCAACAAAAATCCTACACGCGTATTTAAAAAGAAACTTATAACCACGCACTATGTCATTCCAGCAAGCGAATACGACACAGCATAGGTTTCCGGACTAAACGACTGGTGTATTTACACCACTCAATAGGCGTGTCGGGTTTGCTGAGCGGTTTCCGATGCAGTCACTTTCTTTCGCATCTGTTATAGGTAATTTGTGCCTCCGCGTTGTTTGAGAGGCGCCACCCTGTTTATACTTTTCCGCCCCCAATACTTTTCCAAATTCCCATACCGTTTTAGGGTAAATTAAAAAAAACATGAAAATATCCCAAGTAGCAAATTTTATTTTATAAAGGCTGTATAAACAGCTATGTGATCATTTTTATAGGATACCTCAATTCATATAACGTGCTATAAGACCGTAATATGATAGCTTTACAACCAAAAAAGGTCCATTTTTATACAACCGTTTAGTAGTATAGAGGTTCTATAAAAAGGGTATACAACTCTTATGCAACTATTTTACACAGCGTTATATAACTATTATAAAACTAGTTTTATTGTGTAATTACGTGGTCACATCTAAGAAACAGAACAATAAAAACATTTGATCATTTAGCGAGGTAAAAGCGTATTTTATTTTTTACCGAAGAATATTAGGAGCAAATTATATTTTAAGCGTGTCGTAAAATTAATCTAGAGGATGTGGATTGTTAAAAAGGAGACTTTACTCGACGGTGAAAATGGCGGGTAGAGCCAGAAGGTACAACAAATATGTAATATAAAAAATCATTAATAGGGTTTGAAAAGTAGGGAAAATTTTTGTTGCGCCGAAAATTTTACTGGTAGATTAGGTATGTATTTGGCAAAAAATTAAAGCGCTTTAATTTCGATTTAGGTTTACGTATAAATTTAAACAATAAAATAAAATAAAATTTTCAAAAATTCTTGTTTTTAATTTAATTAAACAGTTTATTACTGTATGTGGGAATCTTATCACAAAATAGTTCTCAAAAAAAACATTTTACAATTTATTTTGATGTTTTTAATTTTGCTTCATATAATGGCGGCCATAGGCCATACAAAAATTCTGCCTTAAACATGGCGAATTATAATGCAACCATTTTATTATAAATGAATCCCTTAAATAAGTCTTTGTGGTAAAATAAAACGGTATAAGATAAATATCTATCATTACGCAGAATTTCCAGGCACTATAGAACTATTTTTGACATATTGAGATTTGTGACAAATGGATGTTGGCAAATCTCATTTGATTAGTATTTAAACTAACAAACATGATCAGGTTTTCATGGATTTATGCACGCAATGCATTTCATGCATGCCCGACGAGTGAGCGGCAACCTAAGGACTTGGAAAAACAACAATAAAACAATACAAACATTACTACAGTAAAACTTTTACATCAACGTGGCAACAATGCTTTGAAGAAGCCAGACAACCCGAGAGATTTTGGCTTTTGGGAACCCAGGGAATTCTCGGGATTATTTGCCGTAATTTCGATGAGTTTTTTCTTACATGCTCTTTATAACTACCACTGCGTTTGTTAACTTTTTTCCAACTTTGTCCAGAATTCATAATAGCTGTGATTGATTATACTCGTACGTAGATATTACTTTTGCAACAACAATAACAAAATAAATAACTAGGTATACCATTTAATTTAAAATGAGGTTATATTATACATTACCAGTTTTATAATGCAGATATTACAGCGAATTTATTTTGTTAATCACAATTTTATCATATAAGGCTATATAGTGTTGTATACAGCACCGTAGTTTAACACAATAAAACATTCTATCATACAACGTAATACAACTTTAATAAGACAAGTTTAAGTAACTATTATATGATCTTGTGACTACTAGTTATATGAATATTATAGAACTCATACATGGTGGGTATAAGAGTCTAATAAAATAATATGTTTGTTATCATATAGCATTGTCTTATGATATATCATACTAAAAGAAATTATTGTTTAATGCGTTATAAAATACGTTGTAAAAACCACTAGAAAATAGTTTAATATGACAACATTTATTAAAAAACAGAATGGTCGAAACCAAACGCTTAATAAAATCAAGCAGTCCTTAAGACAACGCTATTCGACTGTTATAAAATAATTCAATCCTTTTAGAACTTCTTTTTGCTACTTGGGATGTTTGATTTTTTTTCTAAAGATGAAAAGGCGACGGAAGAATACGGAAAATTACGTTATAAAATATCACCTTCCCATCTCCAATTGCAGCAACGACGGCTTAAAACTAGCAGCAACTATCGGCACAAGTGCCTAACTCAATCCCCGCAACATTCGAATGCGCTTTTCCCCTTTTCACCCTGGGGGGATCGACTATCTAAACCGCCGACGTGTCACCGACACGGATCTGGACTCCTAGTTGCGAAATAGTTTTCTACGAGTTTAATAATATTCAGCCCAGGGCGGCCCGGAATTCCGCCAATCCCGACAAAGTTATTCGTAACTGTCGTAAAACTCGATTTAAAATTAGCCCGCGACTCCAGATTAATTTCCAAATTTGCTCGATTTTCATTAAAAACTATATATCCTGATGCCTTGCGAAGCAAATCCCCTTCTGACACTATAGCGAGCATAAAACCGCAGAGTCTGTAAACTTATCTCCAATCGGTGAAATATTCCTAAGATTAGTGATTCCCACGAGACCAACGAGACGAGACTTTCATAAAAAAAAATATGTCTTTGATTACCTGCAATTAATATATTTGGTCCAATTTATCAGTTCTGCATCATATCCGAAATTCAGATTGTGTGTGACACAACGAAGAGTCAACGTGCAACGTGAACGGCAAGAAAATGGCAAGTAAAAAAAATTGTAAAGTCTTAATTACTAATTACACAGTCGTTCTCTTGAGTTCTCCTGCCTAAAATCTATATTGTCTTCCCTAAGATTTTAAATATAAATGATTGAAACTCATACAAGTTTACCACAATTTAAACTTAAGATAATTATTTAATTATTAAATCCATAATTATATTAAAATATAACACTTACGAAGTTACTTATTACTATAAAGTCTTGTCTCGTCTCGCCGACAAAATAAGGGGTAATAATAGGGGTGAGCCACTTTTGAGACGCACCCGGTATAATTACACATGTATCGCTAAGTAGAGAAAATATCATAATAATACACAGACATATAGATTTTATATACCTACGTATTTTTAATTAATTTTCAAATTACTTTTGTGTTACTGAACCAAAGTTTAAAATAAACTTATTTCTTTTCAGATGCTAAGTTTTGGGTAGGTCGTGGCCCCAAACCATCTCCACAAGGAATCAGAGTCCCAGATGAAAACGGCAAAGAATTACCTCTCAGAAGGTACGATGGCAAAACTGTAGTACTCACCCTACCAGGTGACTTGACTGTTTTTGATATCGGTCATTTTGGAATATGGTGCGAAGAGTTTACAGTAGACTTCGGACATATTCAGATCCCGCAAGGACTGAACATACCGCCATCTTTAAAAATGCTTGGAGTTAGTCCACAGGTAAGACGAAAGTAGTGTTATTGTCTGATACTAAAAATATTAAGTCTACTTTTATCACTTTTATCGTTGGCTTATTTACACCATATTAAAAACTATGATTTAATAGAATTTTTGTTATACAGGGTGAGTCTTAAATAAGTACAAATATTTTCAGGGCTGGTAGTTCTCGATAAAAGAAACATATTTTCTCTTTGTCATTTTTCAAATAAATCCAAAATATCCGAGTTATTTTACTTATAAATTAAATAAAAAATATATTTGCTTATATTTTGAGACCTAGTGAATTTTTTCTGCGTTCCTTGCTGTAAATTTTATATTCTACGTATATTGTCATCAAATCAAGATATTATGTTTTTTAATTAAAACTTAAAGAAAAATCCAAAAAATTTTTTTCGATTAAAAAACCTCATAGACATAGTGTTTCTGCGGTCGAAATTTAACAACCCCTAAAAATATTTGCCCTTATTTAAAATTCCCCCTGTATATAGTATGCTCTAATTTCACCAACATCTATAAATATTTGATTAAATGAAACTTAAGTATAATGAGGAAAAATTCATACATATATTTTGTAAATTTTTTGTTTGATTTATCAGATACTAAATATTTAATCTTTTTATCTGAAATGTTATAGATACGTATAAGACTGGATACGTATATATCTTCCGTATAAGACTGGTCTCCTAGAGCCTTCTGCCAGATAACAGAATCACATGAATGTATAAAACTCTTACACGCACAATGTTGCACACTGATCTATTTCTACGACCATACATAACACAAATTAAAGTTAAAGGATCTTTTTTTCTACTATAATAAACTACTGAAAACAATTACCGCATATTTTTAAAAAAAATATATTAATTTTAAAAACAAAACACAATTCTCTACATTACCTTTTTAAATATTTTTTTTTCTAAAATTATAATACTAAAATTTTTCCGGGTAAAGAGTTAGTGGAAGGCAAATAAATATATAGTTCATATCAAATAAAC
The DNA here is from genome assembly GCF_002938485.1 of Sitophilus oryzae. Lineage (NCBI taxonomy): Eukaryota > Metazoa > Arthropoda > Insecta > Coleoptera > Curculionidae > Sitophilus > Sitophilus oryzae. Next base: position 5,775,224 of record NW_022146304.1, on the reverse strand, counting down.
TTTTAGTCACGTGATTAAGCTTGACCGGTACAGTGTTGCCCATTTTTATATATTTTCTTAAATTAATTATAAATATACAAAGAGTTACATCAACAAAACTCACCTTCTTAACAGCACTTGAGGGACATAAAAAGCCATTACTACCGCTTTCTCGTTCAAAATATTCTAATAAAGTTGCGATGAGTTTTTTACGGCTATTAAGCTATCTTGTACCATTTCGCACTAAAAGAGGTTCTAAAAAGAACAATGTTCGACTGCAAAGTCTGCTAGTAAAAAATTTTAAGCATAATATATCACAACACAATCCATTTAAACCAAAAACTCGTAATACAAATCTAAAATGTCAAAACGAATGACAATGTCAGGAAATAAATAAATAAATATGACATTTTTGCAACTTGACATTTTTTGCAGCACAACTACCACCTGAACCCCAGCGAGAAATTTAAATTCCAGTTAGTCAGCCCGGTGCCGAATATGTCCACGATTGGCAACAATGAATTTAAAAATTGCGCCCTCGATTACGTAACTAAAAGTTTAATTGGTATGAAATATATGTAATAATTAATAATTACTTTGTTTTTTAAATATACAATAATTATTTTGAGTAGTGTATTTATAATATTACTAATATACTAATATTACACTTTGACAGATTACTAAATGTAATATATCTTAGTATGTAGCTTTCAGTGATGATTTAATATTGTTATTTGTTGTCGAAGAAATGTTCGTATTTTGATATTGATAAAGGTCGATTTGAAACTACATTTCTCTCTCCGTTGCTAGTTTTTACTCAGTACGTAAGTAATTTTGATACAAACTGCAAATATCAGCAGCTAAAAATATCTAAGAAAAAGTGACCAATGTCATTTTTATGGAGCCGATGTCTAGAATGTATTTAGGTATGGTCGTAGAAAAATAAACACGGTGTATGAGCGGAGCTGTTTTAAACCAAAAAAAATAAAGAAGGCTTTACGTAAAAGTGTCCCCCAAAATTCGGGGCTTCTTCTGCTCTCCCTTTGTCGAGGTATATACCATTAATATAACCTCTCTCTCTGTTGTTCCAGAAACGCCTTCAAGTTTACCCTGACAACTCGAGGGAGGTTCTGGTACAAAGGCCTCGAATCGGGGGACACTTAGAAGCAACCACATTCCGCCCACACTCCCCCCAACAACAACGTCGCCACGAACTCCCCCAAGCTCGCCAATTTAACTTTGCCACGCCACAAAACAGCCTCAACCAAGGAGGTTACGTACCCTTTAATCAGTTACAACCCCAGCCTAATCCCCAAGTGATTTACCCTCAACAACGAGCTGAGCAAAGAACTTACCACCAGCAACTACAGCCAGTTCAGTTTATTCATCAAGGAAGACAGCTGTATCCCATTCAGCAGCAATTTGTTCAACAAATTCCACAACAGCAAGTTTACCAGCAACAACAAAACTTCGTTCAGCAGTCTCAACAATATTTTGGCCAGTACCAAGCACAAAATCGGCAAGCTGTCGCATATCAGCCTCTAAATCAAATTGGAGGGAACCAAAATCAAAATAACTACCAACAATTTTTCAACCAGTACAATAAACCTAGAAATAGGTTTGATTTGACGCCTTTGCCAAGCGTTCAACAACAGTCCTACGTGCCTTTTGGATGAATTTCAAGAAACCATTAAATGAAATTGCATAAAGTTGACTTTAAACTGTAGAAAAAGTGCATATATTTGACTCAAGCTCCAAGAAATAAATCAGTAACATATTGCTACTTTAATTTCTTTTAAAATATATACATTTTCCTGGCAATTTTAAAGCAACTTTATTCTAGTATTAATATTTATTATATATTATCGTGTACATAACAGATATATATTATTCTACAGGGTGCTACAAATTCGAGGTACGAGCATTAGTATCTCGGTAACCGTAATAGATACGAACATGGTTAAATTGGGACAAAGTTGCGCTTTGGGATGTTCACCAAGATGCCATCAAAAAAGTTTTAAAAATTTCAAGGAATGCTGAGTTTTTTGGAAAAAACGGATTTTTTTGAAAATCAATTTTATTTTTTCCTCTCGTTCCTTTTTAGAAAATCAAAAAATTAAGTATTTCATATCATTGTACTCAGGAGACGAAATTCTTTCAAAAACTGACATAAAAAATGCAGGTCCGTGTATTTAAAAAAAAAAAGTTTGCCTAAGTATCTCAGAAACGATTAGCTAGTTTGAAAATCTAAGAACACTATCAGATAGCCCTAATACAGTGGCTAGGAGAATGTGCAATTCGTTTTTCCATTTTCTAAACAATAACGACAGGAAAAAATAAAATTTATTTTCCAAAAAATCAGTTTTTTCAAAATAACTCAGCAATCCTTGAAATTTTTAAAACTTTTTTGATGGAATCTTGATGAACATCCCAAAGCGGCAACTTTGCTCCAATTTAAGCATCTTCATATCTATTACGGTTTCCGAGATACCAATGCTCGTACCCCGAATTTGTAGCACCCTGTATATCGCTTTTGCTCTTTTACAAATGCTCTCTATCGTAAAAATTAGTTTATATGTTTTAGTGTTTAACTGAAACAAATTATGAGGCTCTAACTAACCCTTTATCGAAAAGAAATCTGTGATTCCGTTAGTAACTTATCTAAGTCAGCATTTTTCAGCTTAAGGCCAGTCTATTCTAATTATTTTATTTTCATTTTTATGTATACATCTTTATATGTAAATATATTTTTTTATACTTACTTTATACAAATAAATGCTTTATATTTTTATTCAATTTTGAGTTTCTTTTGAACCAAAGTTTGTGTCTACATAAATGTTCTTGCACCAAGGATAAACTCCTCGTTCCCCTCGTTCAGTTACAAACTCACTCATATCTTTAAATGTTTTACCCTCAACAACGAGAGGAGTTACCATCAACAACTACAGGCAGATTATTTTATTCGTCAAGGCAGACAGCCGTATCCAATTCAGCAACTAGCTGTTCAACAAATTCCAAAAAAAAACAGTTCAATACCAATCACAAAATTGTCCATCCGTCGCATATCAACCTCTAAACACAGTTTAAAGAATATAAATATATCAGTTGACCCACCCTTCGCCCGTATCAAAATTCCTCCCGCCGCTCCCCACCTGTCTTGTAGACTTGGGCCAGTCTACATCCGTTGCTCGACGTGTACACAGTGTTCCAAGTTTATTTTAGTTTTGTTTTCGGTCCGACGCATAGGGTGAACCAAAAATAGTGTTTTAGTTGTTTTGTTCGAATTGTGAATAAAATGTCTACTAGAAATATTTGTGCAGTGGATGGTTGTGAAAGTAGAATGACAGACAATATATCGTTCTTTAGGTGCCCAAAAGATGAAGGAAGGTATGTGTTTATATAGTATAGGATATTAAGTATATAATAATTAAAGTATTAGACATATTAAGTATATTATAATTATGGAAACCTAACTATGAAAAAATGGTTTTAAAAATATACATCTAAATTAAGAAAAGATTTTACTCGAAATATGCACAAATTATTTATTTTTAACAATTAGTTTATTATTTTAGTAGATATTTTAGAGTAGTAGTAGATACTTTACTATTATGTTTTGGATTTTGCAGTATTTACCGTTTTGCAAAGTTTGCATATTAAATTATTATTTAAGATATTTGCATTTTTTTAATAGCTTTTTAGATGTTTGTATTTAACTTTAACTCCCTACCTGGAAAGTCCAAATTTTATCGTCAGGTAATAAAAATACATGCATACAACTTCTGCTATTGAGAAATTTTTTAGAGTTTTTACTAAATTTTATGTAACAGTAAATATAACAATTGACGAGCACATGGGAAAAACGATGAGTATCCAGAAATGATAAATATTCAGGAAACCGTTTTTTTTAATTGAAATTACGCATGGACTTTTATATCCGAGTTTATATCGTTTTTCCCATTTTTAAATGTCTGTTTCTATGTGGCCGTTATCGATATTCCCGTTTACTTAGGTACCAAAAGGTGTAGCTTTTTGGTACTTTCATTATTTTTCCCGTGTGCTCTTCAATTAGTAGTAAATATTGTAATAAATTATATTTGCATATTTCTTAAGTTATAGCATGTTTTGCTTTTTAGCTGTTTGCATTTAACTTGAATTATCTACCTTTTTATTAAAAGGTAATAAAAAGTACTTGGATACAACTTGTCTTGCCATAGTCAATTTTTTTTCAGTTTCTGCTAAATTCTATCGAACAGTAAAATATATTACACAATTAACTACTAGCAGTCATAATTACTGTTCATGATAATCATAAAATTTAGACAAAATTCCAAAAAAATTGACAATAGCAACTTAAGTTGTATGCAAAGGTACTTTTTTTACCTTACGATAAAATTTGGGCTTTCCGGATAGGTAATTAAAGTAAAATGCAAACATCTATAAAGCAAAACATGCTATAATTTAAGAAATATGCAAATTATTATTATATATACATTAAAAAAATTGACTTATTATATTTATTTAGTATACATTTTTCATATATGGGGTTTCCATAATAATTATTAATAATAATTACCCTATTGACAATTCCATATTACAAAGAATTGGGATAGAATAATATATTTAATATTTTAATATTAATGTATATTTAATACTAAATACTAATAAATATTGATCAATTATTAAAGACGCCTAAAACTGTTAATCAACACAACTAGTACTGTATTTTTATTTTTCTACTTGCTATATTAAAATTCCTTAGTATTTTTAGTGGATCCCTCGTATACGGCCAGCGTTCTGACTGATAAAATAGCACTTCCGCTGCACCCGGTAAACGTACAAATTTTTTGTCACTTCGAAGGGTCACGGGCCGCCTTTGAAGTCAAAATAACAATAGAATTCCTTAGAGTGGACCAACTGATATATTTATATTCTTTAAACTGTGTTCTAAACTAATGTTATTCAATATGTGGTTCGCGACCTCTAGGGGATCGCGCAGTCTTACTTGGTTAGGTTAGGTGGTCGTCGGCTGAAAGAAACAGTCGAAGTTCACACACAAAAACAATTTTAGTGAGAAGGATATGCTTGTTTATTTTTCTAAAGTTTATCGAATTTTGATGCTATTTTTGAAACGTTAATAATCAAATCGTTTTCTAATTGCAGTCTATTTCTCTTTTTAGTTTTAATGTCTACCATTGAAGAAAATGTCAGTTCACACAAGTATGAAGTGGCGAATAGCACTAATAATTTAAGAGCTTCCCTTGCCAGCTCTGGATATTCGTGTTTCCTTTTTATCCAAAATACGTCGACACTTTGTGAATAAAATTCCATTTTAAGCATGCCATCAACGGCTAAATCTAGAAGACATTCTTTCATTTTTGTGGTGACATCAGCCAGATCTATTGATTTGTCCAAAAAAGGGTTTAAAATCTGTTGCATTATTTTCAATAATCTTCTGAACACATGGAAAAAATTCGAACATTTTGTTTTGCAGAGAGGTTGACCACAAACGAAGTTTTGCGTGAAATGTTTTTACTTTATCTTTCGCTGTTAACATAATTTCCTCTGTTCCTTGAATGTTCTTGTTCAAATTGTTAAGGTGGCTAAAAATATCTGCCAAAAATGCAATATATTCAAGAGCCAATAATTTCAAGAGCCAAATAGTGTCAGAGAAACGAGAAGCATATTCAGATTTTGCATCTTGTAAGAATATTAACAATTCAGCTCTGAGTTCCAGAACTCTGGTCAATACCTTTCCTTTGGATAGCCACCTGACCTCTGTGTGATAAAGGAGATTTTGATGAAGCGAGCCCATATCTTCACAAATGATTCTGAATAGCCGGGTTTGCAAAGCTTTACCTTTGATAGAATTCACAATTTTTATTACCTCCTTGAGCACGTCATTTAAATCAGAAGGTACTACCTTAGCAGCTAGAGCATGTCGATGCAGAAAACAGTGTGTCCAGGATATGTTTGGCATCATCGCTTTTAACTTTGCAATAAGTCCGCTCTTTTTGCCAGTCATAGCTTTAGCGCCATCGCTACAAATAGCCGGAGAGTTGGCGACATATTTAGAGAACATATTTTAGGCAAGTTAGAATAACAAAAAAAAGTTTAATAACTTTTGAACCCAGAATCCTAAGTCTGGTTGGGGGGTTGGGGGTATTTCGCTACTGCGCAACCCATAGCATTTGCAAAAAAATTAATCCAAAAAACATTCTTTAGGCAACTTGAAATTTGTTTATTCTTGAATTTTAGCACCTATTTAACCTAGAAATAAGTGTGCCACACTTTTTTTTCGGGTTTAAAGTGTAGCCAGACCATTCCAAATATGTTTAAATATTATACCTGGAAAACATACTTTAGGCGTTCTAAAATTTTTACAGCGTGTTTATTAGATGATATTCAAAAATATGTGTTAATTGCCAGACGAATTCAATGGGATTTAATACTTGCCAGACGCGAATAAAGATTTTAAATGAGCGCGACAAAAAAGTCTTATGAGTATCTATAAGCGCGAGAAACATAGTTTATTGAGGCCCGTCGGCAGCCGATGCGGCTGACTTAACAGTATTTTGGAGTAGGTACTTCAAATTTTCATAAAAACAATTTTTTTTCGGTTTCATTTCAATTATTTGCAGGCTTTTAATTCAGAGATTATTTGGTGGAATTAAGTTACCATATGTACAAATATGTATTTATAAATTAAATATTGACGTGCATAGTGTAAATAGTTTAGAATAATTACTGCAAGTAAATATTTTAGTAACTACTAATTTCGCTACTAACTACTAAATCACAATGGATAAAAAACATTTAAGTTGTGTAGTTTGTAAAAAAGTTACTAGTGACAAAGTTATTGTTTTTGATGAAGGCAGACTACAAAATGCAAAGAATTTTTAAAAGGGCGCCAACAACGTGGTTTAAAATTTAAAGAAGTGGTTTTACCAGAAAACGTAGTCCCGGTAAAAGGGTACCATGTACAGTGCTAAAAAAATAAGTATTCTGGAATTTCATTAAAGTACCATTGTTAATCTTTCTAAATAGATTCAAAAGTAAGTAAAAGTGATTTACTTTTATGCTTAGGCGTTAAAATGACTTTTTATATTGTCAATCAGGTCGCAAAAATTAATAATAATATAATATGTCACAAAAGTATAATAATAATTATACTTTTGTGACGTTTGAAAAAAATATATTTTATATTATGCTAATTTTTAAATAATTATTCGTCTTTTTATTCTTTCAGATACAAAATACTTAAATTAAAAAATCTTCTTATTGAAAAGATTTCAATCATACATTTTTATTAAAAAATGTTTCTGTTTATATATTACTTCTTATACATTAGCTAGTTTTTTTTTAAGTTTTTACGACTCCAAAATGCTGTTACGTCAGCCGCATCGGCTGCCGACCGGGTCTCAATAAACTATCCTATGAAACTATCTTTCTCGCGCTTAAACATAGATACTCATAAGACTTTCTTATCGCGCTCATTTAAAATCTTTATTCGCGTCTGGCAAGTATTAAATCCCATTGAATTCGTCTCGCAATTAACACCTATTTTTTAATATCATCTAATAAACACGCTGTAAAAATTTTAGAATGCCTAAAGTATGTTTTCCAGGTATAATAATTAAACATATTTGGAATGGTCGGGTTATACTTTAAACCCGAAAAAAAAGTCTGGCATACTTATTTCTAGGTTAAATAGATGCTAATATTTAAGAATAAACAAATTTCAAGTTGCCTAAAGAATGTTTTTTGGATTTATTTTTTTGCAAATGTTATGGGTTGCGCAGTAGCGAAATACCCCCAACCCCCCAGTCAGACTTAGGATTCTGGGTTCACCAGTTAATAAACTATACATTTTTAGTTATTCTAGCTTGCCTAAAATATGTTCTCTAAATATGTCGTCAGCTCTTAGGCTAAAATAGCGATACATTTTTTCCAATCAATATCGTAGTCGCAAGTACTATCTAAAAACATATCGTATAATCACTGGCCAGTAGTGTTTGCACGAAGTGCTTTAAAAATTAAAATTTCTTCCCTGATACTGGTATCTGTTTCAAAGCGCACAAATACTACAATAAATGTAACAAAATGGGAAAAAATAATTACCTAACGTATGTAGTCATTTAATTAAGTTATTTTTTGGCTTTCTATGACACAGGGGGTCGCCGGAATATTTCAACCTGTAAAGGGGTCGCGAAATCAAAAAGATTGAAAAACACTGCTCTAAACCAAGTTAGGGGAAACCAAGATCAAAATAATCATCAACAATTGTTCAACCAATTATTTCCTACCTATTGTTAAAATATTCTTTATAAAAATATCTTTGCATATAATTCCATTGAAAAAAACAGACAATCCTTTTATACAGGGTGTTTCATAAAACATATGCCATCTCACGTAGGGCGATTTCTTAATTTTTTTTCGATTTATTATAATTTTCTTCCAAGTGCTTCTTAGTGATTCGAATGAAATTTTCAAGATAAAAATTACTATATGTGCTGCATATTTTAATGCTGAAAAAGTGTCGAAATTCAACAGAGATATGCATCTTAAAAATGTGATGCAGTGACTTTCTTTTGCCATGCTAGAAAAATTGTTTTTAAATTAATGCCGATTAAAAGTTGTATCTTGATATTTTGTCGATTTCGAGTTCCTTGATAAACGCAATTTTGTTAATCACAATTAATAAAAATATAATTAATAAATTATTAATTTAATCTAACTTATTATTAAATTTTATTAAAATGTATAACACTGAAAATCAGTGATACCTGCAGCAATTTTAAACAAATGGTGTTTAAGATAAATACAAAATACCTATTTTTTTAAAGTTTTACCTCCTTTAATTTTAAAACTATGTATTTCCGCACCCATGTTTATAGGAACTTTTTTTCATATTTTTTGATGAGGATCAATGAGTTCTTATTTAACAGTTTGGCCAGTTAATGACATTAAAAATTTTAAAGGTTGTTATTGGACTTGGATTAAGGAAAATTAATAAAATTGCGTTTATCTCAATCGAAATCGACAATATATCAACAGACAATAATTAAACGCTCTACACAATTTTGCTAACAAGAAAAAGTCAGTGACGCACATGTTTTTTTTTAAATATTCCAGTGATAACTCATATGCACCTCCCTGGTGAATATGTGGACACTTTTTTAGCATTAAAATATGTCGCATTTATAGTAACTTTTACCTTCAAAATTTCATTCGAATCGCTAAAAGCACTTGGAGAAAAGTTATAATAAATCGAAAAAATATTAACACTTTAACACCCTGTAGCAAGGAAACAAGGCAGAATCGGACCTATGTTGATATGAAAAACAAATCTTATTTTTATGTGAGGAATCTCCCCATGAGAAATGGCACATGTTTTTTTGAATCGCCCTGTGTAAAACAAAAATTATCTTCAAAATATAAACTCAGTAGTGGAAAGATTTTTTTTTCAAATAACACTTTTCTTAAAACACTACATAAATACCCTTAAATGCTATCCTCAAAGTTATTGATATTAGACAATTGACAGTGTTGAATATTAAAAACTAAGTGGATTTTATAGTGTTTTTATTTATTCTGTTTGTTTTTCAGTCAAAATTAAACTGCGAAGTTTTGAATGACAAGCTGGCTTTCGAAGTGCGTTGGGCAATCGCGGGTGAAAGCATTGTTCTTCAGCTGGTTGCCAAACTAGGTAAGTAAACATCTACTACTACTAATTGCCGACCTATGATACGATATTTTAAATTAACATTTACAAGGTTAAGAATAGAGAATGTATATTATTACTTCGTCTTAAGAATCTCATAGTGTAATAAAATTATTAAAAGATGCTAATGGTTGCAAACGATAATTAAAAATGCTTGCTTTGGTATTATACTGTGTGGTGCATTACAACACGGGACATAGGAAATCCCTTATAAATTTTGAAAAGGTCCAAAAATTTAAGTCCCCAGATAATTTTATGCAAAAGTTGTATTAGACTTTTTTGAAGAAGCGTTTAAGTTGTACTTTTGACTTGAATTTCGTTTCATTTGGAATAGTCATTTAAAAGTTATTTGCAAAAATCTACCTTCAAATTAGTGAAATTTATAATTATGGCCTAGAGAAAGCTACAATTAAAATACCAGCAAAAATGTGATTGTGTCATTGTCAAATTCGATGTCACATTTCGTTTACAAAAATTTGAAGGTACCAAATACAGTAATTTTGTATAAAATAATATAATATATCATTATACATATATAATATAATTCGCAACTTCTGAAAAAGTAACGATTGGTAAACGGCATTTTGCTGGAAATAGTATTCCCGCTGTGTTACATTTGTTCGCAGCTCAATCTCCGGAAAGCTTATACCGAATAATTCAGCAGTTTAAAGAATAAACTAGACAGAGGTTTGGGGTCTTGTGCAGAACAGGTCCCCACGAAATCGTGGTTTTTTTAATTTTTAATGTGGATCCCATAGTTAATGGAATGGTTTAAAAGAAAAAAATTGTTGAATGAACCACTTTTTCTACGAAAAAAAATAATTGAAAATTCCAAATTTTCACTACATTTCAATGCGAAAACTCCCTATTATAACCTTCATAAAGACAGTAAAATACAAGGTTATGCACAGTGTTGCCATACTCACCCTGTGTAAAATCGACGAAAACGTTCTACTTTATATTCATTTTTTTTACATTTAGTACGCACTTTAAGAACACGAAAAATTAAAAATATAATAAACGAGGCAAAACAAAAAACATTATAAAAAATAAATTGACAATAAAATCATTACACAGTATTTAGCACAATTGTTTAAAAATATATTTTTCCCGGATTTGTTCAGTAAGATTCCGAAATCGATGTGATCTGCGTACTTCCAAACACTCCCCACCAACCTAACCTAACCAATGCATTAACACCCCCAAATAACCAGGCTAACCAATGCATTAACACCCTCCAAATAACCAGACTAACCAATGCATTACCACCCTCCAAATAACCAGAATATCTAACCTAACCTAACCAATGCATTAACACCCCCAAATAACCAGGCTAACCAATGTATTAACACCCTCCAAATCACCAGGCTAACCAATGCATTAACACCCTCCAAATAATCAGGCTAACCAATGCATTACCACCCTCCAAATAACCAGCCTATCTAACCTAACCTAACCAATGCATTAACACCCCCAAATAACCAGGCTAACCAATGCATTAACACCCTCCAAATAACCATGCTAACCAATGCATTACCACCCTCCAAATAACCAGGCTAACCAATGCATTAACACCCCCAAATAACCAGACTAACCAATGCATTAACACCCTCCAAATAACCAGGCTAACCAATGCATTACCACCCTCCAAATAACCAGGCTAACCATTGCATTAACACCCTCCAAATAACCAGGCTAACCAATGCATTACCACCTTCTAAATAACCAGGCTAACCTAATTGAGCCTAATGACAAAACTTCATTGATTACTCGTCGAAAAACAGTATATATTAAAAAAACTTATATTTTCGTAGAACCTGAAAATCCGCAAATTTTATTTCAGAAATTGCTTTAAAATAATCCACACTAGCGAATAAGCTACTAGACAGTTCAATTTTTGTTGCACTAAAGTGATAACTTACCGTTTTAAGTCCCTCCACAACAACTTTATTTCAGAAGAAAATCATATAAAGTAATTTTATTGACAACGTCGCAAATTCTATGCGAAGGCCATAGATGACATACCGATGATCGATTAACTGTCAATCGAAAAGTCATAAAATTGCTAGCTTGAGCTGATGTAAATAAATATATTTTCTTAATTTTTATGCTTACAAAGAAGATTCGTTACTTTTTGTGCTTAAATTAGATCATTCCACGTCTATATAAGGTAATAAAGTACTAATATGTGATGTTTTTACTGAATCCGTGTAGAAAATTTAACATATTTACTGTCCGTCGCCTGTACCTAAAATACGTTTTTTTGCCGCTTTTTAAAGATAAAACACATTCATCCAACAATTTTTATGCTTAAAAATATTCAGTTTAAGATAATCTTGCAAAAAAATCCCAAAAAAGTGTTAAATGCGTGGGGACCTATTCTGCCCTCCTAACTAACAAAGCAGTATCTCCACTTTTAGTGATATTGAGATAATGAACTTTTAAAGTTTTTTTCCTGGGCGAGCAGGTAAACAAGCATGTAATATTCTAGAACTAAGTATAATAATGGATGATCACTTTTTCTAACTACTTTGATATTTGAAATTGATTTAATCAAACAATTTAATCAAAAATAAGCTGTTACTGCGTTTTAGTGTAGTATATAGAATTCAAAATTTGTTTTTGTGCTAGTCAGTTTTGCAGTATTGTAAAAATTTGGGAGTTGCTGCGTTGTAGACTAGCGACATGGAATAAAAAAAGAGGGATGCTGCAATATTAGTGCCTACGACAAAAACAAATGAAAGTTAAAAATGATATAATTTATTGAATAATTCTGTCATTGAAAGTTATTCCTTATCGTCTGAATTTCTTAGGTCGATCGCGTTGTCATCAACAGGAAGTGTTTCCCAAAATACTCGTCTATTTTGTGGTATTAAAGGAAGCAAGTGTTTCTCGATGTTGCGTTTTCTCTCATTTGTGATTCCTCTTGGTTTAATTATTCTTGGTGGAAGATCCAGTCGACGTATAGCTTTCTTATTTAAGAAATTCATATTATAATTCACCTCTGCATCAAAACTTGTCCGGTAAACGAGTTCGTTTTTTCCTCTCTCAGCAATGACTTCCACAATGTCTTTCATATAAGGTCTTGGAATCAATTGTTTGATTTTGTAAGAGGAAGAATTATCGGGCCAAACAAAGAAGTCCTCCAGCTTCATTTCCTTCACGGCCACTTTTCCTGAATTTGCAGCTTGTACACAATTTACAAAATCTGCAAAATCGTATACTTTCTTCTTTTGTTGTAGAGATAGCTCCACCTGGTGGTGGAAACTGTCTGCCGCCATAAAAGTATGTCCTGGCTCAAAATATCGCAAAGTCAGTTTATTTGTTGCTGTTTCAGGTGAATTAATGATATACGTCAGATAGGAAAATAGGGCCCAGTTTTTATTTTGTCCGGAACAATTATCTAACCAGATGGTTATGTTCTCAAAGTCTCGCATGGCGATGAGGAAAACGTGAAAGGTACTGATCAAATCTTCTTTTTTTCTCCCGGAGATGCATTCATGCCAGAGGCAAGCAAAAGGTTTGATCTGCTGCTTCTTGCCAATCGGTACAAAGCTTTCGTTAAACACAATAATTCGTTGACAAAATATCACCTGCTTAAACATATCGATCCTAGGCAGCATTATAACTTTTTCTAAATCTGCAGAAACAATTATGGATGTTTCATCGGAACCAGCATTAGCAGCATCAGTCCTGTATTTTTCACGGGCATTCTTTGCTTTACTAATATGATTTTCCCATGCCTTGCACGACTCGCAGTCCGGAATTAGATTTTGTTGGGTATGTTTTGGATCATGCATCTTAAAAATTTCACATGTTTCACATTCCTCGTGACCCAATTTAGTGAATGAAATATTACAATCCTTTGAAACACACTTTCTGTATAACTCGTAAGAACACTTTATGTCGGGATATTTTGCCATTAAATCTTTATGCATGTTAGTGATGTTGATATCGCTAGCTAAATACCTTTTGTTCGGCGCATGTTCTCTTCTGTAATGGGAAATGGTAGGTCCAAAAGATTCAATATGTGTTTTTATAACACTTCGATCCGTTTTAGGAGTTTTGGGGTGCTTTCCTCGTTTATCTTGCACGCTCGTAGCATTACTTTCCTTATTAATAATATTGGTGATAGCTCGGTCGTTTTTGCGATCATATCCCAGTGTAGTCAGAAAGAACACTTTGCAGATTTCCACTTTTTCACCGTTTGCATTTTTCAAAAAGTATTTACAAGACCTTGTCCTCGACATTCCAGAACCTCTTCGCCGTTTCACTTCCATAGTTGAAATAGTTGCCGAAAGAAAAATTTGACGTTCCTGCCAGGACATCATCCAGTAGTCCCTATTGATTGATATACGCTGATCTTCCACAATTTTTCCAACACATCCTTTCTTGCATGGTCCACAACCTGTTCGAACCGTATGTTTAGTTTTAACTTTTTCCAGTTTATCAGCATTCCTTTCTGCAACGGTTTTACAAAACTTCTTCCTTTTTCTAAGTTCTCCCGTTCTTTTAGTGTACTGTTCATCAGGCTGAACGACTTCAGCCACATCTCCACTTTGATCAGTTGAGGTTTTCTTTAATTTTCTACGAATCTTGCTCAAAGGTTGATCAGATGAAGTATCAGAGTCAGGTAAGTAATGGGGATCGTCCACAGAGTCGTCAGAATTTAATAAGGGCATGTTTGTATCTTGAATTGTATTTATTGAAGAACATTGTGCTTCATCAGTATCAGCAACCATAACGTCTTGGGTGTGGCGTACTGGTGATGATGGGGTATCAGAATCGGGTAAGTCATAATGATGAAGATCGTCGACAACACTGTTTTCAGAATCAAGCAATGAAATGTTTGCATCCATGATTCCATTTGGATGGATCAGCAGAGGCAATGATGGAGCATTGAATTTAGGTAAGTGGGGATATTCGAATTCCAAGTGATTGGAATCAAATATTGGAATATTTGCATCCTGATTCAAATTAGGAAAGTCCGGCTCCGCAGCGGCCATAATTTCAGTGGAAGGTGGTTCTGGCATTAATGAAGGACCGTCTAAGTTATCTTCAGATGGCGAAGCAGCAATTGAACCAGATTTGGAGATATCAGCATTGTAGAGGCTCAGCGGATTCAATGTAACATACTCATTTGATTCTGTCTGTTCGATCACATTGCTAGATATAGCTTGCACATCAATTACATTTATTGGCACCTTATTCTGAAGACCCTTCTTAATCAGTTTCCACCGATAACCGTGCTTCTTGTTCTCCATAGTAATTTACAGAGCAAATCTGAAGCAAGGAAAAATACCACATTCGAATAATATGAATAATAATTGTTATGTTTATAGGTATCAGACAGAAGCACGTTTAAGGTTTTTTTTTAAATGGCAAGTAGGAAACTGATCAAACAACTGAGACAAACCTACAATATTTTTGATATAAATAATTAATATCGTTGTTATAGAGAGCTCAAGTAAACTCCCGAATTTAAAAAAAATAGAAAGAAAAAAGTAAATGACAATAAACATTGTGAAGAAAGTACTTACCAATTACTCGAAATATCTTTTACCAAACTAACACTATCACTTTTTTTATTACTTGCTGATAAAACACAAATTATGCAGTTGTTGGTTATGTTTATGTTATCTGATACACGTGCAAACGCGACTGAGATCTGCCGCACATACAATAAAAATGTTTGCATGTCAGCTGATCCTAGACATAAAGGCAGTATCTCCAGACAAAATTGGACATACTGCATTTTAGTCAAGCAAATGTCAGATACTGCTCTTTAGATATGTATGAACATCAAAAAAGTGGAGATACTGCAAACGTTTTAGCCATTTATTTCAATATGGATTGCCAATACTGCTTTTTTGCTTAGTTAGACAGATACAAAAAAGTTCTAGGCATGTTAGAAATGCAGTAACTCCAAAATGACAAAATTAGGAGTTACTGCGTTCTAGCTTAGGAGGGCAGTATTGTGCACCAGAGCCCATATATAATATAATTCGCAACTTCTGAAAAAGTAACGATTGGTAAACGGCATTTTGCTGGAAATAGTATTCCCGCTGTGTTACATTTGTTCGCAGCTCAATCTCCGGAAAGCTTATACCGAATAATTCAGCAGTTTAAAGAATAAACTAGACAGAGGTTTGAAACTAAAGGCTCTGTTTAAGAACATAGAAATGTGAGGACAAAAATAACTGAACAGGAAGAAAACAATAATAACTTGAATATTCTTCATGTTGAAGGAAAGAAAAACATTGGCTTCCTTCTATTGAGATTACAGTAGGAAAATACCACAGGATCTTTCACTGAACGGTTTCTTCCTGTGGAGAACACTCAAAAACCGTCTTTATGGGCATATTAAATACAGATATTTAGATGAACTAGAAATGATATCTCTGAAGAAGCTGAAGATTCACCCCTTAACAGCTTTGTATTGTGAGGCGTGAATTTAACAATAATTTGGGGTATTGTGTGGCTGTGAATGGTGGATGTAAATATTTTATTAATTAGTATAGTTAATTAAAGTTCATTTAGTCACAAATATTTATTTTATTTGTTAAATTATTGTGGGTGTAAGTGGTATGTGCGAAGCCTGGGAGTGATCAGGTAATGAACAGCAATTAAGTCATACACCGCGAACACAGTTCAACTAATTCTTTTGTAGATGATCATTCCAATTCAGAAAAAAATAACCATCCTTTCCTAACCACATAAATTCTTGTAAACAACAAAAATGTGACATCGAATTTGACAATTATAAAATCATATTTTTGCTGGTATTTTAATTGTAGCTTTCTCTGGGCCGTATTATAAATTTTTAGTAATTTGAAGGTAGATTTTTGCAAATAACTTTTAGATACCTATTCCAAATAAAACGAAATTCTAGATGAAAATATAACTTTAACGCCTCTTCAAAAAAGTCTAATACAGTTTTTCGCATAGAATCATCTGGGGAGATAATATTTTACCTTCTCAAAATTTACATGGGATTTCCTATGTCCCGTGTTCCGATGGACCACACGGTATATTAAGAATGCTTGCTATATTACTTGCTAATTTTTCATATATCACCCTCGCATCCATACTACAAAATTACTAGTAATATAAAGGGTATCACATTTTCGTGTGTAGTAGAGATACATAATACCGAATAATAATTCAATAAGTAGATCATCGAGGTATATTAGTAGACATCGGGTATTGAACCGATAAATACGTACGTGCTCTATAGTAAAGTGTAATGTCCAAAAACAATTAAATACAATAGTTAATATGTGTTATTGTGTTGTCCAGTCTAACAAATTTTAACTCTGTAAGAATCTACGTTCAAGAGGCTTGAAAAAGACATATACTGTCGAAACGTCGTCACAAAATAAAAAAATAATGAACAAAATCTAGAAACATCTTTGCAACCCCAACGATCTAAAGCCAAGAGTGAAAAAAAAAAAAAAAAAAAAAAAAAATACTTTAACAAGCTTTTGTGAATCCCTTCTACATACAATGTTTGCATTTTTATTTTCTAATTTTCTAGTTTTAGCTCAAAACGCAAAGTTTTTATTGCCCTGCATCGTGTACCTACACTGTATAAATAAAAACATATAAAATAAATAACGTTAGCCAAAAGAAATGCCGCAACGCGCTGCCAAATATTTATTTAGCGGAAAAATTAATATTGCAAAATTAAAATGAGTAATTTTGTTGGATGATATGTATAAGTAATGCTAGACATTTAAATATTTACGTTTAAAAAACATCGAAATTTATCACGTCCAACGCCATATATAATGCAAAAGCACTGCTCAAAATATAAGGGGTTTTATTGGTTTTATTATAGTTGCTGAAAAAATGTCATACAACATAAATAATATAAAAAAAAATGGCGCCGGGAGGCACGTATAGCCGCCCATACTAAAATATGTTAATATCTCGAAAACTGCGAGTCTGACTGATTTTGATGTTATTACAAATTTTGTTGCAAATATTATTCCTAATCTTAATTTGAAAACCGCGTTTCGCTAGCTACTGTAATTTTGGAGTTACGATTTTTTTTAAATTTTAACCCCCTCCTAAACCCCCTTACCAACCCCCCACCCCCAACAAAAACTAATGGCCAGATTCTCAGGTGCCACAGTATTTTTGTGCCAAATTTGGTTAAAATCGGTTAAGCGGTTTTTTTAGTTATCGTGTTACAGACGGCAGACCGACAGATAGACAGACAGACAGACACCACGAAAATATTTTGTATTTAGCTCATTTATGACCCAAATAACTCATTTTGAGTAAAATTAAAAAATATTTTTTTTGCCGATCTTAATAGCCTACCATACCTATTGGTATGGTAGGCTTCCTCAGTATTTTTCTTCCTCAGTATTTTTCTTTCCCAAATCTCTAGCCTCGAACTTTCCGTTGCATTGAACGTCCACGTTTCACATGCATTAGATTAGATTAGATTCTTAGAGGTGGCTTTCGGCCTGATCCACTGCGACCTTCTCAGATCTATTGTGGTCCTCTTCTGATCCTTAGATTACATTCTCCAGTCCTATCCTTTTTACAAAGTTTAGCAACTTGGAGACTGAACCCTCCATGTAGCTCCTTGGCAATGGCCTATCATTGCCTATTACCGGGAACCGCACATTTGCCAGGCTATCACACCGACATAAAATGTGTTCTGACGTTTCTTCTTCAGATTGACAGAACCTACACATAGCTTCGTCTGTCAATCCCATCAGCTTTAGATGCCTATTTAGCTTACAATGCCCTGTTAGTAGACCTACTACAGCTTTGACTGTCTTTCTGTCCTTGCTTATCAAGTCTACCGTGAATTTTGGCGAATGTTCTACAATGAACCTTTTCGCCTGTCTCTGCCCTTCACATGCATACAGCACTGTTGGTCGTATCATTGTTTGGTACATTCTGATTTTTAAACTTCTAGAGATGTTCTGACTCTTAATAATTTTCTGTAGTGCGCTAACACATCTATTTCCCGTCATTATTCTTGCCACAATTTCCTGAGTTACATTTCGTTTTCTTAGAAATACGGTTCCTAGATATGTGAAAGTATCTACTTTCTCTCAACTTATCGTTTCCCTCTCTCAAAATCTATTTTAGACATCTTCCCTTCTAAAAATTCCTATCTGACCACTCCATAAATTTAGTTTTCTGCTCTTGTAAAGACAATCCGGGGGCATACTGTATAGTGTCTCCCTACCTCGGTATCCTTTTTTTTCATTCCACAGTCTGAAATATAAATTTTTAATTTGCTTTGTTTTATAATGCTCTTCTATTTTCATTAAGCTTTCTTCATAAAATTTCCTCTTTTTATTTCTTCGTACGTTTTTAGTTCTTCTTCTTTGTTTCGCGTATTCTATTCTAGGTTGTGTTTCTTTTTCTAACATCTGTAATCTTAGTTTATTTCTAACTTCTAAGTCCATTTTACATTCTTCATCAAACCATCGTTTTGATTCTCTGTGTCCACTTGTGTCTTATTTGGTTTAATCTCGGAATAAAATCATCTCTGCTTTTTGTTTGTCTGGTTCCTCTTCTCTGATATGATCTGCTCTACGTTGATACCCACCATGAAGTGGTCTGAATCTGCATCGGGGCCTCTGTACGATCTTACTTTTGTAATCCATTTTTCTTCCAATTTGTCAATTGCGACATGATCTATTTGGTTAGTTGTTACTCCATATCATGACCTCCATGTACCCTTAAATATATGTCTCTCCTTTTGATATATGTGCTTTTAATAATCATCTTTTTTTCTTTACAAAATCAGTAAATGTCCATTTTCGTTTGTTGTTTCATGCAGATTTTTTTTTTAAATGCTTAAAATCCATTAATAACTTCCAACTCAAAATTAATTTAATAAATTGTTCTTAATTAATATCAAATGGAAAATCAACTTGGAACATGCGCATGTCCTTTTCTCTAAATAATTTATTTCTCGAACAGTCAGTTCGCTTAACCGATGTAATGGAACATCTCCATTCACTGACCCTGATGAATCCGTAATAACGGTGCCACTCAATCGAAACGCTCGCTAAATTCGTAAAGTTCAAGGCGTAAATAATAAACGAAAAACGTTGTTTCGCCTTATACGCCATGGTGGCATCTTTCCAACTGTAAGTATATTTCGCATGTGTATCGATGCTCTAAGAGAAACGGTTTCAAAACTCTGGTACTTGTTAATTGTACGAATTAATTGAGAAAAAACTCGACCTTTCGATGAAGACCTAGTTTTTCCTTCAAAGTATAGCAATTTGTAACATAATTTGTTTGTTTCAAATCAAGACTCGCTTGATCTTGCGGTCTGCGAGGGGGAGGGTCTGCGTATGAAGACCATGTATAATTTCACTGGTCTACTGTTCGCAGCACACGCCATCCACACTGCGCCGACAATTTGTCGTAAGATATACGAACAAAACATAGACACTTTGATCTTTACCGACCCTAGACGGGACATTGAAAAGTCTCCGAATTTTGAAACAAAACGAAAATGAGACAAAAATGTCACAAAAATGTATTGGATGTGACGCAATTTTGCCGTAAAACATGAATAAAAAAAACCAATGAATACAGAACAACAAACAAAAAATGTAATATACCAAATACCCTGTGAATGCGATAAATTTTACATTGGTGAAACACCTAGACCCTTAAATGTTAGAATTAAAGAACATAAAGATTATTTAAGAAAGATAGATTTTCACAAATCTAAAATTTGTCAGCATTCATGGGACACAAGTCACAAAATAAAATTAAATAACGCCAAAATTATAATGAAAGAAGCGATAGCCTCTAAAAGAAAAATAAAAGAAGCATTTTTAATTCAATCTAATAAAAATAAATGTATTGCTCATGCATCTGTAGATGTTAGTAATGTATGGCAATCGTTCCTTTCATTTTAAAGAACATAAATAAACATAACATACGTAAAATTTAAAAATAATCATACAGAAAGTTTGGGTTTTTTGGTTTTCCCTTATTAAATAATTGTTATCAGGTAGTAATTGTTAATTTTGAAGTTTAACTTGATATAATGTCATTTTAACAGAACATCAACGGTTTCTTGTAGACGTGTCTGTTTTAAAAAAAGTAAAGTGTTCTGGAATAGTTGAATTTAACTATTTTAAATAGTTTTTTTCTTTATTCTTTGTATTTTTTTGCTTCCGATGACGGAAAGAGATAAACTTTCCGAAACGTTAAGCATTTTTTTCTTTGTTAGGCAAATTAGTATTACTGTAAACATAACTTCTGACAAGCAGTGTCCGTTTAGGTTTAACGCCCAGAAGTGTTTACAAAAAATAACTATTTTATTTTATAGATTTTTCTTGCAGTGCAGTGGCGAAATACCCAAAAAGGATTTTTTTGGAGAGATTAATATTTCTCTCTTGTCGTTGTTTTGTCTGCTTGGTCTGAACCCGGCATATAATTTTATGTAAAACTGGCTAGGTATTTTTACACAACTGAAGAAGGAAATTAAAGAAAAAGGATTATACTATACCCGTATTGTAGCACATTTTTAGACAACTTCTTTATTTTTAAGATTTTGATGGTCAAACATCTACAAAACATTCCTTATGTTTGGACTAAATTTTCTCGAAAATAAAGACAAAATTTAAAATTCCGTTACAACAAGAAATAGATTGAAATTTTGCGATTACAGTGATATATAATTTATATGGTTTTGTAACAAACTGCCCGCTATTTTATGGCAAATGCTGAAGCTCTGCAAACCTCGATCAAGCCTTAATCAAAGCACGTGTGTTTGGAATTTTGGGTGTTGCTTAACTCGGCAGGATCGGGCTAAGCCTTAGAGCGCTTTCACACACGCCGGCAAAATCGGTGCCGGTGTCGGTCCTGAAATCGATTGCAATATAAATAAATTAGCTCCTTCACATATGCTCCGATCCGGTAAAATAGTCGGTGACCGGCAAATACAATAGAACTAAATACAACTGTCGGAACGGGTGCAAAGCCGGTACCGACTCCGGCACCGATTTTGCCGGTGTGTGTGCAAGCGCTCTTAAGGTACGTTTATGTTGGAGCGGCGATAAACGATAAGAGCAGCGATAGTAGCGAAGCAAAGAATATTATTATATTAATTTATATGTAGGTGTTTATATCGTCCCATCAGCCTGCTCTCGCACTTCTACAAAATATTCACAAAGGTGCTGACAAATCGCCTGTCAAACAAATTCGACTTCTATCAACCCCCGGAACAGGCAGGGTTTAGAAGTGGATATAGTACTGTGGATCACCTTCAGGTAGTCCGCACTCTCATAGAGAAAAGCACCGAACACAACTTCGCTATATATGTCGCCTTTGTGGATTATGAGAAGGCTTTCGACTCTATAGAGCTACACGCCATCCTCGATGCCCTACAAAATGCCAGAATAGACTACAGATACTCGGGCATAATATCATCTATTTACAAATCAGCTAAAATGACTATCAAACTGGATGACATAAATATCACAAATAAAATTAAAATGAAAAGAGGAGTCCGACAGGGAGATAATATTTCCCCCAAACTTTTTACCCTGGCCCTGGAGGGCGTATTTAAGAAGCTGAACTGGGACAAGAAGGGTATTAGGGTAGATGGTGGGATGCTTAACCACTTGCGCTTCGCTGATGATGTCGTTGTCCTGGCCTCATCGTTGGAAGAACTTCAAACAATGCTCGAACAACTTCACCACACATCTGCGCAAGTAGGTTTAAAAATGAATTTGTCTAAAACTAAAACCCTAAATGAAAATGAAGAGCAAGCTATTGTTAATGGACAAAGGATTGAGAACGTTAACGAGTATACATATCTAGGTCATGCCATAAAACTCGGCAAGGAAAATCAAACAACCGAAATTTTTAGAAGGATCAAACTCGGATGGGCAGCTTTTAGTAAACTTAACTTTATATTCAAAAGCAAAATCCCTAAAAAGAGACGTTTACAACCAATGCGTCTTGCCTGTCATGACCTATGGTTTGGAGACTATGACGATGACGGCACGAAGTGTGAACAGGTTGCGAGTGAGCCAAAGAGCTATGGAAAGAGCCATGATGGGTATCAGTCTTCGCGACCACATTAGAAATGACGACATTCGCCGACAGACGAGGATAACGGACATCGTAGAGAGGATAGCTAACTCTAAATGGTCTTGGGCAGAACACTTGGCCAGACAGTCCTAGGAAAGATGGGCAAAAAGACTTCTTTGCTGGAGGCCACGCCTAGCAAAACGCCCAGTCGGCCGACCTAAAAGATGGACTGATGATATCCAAACCGTAGCCGGTAAGAACTGGATGAGGAGGGCACAGAATCGAAACGAGTGGAAGAAACTGAGAGAGGCCTACATTCTGCAGTGGATGAGTAATGGCTGAGAAGAGAAGAAGAAGGTGTTTATATTGGAGCAACGCGTCGAGACACGCTTAGCAGTTGAGCAACGATAAGAGCAGCGCTAATTCACTGCTTTTATCGTTTATCGCAGCTCCAACATAAACGTACCCTTAGGCAGATTTCTGAAATATAATATATATTTCCTTCGGCCACACACCCGCTTTACCCGACCCCTGAGATCGACTCTAACCGTAATAGTCTTTTTAAAATTGACTTGTTGCAGCTCTGTTTATGAATTACGTTAATAACAATCTGTATTATTCACTGAACATTGAAAATCTTTAATGTTATATAATTTAATAAAAAAAAGTTCCTTTTTAACCTATTAAAATAATATACTTTGAAATACTTTTAAAGTTCCCTTATAAAAAATAGAACATCCCTTTAAGATTTAAAAATATAAAAAAGCTGACTTACTACTTTAAAGAGATTAAATTAAATCCCTCGAAACTTGAGTTTATTTTGAATCAGTTCGAGAAATCGTTTACATTTAACAGTCCATTTCGAGGGAGAATCTTCCAAGAATACATTTCAGTACGATGCGAAGGGACAATTCAATTTGAAAAAACGAAAACAAGGAATTGAGGAGAGCATTTCTAACTTTAAGATTTTAGATCTCAGAGTGCTAAAGTTCAAGTCGCTTGTAAAACTTGGATTTTATTATTGGGATTTCAGAAACTAGCATGTCAATTTTAGGTGCTATTTTTTGATAAAAAATAAAAAAGGATAAAAAAATATTTTTTTTTTCCATAGCAACTGTTAAAATTGTATATCTATCAAAAAGCTTAGCACCTTATATTTATCAAAAAGAGTAGATAAAATAGTACTTTAACCGCAAGGGTAGATTAAATGATACTTTAACAGCGAGGATAGGTTAAAAACTTTATTTCTTCTCGCACATTTTTTAATTGCTTCCATTTTTGAAAATTTTTGTATTCCTTTTCATAAGTTATTCGGGATTTAAATGGAAGTAGTTTGCCTCTCACTTTAGTTATTAGTTTCTCTCTGCTTTATTTTTGTGTCAAATAACATAGAAACCAACGCCAACCCAGCACAATATTTTTTCCACTCGTAATACATTCCTCGAAATAATAATTTCTGAATATTTTTTAAAACGTAACTCTAAATAAAAAATAAAAAAAAACTAAATATTGTTTTATACACGACAATAAAATTGCATTAGCGTCTCCCGAAATTAATTTAATTTATCGTCTTGTATGAAAAATAACTATTAGAAACATATATAATATCAAAGAATCGCAATATCGAAAAACCTTCTCACTGATTGCAAAACAACAGTTAATATTATTATTTATTGCAGATGATAGAGAATACATGTCCTTTGGTTTATCTGGAGAAGAGTCAAAGAGTGAAATGATTGGGGGCGATGTTGTTGTCGCCTGGGTCGACAAGAATACCCTGAAAGGATACGCTCAAGACTACTACCTGGAAGACAAGTCTCAATGTTCTGGACCTACTGGATCTTGTCCCGATACTAGATTCCTTGTAAGTATACCACTGTTTCTTTAGGGACCCTACCGAGTGCGTCTCAAAAGTGGCTAACCCCTATAACTTTTTTATTTTTTCAGATAAAAAAAAAACGAGATTTGGTGTGTTAGTATATAACATAAATTAGGATCGATTGACGTATTCAATTGTTTTTGGTCACTTTCTGTTTCACTGGAAATTAGGGTAGTGGAACCAATAATGGCCACATTAAGCTTCATGAAATTTGTAATTGCATGAATAATACTCGTACATACGAATAAAGTTAGTGTGGTTTGTTCATATATATAATTCAAGTTCATAATCTGCTCTTTAATTGCCCAAGGCATGTAATCTTCAAAAATTGAATTATATTGTTATTAAAAAATATTGGATTTTGGATGCCCACTACCCCAAAAATGGACACACAATTTTTTGTTAGATCCTAGTTTGGACAGTCATAGATCCAGTAATGGACGTGACTTTCTAAAGTGATTTTCATAAGGATATTTTTAAGTAAGATATTGGGATACTGAAGATTTTTTTTCAAATCTATTCAATATTAATTGATTTACGAAATAAAACTATTAATCGATTTTTTGCTCACATTTATTAATATTCAAAAGATTTCAAATCATTACATACTACTTATGGTTAGTACATGGAAGAAAACAACATTGTATTGACAATATGATTTGTACTTGTAAAGGTAAAAAATGTAAACCACAGTAAAAAATAATTTAACTTCTAATTTATAAAGTACGCCTGACATGATACCATAACATCAGTATTTTTTCTGATATACATATCTAGCCTTGGAATTTAAGACACCTACAAATCTTCTTCTACATTATCCCAACTTTCACTTATATCACTATCGCTACTGTCTAAAGTGATTCCACAGTCTTCACATACAAACTCCGATTCATCTTCAGAATCAGAAATACCAAGTCCTAGTGTATTTATATGTTTTGTTGGAACACAAATTCTGTGTATCTTATTTGAACAACTAATACAGCTAAACCATTTTGCTTTCCTTTCCAAAAAATGCTGATCTCTCCAAAATACTTTACATTTGTAACACTTCCAGTCTAGTTTATTTTCTTCCACATTATTGTGTTTAATTTTTTTCTGTTTGTTTTTGACCGCCCTGCATTTTTTTCTTGATTTTTTTTAATTTTTTCTTTTTGTTTCTCTTCTCTGGTTCGTTTTCTGGTTAGCTTTGACTCTTCTTTCTGTAATTTCAGCTCTTCTTTTTTCTGCTGTTCGCTTAACCAATAGTCAGATGTGATGACTGAACGTGATCTTTCTTTTATTCTTTTCTGATTTTTTAGTTCCTCTTTGGGAAAAAATAGGTATTTCTTAAAAGGTGATTCAGTTGACTGTGTATTAGTTTCTATTAACATTTGTTCAATTGGTTTATCATCTGTTTGGAAATGCGGTTGGTAATACATACTATTTAGTTCAAAAGGAATAGTCGCTTTTGAAGTAGAGGGAACTGTTATGTCTGGAGTATGGTAAATATTTCTTTCATATTCGGGTGCTTGGGCCTCATCATTTTGTTGTAATTCTCCGTCCTGATCTTCTTGCGGAACATCAACCGGGCTTTAATATTTTCTTCTGTGTCTACAGTTATATTTTCAATTTCAATTGGCACTGATTTACTTGTCAGCTTTAATAATTTTTTCCAAAGAGCGTACAAATCCTTTGATGATTCAGGTCCCTTCCATTCATCCCCAGAATTTGATTTTATCGCTTTAAGTATATGAAGCGGAATATTGGCTTCTAGAATGTTTAAACAATTTTTTATTTCTTGAACTGAATGATTCTTCTTATTAGATGTTTTGCCGTCTTTGTTATTGCTTTCTGTTGGTCTTTGTATAATTTTTGAATAGTCCACATTATTGGGATCTAATGGGAATAGTCCACACACTCGAAAACCACTTGTAATAATCTGTGGTAATATTGAATCCTTTAGAATATTTTCTAGAATAGGGGCAACGTCCTGTCTCATTATTTGTTGGTTTTTGTGCTCTGTTAACCACTTTCTGATATATGTTTTCCATTTGCATTTTAATGGATGAAATACTGACACGTCTAGAGGCTGCAGAATATGAGTAGCATTCGGATAGAATGCTACTAAAATAATTTGTTTTTCCCGCAGAAAGAGACTCAAGTTTAACGTTAAATGGGATCTGTGCCCATCCACAAAAAATATAACTGGGCGTTCTATATTGTTTTCTGTTAGCCATGGCTCAAATATATTTGCCATATATTCAAAAAAAACCTCACCAGTCATCCATCCAGAATCGGACTTACCTAACCCCCAAGTTTTTGGGAAATTAGTCACTATATCTGAAGGAACTCTTTTATAAGGATATACCACCATCGGTGGTGCCATTTTGCCAGAGGCTGCAACTGACAGTAAGACTGTCAGGCTATCCTTTTCCGAGGTTTTGGATACATCATAAATATTTTTGGCGCCAACACTTTTCCCGTTTTAGGACATAATGCAATAGCCGTCTCATCAGCATTGAAGATGCGATATCCATTTTATAAAATTTCTGTATAGTTATTTTCCTGAAAATAGTTTGAAACTTCCGCAAACCAGTTACGTATATCTATTTCAGTTAATTGACTTGCAATTGCAAATGACACCCTCGGAATATTTTTACTTTATTCGATAGAAAATGACACTTCCAATAGAATGACATATCATATGTCAACATTTGACATTTTTGCTTACAAAAAAAAAGAATTTTAAATTTCAATCTAGAGTACCATGGCTGTGTTAAAAAACACTATTTTAATCAAGAAGCCTTGGAAAAATAGATCTGATAACCTAATGTTTTTTGGTGTCTTGCCCTGGCCGGTTTTTTTATAAAAAACAAAAGTTGTAGATATTTCCGGTGAAACAGGAAGACCAAAAACAATTGAATACGTCAATCAATCCTAATTTATGTCATATATCACATACCAAATCTCGTACTTTTATCTGAAAAAATAAAACAGTTATAGGGGGTGAACCATTTTTGAGACGCACACGGTATATTCACAAGTCAGCTTTGAATATTACGCTTTAATAGTTTTGAAATTTACAACATTGATTGTAATTAATGTTGTAAAAGTGATTGTAAAGCGATGTAAAGCAATAATTGTGAAGCCATTTAAACTCTGTAAGGATTACATTATACATATAGGATGTTTCAAAAAATCTATTCCATCTCTTGTGGGGAGATATTTCATGTAAAAATAAGATTTACTTTTTATATTAACATAAGTTCGATTCGGCTTTGTTTTGTAGCGACGGGGGTTTAAAGTCATTTTTTCTCGATTTATTTAAATTTGCTTTCAAGTGCTTTTAGCGATTCGAATGAAATTTTGAAGGTAAAAGATACTATAAGTACTACATATTTCATATTTTAGTGCTGAAAAAGTGTTAACATGTTCACCAGGGACATGCATATGGGTTATCACTAGAATATTTTTCTAAATAAATACCTATGAGCTACCGATGACTTTTTTCTCTATATTTATTTATTAATTTTTTATTTAGTTATAAATAATAATACGTATACAGGGTGTCCCAGGCTAAGCGTGCATTAGAAGTTTCTAGAGAACCACAACATCTAGATCGGAGATTTTTTGCATATCATTGTTTTACAACGAGATCTATCGATTAAAAATATTTTCAATATGGCGGCGCTTCCGGAAATACCGGAAGTTGACAGCAACTTTCTTATTTTAAATGGGTACCCCCATTTTTATAACATACTTAAATTCTCTGTAAAATTTCATGAATTTTTATATCAAACACTCTATACCTAACATTAACCGTTTTTGAGAAAAAAAAATTTAACTTTTTGGGAGGAAAAAAACTGCCTGTCAAAAATATGTGTATAGCCTAAACGTCAAATTCAGTGATTACGACAGCAACTGTGCCATAAAGAGCAAAAATGTGGCTATCTATTTCAAAAATTAAATTGTTCGAATGTCATATAAACTATGTTTCCTTGGTTTAATGACACACTGCGGGAAATGCGAGAACATCTGTGTTTTCTTAATGATCTTTTTAAACAATACCCATCCCAAGAACTGCTTGACAATAGAAACTGCTTTAAAAAACAGTATCGAAGGGCAATTAAAGTCGCGAAAAGGGAATATAATGATAGACTTATTTCTAACTCAACAAATAAGTCAAAAAGTATTTGGAAAATCGTGAATAACAACCGTGAAACAAGCAGAAACAAAATATCTCAATGACAATTGGTCCCGATGCATTTAATGATTTTTTCTCTAGTGTGGCGGATGTCTTGGTCGGAAATGGACAGTGTTCTACACAAGATATTCCATTTCGGATTACTCATCTGCCGGATGAGGAATTCAAGTTCGGAGATGTGGGTTTTAATGAGGTCAGGGACGTAATACTTAACTTAAAAAATAAAGATTCGCGTGACAAATTTGGGTTCAGTGTTAGGATTATAAAGATGATAAGGGAGCTTATCCTTATACCGCTAACAAAAATAATTAATTTGTGCTTTAGGGAATGCATTTTTCCATGTTGTCTCAAGGAGGCTGTTGTTGTACCCGTATTCAAAAAGGGGGACAAGAATGATATATCTAATTATCGTCCGATTTCACTGCTTCCTGTTTTTTCAAAAATCATTGAGAAATGTATGGCCTCAAGAATGGCGTTATTCCTTGAAGAGAATTTATTGCTGAACGACCAACAGTTCGGCTTCAGGTCCGGACGCAGCACTGTGCTGGCTATTCTGGACCTCGTGTCATTCATCTTGGATGGCTTTGAGGGTAGGGAACATGTTGGCGCGGTATTTTGCGATTTAAGTAAAGCCTTCGATTGTGTGTCTCACAAGTTGCTCATTAAAAAAATCGACTATTATAAATTTAGTGAGGGTAGTGTTGCCCTTTTGAAATCCTACATGGAGGACAGAATACAGAGAGTGGTCGTTGATGGTGTGTGGTCGAACCCAAGACCTCTTAAAAATGGTGTCCCACAAGGCTCAGTACTGGGCCCTTTACTTTTTTTGATTTATATAAACAACTTACCACATATCCGACGTGACGACCACTACGTTTTATTCGCAGATGATACAGCGGTCTCGGTCAGAGGAAAAGAACTAAAAGACCTAGAGGGAGGCGCGGATGACGCTCAAGCGAGGGCGGCTGACTGGTTCCGGAAAAATAACCTAGTTTTAAATGAGGCCAAAACAAATCGTGTAATTTTTTCTTTGAGGAGTGTGCCTGAGGACTGTCGCTTCTCCAGGGAATCTGTTCCATTTTTAGGGGTTCAGTTGGACAGTGAAATGAGATGGAATGTTCATATTGAGCAACTATGCCAGAAGCTAAGAAGCGCGCTCTTCGTTCTGCGTAATTTGTCAGGTACTGTTTCCTGTTGCGTATTGCGGACGGCTTACTACGCTCTTTTTCATTCTGTGATGTCCTACGCTGTTTTGGCTTGGGGCACGCACCTCAGTGGCGCAGGGTTTTCGCGCTTCAGAGGAGGGCTGTGCGAGTTGTCGGAGGATTGGGCTACAGGGATGATTGCAGGGAAACCTTTAAAATGTTAAATATACTTACTCTCCCAAATCTTTATATATTGGAAAATCTATTATATGTTAAAGCCAATACGGAAAAATATCCCACAAATGCTCAGCACGGCTCTCATGACACTCGTAGGGCGGAGCACCTCAGTATCCCTATACATAGATTAGAAAGGTCTCGAGATGGACCTAGATACTGTGGTGTGAAATTTTACAATAAACTCCCGAATGGGTATAAACTATTGTCCGATAAGGTGTTTAAAGGCAGGGTTCGTGGCTGGTTACTTGAAAATCCACTGTATGACACGACGGAGTCTCTTTCAAGTGATATACATATTAATCTCACTTGATGGAAACTCCTTCTACAACAGAATGTGGGAACTGGAAACTCCCACCCTATATTTATATTACAATGTATTAACTAGAATATATAACTGTCATTGTATACCCATCTAATATGATGGTTTTAACTTTATGTCTTTTGTGTTAATTTTTAAGTTAATTGTGTTTTATATATGTATTTTATTTTATATTTTGACTTATGTACGCCACTATTTGTATGGTATTGACATCAATAAATTATTCTATTCTATAATGGCCGCAGCGTCATAGAATTGAGCCATTAAAAAATTATCATAAATCATTTTTTTCAAATGGAAACCCACTTTTTTTATTTCACTAGTGAAAAGGCTTTTCAATTCGTTACTTTTTAACTATACATGTTCCTATACCTAAAATAAATCGTTTTTGAGTTATTTAAGATTTAGTTTTAAAGCGTATATTTTTCTTGATTTTAACCAGAAGCCTATGACTTTAAACGTCAAGTGATATAAAACAATAGATCTGGCCATGTCATATTGTGACGCTTTGTTCAAAATGCAGCATCATTTTCGAGCCAACTTTGCGCTGTTTTTTTTTTCGATCATACAATCATACGGAATATTATTAATAATATCTACTATTAGATATCACTAAAGAGCGGAAATACCAGATATATTTTTATAAATACACTTTTTAAACCCTTAAGCAGGCAGTATTTATTCTATAGGAAATTCAAACAATTCGTTTTCTGACAGATGGATATAAATTGACTGACCATTTGACACTTAATGTCAAAGGATATATATACTCTGTTTTTTTTTTCTCAGGTAAGATTTCGACAGACGATGACAGAAGAAAAGCAGATGACGTCCCATACCAATCTATTTATTTTACTAAAAAAAGTTTCTAATAATTTTTAAGTTAACTATGGATGGGTTTAAATATAAATTCGTCATGCGTCGTCACTTGTTGTTTTTAACTAGTTTTATTGGTTTATTTCAAAAATGACAGATCGTATTTCAATTTTATTGGTTTGACGGAACGATAAACGACAAACGGACGCCGATGCGTATGAACTCGCCTTTAGATTTTTGACGTTTGTCAAAGTCTTGCCAAATTATAGGTTATAATTTTGTGACAACTTTTGTCAAATACCCTGCGTTTTGGAAGATGATGCATTTTGATTCGTGTTATTACGTGTGTTTTGTGTCTTTTGAAGTCAAGATCAAGAAGGTTGGAGGAAAAATCGAGTGAAAATTAACTGTAGAACCCAGAGCACAGTTTATGGTTAATACTCGCTGCTCAGGCAGAAAGTCTTATACAGATACACCAATAAAGTTACTATCAATAAAGTTCGTATACTATCTCGTCGTAGATAATAGCATCTCGAATATGGTAGAAGGACCATACTAAACACATACTAAAAACTAGAGTAGCTGTAAAATATCGACATCACATGATAGATAAATAATGGATTTTAGTACTGCAGAAAAATAATGTCAAAAGGTACTGATTTAAAAAAATTAAGATTAAAGTTAATTAATCAACCTGTGAGGTATAATATTTGGTAAGTGTTATTATTAATAAAATAGTTTGTTTTATTTATGTTGTTTTATTTATTCCTGCGGAATATTACAAATTTGTATTTGTACATAAGTTATATTGATAAATATAATCATAAATGCGGGAAGTTTCATAAAGCTTGAAAGTAAGAAATAGTTCTTTTTTATATTTTTTGGTATTTGGTGTCTTGTTTTTGTTTGTTTTGTATTAACACATACCGTTTTTTATTAAATAAAATAACTCGATTACATTTTTTCAGTTTTATACAGTTTTTCTCACAATATTTTGAAGTTACTTGTCAGTGAAATTTTAAATACATATATTAATTTCCTGCTATGAGATCCAGTTGTACCAACTTATTTCTTTGTAAAATAAAATAAACTACTTTGAAATTAAAATGACAGACACATCTATCACTGTCAAGGATCTTCTCGTTGGACAGACTATATATACATAATATACGTTTTCAAACTCAATCGTAAATAACTTAAAGACGATTTATTTTAGGTATAGGAACATGTATAGTTAAAAAGTAAGGAATTGAAAAACCGTTTCACTAGTGAAATAAAAAAAAGTGGGTTTCCATTGGAAAAAAATGATTTATGATAATTTTTCAATTGCTCAATTCCATGACAGTTACCGCCATTATTATATGATATTTCAACAATTTAATTTTTGAAATAGATAGCCACATGTCTTCTCTTTATGTCGCAGTGGCTGTAGTAATCCCTAAATTTGATTTTTAGGCTATACAAATTTTTTTGACAGGTAGTTTTTTCGTCTAAAAATTTTAAATAATTTTTTTCTCAAAAACGGTTAATGCGCCCCAAAAATTTTGCGCTGGATGTATACCATGATAGTAAGACCCATGATTACATATGGAGCAGTTGCTTGGTATACAAAACTAGACCAACGTACAGCAAGGCAAAACCTGTGCAAAGTACAGAGACTGGCATGTATCTGTATCACAGGTGCCATGAGAACATGTCCAACAGCAGCAATGGAGGTCATTTTAGACCTAACACCACTGCACATTGTCGTCGGTAGTTATGCCAATGCGACAATGATTAGAATGGTCATAGACGGAAACAGTACTGGGAGAATTTTTAGGTCAGAGGCTTGGAACACCCTCAAAAAGAAAATTCCACTTCTCCAACTCCCAGTGGATGACATACCAAGAATTTACAACTTTGAGAAACACCTCACTGTAGTATTGAGTAATAAAAAGGATTGGAAGGAAGAAACGTTTACTCAGCATATAAAAGACCATACCATACCGTGGTATACTGATGCTTCTAAAACCAAAGCAGGGACAGGGATAGGAGTATTTGGGCCGAAAACCAAATACTCCGAACCAATGGGCACCTACCCCAGTATCCTTCAGGCAGAAATTTACGCTATCGAAAGATGTGTACAATTTATCTTAGATAGGAACTATCGAAAACAGGAAATTCCCATCCTATCCGATAGTCATGCAGCACTAAACGCGCTCAACTCAGTAACCATCAATTCGAAGTTGGTCAAAGAATGCCTAGAGAAGCTCAACAAGTTGGGCAAAGAAAATAAAGTCCTCCTACTCTGGGTGCCTGCTCACCAAGGGATAGAAGGCAATGAAAAAGCAAATGATCTAGCTAGGAAAGGAGTGAACACTCCACTAACTGGACCAGAACCGTTCTGTTTTCCAAGCGGAAACCAGCTGAAAGCGGAACTGAAGAATCTGCAAGACTCCAACCGCAACTTGGAAAGGGTGTCCTCCAACGGTCTAAGACACTCGAAAAAGTTCCTCAGAACCTACGACCGAGAAAAATCAAAGGTTTTCCTTGATTTAAGTAAAAACAATCTTCGGATTGTCACGGGGTTCCTAACAGGACACTGTCTCCTCAACGAACACCTCAGTAGGCTGAAGCTGAGAAACAACGGCGAATGCAGATTCTGTGGGGAATATGGGGAAACACCAGAACACCTCATCACTGAGTGCGCCGAGACGACGACCATTAGTGCCATGAACTTTGGTACGGCTGATGTCAAGGATGGAGAGCTGGCCTCTATGGAGCCGTCTCAGATACTGGCTTTTGTTAAAGCCTTGAGACTGTATGATGAGTTATAACTGGTTATAGCTCAAGAAAGGGGAACACACAATAGATCTGTAAGGTCGCGGTGACTAACTCCCCTCCTAAACATTCTACATTCTACATTCTACCGCCATTATTATATGATATTTCAACAATTTAATTTTTGAAATAGATAGCCACATGTCTTCTCTTTATGTCACAGTGACTGTGGTAATCAGTAAATTTGTTGTTTAGGCTATACAGATTTTTTTGACAGGTATTTTTTTTGTTCAAAAATTTTAAATAATTTTTTTCTCAAAAACGGTTAATGTTAGATATAGAGTGTCAATCAATATTCATAGAAGTTTACAGAAAATTTAAGTATGTAATAAAAAATGGGGGCATTCTTTTTAAAATACGAAAGTTGCTGTCAACTTCCGGTATTCCCAGAAGTGCCGCCATATTGAAAATATTTTTAATCGA
The DNA here is from genome assembly GCF_002938485.1 of Sitophilus oryzae. NCBI lineage: Eukaryota > Metazoa > Arthropoda > Insecta > Coleoptera > Curculionidae > Sitophilus > Sitophilus oryzae. The sequence continues at coordinate 5,740,661 of NW_022146304.1, read as the reverse complement.
TAGATCTCGTTGTAAAACAATGATGTGCAAAATATCTCCGATCTAGATATTGTGATTCTCTAGAAACTTCTAATGCACGCTCAGGCTGGAACACCCTGTATATTCGGGAATACTGAAACAACACATTTCGAATATGTTTTTTTAAACCAGTTTACAACAAAAACTACGGCTTAATTTTGCTACTTGCTTAGATAGCAACAAAGCCGGGTAAAATTTATTTTTATTTCCCAGCTAAGCGTGCGTAATCCAAAACCGACAAATCCTCCTAAAAACAACAATGGACGGGCACTGTTTCCGTCCACGTTCCTCGTATTACCAATTAAAGTTTTATTTTGTAGCGGCGAAAACAATAAAAAAAATTTTAATATAGACAGAGCTCGTTAAAAGTTGCGAATATTCCGTTTGCAGCTTTTCAAAATATTTATTTTTTGACTTTAATTAAAATAAAATTTAATGTACACAGGCAGACTTGTTTTTGATAAACAAGTTTACTAAATAAAATGTATCAGGCTTGTATTTATATACATCTGTTCGAGTATCTGTTCTACCTAATGATGGAATTATTTCAAAATTTCAAAATAATATAAAACAAAAATATGAAATGCTATTTTCCTTTTTTTTTAATATTTTATCAATTTTTATTTTAATATACTATATGCTACATCTAAATCAACAAAAAGAAAGCTGTTGGGATCTCGGAACAATGATTGAAGAAATAAGAAGATGCGCAACCTTATGGCCGATTTGGTGGCACAAAACCTGTCCGAGATGTAGCTAGCGTTCCGTCAGCCTGTCCGAGATTTAGTTTAGCTCTGCGCCGCTGCGCGCTGATAGTCGTTTACAGCGCAGCGGATCAAGAATACTGTACCGTAGTTCCGCTTTCAGTCGACAGAGTGAGTGGTTGCCGGAGACAGTGTTGCCAGAACTGCTGAAGTCCGTAGATTTACGGATTTTGGGTACAGTAAGTTAATAATACGGATTTTCTATCATTAAACAATTTAATATAATATTATATGATCAAATCAAGAACGGCCTCAGAGTTGGCTTGGAAATGAAGATCGCTGTTATCTCATAATATGTAAAATATTATGGTAAATGTCTATAATCGTTATTTCCAAGCCAACTAAACGACTTTTTACGACCATACGACATATTCAGTACATATAAAAGAATTTGTACTTTTGTTGTTTATTCTATGTTTAACACGAATAAATTTTCAATACATAAACTGGAATTCTTAATCTAAAGATATTTTCGTGAAACGTATTACAGATATTACACATTTTAATATGGCAACACGGTCGCTTTCAGTTCCACACCGTCTCCGATATGCCTTCGCTAGCCGAATTAGAGAAAATGAGTGTTTTATGCGTTGGCCTCAGAACGAGTGGTGGCTCTAATGTACAGCACTTGAGACGTAAGGGGAAATCAAGTCAGCCTTGTCACGAATTCGCCCATTAGATTGCGTATCTTCCCAATTCTTTCAATCAACTTTATTAGTGAGTCTAATCTGTTCACTCATTGAACGTATCTTTGTCATTTCCGGATATATGACGGAAAAACTGAAATTTCCTGTTTTCGTTTTAATTTTTTTACGAGTTTACTTTTCTAGATCCTTAAAATATTAACTTACGTTACGTAAAATTTATAATATTCTAGAAGAAGGTTTGGCTAAATGTCTACTTCATTTTCCAGGAAAATACTGACAATATTCGTCTTCTTAATGCTGCCATGGTTAATGGATACTCCATCGTGACATACCAAAGACCGCTGAAGGCGTCGGACAAATACGACTTGCCCATCTATAATAACAAATCACAGGCTATCATTTGGGCAGTGGGTCCCTTAAACCAGAGAAATGAAGTGTCTTTCCACAGTCACTACCTTAAAAGTATGTATAAAACTTATTGTATTAAATTAAGCTAACTTGATTATCTGTAAAACAAGCTTTTTTAAAACTACTAATTGCATCTCAATACGATTCAGTTCATTCATTATTCATTTTACATTAGTCAGTATTAAAAAATAATAACATTTATATACGTATCATATATTTATAAAAGTGGCTCACCTCCAAACTTTTTTTAGATAAAAACGAGATTTGGTATGACATAATATTTGACATAATTTTTTTTTATTTTTGGCATTGATTGACGTATTCAGTTGTTTTCGGTCACTTCCTGTTTCACCGGAAATGTCTACATTTTTTGATTTTTAAATGGCATCCTCGGTATTTTTTTTACTTTATTCCATAGTATATATAACTTTTCATATTTTCGCTTAAAAAAATTGTATTTTAAATTTGAATCTAGAGTGCCATGGCTGTGTTAAAAACACTAATTTTTAATCAAGCAGCTTTAGAAAAATAGATTTGATCGTCTAATGTTTTTAGTGTCTTGGCCTGTCAGGTTAAAAGAAGCTCAAATCGTATTTTTAATTATATCTCAATTTTTTCAAATGGAATGAGGGTGGTTCGTTAGCATATTTGGAAAAATAATTTTTGTACGAATAATTTGGTACCACACACTTGGTATTTCGAGTCAAATTGTCATTATGAACAGCATGTTACAATTTCAAATAAACGATATGCGAAAATGTCAAAAGTTGACATATGACGAATAAAGTTAAAAAAATACCGAGTGTGCCATTTAAAAATCAAAAGTTTCAATCCAAATCTTGTTTTTTTATGTGAAAAAATAAAAATGTATATGAGTGAGCCACTTTTGAGACGCACTGTATGGTAACTAAAACAGAATATTGATTTCAGCTGATAGCTTTATCGACTTCGGCAGACCAGCCAAATGGAACTGTCCCACTCCAGAAGCCGATCCACCAGCATCCCCACAAACCATAGCTTCTGCCAAAAAACATCAAGCTTCGGAGAACAGTGAAGAAGAATATCCTCAACCTCCTGAGGTTGAGCCATCTACTACAACTACTGCAGCTCCTAGAAGATCCAGCGATAGAAGACGAGGAGGTGGTAGACCTAGAAGACCGGTTGCTGCAGCAGCTACCGAGATCGTAGAAGAAGGTATAGTATTTCCAAAGTCATTTGGACTGGTTTCAAGCTATTAATTTCGGCACTGCATTTTTCTCAAACCAATCCATGTAACTTTGTTAATATTTTAATTGGTTCATCTTATATTTAATCTAATCAAATGTATAATCAACCAGAGATATCACAAAATAGAAGAATTCTGTATAATATTGTATTCCTCAAACAACTGTTATTTCTGTTACTATTTTAGTTCAGCCGACTAGGAAAGAACCAACAAGGACGAGAGGCAATAATCGCGTATCACAGAGAGGTGTACCTTCACCCACCCCAGTCGAAAACCGAGACGCCTGGGAAATTCCGCCCATTCAGTGCAACGAGCCTGATGATGGAGTATTCTACGCCCAAATGGGACCTACCGGAGGCAAAAGTGGCTATCCGGCTATCACAGGTTTGTAGTTTTGCTCAGTATGGCTGAATGTAATTCATCGAAGCAATGAAAATTCGCAATTTTTAATACTTTTTAACAATAAATGGTACCATACGATTGAAAAAACGGCGTCAAAGAAGGCTGATTAACAATAAAACTCTACGGGTCAGCTAGTAATATTTATTTCTTAATGTTAGTAATAAGAGAATGTCGGATACTCCAAGGCATAAATGGAATATTTTTATACCTTTTTATCAAAACATATTCACAAAAATAAACTGAATTGACTCCAAACTGTTCAAAGTAATTAATTTATTTCAGGACACGTGGGTTGGGGTATTTCCTGGTACATAAATGGCTTATTAATTCCTGTTATCAATGTTGTCAGAGGGAAAACCTACACGTTCGTCACCGAGGGTGGAGACAACCCTGAAATTTCCGCTAAGTATCATCCATTCTACATAACCGATGATCCTATTGGTGGATACGTCTACAAAACACCAGAAGAGAAGAAGGTAAGTTAATATGACAGAAAATTAATTAACTAGAGTGATACCTGCTATAAAATTGACAATATTTAAATACTCGCTGAGAAAAATTTGCCAACAAATCGATAAAAATTTCAAATAATAGAAAACTTCAATAATAGAGAATACAGAATGAAAAGAAAATTGTTGGAAGCATTCATACAGGGCGAGTCTTAAATAAGTGCAAATATTTTCAGAGGTGGTAAGATCTCCATAAAAGAAACATATTTCCTCTTTACCGTTTTTCAACCACTGGATCTTTTCTGGGGTTTCTTTCTTGTAAATTTAATCTACTACCTATATGTTGTCATTTGTTGGAAATTATTTTCAAGTTTGTAGAACGGCCACTGGAGGGCGCAACTGTTATAAAAAATAAGAAAACGGAGTTTTTACACAATTTTGCCTAGATAACGGGTACTATAAATAATAACTTCATAATCTTCAGTTAATTTTGAATATTTTTTGTTGGAACCATTTTCCCCTACCTACCAAAATAAAGTGGTGGGGGAAGGTTAGATTTGTCTTAAGTTAAATATTAATAACTCCGGACTCTGGATGAACGGAATCCAACAAACGGAGGATCGTTTAAAAGAGCGTTTTTTACTCTATATTATACCGTATAAACAATACTAATAAGCTTTTGAATGTCCACGCTAGGGGACGCTGTCTTAAATTTAATAAACATTGCCCAATTTTTCAAAAAAATTAAATGCGATAGTATATGTAATTTTAGCTGATAGTAAAGAGCAATAAAGGCTTAAAAAGTCAGCGAAACCGCATCTTGATATCCCCTTTCAAACCGAAGATATTAGCAAAATTATAATAAATACGAAAAAATAAGCCCTAATTACCGTATTTTTATAACAAGGTTACAGTAGCCCTCTTGTTTAGGACCATTCTAATAAAAAATAAGATAGAAACGATTAGTTTATTCTAAAATCGACAATATATCAAAATACCAGATGTATTAATATCTAATAATTATGGCATATGGCATTGAAAAAGAAACGACGCCTCAGTGATATCATGGTAGGCTTTGGAAGAGTTGCTTTTGTCGTAATAGTATAAACGTCAAAGTGTTAGATAGTTTAGATCATGCCCTAGACACTCAATGGTAATTTTATAGAACTACAAATTTAGTTTCTTCCGCATGGCCAGACGGCGCAAAAGACATTAAAGCACAGGTTTCTAATTTATATTATGAAGATGACATGACAGTCTCTATGTTAAGTACTGTCTATGGTCTAGTTTTTGTCTTGTTGACAAAATGTTGGTGATCCGTCAAGTTATTTTTAAATCATTATTTAAATAATTATTAATTCAGATATTCCTGATTTGTCGGAAAGTTCAGTGGTTTGTGTTTATAGTTTGTTTTTATTAGTTTGTGCATTCTGATACTTACAGTCGATCATCATTTTCGTGTTAGATACTAAACTTTTTTATTAAAGTCATTTTGACATTTTAGAACTAATAATTTATAAACCAAATAAAAAAATAGTTTAATCGTAAATAAGTAAGTACATAGTTGGCAATATATAGTATTTTTAGTAACAGTTAATTAGTAGTCTATAATATTTTTATTATATTATAATTTAGTTGTAAAATTAAAAAAATAGGCGCTATGTGATCTATTGTTGGTGTTTAAAATGTATGTATTTATAATTTTAATTTTGTTGTAATTATGTTACACTTCTAATGATCTAATAAAACATAAAATTGGGGGCAGTAAAAAAGTATATTTATTATTTTATATTTTACAAGGAATAATTTTGCCACAGATTTTGCGCTTGAATAACGTTACCGTTTTAATTAGCGTTAATAAGTAACGGAACGCTAAAATTATGTTATGCCAAAACTCTCCATTAGTTTCTTCCGGATCACCAGGTGGCTCTAAATGACGGACCCATTTGTTTTATATCAGTGTCCAATCTATCTCTAGTACGTGACATTAGTCTATGGTTTAGATCAACATTTTGATAGTCTTAGCAACGTTTTTTCTCTTTTGAAGAAAGGCATTTTTAGAGAAGCAATCAAAAGATAAAAAACTCTGCTGAGAAAGAAATGTTGATATCATATTTTGATGGTTATAAACGTCATTTAAAACCAACTTTTAATTTTTTTAAACTTTATAAACCTTTAAAAGCAACTTTTTTCCAAAGCCTAGTATGAATTCACTGAGGTGTAATTACTTGTTCACTGTCTTGATATCTTAATTATTGAATATTAATACACCTAGTATTATAGTATTCTGATACATTGTCGATTATTTTAATAAAATAATCCTATTTTATTATTAGAATGGTCATAATCAAGAGGGCTAGTGATACCGTGTTAGAAAAATAAGGTAATTAAGGGCTTATTTTTTCGTATTTATTAAAATTTTGCTAATAACTTTGGTTTGAAAAAAGATATGAAGATGCGGTTTTCACAGACTTTTTAAGCTTTTATTACCCTTTAGTAAAAGCTAAAATTACATATACTATCGTATTTTTTTTTTTTTGAAAAAACGCGAAAAAATATTTGTGAACAGCGCCCCCTAGCGTCTACGTTCAAAAGCTTAAAACAAGCCCCCGTTTTTGGATTCCGATCATCCAGTCCGGAGTTATTAATATTTAAATAAAAGCAGATCTAACCTCCTACCATTTTATTTTGGCAGATAGGGGAAAATGGTTTGAACGAAAATTTTAAAAATTTACTGAAGATTATGAAGCTATTATTTATAGTACCTCTTATCTAGGCAAAATTTTGTAAAAATTAAATTTTCTTATTTTTTATAGCAGTTGCGCCCTCTAGCGGCCGTTCTACAAACTTGAAAATAATTTCCAACAATTTCGCATAGCCTCTTTAGTTACAAATACTTTTTTCCGGAGGCTCTACGGCTAATACTTTCCGAGATACAGCCGAGAGCTATTCTTGGTGGGAAACCCTGTACATGCAATTAGTCTTTAATTTATATTTATAACATGTCAACTATTTATTTTAGAATGTGACAGTATTTGCCGGAGTCGAACAGGCCAAAGACGGTAGTCTACAACCAACAGGAACGGGTAGGTTGTGTCATTGGTCTGGAGATCAAGATGCCGACGAATTCCAATCGTTCGGTGCCTACCAGAGAACGTTACAGCTTAAATGCGACAAAGGGGAACCAGGATTCATCCAGTGGACTCCGGACAAGAATACCCCAGACACTGTCTACTATCAGGTAAGACACTTAGAAATTAAATGTTTGCTTTTTTATCCTTTACAACCAAAAAAAGAACCACTCAGAAATGCGATTATCAGTACAATTAAGGCATCAAGTTGAAAAAAAAATGGCCTAATGACACATATTGATAGTGGACCCTAAACTCTACATAATCATAATCCCAAACTGCAGTAAAAGTCACCTATTCCTATATAAAATTCACTACAAATTACGTTACTGCAGCAAAATCCATCTTATCCACTTATATTTGGTTTTTATTGTCATTATTGTTACAAATCTCGCATTTTTTCACAAACTTTTTACACAACTATAATTTTACTACTGACGTCTTTTAAAATCCTTACTTAATTTTAATAAAACAGTATATTTAATAAATCAAGATAGGATGCAAATACCGTATGATCGAAAAAAAACGGCGTCCAGTTGGCTAGGAAATGACGATCGATGACATTTCCCATAAAAATTTACATATAAAATGAGAGCTTCCTTCATTTCATAGCCAATATTCATCATACTGCAGCAAAACCCGCCTTATCCGAATTATTTTTGGGTTTTTTCTGTTTAAAAATTAAATATTAATAATTTTTATTTCTTGAAAAACGAGATACAAAGCAATGATTTCACTCAATGGACACGTTTTTTGTAAATTAACGCTTCAAACATTTGTTAAAACAGTTTTTGCTTATTATCTCGAAACAACGTTTGTGGGATAGGAAGGGTTTTGCAACTTGACGCTTCAAATTTAATACTTGGCTTTTATTTTTACAAGCTTTTACATAATTTAACTTGCCGTTGCCGTATTAACTTGCCTTAATAAATGTATGTTAGTGTCGAGTCCAGTGAACTATCCAGACACTGTAATGCTGCTTGATTATCGGATAAGTTGGCTATTTCTTGTTTCCGATAGTTCCTATTTAAGATAAGTTATACGCATCTTTCGATAGCATAGATTTTTGCCTGGAGGGTGCTGGGGTAGGTGCCCATCATTGGTTCGGAGTATTTAGTTTTTGGCCTAACTACTCCTATCCCTGTTCCTATACTTTGGATTTGGAAGCATCAGTATATCACATTATGGTATGGTCATTTACCTCAGCAAACGTTTCTCCGCATTCAAACTATTCTCGCAAACGATCCGCATTCAAACAATGTTGAACATCGACAAAACTAAAATCATGTGCGCTCCCCCTAAAGATCATAATAATGCTATAAAAATCGGAGAACTACTGGAATATGTAGCGGAATTCAATAAGCGGTTGCGGTGGGGGCGGACCGCCCCTGGCGGTGACCCTCCAAGTACCTGCGGGGCGACAAAGAATTGTTATTAAAGCAGCGCACAGTGGTACCCAGATAGGTCATTACTTAGAAATATTAATTTCAAAATGTTTGCATGAAACTATTGCTAATACTTTTCTTATATTCCTCTATAAACGATACATAATAAATAAAAAAATCAAGTAAGCCTAGTGTAGCGCTTTTTTTGTCAGAAATGTCACATTTTTGCTACTGCTATCAAGCTGACATTAACAGTTTTCAGATAACGCCAATTAATTACTTACTTTATTAAAATTGATAAAAGCTGTTGCCTTTTCTGTAATGGACGTTCGAAAAGAAGGTAAAAAGAACTGTTTTTTCTTGTTTGTACTTAATTAAACCTAAGTAATATTAGTTTATGGCAATTTATTTGAAGGCAACAAAAATAGTATTTTTATATTTTTGCTTGTCACTCTTTAAGACTTTTAACTACTTTCCCTTTCAAATCCTCTTAAACGGCATGATAATACTTGTTGCTTAAAGAATATTGCATATAAATTAATTGCCACTGGCTGCCGCGAATTGCCGCCGGATCTTATACCGGGTGGTTATAGATTGACTTTTTGTCTTAAAATAAAAGTAACTTATTTTTTCCTCTTCGTGTCAACTTATTTCGTGGACACACTATCAAGTGACAACAAAATTGTATTTATAAAATGAAACAACTGTCTCTTTTATTTTTTCAACATTTAAAATAAATTTGACCTCTTCAATCTGTATACCTTTCCGAATAGTTAGAACATAAAATGCAAATTACACGAACTGGGCCCAATTTTTTTAATACATATTACATTAAGTTTTTTATATACATTTATTTAGCATTTGTTATCAATTTCTATTAAAAAAGGTGCAGTCAAGCTATATCTAGATATCTAACAGTTATGACCGCGCAGCTAATTAAGGGGAACCACTGTGCGGCGGACGGATTCTGTAGGGGCGGCAAACCTCTCTCCTAGAGGCTCTCCGCCCCGGACGCCCCTAACCCACGCTACGCCACTGTTTCTCTGAAAGAAAACGCCTTGCGTAACCATCTTCTGATGCGTGTCAAGTTCTCGTCAGCGACTAATGACAGTAAGTAAGTAAGCAAACGTTCCTCTCTTCCAATCCTTTGTTTACAAATTTTATTGCTCAATACTACAGTGAGGTATTTTTCATACAGTGAGGTATTTCTCAAAGTTGTCATTCTTATTCTTGGTATGTCATCTACTGGGAGTTGGAGAACCGGAATTTTTTGATGCCGGTGGTCCAAGCTCCTGAGCTGACAATTCTGCCAGTCCAAAAAGATTTTTCATTCACTATTTTTAAGCGTTTAAGAGTGTATTTCGCTGTACTGTTCGGATCACTCTCAAGGGTCGGATAAAGCCGGGTGTGTGGCCGAAAGAAATACATATCACATTTCAGAAGCCCAGGGCCGTATCTGGGGGGGTGTTTTGGGGGTTCAAACCCCCCCCCCGAAATTATGGCCGAAAATTTTTAAAAAGTAATGATCATTAAGTAAGTAAGTAAGAACGAAACAAAAAAGAAGAAGAAGATGGATGAATATCAATGACTAAAGAATACCAGGACATGTAACGTCCATATACGGGCTGCAGTAGAATTTGTGACCTTAGACGCCAACTTTTTAGACATAACGACATCATCAGCTGGTCATCAGCGACAATTTTAGCGATTTTTAATTGTTGGTTGTGTGTAGTGAACTTTGTATAAACTTTATTACAATGGAATTTGTTCAGCTTTCAAGTGTAAAAGGCGCAATGATAAGAAAGAGCCAGAAGTTACGTTTTATAGGAAATGAACAGTTCCCTACACCTTTTTAGATTTTTTTTATTGAATTCGATAATTATTTTTCTGATATTATATGTACTTGATATGTACTATACGTCGATACTAGTTATGTACCTTTTGTCAACATTTTAATGCGTTTTTTGCGTAATTAATTAGTATGATACTACCCGATACACCATAGGCGTAGTGAAAACATATAATATCAAAAATATAAATATCCCTTCAAGCGGCAATGTTAAGTAAAATATGTGCCACGGCACTGTTTGGAAGAATGGTCACAGTTTGGTCTCGGGTGCTATTTGTCCTTGTATTCTTTAGTCATTAATGAATATACATTATACACCCTAACCTCACTTTTCCACTTTGAAAGCAAATGTCATTTTCGACTTTCGACTTTCAACATTCAAGTGTTTAAAACAACAAAAGTTTGACAAGGACAAGATTTTGAATGTTGTGTGTTTTGCAGGTTATTAACGTGATTAACGTTTGTTATTGTTTTGCTATTAGACAAAAGAATTCTTGAACTATGACACTTTAGCGGCAGAACTAGACTTGTGGCGGCAAAATGGAAGCAGCTACCTGCAGTCGACCGACCTAAAAACGCCATCGAAACGATAATCGGAGTGTAACCAGTGTATATTTCCAAATATATACATTTTATTAATGATCCTAGCAACTCTACCAGTGTCAACTGCTACACCAGAAAGGTCTTTTTCAACCCTAATGCCGCAACCGCACATGCGGTATTCGGCGATCTCCGATCGGGGCTTCGCCGATTTCCTATGTGTGTGGATGAGGAAGTCGGAGTTCGGCGACTCGAGCGGCGACGAGAACGAGCGCTCGTCTCTATATTGTTGCTATCAGAGCCCGCATGTGTGGATGGAAAGGCGAAGTCCGATCACGAGCGTTCGGTAGTTGACGAGCGCTCGGAGTTCGCTAAATGCCGCATGTGCATAAATTAATTATGTGGCATAAGACGATTGAAGGACTTTCTACGTAACTCTACAGGTCAGGAGCGATTGACAGGACTTGCCCTATTAAGCGTACATAGAGAAATAAATATCGATATCGAAGAGGTAGTCAATCGTTTTTCCAGGGAAAAGACCAGTTTATCCTTTAAAATTAATTTTTACCTGTTACTCTTTTAAAATTTTATTTTCAATTAAGATTTGAGTGTAACCCAAAGCGATTTTTTTATTATGCTTTTTTCGTAGCAGTTTTTGTACCCCCCTCCAAGCCAAACCCCCGAAATTTTGGTCTAGATACGGCCCTGCAGAAGCCTTAGCCCGATCCGGTCGTGTTAAGAAGCCACACCCAAAATTCCAAACACACGTGCTTTGATTAAGGTTTGCAGAGCTTCAGCATTTGCCATGAATTTTAAATTATGTCTTTATTTTCGAGAAAATTTAGTCCAAATATAAGGAATATTTTGTTGATGTTTGACCATCAAAATCTTTAAAATAAAGAAGTTTAAAAATGTGCTACAATACGAATATAGTAAAATCCTTTATCTTAAATTTCCTTCTTCATTTGTGTAAAAATACCTGGCCAGTTTTACATAAAACGTTAAATGCTGAACGCTTATTTTGCTACTTTTTCGGACTAGTGAAATGGCAAAAATCAATAAAATAAAGGTGTTATAATATTCCCAAGAAAAGACTATTGTCATAAACAGTTCTATCTGCATTTTTGAAACATAAAAGTTCAACTTACCGGCACAACAAGGAACAAGCGCATATTTAGAGTTCTCAAAAGAAACTTTTTCTAATAAAAATGAACGCTACTAAAAGGCCAAACAAGGAGGAGAACATAGACGGAATTTTTAATGAAACTATTTCATAATTACATATTTAAAGCGTCGGCGAACTTTTTAGAACTATGTGTAACACGTAAAGTTGAAAAATAATTAAAAGTTTTTCCAAGTTAAACTAAATTCTACTGGCGCATATTATGAATTATTTAGATGTTTGAAAAGCCACGGTGCCACGTAAACAGCGGCCGGAGAGGGATTTGTAATGTACAGGGTGAAACTTTTTTATGAAATACTCGAGGAACAGTATACCAAATATAGTGCAATTTTTCAATAAAGTTCAAACAGCAACCAAGAGCGCTGGTGTCGTCATGACAATTTTCTAGTGACAGTAACTATTTTCAAAATTGAAATTAGTTTATGGACTTTATTTAAATTCATAGCAGTTTACTTTTCTTTAATTCACCTAAAATAGTTTAATAAATAAATAATATTTATTAAATATGTATTTATTATTTTATCAAGAACAACGAGAAGAACTGGCCCATATAACACACAATATCCGCAGGATATTCATAGAATGTCGGAATGTCCCATTATAAGATCATCTTATAAAGACATCAGAATCTATAGGATATCCTCCAGACATCCTGAAATCCTGTAGATGTCTCAGAATAGAATATCCTATGGATATCTCTGTCGTATATCTAATGTACATCCAGCTGAGATATCCAAACATGCTCATGATAATAAAATATCCTAACGATATCGTCTAGATATTTAGGAAAAATAAATAATGTATTACTTTTTATATTACATAAAATGCAATAAACCATACAGACAGATATATATTACGTCAAGGCGACAAAATATCCTGCTGGTATCTTCTGGATAGTCTGGATATTTATGAGCTTGGCCACTCCCAGTAATAGAGAGAATTTAAAACGTCCGCGCAAAAAATTTCCCACATTCCATCTCGACAGTTGTTTGTTTTTGCATCGTGTATTATTCAGTTCTTTGATTTAGTGAAATTCGAGGTAAATTCGATCGTTTGTCGATATTGAATGGGCTTAAAAATGACTGAAACTAACAAAACTGGTTGAGTTTGACTTAGTTTTTTATTATACTCATAGTTCTAGCCTTGTTCTAGCAGAAATTCTATCCTAATCCTAACCTCAACTAATGTCGAAAAACGACGAACGACTCAGGGTCTCACATGGGTCTCACAATGAAAAATTTATGACAAAATTATAGGTGAAAATGTGTTGAAATGCGCTTGTTCTTGATCTTTAAACCCATTTTCGTGTTTGATCGATTCAAACAGAAATTCTATTTTTGTGTTTAAATTGGGAGTTTCTGGAATGTGTGGTGTTAGAAATTATACCTGTATCCCGTGTGCTAACTTTGATGTAAACTGTTGCTGCTAGACATAAACTGCTAGACTCCATAAAGGGTAGTACCGTATGATCGAAAAAAAACGGCGTCCAGTTGGCTTGGAAATGACGATCGATGACATTTCCCATATAAAATGACAGCGATCTTCATTTCATAGCCATCGCTGACGCCGTTTTTATTCGATCATACGGTATAATCTGGTATAATACCATACGATCGAAAAAAACGGCGTCAGAGGTGGCTTGGAAATGAAGATTGCTGTTATTTTGTATGTAAAATTATATGGGGAATGTCATCGATCGTAATTTTCAAGCCAATTGAACGCCGTTTTTTTTCGATGGTACAGTATAAATTAAAAGCTCTTAACTCATACAAATAAACTTCTGAATTTTGACGCAAAATTCATTGACCTAATATGTAGGTATATTTTAGAGCTGTTAATAAAAATATCCAATGAATAACGTCAAAATGTGGCTAAATAAAACTAAATCGCGAACGTTTTTACTATAAACTAAGGATGAAGTAAGTATTGTCAAATAACAGTCCTCATATAATGTCCTAAAAATATTCTATAATGCTCCCAACATCATCCTTGTATTATCCTATAAATATCCCGAATAATCGTAAAAGGCTTGCCTAGGGATGTCTTGAAGATGACTTTTTTGTCCCATCTGGATATCCCATAAATATCCTCCTCTGGTTTTTGGATATCACTAAGATATTTACTATATCCTTGGTGGATATCCTCAAGATATCTATAGGATTGTGTTGTGTTATATGGTGGTTCTTTAATTTATTTTACGATGAGTTGTAATATTTATGGCTTTTCTATAAAAGAGCCAATTACGACAAATTTATTTTCTTCACTTCCAACGACAGGTTTCTGCCTAATAGGTTTTTATAAACTACATTATACACTATACTAGCTCTGCGAAATAGGACAAGTCAAAGGAACGCTTATCAGGAAGATTCCTATTTGGATATGGAGCATAAGCCCATGAGGCCAAGAAGCAATTTTCCTCACAAAATAATATCTGATAAAATAACGAATACTTACTTATTAAACTACTGTGGGTAAATTTAAGTAAACTGCTGTAAATGTAAATAATAAAGTCCATAAACTAATGTCGAAATAAAGGAAAAAAGTTTAGATTGGAAAGTGCCCATAAGGACAATGTAAATACTACCGGATGATCGAATAAAAACGGCGTTAGCGATGGCTATGAAATGAAGATCGCTCTCATTTTATATGTTAAATTATATGGGGAATGTCAACGATGTTCATTTCCAAGCCAACTGGACGCCGTTTTTTTTTCGATCATACGGTATTTGGCGCTATTCTTAAGCGGTCCCTCTCCAAAGCTCTTCATAATTTCGGAGCGGTGCCGCTTTTACCGGAATTATGTCGGCAAATATTGTTTATTCAAGTTTATTATTTTCTTTTAATTTTTTAAATAAAATATGCAATGTGTTGCATATAAGAAACTTTATTTAATATAAGGACATAATATATGAAATACCCATGAAACATTGGAAACCGACGTTATTCCACGATCCACAATGGTTTTTGCAGCTCACAGTTCACACAGCTTTAATGCCACTTTTTCACAATTATCACGAGTTTGAGTATATAAAATTCAAATTAAACTCACAAGATAGCAATAATTACTTTGAAAATGGACGTTTCAAACACTTTTCAGTATTTTTTCAACGAAGGCAGTATAAATTTTGAAAGATTTTATAACTTTTAAAGATTCTGACTTTGACAAGAGAAAATTATTTCTGTTATGTTTCTGTTCTTGTTTACTGTTGTTCTTAGCAACCGCTATAGCAGCGCCAGATCCCGTACAACGTATGCAGTACCCCTTTGAATAAGAAGACTAAGGAAGGAGCATAATGCTATCCATGTATTCATGCATGGTGGGCGGAAAAGCCACCATAAAAGCTCTCTAGGGTGGGGATCCTTGACAGTTCTGTTTGACGATTCATTTGACACATTTGAATTTGATTTGAAATTTTGTGGATCTGTCAGTCTTTACGGAGCTTATTTTATGTTATTTATTATTTATTCTACTACTGATAGTTGTATAAAGGTAGTAAATCTAGATGGAAATTGTGGCAGAACTTAAATTAACAGTGACACTATCGCGATTTATCGAAAAAGACTCTAAAATAGTTGGTTGTGTAGCGTGCGGTAGATCTCGGCAAAAATTGAGTGAAATAATGGAACAACTTTTCGCTAGTAAGTGACTATATAATATACATACGTGTAGTAAACCGATCATTTATGAAATTCACTTAAATTAACTAAATTATATATTTTTCTTGCATTTTAGCTTTTATTTATTACTTGTCAAAAGATTAGATGTCAAAGAATTTAGATACGTTAATTTGACTTACCTGCTTCAGTAGCGTATCGGATGTTTGTGTTAATAAATACTTATTATAACTTATCTATTTTTATTAGAATTATATATTTTTATAACAATTTTAATAACTACCAACATTTATTCACAACGTAAAATAAAACAACAAATTATTGAGTCTACCCCACGTCTACCCTACATCATAGTTTTACATTTTTTAAATAAAATTAGAACGACACTGATAAACCGGAATTTAAGTCGGCCATATTTGAGGCCCATCGCGGTGTACCTAAGATTTTTGGTATGCTCCTTCCTCAAAGCAGTACCCCAAAACAATTATAAGTTTTGGCGGCAATCTAAATTTATTTCCTTTATCTATGACTAATGTCGATTTTGAAAATAGTTACTGTCAGTAGAAAATTTCCATGACGACACCAGCCATTTTGATTGCCATTTTATTTAAAAATCGCTTTTTATTCTTATGTTTAATATCACTCACTAAAGTTTGGTACACTGTTTATATACTCCCTGTATACCTTTGAAACTTATACCCCTTTACAAAAGTCTATACCTGACTCTACACGAATTTCTTGAGAGTTGCTCGTTTCCACACATACTTAAACGTCATCAAACAGATTTTTCTCTTCTATAGATGTGTGTATAGATGTCTAGATTCCAACCCTACGTTCCAAAGGCGACGAAGAAAGGCTTCCGTCTTCATTACGTAGCCGGGAATATTATGGGTTTGAAAAGGGGGAACGACTTTCCGGCGAATCTAATAACGTTTTCAATTTGTCTGTGTGTCACTTAGTTTCATTAGTTTACGGGGAAATATTTTTCCGAGAGGATTGCCGAAAGGAAAACAGCCAAACGACTTGCTGTCGTCTCGCCGCGATATTAAATTTAAAACGAATATATTTTCGGAAACGGCGGGAAATAAAAGAAGTCCTAATATATTCTAGTTTACGATATGGTATAACATTGGCAACTAGATCTAGTAAGGATTGAAGCCTATGAACTGAATTGGGTCTTCATTAAGATCATTATCCATTAACTAACAAAAACCTACGAGCATAACAGATACACTAGATTATACATAGTTTAAAGTGGAGCCCAGCTGGCAAAAGAATACTACAGAGAGACGCAATATCCCCAAAGCTGTTTACAGCAACACTAGAAGAAATCTTCCGTCAACTAGATTGGACCAACAAAGGATTAAAAATAGATGGAGACGATCTGAGAACCGTCTAAAAGATTCGCTGATGACATAGTCCTAATTGCCAATAGTCATGAAAAACTACAAACACAAATTACGAATAACCAGCAATAAAGTAGGTCTCCAAATGAATTTAGCAAAAACCAAAGTAATGCACAATGAAGTAGTAGGCAGAAAGGACATTCCCAAGCAGCATTTGGACGTCGGGACAACGTTGTGTCACGCGACCAAACGTCGGGGCGCAACGTCGGCACAACCTCGTGCCAACCCTAGTCTGCACTAGTTTGGAGAATAATTTTTGGGTCGAAACGACGTTGGATACCGACGTTGGCTAGAAGCCTAATTTAGTACAAACTGCAACGTTGTTTTAAAATCCTAATGCACAGAAATACAAAACTAATATGGCGTCTAAGTCGCGTTTTATCCTAAATTGGGATAATTATAGTAAAAATATTATTTTTATGATTTAGTTAGAGACATATGTCAGATGGCAGTGAAGGAAAACAAAACAAAAGTATTTAAATGTGGAGGATGTTTGAAGATCATAATTATTGAAACACTTTAACCGACTCTGTAACTCGTTACCCAAGGCAACAATTTAAACGCAAACAACTTTATTGATAAATGTATTGTTTCTACTTTGAAAAATACTAATGGGCCTTAAAATTAAAGAAGTTTTAAAATTTTCTTGAATTTTTTTAGTAAAATGAGAATAATTTATTCGCAGTCGAAAAAATTGGTTCCGCGTGTTTTTAGGGTCAAATATTTCAAGTTAATGTATTCAAAAGCAGGAATTGCTATTTTAGGAACGAAACATTTTCTTATTTAACAACATGGCGGCTTTCACTTTGTTGTTTTGGAGATTAAGATGGAGTAGTTCGAGTAGTCGCATACTGGACTAATAAAGTCGCAGTTCGGCCTTAACAGGTAGTATACTAGTCGCAAGATTGCCTAATAGTCATCCTAGAGTGTAGCTTGTGCCGCACTCTATAATCTAAATAAACGAGGGAGTGGATAAACTATCGGTAATATATGTCGATGTATATTTAAATTTAGTTTTATATGTACCTTTCTTATGTCCCATTTTAATTAAGTTTTTTTTTATAAAAACAAAAACAGCACTGAACTGTCTGACTGAACAGAACAATGAAGTGAAAATTTAAGATTTAAGGTTATGGTTCAATACAGTTGCAAAAAGGTAGTGACTCAACGTCTTACCAACGTAAGAATAAGGAAATCTAAACAACGTTGGAATTAGTAAAACAAACGACGTTTGCATAACGTTGGAATAGGTCCTGAAACTGACGTCGGAAAACTCTATATTGTCCAACGTTGTAACTACGTGGTCCGAATCACCTAAAGATCACTTAAGCAAAAAAGGTTACAAGACAACGTTTATTCGACGTCGCAGAAGCTTCCTACTTTGCTGTAGTACTAGTCCAACGTCGGCACAACGTTATAAAAACGTTTAAATTTATTTTAATACCCAAGGTAGGGAGCTAACTATTTTTTGTAACTAATCCAACGTTGTGTTTAGTAAACATGTGGTCGCAAGTCGTGAAAATGCTACTTGGGTTCTAATAAGTAACACAAAACTGAAAATAGTAGAAGAATACATATATTGGGGACAACTAATACACAGCTCGGGATCTCTACTACCAGAAATCTTCCAAAAAAATAAGTTAGCGTAAGAGTACTTATGGAAAAAACTCAATCATATTCAAATCTAGAATGCCACTCTACCTAAAGAAGAAAACGTTCGACTAATGTGCACCACCGGCCATGGCCTATGCATGCGAAACCAGGACACTTAAAACAGACATCATAAGGAAACTGCAGGTCGCACAATACTCAATGGAACGAAATATACTGGGAATAACCAAAAAAGACCGTAAAAGAACAGAGTGGATACGACAAAAGACCAAGGTATAGATGTCATTCACAGAGTCAAATCCCTCAAATGGCAATGGGCAAAATAGCTGGCAAGAAGGACGGACAACAGATGGACCACAAAAATTACACCATGGAGGAATTAAGAGACATAGAAGAAGACCGAACCTGAGATGAGACCACGATATTAGGAAATTAGTAGGGATAACTTGGGCCCGCATAGCCAACAATAGACAACCAATGGGCCCAACTACAAAGAGAGTATCTAAATATGTCTACACCATAATTGGAAATGGTTGAGTAAGCTGAAAATAATGATGATGATGATTTGCAAAACATTACAGATATATGGACCTGCTGATACTCGAAATTCAAATAGATATATTTAAATACCTTGTACATTTAAAATATTTTTGCATCTAATAAAAAAAACATAATTTTCAGACATTTTTGATTTTCATATTGAGTATAATTAAAGATGTAGAGAATTGTGTCTAGAATTTCAAACAACATGAAAATTATAAAATAATTTTGCATAATTTATATGTACTTGATTCTCCTTCCTTTCTTACCAAATAAATCACTAATATGTACTTAATCATCAACACAGTCACATTTATCCTTGACAAATTAAAAGTACGTTACTAATAATGAAATTTTTCATCACTTACAATGGATTACAAAGCACTACTTTAAAATTGTAATAGATATTTGTAAGTATAAGTATAATACCTAACAAGTTTTAACTCTAAAATATTTAGTGAACAAAAAATATGTTTGTGGTACTAGTACGTTGTACAATCCAATCTGTTCACGCTTAAATAACTACAACTCATGTATAAATTGTATAGATCAGGATATTAGTAGTATCTAGGCACTTGATATTAAAAAAGAGTGAAAGATCTATAAAAACGAGTTAATTGTATAAACATTCAGAAAATAAAGACAAGTGTCTTAAGTTAACGTCTCCTTTTCGCTGCTAAGGCTACTTTGGACGGGGCCTACTTTGTTTACGAGGAATGCGAACCGCGCTCCTCGGCCATATCATAGTCAATAGCCTACCGACTTGGCGACCGAATGTCTAAAACTACTCTTACGGGATATCCAATCTCATCCGGCCTCGAACCAGCGTAAATGAGCAGTATATGTCAACAAATTTTACACTGTTACCATGGAACAGCAGCACGACATAATTTACAGACGATCACCTGTCTATCCACTTGCATAATCTAATGTCGCTTAACTTCGGTTAAGCAACGGGCGAATTATCGGAAACCAGTAATAAAAGTCACAAATAACACTTTTATTTCATATTAATACATATTTTGTTAAAATTCAACCAAAACATTTTTTTAATAACCCTCTTTGTTACAGTGCTTCACCCACCGGCACCTTGGCTGGAAAATCAACGTCCTAGACACCTGCGACGAAATCGCCTCCGCCAGCGAAATAAAACCCGTAGCGGTAGTACCTCCTCCATCCTTCACATCCGACATCGAACTGGAGGCTAGCCCTTCAGTAGTCCAGGAAAAAAGGGTAATGATCCCAAACAATATTTTATCCCCTGAGCTCAAAGCCCATAAATCTCACCCTACCGTTTCAGAAAGCACTAGCCCATTAGATGATGTCACGTCGTCCTCACCCATTAGTCAAGCGGTTACTAGCGACACGAAAAGTACAAAGATACCTAAACGAAAAGTGTTTCGCTATAAACGCCCCCGTCGAGTTGTTCCTGAGGAAGCGGTGAGTTCGAAATCCCAGCCAGAATACACACCGATACGTCGAAACGTTAAAAAAGTCGATTCGGACTCGATAACTGAAGTCAAGAACGTAGAAATCTCCCCGATGCACGTGTCGCCAGTACGAGACCCAGATCATTCAGAAATCGACTTAAAATCTCTCATGAATAAAACCAAATCCCCAATAAAAAACGAAATCAAACCTGACATTGACCCAGAAGGCCAGATTGGAGTCATTGAGATCAAGGGAGAAGAAAAAATCGAGAAGAAAGAAACCCTTAGTCACACCAACCCTCCAAGAAGAAAAAAATACATAAAAGTTTTCAAAAAAACTAAAACCCAAAACGCAGACAAGATAATTCATACCAGAAGCCTACTACAGTCAGATTTTGAACCTGAAACAGCTGCAGCTGACAGAGTTGAATCATACTATCTCCCTCCAGCAGGCCAATCACACAAACCCAAAACATCTTCACCAAAGCAACCATCAAACATTGATTTCGAGACTGTAACCGCTAGTAGATCATCAGCAGCCTCCTCATCACCAAAATTAAGTGGAGGAAGTTCACCTCCAGACGTACTTGTGACGTACGATGGTAAAAGAGTCTCTGGGGCTAGTCTGACAACAAGACCGTTTCAAAAATCAACACTTTTAAGCCAAAGGGGTTCAAAAGCGGCAGAATTGATTAAAGCCAGGCCCCAATTTGTGCCTTTTAAAGGTGAATTACCACCTTTGAACCCGGATGTTTTATTTGACACCAAGCACGTGCAGCGGGATTCGAACGTAGGTGTTCTGAGCAGGGATTTGGACACGCCGCTTCCTCCACCATCTGGATCCACCAAATTAACCAGAATCAGATGAGAATGTAACGGATTGATAGTCAATATAGTTGCGTTTAAATTGTATTTGATTCACTTTCATATATTAAGATTCTAAAACTTATTATTTTTTTTACAAATTGTATATTCAGAAACTGCATGTTATTCATTTGTAAATATATTTTAATTTAATTCTGGCAAAAGGACATTCAATGTTATTTGTCGAACGTATTTTGCACTATTTTATGTGTATTCTATATACGTAGTTAAAGATAGTTAATTTGTATATTTCTTACGTTGTTTTTTATATATAAATATATTTTTTACATACAAATTATGTTTTTGCATTAAAACCAATAGCCGTAGCACCTCCGCCATCTTTCACATTCATCGTCGAACTGGAGGCTAGCCCATCAGTAGCCCAGGAAACATGGGTAGTAATCCCAAACAATATTTTTCCCCTGAGTTCAAAGCCTAGAAATCTCACCCTACCGTTTCAGAAAGCACTACCCCATTAGATGGTCACGTCGTCCTCACCCATTAGTCAAGTGGTTACTAGAGACACGAAAAGTACAAAGATACCTAAACGAAAAGTGTTTCGCTATAAACGCCCCCGTCGAATTGTTCCTGACGAAGCGGTGCGTTCCAAACACCAGCCAGAATATACACTAATACATCGAAACGTTAAAAAAGTCGATTCGGACTCGATAATCGAAGTCAAAAACGTAGAAATCTCCCCGCTGCACGTGTCGCCACTCCGTGACCCAGATCATTCAGAAATCGACTTAAAATATCTCATGAATAAAACCAAATCCCCAATAAAAAACGAAATCAAACCTGACATTGACCCATAAGGCCAGATTGGAGTCGTTGAGATCAAGGGAGAAGAAAAAATCGAGAAGAAAGAAACCCTTAGTCACATCAACCCTCCCCAAGCAGCATTTGGACGTCGGGACAACGTTGTGTCACGCGACCAAACGTCGGGGCGCAACGTCGGCACAACCTCGTGCCAACCCTAGTCTGCACTAGTTTGGAGAATAATTTTTGGGTCGAAACGACGTTGGATACCGACGTTGGCTAGAAGTAATTCTAGCCAACGTAATAATGTATAATGTATTGTAATAAATAATAAATGTATTGTTTCTACTTTGAAAAATACTAATGGGCCTTCAAATTAAAGAAGTTTTAAAAACTTTCTTGAATTTCTTTTTTTTAGTAAAATGAGAATAATTTATTCGCAGTCGAAAAAATTGTTTCCGCGTGTTTGTTAGGGTCAAATATTTCAAGTTAATGTATTCAAAAAGCAGGAATTGCTATTTTATAAACGAAACATTTTCTTATTTAACAACATGGCGGCTTTCACTTTGTTGTTTTGGAGATTAAGATGGAGTAGTTCGAGTAGTCGCATACTGGACTAATAAAGTCGCAGTTCGGCCTTAACAGGTAGTATACTAGTCGCAAGATTGCCTAATTTAGTCATCCTAGAGTCTAGCTTGTGCCGCCCTCTATAATCTAAATAAACGAGGGAGTGGATAAACTATCGGTAATATATGTCGATGTATATTTAAATTTAATTTAATATGTATCTTTCTTATGTCCCATTTTAATTAAGTTTTTTTTTATAAAAACAAAAACAGCACTGAACTGTCTGACTGAACAGAACAATGAAGTGAAAATTTAAGATTTAAGGTTATGGTTCAATACAGTTGCAAAAAGGTAGCGACTCGACGTCCTACCAACGTAAGAATAAGGAAATCTAAACAACGTTGGAATTAGTAAAACAGACTACGTTTGCATAACGTTGGAATAGGTCCTGAAACTGACGTCGGAAAACTCTATATTGTCCAACGTTGTAACTACGTTGTCCGAATCACCTAAAGATTACTTAAGCAAAAAAGGTTACAAGACAACGTTTATTCGACGTCGCAGAAGCTTCTACTTTGCTGTAGTACTAGTCCAATTTCGGCACAACGTTATAAAAACGTTTAAATTTATTTTAATACCCAAGGTAGGGAGCTAACTATTTTTTGTAACTAATCCAACGTTGTGTTTAGTAAACATGTGGTCGCAAGTCGTGAAAATGCTACTTGGGTCCAAGAAGAAAAAAATACATAAAAGTTTTCAAAAAAACTAAAACCCAAAACGCAGACAAGATAATTCACACCAGAAGCCTTGTAGAGTCAGATTTTGAACCTGAAACAGCTGCAGCTGACAGAGTTGAATCATACTACCTCCCTCCAGCAGGTCAATCACACAAACCCAAAGCATCTTCACCAAAACAACCATCAAACATTGATTTTGATACTGTAACAGCTAGTAGATCATCAGCAGCCTCCTCATCACCAAAATTAAGTGGTGGAAGTTCACCTCCTATATACGTACTTGTGACCTATGATGGTAAAAGGGTCTCTGGAGCTAGTCTGACAACAAGACCATTCCAAAAATCAACACTTTTAAGTCAAAGGGGTTCAAAGGCGGAACGTAGGTGTTCTGAGCAGGGATTTGGACACACCGCTTCCTCCACCATCTGGATCCACAAAACTAACCAGAATCAGATGAGAATGTAATGGATTGATAGACAATTAGTTGCGTTAAAAATTTATTTGATTCACTTTCTTATTTTAAAATACTAAAACTAATTGTTAATTTTTTACAAATTGTATATTCAGAAACTGCATGTTATTCATTTGTAAATATATTTTAATTTAATTCTGGCAAAAGGACATTCAATGTTATTTGTCGAACGTATTTTACACTATTTTATGTGTATTCTATATACGTAGTTAAAGATACTTAACTTGTATATTTCTTACGTTGTTTTTTATATATAAATATATTTTTTACATGTCCTGTTATGTTACACGTCCTGTTATGTTATGTTACATGTACTGCTGTCCCTGGTGATGTTCGTTAAAAAGCATTCCGCCCTTTTTGCTACGAACTCGAGTCACTATGGTCCAGATATGGAACGGATTACCAGGGGGCGGGATGATTTAAGCATACCTCTGCATAGCTCGTCTTTTTTTCGGAGGGGCCCAGGCTACAGGGCGGTCAAGGCCTTTGAAATGCTCCCAGGAAATATTAGGGCTGTAGGTAGCGATTACCACTTTAGGGGGTCGGTGTTGGAATTTTTACATACACACGGTTTTTATAGCTTTAACTTTGAATTTTAATTATGTCCTTTGTCTGAATATTGTTGAATTTTTATTATTGTTATATTTGTGTATTTATTACTATGTTTTAATGTTCTAAGATAATATACTCTGTAATGGGATAATATACTCTGTTCTGTGACGTTGCTTTGTAATCGGGAAGATCATTTTGTCGGCAATAAAGTATTTGTATTTGTATTTGTACATACAAATTGTGTATTCATACAAAATATCTGTATAATCTAAAGTAACAAACGATGAAAAAAAAACACGGCGTCTGAAAACGTTCTATCCTTTTTTACTTTTCCTATAATTACTGTTAATTTTTGACGAGGTTTATGTCAATGTTAAGTAAATGACATCTGGAGATCGACCTCGCCAAAATTATTATCGATTGTCATTTCCACGCCGTCTTTGATCAGTTTTTTTTCGATTACACGGTATATGGCTGACTGAAGTCTAAACCCTCCTGTCCTTGCAATGCACTAAGAACTACTTATTGAAATAAGAAAATATAAGGAAAATAAAACAAACAACACCACTTACATAACTGTATTTAATTTAAATAATTAAGAAATTACACTGTTTACCTTAAAAGGTAGTGCAAGTAGTGCAACTAATAATCTTATCAAGCAATAGTCACGAATACTAACCTTAAATCGATAATTTTATATTCCTAAGGAATAACTTTGATACTGTTTCGTATCTTTTAGAATTGCCTTAGTCACACATAAAAAAAGACGACAATATTTCATTAATACAATATTTTCGATTATAATATGGCCGCAAGGCTTCGCTCCGACAGACAACTAAAAAAAATCCCGCTCAATAATAATTAAACAATCTTTAAACTAATGTGTAGCCACTTAAAATTAACACCAGAAGCAACGGCCAATCATGAAATCACTTGATATTATTCTACACTGTTCAGAATATGATTCAGAATCATTAAAAAATATATTTTCTTGCCCATTAACGTCATTTGAAAAGCTGACAGTTAGCTGTCACTGCCTAGATTTTTAAAGAAAAAAGAATGTGTGTGAAATCAGAAAATAGTACTATCTAAATGATTTCTAATATACAAGGTGTTGCTTAAGCAGTCTTATAGGGTCTTATATGCGACACCTATTTTAGAGCCTTATACAGGGTGTCCCAGGGTGAGCGTGCATTAGAAGTTTCTAGAGAACTACAATATCTAGATCGGAGATTTTTTGCACATCATTGTTTTACGAGATCTATCGATTAAAAATATTTTCAATATGACGGCACTTCCGAACATACCGGAAGTTGACAGCAACTTTCTTATTTTAAATGGGTGCCCCCATTTTTTATTACATATTTAAATTCTCTGTAAAATTTTATAAATTTTGATATTAAACACTCTATACCTAACAGTAACCGTTTTTGAGAAAAAAAATATTTAAAATTTTTTAATCGCTCAATTCCATGACAGCTATGACTATTATTATATGACATTTGAACAATTTAATTTTTGAAATAGATAGCCATATGTCTTCTCTTTTTGGTACAGTGACTGTGATAATATCTAAGTTTGACTTTTAAGCTATACAATTTTTTTAAGTAGTTTTTTTTCTTCCAAAAATTTTAAATAATTTTTTCTCAAAAACGGTTAATGTTAGTAAGGTATAGAGTGTTTAACATCAATATTCATAGAATTTTACAGAGAATTTAAGTACGTAATAAAAAATGGGGATACCCATTTAAAATGAGAAAGATAGTGTCAAATTCCGCTATTTCCGGAAGTGCCGCCATATTGAAAATATTTTTAATCGATAGATATCGTTGTAAAACAATGGTGTGCAAAAAATCTCCGATTTAGGTATTGTGGTTCTCTATAAACTTCTAATGCACGCTCAGCCTGGGACACCCTGTATTAGAAACGACTGTGGATATAATAGCAATGTTCTCAGCTAATACAAATACAGGTAACAGAAGTACAAAATTATGTTTTATATTAAATTATGTTTTAAAAAACGAGATTCCTACTACCTTATCAATATTTAAAAAAAATGCATAAAACATACTACCGAGCGTGACCTTTTTTCCCTTCATCCTGTCGGTGACGAACGCCTTCCTCGCTATTGCAGCGCCGTTGCCGCGTCTACTTGGCGGCGTTGCCGTTCTCCTTGGGCGCCGCGGAACGGCTGCGCGAACGCGACCTCGACCGCGAACGCCCTCTATCGTTGGAGCGCGAGCGGCTGCGGCTCTTCTTGGCCGACGCGGAACGGGAGCGGCGCGACCGGGAACGACTGCGCGATCTCGAATTGCTCCTGGAACGGCTCCTACGATCCCTGGATCGGCTCCTAGAACGACTGCGAGACCTGCCAAACATACGAACGGCGATTATAGGGGGTTTGCGTGGGTGTTGTGTATGTGAGGGTTGATAGGTTTTGAAAAAAACGGATTGTTCACCTTCTAATGTGAGTACAAGTAGTTAAAGAGAGTCTGATCATTATTCATACAGGATTGAGCCAATTAATGTGCTATTGAATCAATGAAGTACCTTTGTGGCCGATTCATTTCTTTAAAAAACTGGGTTTTTCGATACTTGAAGTTTGATTTCATGTCATTTTAACACAACGTCAACGATTTATAATAGACGTATCTTCTAAAAAAAATAAAGCATTCTTGAATAGTTGTATTTAGATATATTAAATAGTTTTTTCTTTGTTCTTTGTTTTTTTTTTTGCTTCCGACAACGGGATAAGATATACCTCCTGAAACGTTAAGCAATTTTGTCCGTTAGGCAAATTTGTTTTATTAGTAAAATACCTTAAGTGTCTAATCTAATAGTCTCCGTTGGATCAACGCAGCGGTGTTTACAAAAAATGCCCAATCTAAAATGACTCGACTTTTTTACACTTCAGTCTTTCAAAGATCATATTTTTTGAAGACTACACGGAAAAATAACAGATATGTCACATTTTTATAGAAATTAAGATAGCGACACAAGTTTATAGGCAAATGTTAGCGTTATGCGAGGCACCATCAAAGAAAGCAATAATACGCTTAGTCCCAGAGATATACAGCTTGGTTATTTTGCCGTACAAGGGAAAAACCAGAGTAGTCCGAGTGTAAATGGCAAAAACCAGAGATGTCCTTACGCATGGGTGACAAGCATGCATCTTGCAGTTAGCATTGCATGTAGTAAATTTATGTATTTTAATAAAAATCTATTTAAATATTAATTTTCTTCCTACAACAAAAATAATAGTTTAGATTTAGGTTTTATACAACCCTTAATTGGACATCCGTGGTTTTTCCCCTGTGTTTTGCTTTTTCACATTTTTATTTCAGTATTTCAGAATATTACGATAATTAACAATATCAATTATTCAGAACTGGTAGTAATATAGTATGTATATTTTTCTAATTATTCAACCAAAAATAATATATTTCTTTAAAAATTAACGAATGGGAAGAATAAAGAATTCTAATTCTACACTAACACTAAGTTACATTTTCCTCGGCTCCAACTAAAATGGACAAAGCTGGTTTTTCCCGTGTAGTTTTCATTTTATTTATACTAAGCAGAACCTCCAATATCTAAGTTATATTTCCGTGTTCGTTATATTTATTTAATTTTGAATGTAATTCTTATGAATTGTATTTCTTTTACTTACTAAATATGAATGTTTTTTTTTTGCTTTGTTTTGTATATTTTAATAAAGCTCTTTTCCCATTTTCTTTTTAATATACTATGTAGCTGCATTTTTATTTAGTATTTCTTTAGATTAAATTGTTCATTCTGATAGTCAATCCCGGGATTATAGGTTCTAATCTCGGGATTTCAAAACGGCTTCCCGATCCCGAAAATTACAAACCCTAGGTTACAGATAAAAGTAAAACTGAATATACAAACCAAAACAACTACACACTTCAGCTTCAATTTGTTTGTATTTTTATTCATTTGGCGAAATAGCGATGAAACAAAATAAAACGCCTCATGTTCCATCTAAGGATAGAGACCTTAAATAATTCACACTACTAGTTGTTACATTAGAAGATCAAAAGAAAATGCATCCTCATTGTGAACTAAATATAGATTTAAAATAATCTGCATGAACACTATCAACTCTCACCTTTACAATTTTTTTTGCCTTGCTTGAAGAATTTTATAACGTTTCCACAAAGATATAGATTTATTTTGAAGTTCGTACACTTTCTAATTTTGAAGAAAGGGTGTTCCATTTAAAAAAATACAACTATAATATTTTTACTAATTTGGGACACTCTGTATCTTGCAAAAATATTTTTAAATTGTAGCTCTAATAGTCCTTCAACGAACCCAAAACTTACAATTTGTAAAAATCTAATTGTTTAGCTATAATGTCGTATGTGGTGAACAACCCTGTATTACTTGAGACATACTTTATAGTTTCATATAACTGATTAAAATTTACAATCAGGAGTTGATGATGCAGGAGTCAATTATCACTATGAATATCTTAATAATTATAATCATTAATTGATGCATTATGTATGCAAATTCTTAAAAAATACATTTAAGTTACCTGCGAGACACAAAAACAATCTAAATGCTGTCTATAACCTTCAATTTTAAAGTTCTGCAAATGAGAGAGAGATAACAAATACATTTGTAGTATTTGAAATAAAGCAAAGGTGTTTGTAAAACATCAAATAAAGTGTATAATTTTACTCACATTTTCTTTGTTAAAAAAAAATCGACAAACCACGTCATTTTTACCAGATAAGCGAATTTAGTTTTAAAGATGTTTAGTTTTAAAAATAGCAAGATAATTTTTTTAAAACTTAACTTCTGTGTAAATAGGCATAGAATAATGATCCACAAGTTAGTACTAAAAAAATAAGAACAAAATTTAACACACCTCTTAAAAAGGTTCACCATCCTTACCATATAAAGTGAATCTTCATACTTTTTGTCCAGATCAACAAGTAAAACAAAAGTTGAATGATTTGCTAAATCTATACCTTTGAAGAAACGTCATAAACAAAATTATTAAAACAAAATCTTTAAAAAACCTCTGAAAACCGTATATTTAATTTTGAGTAAGATAATTATAGTATATTTTTTTTGATTCTGTAAAGAATTATTTGGAAATTAAATAAAACCTCTTTTTAAAAATTTCACGACTGCACAATATTAAATAGATTTTTTTTAATGATAAAACAAATTTAGAAAATTTTAATTCTGAAATATTTAAGGTTAGTTAGATGATGTATTTTTTTAATAATAGCTCTAGTATTATATCCAATGTATATTTTTTTATTCATTTATTCCTTTGTGTAAGTTTAAAATTTAACATTTTTCAATAGAAACATATTTCTCTTACGTTACTATGATTTAATCATAATTTTTTTTATTACTTTTATAAGTCACAACTACCGTATGATCAAATAAAAACGGCGTCGGCGATGACTATGAAATGAAGATCACTGTCAAATTATATGGAAAATTTCCAAGACAAACGTGGACGCCGTTTTTTTTTCGATCATACAGTAAGTATTATTTAATTGTTTTATAGTATAATAAAAATAGATATAACAAATTAGAATACAAATAAGTATTATGTAATCTTTATAAAAGGCAATGATAGAATATACACTGAAACCACCTACTACTATTAAAAAAAAAACACCATAAATTTGAAAACTTCTATCCCTTAAATTTAAATTTTGTATCTACCCAAATTTAGAGATAAATTTAGCCCCAAACATTTTTTTTTGTTTTAATTATTAGCTAAAAATTTGTAATTTTTTACCATTTCAAACAGTGAGCTTGTGAGACATGGTCATGTGAAGATAGTAGTAATTCGACTAGGTAGAAGGGTGATCTGAGGGTCAACCGGGCTAAAGCTCACTGGCTCACTTGTAGTAGTAGTAGTAGTAGACTAGGAGTCAATCTTGTACTTTTTTGGTTTAAGCAGTCGTGTCGAAAGCTGACTCTGAACAGAAGCGTGCCGACGTCACTCTACTGCTCGACGATTCTACGCAGCTCTGCGAGTGACGAGAGTCTTACAGACACACGAGAAGATCAAGAGCATACTCATAGCGTTCGTTACCTGACTATCGACCACATGCTATTGACCTATAAACATGGCACCATATTCAAGCCGATTTTTCAAATTAAATTACATTCAGTGTACTGAGTCTGAATAAAAATGGCTCAATAAAAAAATACTCTGTGCTGTACAACAACCAACACTGATACTAAAAAAAATACAAAACTAAAATTAATAAAAAAATACAAAATAAAGAATAAACCAAGAAAAGTTGTTATACAGCACAAATAAAAACTGAACATGTAACTATCAGGATTTTTCAAGTTTGACAAAATTAAATTTTAAGAAAAAAAAATAAACTTATCACTTGCATAATCCACAATAATTACAATAAGTTGTTTTAAAAAAAGAATAAAATGTAACAAACTGGAAAAGAAACTTACCTATCTCGGCGACTACCACCGCCTCTTCTATATCTACTGCAGTCTCTTGCATAATGACCTCGGTCACCACACTCGTAGCAACGATCATCTGGATGGAAAGGACGCCCACGAGACCTTGGGGGTGGACCACGGTAACGTCCACCACCACTTTTGGCATTGGACATTTCTACCCGGGCTCTACGACCACAGATTGTTCTTCCATCTTATGAAAAATAATGTTTTATTTCTAGTTACCTAAAATATCCATTAATACTCACCTAAGCCTCTCACAGCATCTTCTGCATCTCTTGGATCTTCGAACTCCACAAAGGCAAAGCCGGGTGGATTCCGGGCCACCCAAACATTCCTCAGGGGGCCATAATACCTAAAAGAATCCTCGATGTCCTGCTTGGATGCACTGTTGCCCAAGTCGCCCACATACACCTTACAATCAGAATTGTAACGAGACATGTTCTATTTCTGAAAACGTAGAATTTATTATCGATCCGTTTGAGCGGCAAGGACGCCCACATTTGTTTACCAGTCACAAAAATGTATAATAAAAAAAACTTACCGTAAAACCTGACTCGAATTCTGTAAACTAATTTGCACTATAGCAATGAAACACGAACTACGTGTTTATCGGTGCATTTCTAGAAATAAAACAGCTTTTATTATTATTATTTAAAAATCAAAGCAAAAGCCGCACAATGGCGGAACCCGAACATAAATGACAAAGAAAATGGACACCCAGACAGCGTTGCCAGATCATCAATTAATACCAGAGATTAATACATTTAACATCTGTTTAATAAAAACAAGTATTAAAAATTAACTTTGCCATTTTTAATCATAATGATACAATAAAGTAAATTTCTAAAATCACCTTGCTCTAATTATTGTAAAGAAAAGAAATCAAAATTGTCAAAAATATATAAAGCACAAAATATTTTTTTAGATTACTGTAAGACTTGGCATCCCTGAATAATACAAACAGTGACGCGCATGTTTGTAAATAAAATCAATTTGTTTTGGTTTTTAAAATAAATTAGGAACGTTAAAACAGCAACAGCATAATTTATAAATGTTTATTTTAATTAGAATACCTACCAGCTTTTAATTTGTTAAATTAAAAACTTGAGCAATCCAAGAAACTGGCAATAAATTAAATGGAAATGATAATAGAAAATTTAAAAAAATTAACCAATGAGAGCCGCATTTTTTGGCGGGTAATTTAATTATTCTTATTTACTTTTCACATTATATTTCTAAATGTTTATTTGAAAATGGAGCAAAACTACGCGAGCTTTAAGAATGTTATGTTTCCAACGTTCACATTTTACTTAACTCAAGGCCAAAATAACAACATTTAAATGACTTTACTTAAGAATTATCTAATCAAAACATGCTACGTTTCTAGATAAATAAGATGTGAATTTCCAAATATATTATTTGAGTGATATGCAAAATTGTAAACTAGAATTTCGTTTTCTTTGAAAGTTGGAATACCAAATGATTTGATTTTGTTTAAATATTGCATCAAGTTTATAAAATTCTTAGGTACTTGCTGAAAGAACAGGCAAATAAGGAACCTTCATAATAAATTCAAGGTAATTATAACTGTAAACATCAGCTCTTTTATTTGACCAAGATGACTTTATTATGTTTAAAACTTATCCTTATCTTTGTATGTATTAAATGGTAGAAATAGTAATTTTTATTATAACACTATGACCCTACAATTTACTTTATTTTAGTACCAGTACCATGGCACTCGATTTTAAAACAGTACCAGTAGAAAAGAAGGCTCTATATGTACCATCTTTAGAAGAAGTAGCTGAAGGTAACACAACTTCAATATTCATAAACCTATTTTAACTAAATAGTTAACTCTTATGATTAGATATAATGATTTCTTCTGGTAGTTTTTAGGTCAACTTTGCCTGATAACTATGCTGAAGTGTCTGTTGATGTAGTAGACTCCCCTGACCTAACACAAAAGCCATTTCTTTTGGCCAATAAGGGTAAATATTTACATACAAAATACAAATTTTCTACTATAACCAGAACATAATCTTTATTTAAGGACTCAATGGAAATCCAAAGGTAATTGAAATTGGGGGACCTCCATACCTGCTGCCTTTAGTTCAACGAGATAAGGTTTATGACCTAAAAGACGTAGCAAATTTAGTTCATTCTGATCCTGCTTTCTTGATAGGTGCTGGGGCAGGACCCCACCCTTATATCGGAGTCAACTGTGAGGTACCTACTAAATAAATACCCACAATATGTTTAATTTAAACACACCTATTAAGTATTACTTCTTATATTATTTTGATAATTCTCTTAAGGGTGTCATTAATGTTAACATAGCCAATGGTACTGTGGATCAACACACGCGCGTATCAAAAGTGAATGGTACCGATGAACACATGGTTGTGCAAGTTCTACCAAATAACGAAACAAGAATAGCTCTACTTGGAAATATATTTATTTCCGAAGGCCGGCCAGGAAAAGTAATTAAGGTTCACGTCAAAAAGCGTACAGGGAATAAAAATTTTATCGAAGCCCTTAGAAATGGAATAGAGAATAAGTATGGAGACAAACAGCTGGTAGGAATTGGTGGTGTGTTCCTTATAGCCAATGGTAAAGTTAAGCAACATGTTATGAGGGATTTCTCCAAACTGCCTATCACAAGTGACGAAGGAGTTACTGACTGGCTTAAATTTTATGAAATGTCAGCTCCCCTAACTGCTGTTGGCACTTTCACTAGCAATGGAGGTGTAAGTTATTAAGTTATTACACAGAATTAACAAATAACTGATATTTTTTCTTTATATGCCTTGTATTTTAGGGTGACCTTGATTTGAGAGTTCAGCATTTTCATAGCTTTAGTACTCATGGAGAAGCAGGGCACTACCATTATGACACCACTCCTGATACAGTGGAATATTTGGGTTACTTCAATATAGGCCATGAAATCATCAGAATTGACAAGCCCACTGAAACACATCAAGTTGGAAGAGACTAAAAAATTCCTACATTTATTTAGTTTTGATTGTTTAAAAATAAAAACAAAATACAACTGGTTGTGTTAATAAACTTAAGAGTTATTAGCATTATTTGAATTACTTATCTCTTTATCATTCCTTTGTTACCAATAAGAATCTGTAAAATATAGCTAACACATACCTAATTATCAGAAAAAACTACCATTGTTCCAGAAAATTATCAGCTAACCAAATTCAAATCTTGTCATTGGTCTGCATTGACTATTGTTTGACCTTTGCAAAACACTGTAACTACACTCTAGGTGACTGATACAAGAATGGCCAGCAAAAGTGGTAAATTTCTGTATTTTGCTTATGGTAGTAATTTATTAACTCACAGGATACACATAAATAATCCAAGTGCTGAAAGAATTGGCATTGGTCGTCTCAATGTAAGGTTTTCATATTATTTTACATTTTTGAATCTATCTAGGTATATGATTTTGTTTAGGATTATCAAATCAGCTTCGTCACCTATTCAAAAAGATGGCATGGGGCTAGTGCAACAATTATATCAAAAAAACATGGAATAGTTTGGGGAGCACTCTGGCAAATTGACAATGCTGATATGGATCATCTAGACAAGTAAAAGAACAGGACATTGTATTTTTTAAACACTTACTTTCACTATTTCAATTCTGTAAGGTGCAAAGTGCAAATGAGATACAACAAAATCTCCGGCTAAAAACACTAGAAAAACACGTTTTCCATTTGCAAAACAAAAAATAAAAATCACAGATAAAAATTATGAAAATTAAAATTATCATATTATACATCTACCTTAGGCAACTCTAAATACACATCCGACATCCGAGGCGAAATGGCCTTAATGGAAGCCAGAAATAAGTTTTCTTAAATAATTACAAGCTTTACATTTTTTTTTCTATGATTAGAACATTTATATTTATAAATAGTACATTATCTATATTTATATACTTACACATATTGTACATAAATATTTTTTAGGCAAGAGGGAGTTCATGAAAATCTTTACCAACCGTTGCAAGTAGATATTTGCATGCCAAGTGGTGAAAAGGTAAATGCAAGAACGTATCAACAATTAGCTAATCCACCTGATGTTAGTGATCTCAAAGATTTGCCTAATGATTGCCGTCCGTCCGTCGCTTACTGGAAAACAATAGTAAAAGGAGCCGAAGAAACTGGATTGCCTAAAGAATATATCCATTTCTTGCACCAAATACCTCATAATGATTATCACGGTCCAGTTGATATTAATTTACCTTTATGGATTCACTGATTATTTATTATATGATTATCTTGCTACCTAAATAAACCTGATAGTTTCAAATTATAAAATGTTTTTATACTTATTTATAATTTAAAAAACTATAATTCGACGTTATGCAACTAAATAATCACCAAATTATTTTGACACGTCGAAATCGAAGACATGTCACACGTCAGCAGGACTCGATTTTATGTGAAAAATTGTTAGAAACCGGCTTTAAAAATCTTTAAATATGATAAAATTTCTATTTCTTCTTGTGATAACTCTGTTTTCAAGCGTAAGGTCTCAAGGAAATACCCTTGTACTTCTAGACAATCAAGTTATTAAGGAAACTCATTCATTATTTTTTAAATCATTGCAAGGTCTGTATCTGAAAGGTGTTTCTAGGACTCGATATAGCCAGATAATTTATATTCTTTTTCAGATAGGGGCTATTCACTAACTTATAAAATAGCCGACGATGCTTCTTTAATTCTATCAAAGTATGGCGAATATCTTTATGAGAATCTTATAATTTTTGCCCCATCAGTTGTTGAATTTGGTGGCAACTTAAATGTAGACACTATCACTCAATTCATTGATAATGGAGGAAATGTTTTAATTGCTGGTAGTGAGAGCACAGGCGACGTTTTAAGAGAATTAGCATCAGAAGTTGGATTTGAGGTTGAATAGTTATTTAAATGTTTGCCAGTTTGTATATTAAGTACATTACAATATTCATAGGTCGATGAAGAAGGTGCATTTGTTATTGATCATCTAAACTTTGATGTTTCTGATGAAGGACAGCATACTAAGTTATTAGTGTCTTCTGAAAATCTTATTGATGCTCCTGTAATTGTGGGTACCAAGAAAGATGTAGCTCCATTATTGTATCAAGGAACTGGTATCTTGGCAGACAGTGAAAATCCATTAGTACTGCCTTTACTCACTGCTGACAGCACAGCATATAGTTATCAACCTGACCAACCTATTAAAGAGGTATAGATGTTATATATTTACTTTTGGCTTTTTTTGTTTAATATTACTATTTTTTTTCTAGTATCCCCATGCTGTTGGTAAAGATACTGTATTAATTGCCGGTCTTCAAGCTAGAAATAATGCAAGAGTTGTTTTCAGTGGATCTTTATCATTTTTCTCTGATGAATTCTTTACTTCTTCCATTGAAAATGCACAGGTATTATTAAATAAATGTCTCTTAACATTTATTAATTTTTTATCTTGATAGAACGGAGTGAAGTCACCTAAATCAGGAAATGAAGATGTTGCTACAGCCATTAGTCAATGGGTGTTCAAAGAACATGGTAGATTAAGAGTCAAGTCTGTAAATCATCATAAAGCTAGTGAAAAACAGCCCCCACATGACTACACAATTATGGACGATGTTGTATGTTTAACTGAAGGATATTATTTTTCCAAAACTAACTCATTAATATTTTAGGTTTATACTATCGGCATTGAGATATACGATAATGGAAAGTGGAAACCGTTTACTGCAAATGATGTTCAATTAGAATTTGTAAGAATCGATCCTTTTGTAAGAATGACACTTCAAAGCAATCCCAAAGGAGTTTACGAAGCCCAATTTAAGATCCCAGATGTTTATGGTGTATATCAGTTTAAAGTTGACTATGACAGGGTTGGATTCACTAGATTGTACAGCATTACTCAGGTAAATATTTCTATTAACTTTTTTATAATTATGTAATATATTTTTAACTATTTTTAGGTATCTGTTCGACCTCTGGAACATACTCAGTATGAAAGATTCATTGATTGTGCTTATCCCTACTATGCTGGTGCGTTCTCCATGATGTTGGGAGTTTTTGTATTTTCCATTGTGTTCTTGCATATGAAAGATGACGAGAAGAAGACCAAAGGAGAGTAAATTAATGTAATAACACTAAGATTTAATCAGTTGTGTTTATTGTACACATAAGTTAGCCCAAGACTTTTTTGTTACATATTAATAAACAATTTAAATACTGATTATGTATTCTTTTCTTCAATAAGTTTATTTTTTCAAATTAATAAATCCTGATGTGTTTGAAAAGTATTTTGCATTGGCTTCATTAACATTGGTTTCTGCTGCTTGAGGGTTAACAATTTCAAGACCCTATAAAGAAAATAATATTAAACATTAAAAAAAAACTTAAAAGAACTTTCAATCAGATTTTAGACATATTTCTTTTCAACATACAGAGATTTAGAACCTACTGGAACCATTACCAAATATGTGTAGAAATGATAGTGTTTTTTGAGTAAGTGTAAATATTTTCAGGAGTGGTAGATCTTGATAGTTGATCTTGAGTTTTTTTTCCTTTTGTTAGCAAAATAGCATAAGAAGTTTAATGCTGATTAAAAATTGTCTCTTGATATTTTGTCGATTTCGGCCTCCTTGATGAGATAAAGGCAATTTTATTAATTTGCCTTGATCCAAGTCTAATAGCAACCTTTAAAAAAATTTAATTTAATATCATTAACTTGCAAAAGTTATAAATAAGTAATCACTGATTTCTCATCAAAAAATATGAAAAAAGTCACACCCTGTGACTCTAAAACATTTTAAAAATAGTTTTTTTTCTAATTATCTTAAATACCATTATTTTTTATTTGAAATTGCTGTAGGTTGGACTAATAGTAATAATAATTATTAATAAATTAGGTAAAATAAATTATTAATTTTATTTTTATTTTAATTTTATTAATTGTGATTAATAAAATTGCGTTTATCTCATCAAGGAGGCCGAATTCGACAAAATATCAAGAGATAACTTTTAATTGGCATTAAAGGGCCAATACAATTTTGATATCAAAAGGTAAAAGTCAATGGCGCACATTTTTTTGAAAAATATTCCAGTGATAACCCATATGCACGTCCCTGATGAATTTATCGACACTTTTTTACCATTAAAATATGTGGCACTTATAGTAACTTTTACCCTCAAAATTTCATTCGAATTACTAAAAGTACTTGGAAGAAAATTATAATAAATCGAAAGATTATTAAGACTTTATTAAATCTTTTTTTAAGTGAGGAATCTCCTCACGTGAGATGGCACAAGCTTTTTGAAACACCCTGTATATTAACACAATATATTGCAAATTATACAAATTTTAGTGTGGCTTGTTCAGGGGTTTAAATAAAGCATTCAAAATATTTCCACTTATTCAAGAAACACATTTTCCTAAATATTTCAATACTAATACTTCCAATTCTATAAAAGGTAATAGCATATAAAGAAGCATATTGCTCTATATTATTTTCTTACCTGTAAAGGCGTGAATGCCACACTTGAAGCAGTACCAGATATTTGTTTTTTCACTGTAGTGCTTCCTCCCCAAATCTGCTGTTTTTGCATGTTCTTTTGCAACGTTTTAGATATTCTAACTTTAGTTTTTTCATCTACTTGCGGCAATCTTATTCTTCCTGTTCCAGCTTTACCAATAGTACCCCTAGTGTATCCTAAATCCTCCTGGTAAGCATCATCCTCAATCTAAAACAGTTTATCAATTAGTTAACATAAATAAAATCAAATTAATACAAATTATGTTTGGACATTACCTCAGCAAAGTTCATTCTGTTAGCATGTTTTCGAAATTCAGTCAATGCATATCTTTCTTTCATTTTCCGAACTCTTTTTCCACCCCTTTTCTTCTTGGGCTGGTCAATGGGCTTCGGCAAGGGTTTAATGAACTTAACTGGTGGAGGTTCTTGAAGTTTATCCAGTTTTCTCTCAATTTCATCCCTTAACATTCTCCCTATCCTTCCATCCGAGCTTTCATGAGATGCATCTACTCTCGCTGCTAAAGTACATTTTGTGGCTACCAATCTAGCAGCTTTCCTTCTTAGATCCTACAATAAAATCACTGATGTTCCAACCGAATTAAATCAAGGCTTCAAAAATAAACTGCAAACTTACCGGTGGTGTATTTTGAACAATGTCACAGTAATAGACAAATCCTGTGTGAGGTAACATGTTAACTTGGCTGAAACCAGACAAGGTCTTTTTCTGTTGACCGAGCAATAAAACATTACAAGCGGGACTCTTAGATAATCTTGTTAACCCACCTGCGACACCCATAAGTTTTGCTGCAATTGAAGCACCTAATATAACTGTCATATTTGGAGCTATAAAAGTCATTCTGCTTTCAACATATTCGTATATTCTCAATTTAAAATTATTTAGTTCAATTGCCATGTCACAGGCCTCATCAATTTGCTCCTTTTCATATTTTGTGAGGAATGTTCTAAAATGGAAATAAAATAAGAAAAATAACAGTTTCATAAAATTGTGCAATATACCCTTGTGTAGTAGAAGCTGTTACGGAAACCACCATAATAGTAGCCTGTGTCAGAAACTGCTGTAATACTTCATTGTTTTTTGCTTGATCTAAATCATTTCCTAGTTCCTTCACAGTTTTAACATATTCTAAAGGACTTACAACTAAAGAATCTAACTCTGGAAACCTTTTCTGATATTTGTCTTTCACAAATTTATGAATAGTCACCTAAAAAAATATTAACCAAGTAAATTATACTTATACACCTATAGTATTTTTACGACTTACCACTTCACTGTCAACATCCTGAGCAATATCATTGGCCTCTACAATTAATTGATATTCAGAATCAGCTTCGACAGGTCCTATAATTTCTGTGGCCTTCCTAACTTTTGAACCATAATTCTCTATTTGCTTCATTACACTGAGCAACTTCTCTGAATATCTAAGTTTACACAGATCTAAAAATCACGAACAGAACAATGTAATTCAAATTCATTTAATTCAATTAAACAGCAATATTTTAAAAAAACAACTATAAACTAAGGACACATTGGATAAAGAAAATTAAATATATTTACCTCTAATAGAATTAATCTGAGTTGTGTCTATTTCCATTTGAAATTGTTTAATATCAGGCTTTTCCTCTTTTTCCTCAATCTCTTGTGTTTCCATTTCCTGGTCTGCTTCTTCTTCATCTTCATGATCATTTTCCTCCAAATCAGCGAGAAGTTCGTCTGCTAAGGACATTTTTTAATTATAATGTATCCTTGGCCAAAAAGAAATATTTTATCGTAAATATTGAAAAACTCTGCTCAAAAATCAAACTTCAACAAAACAAAGTTAGGTTAGTTGGGTTAGTTATTGACAAATGACATTGATTGACAACCTACTTCAAAGACCGTCATCAAGAGGGCGCCAGGAGGGCGCGAAACGCAATTTTTAAAATTTAATTGATAAGGACTGCATTTGCATTAATTTTTTTATTACGCATTCCATCAGAGATTCCATTAAATCCTAATTCCTAATTACAGTGAAAAGGTTCAAAAACTTAGATTTGATGTATATTCTATATTATAATATGTCTATATCTAAGATATAATATACATAATTAAAAAAATAATACCCCGTAATGGCAACCATGGCAGGACTGATTTTAAAAATATTTTCAGAGATTCAAATATTTTTATACTGAATTCCATAATTACTACAATATCAGAATCTATATTAAGTGGTTCCTGATATATTTTCTATCAAGTGTATTTAAAACTATTCTACAGATTTAGCTCCAAAATTCTAAAAATTACAAATTCTTTATATTAGTTAATTACAAATATTTTATACTAGACTATTACTAGAATTTTTACCTTTTTTACCGGAATTTATGAATTAAACAAAATGATTTGGTCTATGGATTTGGTTGCGCGCTTTTGTTTTGTTCTGTCAAATTATGAAAGAAGGAAATTTACGATACTTTTTTTATCAGAAGTATTTCAAAAAATATGTCTATATAAGTAGATAATTAAATTTTCAGTGACATGCAGAAAATTTGAATAATTAGTGGAAAAAACCATGACCTAGTCAATAGCGGGTCAGTGAACTAGAAAATAGTTTATCCAACAAAAAGTGTATTAATTATATCTGATATTAACTGAGAAATGATTTTAGTCACCTTTCACTTTTTTCTTTGACCATTTTTTTATCACACACAGAAAATCTAAAAAAAAATAAGAACGTCTAATGTATTGTTTAAACTGTAAATAATGTGTTAAAGCATATTTTGATTAATTCGTAGATTGGGTAACGTGGCATGAGAAATACGAAAGGGCAACTATATAAACCAGATGAAATAGAAAAACAACGCTCATCAATGCTATTTGTCGGTCCAGAATACCAGAATCCTTCTGCAGTGCCCTAAAGGCAATAACAAAAATAGAACAAAATAACAACAGTGTATTACAAGCTGAATTAGTACCTACATATTTAAATACTTTTAACAACTCAGTCGGCTACATGCGAGAGATAGCCGACGCTCTATACAGGGTGTCCGGAAATTAATGCAACAAAATTTGGTCATAGATTCTTGAAAAAATATATAGGTGACCCGTATTTTTTTATTTTTGGCTAGTGGCCCCCCTTTTCGTATTCACAGCCCCCTGAATTTCGCCCCTAAAAAAGTAATTTTTAAATATCTCAGGGCCCTGTTGGACGAAAATCACTAAATTTGGTACAGTTGTTTTTCCAAAAAATGACATTTTCTGATGCTATTAACTTTTTTTTATTTTTATCAGTGGCGTCTCTACGGTATTTAAACTAAATATTATTTGAAGAAAAAATGGTACGCCACTGTTTTTTTTAAATAAAAATTATTTTTAAAACCTACATTAAATTTGGAACAAATTTTATCACTTCATTTTTTTTTCGTACGACGCGCCGTTTTCGCGTAAAAAAATAAAAACAATTTTCATACATGACCAAATAGCTGAAATTTTAATGTAAATTTTCGTAGCAAAATTAAAAAGACGGTAATTTAGGTTTTTGGACATTTTGGTTCGCACTTAAGTAATAAAACAAGATTTTGGAAAATAAAAAATTATTTTAAACTTAAGCTTTGCGTTTGAAAAATGTTGCCATTGAAATTTACGGTAAAATTTTAGCGATTTAGTCATGTATGAAAATGGTTTTTATTTTTTTACGCGAAAACGATTCGTACGAAAAAAAGTCAAGAGATTTGTAGAGATTTGATGTAGATTTTAAAAATAATTTTTATTAAAAAAACAGTGGCATACCCTTTTTTTCTTCAGTAATATTTAGTTTAACTACTGTAGGGACGCCACTGATGAAATTAAAAAAAGTTAATAGCATCATAAAATGTCATTTTATGGTAAAACAACGTGTACCAAATTTAGTGATTTTCGTATAACAGGGCCCAGAGATATTAAAAAAAAACTCTTTTTAGGGACGAAATTCAGAGTATTGTAAATCCGAGGGGCCACTAGCCAAAAATAAAAAAATACGGGTCACCTATTTTTTTTCAAGAATCTATGACCAAATTTTGTTGCATTAATTTATTAGTAAGATAAGAACAACTCAGTATGCTCTACTAACAAATTTTGCATATTGCTCCACTGTTAATCCCTGTTAAGATTTAAATCTGATGAGATTAACAGATATAAACAGACGAAACCATATAGTCACAATAGTGACGAGTGATGAGCAAATGCAAGACCAAAGTTTTGGTCTTGCATGGTCTTGGTCCTCTAGGAAGTCTTGCATTTTTTTAATCTGTTTTTTTTTCGAAGGTATTAGCGGCACTTTTGACCACCCTGTAACTTCGTTATGGATAAAGCAAAAATATTAATTTTTAGTAAATATGAGGACATAATACAGCTGGTTAAATTACCAAAATATCTACCTCTACCTCTAATTATACCTCATAATTTATGAATTTCTTTAATTTCGACATTGACTCATTGACAGATCATCAAAATTGTAAAGCCAGACCAAACAGACAAAACAGCGACAAGACAGAAACATTCATGTTTTCCGACAAAGTTGCGACAAATCCAATACATTTCTGCGACATTTTTGTCTCATTTTTGTTTTGTTTCCAAATTCGGAGACTTTTGAATGTCCTGTCCATTGGCGTAACTACAGGGCTGCCCTGAGGTGCCCCCTCCCCCCAAAGGTACTGCTGGGCACCCCCCAGAGAAATCTTGAATTATGACTTTTGGCTACATATTAATTTTTATTTGCTTGTGATGTAGTAAAGATGGCGTTTCTAGTTTTGTTTAGTTAATATTATTTTGTTATGTTTAAAAAATGTGTTAATTTTTATTTTTTTAGAAAATTTGTAGCTATTTAAGTAATCTACGGGAACACGGTTTGATAACCAAGTCTATGAAATTTATTGATGGAGAAATGCATGTAAACCCCCATTGCGCTAATGGTTCCGTCTCGAGTCGGTAAAGTTCAGAGTCTCTGTTTTGTCGTGTATTTTACGACAAGTTGTCGGTGCAGTGTGGATGTCGTGCGTTGCCAAAAGTAGAAAACTAATGGATTCACACAAATTTAGTACTGTGGAGTGCTGGTACTACTAATATATGCCGTTAGTATATGGTGGAGTGCTCCATCTTTATAAAAAAACGTCAGAAGAGATAAAGTGGAGCACGGATAATGCCTGCAAATTAATAGAGCTTTATAGAGCGCATTTATTGTTATGGGAGGGTGAAAACAAGGACTACAGAAATTGTTACAAGAAAGCTGGTGCATTAGGGGAGATTTGTTTAGCATTAAATATAGAATCGGTTGATGATGTTAAGAAGAAAATAAGAAATATTAATAACTATATAGTATACGAGAAGAAATAAAAACAAAAACATTATTTGGTGTTTCTTTTTGCAACATGGAATGGCGAGTCAAAGACAACACTACTGGCTGCTAGTAATATATCTTTATCTTCTTTCTGGTAGAAAGGCCACATGATTAATAAAACTAATTCGCATATACTGAACTTTGTTGTACTTCTGTCCTCGCAGTATAGACACTTTGTCTCCAATTTGTCTCGTCTGAATTTATCATTTTGTCACAGGTTTGTCTTGTTTTTGTCTCACAATCGTGTTCACTTTCGGTCGCCTTCGTCTGGACCCGGCAGCGATTTTACTAAATATATACTATTACAGCACAAGACACGGCCCCAAATACGTCATTGGAAAATATAATCTAGCTCAGCACATTCCTCCAAAATCTAAACGTTTGCAGCACAACAACGTGGCTGAGTCATACAAATCGGTTGAAATGGAATAAATTGAATTTTAATAGATACTCTTTTAATTGGAGCTATATCTAATATCTGCAAAATAAAACAGCACACAGCAACATCTAATGAATTTTGGAATTAGGAAGATTAGACATGATATTAAGGGACAGGTTGTGTTTTCTTTTTCTGGAAGGGCGCCCACTTTGAATTCTCTGTCCCCCCATTTTAGCATTTTGTATCTTTCTTCTACTGCGTGC
Organism: Sitophilus oryzae; assembly: GCF_002938485.1. Taxonomy (NCBI): domain Eukaryota; kingdom Metazoa; phylum Arthropoda; class Insecta; order Coleoptera; family Curculionidae; genus Sitophilus; species Sitophilus oryzae. The sequence goes on along the minus strand of NW_022146304.1, from coordinate 5,696,058 downwards.
TGTAGGCTGGACTTTTTTTAATTTTGTTTTTCGTTTGATACACTGCTTGCTAGCTAGGAATGAATCCAACTGACTATCTGTGTTAATTGCTCTTAGGCTTCCAACAAACTTTTTTATTAACTCTGTATTACAACTCTCATGTTTTGCTAAATCTGCAATACGGCTAAACTCCCTTTTCAGACTTTCCACTACATTTTTATGTTCTTCGCTACCTAAAACAAAAAATATTAAGCAAGTAACAATATTATAACTTTTAGATTATCTTACAAGGTTTACTTTCAATATTTTCAACATCAGTTATAGAATCCGATTGGGTTTGATTACTTATGCGTTTAAAGTGGTATTGCATTCCCCAAATGCAACCGAATCGTCGTTTTCGATTATGTTTTTAAAAAATGAACAGTTTTTTACCAGTGGCTAGATAAACAATTATTTGTCGGTCATTTTCCGTTAACTGGGGACTCGATAAAATATTGATTCTAAACGAATTTTCTACAGCACATAAATGTTTGCAAAAGGCCCTTCCTGTTCCACTAGCGCAATTGCATAAGGCGGAATTTGTTAGAACAGTATAATGCATATTTTTGTCTTCAGCTGAAGAAACTAAAAAAGTTTCATTATCTATTTTCTTAACTGTTAGATTTCCAATTTTATCTTTAAATTTTAAGTAGTTTAAATTAATTTTCGTTTTTCTGTTGCAAATGATATCAGACGTCTTTTATGGACATTCCAGAATATTGGTTATAAAATCTAATACCACAGCATTAAAGGATTTACATCTTTCCAGTATAATATCTATCAGTACTCTGGTAGATGCTTCAACAAAGTTGTTTGTGTTGTGTCCTTTAGTACACAATGATTTTCTATAAAAGTGACACCACTCGTTCCTTCTTTCCGACAAATTTTTAAGATAGTTGATAAAATTTGGGTATTTGCATTTTTCACATAAGGTACCAAATAATTCCTCTGCTTCTTCTTCACTTTGTGCAAAAAGTATATAACGGAATTCCATCATAAGTTTTTTTCTTTCTTTAATATCTATGTGATTTTTTGCATCCCACAACCATCTCCACACAGCCTGACACACGTGAAATGAACATAAAATTAAATTTTCCAATGACGTATTGTTGTGCTGCAAACGTTTAGATTTTGGAGGAATGTGCTGAGATAGATTATATTTTCCAATGACGTATTTGGGGGCGTGTCTTGTGCTGTAATAGTATATATTTAGTAAAATCGCGACCCGGCATAAGGTAGTTTTAGATGTGTCACAAACTTCAAATTTTCAACTTTAGGTAGCTTTAAGCTTATAGCGGAAGGAAAAAATGGAATCGAAATATCCTTATGGATTAAAAGTTAGATGTCTAGCCGCTAAAGGTAACTGACTTTCCAGCCGAGAAAAAGGCAGAAAACTAGAATTAATTAACAACAATAATTCAAGGATTATGAATTAACAATATTATGTTATATATGTTATACTATGTCATCTTAGAACTCTAACCTTATAACTATAACCAAAATATTAAATGTATTTCTTCAGAAAGCATACTTATTTTTTATTTTTACCTGGCATTAAGTGAAAAGGAAATGGTAATTTCCTCTCCATTTACTTTTTCATTGAAAGAAACACGTAAAATAAAATAATCTTAGCGCAATAGCAGGTAAAAACAAGTCACCTACATTGAAATTTCATTCATTTGCCGGAACCTTTAAAGGAAACAAACAAACAGAAACTTGACCTGGTCTAATTAAGTACCTATTACCGTCATTTTATGGTAATTTCATTTAATAAAATACAAAATAACATTAGCCTACATTTTAAGAAAATAATAATAATATAATAGTAGGTAAGTAACTACTAAGCATTCCTTGAACATAATTTGTAAGTATATATTCGGTTAAAATTTAAATTGAAAAGGAAATAAAACTTGAATAGATAGATTGCAAAGTTGTGAAAATAATAAATAAAAATATGTTTTCCTTTTTTTCCTTTGATTTACAAGTAAACCAGCATTAAGGGTCCATTAAAGTAGGGTTGCCAACAGTCCTCTATTCCATAGAACAGTCCTCTTTTTGATACCACTGTCCTCTTTTCTCACGCATATTGAAAAGTTTCTCTTTTTTACATACCAAACTCAAAATCTAAAAAATGCTTGTGTATCGCCACAGTACTTTAAAAAATTGTTAATCTGTGTCTTTCAAGAAAGTTCCCTGCGCCACCAAATTGCCACTTAATTGGAGAGCTGCTACGTGTAGCTCTCCGTGGATCGCGGTGGTGGCGACTATATACATTCCATTGGTGCCACATAACGTTCCGCCTTGTCCTTTGAAGTTATTTTTTACTTATTGTGCATTTTCTATTATTAGTGTTTCTATATTATTCAGAGCTACATGAGGTATAGAGTATTTTAACGCCCACTCTTTTAGTTTAGCTCTTGTTTTATATTGTTGTTGGTATTCCATCATAAGTTTTCTTTTTCTTTAATATCTATGTGATTTTGCATCCCACAACCATCTCACAGCCTGACACACGTGAAATGAACATAAAATTAAATTTTTCCAATGACGTATTGTTGTGCTGCAAACGTTTAGATTTGGAGGAATGTGCTGAGATAGATTATATTTTCAATGACGTATTTGGGGGCGTGTCTTGTGCTTGTAATAAGTATATATTAGTAAAATCATGACCCAGCATAAGGTAGTTTAGATGTGTCACAAACTTCAAATTTTCAACTTTAGGTAGCTTTAAGCTTATAGCGGAAGGAAAAATGGAATCAGAAGTATCCTTATGGATTAAAGATTTAGATGTCTAGCCGCTAAAGGTAGCTTGACTTTCCAGCCGAGAAAAGGCAGAAAACTAGAATTAATTAACAACAATAATTCAAGGATTATGAATTAACAATATTATGTTATATATGTTATACTATGTCATCTTAGAACTCTAACCTTATAACTATAACCAAAATATTAAATGTATTTCTTCAGAAAGCATACTTATTTTTTATTTTTACCTAGCATTAAGTGAAAAGGAAATGGTAATTTTCTCTCCATTTAATTTTTCATTCAAAGAAACACGTAAAATAAAATAATCTTAATGCAATAAGCAGGTAAAAACAAGTCACCTACATTGAAGATTCATTCATTTGCCGGAACCTTTAAAGGAAACAAACAAACAGAAACTTGACCTGGTCTAATTAAGTACCTATTTGCTATTACCGTCATTTTATGGTAATTTCATTTAATAAAATACAAAATAACATTAGCCTACATTTTAAGAAAATAATAATAATATAATAGTAGGTAAGTAACTACTAAGCATTCCTTGAACATAATTTGTAAGTATATATTCGGTTAAAATTTAAATTGAAAAGGAAATAAAACTTGAATAGATAGATTGCAAAGCTGTGAAAATAGTGAAAATAATAAATAAAAATATGTTTTCCTCTTTTTCCTTTAGAAAGTACTAGAATATCTAAATTTCTTATTATTCACATTAGGGATTTTACAAAATTTTAATAAAGCTTAAAAGCAAGTAAAAGAAAACACTAAAACAGTCTGAGGCAATTACATTTATTAGGGTATATTCAGTTACGGCACTATAAAGCAGCCGTTTTTGACCCCCATGACTTTTTAGTGGCAATGGATGAGCGACGACTACTTTATAGTAACCTAGGAAGGTAGCAGTAACCATTTTGCTACTTCCAATGCTACTATAAATTAGAAGTAAACTAAAATTGTTGTCGTGGACGCGACTACCCCGTAACTTAAATTGTTACTATAAAGTAACAAAAACTTAATGGAGGCATTATGGTAGCACTTGTTAGTAACACCTACTTTGAAAAAACCAGATCAATTTATTTCGTTCATTTTCTGGGCTACATAATGGAGTCGGAGATTCACTTGAATTGTATTGAGTATTGTTTTTTGTCTGCTGCCTAAATAAAGTAACAAGTAAAAGTAAAAGTTCCATCTCTCTAAATAATCTACAATTTGAATATTTCGATAGTATTACGAGATGAGCGATTTTTTATAAGGCTGGTGGTCTAGTACATGTCTATTACTATTCAGAAACCACCTGTCGCGTTTTTTTGCCAAACGAAAGTGGTTGATGGTTATTGTTTGTTGAGGTCCATGACCTTGTTATTCATCTCGACTTTGGATGAATACATTAGCGGATATAAAGAATTAAATTGTTTCAAAGAAAGATGAATGCAATTTTTTCTTTCCTTTTATATATAACCTGAAACCTGAGAACTACTACTAATTATGTTAGCCAGCACGAAATAAATAGTAATATTATATTTGTTTAATTGAAAACCTTTGATTAAAAATATGAAAATTTTTAAAACTGGATCATCATAATAAATACAGGGTCAGGCAATAGTGCGTCGGGCATCTGTAGCTCCTAAAATAAAAACTTGGGAATTTTGTTTAAGTGCAAACCTAAAGTATGTACTAGGATGTGCTTCAGGAAAATATTTTAACTTCTATAGGGTGGCTCAAAAAAGTGTGAGTGGATTGGGATGATTTTTTTTAAATGGAACACCCTGTATATTATTGCATTTTTGGCTTCCTTTTAGATCACTTTACATAATCCTAAGACATGAGTAAATATATTTCGATAATTTCAGAGATATTAATAAATAAATAAAAATATACATTTTTCAGCCCTTCTTAAAAAAATTATTAATAATACAAGAACTGTCCTAAAATCAAAACTATATTAGATATTTACTTTAGATGGTCTTTACTAACTTTGCTATAAATATGGAAATCGTAAATCATACAGGATGTTCAAAATTCTACGCCATACTTTTTAAAATATAAAATAATTTGTCTTTGTTTTTTTTAAAAGGAAGACTTGTATATTATTTTTTCAATAGATGGAGAATTAAAAAATGAACTTTTTTTGCATTTAGCAGAGTATTTTAAAATTTTTAACAGTTTTGCAGATATTCCCGGTTTTGTATTTCATATGGCATTTTCCACAGTAAATTTTTATCAAAGCCACCCAATGATTTTTCTCGTATTTTACCATTGAAAGCGCCATATGAAATAATACTGCGTGTCCGGAAAACTATTAAAAATGTTGAAATACTTTAATACAAAAAATGTTCATTTTTTAATTCTCCATCAAAGAAAAAAATAATATACAGGGTATTCCATTTAAAAAAAAAACGAACAAAAATCTATACTAATATATAAAATCCTTAAGTGACTGACATACTGATTAATCATGATCCTGCTCAAACCACTCAACGTAAGAAGCTCAATTTTGGCATACAGGTTGATTCTAGGGTGTAAAGGTTCGATAAGAAGGGTGTTATATTTTATTTTCAGTTATAGTATTGCAGTTATTTTAACATTAAATATTGTTGTTGATTTGGCAACACTGTAATATAATATATATAAGAATTGTATTAGTTTTTAATGTAGAGACAGCATCGGGCAGTCTGACGGTAAAGTTCAAAATTTATTTAGTTAGTTTTTTTATAACGGTTATTTCGGCTATCAATTATAATTCGGTTCCTTTTTTCCCCTTTTTTTTCCATTCCTTATTCCACAGAAATACCGAGACAGAAACCAAGTTCAATCTAGGTAGGTAAGAGTTTATTTGTTTGAATAATTTTATTAATCGCAACCAGCGAAATTTATTTTACATTTGGTCCTTCGATTTCAAAGAAATAAATTAGATACTACAAAGGGATTTTTCGAAATTCCAGTTCCAAGAGGGCGAAACCGCCCCTCAAATATTACAATATTTTTCATTTTAAAAAACGGTCAAGTTTCCGAAAAAACGCTTAAACACGTATATTTTATTTTGTTTTTTTACATATTTTAAATTTTTTTAAAAATGTATACAGGGTGTTTCGAAAAATCTGGTTATAGATTAATCACGATCCTGCCTTAAGCGCTTGACGTAAAAAGCTGATTTTTGGAAAACAGATTGACTTTAGAGTGTAGAGGTTCGATAAGAAGGGATTTTTCGAAACTCGAATTCTAAGGGGGTGAAACTATCCCTCAAATATTAAAATATTTTTTATTTAAAAACCGGTGAGTTTTTCGGAAAAAACTCTTAAACGCGTATATTTTATTTTGTTGTTTTACATATTTTAAGGTTTTTTATAACTTTATACAGGGTGTTTCATAAAATATGACCATTGAGTAATCACGATTCTGCTTAAACTGCTTGACGTTTAAAGCTGATTTTTGGCAAACGGATTGACTGTGGGGTGTAGAGGTTCGATAAGGAGGTGTTTCTTGAATCTCAAATTCTAAGAGGGTGAAAACCCCCCTCAAATATTACAATATTTGTTATTTAAAAAACGGTTAGTCTTTCGGGAAAACGCTTGGACAAGCATAATTTATTTGGTTTTTTACTTATTTTGAAATTTTTTAAAAAAATATACAGTGTGTTCCATAAAGTTGGGTAATTTCTTAACCACGATTCTGCTTAAACTGCTTGACGTAAAAAGCTTATTTTTGGCAAACGGATTTTTCGAAAGTCAAATTCCAACGAGATGAAACTACCCCTCAAATATTACCAAGTTATATAATAATATCGCCATATTGTTTTTCTCATGCTGACATAAATGTGAGAAAATTTTATCCAGTTTGTATGTTAATGAAAATTCTTGCTTTGCTTTATCATCACCATTACAAATGATTAATTCGACGCGAACGAAGTTGCTGGTACACGCTAGTTATTTTATATTTTTGAAAGTTTGGCGTAAAATATTGAACATCCTGTATGATTTACGATTACCCTTATTTAAAGCAAAGTAGGAACAGACCCTCTGAAGTAAATATCTAATATAGTTTTGATTTCAGAACAGTTCTTGTATTTTTAATATTTTTTTTAAGAAGTGTTGAAAAACATATATTTTTGATTTATTTTTTAATATCTCTGAAACTAATAGAAATATATTTACTCATATAGGATTATGTAAAGGATTATGTAAAGTGATCTGAAAGGAAGCCAAAATGCACATGAGCCTTTTGCGGGTTGTCCCAATCATGCATACAAAGTTCGCATAATAATAAGCTTATTTAAACAATGTTTAGTATCGGTTCTATTTATGTTATTGATGTCATTTTCTTTTCAAATCTTTGGCCGATGTTAATAAAAATGTTTACGAAATTTTTGAGTTGTAATTGATTTGCCACACCTGGATGTGCCGCCCCTAGCAGGCGCCGCCCCGGGCGGCCGCCCACTTCGCGCCCCCCTTAAGCCGGCCCTGTGTATTACCCTATGTTCCTCCTATTAATGATATATAGGGTGAGTCTTAAATAAGTGCAAATATTTTCAGGGCTGGTAGATTTCGATAAAATAAACATAATATTTTCTCTTTGCCGTTTTTCAAATAAGTTCAAAACAACCGAGATATTTTACTTTGAAAATTTCCAAAAAATTTGATTTTTCGCTTAAATTTTGAGAACCACTGGATCTTTTCTGGGTCGTCTTTCTTGTAAATTTAATCTACTACCACTGTTGCCGTATCATGAAAATATTATGTTTTTTAACTAAAAATTTAAAAAAATGCAAAATATTTCTTTTTCGCGAGAAGAACCTCATAGGCGTGTTTTTGGGGTCGAAATATAGTACCCCTAAAATATTTGCACTCATATAAGACTCACCCTGTATTAGACATAACTTGTAGTAGACTGAAGACAACTTAAAAAAATATGAAATCAGAATACTGAAGAAAAAGTGTAAAAATACAAAATGGTTTGTACATATACACAAAAGATCCTGAGATGTTTTTGGTACTCTATGGATTTTATGTGCTGTTTTTGATTTGAGAGAGAGAATCCTTTTTTTTATTGAATCCCTCAAGTGGCAATGGGCAGGACACCTGGCAAGAAGGACGGGCACATCTCTTGCACCAAAAAATTACTGCATGGTAGCATGGTACCCCCGAGAAATCAATAGACCTAGAGAAAGACCAAACTTGAGATGGGACCGTGATATTAGGAAATTAGCAGGGATAACTTGGACCCAACTGCAAAAAGGGTATCTAAATATGCGAGGGAGGTACACCATAATTGGAAATGGTTGAATAATGATGATGATGATAATACAGCATTTACTAATGGAATAACTTCCGATTGATTTAACCATACTCGCAGCGTCCGATATTGTCCAGTCTGTATTATAAGACCAATTGAATTAAAAAAAAATAATGTATTTATTTCTTTCATTGATTTCAAAGACTTTACAGTTGTGGAATCTTGAAAATGCAGTTACTCTTTACATTGTAATCCCCAGATATTTAATTTGTTCGGTCCAAAATCGGTCATCGAAGTAAAAAACCAGATCGCCCAGCGATTTCAGCCAAGACGATGCTTCACACGTCCGATTGCCGGCACACGTGTAGTGGATTCGATCGGCGCGAAGATAGGTTCCTATGGCACCGCCGGGCCACGGCTAAGAAAAACGCACGGTAGTAGTACCCATTAGAACCCATTCACATATATACGTGCATACCGTCGATTAAAGTTAAATATCGAATATCGGGGCCAATAGTTTTATTATAAGACACTTGCCGTGTTTTAAATATGTTTCATTTTTTCGTGTATATTATCGTACTGAAATGACCGCAAAGTGTTGTTAATAAAAAGTGTTTGTTTTGTTGAACTTGGAACTAGAATGGCTACATTCAGAGAACTGGAGCTGGACTTTTATTCTATTGATACTTCAGGTATGTTTGTTTATTCTTGTTCTTAATTAAACAACTGTAAATTTGTATTATGTTTCGACTATCAATGATGTAAACGTCAGGGTTAAAGCAGGTGATACTACTTTCACTCCATATGCACCTGTAACGACAATATGGAGTTAAATATATTCTGTATACCCACAAGAGTTGAGGAAGAATAGATATAGGAGGGAGGATTTGTTAAAATTTGGTGGAGGGGTGTTCTTAAATAATATTTCTAATTGTTTGATAAATATATCTATGCCATTCATCTTTACTACTTTGTCTCTATATTTAGTGTACAAATTTATACCCATCTTAAATATTTTTATATCTTTTTATTAATTTTTTGTACATAATGTGGAGGAAGGAGGTAAAAAATAAAATTGTTCTCAAATTAAAGTTAAACAAACCCTTTACATTGGTTTGTTTTTACCCAATATCTACGAGTATAAACAAACAATTTGTTTATTTACAGTTTGATTTAAAAAATAGACTTAATGGAATTCTTTCACGATTTGACCGACGACATTGTGTGACATTGCCATAGTTTCAGGATCTTCGTATAAACAGAAAAAGGGTAAAATAAAAACTAGATAAAGCAGAGTGTACAAATAAACTAATATCTCTATTTATGTCAAAATCATTTAAGAATTATATAGGGTGACAGTAGCGTGTCGTGGATAAAAGGGCGGAGGGGGCGAAGACCTTAAGGGGCGCAATGATCAATAAAGTACAAATTTACAATCAAATAAATTATAAATTTTTTTAAATAATAAGACTACATGGAAACTTTTATTTTTTTTTTTTAATTATAAATTTGTTTATTAAAAAATTAGTATACAAAACAGTTATTTCAAAGATGCAAGCGTCTTATTTAACCGATTTAAAGAAATCAATTATTTCGTCTATATTTAGATCCTGGGCTGCGTCTGCTTCAATACTGAGAAGTAATGCACATTAATGCACATAAAGATGGATATGAAGACTCTAGGTCATTGGAAATTAAAAATGATAAATATTCGTCAGGTGCAAATTTGTTGTCATTGCATAATTTCTTCTAATAAACTGCAAACATGTTTATATTCATCAACTAAAGAATAATCCATAACAATCCATAAGACATTTTAAATTGTCATCATTGACGTCCATATCCATCCATATTGGTCCATATTCAATAAACAATTAAATTTTTGGCATATATTAAGGAAGTCTTCAAAACGATTCTCTAGAGTACCAGTTAAAATGTCTAAAGTACCATAAAACACTGATATCTTGAAATTATCTTCAGAATTTTGATGTAGGTAATCATTCTGGATTTCATCATGAATTTTTTTTATTCTTTGTCTTTTTGTGGAAAATGATGTTGACGTATTGCATTTATTTGCCAAAATAGTAGCCTCTTTTTTAAAATTATCAAAATATTTTTCACTTCTTAATGATTTGAGATCTATAGTTACCGCATTAATCATATTAGCAGCTGTACATAAGTTGATATTAACTTTTTGCAAGTGATTGGACAATATATTAATTTTATTCAGCACTTCATTATAATCGATTATATTTCGGTCGGTGATTCCCCGAATTTATTTCCATCGCGACTGCTTTCCTCTTCTTTTTTGGCGGCCTTTTTTGGATCTTCTTCGTTATGTCTAGCCATTGTATTTTTATTTATAGACAATGGTCTAGCGGTAGCGTAGTTTCAAGTTTCAAACCCATATGAAAACTTTCGTACGTAGTATATACGCCTACTTCATTAGAGATTTAAATTATTAAATATAAGCCTTGTTTAATACAAGGATATAAGTAAACATTAAAAAACAAAAATAAAATGTGAGAAATATAATATACGACATTTTTTTTTATCTTGAAGAGCTAAGGGCACGGTAGGGCACCCTTTGTTTTGCGTTAAATTTAGTTTTTCTATTTTTTTTCAAAGGGCGCCAGGGGCGCTAAGCGCATAGGGGCGGAGGGGGCGTTCGCCCCCCCTGGCCCCCTATACGACACGCCACTGTAGGGTGAGTCTTAAGTAAGCGCAAATATTTTTAGGCGTGTTATATTTCGGCAGCAAGAACACGTCTTTGATTTTTTTTGCAAAAAAAGATGTTGAAAATACTCAAAGTGCGTTTTCTTTTAAATTTTCCTGTAATTTTAGAAAACTGCCCGTTCACTGCAAATTTTCCCACGGTATAATTTCTTAATCTTTGATATTACCATGGTTAATCAAGTATTGTTAAAAGAGATGGAAATACAGAAAAAATCCGGTGGCCCTGATTTTTTTTTAAAAATAAATATATTTTTTAAAATTTTCAAACTTAAATGATTCGGTTATTTTGGACTCATTGGAAAAACGGTAAAATGAAAATCTGTCGAGATCTACCAGCCCTGAAAATATTTGCACTTATTTAAGACTCACCCTGTATAAATAAAAGATAAACGACATGATATAAAAAAGAGATAAGATATACAAAAACTAAGATATTTAAACGTTAAAGGCGCACTTGATTTTATCAAGTATTGTTCCTACCAGCGGGGGCTAAAGTTTCATTGGGGTCTGTGTGGCACCACCACGCCAAGAATGTCACATTATTAGGATGGTGGGTAATCTAAAAAGTGTGCCTCACTGGGACGCTAATTTTGAGGAAGCATTAATTGAGTGGTTTGATGAACTTAAAGAGGCTTAAGTGAGATGAAGACCATCGAGACATTGATTTTTCTCCGAAGAATAACTATAACTCCGATTCTGAATCTCTTACTTACAGAAGAGAAAAAATTGAATAATCAATACCAGAAAAGAAAGAGATGTGGTATATATGGCAATTATATGTCAATGAAGAAATGACAAAAAACAAAAATCTCATGAATCAAATGTGCACGATCTATGTGCGGCAAATGCAGATCCTATATTAGCATGAACTGTATTTGCAAAAGTTATGTACAGGGTGGGTCAAATTCGACGCTTTTAAATGGAAACACCCTTTTCTATAGGAGATAGACAAAAACTAATATCGGTGTCTGGATCTCAATTTTTGTCAAAAACATGATGGTGAAAAACGCATATCGATATCTGTTACCGTTTCGGAGTTACGGGGTGTTTTTCAAAAATATGCATTTTTAACAAATCGTTATAACTTTTTTGCTATGGAAAATTTTGTATTTTTATGAAAACATTTCCAAAGCAACTTTTTACGTAGAATTTAATAGCTTAAGTATAATTTTTTTTAAATTAATATTTTAAAAATTATCAACAGAAAATTTGATTTTTTATATGGGACACTCTGTATATTTTTAATTTATTTAAAAGAATTTAAAATTACTTTTCCAAAAATATAACACACTTGATATTTTGCTCGATTCCTCTTCGAGATATAGAGTATATAAAAATTCGCCCGCTTTAAATAAGTAGGCTTTGAACGACACCGGCTGTAATGCAAAAAAATTCTAGCTGTGAGCATCAATTAAAACGAAAATTATATTTCCTATGAGAGATGCAGAATTTTATAACAATTTAAAATATATTTAACCAACATCAACACATTTAAACTATATCTAAAGCGGCCCATACATTATCAAACAAATTGCGCAACGCAGGCTGTTGCGCAACGAGTTGCCAATGTATGATAGTGTTTGATGCGTTGCGCAATTGTTTGATGAGTTTCAAGAATATTTGAATTCTTTTGTGCAACAGGACTGTTTGCGCAACGCATTGTGTAGTGTATATGTGTGTTGCGCTTCGTTGTGCAATATTTTAGGTCTTTCATCCAAATTCTTTGTTTTCTTTTTCATTTTTTGGTATCATCGACATCATCTAGGGTATATACGATAATAATTGACGCAATGGCAATTGAGGACATGATTGTTTCTCAAATAATGCACAACTTTTAATAAAAAGTTTGATCATAATTTTACTAAGTGCATGGGTGAGGCAGTTGTGCAACGGAACGTTGCGCATCGCTTCGTTGCACAATTTGTTTGATAGTGTATGGGCCGCTTAATAACAATAAAAATAAATAGCAAACCAAGACATGAGATTTTGCTACAGGTGTTCGACATATCGACCGTCTTCTGTTATGGACAGACGGGACAGTTTTTGAACATTTCTCGCGGAATTCATTAACTCATTGGGGGTGAAAGATACCCTCTCATAACTGCTAAGTATTTCTAATTCTTGTCTAGATTATACGGAAGAATAAGAAACCTTTATTCTTCCGCAAATATATCCATAGGATTAGATCCATGGGCACTAAGTCAGGCGGCCTCGATGGCCAACGGCTGGGATCTTGATTCGCTATTCAATTATTCTTGAAATTGGCTGCAAAAATTTGCTGATAACTTCAGCGTTCAGAGGCGGTGCGTCGTCTTCCTGGAAAAATATGTTTTCGAGTTCCATTAAGGGCATATCATCAATAAGGGGTCCAAAGCCTACTAGTTAAAACTGGCGAACTTTTTAAAAATTCTGTATTTAGAAGGGGATTATAACAAAATATCAAGTGTGCTATATTTTTGGAAAGGTAATTTTAAATTCTTTTCAGTTAATTAAAAATATAGGGGTGTCCCAACTAAAAATCAATTTTCTGTTGATAACTCTTAAATTATTAATTTTAAAAAATTATACTTAAACCATTAAATTCTACGTAAAAGGTGCTTTGGAGATGTTTTCATAGAAATACAAAATTTTCCATAGGAAAAAAAAAGTTACAGCGATTTGTTAAAAATGCACATTTTGAAAAACACCCGTAACTCCAAAACGGTAACAGATATTGTTGTACGGTTTTCGCCATCATATATTTGATGAAAATTGAGGTCCAGACATCAATATTATATATATATTATTATATACGTCTATCTCCTATAGAAAAGGGTGTTTCCATTTAAAAGCGTCGAATTTGACCCACCCTGTACATTCAAGTTTGCAGTTTTGTTGAAAATAATTTATGTTTATTACTTTAGCTTCACATTTCAGTTATTTGTACTTTTAATAATACGTTAAAATCATAAAATACCGTATGATCGAAAAAAAAACAGCGTCCAGGTGGCCATCAGATGACCATTGATGACATTTCCCATATAAATTTACATATAAAATGACAGCGATCTTCATTTTATAGCCAACACTGACGCCGTTTTTTCTCGATCATGCGGTATATATGTTTTTAATTTCTATGGGTTTCTTAACCAAGTTATATCTCTGTTGTCAAAAATTCCTAAAAAATGCGTTTTACTTTATTTTTGTCTTCGTTCTTATTAATTTGTTGAAAATTAATGAAATTGTTTGTTCACGAGTTTGAATATATCGTAAACAGTGTTAAAATAACAAGCTTTTTATAAAATCTCTTCATCATGTATTTTAAACTTAAAAAAAATTGGGGTCCGTCGGACCCCAGCACGCCATAGGCGTTACAAAAATTCACCACGTCAGTTAAAGGTTAACTATTATGATCCAGATACATCACACTGGCGCTCGATGTAAATAGCTTAGAGCGTCGTTTTATCACTTTACCTAAAACTGCAACCACTACACTTAACAACACTTCATTTCACTGCAGTTTCTTGATAACATTACACTTAAATACCTACGTGTATTTGGCACAAAATACATTGATATGTCATCTGAATTATTTAGGTTTATTTTTTAAAAATCTAACCTCCTCTGTTTTTCTAATTCACGCTCTTGTTTTTGTGAATAAACACTAAAATAATTGATATTTCTATTAAATATTAAAATTATTTTATAATTACTTTTAATGTGTAATAATAATTATATTTAAAAAATTTGTAATTAGTTCTGTAGTTAATGTTAATTTTTGACCATTTTTATTTTTTAATGTTTATTAAATGCCGCATGACATTGACTTCATCAAAATTATTATCGATTGTCTTCCCCAGCCGTCTTTGACGCCGTTTTTTTTTTTTCGATGATGCGGTACTTAGTATGATCGAACTTAATAACAATTAAAAAAGTACCTCTTTCTAAATCAAAAATTAAAGTTGCCATCTGTAAATTGTACGAGAGAAAACAAAATGTTGATATTTTGATGAAAGTCTGAAACACCCTGTGGAGTACGTTAACAAAGTAAGAAAATTAAAAATAGTTTTATCATCTAGGTGTATCTTTTCTCGAGAGTTTGTTTTTTGATTCATCTCAATAGCTTTATTGTTTTTGGAGATATTCACTTTTGAACAAGACATTAACATATTTTTTTATTTTTTACATTAAAACCATGCCTGTGCTTTTGGCCTTAGTCAACAGACTTATAAAATAATGTTTATGATTTATGTAGTGTCACCATCTTTGAAACATCATATTTTTATTGTCTGTTGGGCAGTTACTCTAGCAGATATGGTTTTAAGTCCAAAAGTTAATCTCTATCATGATCAATTACAGCAACAATAGCCGATACTTCAGAACTTAAAACCATCTCTACTAGAGTAAACCTTAATAAACAATAATAATACGACTTTGCAATAACAGTAACATTACAAAATCAATAAACACTATTTTATAAGTGTGTTGATGAGGATCCAAAATCGATGCTAAAATTGCTGTAAATCGTTACTGTCTTTTATGTCTTATTCAAAAGCGAATATCTCCAATAAAAATAAAGCTATTGTGATGAATAAAAAAATCAAACTATGGAGAAGAACCGTACCTAGATGATAAAATGATTTTGAAATTTCTTGCCTTGTTAACATATTCCAGTGTTGTCAAACTTACACCAACATTTTGCTTTACCTCGTATAATTGTTGTAACGTAACTACGTTGTCTTCTAGCAAGCCAATAGAATGTGGAGTACCACAAGGCTCAGTACTAGGCCCTATTTTGTTTCTTCTTTTTATTAACGACATTGCTAACATAAACATCAGTGACAAAATATGTCTTTTTGCGGACGACACTAGCTTCACTTGGAGCAACAAAACAAGGACGTCACGGCACTTCATAGGATTATATCAAATGACTTAATCACCATTAAATCTTGGTGTGATTCGAACCTCCTGAGTCTCAACATTTCTAAAACTAAAGCTTTGTCGTATTAAAACTCGCTGCAGCCTTTTGTTCGTATCAAAATCTTTTCAAATGGAACGGGGTGGCTCATTAGAATATTTGGAAGAAGCATATTTTGCGAATAATTTGGTACTACACACTTGGTATTTCGAGTGAAATTGTCGTTATGAATTGCATGTTACAATTTCAAATAAACCATATGCGAAAATGTCAAAAATTGACATATAATAATACATCATTCTATTCAGAGAGTCATTTTCTATCCAAAGTAGGGAAAACTGGGGTAAGATGACTAATGCCAAAATTTTCCATTATAAATAAATAATTTGATTTGTAAATTTGGCAACATCTAAAACGTAGCATGCGGTATTAAGAAAAGACCGCCATTTGTCGCAGCAGTTTGTAGTTTAACGCACACGTGGCCGAATTGTTTTTCTCAACAGTTGTTATAATATTTTGGCTAAAGTTTTTAGTGGTTGTGCTTGTTAATGAGTAAGTACGATTTTCAATATTTGTACAGATAATATCCTGATATTAAGAGTAAACAACCAATGTTTGGACGTATTGACATTTTTTTGTTTCAACTTAGAAATAAAAAAATAAGGTTATGTGTGCATGGGGGTAAGATGACGACATCGTCAAAAGGGCATCCATAACTCAAAAAAAAATGTCTGCCACAATTATTAGTAGCAGGCGTGCTAGGAAACTTTGGAAATAAAACAGAATGAACAAGCAGAAAAAGAAATGAAAAGAAAATTAAGATTGGAAAAAAAAGGCTATGAGAGACAAAACAAATAAGGTAAAGGAAAAGAGAGTAGAGAAAAGAAAAAAACGTCAAGGACCCATACCTGACTACGATAAGGCTGGCCCAAGTGGTCTTAATTCTAATAATCAGAAGACATCTAATGCAAGTCACTACATGATGTGTCCGGGATGTAATGAATTATATACAGATCCTCCAATTGAAAATTGGTTCCAATGTTCATCTTGTTCGTTGTGGTGGCACAAGGAGTGTTCTTCTTTGGAAGATGGCGATTTTTATTGCGATTTTTGCATTTAAGTCATCGTACCCCAATGTGTTCGTCATCTTACCCGTTACATGGGCTAAGTTGACTAAATTGACTTGTTTTTTGTTTTTGCTTTTTTAGAAAAAATGATTTAGTTTATGTGATATTTGTTACCTATATAATATAGCAAACATGTTTGTAGTTTTGTAGTTTCGTTATTGTTTCTTAAAATAAATATTTTCAAAGTTAATTTAGATTTTTCCCTTAGCATCGCCACCTTACCCCAGTATTCCCTACAATTAAAATTGTGATTCTCAAGATGTGATAAGATAACTCAAGAACGTGAAGATGTAGATGCCCACTCCTCGGAGGATGAAAATCTGTTGTCAGAGCAGGATGGGAAATACCCTGTCCCCCCTACAACAGGAAGATCCCCATGTATGGTTAGTTATAGACTGTATGATGACTTATATAGGATCCTATATTCCCTACGCGGAGCAAAGGGCTTCAGTGAAAGCTCTCCAGCGGGTTCTATTTTTGGCAGTTGTTTTTGCTTCCTTCCATGTTGACCCTACTTGTTGAAGCTCATCCAGTATGGAACGTCTCCATGTTTGAGCAGGTCGTCCTTGCTTTCTTTTTCCTTGGGGATTCCATTCCAACGCTGATCTCGCTATTATATACCACCGATATTACTATCAAGTTTCCGCAAGATGTGACCTATCCAACCCCATTTTCTTTTGCGAATTGCAATGCCTACTTCTTTTTGGTTTGTAAGATGAAGCAGGTCGGTATTACGTATAGTGTCTAGCCAACAGATTTTTAGTATTTTTCGCAAGCAGCGATTGATAAACACCAGTGGGCGGTTGATAGATATTTTTGTCACTCTCCATGTCTCGCAGCCATATAGTGAAACTGGTATGACGTTGGAATTGAATATTCTTAATTTTGTTTGTATGGAGAGTTGACGGAAGGTCCAAACTGATTTTAGTTGGCCAAAGGCTCGCTGCGCCTTCCTGATCTTGCTGACAATATCCGCGTCTGCACCACCGTTTGCTGTTACAATACTTGACAAGTAAGTAAACTCTGTTACATTCTCGACATTTTTGATTCCTACATTAAAGGAGTGTTGTTATTTGTGTTAATGCGATGTGTGTCGATGTTTATGCTTAATCCTACTTTGTCTGCTTTTATTTTGAGGCGTCTGAGCATCACTTCCATGTCTTTGAAGGATTGCGTTGTGAGACAGATTATCATCAGCATAATCAAGATCCGTCAGATGCGATGTCAGAGTTCATTGTACTCCCCTAATATTTCCTGTGGCTTTAGTCAAAACTCTGTCGAGCACGATATTAAATAGAAGCGGCGATAATATGCAACCCTGCTTTACTCCTGTCCCTAAGTTAAAACTGTCGCTGGTTCTGTTTCCGGAATACCTTTTTCTTTTAGAGTTTTCCATACCATCGCATGGGGAATACTGTCAACTGTCAAAAGCTTTGACGAAATCTATGATGATTTATAACTTAAGAAAGGGGGACACAATAGATGTTTAAATGAAAAGGCACAAATCACAGACACAGATATCACAGATCTGTGACTAGGATTTATACCAGTCTCTAATCTAGTTACTTTTGTTTGTCGCACTCCAAATTTATTTTCATGTATGTCAAAGTGTTACGTTAAATTAGTGCTTGCAATATTATTATAATGGCTATATTATAATTACTTGCGTACTGATTAAATCATTTATAAATAAAAATATAACTCTTTCCAGCAATTCTCATTACAATAATTACATTTTATGATCCAAGATATCTAAAGCGTTTCGTACTTTACGTATGTCGTTTTTTACCACAATTACCGACCAATCCCAGGAGAAAATATCAAATTATAATACGCGAAATATTTTTTTTTTTGCTTTACAAGCGAACACTAGGTTAATAGATTTCCCATAGATAGGCGATACCACGGCGTCTAAACAGCGGTAATAGCCTGCCTATTTAGTCAACAGTGATTACGATCACTTAACTGTGACCAAGCACCTCGCGTCTGTTATTACACTTGTATATAATAACTAGAACTTGTATATAAATGTTATATAAATTATACCCTGCCTGATAATAATATAAAAAGAATCTAAACGAGCCGTAGGTACTTACTAGGAGACGGTTATTAAGAATTTTAATTTCCCGTATAAACAGCAATGAGAGAAAAAAAAACACTTTAATAATGTGATAGAGATTTGAGTCGACCTTATAATAATAAGGTCACTACGATAATATAATTTGCAAATTTTCATTCAAGTTTTACAGTTTTTTGGTATTTCATAAATTTAAAAAACCCAAGATTATTATATTACCACAGTTTAAAGAATATAAATATATCAGTTGGCCTTCTCTAAGGAATTCTATTGTTATTTTGACTTCAAAGGCGGCCCGTGACCCTTCGAGGTGACAAAAAATTTGTACGTTTACCGGGTGCAGCGGAAGTGCTATTTTATCAGACAGAACGCTGGCCGTATACGAGGGATCAACTAAAAATACTAAGGAATTTTAATATAGCAAGTAGAAAAATAAAAATACAGTACTAGTTTTATTGATTAACAGTTTTAGGCGTCTTTAATAATTGATCAATATTTATTAGTATTTAGTATTAAATATACCTACATAAATATTAAAATATCAGATATATTATTCTATCCTAATTCTTTGTAATATGGAATTGTTAATAGGGTAATTATTATTAATAATTATTATGGAAACCCCATATGAACAATGTATACTAAATAAATATAATAGGTAAGTTATTTTTTTTAATATATATAATAATAATTTGCATATTTCTTAAATTATAGCATGTTTTGCTTTATAGATGTTTGCATTTTACTTTAATTACCTACCCGGAAAGCCTAAATATTATCGTAAGGTAATAAAAGTACCTTTGCATACAACTTTTGTTGCCATTGTCAATTTTTTTTGATTTTTTTCTAAATTTTATGATTATCATGAACAGTGTTATGACTGTTAGTAGTTAACTGTGTAATAAATTTTACTGTTCGATAAAATTTAGTAAAAACTAAAAAAAATGACTATGGCAAGACAAGTTGTACCCAAGTACTTTTTATAACCTCTTAATAAAAAGGTAGATAATTCAAGTTAAATGCAAACAGCTAAAAAGCAAAACATGCTATAACTTAAGAAATATGCAAATATAATTTATATAAAAAGCTACACCTTTTGGTACCTAAATAAACGGGAATATCGATAACGGCCACATAGAAACAGGCATTTAAAAATGGGAAAAACCATATAAACACGGATATAAAAGTCCATGCGTAATTTCAATAAAAAAAAACGGTTTCTTGAACATTTATCATTTCTGGATACTCATCGTTTTTCCCATGTGCTCGTCAATTGTTATATTTACTGTTACATAAAATTTAGTAAAAACTCTAAAAAACTTGTCAATAGCAGTTATATGCACGTATTTTTATTACCTGGCGATAACATTTGGACTTTCCATGCTATTTAAAAAAATGCATATATCTTAAATAATTACAGTTGAGGGTTGGAACCTTTGGTGTTACACAGCAAAATAAAAACACTAAATCACCACAATACACCAAAACACTTTTACTTTTACACTGGACGCGCGTTTCGCTTACCATGTTAGCATCATCAGCAGATGATTATAAACTCAAAATATAAACTCAGTTACTAACTGAGTTTATAACTCAAAGTATAAACTCAGTTTATAATCATCTGCTGATGATGCTAACATGGTTAGCGAAACGCGCGTCCAGTGTAAAAGTAAAAATATTTTGGTGTATTTTGGTGATTTAGTGTTTTTATTTTGCTCTTAAATAATAATTTAATATGCACTTTGCAAACCGGTAAATACTGCAAAATCCAAAACATAATAGTAAAATATCTACTACTACTCTAAAATACCTACTAAAATAATAAACTAATTGTTAAAAGTAAATATTTTGTGCGTATTTCGAGTAAAATCTTTTCTTAATTTATATGTATATTTTTAAAATAATTCATTCATAGTTAGGTTTCCATAATTATAATATACTTAATATGTCTAATACTCTAATTATTATATACTTAATATCCTATACTATATAAACACATACCTTCCTTCATCTTTTGGGCACCTAAAGAACGATATATGGTCTGTCTTTCATTCTACTTTCACAACCATCCACTGCACAAATATTTCTAGTAGACATTTTATTCACAATTCGAACAAAACAACTAAAACACTATTTTTGGTTCACCCTATGCGTCGGACTGAAAACAAAACTAAAATAAACTTGGAACGATGTGTACACGTCGAGCAACGGATGTAGACTGACCCAAGTCTACAAGACAGGCGGGGAGCGGCGGGAGGAATTTTGATACTGGCGAAGAGTGGGTCAACTGATATATTTATATTCTTTAAACTGTGGTAGTTTGACTAACTCGACACACAGGACACCATGAATGCGCATCTAATGTAACCACTAAAATAAAATAGTCGTGCGAGTAAATTCCGTCAGAACTCGCACGTTTAAAAAAACGCGCGGACCCGCGTCCAATGTAACCGCGGGTTTACGCTTACATCAGTCATACGCGGACGTTTAAAATAACAAAAATTTAATAATAATAACACAATTACACAACTTAAATTGTTCCTGTATACAATCTTTATTTATTTTTCTCTAATTTTGCTGAAATTTAGAATTTTAAGCCCCATACTCACACTTCGCCACTTCACTTCGTGCCTTCGTCTCATCCCTTCGTCCAAAAATCCTATATTTACTATGGGAAATTGTCGATTTTATGCGACTGTGTTCCTTCGTTCCTTCGTCCGTTTACTTCGTCAAAACGCTCCTTCGCCGTACTGTCGGTTTTTGGACGAAGTAGCAAAGGAATTATCACGAACACAAAAAAAAATATTAAAATATATAAATCGATCTTGGATTTCATTCGTAGTTGATTCCTTGATTTTGCAGTACGTCTGTACAGGGTGTCCCATTTTCGTGTGTTTTGTAGGGTTTCTCATTTATAAGTCGAGATACAAAGATGCGGTTTTCACATTACGATGTTACTTTTTTATGAAACTAAAGATACTACATAGAGATATGTCCGAGTTCTCTTACTTCCTAAAATGCAGGGCGAATCTAAAAGTAATATATTTTTCGATCCCCTTTGTATCTCGGTTATCCTATAACTTATCGAAAAGGTGAAAACCGTGTCCCGTACAGTTTTTCACGTAGAATGCAGTGAGGTAACTAGTTCCTCGTTGGAAGCTGTCTTTTTTAAATACGACTAAAACTTATATGTTTTATATATTTTTTTAAATGCGATATTTTGTATATTATTTTATTTTCCTTGTTACGGGCTTTCTAAAATACTTATTTTCATAAACGGGGTAAAAATGCATTATTTAACTTTATTACATAGTCGGCCGGTTTAAATTAGGTAATCAAAACAATCAACTAATTAATTTGACGTAAAATATTGGTCATTGGCTATTCCACGCTAACTTTTATGTATAGTTATAATATAACTCTGACTGAGAGCATGTTATTTAAAAGCAGCACTAGTTCAGTTTCCGTGTAGTTTATCAAAATATCACGATGCAAAGAAAAATTATCTCGTAAAATTAAGTTAAATAAAATAAGAGCAGTTTAGCAGTGCCTAAATAAATAAGTAAATGAACAAAATTCTTACAGCTTTAGTGTATATTAATAAATAATATTTTCTTGCCTTTAGCTGTGTATTTTTTCTAATTTCGAAAAAATCGAATGTAGAGAAAAATTAAAAAAAAAAAAAATAAAAAGTAAAGAGAAAATTGTTTTGCTTGTCGTAAAGGGGGAACCAAGCTCCACTCCCACAACCGGTTTCTGGGCCTACCCTTCATCAGGTGGGCTGTCCAAGCAAGGGCTGGTTCTCACCGATACGGCAAGCAAAACTTCTTCCATATCAACAGACGATGTCGTAAAGTGTCGGTGAGATATTAGTGCATCTCCCGTCAATAGATATTAGTGCATCTCCCGTCAATAGATGGTAAAGAGCGTTTTTCGGCCCGCTCAAATATATGAAATGAACAAAATTCTTACAGCTTTAGTGTATATTAATAAATAATATTTTCTTGCCTTTAGCTGTGTATTTTTTCTAATTTCGAAAAAATCGAATGTAGAGAAAAAATTAAAAAAAATAAAATATAAAAAGTAAAGAAAATTGTTTTGTTTGTCGTAAAGGGGGGAACCAAGCCCACTCCCACAACCGGTTTCTGGGCCTACCCTTCATCAGGTGGGCTGTCCAGGGCTGGTTCTCACCGATACGGCAAGCAAAACTTCTTCCATATCAACAGACGATGTCGTAAAGTGTCGGTGAGATATTGTGCATCTCCCGTCAAAGATGGTAAAGAGCGTTTTTCGGCCCGCTCAAATATATGAACTGAACAAAATTTTTACAGTTTTAGTATATATTAATATATTTTCTTGTTTTTAGCTGTATTTTTTTCTAATTTCGAAAAATCGAATGTAGAGAAAAAATGTAAAAGAAAATTGTTTGCTTGTTTGTTTGGAACCAAGCCCACTCCCGCCCAGAAACCGGTTGTGGGAGTGGAGCTTGGTTCCCCCCCTTTACGACAAGCAAAACAATTTTCTTTTTTTACTTTATATTTTATTTTTTAATTTTTTCTCTACATTCGAGGGTGTTCTATTTAAAAAAAAATACAACTATAATATTTTTTACTTATTTGGGACACTCTGTATCTTGTAAAAATATTTTTAAATTATAGCTCTAATAGTTCTTCAACGAACCCAAAACTTACAATTTGTAAAAATCTAATCGTTTAGCTACAATACTCCGTGGCGTATGTGGTGAACAACCCTGTATATGTAGAGTGTTCTGTTTAAAAAAAAGAACATAAATTTGAGTTATTTTTCGAAATAGACAGCTCCCAACGAAGAACTAGTTTCGTCACTGCATTCTATTTTACAACACCATTACATTATCATCATTATTACATTTACCTTAAAAACGAGACACGGGCGGTGTTTAAGTACTCAATGGGTAGAACAAAACAAAATCAGGGTATCCGATATATCCCTTAGATGAACAGTCTAATTTTATAAAAGGTATTTCCAACGAGCGCATAGTAAATACCCGATATAATACCAGAAATATACCAGTAATGTCAGGAATATATCTGCAATATTCCTAATATATATTGGTATATTCCTATTCCCGGTATTATACCATAGGCATTGAAATTCGCAAAAGAAAATGGGGTTGGAGAGTTGGAGAGATCAGCGTTGTGAATGTCCAAGGAAAAAGGAAGCAAGGACGACCTGCTCAAACATAGAGACGTACCTTACTGTATGAGTTTCAACAAGTAGGGTCAACGTGGAATGAAGCAAAAACAACTGCCAAAAATAGAACCCGATGGAGAGCTTTCAATGAAGCCTTTTGCTTCGCTTATGAGATATAGGATCCTATTTTAAATTTTTTTATACTATGTTTATTTATGTTATGTCTATTAAAGTCAAAGGAGCGATAACCATAAATTTACTAATCTCTACAGATGCCTGAGCAATACATATATTTGTATTAGAGAGGACTAAAAAAAAGAGGCATTTTTAATTCAAATCAGCCATTTTGAATCCCTTTAGCGGTCTCGCCAAGTTTGTTCATATACCTAGTTCTTCCTGATAGTCTTTTTATTCGATAAAAGTAATATAAAGTGTGTTTTACGACAACTGTTACAGATGCCTTTTTTGCTATTGATAAAAATCTTGCAAGTAACCTATTACATACTGTACGGACTACTAAAAAAAGGCTTAAAAAGATCAAGCGAATGGGTGAACCCGAACGCTGTGAAAAAATATTCCTTAACCGGTATCAGACATATACATACATATACAGGGTGATTTACGCTCGACGGCAGTTGAGATGTTTATGAAGAGTGAGGAAACGAGAAAGAATTGTCATTTCGGAATATTGACAGTTCAGATTTGAACTATACACGTCAAAGAAAGTCAGTAGGTATATTAAACCTGTCTAAAGTAACCGATTAGAAACCATACATTGTAGAGATAAAAAATGATATTTATTTTATATAACATTCGGTATGTGGCATGTGGACTAATAAGTTTTTATACTAATATGGTATATTTTTGATAGCTACCCTAAAATATATTTTTTGTTCGCTACAGTAATTCGCTGACAATAGTTTCTTAGGGACTTTATTATTTTTTATTTCATGAATTATAGAGAGCGTAAATAGTAAAATTGTTATTGCTTAATTACGATCTATCAAAAAAAGAAATATAAATAAAAAATATGAAAAAAGGGGTATTCAGTAGGTCTTGCCCCAAGTAGCATCTATCTGACTTCGAACTAAATCTGACCTGAAGCGACGTCAGACTTTGTGCAAATTTAGGTCGGGTGCTGGTGATACGACCTGTGACGTCGCTTTCCTATTAAAAGCGACGTCGTTGGATCCGAGTCGGTAAATCCAACGATCTGTCGACGTACAAAATAACAACGTACCATTTTTATTAATTTCCCAACGTCGTTCCCAGGTTGGCTTGCACGACGTACATATACTTGAACTAGCCCGACGTCTACCCGTTGTCCGAATAGGATACGTCTCACTGATAATCCCTAAAGTAACGTCCAATTATATTTTGTTGTATTTTATGTTCATATTTATAACCTAATTTGCGTATCTCTATTTACGTCCGTAAATAACCCATTAAATTACCCATTAAGTCGCATTTGCGACCTAATGAACATCATGAACATAACCTAATTAAAAGTTTTTGTAAACAAACTTATGCCTAAAAAAACGCTAAAAAGACATTTAGACATTCATCTACATTTTACAGAAAGAGGTCGAGGCTTTTGCAAAATAATAATAGTAGTAGTGATGCCTCCACCCATAAATGATTTTTATCCGGAAGAGATGCTGCATTACACTGGTGCATCTTAATTTCATTTTTTAGCTTAGGAAACCAGCAGACCCCATCCTCCTCTGACATGTGAGGTTAGGCTTAAAAAAGTGGCTGCCCATTTTTTTTAAGGAGAAAACAAAAACTAAAATATAGTTGCACAAATCCACAAATCACTGATAAACAAAGTGAGGTTACGTGGCGTACGTTGGAATTATATACGTCATAATACGATTGCCGGTCTTCCGGTTTGATGACTTCGGTCGTGTGAGACGACTAATGTTGGAGACCCGGTCGGAATTGGTATATTGGTAGTTCATATTAAGTCGGACTCAGAAATCCGCCATTCTTAACACGTATCCGATTGTCAGCCATTTTAAAATCGTTTTTTGTTTTTAAAATTTATATTAACATTTCGATTTCTAGTAGAATAATATCGATAAGGTTGAGTTTGGGGGGAACCACAGTACAGTTTTATGATTAAACCAGCTAGAAAATAAAAAAAAAATTGTGAGTTACTTTTTTATAGATATTTTTATTTCATAAATCTACCTAATTTTGAAAGCGCTCGTTGTTTTCCGGAGTATTTTAATCAAATATATCAAGAAAGTGACTTCCGTTGACAAAACTGATGTCTGGATTAATGATTCAGAATTACTATAATACGAAATTAGATAGGCACTTATAGTTATATTCGAGGAGTGATTATGAATCCATTTGTAATTAGGTAGTTTGGTTAGGTTTTTATGTATTCTTGGTAGCGAATATGAAACCAAAAATAACGTAAGTGCTTAGCGACGAATTTTAAGTAACTAAAATCCAACGTAATATGACGTTGGTAATTGGTAGAATTACATTCCCTATTAGGTCAGATACCGACGTCGAGGCGACCCGAATCTGTATTCCCCACTTAGGTGCAAATAAGGGTCGTCAGGCGGTGGAACCGACGTTGGTACCCGACGTCGGGTTTATTGAACGCGACGTATACCCGACGTTAGATAACGTCCAAATGCTACTTGGGACTTAAAATAAGACCAAGATTGCAAGATCAAATCTCACTCTTCAATATAAAACACTAATAATTTACCACAATACACCAAAACACTTTACTTTTAATTATTGGAAAAAGTTTTAATGATCAGCAGATGATTAAAACAGATAATTCAGGGTGGTACGAACTGTATTCCGGAAAAATTTGGCAGCATATTCTGCCGATAAAAATAAGTAAAAAGTTCGTATAAATGTATGTCCTAAAATGGGCTTAGTTTGGGAGATACAGGGTGTAGAAGTTTCATTTTTATTTCGATTTTTTCCAAATAATTTATGAAGTAACGTCAATATTTGGATGAAAATTGGTATCTGGGAGTTTTTTGACATGATCAATTTCATTTAATTGTCAATATGGCTCCTATTCGTAGCGGGCTCCACCTACATACCTATGTTTTAACTGTTTAGAAGTGTAACAACTTTTCGTCCGTACCTGTATAAAACTATTGAGCGAAAAAATATACATTTCCGTGACTTTTTACGTAAAAAATGTTCCTTTGGTAAAAATCGCTAACGTCAATATTTGTGGATGAAAGTGGTATCTGGGAGTTTTTGACATGATCAATTTCATTTAAATTGTCAATATGGCTCCTATTCGTAGCGGGCTCCACCTACATACCTATGTTTTAACTGTTTAGAAGTGTAACAACTTTTCGTCCGTACCTGTATAAAACTATTGAGCGAAAAAATATACATTTCCGTGACTTTTTACGTAAAAAATGTTCCTTTGGTAAAAATCGCTGCGAACTACCGTTTTCAAGATTATTTAGAATGGAAATAGTCCATACATTTTATTATTGACAAAAAATAAACACGTTGAGTAGATAGTTATTTTAGTAAATAATAAATTCATGAAATTTTTTTTTTAATTAATCATAATTTTTTCTGCTAAAAAATGATGATAAAGCAGTTTCTGTTGAACTTTTGGCACAAAACATTTCAAATTTATGATTTCAGTCTTTCAATTTAGTAACATGAATGTAGAATTTACGTCAGTGATGATAGGTATCGATAATTTCGATTCCAAATATCTCGTGAACCATTACTCGTAGCGATTTTTACCAAGATATCTTTTTTACTTATTTTTATCTGCAGAATATGCTGCCGAAGTTTCCGGAATACAATTCGGACCACCCTGTAAAATAATATGCTGATGATGCTTACTTACATGGTTAGCAAAACTCGCGTCCAGTGTTTTTAAAAGTAAAGTGTTTTGGTGCATTGTGGTGAATTAGTGTTTTATTTTGCTGTTGTAACACCAAAGGTTCCAATCCCCACCAGTAATCTCCATTGATCACTAATAGGAAAATACAATAGAGCATTTATGAGAAATAAAAATACTTTTCCGAAATGTTATAATATATATACCGGATGTTCTATTTGAGTAACAAAGAAGATACATTTTGACTCAGCGTAATTTTAAAATAATTTAGTAGATTTAAATTTTCTGAATTGATTTGTATTGTATGATATTTTTATTATTTGTATATTTTTTGCAAAATGTAACAGACTATTTAAACACTGCAAAGGACACCAACATTAACTACACCTTAATTAGAGATCTGAAAAACTTGTACAGAATCGACATCACAAATTAAAATAGGCAACACATTATCTGGAAGATTTAATTGTCAATAAAGGTCTACGACAAGGATGAGTGTTTCTCCCACATTTATTTAAAATATATGTAGCAAAGGCTTTGAGACAATGGAAGAGAAAATGTAATGGAATGGGCATTAATCGATGGCGAGATGTCTGTCTATATACCCTGCAGTTCGCAGATGATCAAAGTTCTTGATATAACGATAAAGATGATTTGGAGTACAACCAAGGAAACTACAAGAGGAATATCAACGATGGGGTTTGGAAATAAATACAGGAAAAACTAAATATCTACCTATTGGTGCAGAACTATCTAGCGTACATCTAGAAAATGAAGAGATAGAAGCCTGCAATGACTACACCTATCTAGGGAGTAATTGATATTGATTGACAACAGCTAAAGATGACAAAGAAATTAAAAACGAATATCACAAGCTAGAAGAACAATTGGCTGTCTGAATGGAGTATTTTGGAGTAATGAAATAGGGAAGAAACGGAAGATCAATATATATACGAGACCCTGGTAAAGAGCAGTCTACTTTATGGTGCAGAGATTTGGCGAATAACGGAAGCCAACCGAAAAAACTGGAAGCGGTAGAAATGTATGCCTATAGAAGAACCTTAGGAATTTCCCCGAAGAGATAGAGTCCGAAACGAAGAAATCCAACAGAAGATAGGAATAGAGGGATCTTTTAGCAACCGACATCGAACGCCAACAACATGTGGGGAAAATGGACATGTCCAGAGGATGGATGACACACGACTTCAAAACAAATTATGCAATGGATACCCCAACATCAAAGAAAACGTGGAAGACCTAAGAATACGAGTGCCAGAAATCTAAGCGAGGGACAATGGAACTACAATGTGTAAACGTAGCATATTTACATCGGGGGAATTGTGTCACCCTGTGTCTACATCTAATAATGTAAACACATCGTAAATGTGATTTGATGTGCTGTATGGGAATCTCCATTGATCACTAATAGGAAAATACAATAGAGCATTTATGAGAAATAAAAATACTTTTCCGAAATGTTATAATATGTATACCGGATGTTCTATTTGAAGTAACAAAGAAGAGACATTTTTTGACAGCGTAATTCTTAAAATAATTTAGGTAGATTTAGATTTTTTGAATTGATTTGTATTGTATGATATTTTTTATTATTTGTATATTTTTTGTGCTTTTGTTTTGTAAATGCTTTGTCGATGAAGCTATTTTGGCTTTTTGTATAATAAAGCGTTGTTTATTAGCAAGTGCGTTTATGTACCCTCAAATTTTCAAAATAATCCTTTCGCCAGTTTTTCATAAATGCCTAATACTACTGCCATGAAACACCCTGTATAAAGCCTGTGTGTGCGCCTATAAAGTCAATCGAACGTATTACAGACTCAGCACGATTTCCTGCAAGAAATTGGAAATCCTTATACGATTAACGAATAACCAGTTCGCGGCGGGTAGGTATACCGTAAAATCAACATAATACAGTCTTTACCATTTACCAATCGGACGGATAGCCAGATTCCAGTTTGGTAATAATCAAGGTGAACAAAGCCCTAGTGAATTATTCGGATTCACAAAAAAGATGTTATGGTCTGGGGTCTCTATGAAAACTAAGGTTTAAATTATTTAAAATCAAAACCTGAGTTGCAATAAGTCAATTTTAAAAAGACTCAAGTCTTAAGTCTAAAATCAAAATGATTTAAGTTTTAAGTCAATTTCAGTACTACAAAGATCAAATGACTTAAGTTTCAAGTCTTTGACATAAGTAATTTTCTTTCAAGTCCAGTCATTTTTGTAAAGACTTAATTCAATATAACATTATTTAAGTCTTTTTACTTAAGTTTTTTTTACTTAAATCATGATAATCTGCAAGTTAAGTCAGTAAAATGACTTAAATCAATATAATTTCCCTCAAGTCAAGACAACTAGAATTTTTTAAATGTTTAATTCTTAATTATTTATCATTAATTTTATTGTGTTACCCATTACGGATTTTTTTATCTCTATTAATTTATTGTAGATACAGATTAGAATAAAATATTAAGCTACGTCCACACCGAAAGTTACACCTAGGAACATTATGTTTATATTGCTTGTTCCTGGAACTTGTTTATGAATGTTGCCAAAAGTTTATTTAAGTTCCTCATTGTTTACGGTTGCAGCAACAAAAGTTTCTATAAGTTGCTTGTTTCGATATTTAGCGGCAAAGATCAAAGGAAATATTGAAACATTGGTAAATATTTTATGTTCCTCGATGGTATTTTATAGTGTGGACAGGTTGTTGCTTGTTTCCAAAACCCGAAACTTGTGCCGTGAAGCCGTCGCATCGTTGCCCAAATCATCAGTTAATTTAGTAATATAATAATAAAAACAAACATGCCTTTTAAATGAACAACAGAAAATATAATATGTTTAATTGAATTATACCGAAATGCCGAGTGTTTGTGGAATCCACGGGATACATAGTATAAAGACCGTTACCAAAAACAGAATTTATGGGTGGATATATGTAATGGAATTGGAAATGGCCTGCAAATGCCTGCAAATCTTCGTCGGACCACATTGTAAACTAGAAACAGCAACACAACAAAAACATTCACAAGAATGAGTTACCTTGGAGTGGAAAGAATGTTTAGGGAACTTTTGCTGTTGTTTCAGTTTCCATAAACAGGTTGCGGCAATCTGCAACAAAATGTTCCTCTGTGTTTCATTGGTGTAGTTTAGTAGTTTTATATAAACAACTATAATAAACAATAAAAAAATAAACGCATCAAGGACATAAAAACACACATCAACAACTTAAATTAAATTAAATTTTGTGGTACTTTGTACAGGTTGTCCCATTTTTGTGTGTTTTACAGGGTTTCTCGTTTATGAGCAGTACTTACTTTTACTTTTTTATGAAACTAAAGAAGGTAAACACATATTTGATGCCGCTGTTAAAAAATTTACGATAAAAATATATGAAAAAGAGACTTACTTAAATCTTTTCAAAAAGACAAATCTCATAAAAGACTTAAATCTTTTAAAAGATTTAAGTCTTTTGCACGGCCTATTTTTCATCTGGTCGGGCCCTAAGGCCCAAGCAAAAATTCGGGCCCTCTTTTCCAATAAAATTCAAAAATTCTCTTGTTAGTTTGGGTTAAAGAAATAAAACAATTATTTTTATTTTTTTAATAATTTTAAAACATAAATAAACATTATTATATTCAACAAAATAAATAATAAAAAAACAACAATTAATTCTAATTTTAAAAAATGCATTAATTATGTCAATCTAAAGCTTATTTTATATAACTCAGTTTTTCCTTATCAGAGGTAACTGTTTTTTTTTTCTCTGGTATGTAAATTTATATTTGAAATTATGAATATTTTACAACCTTTAACGGGCCCCCAGACCAACGGGCCCAAGGCCCGGGCCTTATGGTAAAATAGGCCCTGGTCTTTTGTAAAATGACTTAAGTCAATAAAAAGATATAAATCTTTTTTAAATCTGTTCTAAAAATATTTATTATTAAAATTTAGTATTTCAACTTAAAAAATGTATATTTAGCCTTTGTTTGTTGATTATTTTCGGTTTTTAATGATTAAAACATGACTATAACTTTATAGATTTAAGTAAATCTATTACTACATTGAATAAATAGCAGATTGCTCTAAAATTTCGCAAGTCTTCGGTAGTATAGTGGTAAGTATCCCCGCCTGTCACGCGGGAGACCCGGGTTCGATTCCCGGCCGGAGAGTAACTTTTTTATTTTTTTTACATATCGAAAATAAATATTTACTCAATACATCCCACTAGGCAACAAGGTAGAACCAAAAAAAATTTTACTAAAAAAGTATTAATTACATTTTTCGTATCACAACGGCTTAAATTTCGCATTTTATTCATTCATTTATTTATTCAATATTTTTTTAGACTATTCCTGCATTCGTCATTTCGTTCATTTCGTTCACTTCGTTCACTTCGCTCATTTCGTTCACTTCGCTCATTTCGCTCATTTCGTTCTTTCGTTCTTTCGTTCTTTCGTTCTTTCGTTCTTTCGTTCTTTCGTTCTTTCGTTCTTTCGTTCTTTCGTTCTTTCGTTCTTTCGTTCTTTCGTTCTTTCGTTCTTTCGTTCTTTCGTTCTTTCGTTCTTTCGTTCTTTCGTTCTTTCGTTCTTTCGTTCTTTCGTTCTTTCGTTCTTTCGTTCTTTCGTTCTTTCGTTCTTTCGTTCTTTCGTTCTTTCGTTCTTTCGTTTTCTTTTTCGTTCTTTCGTTCTTTCGTTCTTTCGTTCTTTCGTTCTTTCGTTCTTTCGTTCTTTCGTTCTTTCGTTCTTTCTGTTCTTTCGTTCTTTCGTTCTTTCGTTCTTTCGTTCTTTCGTTCTTTCGTTCTTTCGTTCTTTCGTTCTTTCGTTCTTTCGTTCTTTCGTTCTTTCGTTCTTTTCTGTTCTTTCGTTCTTTCGTTCTTTCGTTCTTTCGTTCTTTCGTTCTTTCGTTCTTTCGTTCTTTCGTTCTTTCGTTCTTTCGTTCTTTCGTTCTTTCGTTCTTTCGTTCTTTCGTTCTTTCGTTCTTTCTGTTCTTTCGTTCTTTCGTTCTTTCGTTCTTTCGTTCTTTCGTTCTTTCGTTCTTTCGTTCTTTCGTTCTTTCGTTCTTTCGTTCTTTCGTTCTTTCGTTCTTTCGTTCTTTCGTTCTTTCGTTCTTTCGTTCTTTCGTTCTTTCGTTCTTTCGTTCTTTCGTTCTTTCGTTCTTTCGTTCTTTCGTTCTTTTCGTTCTTTCGTTCTTTCGTTCTTTCGTTCTTTCGTTCTTTCGTTCTTTCGTTCTTTCGTTCTTTCGTTCTTTCGTTCTTTCGTTCTTTCGTTCTTTCGTTCTTTCGTTCTTTCGTTCTTTCGTTCTTTTCGTTCTTTTTTCTTTCGTTTTTTCGTTCTTTGTTCTTTTCGTTCTTTCGTTCTTTCGTTCGTTCGTTCAGATCGATTCTTATCGTTCTTTCGTTCTTTCGTTCTTATCGTTCTTTCGTTCATTTCGTTCTTTCGTTCTTTCGTTCTTTCGTTCTTTCGTTCTTTCGTTCTTTCGTTCTTTCGTTCTTTCGTTCTTTCGTTCTTTCGTTCTTTCACCGTTCTTTCGTTCTTTCGTTCTTTCAGTTCTTTCTGTTCTTTCGTTCTTTCGTTCTTTCGTTCTTTCGTTCTTTCGTTCTTTCGTTCTTTCGTTCTTTCGTTCTTTCGTTCTTTCGTTCTTTCGTTCTTTCGTTCTTTCGTTCTTTCGTTCCTTCGTTCTTTCGTTCTTTCGTTCTTTTTGTTCGTTTCGTTCATTTCATTCTGTAAAATCGCTATTTTTGGGGCTTACTCTACTGGGTCTCACAATGCAAATTCACCTCACATATCCATTTAGTTGGTCATTGGCAAGCACTCTCCCATTGTACATGAAAATAACAAAACAAACATACTCCTCCCCCTAGCCACTGATATATTCTATTCAATCTATTCCATTCCATATTTTCCATCTAATTCAAATATCATTCGGTTATACAATATTGGTTAATCATCTTCAACAATTAGCTAGTGTCACCTGAAATAGTATAGGGGCTTCCCCCGGACGCAAATTCTGCCGCTAAACAGATTCGCATCCCAGTCGAATAAGCTAATTGGGGTAGCTCACTACCCCAACGCCGCATCGTGTCAATCGAGAAGACAAGGGAGACCTCAAACTCTCAAGACCAACCTCGAAGGCAAGACGTCACAAGAGGTTTTCTTCTGAATCAAACGACCCGTTGCCTTACAGTACATGCAACGTTTATAGTCAGGGCTCTCAGCCCCAAATGTCAGCTCTATGACAAACACAACATAACAGCCGGCCAGCCTATCAACTACTAACTCCACTCCGGCAAGCTAGCCTCCTCTTACATCACAATTTTACCGGATCGTAAATATTTACATTACTTGCCAATGAATCATACTATTTTCTCTAATCGACTTTCAAATAGAGTGTTTTAGCATTACTAGATAAATAAATAGAGAGTTTCCGAATTATAAAACCATTATTATAACCAACTTATTTTCCAAGTTTTACAATTCATTTTATTTAATTTTTAAATTTTGTTCGTTTGGATGGTTACTGAGTTTACGATGATAGTTACAGATATATTAATATCCAGTATCATCCTTATTTCCATTTTTATCTATGATTATTCATTTAAAATATTTCAAGAATTCTTTTATCAAGGTGTGTTTCCAGCAGATATAAAATGCCTATTTTTTATTAAAACAGTCAACACCTAGAATTTTTATATATTCTATACTAGCTTATCAAACAGTTAATTGCTACGCTCGAAGCTATAAATAAACCACCTCGTCTGTTATTATAATAACAAATGCAAATATTATTGCACTTGAATGTAGTTTTCTTGCATTGGAAACGAGTCTCAGCGTATCGACCTAACTACCAAACATTATTTATTTTAATGCTGTGGGTAAATTGAATTACTTATTATCTGTTAAAAATCATCGCATATTAGCAGCGTTTAACTGTACACATTTATATAAACTAAGAACCAGTGGCGGGTTGTGCATGAGGGCTACAGTGCTGTAGAGCTCCTCTAATGAAATAATAAATTATTAATCTTTTTATCAAACTAAAATACACTCTTCCGCAAAAAAAGATCATCTTAAAATTGTAGTCAACTGTAATGTATAAAATATATCTGTTATAGTTACAAATATACCAATGATCAATGATGGTAAATTATTTATAAGGTAATTTTAATAGAGACATTAGCTAAAACATAAATGGATTTATGGATATGACAAAAAATGCATTATATGGTTTATTGCTGTTTATTCTTTAAATAAAATTTGGATGGAAATGGGGGTTATTAGAGAAAAGGACATTTATGTTAAATGACAAAATGTCTACAAATTTGGTGAATAGTAACGAACATAAATACAATTTCCACAACACTTTAAAAAGTTTTTCAGGTGCTGCCACTGTTGATTAGATTGGCGTGATGTGTTGTTTCGCTACCTGATTTTAATTAACGTCACAAATTTGATAATATTTCATATTTTATTTTGTACGACTCTGAAAATGATCTAGAAAACCTGTTTAAGTGAAACTTACGAATCCATGATACCTATTTTCAATTATCGTATATTAAGCTATGAAATTTTAAACTGTTTTAGTATGAATTTTGAAATTGAAAGTAACTTAATTTTTATACTTTTTATGTTTTATAGTACTAAATGTTTCTAACAAGTTTTCTGGTTTATCTACAACAAAAAACCTTAAAATCACATTATCTTTTATCTTTTTCTCTTATCATTCGTCATGTAGATTATTATATGTACCTATATACAGGGTGATTCACGGAGATGGCATGTTAGACGTTAATAGAGAACCGGTGACTCGGAATTTTTGTTTTGTTGTGACATTATTTGAAAAGTGGTAGCATATTTGTTATTTTAAATGGAATACCCGGTATATTATTACATATTTGGAAACTACTTTCATATTTCATAATTTTCATTCTAACCTATACATATATTATCTTATAGTTTTTGAGATAAAAAATGTGTAAAATTGACAAAACATGATCTTGAATAAGCATCGGTAAAATCATGAATTGAACATTTTTAAATGTGAAATTTGGGTTATAAGTTAACGAAAGTTTATATGTGCATATATTTGACCTGCCTAAATCAACTCGTTGGATATTATACAGGGAAAGTCAGTTCCTAGACCTAAACCTTCCAGTTTTTTATAAAAGCTATTTAAAAATCTCATTTCAAAAATTTCGTTTCCACGACAATTTTATAAATTTAGCTAGTAAAATCCAAATTTAAAAAAAAATCATCACCGGGGCCTCCTTAAACGCCTAACAACTTTATATTCATAGCAAACCACTCACAAAGGTTGTAATGTCTGTAAAAAATTATCAATTGTTTACGAATAATCTTCTACGCTACGTTTGTAGTCTAAGAAATTAGTTTATGAGATTTGGTGGAATTAAAAGTGTTCAAAATATAATGGGTTATAATAATAACCTAATCTAATTTAATATACAGGGTGGTCCGAACTCTATTCCAGAAACTTCGGCATCATATTCTGCAGATAAAAATAAGTAAAAGAGTTCGTATAAATATATGTCCCAAAATGGCTTAATTTCTGAAGAGGGTGTAGAAGTTTCATTTTTATTTCGATTTTTTCCAAATAATTTCTGAAGTAACGTCAATATTTGGATGAAAATTGGTGTCTGGGAGTTTTTTGACATGAGGAATTTTATTTTAATGTCAATTAATTTCTATCTGTAGGGGGCGCCACCTAAAAATGTGTTTTAACTGTTTTGAAGAGTAATAACTTTTCGTCCGTAATTGTATAAAACAACTGAGTGAAAAAATATACATTTCCGTTACTTTTTATGTAAAAAATGTCTCTTGGTAAAATACAATACATGTTATTATTGACAAAAAATAAACATGTTGAGTTGATAAATAGTT
This sequence comes from Sitophilus oryzae, assembly GCF_002938485.1. Lineage (NCBI taxonomy): Eukaryota > Metazoa > Arthropoda > Insecta > Coleoptera > Curculionidae > Sitophilus > Sitophilus oryzae. Next base: position 5,659,274 of record NW_022146304.1, on the reverse strand, counting down.
ATTTGATTGAAATAGTTAATTTGAGAAATTTATATATTTTTTTAAATTAGTCATAAATTTTTCTGCGAAAAGATGATGATAAAACAGTTTCTGTTGAAATTTTGGCAAAAATACATTTCAAATTTATGATTTCAGTGTAATAACTATTTAGTCGATATGTTTAATTTATGTCAATAATGATAGGTATTGATAATTTGGATTCCAAATATCTCGAGAACCATTACTCGTTGCGATTTTTACCAAGCGACCTTTTTTACGTAAAAAATGTGGTAAATGTACATTTTTTACTTAGTAGTTTTATACAGGTACGGATGAAAAGTTATTACACTACAAACCAGCTAAAAAATATGTAGGTGGCACCCCCTACAAGTAGGAGTCATATTGACATGTTACTTCAGAAATGATTTGGAAAAAATCGAAATAAAATTGAAATTTCTACACTCTGTATCTCCGAAACTAAGCATTTTAGGACATACATTTATACGAACTTTTTTACCTATTTTTATATGTATATGCAATAATGCTTTACCTATGCAGAAGTTCGGGTCACCTTGTATAAAGGGTTGTGATAATAATGTTGATCTAATTTACAAAACTAGCAGCTAAATCAATTTTTGTTATGATGTAATTCCATTTATCTTGTGCATCTCAATTTAAAACCAATGACCTTCTCTAACTCTAATGGACCTGCCGCGGTGCCCTGTGCTGTAATTGACTTTAAAGCGAGATGTACGGAATGGCTTAAGTCGATTTCTTTTTGCGCAGACTGGGATAAAAAGAAACTCACTTTTGCTTGACCCTGAAAGAAAATTGATGGATGTGCTGTTTCTTACCTCGTATCTCTAGTTACTTCACTATGTATTTACTTTGAATTACTTTTTGTACTTTTTAGTTGTTTAGTAGTTTAATAACAAACGACCTTGCTCAATAGGTTTGTATAAGATTAGATTTTCTTTATTTCTGAACTTTATATTTACTAGAATTCAGTAGTAGAATATATATGGAAGGGATGTTAGGTTAATTACCACGACCTTAATACATACATATCTATTATTGTGTGTCAAAGTCTTAGATCAAAGTTCATGAATGGTTGTCGTCTCGGCGCACTCAATGATGAGGTGTTCTGGTGTTTCAACATTAGAACATGACGGGCCTTGACAATTTCCAACAAACAGTCCAACTTTTTTACAACCACATTTAGTACTGCATCCCTTTTTCACGGCATATAAATCACACGGCAGGCCAACTCGCTTTGGCGGGAACGCTACGCGCGTATCCTTGCGCACGCCACCATTATGGGTGCCAGCAACAGAAATTAACCAGTGTCGTAGTCAGTCGTAGTCTTTGTCATCGACAACATACAGTTACGGCAGCTTTGAGTCAGTAGCGTGCGGCTTAATTTATTTCATTCTTTTCTTGAATGATATATTTTGTTTTTTTAGTTTTATTTTTGTTTATTGTGTGATATATTTGGTTTTTGTAATTTAGTAGTACAATGGAAGTCCGAAATTCTTTTAGTTTTAATACTCAATCATTGCCTACGGCATTCAAAGTAATTTTTATTATTAGGTATCCTGCAAAATGGCAAACAAGATTCATTTCTAAATTATTGTTTTTCTGATTATCCGTATCTATTTTTAATTTTTATCGATAGCTTATGACAATTCAGAGAGAAAAGAACAGAGGTCTCGTTGTTTTTTATAATAAGGTCTGCCGTTTTTAATAAGATGTTTGCCAGATCATTTTGGCAATTTTCAGTACCAAATTGTGTTATATAATATAAAATTGTGTATAAGTTCATAATAAAAGTTTTTTTTTAAGAAAAAGTTTATTTTTTTCTTTTTAATGTATTTAAATAAAAGCTTGTTTTTAAAGGTTTTTTTTCTTAAATTTATTTTTTACTTTTTAGTTATGCTGGTTTCTCAGTGCCACACACTTAAACTCTATTCTTTTTCTTAAATAACTTCCTATGGGCATCCTAATAATATGTATATCGATTTTCATTAAAAAAGGAGAAATTAAAAAATACGACAGCTGTCAAATGTGACAGTTCAAATGTGCGACAAATAAAATGAAAACCGACTATGAGGTAAGGAGCATCCAATATATCGATTTTTATCAAAATCGGACAACTTTGAGATTTTTTTGACAGCTGTCAAATTTGACAGCTTAATTTTTTTTCTTTCATTTTAACTCATGGCCATCCTATATATCAAAATCGGAGAAGTTTGAAATTTTTTTGACAGCTGTCAAATTTGACAGCTCAATTTTTTTCTTTCATTTTAGTCCATGGCCATCCTATATATCGATTTTTATCAAAATCGGACAACTTTGAAATTTTTTTGACAGCTGTCAAAAATTCGGGTCATGCTTTGCAAGAAAATGTATTGTCATCGGGACTGAACCTACATGCCAAATTTCAACTTCCTACGATGAAAGGAAGTGCTTCTAATTTAGCTTACAAGATTTGCCCCGAACAAACATACATACAAAGCAAGTTAAATAAAAGCTTGTAAAATAAGCTAGTAACTGCTTCCCATTGGTAAAGATACCTCTTACAATAACAACATTAGACACCAGAGCTAGTTTAAACTCTCTGTTCCCCTTCTGGTCCTCAAAACCTACAATATTATCGTGACCACTATTATAAAATAAATTGCACTTCACACATTCATATCATCAATACATAGAACACAATATCGATTAAGTTCATCCGGTTCATCGAAACTTTCAACTTTTCTTTTTCAGAGTCTCAAAATATACTAAGATTTTCTAAGCCATCAGGTTTGATATCGATGTCATATATTCATTATCTTAGTGTCTCTGGGTCTCTGGACGTGGAAGGCAAAATAGATTTGTCAAGAGCGTCTTGTATATTTTTGGCCCGGAAAAGTATATAGCCAAACATTTATATTTAAATTCATCAGTTACTTTTCTTCCTTTAGCTGATTAGTTAATTTGTGCAATTTGAATATTAACAAAATTTGCTATGTCCATTGATGGACATAATTTGTGCAATAACCTCTTTAGATTGTTCAATAGATATTTTATTGGGTATTTCTTTAATTCTTGTTTATAACTCCTGGCATGTTTTTTTTTAATTTTAATTATCTATTCTCTACAGTTAAATGTTTAATTGATTTTTTCATTTTTACTTTTCGAGAAGTATGCGTGGTTAACGATTCATTTGTTTAGATAAAAGTATTGTATAAATAAAATTCAGTTTCAGTCAATTACAGTATTTTTTTTAATACGACCCTGTCTATCAATAGTTTATTTTCTGGGAAATTTTTTGATACATTTTAATCCGGCCCTGACTCGGCACCCATAATGGTGTTTTCAAGGTCAAATTTTATAGAAATTTTAAACAATGGGATCTGGGCAGAGTTAGCCTGCCGTGTGATTTATATGCCGTGCCTTTTTACAGTTGCAAAAAATTGTGTTTAGCAGTTTTTCCGGCGCAGGTGGGAGTATAGTCTGAATTGGTTCTAATGTATTGTAGACCAACTTCCAACCCCAGTTTTTTGGGTTTAGCTGATATCCAAGCCAAACTTGAACTTGGTAATATACCCGGAAAAGATGTTGATGAGCAGCAACTGAAGTTGAAGGAAGATTAGCTAATTGCACCTGTTTCTTATTTCGAGTGTTTTTAAAGAAAAATGCATATCGATACTTATCTAGCAGGTGTTTTTTTTCGGAGCTCCGTACGTAGAAAGAAGAAAGCGAATCCCGTAGGTGATATCTTGTTGACTTGAATTACTTTTTTTGAAAACTTCAGCACACTGAACCTAGTCTAGTTTTTCAAACATTTCAAAGACTGTTGTTTTATCCCTCCTGTAAAATGCAGACGTATCACAGATCACAGCCAGTTATTGTGTGTAAAAATAGTACATGATTTTGATTCTTTGCAAAACTGCTTTGGACTGTTTTGTTCTCTGGTATGTACAGGGTGGGTCATATTCGACGCTTTTAAATGGAAACACCCTTTTCTATAGGAGATAGACAAAAACTAATATAGCTGTCTGGAGGTCAATTTTTGTCAAAAACATGATGGTGAAAACCGCACATCAATATCTGTTACCGTTTCGGAGTTACGGGGTGTTTCTCAAAAATGTGCATATTTATAAACTTCTTTGCTATGGAAAATTTTGTATTTTTATGAAAATTTCACACCTCTACTTTTCAACCAATAACATGCTTTAATGTTGACTAGTTACCATGGCAACTGAAAAAATTTCCGGAAATTTTTTCGAGGCGCCACGAAACTTTAGTGGAAATTGTTTGACAGTTGAAAAGGTAAACATAAGATCTACAATCATAATGTGAATGAACTACAATGTCTATATATTGAAATATTACCCATTTGAGTTTAGCATTTGATGTAACTAAGGTTGGTAATATTTTTATTTAAGGAAATATGTTAGATATATACCTACATATGATTTCTTCGAAATTGCCATGTTCTAAAAAATATAGTTCTGCCGCCTTTATTTAACTAAGCTGGTATTTTTTCTATTTAACGAAATATGATGGATATAATATATGATTTTCTAATATAATTTCTTCTTTAATGACTTGTTGGTTTACTTTTCCAAATGCTGACATTTCGCTATACACTTCTTACTCTACGTACAGACGTTTTAAAACTAGTAATAGCTTGACAGAATCGCAAACAAAATGACAAAACACATAATATGTCAAAACATCAATACCTTGGCCAACTTAACAAATTGAAATTATTTTAAAATGTGTTGGTTAATATTTTTTTCAAATTTAGGTGTGAAATTTTCTTACCGAATACCACGCAAGCTTAAATTATTCCTGGAAATTTTCTTTCGGGCACGAATATTTTAGGAAAATTATCCCTCGTCTTCGACTCGGGATAATTTTCAAAATATTCGTGCCCTCAAAAAAATTTCCGAAAATAATTTAAGCTCTTGTGATATTATAAGTGAAAACATTTCCAAAGCACCTTTTTACGTAGAATTTAATGGTTTAAGTATATTTTTTTTAAAATTAATAAGTTAAGAATTATCAACAGAAAATTTGATTTTTTATATGGGACATACTGTATATTTTTAATTTATTGAAAAGAATTTAAAATTACCTTTCTAAAAATATAACACACTTGATATTTTGCTCGATTCCTCTTCGTGATATAGAATATATAAAAATTCGCCCGCTTTAAATAAGTAGGCTTTGAATGCACCGGCTGTAATGCAAAAAAATTCTAGCTGTCAGAATCAATTAAAACGAAAATAATATTTGCTATGAGAGATGCAGAATTTTATAACAATTTAAAATATATTTAACCAACATCAACACATTTAAACTATATCTAATAACAATAAAAATAAATAGGAAACCAAGACATGATATTTTGCTACAAGTGTTCGACATATCGACCGTCTTCTGTTATGGACAGACGGGGCAGTTTTTGAACATTTCTCGCGGAATTCATTAACTCAGTAGGGGTGAAAGATACCCTCTCATAACTGCTAAGTATTTCTAATTCTAGATTATACGGAAGAATAAAAAACCTTTATTTTTCCGCAAATCGATAGGATTAGATCCATGGGCACTAAGTCAGGTGGCCTCGACGGCCAACGGCTGGAATCTTGGTTGGCTATTCAATTATTCTCGAAATTGGATGCAAAATTTGCTGATAACTTCAGCGATCAGAGGCGTGCGTCGTCTTGCTGGAAAAATATGTTTTCGAGTTCCGTTAAGGGCATACCATCAATAAGGGGTCCAAAGCCTACTAGTTAAAAGTGGCGAACTTTTAAAAATTCTGTATTTCGAAGGGGATTATAACAAAATATCAAATGTGCTATATTTTTGGAAAGGTAATTTTAAATTCTTTTCAGTTAATTAAAAATATAGAGGGTGTCCCAAATAAAAAATCAATTTTTCTGTTGATAACTCTTAAATTATTAATTTTAAAAAAATTATACTAAAACCATTAAATTCTACGTAAAAAGGTGCTTTGGAAATGTTTTCATAGAAATACAAAATTTTCCATAGTAAAAAAGTTACAGCGATTTGTTAAAAATGCACATTTTTGAAAAACACCCCGTAACGAAACGGTAACAGATATTGATGTGCGGTTTTCACCATCATATTTTTGATGAAAATTGAGCTCCAGACACCAATATTAGTTTTAGTCTATCTCCTATAGAAAAAAGTATTTCCATTTAAAAGCATCGAATTTGACCCATCCGTGTGTGTGTACGCACCCGACATTAATAAACCTGAAGAAATGTCAATGGACTTCTACGAAAATCTATAGTCAGCGATAGACAAAATACCAAGACATGAAAAGATAATTCTGTTAGGGGATTTAAACGCAAGAATTGGAAACGAGGTAGTGGATGGAATAAAACAAAAATATAACGAGAATATAACTAATAGAAATGGCGAAATTTTGACCGAATTCTGTGGACAGAACAAACTGAGAATAAACAACACATATTTTCCCCATAAAGAACAACACAAATACACCTTCTATGACAATAGAAACAATAAATCAATAATCGATTATATTACCAATCGAAGTTTTTTACCTCAACAAATAATAGACATAAGAGTCTTATCCTCAGCCAACATTGGAACAGATCACAAACTTGTGCTAGGAAAGATACGAATAGGTGTGCCGCTATCCAAAAAAAAACCATCGATAAAAACTGAAAAATTCAATATAGAATCCCTCAACCACGAAAGCACTAAAGAACTTTATTCAAATAGATGCCAAACACATGTCACTCTTAACCCCATAGCACAGTTTGATACTCCTAACACAGCTTGGAACAAACTGAAAGAAAACATCTGCAAAGGTGCTAAAGAAGCTTTAGGAACACGTACTGTATTACATAATAGAAGACCGAACATTAAACCTTGGTTTACATTAGAAATCAAAAATATTACAAGGGAAAAGAAGGAAAAATACTTACAATATAAGAAATCTCCAACACCGGAGAACCGAAATATCTATACCGAAATAAGAAACAGGACTAATAATAGAGTGCGAGAAATTAGAGAAGAATATTGGCAGCGATTTAGTAGCGCAATGAAGGCGGATATGTACGGAGCACAAAAACGTATTTGGAAGATGTTGAGGGGTTTGAAAGAGAAACAAATGAAACAATACAACTAAGAACAATTGCAGAAGATACGTGGGAAAAATATTTCAGAGACTTATACAATTTGTGCTTATACGCAGAAATAGATGAACCAATGGAAGCACAAGAGACAAGCCAAAGAGATAATATAGAAGATCATGCGCAAATCACTTACAAGCAGGTAGAAGAGACAATAAGGTAACTTAAAAATAGAAAATCTCCTAATCAAGATAAAATACCAAACGAGCTAATAAAAAACGCAGGCACGGCTATCATAGAGGAATACACAAAAATGTTTAACATTATATTACAACATAAGAAAATACCAGAAGAATGGAAACAAAGTATAACAATACCCATTTTTAAAAGGAATAACATTACTGAGCACCTCGCTAAAACTTCTGACTAAGATCATTGCGGACAAAATCTCCTCAATAGTGCCAATAAACGAGGAACAACAAGGGGGCCGAAGAAACCGATCAACTACCGATGCACTATTCATACTCAGGCAACTAGTTGAAAAATCCTTAGAATATAACTCTCCAGCCTATCTATGTTTTATAGATTTAACAAAGGCCTTTGATAGAGTCCAACTAAAAGACATCATCACCATCTTGGAAAGCAGTAATGTCTCGAAAAAAACTCACAGAACTTATCAAGGACTTAAACACAAACACAACAACCCAAATAAGAACAAACTTTACCTTAACGCAGCATCTTCGAAATACAACTGGTATTCGCCAAGGCGAGAGTTCAAAAATTTGCCTCAGCCCTCTGTTATTCAACACAATCATGGATCAAGTAATAAAAACCGTCAAGAATACTGGACTAGGATATCGAATTGGAATGCATAAAGTTAACATATTATGCTATGCCGATGACGCAGTACTTATTGCAGAGTCAGAGGACGACCTCCAAAGAATGCTACAAGCTTTTAACAGACAGGCAGAAAAACTTAACATGCAAATTTCCACAAATAAGACCAAATGCATGACCATTACAAAGGAGCCTATTCTACGGTGCAAATTGGTAATAAAAAACAAAACTATTGATCAGATAATGTAATTCGAATACCTCGGATGCAAAATTACAAGCTCAGGATTCCTGGAAGAAGAAGTAAGGAAACAAGCCAATAAAGCTGCCGCAATATCAGGACATCTTAAATTCCATCTAGATTGGAAAAACAAACATTTGAGTACAGAATGTAAGTCAAGAATATACAAAACCTGCATACGATCAGTGATGACATATGGTGCGGAAACCAGAGCTGAAACATCAGTAATAAAAAGAATCCTACGAACTACTGCAATGAAGACCTTAAGAATGATAACTGGATACACATTGAGGGACAGACAGAGAAATGTAGACATAAGAGAAAAGTGCCAAACAAACGACGTTGTCGATGGATAAGGCAGAGAAGAAGAAATGGAACCAGCATGTCAATAGAATGGGCTGACAGAATGGCCATAATAATTCGCAACAACGTACCCCATGGCAGAAGACCTACTGGACGACCACCTAAACGTTGGCAAGACAGTTGGCAGTCAACCTCGCAAGAGTTGCTTAGACGAGGAGGAAACCGGAACTAAACAGGCGATACGCCTTCTAAAAGAAGAAGAAGAAGAAGAAGAATTTAACCCACCCTGTACAAATTGCCAAGGCCCGTCATGTTCTATTAGATGGAAGTAAATGTACGTTATAAAGCTTTTCCGATGTGTATTTTTTTCTGCGAGAATTCACAATATCCTTAATTTTATTCGATTAGTTTATGTACAAAAATATATGTTACGACTGTTGAATATAACATAAAAATAGATGTGAAGTAAAATAAACACTTACATAAAAAAAAACAGCAGAGAGGAATTTTTCATGATATCACTGTTAATTTTAAAACAGTTATGGGGACAGTTACTACTTAAAATGTACTTGTCGATATACGTTCCTGTTGAATATTAATAAACTTGTCGTTTGACACATTGCTTGTGAGAAATATCGCTTCGAGCCTTGCGTATGAAATGTGCATAAATTGTAAAATATTGCTTATGGGCTTTATTACGCCTAGTTTCTTGCATAATTACCTATTTGCGAAAGGATAATGGAAACATTATTTGTATCTTCATTGTCTTATTTTACTTAGTCAATTATATGACAATATGTATTTGATTGCATTGCTATAAAAATATTCAACAATTCACGTGATTTTTTGAATGTAATTAGAATGGCTAAGCCATATACAGACCGGACCACCGTAGTAGTAACATAGGCAGAACCGGACCAATTAGCGTATACCCGTCCGCCGGATAAAAAGTAGGCGAAAAAATGCGGTAAAATAAAAATAGGTAGATATGTGATAAGAATGTTTCATAATTTGTATTTATTCCTGTTTTAATAGCCAAAACGAATACATATATTCTCGCGACAAACAATTTTCCACAAACTTTTGTAAACAGGGCAATTCTATCATCTTTACCTACTATATCAAGAGTTATTAATAATTTTGAAACACATGGGTGCGTGTCCCTACAAAAATACAAGAAGCCAGATGTGTTGATTAATGAAGAACAGGAGTTAAAGCAAGTGTTTAACTGTTTAATTAGTGGATATGGAACTATCTTGTGGCCCGCTAGATCACCAGATCTTTCTCCCAATGATTTCTTTTTGTGGGGTTATGTAAAACCCAAAGTGTATGGTTATAATAGGGCTAATAATCTGGATGAGCTTCAAGTAAAAATACGAGAGGCTTTCCAAACTATTAGCCCTAATATGTTAGCCAATGTCAGACGGGGATTTTACGACCGCCTAGGCTTCTGTCTAGCACAAGAAGGTGGTCTTTTTCAACACTTGTTATAACTTTTTTTTATTTAGAGTAATATTTTAGTTTTTTTGGGGTTTAGAGAATTTATTTATTTTTAGTTTTGGCTTGTAAACACACTCAAATAATAAAGATTTAAGTATTTTTATTTTAAATGTTACCTTAAGTGAAGGTAAACACTTAAAATGAAAATAATCGTATTCCTAGTCTGTCACGACCGACCCGTCCAAGCACAACTGCAACTGCGTACTGCCTGACTAGCCGACTAGCCGGCAATGAATCTCGAGTACGAACGCAAATTGGGTAAACGTAAATTCGTCCAGCAACTTGCTATCTTACTAGTAGCCTGGTCTTCTCTCTATATTTTTCGTTTAACCATAAAATGGCTAAATGATATCAATATACAGGGTGGTCCGAACTGTATTCCGGAAACTTCGGCAGCATATTCTGCAGATAAAAATAAGTAAAAAAGTTCGTATAAATGTATGTCCTAAAATGCTTACTTTCAGAGATACAGGGTGTAGAAGTTGGTTATTTCGATTTTTTCTAAATAACTTCTGATGTAACGTCAATATTTGGATGAAAGTTGGTGTCTGGGAGTTTTTTGACATGAGAAATTTGATTTTGGTGTCAACATGACTCCTACTAGTAGAGGGCGCCACCTACATGTGTATAAACTTTTCTGAAGCGTAATAACTTTTTGTCCGTACATGTATAAAACTACCGAGCTAGAAAATATACATCTCTGTGACTTTTTACGTAAAAAATATATCTTTGTTCTTGAGATATTTAGAATGGAAATAGACAATACATGTCATTATTGACGAAAAATAAACACGTTGAGTAGATAGTTATTTCACTGCAAGAATAAATTTGGGAAATTTTTATTTTTTTAAATTAATTATAAATTTTTCTGCAAAAAAAGATGATAAAACAGTTTCTGTTGAACTTTTGGCACAAAAACATTTCAAATTTATGATTTCAGTCGAATAACTATTTAGTCAACATGTTTAATTTATGTCAATAATGATAAGGAATTGATAATTTCGATTCCAAATATCTCGAAAACCATTACTCGTTGCGATTTTTACCAAGAGACTTTTTTCACGTAAAAAACGTCGTAAATGTATATTTTTTTAGTCAGTAGTTTTATACAGGTATGGACGAAAAGTTATTACTCTTCAAACCAGTTAAACAATATTTAGGTGGCGCCCTCTACTAGCAGAAGTCATATTGACATCAAAATCAAATTTCTTATGCCAAAAAACTTCCAGATACTAATTTTCATCCAAATATTGAGGTTACTTCAGAAATTATTTAGAAAAAATCGAAATAAAAATGAAACTTCTACACCCTGTATCTCCGAAACTAAGCATTTTAAGACATACATTTATACGAACTTTTTTACTTATTTTTATCTGCAGAATATGCTGCCGAAGTTTCTCGAATAGAGTTCGGACCACCCTGTATATCAATTTGAGTCATATAGGAAGACGCGTATTTATTTGAACTGGATCAAAGAACCAATGAATGTACATAAACAGAGCAATAGTTCTATTTTGTTGATTATCTTTTACTGATTTTATGATGGCTTACGTGCTGGGTATAATGGAGTACTCCCAATAGAGAAATATCATTTCTATTGAAGCCCTTGTTATTACTCTTGTAGCCGCTGTGTTATTATCGTTCTATACCGGGGAGAGTATGAAATTATACCCTAATTGCATAATACCGAGGCAGGAAAGTAGAAAAAATATTGGATGGCAAATTAATCTTTATTTGTTGCACCATCTTCCGGTATTCATTAACCCTAACGTTCATAGATATCTGAACTTTACCAACGGAAGATTGTGAACATTCACACAATCGTATAAGACCATATTGTCGGTGAAATGTGTTATAACTTCATTTATTTCTAATTTTAGAGGAGAGAAAAGAAACCCATATAGAATATGTACACATGTAGCAAGTATATTCATGTGTTAATATGATAAAGAGATAACAATAATATTTGTTGGGGAACAATAAAACTCAATAGTTCAATAAAACTCAAAAATTATATATGAAACGTTTTATTTATTTAAAATCAAAAATGGAGTTAGCAGGTTAACATGTTTCACTGACCATATAATTTTTATATATGTCGATGTTCTGATATTTTGATTGAAGTTATTGGAGTAACTAGTTTCTCTAACAAAAATAATATCGTTTGATCGAAAAAAAACCGCGTCAACGATAGCTATGAAATGATCGCTGTCATTTTATATGTAAAATTATATGGGGAATGTAATTGATGTTCAATTTCCAAGCCAACTGGACGCCGTTTTTTTCTTGATCATACAGTACTTACTTCATTTAAAAAATTACTTTTAAACTTTATTTTTGCGCACAAGAAAATTTACTCGTTTGCTCATCGTCATAAAAAACAATTTTCGTACCACGAATTAGGGACAAGATTTTTATCTGTATACTTATAGGATACCTAATCTGTGGTTCCACCATGTCTCAAACGTATCGGTTCTTAAAAAAGCTAGCTGTGAGAACGTTGAAGTCATGATTACAAAATCTCGCTTAAGATGGGCTGGTCACGTAAGCAGAATGCAAGAAAACCACCTACCAAAATATCTGCTTTACAGTGAGCTTAGAGGAAAGCAGTGGCTAACTTTACAGTTAGCATTAAGAGGAAACTGGGTGGACAACTCAAAAGGTACAAAGATATTCTCCACGAAAACTTAAAGGGTATAAACATGCAGAATGAGTGGAAAGAAGCAGCGCACAATAGAACGCAATGGAGAAGAATTGTAAACTCAGTTAACAACGACAACCAAAAAGTAACAAAAAAGTCAACAAAAAATGAGATTTTTGACTGTCCGGAGTGCGGAAGAGAGATAACATCACGTATCGGGCTTTTCAGTCACATAAAAGCTCATGAAAGAAAACGCCTTGCGTAACCATCTTCTGATGCGTGTCAAATACTCGTCAGCGAGTAATGGCAGTATGTATGTATGTAGTAGTAAGCATCTAAACCTGATGTGATTGGCGGACTTCACTGTAAAGGTCACAGTGGAACAGGCCAATAACCACCTCAAAAAAATAATAATCTAAAATCTAACGAAGAAACTGTGACGGAAGGCCTCCTATGAAAGAAGGGGGAAAAGGCGAGTCTGAAAACAATCTATTGGTTCTTTTTACATTACCTCGGTATTCAACTCCTGGCCGGTACCATAGCCATCGTCATCTCAGAGTAATTACACGGGTTGTATCGATCACGGCTCTGCGGGTACCTGTCGGTCGCAGCGGGTACGTCCAGGGCATAAATCGCTCGCGCACCAATCGAAAGATATGCGATCCGATAAAAAGGCAGCACACTCGCAGAAGTGGGAAACCGGGTTCCGAGGTCAGCGCTATACGAGACTCAAAAATCGTCGCGCGAGCGGTCGCTGGTACTTTCTAGCCGATGAAATAAGAAGACCGTCCGACGGGACGATCGGTGAAAGATTTATATAATTAAATATTAATGTCACATTGTCTCTGGCTAGTCGTTTAACCGTTAATTTCGGAAAAGATATATTTTGGTGTCGTTGGCTCGCTGATTGTTTTTGTAATATATTAGATAGGTATATTTTCTTGTCTATTTAAAGATTTGTATACATTTCCTGTTTTGGGCCTGTTCTGTTAGATAGAGGAAGTACAATCCAAATGAAAGAGACTTAGTACCCTATTGGCACTTAAACACTATTGGCTGCTTACGCAATATGCATCTTTCCTCGAAAAATCATGGCGAACACGAGTCCCCATCTGCTAGACCAGAAAACGGACTATATGCTCACCAAACATGATTTTGAATAAAATATAAGGATTCGCATTCCTACAAGAGAAGAATGGGAAAGCAATCGAGTAATGATCACTCACGAGATAGCAGTCTACACAGATGCTTCCGTAACTTCAGAAGCTTTTGGTATCCATCATCTTCTCAGGGGAACTAGACATACGACTATCTTTAAGGCTATCTGATGGCTGTAATGTTCTACAAGCAGAGGTTTACGCCATAAAGGAAGCGACCAGTTGTATACGAGAGAAAATCGCTGATAGACCTATAGGGGATATCGTGATATACTCTGGCAGCTTGGGTGCTTTAAGAAGCATCATCATGCAATCAGTGAGATCGAAAACTGTGATGGAATGCCGAGAAGCACTGTCCTGGCTACGTCAAGGTGGGGCTACTCTGTGCTGTGTGCCAGGTCACAGCAATGTGGTGGGCAATCAAGAAGCAGACAGACTCGCCAAAAAAGCCACCAAGGGAGAAGCCGTGGCAGATGACCCACCACTTTTGACGATCAACACACTGAAGGAAGCTATAGGAATTACCATCAAGAGCAAGAGACGTGGCAACACCTTGAGGACTGCGCTACAGCTCGAAGATTGTGGCCAGTGGTAGTGATATTATATTTTTTAACTATAATATCTTCACAATATGACAACATAGGTAGTAGATTTACGAGAAAGAAAACCCAAAAAATATCCAGCGGTTCTCAAAATGTAAGCGAAAAATATTTTTTTTGGAAATTTTCAAAGTAAAATGTGTTGGTTATTTTGGACTTATTTATTTGAAAAACGGTAAAGAGGAAATATATTTCTTTTATCGAGATCTACCAGCCCTGAAAATATTTGTAGATACTTATTTAAGACTCATTTTGTACAGGGTGGGTCAAATTCGACGCTATTAAATGGAAACACCCTTTTCTATAGGAGATAGACGAAAACTAATATCGGTGTCTGGAGCTCTATTTTTATCAAAAACATGATGGTGAAAACCGCATATCGATATCTGTTACCGTTTCGGAGTTACGGGGCGAGGGGTGTCTCACTGCTGGAATTACATGTACATTTCCTTGGCAGTCGCATACAGTCATTGGCAGTCTTACGGCAGTCCCTATAATAATTACATGGCAGTCATAGGCAGTCTTCTTCGCAGTCATTGGCAGTCGCTTAGAAGTAGAATAATATTTTGGCAGTACGTGTACATTTTGTACCCAAGTAAGACACCCCTCGTTACGGGGTGTTTTTCAAAAATATGCATTTTTAACAAATCGCTGTAACTTTTTTGCTATGGAAAATTTTATATTTCTATGAAAACATTTCCAAAGCACCCTTTTACGTAGATTTTAATGGTTTAAGTATAATTTTTTTAAATTAATAATTTAAGAATTATCAACAGAAAATTTGATTTTTTACATGGGACACCCTGTATATTTTTAATTTATTGAAAAGAATTTAAAATTACCTTTCCAAAAATATAACACACTTGATATTTTGCTCGATTCCTCTTCGAGATATAGAGTATATAAAAATTCGCCCGCTTTATATAAGGAGGCTTTGAACGGCACCGGCTGTATCGCAAGAAAAATTCTAGCTGTGAGCATCAATTAAAACGAAAATAATATTTGCTATGAGAGATGCAGAATTTTATAACAATTTAAAATATATTTAACCAACATCAACACATTTAAACTATATCTAATAACAATAATAATAAATAGCAAACCAAGACATGAGATTTTGCTACAGGTGTTCGACGTATCGACCGTCTTCTGTTATTGACAGACGGGGCAGTTTTTGAACATTTGTCGCGGAATTCATTAATACAGTGGGGGTGAAAGATACCCTCTCATAACTGCTAAGTGTTTCTAATTCGTGTCTAGATTATACGGAAAAATAAGGAACCTTTATTCTTCGGCAAATATATCCATAGGATTAGATCCATGGGCACTAAGTCAGGCGGCCTCGACGGCCAACGGCTGGGATCTTGGTTATTTATTATATATATATTATATCAATTATACTTGAAATTGGCTGCAAAAATTTGCTGATAACGTCAGCGTACCGCACATCAATATCTGTTACCATTTCGGAGTTACGGGGTGTTTTTCAAAAATGTGCATTTTTAACAAATCGCTGTAACTTTTTTACTGAAGACATTTCCAAAGCACCTTTTTACGTAGAATTTATTGGTTCAAGTATATTTTTTTTAAATTAATAATTTAAGAGTTATCAGAAAAATTGATTTTTTATATGGGACACATATTTTTAATTAACTGAAAAGAATTTAAAATTACCTTTCCAAAAATATAGCATACTTGATATATTGTTATAATCCCCTTCGAAATACAGAATTTTTAAAAGTTCGCCACTTTTAACTAGTAGGCTTTGGACCTCTTATTGATGATATGCCCTTAATGGAACGCGGAAACATATTTTTCCAGGAAGACGAAAGACGACGCACCGCCTCTGAACGCTGAAGTTATCAGCAAATTTTTGCAGCCAATTTCAAGTATAATTGAATAGCTAACCAAGATCCCAGCCGTTGGCCGTCGAGGCCGCCTGACTTAGTGCCCATGGATCTAATCCTATGGATATATTTGCCGAATAATAAAGGTTCCTTATTCTTCCGTATAATCTAGACACGAATTAGAAATACTTAGCAGTTATGAGAGGGTATCTTTCACCCCCACTGTATTAATGAATTCCGCGAGAAATGTTCAAAACTGCCCCGTCTGTCAATAACAGAAGACGGTCGATATGTCGAACACCTGTAGCAAAATCTCATGTCTTGGTTTGCTATTTATTTTTATTGTTATTAGATATAGTTTAAATGTGTTGATGTTGGTTAAATATATTTTAAATTGTTATAAAATTCTGCATCTCTCATAGCAAATATTATTTTCGTTTTAATTGATGCTCACAGCTAGAATTTTTCTTGCGATACAGCCGGTGCCGTTCAAAGCCTCCTTATATAAAGCGGGCGAATTTTTATATACTCTATATCTCGAAGAGGAATCGAGCAAAATATCAAGGGTGTTATATTTTTGGAAAGGTAATTTTAAATTATTTTCAATAAATTAAAAATACGCAGGGTGTCCCATATAAAAAATCAAATTTTCTGTTGATAATTCTTAAATTATTAATTTAAAAAAAATATACTTAAACCATTAAATTCTACGTAAAAAGGTGCTTTGGAAATGTTTTCATAAAAATACAAAATTTTCCATAGCAAAAAAGTTACAGCGATTTGTTAAAAATGCATATTTTTGAAAAACACCCCGTAATTCCGAAACGGTAACAGATATCGATATGCGGTTTTCACCATCATGTTTTGGACAAAAATTGAGCTCCAGACACCGATATTAGTTTACGTCTATCTCCTATAGAAAAGGGTGTTTCCATTTAAAAGCGTCGAATTTGACCCACCCTGTACAATGAGGCTGACAGTGCTGAGTGCTGACTACTTCCGTCAAGGACAATAAAAAAATGTGTAATGCAGTTAAATGTTGTAAAAGTTTTGGTCTTTTGAAAAAGCTGGGGTATTTCAGTATTTCACCACTGATATAGAAATTTAATTTACTTTAAGGTTGCCAACCGTCCTTTATTCTAGAGAACAGTCCTCTTTTTGATCTCACTGTTCTTTCTAACACTTTGATCTCACTGTTCGTTCACAAATCTGAAAAATATTTGACTATCGCCACAGTGCATTAAAAAATTGTTACTCTGTAAGGCTATTTCCACTCATTTCTAGCGATAAACATGTTTAACTATTTTATGTTTACTTACTCTTAGCTTATGTTTCGAAAAACAAAAACGTTTTTGAAAATAGTTTGTTCTATTTTAACAAGTTTTGTGGTCTTTAATAAATATTTCTAAAAAAGACCATCAATCGCATACCATTGACATAACTTTTTGGTAAATTCTAGACATTTGGGCGAGGTTTCAAAAAATGTTTTGCCTGTGCCTCTTTTTTACCCTCTCGTCCTCTATTTTTTTTTGAAATTGGCAACCCTAAATTTACTTGGAGATTTTAATTTATTTTGATACTAGCGTGTACCTGCGACTTCGATCGCGTCGAATTAATCATTTATAATGGTGATAAAGCAAAGCAAGAATTTCCATTAACATACAAACTGGATAAAATTTTCTCACATTTATTTATGTCTGCATGAAAAATCAATATGGCGATATTATTATATAACTTGGTAATATTTGAGGGGTAGTTTCATTTCGTTGGAATTTGACTTTCGAAAAATCCGTTTGCCCAAAAAAAGCGTCTTACGTCAAGCAGTTTAAGCAGAATCGTGGTTAAGAAATTACCCAACTTTTTGGAACTCCCTGTATGATTTTTTAAAAAAATTCAAAATATGTAAAAAAAACAAATAAATTATGCTTGTCCAAGCGTTTTCCCGAAAGACTAACCGTTTTTTAAATAACAAATATTGTAATATTTGAGGGGCGTTTTCACCCTCTTGGAATTTGAGATTCGAGAAATCCCTCCTTATCGAACTTCTACACCCCACAGTCAATGCGTTTGCCAAAAATCAGCTCTAAACGTCAAGCAGTTTAAGCAGTATCGTGATTACTCAATGGTCATATTTTATGAAACATCCTGTATAAATATATAAAAAATCTTAAAATATGTAAAACAACAAAATAAAATATACGTGTTTAAGCGTTTATTCGGAAATTTAACCGTTTTTTAAATAAAAAATATTGTAATATTTGAGGGGTGGTTTCACACTCTTGGAACTGGAATTTCGAAAAATCCCTTCTTGTCGAACCTCTACACCCTAGAATCAACCTGTATGCCAAAATTGAGCTTCTTACGTTGAGTGGTTTGAGCAGGATCGTGATTAATCAGTATGTCAGTCACTTAAGGAGTTTATATACTAGTATAGATTTTAAATGGTTTTTCATTACTCTTTTTCTTTTTTGCTCCTGACGACGCTAGGAGATATGCCCTGAAACGTATAGAATTTTTAATAGTATCATTTTACAAAAAACAACTTTTGTTTTTCAGATTTCTGTTTCAGTAGCGAAATACCCTGGATATTTCCAGGAAATGAACCTGCCTATAAGTATAACTGAAGATAAGTGATCTTTTACCATACTGTGATCTTTTTTATACCTACCTTCGTTATGTTACTTTCCTGCATACGTTTTCTTTAAAGCAGTCTGCGTCTCTACTTCCTTCTGTCATACACAATAAGAAATCGTTTTACTAATACCATTTGACAGCCACATACATCATACTCGCTAATGGAATTGAATGGATGAGAACCAGACACATGAAACCTATTCCGCTACTACTACACTCAATCGTATACCCAACAATTTTTTTTGCGAACCGCCCGACAGACGTGCAACGAAATTGTTTTATTGTTTCGACGGCTTTTTTTTTTCTTTCAATTTCTTCGCCGATTGTTCGGTTGCCCCGTGGGAACTTTGTTATTAAATCATTTCGCGAAATGATTAATATATTCGAAGGTGAAAGTGAAATGGCCTGGGCTGGAAGTGACTCGTTCGTGGGTTGAGATATCTTCAGATTTATTTGTTTACGGCAGGTGTTGAACGAGACGAATTAATAACAATAAGGAATATTAATATTGATGAACGGTTTTAAAATGAATTTTCCTGCAACCGCATCTTCTGCAGTGAATGGTATTCATGGCTGGGTGTTGAAACCGAGACTTTGAGAATTTTTGCCTCTTTTGGACATATTGTCAAAGTGCATAAAATATTTATAAAAAGGAGTTGTTATTCGCAACTGCATCTAGGTGTTACTTTTTAGAGTTTTATTTAATCTTAAACCTTTTTAGATTGTTTTCAATTGGCCATCCTGTATTTTTCTCAAGAACAACTTAACAGATTGATAAAATCGAGAAAAACGTGTTTTGCCATATAAACAAGTTCCCACATATGCAAGCTGATAATATGGCAATGAGTTACTTGAAGATCTTAAGGAAGCTGCTTTTTATTACTCTTTTTTCCGTAGCAACTGTTAAAATTGCCTTATATCTATCAAAAATAGTAGATAAAATAGTACTTTAACCGCAATGATAGATTAAATGATACTTTAACAGCGAGGATAGGTTAAAAACTTTATTTCTTCTCGCACGTTTTTTAATTGCTTCCATTTTTGAAAATTTTTGTATTCCATTTCATAAGTTATTCGGGATTTAAATGGAAGTAGTTTGGATATGGCGTTTGTCGCCTCAGCCTGAATATCTGTTGGTAATTTACTTATTTCGTTTTGAGCCATTTCTGGCTCCAATTCAATCATCAATCGACACGAAAGAGAATTAAAAAATATTGACTCAAAACTGACAACTAAAGAGGCAGCTTTAGGTATTTATTTGTCAAATTAGATAGAAACCAACGCCAACCCAGCACAATATTTTTTTCTACTCGTAATAAATTCCTTGAAATAATAATTTCTGAATATTTTTTAATACGTAACTCGCTATGAAAAAAAATATTGTTTTATACACGACGATAAAATTGCATTATCGTCTCCCGAAATTAATTCACTACACGATAAAATACCATTTTATCGTCTTGTCTAAAAAAAATAACTATTTTTAAACGTTACACAAAAAACTGTTCCTTTGAAACTATATTTTATGATTTATTAAAGTGATAGTAAAGTTTTTAATGGGCGGCTATAGAATTACGATTATGGTGTACTTCATTAGACAAATTAAAATCGTTAAAAATAAACTACATGTTATTTAAAATAAAATATATATTAAAAGAAAATCTCTACAAGGACCATGTTAGTAAATCCCAGATTTATATGGTCGATAGAAATAAAAAGTCACTTAACAATACCTAGTTTTGCAGATTTACAAAACGATTTCATTAAAAGTCGTTCATTTAAAAACCTTGATATGATCAAAATCTTGTTGGTTCCAAATTTAAGTAGTTTGATAATATTTCTAAGTAGGTAGGTAGGGACCCAGACTTAGCTTACGTTGGACAAAAAAAAACTCAAAAAACGAATAAAAATTAATAAGAACAAGTAATAAATCAGAAAAAAAAACAAGAATAATCTGGAATTATTGCTTTTTAGCCGACCCCTAGATCATATATACCTACGTGGATAAGTAAATCACTATGGAAACTGTCCCAAACATATCAACGACTTCCATTTATCTTCTTTTTTTGTTGCACACGCGGTGCTTCTACTCTATCTATCCTTGTCGAGGACCTATCGTCCACGCGTCAAATTTGAACATTAATTTTAAAAATTTAATTTGTAAAATGCATCTATTTGAACAATAATTGAATGTTACTGTCACAAAATTAAATTAAATAAAAAATAAATTATCCACTCCGTACGAATATCAATATTCTTAGGAAATCTAACCAGAAAGTATGCATGTGGTTTAATATACATAAAAGAACAACTGAATACTTTACTTGTCAGTGAAAAGATAATTCGGGAACATTTATATTATAATTTCAACACACCAAACACTTTCTTGTCATTTTTACAAGTATTTACCCAAAAATTAAAACCCAACGAGTAAAAAATAGAAATATAATTGCACAAACTTAAAATTAACTTCTCACTGAACACACTTGCATCCTTGGCTATATAAAAGCGGTCGATAAAAGAGTAATTAATACAATGTTTAAAATAAAAAAAAACGCAAAAAACAAGCGTCGTTACCATGTCGTTACACAATGGAAATAACATTATGACATATGATTATGACAAGATTATGACAATACGATGACAATGAAAAGTTGGTTTCCATAACAATGTATAATTTGTACTTTCTAAACCGGATAAAATTGTAATTATTTTGGAAATACGTGCCACTTTTAATGCGCATGCGTAAAGTCAGGTCCTCGAGATAGACAAACCTATTGAACGTTCATAAGTGCAATAAAGAAGGATTGAAAATGGCATGTCGTGATGTTGGGGCTATATTTTTTAATGCTAAACTTATGGCGTTGATTTATCCACGTAAGTATATATGATCTAGGAGCCGACCATACCAATAGGGTATGGTAGGCTATTAGGATCGGCAAAATTTTTTTTTTTAATTTCACTCAAAATGAGTTACTTGAGTCATAAATAACCTAAATACAAAATATTTTCATGGTGTCTGTCTGTCTGTCCGTCTGTCCGTCTGTCCGTCTGTAACACGATAACTCAAAAACCGCTGAACCGATTTTAACCAAATTTGGCACAAAAATACTGTGGCACCCGAGAATCTGGCCATTAGTTTTTGGTGGGGGTGGGGGCTTGGTAAGGGGGTATGGGAGGGGGTTAAAAATTTTTAAAAATCGTAACTCCAAAATTACAGTAGCTAGCGAAACGCGGTTTTCAAATTAAGATTAGGAATAATATTTGCAACAAAATTTGTAATGACATCAAAATCAGTCAAAGTCGCAGTTTTCGAGATATTAACATATTTTAGTATGGGCGGCTATACGTGCCTCCCGACGCCATTTTTTTCAGAGGGTTTAAATCAAATTTAAATGAGTCAATCAAAACGTTAATCAAAAGTTTCAAAAATGGAACCTTTTGGGGGACCCTTCTTTCTTAATAACTTTATTCAAAACCTACAACGGATGCAATCAGGGTTGCCACCAGTCCCGATTTTGAATCAAAAGTCCCGCGTCCTTACACAAAGCCCTAATGTCCCGATTTTTATTTGTTTAATAGCCACGTTTTTATTAAACAATTTTTTTGAATTAAAAGAAGTAGATATTGATACGCTGTTTAATGAATATTCGATAATAAATACTTGCGTAAAGAAAATTTACAAAAAAGGATATAAAAATTATAGATAAAAAGTAAAGTATTTTTAAAACGAGAGTAATTTATATGCCTTCATGGTTTAAGGCTGTTATTTCTATATTTTCACATATGTTGTTGAAGTAGAAAGATGCTAGAAATAGATGTTCGGTTAAGCTCATTAGAACGGAACTTCAAATCTAATTTAATTTTAATATATCGCATATAAGAATTTTTGGATTTTATTAAAAACTAGCGTTCGCGTCAAATTAATCATTTGTAATGGTGATGATAAAGCAAAGCAAGAATTTCCATTAACATACAAACTGGATAAAATTTTCCCACATTTCTGTCAGCATGATAAAAAACAATATGGCGATATTATTATATAACTTGGTAATATTTGAGGGGTAGTTTCATCTCGTTGGAATTTGACTTTCGAAAAATCCGTTTGCCAAAAATAAGCTTTTTACGTCAAACTGTTTAAGCAGAATCGTGGTTAAGAAATTAGCCAACTTTTTGGAACACCCTGTATGATTTTTTAAAAAATTTCAGAAATAAGTAAAAAAAAACAAATAAATTATGCTTGTCCAAGCGTTTTCCCGAAAGACTAACCGTTTTTTAAATAACAAATATTGTAATATTTGAGGGGCGTTTTCACCCTCTTGGAATTTGAGATTCGAGAAACCCCTCCTTATCGAACCTCTACACCCCACAGTCAGTCCGTTTGCCAAAAATCAGGTTTAAACGTCAAGCAGTTTAAGCAGAATCGTGATTACTCAATGGTCATATTTTATGAAACACCCTGTATAAATTTATAAAAAAATCTTAAAATATGTAAAACAACAAAATAAAATATACGTGTTTAAGAGTTTTTCCGAAAAACTCACTGGTTTTTAAATAAAAAATATTTTAATATTTGAGGCATAGTTTCACCTAGTCGAAAAATCCCTTCTTATCGAACCTCTACACCCTAAAGTCAATCTGTTTTCCAAAAATCAGCTTTTTACGTCAAGCGCTTTAAGCAGGATCGTGATTAATCAATCACCAGATTTTTCAAAACACCCTGTGTACATTTTTAAAAAATCTTAAAATATGTAAAAAAACAAAATAAAATATACGTGTTTAAGCGTTTTTTCGGAAACTTGACCGTTTTTTAAATAAAAAATATTGTAATATTTGAGGGGTGGTTTCACCCTCTTGGAACTGGAATTTCGAAAAATCCCTTCTTATCGAACCTCTACACCCTAGAATCCACCTGTATGCCAAAATTGAGCTTCTTATGTTGAGTGGTTTGAGCAGGAACGTGATTAATCAGTATGTCAGTCACTTAAGGATTTTATATATTAGTATAGATGACAAGGCTCTTATTATTACAGCAACAAAACAAATAAAAAATATTAATTACAATTGGGGGTTGGAACCTCTGGTGTTACAACAGCAATTTCGAATTGTTTTTTTCAAGTTAACGCAAAAAGGCATAAAATATTGTTTCAAAAGCCGATGGGCACATAAAATTTTACATTTAAGAAAAAAGGTTGCTCCAATGCTGTCCCGATTTTTAGCCGACCATACCAACAGGTATGGTAGGCTATTAAGATCGAAAAAAAAGTTTTTTTAATATCACTCAAAATGAGTTATTTGGGTCATAAATAACCTAAATACAAAATATTTTCATGGTGTCTGTCGGTCCCCGTCTATCTGTAACACGATAACTCAAAAACCGCTAACCTGATTTTAACCAAATTTGGCACAAAAATACTGTAGCACCCGAGAATCTGGCCATTAGTTTTTGGTGGGGGTGGGGGGTTGATAAGGGGGTATGGGAGGGAGTTAAAAATTTTTAAAAATCTTAACTCCAAAATTACAGTAGCTAGCGAAACGCGGTTTTCAATTTAAGATTAGGAATAATATTTGCAACAAAATTTGTAATAACATCAAAATCAGTGAAAGTCGCAGTTTTTGAGATAAAAAGAATTGGAAAAATTCCTTTACTTTGAAACTAAAAGAACTGCCTACCAACTTTTTATTAACATATTTTAGTATGGGCGGCTATACGTGCCTCCCGGCGCCAATTTTTTAAATACAAAAGGTGGCAACCCTGGATGCAATCCAAAACAATTATTTTAGCGAAAAGACATCAAATTGTCTGTCAAAAAAAACAATAATTGTCATTCAGTAAAGTGCAACAATACAGGTGTGTCTATTAATATGCTTTAATGAAACTAACACCCAATCAATAAAAACGAGTTGTTTCAATTAACGCAGATAAATATCTTCTGGCGATATTATCTTTCCTAATATTAGCTAACGTTAATGCACGAACCTGTTCTATGTCTACTCACAATCAAAATATACTGGGTCAAGAACTTTATAATAACACGGTATTAATGCACTGATATTCGAAAGGATTTTTGTCGTTTGAACTAAAATTGCAATATTTTTTCATTGTTGTTTTTTTTTTCAGACAGGTTGGTATTTGGATTATTAAGAATGGAAAAAATTCCGTAGAAATGTTTTTAATTGTTAACATGTTTCAAACATTTAACGATTTTGGTTTCACAATTTTAGACTTTTGAATTGCACCCAGTTTGAAAAGGTACAAATATTTTGAAAGTTACGCTACGAAATACCCTTGATTATGGAAGGAAATATTAACTATTGTGTTTAAAAGTAGTTATTTATGAAAGTTAAAAGTTAAGGTAATAAAAACTGTGACACGAGAATTTTATATATTAGATGTATATCATTATTCACTTAAAAATTTCTAAATCCGCTCCTGGCGTGACCCCCACCAAAGGAACCCAGATCGGAAAAACAGGCAGCCTTCGCGCATTATAAAATAGAGCATTTGTTACCTCTTTCTCTTCTAACCTCTTTGGAGGTGGTAGATCTGACCAAAAGAAACATATTTTCTCTTAACATATAAAAAGTGAAACACCACAATTCCAGTTATATATTAAATAAAATTATGTATTAGTCTTTTTATATAACGTATAAAAAATCACCTAAAATTGGAACAAACAAGATTATATTCATATCAAGGTTTTTAAATCAACGAATTTTAATGCAATCATTTTGTAAATCTACAAGACTAGGTATTGTTAAGTGACTTTTTATTTCTATCGACCATGTAAATCTCGGATTCACTAACTTATGGCCCATGTAGATATTTACTTTTAACATAAGCTTTTTATATAACATGTAGTTTATTTTTAACGAAGTTAAAAATAAACGTCGTGGATAAGGTATTTCACTAGAGAGAACACCAATCAATAACAATAAACAAAAAAATACAGATATTGGGCGCCAGGCATGTACAGAGAAAGAAAACACAGTTGTATATTATTTAAAACTAATGACTATATTTCATGATGTTCTTTGCTGGTACATGACATTGTAGAATTCCTTAGACAAGGAAAGAGAGGGGACAGGTAACACGGCAGCTGAAAGTGAGGCAAGTTGTCACCACTCGAAATTCTCCAATGGCGTAGCATCAGAAATTAGCTTGTACCTAGACGGTACAAAATATTTATTAAAACGTAAACTAATATATCGTTAATTTTTGAGTAATGCATATACAACTTTGTATTTTATAGTCTCACTTTTATAATATTATAATATCTAATACAATATTATAATATCTAAGTCGATAATGCAAAATTTATTTAACAGTCACAGTGGACTGATTATCAAGACAATTATTTATTTATTAACGTGTGTATAATGTATAATTAAATAAAAAAATAATGTAATAACATATGTTTTAAACGTGTATATACATATATACTGTATGATCGAAAAAAACGGCGTCTTGTTTGTTTGGAATTGACAATTTCACAAATGAATATTAAAAATTACATTATTCATTGAATCCGTAAGCAAATGTGAAGGGAATTGACTAGATTCATTATTATACCGTA
The DNA here is from genome assembly GCF_002938485.1 of Sitophilus oryzae. Lineage (NCBI taxonomy): Eukaryota > Metazoa > Arthropoda > Insecta > Coleoptera > Curculionidae > Sitophilus > Sitophilus oryzae. The sequence goes on along the minus strand of NW_022146304.1, from coordinate 5,632,844 downwards.
TAATCGAAAAAAAAACGACGTCCAGTTGGCTTTTAAATTACGATCGATGATATTCCCCATATAATTCTACATATAAAATGACATAAAAACTATACAAAACGACATCGAAAAAAGACGGCGTCAGCGATAGCTATGAAATGAAGATCGCTGTCATTTTATATGTAAAATTATATGGGGTATGTCGTCGATCGTCATTTACAAGCCAACTGAACGTCGTTTTTTTTCGACCATACGGTATAATTCTAGCCATTCCCCTTCACACTTGCGTACGGATTCAATGAATAATGTAATTTTTAATATTTGTTACCTTCAGTCATAAGAATATCCTAATTTTCACAAAAAAATAAACAATTCTAGAAGCTTTGTGTTATTTTATTTATTTTTAAATTTTTATTAATTACTCACTGAAACTATTATTATACACCTAAATTAGCAAATTTTTTGAAAGAATATTTAAAAATATATATGTAGTAACAAGTAGCCCACCACAAGTTTGTCCACCCCCAGCAAATCTTGGCAGGTAAATTTAAGTTTTATATAAACTATACATATAGATTTTTTATCACTAGAATTTTTAATTTTCTTTATAGTTTACAATTATTTTACATATTTGATAACAATACTTTATACATTTTTTTACATGTAAAATATATAAAAAAATGTTTATTGCAGAAATTGTATTTCTCTGATTATAATTCCCTACGCTACTGGAGAAATCCATGCTGAGTAGCATTATTTATAGTTTCAAACATTAATTATAATAAAGGATATTGAAAATACTACTTGGAATTATTAAAAATAGTTTGGTTTGGATGTGGTACAAAACATATTAAAAGCATTTTACATATTTTTACTGCTGTAATGAAAAAATGTACATTTTATGACCACATAACAAAAGTTGTGTATCGATTTTTACCTATGAAATGTAATTCCAGTCACTTTTTTCTCGCTTCGGCCTTTGCAGCCATGCGCTGAACATCTCACCATACTAAACAATACAGTTTATAAATTTAAAACAAAACAGTTGTCAAAAAAAAACATAAAAATTCGCTCGGTGTCACCTCGAAATCTTGTCACCAAAGTATGGCCGCCGATCGAATTTTGGCCTCACAAACCGATCACAAGAGAATATGCGTGTTAGCCGTCTCCTCTCTTTCCTTGTCTAAGTAGAATTCTAATAAATATATAGTGCTTATATGTCAAAAAAAATGGTGTTAAGAGTTGTACTAAATATCTATGCAAGTAATACCATTACAAGACGTAATGTAATGAAACCTAAGATCTAAATCATATTTTAAATATTAAATCGACATGAATGTTCTTAACAATCTAACCACTAAACATAGTCTGTACGATATTACTTAAGATGTACGTTATTGTTTAAGACTGAAAATGTTTTAAATGTTAAATGTAAAACTAGAACTCTTAACTCTACACTTAGTTGTTCTTTATGTAATCTTGCTTCAAACAGTAACAGCGTGAGGTGGTCTCGCATCTCTGTACTCGGCCATCCAATACAACAAAAGGGGCCAGAATGAGGACATCATGAATTGGAACAGCCGTAACTACTAACTAGCTTATGGATGGGAACGAAGCAGCATGGGGCTTACGCTACATCCATACTGTGGCAATATGGGGACACTACCTGTACCTTGGAACACTACTAGGACCTTGGATAATACCCGAACCTTGGACACAGTCCGTCCATAAGACAATGTACGTCCATAAGATAATGTACGTCCATAAGACAATGTACGTCCATAAGATAATGTACGTCCATAAGATAATGTACCTCCATAAGACCCTCGAAACACTTCCGAGGGTCTTATGGACGTACATTATCTTATTGAAAAACTTCAATAATAACCAAAGAAACTGTCCTTTCTTTCATGTAACATTCTGGAGGACAAAAGAAAAGGGACGCCAACGTGCCAGCAAAATACAAATACAAGTTAAGTTGGGACATCCAAAACTCTACCCTAAAAATATGCAGTAATAATATCGAATCTAAAAGGATAATATTTCATCTTTACCTGTTGCTTTGAAATAGCAGCTGATTCAGATTATACAGCAAGATTTAAATAATCACCATTTCTAAAAGCCGGGATGGTTAGGTTAGGCTACAGAGCGCTAAAAGCAAAAGTGAGTCCACAGTAGTGTTGGGAAAATTCGAATTAAATAATACGACTAATTCGATAGTAAATTAAAACTAACTAATTCAAATTATCTTTTTCGATATAATCGAGATAAAAATTAGTAGTATTTTATATTATATCTGTGGTAACCGAATTACAAATGAACATAAAACATAACCTCTTATGGACGAATACGAATATTAGTAATTAGTATAGTACTATTAGTAGTATTCTTTCGTTCTGAACGAACTGAAAATTTTCACTTAAACTGATTTATAAACGGAATCGACAAAGAAAGTAACGATCCGATATAGAAAAATCTAGAAATCATTGTTATTTCCTATACCACGTAGGAATAAATCAGTTTAAGTGAAAATTTTCATTTCGTTCAGAACGAAAGAATACTACTATTATTTGGTTCATTTCCATCTCACCCAAATTTCACCGAACACCTGCCGAACACTAAAATTAGTTTTTTTCTTTTCTCTAAATAATTATTGATTGCAACTGATAAAATAAAAAGAAATATGGGTATACCGAAATATGAACGGCACGTAAACAAGGACATACTTATATCGTTTTAGAAGAAGCTTTTATTTTAGATATGAGCTTTTCAATAGGAATTGAAACAATCATAAACTCGGCACTTTTAAATTTTAAACTTTAAATTATGGTTTAATTTATTAAACGGCTTCGGCACAGTTAATAGAATACATTGAATAAAGAATATTTTTTTTTATTTTTTATTCAGTGATAGAATATAGGTATGGCAATGGTTCAGATTTGTTTAAAATAGCCCCTAGACGAGCACTAGCTGGGACGAATTTATTTTTAGGTTAAATTTATAATACTACTAAATAATTCGAATTATTAATTCGATTGTGAAATATGAATTATTACTAATTATTCGATGGTGAAAATAATTCGATTATTCCCATCACTAGTCCACAGCACAGAGAGTTGACAGAAGCGATGTTGACAGCGCCTCCACATAGCGATAACAGGGTTGTGTCAAACGATAACAGGGTTGTGGATTAGAGAACGTTAAAAAATTACGCCAAGCGCGTCAAATAAACTATCCGGCCTGAACGAGAGGGAATCCGGTGATGATAGGCCAGACATCATAATATATTATATATAAAAAAGACATGTAACGAACTAAAAACGTTACAAGATCTTCAGGTAATTCACTGCCATATTATCAGCTTGCATATGTGGGAACTTGTTTATATGGCAAAACATGTTTTTCTTGATTTTATCAAACTGTTAAGTTGTTCTTGAGAAAAATACAGGATGGTCAATTGAAAACAATCTAAGAAGGTTTACCATTAAAAGAACTCTTAAAGGTAACGCCTAGATGCGGTTCGAATATCAACTCCTCTATAAATATTTTATGCACTTTGGTAATATTTATTATAACTTTTTTTGGTTTAAATAAATAGCGTTGTGATACTTTAAGCTTGAAAATGTTTATTAGCGGACCTTGCAGTCGAACATTGTTCTTTTTAGAACCTCTTTTAGTGCGAAGTGTACCAGATAGCTTTAGTAGCTGTAAAAAACTCATCGCAACTTTATTAGAGTATTTTGAACGGGAAAGCAGGAGTATATATGGCCCTTTATATCCTTTAAGTACTGTTAAAAAGGTGAGTTTTGTTGATGTAAATAATAACTGTTTATATATTTATAATTAATTTATTCCTAAAATATTTTGATTAAACTAAATATATAAAAGTGGACAACGCTGTGCCGGTCAAGCTTAATCACGTGAATAAAAGTTTATTTGGTATGACCTGTATGTTCCAAACTGGCGTATTTCCATAATATACCATGTAGAGAGCATAGGGTCTCTAAGCTCCACCCTCAAGCTTATTTCAGCATTGAAGATGTCTCTAACGTGGTATAGAATGGAATAGGATATTGGCGCCAAATGCGGTATAGTATGGAGTAGGCTTCTCAGCGTCACAATTCTTAGTTACATCTTCCATTTTGCGTTGAATTAGCCAGTTTGCGACCGTTGCGAATTGTAAACAAGCATCAGGTGTATCAGGAAACAGTATGTGAGAGATTATGTTAAAAACATAAAATATGAAGAAAAATTCTCGATATGTATAGTGTCTCAGCTTCACAAGAGTCAACTATTCAAGAGTCGTAGCTATTCACCAAAAAACAGTGCGGTAAGTAACGCTACACCTATATTTGTAGGGGCTCGACGATTTAGAGAAGACAAGTTTTGAGGCCCAGTATGTTTTATAGAAAACAAATATGGAAAACATACCAAGTTTAATACAGAAAGAGAAAAGTAATCAGATACATAGCGGCAGTTAAAAATAATTCTCACAAATATCACAATAAACTGTAAAAAAGCATAAAGCTCTTGGTCTTTATCCAGAAGAACTCATGGTTCCCGCTCGCAAAACAGGCTCATCAGGAACGCCGTGATAAGAGAACAGACTAAAAAAGAAAAAATGGTGATTGAGCTAAAATATTACCGAAAGTACCCAAATGCCAAAGGACATTTAGTATTTTAATACTTTGTAATTAAAGCTGAGCATTGCAGTTTAACAGGAAATAGCAATAGAAATTAATATAATATTTAATAAATAAATGTTGTTTTTTTTGATATTTCGTTGTTTCATATTTGTAGTCATGTTTTTAATGTAATGATAGAGAATAGATATATAATATTTTACATAAATGAAAATTACTGTTTATGCTATCAAAAGTTACGCCATTACTACGAACTATACCCGATTTTGGCGCATTTCCCAATTCCATTCTATACCGCGTTAGATACATCTTCACAGCTGAACTAAGCTTGGGGGCGGGATCTAGAGACCTTATGCTCTCTACGTGGTATATTATGGAAATACGCATTCGGGCAACACAAGAAGGCTCTATCAACTCAATATTTGGAGTAATTTTTGCAGGTTGACACTCTTATAGAAAGAAAAGTTGAAATTACTCAATTACTGAATTTCTGGTTAAACCTGAACTCTGTCGAAGAAAAAGTAGTATGTACACCTCATAGCATGTTTCACCAAACGGTAAACCATTGGCCCAATTTGGATCAATTGGTTCCATTTTCTATTACATACACAATATACTAAAATATAGAATATATTCTGAATAAATCATCTTTGTATAAAAAATCGAAAGATAAATTGTTAATTCATGCTCATACCTTTTAAATTCAATAGAATTAAATTTATAGTAGCAATATATCTTAAAGTAAGACTTCCTTCCTTATTCCGATCCTGGCAGTTTAATACACCACAACTATTCCAATAATGCAAAACAAAACAAAACGAAACAGGTTAGGCGAAGGAATATTTGCAAACCTGCCGGTTCATAGAAAATTTCCATACCGAAAGCATACCGTACGGTGCAAGATATTCGAGCCATCTAGTGGTTTGAAATGCATTTTTTACTTCATCTAGTGGTCGATTATAATATCAAAATTCATTGTTTATTGAAAATTGATACGTATAGTTAGAGACAAATAACAATTTAACCTCCACTATTATTTATATACCTAACCTAATCCTTTGATTTCTTGAGATTTTAGTCAATTTGAATTAAAATTCTATAATTTTTTATTGTCGTTTTTTTATTTATCCATATACTATACAGGGTGGTCCGAATTGTATTCCGGAAACTTTGGCAGCATATTCTGCAGATAAAAATTAGTAAAAAAGTTCGTATAAATGTATGTCCTAAAATGTTTAGTTTCGGGGATACAGGGTGTAGAAGTTTTATTTTTCCAAATAATTTATGAGGTAAAGTCAATGTTATGATGAAAATTGGTCTCTGGGAGTTTTTGACATGAGAAATTCGATTTTGATGTCAATATGACTCCTACTTGTAGAGGGCGCCACCTACATATTTTTAGTTGGTTTGAAGAGTAATAACTTTCCGTCCATATCTGTATAAAATACCGAGTAAAAAAATATACATTTTTTTACGTAAAAAAAGTCTCTTGGTAAAAATCGCTACGAGTATTGATTCTCGAGATATTTGGAATCGAAATGATCAATACCTGTCATCATTGACAAAAATTAAACATGTTGACTAAATAGTTATTAGAGTAAAATCATAAATTTGAAATGTTTTTGTGCCAAAAGTTCAACAAAATCTGTTTTAGCATCATTTTTTCGTAGAAAAAATTATAATTAATTAAAAAAAAATTCCAAAATTTATTATTTCAGTCAAATAATTATCTCAACCGTGTTTATTTTTTGTTAATAATGACGTATTGACTATTTTCATTCTAAAATCTTGGGAACGGTTGCTCGTAGCGATTTTTACCAAGATACATTTTTTCACCGTTTTACATGTCACGGAAATGTATATTTTTTCACTCAATAGTTTTATACAGGTACGGGCGAAAAGTTATTACTATTCAAAACAGTTAAAACGCATGTAGGTGGCGCCCCCTACAAATTGAAGTCATATTGACATTAAAATCAAATTTCTCATGTCAAAATACATACTGACAACAATTTTTATCCAAAGCTAAACTATAGTTCAGATATTATTTGGAAAAAATCGAAATAAAAATAAAACTTCTGCACCCTGTATATCTATTGAACCACCCTGCATATCTATATACCATCTTCCAAATTTACAGTTAACTATTACTGAGTTACCCTGTATTTATGTTATATGTATATTAATAGCGACCATTGAATGTTTCGCATATTGTACTGATTATTTGTACTACTTATTTATTCAAACAAAGCCTACAACCAGTGCAGTGACTAGCTTATATATTAGACTTACCTTATTTTTTTAAGGCTTCAATTCTTCAATAACTATATCTTAAAGGCGATTAAACTAATAGGATTTTGGTTTAGTTTACCCGATTTTAAACTAGAACACTGAAATTTAAAACTTTCAAGTGTCAATTAAGTTAGGTATTTGAGAAATCTATGTCGTGGAAATAGTTGTATTATATTCTTTTTCTTCAAATTCTTTTTGTGAAAATCTAACATATTTTATCCTCTTAATTCCTGGGGGGACCATGCTGTAATTTTTGTAGTCCATCGGTTATCCGTTCTTCTGCCAGGTGTCCTGCCCATTACCATTTGAGGGATTTGACTCTGTGGATGACATCTATTACCAGTGGCGTAGCTAGGTAACCAAGGGCCCTGGGGCAAATTAGAAAATGGGGCCCCACTGGCCACTGGTATGTAAACTGATTAGGTTTTATCAAATAAAAATATGAAATATACAAACACTTTAAAAATGCTAAGCTACTTAAGCTCTTTTTTGTGCACTGCAGGGCAGGTAATAAAAATATTAAACAGTAACAACATAAATTACAATTAATACTTGGTGTAGATTTGGCTAATAAAACGAAATATAGAGAAGATTTAGCGTTTATTATATAAAGGTCGGGCCTACCAACTGACTAAATAACAATTATATTTACAATTTTTTCCTAGCTTTAGTTTTCACAAAAGTATCAATGACTTCGTTTAAATCCAGGCTTGATGCGGTTTTGTTTTCAATTTCTATTGTTAAATAATGTCGGAGTCGAGTTTGGCCCATATTATTTCTTAAATATTTTTTTATTATTTTTAATTTGCTAAATGACCTTTCAGCTGATGCAGAAGTGACAGGAATTGTAAAGAATAATAACATTGCTGTAAATACTTCAGTTAGATCGCATTCTAGCACTCCATATTTGCTCATTATTTCCTTACATAATTGGTGAACAGTCCATGCTTGAGTTATATAAAATATTAGTAAATTGAAGTGAGAAACTAGGGCCTATTATATCTGAATATTTTCTTTGGAATTCGTCACACTTTTGTAATAAAATTGCTTCATCAAGATGTAATAAAAATGTTGGTGTTAGAAAATCGAATATATGACAGACTGCACTCATACCAATAAAACGCGTATCTAATTGAGATATTACTGTGTCTAGTACATTATTGAAAATCTCAATTTTAAATATTTTTTCTCGGTTTGGAAATCAGTGATCAGCAGCTAATTCATCAAAACGTTTTTTTAACTTTTCTTTGCCTCTTTTCTTGAAAATGGGTATCAATACCGTATTTTTTTGCAGTTTCACTGGCTTTGCGACCATTCCCGACAAAAAATCTTAACTCGAATTCACAATAAAACGCATATCGATGAATAATAAAACGCATATATCACTATCCGTCAAATTAACAACACTGCCACCCACAGAAAGAATTTAGGGGAATTCCCTAGGCATAACTTTTGAATTTCCCTCAACTGAGTTGTCATGATTAAAGTGGGGTTGCAACCTGTCATATTTATTTTGAAAATTGGAGAAATTGCCAAAAGTTCAGTTCGATCGAGATTTTTGGTAAGGATTCGAGGGTCCCCTGAGCTTGAGAGCGGCGGGGCACTGCCCCGCCTCGCCCCTAGGTAGCTACGCCACTGTCTATTACATGGGTTTTCTTGTCATATCCACTCTATTCTTTTACGGTCTCTCTTGGTTATTCCCAGCATATTTCGTTCCATTGAGCGCTGTGCGACCTGAATTCGTTATAATGCCCATTTTAAGTATCCAGGTTTTGCATGTATATGCCATGAGTCATCACTGGTAGAACATTGGTCGAATGTTTTCTTTACATAAAGTGACATTCCAGATTTCAATATGATTGAGTTTCTTCCATAAGTACTCCATGCTAACTTAATTCTTCGGTGGATTTATTATAGTAGAGATCCGAGCGTGTATTAGTTTTCCCAAATATATTATATATACTTCTACTATTTCCAGTGTTGTGTTATTTATTAGCATGTCTTTTCTTTCCACTAGTTCGTTGTACATCGCTTTAGTTTTTGCTAAATTCTTTTTGAGACCCACTTTACTGGTGGCTGTATTTAGATAATTAATTTGTGCTTGTAGTTCTTCAGGAGAACAGATCTTAAATACAAGGCAAATAATTGAAAAAGCATATAAATTTAATGTCAAAACCTAGTTATGCTTCGTCGACTACAGTAGGGCTTTTGATTGTGTAAATTGGAAGAAGTTGTGGTTGGTGTTAGAAAACATGGGAGTACCAAAACATGTTATATTTCTACTTAAAAATCTTTACGAAGACAGCTCCGGAAAACTCAAAGTCAACAACGCTCTCTCTAAGTCTTTTAGTCCGAAACGTGGTGTGAGACAAGGTTGTATAGTCTCACCCATACTCTTCAACATCTATGGAGAGTACATACCCGTATAACCACGTGATATAGTAAACTCAAGCCTATATAGATTAGTTTCTTTGCTATAAAGATGTCGCGATAAAGACTTCATATATAAAGCATATTTAAAGAATACTCAAATATTTCCTTTACAGACATGTTCTGTATTTAATCTTTATAGCAACCATAAAGCACTGCCTGTATATGTTCTCCTATAGAGAATAGATAAATTATATTTATAATGCAAATAAAGAATCTATATAGTATCGATAACCATTGTTATACGTAGTAAATATACGCTGATCCTTTACAACTTCATGTATTTTATATATCTATAATGATATTCCGCTGGTGCATAATTTCTGGGATTAGAATTATTTTAATATGCCAGATACAAATGTGCTTCTCCGTGTTTCTTCAACATTCTACTCTAACATAACGGAAGAAAAATCAAAAATTTGAAATCTGTTTATTTTCCACAAGTTGAGTTATTGAAGGGCAGGTCGTACCTAATATATCTAAACAATAGAAGACTTCCGCGGGGTAATTATAATAACGGTACTGATGGTCACATGGTCACACTGGTAACAAGTAGCAAGATGAAATTTTCCCATGAACACCCTTGATGAAGTTACAAGACTTGATGAAAGTTTTAAAACTGATGAAAACAGTAGTGTACACGAATTTGTAAGTAAAAATATAATAAAAGAGTAATCAAATTTTCAGTAATTTTACTTAAATCGCCCCAATAAAAATCTTATCTAACCTATAGGTTTGATAGGCGTCCTTTACAAAATATGTATTAAAATATATCTAGAAAAATTTTCTTTGGTTTTTAAAAGTGTTACCTGAATTAGAAAAGTTATGTTTAAGTAAATACTTAAACATATCGTTTGTAGTATTTTATGCCTTTAGAATATTTATATTAATATTTGGAATATTAATACTACCAAGGATATGTTTAAGGATTTACTTAAACATATTAAAATTAAACATAAGAAAAACTTTCTATGGGATATAGATTTTAATACATATGGTGTAAAGGACGCCGTCAACATGTATATCGATACGATAACGAATCGACAAATTAGCTTTATTCAATCTAAATCCAGAATGTATAGTTGCGGTAAAGTATCAATACAGGTCAACTTTATTCAGTACAGGCTAGACTGTATTCAAACACGTATCGTTGCTGTACCAAAAGAATAAAGGCTGCCTTTATCGACTAAAGATTTTAATACAGGCTCGATAGAGGTTCTATACTGTTTGGTTATACGGGAATGAGGAAAGTCTTACAGGGCTGGCGAGGTGGACTAACGATAGGTGGAAAAAAGATCACAATCCTTAGGTATGCCGATGACACCTTAATTCTTGCATGCTCTGAGGAAGAACTTGTTCAAATAATGAGAAGGTTGAGTAAGATCAGTGCGGAATATGGCATATGCTGAACAAAAGGAAGACGCAAGTCATGATAATAGATCGAAATCCTACTAACATCAGGGAGATTGATGGTTTGGAGATGGTAGAATAGTTCAAGTATCTCGGATCCCTCATAACAAATAAAGGAGGCTGTGACGAGGAAATCAAACGCAGACTAGCAATAGCTCGTAACTTGACTATTAAACTAACACGAATATGGAAAGACTCTGCAATATCCCAGCGCAACAAATTAAAATTAGTAAACACATTGACCTTTCCTATCGCTACTTATGCATTAGAGACCTGGACTGAAAACTACAAACAGACAAAAAATAGATGCTTTCGAAATGTGGGCCTACAGAAGAATGCTGCGAATTTCATACACAGAACATCGGACCAACGCCACGTATCAATTCTAAGGCAGTTGAAAGTTAACACAAGACTTTCAACCAAAATAAAGCAGTCATACCTTAGGTACTTCGGGCACATTTTGGATGGACTGGAAAAAATCATAATCGAAGGGAAGATTAATGGCAAACGACCAAGAGGAAGATCTCCGACGCACTGGGTGGACCAAACCAAAGAAATTATTGGTCACGGCCTGCAAGAGGCTTCTATAGCCGCTCAAGGTAGAGAGGGATGGAGAACAACGATCCGAGCAATTGAGACACGATGTCACCATTCTCTTTCGAGAGTTAACGGACGAGAAGAAGAAGTTCTTCAGGACTATTGTCAATTAGGACTATGTCATCAGCGAATTTTAGATGATTAAGATATTCTCCATTTATTTTTAATCCTTTTTTGGTCTAGTTAGACTTAAATTTAAATATAAGGAAATATATATTTGAGATAGAAGAAAAAAAGAAGCACAAACATTATCAAACTATCTAATTACCCGCTTTTACTTTATGTCCTGCAAGTATCCATTAAACACTTTGACTATAGTCGTGTAGGATATTTCAAACCTGTCACTATTAAAAATCACTCTAGACATGCAATCGTCTTATCTAATGACACACACCTTATAAAGCACCCAATTCCAAACAGTTGCTTGCATAACATCCAGTTTTCCTATTAATTAATAATTAGAAAAACCGGTAATTGCGGTAATTACATACCGAAGACTTATCCAGTGCGATATAATCCGCTAATGAGAAGTTACAAACAGGACTAGTTTTTTCTAAACGATGACAGCTCCACTACGTGTATACAGATGCGGAAAAATGACCTTATTGCCAATTAGCGACCGTTTATCTAAGCTAATTTCTAAATTTTCTTCCAATCGGTTCGTTTTTCGAGGGTGTGGTAGAGTTAGTTCGCGTGCTTTCTTTGGATCACGTAATCTGTCGTGATTTGTATCAACTGAAAAATGTATTTTAGCTAATATATCATTACAGAACGGTACCTTTCGTTATTGAGATTCGTTTCTTGTTTCTGAGATATAGTAAATTTAGGAAGGCAAAAATACCTAAGGAATCTTTTATTACAGTTTAGGATAGATATAATCATGAAAACTTTTCTGATGGAGAATGCTCAGAAAAATTAAAGATTCTATAGAATTATGGAATTTATTGACCAACAATGAAATGAAGAAGGTTCGCAAGTGTTTGCTGTAATCAGGAAAAATTTTCTTACCTATCGTATTAATTCATAGGAAGGCATAAAAATAACTAAATCATTAAGCAGTGGAGATAATATTCATTTTTCAATTTTCCTATACAGAGTATTAAAATATAGTGTACCAAATTTTACTAGGTTATTCTACTATTAAAAATAAAACAAAAAGTTCCTAAACATAAATATGCACTAAGATGAGGGCATTTGGCCCTGATGAGATGTAAAGAGGGCATTACATCTTAATATTTCGCTAATAGTAAAATCAACGCATCGTGACGCAAATATCTTGAAAACAGTTTACCGTTTCGAACTAAGCAAAGAACAGCTTTCTTACGTAAAAAAACTAGCTTTCTTATGTCATTTCTATATGTCATTTGTTATTTATTATTATTGTAAATTAATTATGTCATTGTAAATTACTGTGTCCAATACTACCCAAGTACTCTTTCAGAACAGTACGTACATTTGCTTTGTCAATAAAACGTATGTAAGTATAGCAAATTTCATGAAAAATGGTTCAAAATGTTGAGAAATGCAGACAGTGCTATAATAAAATTAAACTCTAATAAGGAGTCTGCTATGTATAATGATCATCATCATGATCATCATTCTCAGCTTATTCAACCATTTCCAATTATGGTGTAGCCTCCCTCACATATGTACCATTGCGATCAAAAAAAGTAATACAACAAAATATGATTTAATCTGCTGGTTTATAATAAAATATTTTTAAAACTTGAAAAATTGCACATTTTTAAAAGGTAGGTAAATTTTTTATACTTTTATTTCGCCACGTATGCCTACCAATTATTACCAAATTCATGATAACGCTTAAAAAGTTAGGTGGCATAATTGTGTTGTTTTCATAGTGACGACGATATCCACTTCTCGATATCCTTATAGACCATGAGTTCAATTTGGGATTACTAATTCTTGTACTACTTGTTTTATCGCAATGGTACGTCTCTTTGTAGTTGGGCCCATTGTTGTCTATTGTTGGTTATTCGGGTCCAAGTAATCCCTGCTAATTTCCTAATATCATGGTCCCATCTCAGGTTTGGTCTTCCTCTAGGTCTCTTAATTCCTCGTGGGTACCATGCTGTAATTTTTGTGGTTCATCTGTTGTCCGTACTTCTTGCCAGGTGTCCTGCCCATTGCCACTTGAGGGATTTGATTGTGTGGATGGACATCTATTACCTGTTTTTTTGTCGTATCCACTCTTGGTCATTCCCAGCATATTTTGTTCCATTGTGCGTTGTGCGACCTGTAGTTCCCTTACAATGTCCGTTTTAAGTGTCCAGGTTTCGCTTGCATAGGTCATGACTGGTAGTACACATTGGTCGAATGTTTTCTTCTTTAGATAAAGTGACATTTTAGATTTGAATATGATTGAGTTTCTTCCATAGGTACTTAATGCTAACTTAATTCATCGGTTGATTTCTAGTAGTAAAGATCCCGAGCTGTGTATTAGTTTTCCCAAATATATATATCCTTCTACTATTTCCAGTTTTGTATTATTTATTAGAATGTCTTTTCTGTCTACTAGTTCGCTGTATATTACTTTAGTTTTTGCTAAATTCATTTTGAGACCTACTTTATAGCTGCCTGTATTTAGTTCGTCAATTTGTGTTTGTAGTTCTTCAGGACTATTGGCTATTAGGACTATGAAATCTGCAAATCTTAGATGGTTAAGATATTTTTCTTCTATTTTCAATCCTTTGTTGGTCCAGTCTAGTTGACAGAAGATTTCTTCTAGTGTTGCTCTAAACAGCTTTGGGGATATCACGTCTCCCTGTCGTACTCCTTTGTCAATTGGGAACTATCGTATAATAATAAAAGGAGCTTATTACTGTTCATTCTGCTTATTCTGATATGGTACAAATTATAATTTTTATATGATGAATGCTATCAGGAACATTTAAAAACAGAAACACAAAAAATAAATTCTAAAGTGTATGAGTGATTGATTTGTAATTTCAAGACTATAAAGTAATAAAAACGCAAGAAAACAACTAAATCTAACGCACAAACTATAAATCTAACGAAACACTGTTAACATTGTAACAGTATAGCGTTAAAGCTAGCGCCTAATTGCACGTTGCATCTGCTAGCGCAACCATAGTAGATAATAATTTTATTTACCAGTTCAGTAAAGAATCAATGGCCGGTTTATTTTGATTATCCGCGTAGTACCATCCTCGGTACCATTTAATCTTCGCGGTTCTGTCGTTTATGAGCTAATATACCGGATGGTTCTGATTTGGAACCCGCTAGAACTGTAGATCTAAATTGTGGTGCCGTTAGATATCATAAAAAAAATAATATTTCCATAAAATCTTTTAATAAAGGCAATATAAATCTATGTTTTGATATAAGTATAGATACTCAATATATAATTTATTTAAAAACTAGTAGCTATTTTTAAATAAATGTACACTAATGTCTTTGGTCATCCATAGTTACCAACTTAAAAAAATAGAAACTGTATTTTTAGTGAAAAAGATGGATTGGTATAATCGTCATCTGCCTTTTTTCTGTCATCGTTCGTCGAAATTTTCCCTGAATCATTGCTCAGACTAGTGATGGGCAAAACTGTTATTTTTAGATAACAGTTGGAACTGTTATAGTTATTTATAAAAAACAGCTTAAAATAACAGCTTAAAAATAACAGGTTTCTTTATTTTACTGCTAAATATCTGAAAGAGACGGTCACCGCCAGTCTATGAGACGGTCACCGCCAGGCGTATTAACGCAGTTGCAAGTTGCAACAATGACGTGCTCGGTGGTAGTAGTTCCAGGGTGTCAAAACATTTCTAAATATCGATTGTTATCTAAAATACCTCTCTAAAAACGGTGGTTGTTTACAAATAAGCGCTGTTTACAAATTGCGATATAAAAAAGCCAAAATTCCGCCACTCGTCTATACCTACATTGCGATCTACCTACGCCCCTGCCCCTCGGTCCGCGTAGATCCTGGTGCGTAGCAGTGTACAGGGTGCATCTCACTCGACGAGAAGCTCTTAGTTATGATTTTACCATTTGCGGTCAAAAAATAGCAATATAGAAAATGTAGTATATTCTTCATAAGTAAACCAACTACACACTAGAGTTCGAATTAATTTTACACTTAAACTAGCATTATCCGCGACTTCGTTCGCGTCCAGTGCTCTTCTAATGGTGATAAAGTAAACAAGATTTTCCATTAACATAGAAACTGGATAAAATTACTCTCATTTGCCAAGAAATAAGCTTTCTAACGTCGAGCAGTTTAAAGCAGAATCGTGGTTAATCAATTACTCAACTTTTGGAACACCCTGTATGATTCTTTAAAAATTTCAAAATATGTAAAAAAACAAAATAAATTAATATGCGTGTCCAGGCGTTTTCCCGAAAGACTAACCGTTTTTAAATAACAAATATTGTAATATTTGAGGGCGTTTCACCCTGTTGGAATTTGGTTGAGAAACCCCTCCTTATCGAACCTCAACCCCACAGTCCAATCCGTTTTAAAAATCAGCTTTAAACGTCCAGCAGTTTAAGCAGAATAGTGATGTATGGTCATATTTTTGTAAAACACCCTGTATATATTTTAAAAAATCTTAAAATATGTAAAACAACACAATAAAATATACGTGTTTTAAGAGTTTTTCCGAAAAAACTCACCGGTTTTTAAATAAAAATATTTTAATATTTCCGAGTAGTTTCACCCCCTTAGAATTCGAGTTTCGAAAAATCCCTTCTTATCGAATCTCACATAAAAGTCAATCCGTTTTCAAAAATCAGCTTTTTTACGTCAAAGGGCTTTAAGCAGGATCTGTTGATTAATCAATGACCAGATTTTCCAAAACACCCTGTATACATTTTTAAAAATCTTAAAATATTCTGAAAATTTTTCAGAATGAATAAATAAATACCCGTGAAACTTAATAAGTAAGTAATTGAAACATACAGCATATAATATCTCGACACTCCGTCCGTTATGCTCAAATGGCTGAGTTTGAAACAGAATGTATCTAAAACAACTGATGGCGTTATTCCCCAACCTGTTCGAACCTCCATCGACAATCGACCGATGCAGCAGCGTTCCTTTCCCACACCGATTATCTCGACCGCCGCCCTGTTGGCAACAGGTTGGCTTATATCTAAAATGACTGCTTCTCCAACCCGTTTGGGGCCTCCATCGAAATCGACCGATGCAGCAGCGTTCCTTTCCCACTCCTGTTATCTCCACCGCCAGGCGTTATGCCCGCAACTGTTTCAAAAAACCTGCTTCTTTTATATCCTATTATTTTTAAGCTGTTGTGTAAATACGACCATCGACGGTATCGACCGAAGCAGCTACGTTCGCCGTAGCGCTTTCCCCACTCCGTTGTCCGTTGTCTCGCCGCCTGTATCGACGGTTGACGAAATAACATGTTTTCCATCTATAGCTTTTTTCGTTTTCCTGTTATTACCGATTCTGAACCGTCCTAGAATTGTGATGCGTCTGCGCAGAAGGAAATATGAAGACATTATTTCATTTGCGCATGCGCTGGAGAGTTCTAGGACGATGCAGAATCGATAATAACAGGAAAACGAACAGACCTTATACTAGTTGTTTTTTGGAATTGCTTCGAGCAGCATAGAATTTCGTGGTGATGCAGAGCGCCGACTTCGTTTTTCGTTTCACGAGCGGCCGATCTCTACGTGTCATTATTTTATATCTGTTATTTTTTAGAAGTAGTAACGGTTGCGTTATGTTATTTATAAATAATTGTTATAAAATAACAGATAGTTAAATAACAACCCATCACTAGCTCAGACTATACTAATATTTTTGTTTGTTTACAGGTGGCGGCGAAGGTAAGAAACAAATGAAAATAATGTTCATATATGTCAGATAGTAAGTAGAACATTTATATTTATAGCAATCCTGATTAGTTTTGAGTCAATAACAAATTTATACATAAAATGCGATTTGTATATTATACAGTATGATCTAAAAAAACGGCGTCAAAGACGGCTGGGGTATGACAATCATTTCATTCACATTTTTCTAGACGTCATTTACTAAATATTGACATAAAACTTGTCAAAACTTAACACTAGTTATAGGAAGATCAAAATAGGATAGAACGTTTCTAGACACAAATCTATTTCTCAAAAAATATTTTTCTCGAAATTCTAAACTACACCATTTAAATAGCTATTTATGTAACAAGTTGCGAAATAAGATGTGTTTTAAGCACCGGAACATAAAATTGTCAATGGACAATGCGTCAATTGGATATTTAACAAGCTGCTGAAACTGCGCTATCCACGTTAGTTTTATTTTGTCATTCGAAATTTGTCTAAAATCACATAAATTATACATATATTTATAATTAAATTATTAAATACTAACAATATCAAAAGCTAAGTTATTTGTTTTAAAGTAAGTACCTAGGTACCCTATTTAAAGAGGCTTTTAAATTAAATATTCTTAAATTACAGTCTAAAACATTCAAACCATCGTCAATTTGGTCAGAAATATTCCATGCTGAGAGCAGTGTTAAGTGTTAAAGATATTTATATTGTTCCAAAACTTATTGCTTTTGAAGAGAATTCGGTTGGTTACAGGCCTAAAAAGTCTAAGGTTTGTCCATAAAGAGATCAGTGATTTTTTATTACGGCTAGTGATAGAAACTTATTTACTTATAAGGTAAGTTTGCGATAATGATTTTTAAAATATATAGATGGTTTCTTATTCCATTGTATTTGATTTTTAAATTATTAAATACTAACAATATCAAAAGCTAAGTTATTTGGAAAAATAAAAATGAAATGAACAATTTTGTGCATTTTGAAAACTTGCATCTGCAATCGAAACGACTCCTCCATTGGCAGGTAAATTTACTTTCTGATGAGGTGGAGTAAATGCGAACGATGATGTACTTGGTAATACATCCGTGGAAGTGGTCGCGATTTTCTTTTCCCCCATTAGCAGTTTGCAAACTTTCTTCTTTTTCTCAATAGATTCTTCTATGTAACCTTCGGCCACTGTGGACGACCTAAATAATTATTGTTGTTTAGAACAAGATCGGAAAATATTAAAATTTTTACCTCCAACCTCCTAGGCGTTTCAGCGATGTAAAATCCACATCTGCATCTGCAGCAAGAGTAGCAGAACTACGTCGGAAACAATGACCTGTATATTCGTTTGGGTTCGACAACTTTAAAAATGCTGCTACAATCGATGGCATCTTCCCAAATGAATGAATGCCGACTCGTTGCACGGTGCATTTTCCTTTACGATAAGAGATGAAGACATAATCATGTGGTACATTTTTTGGCCTAAGACAAGCATATTTTCTATACAACTCAACTGGATTGACAACGTTCCCTTCGTTCACCACCGGAAACACTCTTTTGATATTGGTTTGTATCCGCAAAGGGTAACTAAAGGCAGCTGTTGTCTTTTCTATGATGTCTTTCGTAGAGTACAATTCTCTTCTACATACTCCACAAGGCCAATGACAAGAGCTACCTAAAAATCAAATACAATGGAATAAAACCATCTATATATTTTAAAATCATTATCGCAAAACTTACCTTAGTAAGTAAATAAGTTTCATCACTAGCCGTGGCCAAAAATCACCGATCTCTTTTATGGACAAAACCTTAGACTTTTTAGGCTCGTAACCTTAATTCCTCTTCAAAAAGCAATAAGTTTTGGAGATTTGTCAATATAAATATCTTCTTTAACACTTAACACTGCTCAGCATGGAATATTTCGACCAAATTGACGATGGTTTGAATGTTTGTGACTGTAATTTAAGAATATTTTTAATTTAAAAGCCTCTTTTAAATAGGTACCTAGTACTTACTTTTTCATGTAAAATAATTTAGCAATACATCTTCATTTTACAACGGAATACGCCATTTTTATCTTTCCATTAAAACATCATATTCTTTCTGAGTAAATGCTTTGAGACTTCACAGGAAGTAAATCCAACACGATTTCTTTGGCATATTAGCAATATGTTCGGGTTTTGGAACATTTTAAAATTGTTGATGAATTTGTGATTTTGTGACAAATTTCGAATGACATGTCAAAATGCGATGAAAATAAACAAACTCGTTACTAAGATATGAATTTATAAGCCAACTTTTCCAAACATTATAATTTCAAATATGGAAAATTTTGCAAATATGCGTTCTAAAAAACTGTAAAAAGCGTATGACAAAAAATAGTGTATGTAACACGTACCTAAATTATGTTTTTTAGGACTCATCTACTATTTCGGACTCGGCTAACGCCTCGTCCGCAAACAGTAATGATTCGTCCTAAAAAACATCATTTTAGGTACTAGTTACATAAATAGCTATTTTCTCGAAATTCTAAACTACACCATTTAAATAGCTATTTATGTAACAAGTTGCGAAACGAATGTGTTTTAAGCACGGAACGCAAAATTGTCAATGGACAATGCGTCAATTGGATATTTAACAAGCTGCTGAAACTGCGCTATCCACGTTAGTGTTCGAGAAGTCGAAAAACTTATACGAAACCACCTACAACAACTTTACTACCTGAATCAAAGAAAAACATGTTGAGAATTTCACAGAAAAGGTATTGCTAGCCTATTTCCTGAAGTTATCCACTACCTTAAAGCCGTCAACTCTGTTTAAGATTTATAATAAATTAGTATTTTCATTGTTTCCAACGTTTCATTTTTTACTTTTAGGCACTAGTGCCTAAACAAGTGTCACTTTTAGATACTAGTGCCTAAAAGAATGTCATTTCGAATCTCAAATAAATATCAAAAACTGTCAATTTCGAAACGCTTGCACAAAAAATCATTTTTACTCAATATAAATGTAAATTACAGTCTTAAGGCCAACTGGCAGTAAGTGCCAGTAAAAAATTAAGAGCCTCGCCAATATTATCATCATGAATTATTGTCGTTCTCCAGCTGGCTTTGACGCCGTTTTTTTTATCGTTTGGTATATACTTGTATATTTGCATGTGATTTACCATAATAAAGTTCTGGAAACTGAACAGTATAGAGCATAGATAGATGAAACAGAAGAAAAATCATTAACTTAAGCCTTAAGCTTCTCTTCTATAGATTGTTTCATTCAAAAGTTCTAGTGGAATGATTTTGTTGATTTTTTAAGCAATTTATAGATATTTATATTATTGGACTTTTTTAGTCTTTTTTTCGTTTTCATGATATTTACTATCTTTTCATGATATTTTGACGACGTTTCGTGCATTATGAAAACCCATCATCAGTGGCGAAAAAATCGTCCGATTTAAACGAAATATGGTATGTCGATATATTGGATCAAGGCCAACTTGAGCGTGTACGACAAATGTCACTGTGACAGTCAGTTTTGACGAAAGAAGCATCAAAAGTTGATGTAGTCCGATCGCGACGTAGACGAGGGTACACACGGTTCCACCAAGTCCCAGCCTGCAAAGTTGGATACGACGTTTCGTTTACATCTTCATCAGGGTTGGACTAAGGATTTGATCTATCCAAAAAAATCCTTATGGATTTTTCGCCACCTGCACTGCAAGAAAAAAAAAATAATAATACACATTTTTTAAGGATTTGATATTGAAAAAAAACGTGGGTCGTTTTCTGCATAACTGGGAACAGGCTACAGGCTTTCATGTACTATGCTAAAGGACGACGCCCCTGACGTTTCGAACCGATGCATCTAAATGGACGAAATCATCAGGATTTTTCTTAATTATGGGTCGATTTCAACCAAACTCGGCACGTGGATAGAGGTACCCGAATGGAGTCCTCAGACGGACGTGCAGACGGACTGACGAAAGTAAGAAAAAGTTTCACTTCAAATATGCGCACATAGTGTACACACAATTTTTTTTAATTTAGACTTTAATTTTTAATTTGAACAGCTCACTAGATCAAAATATCTTGATTTCTAAAAGACATGAAAAAAATGTACTCGTACTGGTTAGTGTATTTTAATTGCTTTATGTGACAAATCTTAATAAAAAAATTATTAAAATTATTACTGAACAAATGACAACATTAATTAAATATATTTTTATTACTGATCGCATATAAGATTATAAATATGTTCTTTGTACATTGTACGCTATTTACACTTTCTTCTTCAAACGAAGAAATGGAATATTATAGATAGATATATAAAATATAGATATATTTTTTTAGATCTATCCATTTCAACTTTTACTTTATACGCCGTCTGATATCATTAAATATTTTAATACAATAACAGATAGTAATTGGAGGTAATCAGTGCTAAAGAGATTAATCAGATATTAATTGGCTTCTTGTTCGGTTGTGATGTAAAACATAATATTTATGTTTCACTTAATAAACGTAGAAGCGCGTTAAAGAATGATAATAAATTTGATGTATAATAATTAGTCTGGGACTGTTAATTTCTATTATTAATATGTTCAATATATTATTTGAAATAGAGAACAAGTAGTGTCACACGTAGGTCTGTATGAAGACAGTAGAAGAAAAGTGACAGTAAACAACACTATTTGGGATGCATTTTATCTTCCTTATGCCGGGTCCAGACCAAGGCAAGAAAAAGTAAACACGATAAAAAATGTCTATACCTATGTGGCGGATTCATCTCTCCAAAAAATCCTATTTAAAAAACCTAACTTCTGACAAGTACTATAGTCTCCGTGTGGGTTTAACGCCAGAAGTGTTTACATAAAATAACTATTTCATTTTCTAGACTTTCTTGCAGTGGCGAAATACCCATATAGGATTTTTTGAAGAGAAGTAAACACGATTTTGAGACAAAAACAAGACAAACTTGCGACAAAAAATAGGGAATTCTGACAAGGCAAACTTGAGACAAATTATCCACACCGCAAGGACAAAAGTACAACAAAGTCAAAAGTATAGTTGTTGCAAATGAGTTTTATTAACCATGTGTGATTTCACTGGTCTTCTACTGTTGGCAGCACACGCCATTCACACTGCACCGACAACTTGTCGTAAAATATGCGAACAAAACATAGACACTTTGATCATTACCGACTCGAGACGGGACATTGAAAAGTCTCCGAGTTTTGAAACAAAACAAAAATGAGACGAAAATGTCGCAGAAATGTATTGGATTTGTCGCAATTTTGTAGTAAAACATGAATGTTTCTGTCTTGTCGTTGTTTTGTCTGTTTGGTCTGGATCCGGCATTACTCTTCAATATGTAGCCAATAATATGAATAAGGGAATAATGAGGGAAGTTTTAGAAGATTATAACGGTGGTATCAGTATAGCCGGTACACAAATAACGAATTTAAGGTATGCAGATGATACGCTTATTATAGGTGTGTTTCGCATTCTCCGCTGATGAATTAATAGTATATTATTCAACGAGCATATAATGGTGGCTGTTATTCACGCGGATGAAGTTTATGACATGAGCCTGCGGCAGGTTCATGTCATAAACTTGCTCATAAATCATTCCTCATAATCATCCAAGTGAATAACAGCCATTATATGCGAGTAGAATACTATACTTTATCCAGGACTATCAACAAAATTTAGATAATATTAATAAGTTTTTATTTTTTAAATACAACTTTTGAAACCCCCCATAGATGAATGCAAAAAATAACATTGAAAACTTCAAATTCTTAAATCGAATTTTAGAATGCAAAAAGTGACATTTGAAACTTCAAATTTTTAAATCGAATTTTAGAGTAGAAAGTGAGGGAATTTTAACATTGTTTCTTCGTAATGGTGTTTAATAATTTGTTTACATTTCGAGATATAACATGAGGGACTTATTAAAAAGGAAAAAATATTTTAAAAATCTTATGACAAGAAAAACAGCTTTTGAAACATTCCATAGATGAATGCAAAAAGTGACATTAAAAACTTCAAATAGCTCTTGTTTGAATAAGCAGTGAATAATGAAACCATTATTCACTAGTGAATAATGGATATTATTATTTCATAAACTCATGTATAATAATCAAATTATAGACGAGTCGTGGATAAAATCCATTATGCACAAATTAGAGGTGGCCAACGGGAAATATGGAATTAAAATTAAATAAGTTGCAGACCTATCCATAGACCTCAGCTCTGTGATCTCAAACAAAATGTGATGCAGAAATCAAGAGAAAACTGTGTATAGCACGCAATTCCATGACCAAACTCAATTACATATGGAAAGATTCAGCCGTTTGAATTAGCAAAAACAAAACTTAGACTACTAAGAGCTAATTTTTCCTATTGCCACTTACGCCTCGGAGACCTGGATATTGAAGTTGGCAATGCGACGTAAAATCGATGCTTTCGAAATGTACTGTTATAGATGGATGCTGCGAATACATATGAATATCGAATCTAGGCTGCCAACATCAATAAATCAATCATATTTAAGATACTTTGGCTATACATCCAGGAACACCAATGGCATAGAAAAACTAATTGTGGAGGGAAAAGTAAACGGAAGGTGTCCTAGAGGGAGATCTCCAAACCGTTGGGTAGACCAAATGAAGACGAAAATAGGTCAAAATCTGCACGAGATCAGTACTGCTGCGCAAGACAAAACGGCATAGGGAGACACTATAAATGCGATTTCATAATGTCACCATACTCTCGCCGGCTATCCTGGATTCCCCACATCGACAAAGAATTATTTCGAGTGTTTTAGACGGTCGGAGTATAAGGAGTAAGGAGTAAGGAGTATAATATTATCCATGCACCATGCATTCATGCATGGTGGACGGAATCGACATCACAGGTCCCCATCCCAGACAGTTTTCTTTACTGAACGTATTTTATGGTATTTATTATTTATTCTACAATTGGTTTTGTTTAGAGGTAGTAAATCTAGTAGAAAATTTTGTATCAAAATTTAAATTAATAAGATTATTAGAACTTAACTCCTAATCGATGTAATCTTTCCATGATGCTTTTCTTTTAAAAATATCCATCTTACTATGTCGGTCGACCCAATCGAGAAGGTATGGCAATGTTTTCATCTTAGATAAATATACAGGGTTACAACTTGGTATACTGAAAAATCTAATCTAATCTGCCTACACTGTATACAGGGTGCTACAAATTCGGGGTACGAGCATTGGCATCATCTTTGTAACCGTAATAGATACGAAGATGGTTAAATTGGGGCAAAGTTACGCCTTGGGATGGATCAAAAAAGTTTTAAAAATTTTAAGGATTGCTGAGTTTCTTATGCTGGAAGTACACACTCGCCGAGACGACCCGAGACGTGACAAAAAAGGACGGTCCTGACCAATAACAATGTACAAATCGTTAATTTTTTGTGGCGTCTCGGGTCGCCTCGCCGAGTGTATACTTGCACCATTAGAAAAAAGGATTTTTTTGAAAATCAGTTTTATTTTTTCCTGTCGTTACTTTTTAGAAAATCAAAAAACTAATTGCACATTCAAACCAAACCAAACCAAAAACCAGAGTCGGACTTGAAATGTTTTAAATAATAATTAAATATGTAGTTTTCTTGTTAAGGTATCCAACAAAAAAAAAGTATAAGTGTGGCATATCATTGTACTTAGGCGACCGAGTTCTTTCAAAACCTGTTATGAAATATGCAGGTCCGTATTTAAAAAAATTAAGTTGGCCTCTGTATCTCACAAATTATCAGCTAATTTTAAAATATAAAAATACTATCAGATAGCTCCAATAAAGTGGCTATGAGAATGTGCAATTAGTTTTTTATTTTCTAAAAAGTAACGACGAAAAAAAATAAAATTTATTTTCCAAAAAAATTCGTTTTTTCCAAAATCTCAGCAATCCTTGAAATTTAAACCATCTTCGTTTCTATTCCGAATTTGTAGCACCTTATAGACGAGAAGAAATCCAAGGAAAATTGCAATCTCTCACCACAATAAAAATATGATAAACGTACTTTCATTGTAGTTTCCATAGTTTTACGATCTCGAACTTTTAAGTAGCATAAAAAATTAAGCCGCCTATTATTCTAAACATACGTCGTTAAATAACTCTTAAATTAAATTATGTATACCTCGCCGAACACTAAACTAGTTCTTCGTTTGCGAAACGATTGGAAAGCCGCCGCCGAACAAAGTCAAAAACTAAAACAAAACGTCGAAAACTAATTAGCGAAACTGCAAAGTTTTTATTTCCGTCGATTGGCTAGATCAAACTTAAATACCTTAGTTGGTAATTAATTTAGTTTTTCTCCTGTGGTTTAACTCGTGTTTAATTTGTTTTCCTTTTGAATGTATAGTTCTTCAGAGGAAAAACACACTCGGTTTCTTTAAGTACTTCACTTTTTTGAGATTGAATTTGAATGAAATTAATATGATACACTGTCGTTTTTGTAATTCTGTTCGAAAATAAAATGGCTCTCCATTCTATTTACTCACTGATTTTTTGTGTCTTTTATTTCTTATGTATATCCCTCAGAGCAGTTATTAATTAAATCATATATAATACACCAAGAGAAACAAATCAGTAGCACAAAAGAATACGAACTTCCACAAGCCATAGTTTCATAGACTTTGAGAAGGCTTTCGACTCAATATATCCTGAGGTAATAATAAAATCCCTAGCGAAACAAGGCATTGACAGGCCTTATATAGAAACTCTCGCCAATATATGTAGAATGTAGAATGACTAAGAGTGGGGGGGGGGGGGTTAATCACTGCGACCTTAAAGATCTATTGTGTGTGTGCCCCCCTTCCTTGAGTCATCACACAATCTACAGGGTGTCTCAGATTTTAATCGGGAAAATTTAATAGACGATAGAATTTGCAAAAATAAAACAAAAAGTTCATATCAACTTGTAAGATTTAAAGCTTCCTTTTCGAGGTACAGGGTGTTAAAGTTACTTAAAAAAGAAAAAAAATTTAAGATATTTGAAAAACTATTTAATCGATTTTGATATAACTTGACCCGTTTATAAAACTTACTAAGGGACTTAATTTGATGTAATTAGATTTAAGTTTAATGGCCAGGGGCGGCGGTCGGGCATCACTGTTAAATTATTTTAAAGGAAAAAATAGGCACACCACTGCTTTTTTAGAAGTTTAATATTATTTTTGGATTTAGTAATTAAAAATATAATTTTTTTGTCACCTGACTTTTTGTCTATCTTGCTTACTTCTTGCGAAAAAAATTAAATTCTAATTGGTAATTAATATTATAATTGGGGTTCTAATGGTACCCTGTATCTCGAAAAGGAAGCTTCAAATCTTACAAGTTGATATGAACTTTTTGTTTTATTTTTGCAAGTTCTATCGTCTATTAAATTTTCCCGATTAAAATCTGAGACACCCTGTATAACCCTTCATACCCCTGTTGTAGAGGGGAGAGGGTATTTCCCATTCTCCTCTGACAACAGTTCTTCCTCCGAGGGTACACACCCTTCCACGGTTGAAGTTTGGCCCTCAGTGCCGCTCTTCAAAGTCGAGGAGCTTGCCTCCGGCTGAGGCACCCGTC
Source organism: Sitophilus oryzae (assembly GCF_002938485.1). Lineage (NCBI taxonomy): Eukaryota > Metazoa > Arthropoda > Insecta > Coleoptera > Curculionidae > Sitophilus > Sitophilus oryzae. The sequence continues at coordinate 5,606,059 of NW_022146304.1, read as the reverse complement.
AGATGGAGGCCGGAGGATCTGTCTCCATTTTCTCCACCTCTTTAACTTGGTCTCTCCTTAGACCTGATACTGGTGTTGTCCCGTATCTATAATAGAGGATAGGTCCCTCTTTCTCTATTGCCTCCTTGAATTTGAGGTCAATTCCTATTGTAAGGACCTGACCATGACCCTCCTCCCTCGAGTTGATGAGTCGCCAACTCGATGTCCCTACATTGAAGTTCTGACCTTGGATAAAGCTCAGCAGGTAGGTGGTGTCTTTCTCCTTGCTCCTCGGCAGAAAGACCGTTATGGCCGCCCCTTTAGGGATGTTTTCTCCCTTCACTGCAACCAGTTCTGGCCCTTGCCAATTTTTAAGCTTAGGTGCGACTTCCACCAACCAATTCGCCGATTCTTGAGATACACAATCTATGAGGATCATGCCCACCCGAAAGTGTATCCCCGCAAAACGCAGCTGACCCACATTTTGTAGATCGTTGTGTTGCGATCCGATCGCCACTACTTCATCCAGTATAGCCTCTTCTAGAGACGTTTGCTGGTCGGTGGTCAGAGCAACCTTTGGGAAATCCTTTGGCAGCACCGCCATTTTTACTTGTTCAGCAATAGCAGCAAAGCTGGTGATACGTCCCTGCTTGCCTCCCGATGTTGGACGGCTTTCCATCCTGGCTTTTTTCTCTCCCTGCCGGAGAAGAGGTGAGAGGTTCTCGTTCCCTCTCTTGTCCTTTGCTGAAGATGAGTCAGGTTGTTTCTTGGTTTCTTTACTTTCCCCCTTTCGGAGGAGTGTTTACGCTTTTGCTTCCTCTGGAGCAAGTCCTTTGTGGAGCAGTCGGAGGTATCTCCGTGCTTCTGCTCCGCTAAGACCTACTCTCAGAGGATCGTCTAGCCTGCCTGGTTGACCCAGGCCAGGTAGACGACACGGTAGTTTATGTCGTTTATTTGGTCTAGAGGTAGGCTGCGGACCCTTGCTGGAGAAGGTGGTAGCTTGCGTGCCACTTGTGGAGGATGATCCCAAGCAAGTATCAGTCGCCCCTTCTGTAGTTTCCTTTGGATTTAGTCCCTTGGAACTTTCATTTGTAATGTTCCCAGTGTCGCTGGTGGGCGTCCCCACAGCTTCACCAGTGGTGTTTTTAATACTAGATATCATAGTGTTCCCACGAGTCGCTAGGGATAGTCGGTCCACTTCTACAGAGCCTCGCATGCAGAAGTAAGGGGTAAAGATAATGGGGTGCTCCCTGATGCCCCAAGGTTGAGGCCAGTAATGGCTAGTCCTCTATCTAGCCACGCATCCCTTTGACCTGGCCCCACCATTGTAGGATTTAGGTTTTTAGGTGGTGAGGTTGTCTCATCTTGGTACAGGCTGTTAAGCCAAGACCCCCCCACACCCTCTACCCGCGAGACATGACCACAGTCAGTAGAGGGTGCCTAGTATGACGGACAGGGGTAGCTCCGTCCGGAATCGTTATATGTCTTGGTGCAAGAGTTGGTGCAAGAGGTTCCCTGAGAATTTTTTGAAAAAATTTTTTAATTTTTTTTTTAGTTAAAAAATATAATTTCTTGATAATATGACAACATAGGTAGTAGATTAAATTTACAAGAAAGAAAATCCAGAAAAGATCCAGTGGTTCTCAAAATTTGAGCAAAAAATCATTTTTTTGGAAATTTTCTAAGTAAAATAACTCGGTTATTTTGGACTTATTTTGAAAAAATGGTAAAGAGAAAAATGATTCTTTTGACCAGATCTATCTCCCCTTAAAGTACTTGCACTTATTTCTGGGACACACTGTAAAACCCCCATTGTATCTAGCTCGGTATTTAGCTAATTCTCCATATAAATAAATAATCATTGAATTGTTTATATCTATAATATCCTATTAAGCAATAAAATGATCGAGTTTATTATATCATATTTACTTATATATGTAAAAATGAAAATTATTAATTATATCTGTATTTTTAATAAAAATCAATTCCGCTTTCGATATGTTGACTTTCTAGTGAAAGATTAAACAATTTACAATGATGATTGATTACCAATTTCTTCGCTTATTACGTATCATTATTTTATATGCCTGCGACATAATTCTTTCTAATGAACTGCAATAATTTTAATGATACGGGTGCTGAAAGCCAGAGAAAATACCGTACATATGTATAATACTTCAGGATTATTAGTAATTAAAATTACAATTATTTTAAGCGCCTGGTAACTTAAGAATATTCTCTGTTTAGAGTTGTTTTTTGACGATACTGATTTTAAATGGTTTTTTAAATAAAAATATGCAGGATCAGTCTTAAATAAATGCAAATATTTAGGGGGGTGCATGAGTTATTTCGATTCCAGGAACACGTCTTTGAGTTTTTTTTTGCAAAAGAACGTAGCAAATCATTTTCGCAAAAAAAGTAGCTAAACAAGCGTTCGGCATTTAACGTTTTATATAAAACTGGCTAGGTATTTTTACACAAATGAAGAAGGAAATTAAAGATAAAGGATTATACTATATCCGTATTATGGCACATTTTTAGACAACTTCTTTATTTTTAAGATTTTGATAGTCAAACATCAACAAAATATTCCGTATGTTTGGACTTAATGTTCCGAAAATAAAGACATAATTTAAAATTTCGTTAAAATACGGAAATAGCTTGAAATTTTGTGATTACAGTGATATACAGGGTGTCCCAGGCTGAGCGTGCATTAGAAGTTTCTAGGGAACTACAAAATCTAGCTTTGAGGTTTCTTGCACATCATAGTTTCACAATATAGAAGAATACAGAGCAATGGCAGCTGAAAATTTAGGAAATCTGGAAAGAATGGAAAATATGGAAATTGAAGATATAACTAATCACATTGTAACTATTTTAACGCAAGCTATTAAAGAAAATTGCCCTAAAAAGGATAATCAGGGAAACACAAAACTAACCCAAAACACTAAAGATCTGATAAAGCAACGTAGAGTTATGATAAACAAACACTCAGATGATTATAGGAAACTTAACAAGAAGATATCAAAAGAGATAAGGAAAGACATCAGAACCCACAATACCAACAAAATAACGCAACTCATTGAGAGAAATCAAGGATTAAAAGTTTTCAAAAAAGAGGCAAGCATAGGGAGAGCACTAATTCATAAATTGCAAAATGCAGAAGGACAGATAACACCAAATAGAGCAGATATTCTGCGTGTTACGGAAAATTTCTACCAGCAGTTATATGACAACCCAAACCCTAGAAACTCGTATAGTACCATACCAACTGTGATGAATGAAGGCTCAGAAGAAATCCCAGATATTACTTTAGATAAAATATCGGCGGCATTAAACTTTATGAAAAATAATAGGTCTCCCGGTGACGACAATATAGCTATTGCAAATATTATTCAACAAATGTCTTGTCGAAGGAAGAACGCCATCAGAATGGGATAATGCCAATATAATCCTATTACATAAAAAAGGGGACAAAACAAACCTTACCAACTATCGGCCTATTAGTTTACTGAGCCACACATACAAATTATTCACAAATCGTCTCTCCCTAAAACTAGAACAATATCAACCAAGAGAACAGGCTGGATTTAGATCGAACTTCGGTACAAATGACCATCTGTTGGTGGTAAAGTCCCTAATAGAAAAATGTGTTGAGTATAATAAACCCCTCATTTTAATATTTGTCGACTACGAAAAGACATTCGACTCTATCGATCAACACAAATTATTCAAAGCCCTAGCCGAATGTCGTATAGACACCCGTTATACTAACCTTTTAAAATATATATACGACCATGCAACAGCATCTGCATCGCTACACGAAAACACAAATAAATTCCGTATTAAAAGAGGAGTACGGCAAGGCGATACAATTTCCCCCAAATTGTTCTTAGCACTATTAGAATATATGTTCAAAAGACTAAACTGGGAAGAAATGGGCATTAATGTTAACGGGGAAATGCTCAATAACCTGCGTTTTGCTGATGACTTGGTGCTGATTACAGACAAAATACACGAAGCTCAAAATATGCTAAAAACACTTTAACGGGCGTCAGATCAAATTGGACTACGCATAAATTATTCAAAAACCAAACTAATGACTAATCTTGTTATTGTGTGGAAATGTCTCGGTAGACGGAGCAAATATAGAACAAGTATATTCATATAAATATCTGGGGCACGAAATAACAATTGGCCGCGATAACCAGACGCACGAGATACAAAGAAGAGTAGGACTTACATGGGCAGCATTCGGCAAACTAAGATATGTGTTAAAATCAGATCTACCAATGTGCTTAAAGAGGAAGGTGTTCCATCAGTGCGTTATGCCAGTACTTACATATGGCGCAGAGACACTTACACTGACGAAAAAGTCCATAGAAAAAATCCGTGTAGCCCAACGAGCTATGGAAAGAGCAATGCTTGGTGCATCTCTAAGAGACAAGATACCCAGTACAGTTATAAAACAGCGTACACGAATAACAGATGCTATATATCTGCTTAAAAAACTCAAATGGAACTGGGATGGACCAAGCTAATACTAGAATGGCGGCCAAGACAAGATGCTCTCAGAAACAGAGGCAGACCTCCGACAAGATGATCAGATGACTTGAAGAGATTTAGGGGAAACTGGATCCAAGTGGCACAGGACCGAGAAGAGTGGAAGGATTTGAGGGAGGCCTACGTCCAGCAGTGGACACTTCAGGCTGGTTGATGATGATGATGATGATAGTTTCACAACGAGATCTATCGATCAAAAATATTTTCAATATGGCGGCACTTCCGAAAATACCGGAAGTTGACAACAACTTTCTTTATTTTAAGTGGGTGTCCCCATTTTTTATTACTTACTTAAATTCTCTGTAAAATTTTATGAATTTTGATATTAAACACTCTATATCTAACAATGACCGTTTTTGACAAAAAAAAATATTTAAAATTTTTGAACGAAAAAAACTGCCTGTCAAAAATATGTGTATAGCCTAAACGGCAAATTTAGTGATTACCATGGCCACTGTGCCATAAAGAGAAAACATGTGGCTATCTATTTCAAAAATTAAATTGTTCGAATGTTATATAATCATGGCTACAGATGTCATAGAATTGAGCGATTAAAAAATTATCATAAATCATTTTTTTTTAAATGGAAACCCACTTTTTTTTATTTCATTAGTGAAAAGGTTTTTTAATTCGTTACTTTTTGATTATTACATGTTCTTATACCTAAAATAAACGGTTTTTAAGTTATTTAAGATTTAGTTTTAAAGGGTACATTTTTTTTAACCAGTAGCCTAAAGCTTGATTTTCATGTATCCGTTGTCCGACGATACGATATTCATTTTATTGGTTGAATTTAAAAACTTCGGTTGGTTAGAAAACCAATCGAAGCCTGTATACAACCAATGAAATTAATATCGTATCAACGTATCGTCGGACAATGGATGCATGAAAATCAAGCTGCGTGGCCTTTAAACGTCACGCGACGTAAAACTATATCTGGCCATGTCATATTGCCACTAGCTATCACTAAAATACGAGATATATTTTTATAAATACACTTTACAAAGTTTTACCAGCAGTATTTATAATACTATACGAAATTCAAATAATTAGTTTTTTGACAGAAGGAAATACATTGTCTGATGGTTTGACACTTAATGTCAAAGAAAGCTAGCTAAAATCAAGAAAAAATTACGCTTTAAAACTATATCTTAAATAACTTAAAAACCGTTTATTTTAGGTATAGGAACATGTAATAATCAAAAAGTAACGAATTAAAAAACCTTTTCACTAGTGAAATAAAAAAAGTGGGTTTCCATTTAAAAAAAATGATTTATGATAATTTTTACTCGCTCAATTCTATGACAGCTACGGCCAATACAATATGACATTCGAACAATTTAATTTTGGAAACATATAGCCACATGTCTTCTCTTTATGTCCCTGTGGCTGTGGTAATCGCTAAATTTGACGTTTAGGCTATACAAATTTTTTTGACAGGCAGTTTTTTCCTCCAAAAATATTAAATATTTTTTTTCTCAAAAACTGTTAATGTTAGGTATAGAGTGTTTGAGATCAAAATTCACAAAATTTTACAGAGAATTTAAGTATGTAATAAAAAATGGGGGTACCTATTTAAAATAAGAAAGTTGCTGTCAACTTCCGGTATTTCCGGAAGTGCCGCCATATTGAAAATATTTTTAATCGATAGATCTCGTTGTGAAACAGTAATGTGCAAAAAATCTCCGATCTAGATATTATGCTTCTCTAGAAACTTCTAATGCACGCTCAGCCTGGGACACCCTGTATATATATAATTAATTATATGGTTTTGTAACAAATTGCTCGCTATTTTATGGCAAATGCTGAAGCTCTGCAAATCTTAATCAAGCCTTAATCAAAGCACGTGTGCTTGGAATTTTGGGTGTGGCTTAACACGACAGGATCGGGAAATTTAATACACAGGGTGATCCGAACTGTATTCCGGAAACTTCGGCAGCATATTCTGCAGATAAAAATAATTATTAAAAAAGTTCGTATAAATGTATGTCATAAAAAATGCTTAATTTCGGAAATACAGGGTGTAGAAATTTCATTTTTATTTTGATTTTTTCCAAATAATTTCTGAAGTAACGTCAACATTTACAAGAACATTGGTGTCTGGGAGTTTTTTGACATGAGAAATTTCATTTTGATGCCAATATGATTCCAATTTGTATAGGGCGCCACCTACATGTGTTTTAACTGTTTTGAAGAGTGATAACTTTTTGTCTGTACCTGTATAAAAGTACTGAGTGAAAAAATATACATTTCCGTGACTTTTTGCCTATAAAATGTCTCTTGGTAAAATTCGCTACGAGTAACCGTTCTCAAGATATTTAGAGTGGAAATAGTCAATACATGTCATTATTTGCAAAAAATAAAAGCGCGTTGAGTAGATAGTTTCTTTTCAAACCAGTTAAAAAATATGTAGGTGGCGCCCTCTAGAAGTAGGAGTCATATTGACATCAAAATCAAATTTCCCATGTCAAAAACTAGGAGACACCAATTCTCATCCAAATATTTACGTTACTTCATAAATTATTTGGAAAAAGTCGAAATAGAACTGAAATTCTACACCCTGTATCTCCGAAACTAAACATTTTAGGACATACATTTACACGAACTTTTTTACTTATTTTTATCTGCAGATTATGCTGCCGAAGTATCCGGAATACAGTTTGGACCACCCTGTATATTTCCTTCGGCAACACAACCGCTTACCCGACTCCTGAGAGCGACCCGAAAGTACAGCGTAATAGAGTCTTAATCTCTGATATTACCGTGGTTATGGCTTTACTCTAATGGTTATACAAAATATTAAAGACAATCCTCGTGGTAGCCGAATATTTGTAGCTTCTCTAGTAGTAGGTAACCCAATATTCCCTAACAGCGAAAATAAAGCCGAATAGCGAATAGAATATAATTATTCCGCTTCTGTCACATCTCTAATTAAAAAGCATTTGTTACAAAACAAATGTTAATTCTCAAATTAGAATATTATCGAAACACTGCTGGGGCGGAAGAGAACAGAGAATATATTAGAAATGGTCGAACAGCGAGAGAAATGCCACTTTACTGGCCAAGGGTCCTCGACACACGCTGCTTTACATTTTCGCTTCTCGTCCTTTTTTTCTTACCACGCTGTACAACAACTTCTTTCGTCGATTTCGTAAACGCGTATATATTCTAGAAAGTCTTGAAAGGCGGAAAAGCATCGTGTAATTGTTATTTGTTACCAGACAGCTAATGACGTTTTCAGCGTTGCTCGAATTGAGAGGAGAACACTTCAGCTGATTTTCCTTAACAATAAATTACTGCGAAAGGAAAAATCTTTTAACTATATTTATCATTTTGTCAAAGTGCTGTAGTAGAAATCTGCATATATGTACAAGGTGGCGCCTCTCATACGCCGCGGAGGCTCCAAGGAGAACGACAGTTTGTATTTAAATGAAATTTTGTGAGTATATGTAGGTTAACTCAGAGCACTTTTTAAAAATATAGAGAGTTCTACAGGGTGTTCCTAAAAAAAGTTACATATCAAAGTTGTGTTTTTTGTAATGGAACACCCTATATATTAATTGGTTTTCGGATTCTGGGAGAAAAGTAAAGGTGAGTTTTATAAGGGAAGTATATGACTAAAATGTAAGGTTTTTGACATATTTAACATTTTCTGGAAATAAAGAACAATTTATAAATTACAATAAAAGCTATCTAAATTGGAATTTACCCGGTATAGCCTAATATGTAGTTAAATTAACTATTGTACTTTAAATAAAATTAAAATTTGATCCAAAAAGTTATACAGTGTGAGACAAAATTAATATTGAACATTGGTCACCTTTAAAAGCATGTTACTTTTTTATTTTAAATGGAACACCCAGTATATTATTCCGATATTCAATGGAGAATTCATATCTCTTCAAAATACTATTAAGGTTGTCTACCCCCCAAACAAAGATTTTACTAGATATATTCATTTACATGATTTGATTTGGGTAGATCTTTATTATTTGATAAAATCTAGGTAGCTGTGATATGTTTACATCAACTTACCTATCTAATTCGTCCAACTTTAACAACTTGTCCAGTTGACTTTAACAACTTATCCTACATCAGAGAGAATTGATATGATTCTATTAGTTGGTGAATGCAGTGTGCAATAGAATAGAATATTGCATTAATAGAATACTTAAATGCTCCTAATAAAAATAAATTTTTTTATCTAGTCTGGGTTTTTTATGTGGATATGTTAAAGACAGTGTTTACAAAACTCGACTAACTAATGCCTACTAATGAAAAAATGCTAACTAATGCCCTAAGGCGCCTTTTAAAATGAAAAGATCCTTTTGAAAAGACAATCATATGCAGTCAACAGGAAAGAAAGCATTTTGAGCATTTGATTTCATCTAGCTAATTTTTGTCACATAATTATAGGTTTGTATCTTAGTTTTAATTCTGTAATAATTAAAATACGTTTTAAACGTGTATCTTTTTATTACCGTTGAATATTTTACTCTGCAATCTTTAAAATTTTTGTTAAATTAACAAAAGGTATATCACACAGCCACCCTAGATTTTTTCAAATAATAAATATCTACTGACGCAAAATCCTAAAAATTAAAATATCTTTGTCTGAGGGGTAGGCAACCTTAATAATATTTTGAAGATATATAAAGTCTCCATTGAATACCGGAAAAATATACTGGGTGTTCCATTTAAAATAAAGGAGTAACTTGCTTTTATAAGTGACTAATGTTCCATATTAATTTTGTCTCACCCTGTATAATTCTTCGGGTCAAATTTCAATTTGGTTTAACATACAATGTTTACTGTAATTATATATCAGGCTATACAAGGTCAACTAAAACTTAGGTAGATATTAACAAAATTTAAAATTTACTCTTCATTTTCACAAGATGTGAAATATGTCAAAATCGTTAGATTTTAGGTATACGCTTCTTTAATAAAACTCACCTTTATTTTTTTCCTAGAATCCGAAAAACCATTAATATATAGGGTGTTATATTAGAAAAACACAACTTTGATGTGTAACTTTTTTTAGGGACACCCTGTATAATTCTATATATTTCTATAAAATGCTTTCAGTTAACCTACATATGCTGCCAAAATTTCATTTCGATATAGACTACCGTTCTCCTCGGAGCTTCCGCGGCATATGAGAGGCGCCACCCTGTATATATTCGTACCGGGTATTAAAAATATCATACTTTAGTGTACTTTAGTTTCGCAAAAAATATTAGTTCAAATTTGCGACAATCACAAGTTTCTGTCTTTACTATTCCGTGAGGTAACATCACGTAAAACAAAAATGAGACACTCTGTACAAGGTTTTAGTGGTCGGATTGCTCCAGCCCTTCCTTTACCGATTAATTTACATTATATTATTATATATACAGGGTGAGTCTTAAATAAGTGCAAATATTTTCAGGGCTGGTAGATCTCGATATGAGAAACATATTTTCTCTTTACCGATTTTCAAATAAGTTCAAAATAACCAAGACCGGGACGTTTCAGGCAGATTGTGTACCTTTTGGGGGAATAGTTTCAGTGGAAAAGGTTACTATTACTCGTAGCGATTTTTATCAAGAGACCTTTTTTGCGTAGAAAACGTCGTAAATATATATTTTTTAACTCATTGGTTTTATACAGGTACAGACGAAAAGGTATTAGTCTTCAAACCATTTAAAAAGTATGTAGGTGGCGTCCTTTATAAGTAGGAGTCATATTGACATGAAAATCAAATTTCTCATGTCAAAAAACTACCAGACACCAATTTTCATCCAAATATTGACGATACTTCAGAAATTATTTGGAAAAAATCGAAATAAAATTGAAATTTCTACACCCTGTAACTCCGAAACTAAGCATTTTAAGACATATACGAACACGAACTTTTTTACTTATTTTTATCTGCAGAATATGCTGCCAAAGTTTCCGGAATACAGTTCGGACCACACTTTATAAATACCGCCTTTCCGTAAAATAACGTAGGTACCTATTAATTCAAACTCTTGGTCTTATTTGAACCAAATCTAATCTAAAAGATCTTTTTCCCGATGGATGGTAATACAATTGGTAATACATATGTCACTTTATGACAGATAGACCGAATAATAATCCTATAAAGGTTCCGTTTACCTGTAAGGCACGGAAACCCGAGAAATATTGAATTATTATTCGAAATAATTATCACTGCATGCCTTTGAGGAACACAATGACATTTCTATTATGCTACCAATAAGTATTAGCGGCCATATTTCGTTTCGCCTGTTTCTTTAGACGGCGTTTGTGTAGTTTTCTTTACTCTTGGGGGGACTCGCGGCCACTATCGAACAAATCTTAAGGCTCCGTTATCGACGCGTCCAGATCGACAACTTTATCTCGCCACGATAAATCCTGTAGAGTGTCGCTTTCTCCACCTGGTGTGCTACTTGTGTAGCCCTGGGTGGGGTCCTGTTGTCCATGTCGGTTTCAGCTCTGTCCAAACATATTTGTTGTTTCCCTAAGAAGAAAAATATGTAACAATATACGTATTTTAATTAGTTGTTAATGAGTTGATTTTAACGACACTAACAGAACTAAGAATATTAAAAAAAATAACTGTAATAACTAAGTGTACAAACAAACAAAAACCTTGTAAAAATACTCTAATACTTTGTGTTGCCTCCCCCGGCTGCTATATCAGTCAGTTTTTCGACGTCGGTTCAAACTGTTAATGAGGCTGCAAATATATTGTGATATGTTTTCCCATTCTTCTTCAAGGACCAAGAGAATATTTATAATTTCGGCCATCTTCAACAAAATCAATGACATGTGCGCAATTTTCTACAACACTAAGAACTATGTTCAGTCATATAGACAACAATAATTACGAAAGCCACCACATCATTATGAAGAATAACATCAAAAAACACGACATGAAAAACATGAACAACAATGATTGAAATAGTTGGCAATACTAGTTTAGAGAATTTTATAATTAGCGATTGGTACTGATGCTAGTAGTAATCATGTCAATTTTTGTGCTTTATCTTGTTGAAAATTGACAAGTTTTGACTGTAATTTGTGCATCAAAAAACAAACTATTGGGAAAAGATGCACTCGACGATAAAGTGGTTTTTAGATTCCTAATTTTTTTAAATTATTCTACAAGAGTGTTTCAAACCTTCGCCATTGTTGCTACATTTTGTAGCACTTTCATATTGATGAAAGTGTTTTGGTGTATTGTGGTGAATTAGTACTTTGTTTTTCTGTTGTAACACCAAAGGATACAATAAAAAAATAAACTATCGAAAAAAGATGCACTTTGACGATAAAGTGGTTTGAAGCAGCAAAGAGAGCTTCCAAGTATAATAAAGAAAAGAGAATCGACATACTTTAGATATATTCTCAGAAACGACAAATACCATCCTTATCATCAAAGGTAAAATTGAAGGGAAGCAAGGCAAAAGACAGATGTCGTGGATGAGAAACACGAGGATTGAACAGGAATGAATGTTAAAGCACTTGTCAGAACAGCAGAAAGCGGGGTTGCCAACTCTGGAAGATGGATACCCGCTTGATTCGTATATTAAAAGCCCCTAGAATCCGCTAGGGACGATATTGAAGCAAAATAAAACACTAAATCACCACAATACATCAAAACACTTTTAGTTTTACACTGGACGCGCGTTTCGCTAACCATGTTAGCATCATCAGCAGATGATTAAAACTATTCTCAGTTTAATCATCTCCTGATGAGTATTTTGGTGTATTGTGGTGATTTAGTGTTTATTTTGCTGTTGTAACACCAAAAGGTTCCAACCCCCCAACTGTAATCTACGATATTGAACCTTTGTGCAACTGTCATCCACGATATTGAACAAAATTGTGCTTTTTCGCCTATTTTTGGACCTTTTATTAGGACCTTAGGACCTTTCATCACTTAATGAGACGAATTCAAAGTGACTTGGAAGATTCTAGGCGTAGTTACTATAAGAATATATGATTATTACGGGATTTTTAAGGCAAATTTGAAAAAAAAATGTTTTTTAGAATTGAAATAGTAATTTTTGTTCAAAAATTGACAAACCGTTAAAAACCCGCTAGCCCCTAAATAATATTTTTTACCGCTAAACTGACAAATAAACCGCTAGATCTAGGGGGAAAACCGCTAAGTTGGCAACAGTGGCAGAAAGACAAAAATAATCCGTTGTGGCCATCGCCAATCTTTGTTGAGAAGGGAAACCTGAAAAAGAAGAAGAAGAAGAAGATAAGATACCATAAAAATAGTTCTAGACTCATTACTTAGTTTTTTTATACCTACAAAGAGTAACAAACGTTGTGATTTTACATTGCGGATCTTCGTCTAAAGGTTACTTCTGTTATATCCTGGGTTCAATAGAACACAAAAACACACAACCATGTCCGGTATTTCGTGTCCAAACAGAAATCGCCACTCCTACCTACGATAAACCAAATTAAAGCCGAATCCTTATATAGTTCATTATTATACGTTTTGCAGCGATAAGCCGGCATTTAACGCAGCAATCAAAGGGCGTTGCTACAAAAGACGACCCCAAATAACAGATCTAATCTAGCTCCAGCGCCTTTGAGCAGTGGTCACGACGGTCGATTTTTCGCCCATTTTCTACGCTTTTAATCTGAACTGTGCCCCGACGGAACAAGTAAACGGCTTAATAGAAAGTTTAGTGCAGATTGAAATTCTCTCCCATATAAACGCTAATTCATTCTGACCTGTTATAATTATTATTCGTTATTAGAGGTTTGGTGTCTTAATGCAGAATTTGCTGGCATTAGTTATAGCTTTTTGTGACCAAATATTATCTATACCAGTTGGAACTTATCCAAAATCCAAAAAGGAATTACTTACGACTATAAAAAATATACAGGATGGTCCGAACTGCATTTCGGAAAATTTGGCAGCATATTCTGCTGATAAAAATAAGTAAATTAGATGTAGTGGTAGATCTGGTCAAAAGAAACATTTTTTCTCTTTACCGTTTTTCAAATAAGTCCAAAATAACCAAGTTATTTTAATATATTTAATTTGAAAAATTAAAAAAAATATATTTTTTATGAAAATTTTGACAACCACTGGATCCTTTCTGGATTTTCTTTCATGTAAATTTAAGCTACTACCTATGTTGCCATATTATCAAGAAATTATGTTTTTTAACTTAAAACTAAAAAAATTTCCAAAATTTTTTCAAAAAATTCCAAATTTTCAAATTTTTTTTTTCGCAAAAAATGCCTCATAGGCGTGTTTCAAAAGCCGAAATATACTACCAGTTAAAATACTTGCACTTATTTCTGGGACACCCTGTATATTCGCGATAAAAAAATGGGGTTTAAAAGTATTGAAGTAAGAAGCATTCCACACTGGTATTTTTAGCCGACCATACCAACAGGTATGGTAGGCTATTAAGATCGTCAAAAAAAAGTTTTTTTAATTTCACTCAAAATTAGATATTTGGGCCATAAATGACCTAAATACAAAATATTTTCATGGTGTCTTTCTGTCTGTCTGTCCGTCTGTCCGTCTGTCCGTCTGTCTGTAACACGATAACTCAAAAACCGCTATACCGGTTTTAACCAAATTTGGCCAAAAATACTGTGGCACCCGAGAATCTGGCCATTAGTTTTTGGTGGGGTTGGGGGGTTGGTAAGGGGGTATGAGAGGGGGTTAAAAATTTTAAAAAATCGTAACTCCAAAATAACAGTAGCTAGCGAAACGCGGTTTTCAATTTAAGATTAGGAATAATATTTGCAACAAAATTTGTAATAACATCAAAATCAGTGAAAGTCGCAGTTTTTGAGATAATTGAAACTAAAAGAACTGCCTACCAACTTTTTATTAACATATTATAGTATGGGCGGCTATTATCGGAGAGCAGTCGAGAGCGAACAGCAGCTTTTCATCGCAGAGCAGTCGTGTATAAGGTATTCTTCCGAGGGTTCAATAAATAATAAACAACATGTCCTTTCTTCCATGTGACATTCTGGAGGACAAAAGAAAAGGGACGCCAACGTGCCAGCAAAACACAAATACAAGTTGTGACATCCGTAACTCTACCCTAAAAATATTCAATAATAATATCGAATCTAAAAGGATAATATTTCATCTTTACCTGTTGCTTTGAAATAGCAGCTGATTCAGATTATACAGCAAGATTTAAATAATCACCATTTCTAAAAGCTGGGATACAACAGAGCGTCAAAACAAAGTGAGGTTAAGCACGGAGACAGTTGACAGAAGCGATGTTGACAGCGCCTCCTCAGAGCAATAACAGGGTTGTGTCGAACGATAACAGGGTTGGCGACTAGGGAACGTAAAAATTACGCGTCAAATAAACTATCCGGCCTGAACGAGAGGGAATCCGGTGATGATAGGCCAGACATCATATATTATATATAAAAAAGACATGTAACGAACTAAAAACGTTACAAGCTTTTAAACTGAAAAATAGCATTAATATTATTTTCAAATATACAAACAAAAAAGAAAAAAAGCCAAAAAATTGAAGTTAATGAATTGACTGCATAGACGTCACTAGTTTCATCGGTACCAATTGCCGCCAACCCTAAAATTCTCTAACAATCTATTGCCAAACATTTTAATCATTGTGGTGTTTATCTACCACCGTATAGACTTTTTCTTGAAATGAACCGCTCTTATTCCTAGACCTGATTCGTGAAACAAACATCATAGAAAATAATTGAACTATAAAATACAATTAAATGATAAACCTTAAGAGTCCATTTGCGCTACACCGCTCGGGTCGGTCTCAGGGGTCGGGTAGAGCGGGTGTGCTGTGGAAGGCGGTCCGTTCACGATCCCCCACCGCCTGATTTTTGGTCGGACGCATTCAGTGTAAATCACATCTGAATATTTCCCATATTTATTTCAGTGGAGTAAAAACGATATCAAAATGTGTCAAAAATTTTTTTGGAGGTATAACTACATGATATCTATACAGGATTATCAGTTAGGCCTTTGTGCATGTGAAATAACTAATTACGACCTTTTTGGGGGTGTCAGAAATTTTTTAACTAGCAAAATGTCAAAAATGTATAACCATGTTTTTTTATCTTTCCTACGCGATAACTCCTAAACTAATCAACTTATTCACAAACTCTTTTTTTTAATCGATTGAGAACACATAGGCGGTGATAGCTGAGGTAATTAAAATTCCATAGTGAGTGTATTTTTTTTGGAAAATGGATTAAACTTCAAACATTAACTTTATTGTATCATGATTTTCGGTAAGCGAGAAACTTTTTTATTTGAAGGAATTTTTACATAGTATCTGCGTATGAAATAAAGTAAAAATATTGAAAAAGTTTTTGAAACTTGGTACAATTTTCTAATGCTAATACTTTTCTTGTTATCCTAAATTAAGTTTACGAATAGGCCGCGCGCGAGACCACTCGGGCCTCGCCGCCCGAGACTTTGATTTTATATGGCGACACGGCGGACGCGATGTTCCGTAGGCCTATTTCTGATTATTTGTATTGTACCTGCAGTTTGAAATTTAGTTAATTCAGTACGTTATAAATTATTTAGTTATCGACTCTTTAATTTGCAGAAAAACTATAAACAAAAATGATAGGCTTTTTAAATCCTATTATAACGAAACCTAAAAACTATCATAATCATAAATGCTGCGGAAAAAGGCAAAATGATGTATGCTTAATATATTAATTAATAATTGTATATATATTATATTAACAATTATTAATATATTATATTAACAAAAAGAAAACTAGTTAAATAGAACGGTTTTGATATTATAATATTTTTGATATGTGATAAAATAGGAAAAAAGGGCAAACATCACAAATTAACATCTAGACAAACAGGTATCTTATGTTGTAACCTATTTTAATAAGATTTTTTAATAAATTCATTGATAATAAAATTGATATGATCGCTAAAATTCCATAGTCAGTATTTTTTTTTGCCAATAGAGCTGAATAATTTATCATAAACCAGAATAATTTTAATTATTCTGATTTACCGTAAATATAAAAATAATAATAATAATAATAATATAATTCCATTACATAAATAATTCTATATAATTCTACAGAATGTCCCCGGATTGTGGAAAAACAGGTGGAAAACTTTTTTATTATTGACATTTTGAGAAAAATGTATTCTTCATAAAAAATTTTGCTTGTTCTAAAATGGTTAATCCCGTTTATACTTTTCCAAATTTCCATACCGTTTGTATATTGTTGAATTTTTTCAGTCTTAAAAATCAAGGGGCGTTTCTATGGTAATATAATTTCGATTATATTCTTTGATAGACGGTTATTATTAATTATTGTTTTATTATATGTAAATTTATATATGCATGGGAAATATTGTTGATCGTCATTTCCCAGTCAACTGGACGCCGTTTTTTTTTCGATCATACGGTATATTATGTATTTCAATAAAAGCGACAATACTTAGGCAACAATGTTTTCGATCTAGCGTGGTTTAATGACAAAAGGGGCTCCCTGTAATCCTTTTACCTGTTCAAATTAATTGATTAGTATAATGAGACAAGTCGCTGATTCCTACTATTTAGTGGTTTTCATATTTTATTGCAATGAAAATCGCAGTTTTACGTACACAAAACGCAGATTTAATTTAATTTTTTTTTAAAAACTCAGAGCAAAATTTAAAATGTCATATGTCAAATAGAAAAAAAATATTACAGTCGAAAGTGATAAAATATCCGATTTTTAAAGAAAAATCTCAATGCAATCGGTAATATTTGCCATGACTACCAACATAAAGCTTTTTTAATCTGCCAATTCGTTTATTTAATCAGGAAAGTGTGCTCAAAGGTTTCAAAAAAAAGAATTTTTATTCATTTCCGATAAAGACAATTAAAATAAAAATTCTCCAGCTTTGGCAACATTTGACTTTCAAAGAAATTTTTGTCTATTTTAATTTCTACACCGGGTGCGTCTCAAAAGTGGCTCACCCCTATAACTTTCTTATTTTTTCAGATAAAAAAACGAGATTTGGTATGTTAGTATATGACATAAATTAGGATTGATTGACGTATTCAATTGTTTTTGGTCACTTCTTGTTTCACCGGAAATGACTACAACTTTTGATTCTTAAATGGCACCCCCGGTATTTGTTTACTTTATTCGATAGAAAATGACATTCTGAATATAATGACATATCATATATCATATGTCAACTTTTGAAATTTTCGCTTAAAACGAAATTGAATTTTAAATTTCAATCAAGTAGCCTTGGAAAAATAGATTTGATCGTCTAATGTTTTTAGTGCCTTGTCCTGGCCAGTTAGAAAATGCTCAAATCGTATTTTTAATCATATCTCAATTTTTTCAAATAGAACGAGGGTGCTAATTAGCATATTTGGGAAAAGCATTTTTTACGAATAATTTGATACCTCACACTTGGTATTCGAGTCAAATTATCGTTATGAACCGCATGTTATAATTTCCTTTATAATTTCAAATAAACCATATGCGAAAATGTCAAAAGTTGACATATGATATGTCATTCTATTCAGAGTGTCATTTTCTATCGAATAAAGTAAAAAAATACCGAAAAAACTAAATATGCCATCAGTTTGCTTAAATAGAACAAGTAACATATAATTTACGCGAAACTGACGATATGACCACAGACAACAAATTGCAGAGCTTCACAATTCAGCATAAAAAATATTTATTAAAAAAATAAATTAAATATAACTGTAATCAGAAAACCTTAATTTATGTCTGTATTGTAACGGAATTTTAACTTATAATACTCTTTCCAATATAGACATGTCTTATAAACCTTATATTTTTAAATGACGTGTTGAACGATGTGGGGTACCGATTAATTTTGAAGAAAAAAATATTAAACCCTGAACTTAAATTAAAATTTATTTTTAAATTATAAGAAAGTATCGCTTATAATTAAATTAACTATTAAATTTATTTCAATCAATATTTTTTAAGTATAATAAATACAACTTTGTTTGACCATCAAAATCTCAAAAATGGTAGATAACAACCTATTCTCAGACCTATTGAATAGACATATAAAATTTAATCAAAATCGGTCAAGCCGTTACGGAGAAGTATGGTAACAAAAAAATTAAAAAACAACCCCTATTTGAAAGTGAAAATTTAGTGTCGTATGTATTTTTTAATGCCACATCGTAAAAAAACAAAAATTAAAAATTTTGTCCAAAAAAATAAAAAAATTGGGGTGGGCCCCCCTTGTCACTTAAGGGTATAAAAAATAGATAACAGCCTATTCTCAGACCCACTGAATATACATATAAAATTTCATCAAAATCGGTCAAGCCGTTACGGTGAAGTCGGGAGAAGTATGGTAACAAAAAAACAACCCCTATTTGAAAGTGAAAATTTAGTGTTGTATGTATTTTTTATTGCCACATCGTAAAAAAACAAAAATTAAAAATTTTGTCCAAAAAAATAAAAAAAATTGGGGTGGGCCCCCCTTGTCACTTAAGGGTATAAAAAATAGATAACAACCAATTCTCAGACCTACTGCATATACATATTAAATTTCATCAAAATCGGTCAAGCCGTTACGGAGAAGTCGGGAGAAGTATGGTAACAAAAAATTAAAAAAAAACAACCCCTATTTGAACGTGAAAATTTAGTGTTAAATGTATTTTTTAATGCCACATCGTAAAAAAACAAAAATTAAATATTTTACCCAAAAAATAAAAAAAATTGGGGTAGGCCCCCCTTGTCACTTAAGGGTATAAAAAAATAGATAACAACCTATTTTCAGACCTACTGAATATACATATAAAATTTCATCAAAATCGGTCAAGCCGTTACGGAGAGTACGTAACAAAAAAATTAAAAAACCCTATTTGAAAGTGAAAATTTAGTGTTGTATGTATTTTTAATGCCACATCGTAACAAAAACAAAAAATTAAAAATTTTGTCCAAAAAATTAAAAAGAATTGGGGTGGGCCCCCTTTGTCACTTAAGGGTATAAAAATAGATAACAACCTATTCTCAGACCTACTGAATATACATATTAAATTTCATCAAAATCGGTCAAGCTGTTCCGGATATTCGGGAGAAGTATGGTAACAAAAATTAAAAAAAAACAACCCCTATTTGAATGTGAAAATTTAGTGTTAAATGTATTTTTAATGCCACATTGTAAAAAAAAAACTAAAATTAAATATTTTGTCCAAAAAATAAAAAAAATTGGGGTGGGCCCCCCCTTGTCACTTAAGGGTATAAAAAATAGATAACAACCTATTTTCAGACCTACTGAATATACATATAAAATTTCATCAAAATCGGTTAAGCCGTTACGGAGAAGTACGTAACAAAAAATTTAAAAAAAACCCTATTTGAAAGTGAAAATTTAGTGTTAAATGTATTTTTTAATGCCACATCGTAAAAAAACAAAAATTAAATATTTTATCCAAAAAAATAAAAAAAATTGGGGTGGGCCCCCCCTTGCCACTTAAGGGTATAAAAAAATAGATAACGACCTATTTTCAAACCTACTGAATATACATATAAAATTTCATCAAAATCGGTCAAGCCGTTACGGAGAAGTACGTAACAAAAAATTAAAAAAAAACCTATTTGAAAGTGAAAATTTAGTGTTGTATGTATTTTTTAATGCCACATCGTAAAAAAAACAAAAATTAAAAATTTTGTCCAAAAAAATTTTAAAAAATGGGATGGGCCCCCTAGTCACTTAGGGTATAAAAAATAGATAACAACCTATTCTCAGACCTACTGAATATACATATAAAATTTCATCAAAATCGGTCAAGCCGTTATAGAGGAGTACGGTATCTAAAACTGTGACAAGACAATTTTTTATATGTATTAGATTTCAGAAATCTGCCTAAACCTTAGCCCGATCCTGTCGTGTTAAGCCACACCCATAATTCCAAACGCACGTGCTTTCAGCGAAAAAATATAATTTTTAAATTCCTTAGATTAGGGCTTGCAGAGCTTCAGCATTTGCCATAAAATAGCGAGCAATTTGTTACAAAACCATATAAATTATATATCACTGTAATCACAAAACTTCAATCTATATCCCTCCTGTAACAGAATTTTAAATTATATTT
The DNA here is from genome assembly GCF_002938485.1 of Sitophilus oryzae. NCBI lineage: Eukaryota > Metazoa > Arthropoda > Insecta > Coleoptera > Curculionidae > Sitophilus > Sitophilus oryzae. Next base: position 5,585,408 of record NW_022146304.1, on the reverse strand, counting down.
TTATTTTCGAGAAAATTTAGTCCAAACATAAGGTTATTTTGTTGATGTTTGACCATCAAAATCTTAAAAATGAACAAGTTATCTAAAAATGTGCCACACGACGGATTTAGTATAATCCTTTATCTTTAATATCCTTCTTCGTTTGTGTAAAAATACCTAGCCAGTTTGACATAAAACGTTAAATGCCGAACGCTTATTTTGCTACTTTTTCGGACTAGTGAAATGGACTCTTAAGAAGAAAATTTAATGTTCTTTTCATGTCTAACTGAAATTTAGATTCAATTATTAAGCATCACATCCGCATTGTTTGTCTTAAATGGAAACTAGTTCAGATTATTCTCTAAATTTTTAACAATACAAAAAACCAGAACGATTAACATAACTTACTTAATTTAAATAATGCAGCAATGCTAAAAAGTTCCGAAAAAGTTCCAAGTTTATTTTGTTTCAGATTTTTATACCAATATTATTTTTTATAATGAGAATTTACTGTGATTTTTGCAATAGGCTGTTATTTAACCATCTTTATTGTTACTTTACTGTTATTTGACAGTTATTTATCAAAAACAGAAGGCATCAGTTGATACTTCTAAAAAATATTAGGTATACCCTGCTGGAAAGCGAAACCTTGGGTCGGCGTTTACGTATAGGAGTGAATCGCTATGGCAATCTAGTAAGTCGGAGAGAGCAAAAATACGAAGTATTTATTACATAATCACTTAATTTGACGCTAGATTCCATGCACTTGAAAAAATACTTGCCTTCTGTCTTTATTCAGTACATCGTATTTTACTAAGAGTGTTGACCGTACTCTTCGAACACACGAAAATCGGCATCAAATACCAGAAATGTCGATCCTTAGTATAATAATAGATATACATAGGTACCTAGTAATTCAATAGTCTCTGCAGTTACAATAAGTTCTAGTATTTACTACATGTTTTGTCTTTGTAAGAAAACGCCACCGTGCATACTTTTTGAGGAAAAAAAAATATTTTTTCCAAAGCTGACTTCCAAAAAATGTTTTTTGTTACATCAAGCTATGAATGTGCAGAAAATCTATTATGCTCTAATAATCTAGTTGGCGAAAATATGGAATTTTATGTTAGTATGACTAATTATATTTGACAATAAGCTTCATAAAAAGCTTAAAAAATTAATAAAATTTAAATTGATTAACGTTCTGCTTTATTTTTGATTGATGCCCTCTAACGGACAAACGCAGCACTTTTTGTAAAGGGAGATTATGTGCAATTAACTTATTTTGATTCAAAAAATACGTAGTTGTCCTATGTACACGGAATGTTGAAACTCGCCGTATATTTTGTAGGTCCGCTTTGGAAAAATAAATTCTCCAAAATGTTTTTCTCAAAACTATGCGATGTGTTTTTTTTACAAGAGACAAAAATACAAATAAATACTAGAGGGAAATTTATGTCCACGGAGTATTGGGACGCCCTGTATAGCCAAGTCAAATAATTATATTTTCAAGTTTATTGAAAATATACCTCAACTGGATTCTGACATAATTAACGCATGGCAATATATTTCAAAGAACTTCTTAAGGTAATAAAATAATTCAATATCGTTAAAATATACCGTAGATACATAAATAACCTAACTGTATGTGCTATTTATATACAGAAACATAACCTTCCGTGTAATGTGGAAGTTTATAAAGACCCCTAGCTAAATAATTAACCGTATACACCGCTAATATCTCTGTAATATATGGTGATATGGTGTTTGGTTTGCTGGCTGTTATCAACAATGATCTCTAGGAAATCATATGCGCATAATTTGTCTTAATGCTTATGTAAGGGAGTGTATACGTACCAAGCATGTAGTTTTAGAAAAATGACGCATACAGCTAGATAAGAAATAAGTTCCTTATTCTAGTAAAAAAAAAGTAAATTAATAATACCTAATAAAAATTCTTAATAATACCGCATGATAAAAAAACGGAGTCAAAACTACAAAATTTTTGCAATAATATTTACAGGGTGGTCCGAACTGTATTCCGGAAACTTCAACAGCACATTCTGCAGATAAAAATAATTAAAAAAGTTCTTATAAATGTATATCCTAAAATGCTTAGTTTCGGAGATACAGGGTCTAGAATTATTTGGAAAAAATCAAAATAATTTCTGAAGTAACATCAATATTTGGATGAAATTTGATGTCTAGGAGTTTTTTGAAATGAGAAATTCGATTTTGATGTCAATATGGCTCCTACTTGTAGAGGGCGCCACCTACATATTTTTAACTGGTTTGAAGAGTAATAACTTTTCGTCCGTACCTGTATAAAACTACTAAGTAAAAAAATATACATTTACGACGTTTTTAACGTAAAAATGATCCCTTAATAAAAATCGCCACGAGTAATAGTTCTCGAGATATTTCAAATCGAAATTATCAATACCTGTCATCATTGACATAAATTAAACATGTTGACTAATTAGCAGGGTTGGAAAAAATCATGATTTTTTTAAAAAAAAATAAAAAAAATCAGATTTTTGTTTATTTAAATCAGATTTTTTTGATTTTAATTCAAAACAATATTTAAATGGGATTTCTAAATGACTAAGACTTATTTCCAATTAAAATCCTATCCTAAATGGCTAAATCTTATAACTCCTATGCCCGATACCGATAACATTAACAATTCTACTGCGCGTTTGTCATTTTTCCACATTTGTCACCAATATATTCCGCAAAAAAAGTCGCTCGCTTCAGATCAAAAGGATTTTTTTTTCAAACATCTCAAAAATATTAACTTTTGCCATTTTAACGCCTAGGCATAAAAGTAAAGCACTTTTACGCCTAAGCACAAAAGTACAAAAATATATTATTAAACTGATATTAAGTGTCAAATTCAATGAGTGTATAAATTGTTGCTCGATTACTGTTCCTATTATTTGCAATGTTTGAAATTGATTAAAAAATTATTTGTAATGTTTTAAAAGAAATAGTATGTTCTATTCGTAGTAAAAATGTACTTTTTGTGCCTCCCTGTAACGTCGGAATAGCTTTACGATGGTCCTTCAAAGGTACAGCATCGTCAAAAAAAGTATAATTTTTACTCCTAATCAAACAATACACGGAAATTCGGAAATAGTCTTAAGTCGAAAATGAAATTAGTATGTATTATCTAATGTCAAAGCGTAAAGTACTTACTGCAGATCAAAATGTCGGTAGGAATTTGGAAACATACAACCGTTTCAAAAAAAAAAATAAAACAACACATTTTCTGACAACGATTATAGAATCTCGGGAATGAAGATATAGTCTCTATATCAGAAAAACCTAGTTCTGCACTAGACTTTGCGAATGATATGTATTCGAACAGCGAATTTTTGTCACTTATACATAAATTTTAAAATAAATCCCTGCGGTCTAATGGATTCACACGAAATTACTTCAAAAATCGGTCCAACATTTAAATTTTGATGAATAGATATTTTTATATAGTTTTATAACATTTCCAATTATTTTTCGATTTATTATCTGTTATATATGTCATAGAAATATATTTTCTAGTTTTATCCAAAAAAAATCCTTATGGGTTTTTCGCCACTGCACTGCAAGAAAAATCTACAAAATAAAATAGTTATTTTTTGTAAACACTTCTGCGTTAAACCTAAACGGACGCTGCTTGTCAGAAGTTGTGTTTACAGTAATAAAAATTTGCCTAACAAAGAAAAAAATGCTTAACGTTTCGGAAAGTTTTCTCTTTCCGTCGTCGGAAGCAAAAAAATATAAAAAGTTTCATTTTTTTTTTTGCTTTAAAATTTTTTTGTTTTCTATGACATATTTTTATAACTTTTACAGTTATTTTTTGTTAGTTTTTATAAATTTTCAATAAAATTATTTCTTTTTGATTTAAATCACATGATTTAAATTAAAAAAATCACTTGGTTTAAATCACGATTTAAATCATGATTTAAATCATTTGATTTAAATCATGCCAACCCTGCTAAATAGTAATAGACGGAAATCATAAATTTGAAATGTTTTTGTGCCAAAACATCACCAATCATCAATTTTTCGAAGAAAATTTTATGATTAATTTAAAAATATAAAAATTTTCCAAATTTTTCCAATAACTATCTACTCAACATTATTTTTTGTCAATAATGACATGTATTGACTATTCCCATTCTAAATATCTTGAGAAGGGTTGCTCGTAACGATTTTTACCAAGAGACATTTTACGTAAAAAAATACGAAACTGTATATTTTTTCACTCAACAGTTCTATACAGGTACGGACAAAAAGTTATTACTCTTCAAAACAGTTAAAACACATGTAGGTGGCGCCCTCTACAAATAGGAGTCATAATGACATAAAAATCAAATTTATCATGTCAAAAACTCCCAGACACCAATTTTCATCCAAACATTGACGTTACTTCAGAAATTATTTGGAGAAAATCGAAATAAAAATGAAACTTCTACACCCTGTTATCTTCGAAACTAAGCATTTTAGGACATACATTTATCAGAAGTTTTTTACTTCTTTTTATCTGCAGAATATGCTCCCGAAGTTTCCGGAATACAGTTCGGACCACTCTGTATATATGAGTAAGGAAATAGTTGATAAAGAAATACTGGAACAAATTATATGATAAGTACATTTTGAATAAACGTGTGTATATGATTGTATAGACATGTGCCTTAAAAAATAAGTTAATTTATTTTTCTAAAAAGTTCTATTGTCAAACATATTATGCAGAAGAAATTACAATTTCAACTAACTGTAAGAGGACATCTGAATGGGGCGTCAAAGAATTAAAATAAATTGACTTTTTATGAAACATGAATTTAAGTTTAAATAATATGTAAAGAAATGCATATACTCCTGTTTAGGTTAAAAAAACCATGCTACAAAAGAAATTAATCTGGTTAAGCGATTGACAAAAACATTTTTAGTTATTTTAAGGTTAGAAAAATAAGTTTTCTTCTAGGTCACTGTTCTAAATTAAATTTTGAATCCCTCTCCTTACACATAACAAAAAAAACTTTAAAGAATAGTCAATTGATTTTTGTAAACGATTAGGTTTTTTGGTTGATCGAGATAACATCTTAGCCATTTTTACTTCACATAATATAGAACAAGCCATTTTTTAGGGAGAATGGCATTATATTGTTTTGCGTATTTTCTGTGTGTGCAATGGTTGTCCATTTTAAATTTCATCAGTATGTATTAAGTATTTCTGTCAATTTTGATTTATGTAACTTGACATTCAGAATGAATCTTAAATAAATAAGTGCAAATATTTTAAGGGCAGTATATTTCGACCCCAGAAACACGCCTATGAGGTTTTTTCGCGAAAAAAAATTGAAAATTTGGATTCGATTTTTTTTTAATTTTTAGTTAAAAAAACATAATATCTTCATAATATGGCAACATACAGAGTTAGCAGATTAAATTTGCAAGAAAGTAAACCCGAAAAAGATCCAGTGGTTCAAAAAATGTAAGCGAAAAATATATTTTTTTTTAATTTTCAAAGTAAAATGGGTTATTTAAGGGACTTATTTGAAAAAACGCTACAGAGAAAATATGTTTCTTTTATCGAGATCTACCAGCCCTGAAAATATTTGTACTTATACAGGGCATATTATACAGGGTCCGGCAGTAGTGCGTTGGGCATCTGGTAACTCCTAAACTAAAAAACTTGTTTAAAAATAGTATATTACATACCGAGGAGGAAAGTTTTCATTATTGTCTCGAGATTTCTAAATCTCGAGACAATAATGAAAACATTCCTCTGAGGTTTGTATACTATTTTATTTACAACCACATCATTAATTAAAAAATAGGTAATTTATATAAAAAAAATATGCGAAAATTTGTCGTTTTCTGTTTTGACATTTCCTTATCTATAGTTACCGGTACCAGTGCCAGTGGTTGTTATGGCGCAAACCTTTAACAACAAAACAAACACTAAGTGACAGTTTTGAATTTCTCGTTCGCTTTTTCATAACATAGAAAGCCAGAATGTTGTCGGAAAGTTCTTATAATGAAGACTACTTTAAAATTGGTACTCCACCAGAATTTACAGAAGCTGTAAAAAGAGCAGAAGCCAGTTTACTTCCAGAGAAAAGTAGGGGGCGATATGAAATAGCATGCACTGAAAAGTATACGAAAAATGGTGTGCTGAAAGAAATGCTAAGAATATTGCTTCGGAGACATGGCAAGGCAGAAAAAAGCCATCTACTCTTTGGGCTGCGGACAGCATGATACGGACAATGCTAGATTAAGGGAAAAGACTGACATCTCAAAATATCACAAACTCGTCGCTTTTTTAAAACGCCAGAATTTAGGTTTTAAGCCAAAGAAGCTTAGCATTTTTAACTTCAACAAATATATGTATTAAACTCTTCAATTATTATTGTTAATCTTCTTGTTTATTTTTGTTGATGTTAGATAAGTATTTAATACAGATATTACAAGAATATTTTGCTTAATTAAATGAGGCGAGAAATAAGAAAAACCGAGTGAGGGAAATGGGTGAAGGAAATGGAAGAGGGAAGAAATGAAAGATAATTTGACACTAAAAATTTTTAAAAGTCAGTAATGTCAGTATTACAAATGTGGTTGTAAATAAAAATAATTAATATAATTATAAAATTTTGTTTAAGTAACACACAACCTAACGGTGCGGTCAGAACTGTTTTGTAGGGGTTAGAACTATGGGTATTAAATGCTGACTTTCAGCAAAAAGTTACTGCAGTTGCATTGTTGCTTTCTTTCCAAGGCAACACATACAATAAAAAATTATTAAATATATAATTAATTTATTAAATATTTTTGTGGGATTATCGTCCGTTAAAAACCCTTTTAGATACTTTATCGATAACTGTATAATATACATTCTTATTAATATCGATATGCTTTTAGAATTCCAAGTAGATTTCCCTGTCTTCTAATCGTTTTACATTAAGTACCTAGCATAATTAAAGCATAATATTTAGACTGGCTGCTTTCAACTGCCCCTAATCTGAAACTTACTTAAAGTTAAATCCGAGCAATAAATGTTTGTTATTCTACTAATCTACATACCGAACCCTGGTAGTACCGCGAATAGACATTTAAATAAGTTATAGCATAAATGGAGCACATTTATTTAATGCGATTTGCCTTAGTCGTTCCTGCATTAATGTTCGTGTTGGTTTCAATTACGGTATAGTTATTTATATAGATATTGTATTGTAATGCACTATGTACACTAAAAAACATTCGTTTTAGAAATGTAGTTCAAGAAAGTGCATTTACACAAACAGGAAAAAATACAGTGAAACAGAATACTTAAAAAAATAACGTATGCTTTTTTCAATTGTTATATTTTCGTTCAAGTCAGACCAGATTTTTGATCATAACATCATAATAATATGATGATATGTAAGTGGAAAGTTGATAATGCTTAATGAAGAAATTATTCTACAATGTACAGGTTTCTCAGTGAGGAAAACAGTGTTGTCTTGCAAGTTCTTCGTATGGCTTTAGCATTGTTGAGGTTGTTTTTTGGTAACGCTCTGTTTGGTAGAATACGCGAGAAAGAGACGCTGGTAGAACATCGATTGTTGCTGTCAAACTAAATTCAATTTTTTTTATTGCAAAAATGCCTCAAAGATTTAACCAAAACGAACAAGACCTCATTGCTAAGCTTATAATTATTTTTCTCGAGAAAGAGACGCTGGTAGAAGAGTCTTGCCCGCGGACGTCGTATATCAAGTAAGCACAATGCAAAGGTGTAATATTCTTATGTAAAATACAAACGTATAGCGTTTTTAAATAATATAGCGAGTTGCTGATACTTTAGAAATAGGAATTTTAACAAAGGATTGGAATTAAAGGGATCGTAACTCATGAAGAGTTCAAGAAAAAAAATAAAGGTTAATAAACTCGCTCAATCAATAATATAGGAACATACTTAATTTTCTAAACGATATTAACTGATCTCAGACACACCCTAAAACTCATATTTGTGAAATAATGATGAAGTAACGGTGAACGATGGCAGAACAGTCTTTGCGTTATTAAATGTATTCTCTTGCATATCGTTTTTTTTCTCAGTGTGTTATTATGATAAATTCACACAAGAATTCTCGACGCATAATGAACAATGATACTCATATTTTATACTTTTTTCCTTTTCAGTATTTACATAATTATAAAAACTCACGATATCTTCATTTCATGACATTAATTATTAAATATATATCCTGATTAAAAGAAGTACTACAAGTCGTATACAGCGTGTCTCTAGCTGGTTCTCAATTAGAGAACCAAACAGAATACCTAGTTTCGATAATTTTTGAAGCCCCACTTTGTTGTGTAAAATGGATACTTCTTATTAAATAAGAAGTATCCATTTTACATACCTTTTGAAAATGTATGAGCTTCTGCCCTGCCTGGATGTTGTTTCTCTGTCATTCTTGTTTTTTTACTGTTTTCATTTATCACATCATACAGAAGGAACTTTTATTTATCGAGTTTTGTCCAGAATTAATCCATTCTGTCATTTTTCTTACGAGATCACCGGGATTGGAAATAGTTTAAATGTAAGAAAACTTAAAAATACTACTTTTCTATCTGAATCGCTGTCTTTTTTAGACAGATGTCACTTGTCTTGTCATTATTCAATTCATTATTCGAATTCTCAGAATGTTGTTAACAAAAGTTTCATTTTAAAATAAAATTTTAATCAATCACAATTATTGTTTATCTCCATCATTTACTAGATTAATAATACAGAAATTACAGTTCAATTACCAACAATTCATTATTTATAGTGATTTACAATAATTTTATTAAATTATATGAATATTCTCGTTGATTATTGGTTTGAAATAAATATAACAGTGTCCTCCAATGAAAATGCGAGTTACTAACTCTAATGCGTATGGCACAGATCGTTACGGCCGCTATCATTTTTCCTCTCGCTAACTCGCGCGTCACGGTTGTCACACTGCCGACTGTCGCGGCCTTGAATTTTTACTCCCAACACGCGTAAAGAAGTTTTACTTCAAAAATATTAACTTTAGTTGTAGTCTTTGATATCATCAATTTTTACTGGCAACTTCAATCTAAAAAATTGAGATATTCAGTTAAGATAACAAAGTTGCTGTAAATTTCCGGTAATTCCAGAAGAATGGCATTGCAAAAATTCTTCAATTTATCTACAGGCTGGGCCGAACTGTATTCCGGAAACTTTGGCAGCATATTCTGCAGATAAAAATAAATAAAAAAGTTAGTATAAATGTATGTCCTAAAATTCTTAGTTTCAGATGTACAGGGTGTATAGAAGTTTCATTTTATTTCGATTTTTTTCAAATAATTCTGAAATAACGTGAATATTTGTATGAAAATTGGTGTCTGGGAGGTTTTTGACATGGGAAATTTGATTTTGATGTCAATATGACTCCTAGCAACGTCAACGTCGTCATAGTTTTACGTCATTATTTTTGTCATTACGAACAAAAAATAAACACGTTGAGTAGATGTTATTTGACTGAAATGATAAATATGGGAAATTTTTATTTTTAATAAATTTTTCTGCCAAAAAATGATGATAAAATAGTTTCTGTTGAACTTTTGGCACAAAAACATTTCAAAATTATGATTTTATTGTAATAACTATTTAGTCAACATGTTTAATTTATGTCAATGATGACAGGTATTGATAATTTTGATTTTGATCTCGAGAACCACTACTCGTAGCGATTTTTACCAAGAGACCTTTTTACGTAAAAAACGTAGTAAATGTATATTTTTTTACTCAGTAGTTTTATACAGGTAGGGACGAAAAGTTATTACTTTTCAAACCATTTAAAAAATATGTAGGTGGCGCCCTCTACAAGTGGGAGTCTTATTGACACCAAAATCAAAATGTTCATGTCAAAAAACTTCTAGACACCAATTTTGATCCAAATATTGACGTTACTTCAGAAATTATTTGGAAAAAATAGAAATAAAAATGAAATTTCTACACCCTGTATCTCCGAAACTAAGCATTTTAGGATACACATTTATACGAACTTTTTTAATTATTTTTATCTGTAGAATGTGCTGCCAAAGTTTCCGGAATACAGTTCGGACCACCCTGTATATTCTTATTCTTTGTCCGATGTTGTGTAAAAAGAAGATAAATGAATTATTTTTCTCGTATTTTCTCTATTCAGACAACAATATTCTTATTATTCTTCTACCGTTCCCGTTAGAATAATATCTTTTGTTGAAAAATGCATATTATGCATCGGTGGCGTTCGATCCGAGATCACGATCTGTATCGGTCGAGTACAGTAGAAAGAAAATAAAAAAAAACAAGAACGACATGGAAAAGGACGAAAAGCGAGGAGCAAAATCACAAGTTAATTAGAGAACAATGACTGTCAAATATGGGCCAGTGGAACGTCATGATCAGAAGGCTGGTACGAGAGAATATAATGATTATATCGGTATTTTCTTCACGTGTTATTAAAATTGAATATTAATAAATAGAAAAAACTTACCTAACATGTAACTTTTGTATACGCGTTGTAAGAAAATAATATAAAAACTTAATAAAGGTGGGATTGCTTATACGTTGATTGATGGTTCGGTTGATTGTTTATTATATACAGGGTTGTTCACCACATACGACACGGAGTATTGTAGCTAAACGATTAGATTTTTACAAATTGTAAGTTTTGGCTTCGTTGAAGGACTATTAGAGCTACAATTTAAAAATATTTTTACAAGATACAGAGTGTCCCAAATAAATAAAAAATATCAGTTGTTTTTTTTTAAATGGAACACCCTGTATATTATTACATTTTTAGTTGCTACGATTAAAATAAAGGTAAATTTGATTAAGGTTTATTACACTTAAACCTTACCGTTTTTGAAATATTTTCAATTTTGGGAAATTTCAGTAAAAATTTTAAGGCTTCATTTCTCCAAGGGTATCAAAGTTTTTAATACTAAATATTTACTGAAGTTTATTTATTGATCAGTTATTGTGTTGCAATAATAAAAATAATACTCCCTCCTACAGAGTGTCTAAAAAATTATTTTAAATAATTTCTAGCTTTAAATGCCAATAACTTCTTTAATTTAAATGGAACGCCCTGTATATTTTAGGAGAATCAGATGCACAATTTAATTGTCTATCAAATTGTGTTATGCCATTTTTTACCTATCCCTACAAGTTTTCGTAGAAAATGCATTTTCTTATAATTTAGACCTCATTTATCAATATACCCGAATATTATTTGGTCCTCTTTAACAAATATTTAAACAGTTTTTTTTAATGAAATAAAGGAATTATATCGACAATATTAGTATCTGTACTCTTTAAAAATTTGGTACATCTTTAAAAATAATCTAAAAACGAGTCTAAAAATGTCAGTATTCCATGGGTATATTGATAAATAAGTTCTAAATTACAAGAAAATGCATTTTCTACGGAAACTTGAAGATATAGATAAAAATAGTATAATACAATTTGATAGACAATTAAATTCTACATCTGATTCTCATAAAATATACAGGGTGTTCTATTTAAATTAATCAAGTTATTGCCGTTTAAAGCTAATAATTATTTAAAATAAATTTTTAGACACTCTGTATAAGGTAGTATTATTTTTATTATTGCAACAAAATAACTGAGCAATAAATAAACTTCAGTAAATATTTAGTATTAAAAACTTTGATGGAGAAATGAAGCCTTAAAATTTTTACGGCAATTCCACAAAATTGAAAATATTTCAAAAACGGTAAGGTTTTAACCTTACCTTAAATATTTCAAAAACGGTAAGGTTAAACGGCTTTATTTTAATCGTAGCAACTAAAAATGTAATAATATACAGGGTGTTCCATTTAAAAAAATACAACTTTGATATTTGTTTTTTATTTAGGACACTCTGTACCTTGTAAAAATATTTTTAAATTGTAGCTCTAATAGTCCTTCAACGAACCCCAAACTTACAATTTGTAAAAATCTCATCGTTCAGCTACAATACTCGGTGTCGTATGTGGTGAACAACCCTGTATATTAATAATATCTTTGAGCACAAATAGGTACAGTAATCCTCTGTTATACTCGCGATTTTGCTTATATGGGGATTTTGCAGCCCATATTACATATTGACAGTTTTTTTTTTTATAAGTACAGGGTGAGTATTAAATAAATGCAAATATTTTCAGAGCTGCTAGATCTCGATAAAAGAAACATATTTTCTCTTTACTATTTTTCAAATAAATCTAACATAACCGAGATATTTTACTTTGAAAATTACCAAAAAAAATAATTTTTTGCTAAAATTTTGATGCTAAACTTTACTCTATCGTTGACTCACCCTGTACAGAAAAGAAAATAAAAAAATATTTATGCACAAGAAATATTTGTGGAGACGATAAACTATTACTTACTAGCCTATGTTTTGAACAGAAAAATTTTTGAAAGTATGAAAGACCATCAATCGCATACCATGCCATTGACTTTTTGGTAAATTCTAGATATCCCAAATGTCTAGAATTTACCAATAGTGTCACAATTACCTATAGAATCCCATATTACATCAGTTTTTCAACCAGTTACATGAAAACACGTTTCTGTTTTGCATTCTAGAATTTATTCTAAACACGCAAAATAAATTTCTTGCGGAAGTAAATCATTTTTATTTTATTGACGAGATATTGTAAAATATAGCAAGATTTGAAAAGTACTCGGAAGTATTCGGTAAACAGGCACGTCTTAGCTTACAGCGTGTTTTGATTGCTTTGGTTATATTTGTTTTGGTTTGGTTTGTTAGTTCTTTTTTGTTTATTATTCGTTTTTTTCTCGGTACGGTATTGATATCTAAATTACAGTATCTACTAGGTTAAGTACATACCTAAACAAGAAAAGTATTTAGAATGTAAAGCAGAAACATGCTTTCATGTAACTGATTTAACTTATTCTGAAGTCGGAAAAAAGAGAATGATGCATTTCCGCAGAGAAATTTTTAAGATTTTGTGTTTGGGGCGACAGAAGCCTCCTGTATATAAATATACTGGATATTTTGTTGTTTTTGTATAAATGATTTCAAGTAAAAACTGTATGGGTACGGTATTGGTATGACTGATATCGGAGATGGAGAAACCTAAACCTCTGTAAAACCGTCTTTGTACGACTCATACAATCTCAAGGTATTGACAAAAGTCAATATTCTGAGACGGTTTTACAGAGGTTTCTCCTTGTGTATAATTTTCTAAAACTCGTGTTTTTGGAATCATTTTATCAAACTCATAAATCAATCTGATAAAAAGAGTGTTTCCCCGAAATTAGGTGTTTTATTCGTTTAGCAAGGGGGGAGCTAGACGGATATTAGCTAATATGAGATTAAAAGATACGGTAGGGGCAGTGAATTGCCTGCACTAACACCAAAATATTTTATTTACACTGTTATTATAGCGTCTGGCTTGTGTCTGATAAGATCGTTGAACTATTCAACTGCGTCGCATATTAATGAACTATTAAGCTATAATAATAATATAAGTATTCTAATAAGTAGGTATTAGATTATTATAAAAATATACAGAGTGTTTACAGAAATAATTGCTTTTGATTTTTATTTATTTATTAAAAAAATAAACGTAGAAAAACAAGAGAGTATTAAATTACATTTTTAAAGAAAAGAAAGATGCAAAATCAAAAAAAAATCCTTAATAAACTGCTGGAGAATTTAATTTGAAAATAGCGTAATTATAAAGCACTTAAAAACTACATAATATAATATAAAATATATAATATACAGAGTGGTCCGAACTGTATTCTGGAAACTTCGGCAGCATATTCTGCAGATAAAAATAAGTAAAAAAGTTTGTATAAATGTATGTCCTAAAATGCTTTGTTTCGGATACAGGGTGTAGAAGTTTCATTTTTATTTCGCTTTTTTCCAAATAATTTTTGAAGTAACGTCAATATTTGGATGAAAATTGGTGTCTTGGAGTTTTTTGACATGAGAAATTTGATTTTGATATCAATACGCCTCCTACTTGTAGAGGGCGCCACCTACTTATTTTTTAACTGTTTTGAAGATTAATAACTTTTTGTCTTCAAAATCGCTACGAGTAATTGTTCCCGTGATATTTGGAATCGAAATTATCAATACTTGTCATCATTGACATAAATTAAACATAGTAGGGGTAGAAGGCCGATTCTGCATCAGGAGCAGGAGCAGAGCGTACAGCGCATGCGCGTAAATCAGCTAGGAACATGTAAAATAGGCTAATAAACAAGAATAAACGGGTTTGAACCGCTTTGAACCGCTTTTGAACAGCTTTGAACGGGTTTGAACAAAAACTGAACAGGTCTGTTGTTTTACGCTAAAAAGCTGTTCAAAGCTGTTCAAAAGCGGTTCAAAGCGGTTCAAACCCGTTTATTCTTGTTTTATTTCCATTGTAAATATATCTTGAGAACCGTTGCTCGTAGCGATTTATACCAAGAGATATTTTTTACGTAATATTTTGTCACTCAGTAGTTTTATACAGGTACGGACGAAAAGTTACTACTCTTCAAAAAAGTTAAAACACATGTAGGTGGCGCCCCCTAGAAATAGCAGTCATATTGACATCAAAATCAAATTGCTCGTATCAAAAACCTCCCAGATACCAATTTTCATCGAAATATTGACGTTACTTCAGAAATTATTTGGAAAAAATCGAAATAAAAATAAAACTTCTACACCTTGTATCTCCGAAACTAAGCATTTTAGGACATACATTTATACGAACTTTTTACTTATTTTTATCTGCAGAAATTGCTGCCGAAGTTTCCGGAAGTTCGGACCACCCTATATAGTATAGTAATCACAAAAAAAATATAACACCTATATTTTTTTGTGATATTGGCAAACTTAAAGTTGTTTGGATGCCTACTTTAATAATATGAATCCTTTATTAAAGAGTCAATTTTTTCAATATCCGCTAGAGCACTTAATTTGCTAACAGGTAATAGCAACTAATTTTTTAAAAAGTACCTAATTTCTGAAAACTCTAAAATATCTATTATTAAACATGATGAGAAAATTGAAGAATATTTATGCTGCTACATTTTCGCTGCTTAGTTAATTGACTTCATTTTTTATATGCGTCTAAATTTAAAAAGAAAATAATGTATAAGTCATTGACTGAAAGACCAAAATAGTTAACGATTAAAGGAGTTCATAAATATCTAATATACATATATGAGCATTATTTACTTTTACTAATGATGTTAAAGGATAGAACTAGTTCTAAAAAAAGTAAAGGCTGTTTTCACTTCTCTTTCTGCACAGACATATCAGATTTCTGTTGACCCCAGTGTAAATAACCATAAAACAATAGCAATACCATTTTTTTTTCGAATATATTAGTTGTGTTTTCTCATACTAACGATCTTTATCTAACGTATTGTGTAAAATTGTATGGGCTAATTTTTATCTGGTTCTAACATTATTTGGAAAATTCTTTACGGATCTAATGTTCCTTTCTGTTTCACAATAATTGTTTACGTCTGTATTGTTGGCAACTGAGAAATTTAAACCCATAAAACGTTTCAGCCTATCTAGGATTTAATATTTTTTTATTGGTATTTTATGTAATATTGCTTCATTTTTTTTTCGAAAAAGTTATATAAACACTACAAAACAGACGTAATAACACAAACCAAAATGCAAACGCTATATGGCAAATATTAATAATTTTTCAGAACGCTGGTTATCTATGACATAATTTGACAAGAGTTTGACAAGTTTCAAAAATCTTAAGTCGAGATAAAACGCATCTGCGTCCGTGCGTCGTGCATCGTTCTGTCATTCCAATCATAATGAAATATGATCTGTCATTATTTAAATAAACAAATAAAACTGAGATTTATACAGGATGGTCCAAACTGTATGCCGGAAACTTCGGTAGCATATTCTGCAGATAAAATTAAGTAAAAAAGTTCGTATAAATGTATGTCCTAAAATGCTTAGTTTCGGAGATACAGGGTGTAGAAGTTTCATTTTTATTTCGATTTTTCCAAATTATTTCTGAAGTAACCTCAATATTTGGATAAAAATTGGTGTCTGGCAGTTTTTTGACGAGAAATTTGAATCGAGTAGCAACGACCTCGCTCAGTGGTGAGTCCGTTAGGTTTGTTCCGGGCAGGGGATGCCCGCAAGGAGGAGTTCTCTCTTCTCTTCTGTGGACCCTGTTAGCGGACGACCTGATGGCAATCATCGATGCATACGAGGTTGAAGCACAGGCATATGCGGACGACCTGGTGATCTTAGTAAAAGGACACAAAGAGGAGGACATCTCCTCAAAAATACAGGAAATCCTAGATGCAATTCACGGCTGGTGCACACTGGAACAATTAAGTGTAAACCCACAGAAAACCGTGATCATACCATTCACCAGAAGAAGGAAAACAGACAAACTGAAACCGCCCATTCTTCTTGGTACACCACCAGTCCAACTCTTGACGCGCACCTACAACGTCCTGTTTCCGAATAGAGACGAGTGGGATAAGCCGGGAAACGGCTTATTACATGCGGAAATGTGTTGGTACACGGACGGATCCAAAAACGAAAAAGGATCTGGCGCAGGAATTTACTGCAGCAGTCCAAAGACTGAGATCTACCACAGTCTTGGAAAACACACCACGATCTTCCAAGCTGAGCTATATGCTATTGAAACCTGTGTGCAACTGCTGGTAGAACAGCAATACACCGGGAAAACAATATGCATATTTTCGGATAGTCAAGCTGCGCTGAAAGCACTTGAGGCAACGAAAAGCACGTCTATGACGATTCTTCATTGTAAGAAACTACTCAATATACTGGGAGATAGGAACAAAGTGTCGCTAATATGGATACCGGGACATATCGGCCTAGAGGGAAATGAACGTGCTGATTCCCTCGCCAAAATTGGTGCAGGCTCGCCATTCGTCGGCCCAGAACCGACACTTAGCGTTCCTAAAAATCTCGCAAGAGACAGGCTCTGTGAATGGGTTAGGAGTGAGACGTTCCGAGACTGGAATGACAGTCCCGGAATGGAACATGCCAAGAAAATCCTAGCAGGGCCATCCAAACATAGAACAGGAGAACTCCTAAAGGCCGGTAGGAATGGAACGCGTGTGCTCACTGCAGTGTACACGGGCCACTGCCGGCTGAGATCTCACCTACAGAGGACGGGACTGGTGGAAGACGCCGAATGCCGACTCTGTATGGAAGATGATGAAACAATGAAGCACGTTATGTGTACCTGCCCCGCTGGGAGCAGGACCAGGTTTGAGATGTTTGGCAAACCCATGCTAGACCTATCAGACCTAGGAGACATATCGCCCTCAGACATAACGGCTTATATTAAGAGGCTGGGTCTTGAGGATGAACTTTGACGCTCTTGTAAGTTAGAGCTTGTAGAAACTGAGCCGCAATAGGCCCTCGCGGCCTCAGTGGAGGGTCCCCTATGGGATCCACTCTTAGTCAAATACAATACAATACAATGTCCTAAAATGCTTAGTTTCGGAGATACAGGGTGTAGAAGTTTCATTTTTATTTCGATTTTTTCCAAATTATTTCTGAAGTAACTTCAGTATTAGGATAAAAATTGGTGTCTGGCAGTTTTTTGACGAGAAATTTAATTTTGATGTTAATATGACTCCTACTTGTAGAGGGCGCCACATACATGGGTTTTAACTCTTTTGAAGAGTAATATCTTTTGGTCCATACCTGTATAAAACTACTAAGTGAAAAAATATATTATATTTCCATCATTTTTCACGTAAAAGAGATATTTAGAATGGAAATAGTCAATACATGTCATTATTGACAAAAAATAAACACTTTGAGTACAATAGATAGTTCATTATTTGACTGAAATAATAAATTTGGGAAATTTTTATATTTTCAAATTAATCATAAATTTTCTGCGAAAAAATGATGATGAACAATTTCTGTTGAACTTTTGACACAAAAACAATTCAAATTTGTGATTTCAGTATAATAACTATTTATATTCAATATGTTTAATTTATGTCAATGAGATAGGTACTGACAATTTCGATTCCAAATATTGCGAGAACCATTACTCGTAGTGATATGAACCAAGAGACCTTTTTTTACGTAAAAAACGTCGTAATTGTTATTTTTTTTAATCAGTAATTTTATACCGGTACGGACGAAAAGCTATTACTTTTCAAACCAGTTAAAACTATGTTTCAAACCAGTTAAAACTTTTTTGGTTTGGTTGGTTGTTTCCCTCTACAAGTAGGAATCATATTGACATCAAAATCAAATTTCTCATGTCAAAAAACTCCCAGACGCCAATTTTCATCCAAATATTAACGTTACTTCATAAAGTATTCGGAAAAAATTGAAATAAAAATGAAACTTCTACACTCTGTATCTCCGAAACTAAGCATTTTAGGACATACATTTATATGAACTTTTTTACTTATTTTTATCTGCAGAATATGCTACCGAAGTTTCCGAAATACAGTTCGGACCACTCTGTATATAAACTCTTCCATAGTTACCTAACTTAAAAAATATAATCTTTTTTATTCAAATAAATGGATTTGTATGAGCGTCAGTTGCCTATTTTTCTGTCATTGTCTGTCGAAATCTTCCCTAAATCGTAAAACAGAGTATAGAAGGAAGGGAAGATCGGGATAGATAAGGGAAGTGAATAAACTTTATATACAAATAATATTGGTAAGTATGTTTTTCTTGTGCCCACCCATTTTCAGGACTTAACAGAACTTACTGTGAAAAAGTGTTATAGGGTTTCGGTCCCCAAGTTATTAAACTTTATAGAAAGAGCTATGATAGAGAATTAAATATAGAGATCACAGGATTATAATAGATTTTAAAAGATTGTAATTGAACTCCAATATATTTTTTAATTTGAAGACACAAGACAGATTTTTTAGATATACTCTTATTACCGACAATCAGACTATCGAGTTTATAAAATTTGAAGTGAATTTTCAGCTCAGCCATAGTATTTCCTTCTCTGTCTCTGAAATTTCAACATATGGTTAAGAAAACTGAAACTAAAATTACCATAAAGGATAGGTAAACCAACTAGCAAAAATAAATCAATCAGCAACACGCCTAAGGGCTTCACTTACAACTGGCGTTGAGCTTTTTCAAAACCCTGACATTTTAAAACCGTTTAAGCCCGATACTTGTGCAATTTTAATTGTCAAAAAATTCACACGAAAAACATACATATCGCAGGAAACGAGCTACAATTTATTTTGTTCTACTTTAAATGGACTTTGGTGCTCTTATCATTAAGTAATAAATATACTAAATTATATTGTCGGTGTGGAGATAGCCCCGAGCCTGAAAAGTACGAAATTTATTAACGAGAAAACGAAATTAAAGTAAATTGTTAGAAGAATAGCGTAGTTAAAATTGTCAAACGTACTAAATAAATGGTTTTAGAGTGATATATTCAGCACGATTTTTACTGTACTAAATTTGTCTTACTGCTACCGCCAATACTAGAAACAGAAGGAGAGATATAGAGTATGTTCTGTCATTAAATTTGTGGTGGAATATTCCTTAAAAGTCCATTTCACTAGTCCGAAAAAGTAGCAAAATAAGCGTTTGGCATTTAGCGTTTTATGTAAAACTGGCTAGGTATATTTTTACACAAATGAAGAAGGAAATTAAAGATAAAGGATTATACTATATATCCGTATTGTAGCACATTTTTAGACAACTTCTTTATTTTTAAGATTTTGATGGTCAAACATCAACAAAATATTCCTTATCTTTGGACTAAATTTTCTCGAAAATAAAGACATAATTTAAAATTCCCTTATAATACGGAAATATATTGAAGTTTTGTGATTACAGTGATATATAATTTATATGGTTTTATAACAAATTGCTCGCTATTTTATGGCAAATGCTGAAACTCTGCAAACCTTAATCAAGCCTTAATCAAAGCCGTTGTTTGGAATTTTGGGTGTGGCTTAACACGAGAAGGTCGGGCTAAGCCTTAGGCAGATTTCTGAAAACATATAATAAATAATATATATTTCCTTCGGCCACACACCCGCTTTACCCGACCCCTGAGAGCGACCCGAAAGTTCAGCGTAATATTATGTTACGTATACACTGGTGCGCTGCGCCGCGAACGCGCAGCGAGCGCGCCGAGCGTTGTCCGCGCGTTACTTTTATTGTTTTAACGAACATCCCGCGAACATTCGTCTAGTCGTTAATCATGTCTTTATCGTCCGAGAAGAACTACGCACAACTTTAAACACTCCATTAATAAACAATATTCAAAGAAAAACACAAAAAAGGGAATTTATTCAAAGAAAATACACATAGTCACTGACAAATGCGCGCAGAATGCGGTGTCTTCACCGGCCGTCCCAATTGAACAACGAACAAACAAAGCGGAGCGTCGAAAAACCGACTGGAGATGGCTCGCCGCTAGCTGTTTGCGCAGGGAGCGCGCGCAACTTGAAAACACGCACCAATAGAAGCAAATCGGCGCGCGCGTGCCGCGCATTCGCGGCGCAGCGCGTCAATGTATACGTACCAATAGACTCTTAACTAGAAACAATTGTGATTCTATTTATAATATGAGCAATATGAGTATGGCGGAATACAATTTAGGTTGGAAGCTTTAGCGTTATACAGAAAACTAATTTACATTTATGTTAATGTTAATTTTATTACCATGCACAGTACTCCACTCTGATGAACGTACCTTTTGGTCACAGACTATCCGGACTATTTATTATCATAACAAGACTGGTGACTTAGACTGCTGACTTATACCCTGATATATAGCTATCGTCCCAGGAACCAGAGCAGCGGTACTCTATGAGACATTTTTCGAAACTTTTATTTTTTTAGGTAAAACCATTTAAATACAAATATATCTCTTCTATAAAAGACATTTGGTGGTAACGAAACTGTTGCAGAAAAAACATTGCAGGTTTCAGGAAATCTTTTGTTAATTTCAGTTTGACTTTATAAAAATATTATTAAATTGTACCTTAAGCTCATGTATAGGTGTTATAGATGTCTTTGTTCGTTCATATAATTTATATTTATATTATGTTAAAATTGTTATATTGTTGTATTACTATTGTTTGTGTATTTTGTATTTTTTAAGGTGGTTAGATTGAGTAGCGTCTGCTAGATCTCGCCACCTACATAAATAAAGTCAAATTATTATTATTTATTATTATTGCAAAAGTAAAAATGTACCAAAAGTAACCCTAAAAACTAAATTTGCAGAAAAGTGTATCTCATATTTAATCCATCAAAAGTCTAAAAATGAGACAAACTGGGTTAAATATGAGACGGATAGAAATTAAACATAAATATTTCTCTATACTTGGTGCGTTTCAAAAGAGGCCCACACCTATAACTTTTAAAATAAAAATTATTTTTATAATTTTTATGACAGTATATTTATGACATGAATTAGGATTGATTGACGTGTTTAATTCTTTTCGGCAACATTTTGTTTCAGCGGAAATGACCACAACTTTTGATTTTTAAAAGGCACCCTCGGTATTTTTTTACTTTATTCGATAGAAAATGACACTCTGAATTTAATGACATATCATAAATATGTCAATTTTTAACATTTTCTCTTAAAACTAAATTGTATTTTAAATTTCAATCTAGAGTGTTAAAAACACTAATTTTTAATCAAGGAGCCTTGGAAAAATTGATTTGATCGTCTAATGTTTTTAGTGTCTTATCCCGACCGGTTAAAAGATGCCCAAATCATAATTTTAATAATATCTCAATTTTTTCAAATGGAACGAGGGTGGCTCATTAGCATATTTGGAAAAGGTATTTTTTACGAATAATTTGGTACTGCACACTTGGTATATCGAGTCAAATTGTCGTTATGAATCGCATGTTGCAATTTCAAATAACCCATATTCGAAAATGACAAAAGTTGACATATGATATGTCATTCTATTCAGAGTGTAATTTTTCATCGAATAAAGTAACAAAATACCGAGGGTGCCATTTAAAAATCAAAAGTTGTCCTTCTTGTTAAGGTCAAAGTCTTCTTCTTAAGGTGCCGTGCAGATTCCTGCGTAGGCTTTCATCTTTTTCTTCCTCATCACATGGTTCTATTTATTGCAGCGACTTGGAGTGCTTGGAAGTCCTGTATGCCTGTCCAATGACGAATATTTCTCAGCCAGGATAACTTCCTTCGGCCTCTTCCCCTTTTGCCCCCCTCGATTTTACCCTGGAGAATTAGACGCTGAAAGTGATAGCGTTCTCCTCGTAGTATGTGTCCCAAATAGGCTATTTTCCTCTTCTTGATGATTTAGAAAAGTTCACGTTCTTCTAGACCAGCTCTTCTAAGAATGTCTTCATTCCTCACAAGGTCGACCCAGGACACTCTTAGCATTCGTCGCAGGGTTCACATTTCAAAGTCTTCAATTCTGTTTATTGTTGCTACCTTCCTTCAGTGTCCATGCTTCCACATCATATAACAAAACAGACCAGACATAGCACCTCACCATTCTGTATCTAAGGCCGAAGTTCAAGTTCCTATTTATGTTTTACAACCCTCGAAGTTTTAGAAAAGTTGTTCTTGCTTGCCCGATCCTGCATTTGATCTCCTGATCTGGATCCCACGTTTGGTTAACCATGCATCCCAAGTATTTAAATTGTATGTCCTGCTTGATGACCTTTCCATTCTCCATTTAAGTAAGTTCTGGTGTTCGGCATGTTGTTTCTCCTGACAGCCATAAATTTAGTTTTCCTACTATTAATGTTTAAACTCAGTTTTTGGCTTTCATTGTTAACCTTATTTAGAAGGATTTGGAGATCATTTGCATTGTCTGCCAATATCACTGTGTCATCCGCATATCGGATATTATTAATTGGAATTCCATTTATTTTCAAACCAAAGGAACTGTCGGAGATTGACTCGGTGAATGCTCTATCCACATACAAGTTAAACAACATTGGAGACAGAATACACCCCTGCCATGAAGTGAACAGGAAGTGACCAAAAACAATTCAATACGTCAATCAATCTAATTTACGTCATATACTAACATACAAATTCTCGATTTTTTATCAAGAAAAATAAAAAAGTTGTAGAGGTTAGCCACTTTTGAGACGCACTCTATATAGAAATATTTTTTATCAGCAAAACTCAAATAAAAAAATCTGAGCTCCCCCCTAAAAGTCTACCACCTTACAACAACAATTCACATTTTCAGAAATCCTAATATCTCTACCTAGTAGTACCTAGTTTCTAGTACTTCAGAAAAAGCAACGTAGAGACCAAAATAATCCTTAAAAATGATAGTAACGTTCGACATGGATACAACGCAACGGCATCACTTCCGAACATAGAAGTAGTATTTGACTTCTTCCTTAGTATTTCGATTCAATGATTTCAACATTTTATTGGCAATCACCCTGTACTGGAAACGCTCATGACTTTCAAAACATAATTAATTTATCAACTGTTTTTGTCGATCTCATATGTTTTTGCCCAAGACCTGGCAGTACCATATTAGTCTATACAATTTCGCATAGACGCATATCGAATATATCCAAGTAGAAAAGAGCGGCGAATGTGGGAGTGTGATATATATTTCAATTAAATCCGTCCAAGTTTGGCATGTTTGCTCTCACTTTATTCCTAAATCGATAGGAACGCCAGATAGTAAAAGCCTTTCTCCTGCATGCGCTGTTCATTGATTATGCCAACGATCACGTGTGACATGTTTATCGTCATTCATTGTTATCGCGATATCGGGTTATAGTGTCGATCTTATTACTGTCACCGAGATTGGTAAATATATCAGTAAATCGATGTCAAAGATAATGTCCGCATCATAAAGAATTTTTCTATTAATTAAGTCGAGTAAAGATTGAGTATGGCATTCGTTTTAGCTATGAATTGGATAAATAATACCAATTTTTGTCACTTTTGGGCAATGATAAATTTTACATTTCTCAAAATAAATGACGAGAAATCATGATTTTTATTTACAACCACTTTTATGTGTGTCACAGTATCTTCCTTGACTTCCTTCTTCCATTTACTTTGCATATTTCCTCTACTCTTCCTCTTCTCTTACATTTTTTTCTTCTGATTTTTCTGCAACTTCTTTAAGTTATCATCTTCTTTACGTGCAGTCTCTTTCGTAATGTTAGATATTACATTTGCAAATATTCTCGATCTCTCGGCTAGAGTTCTTCAAAAGTAAGGTAAGTCCAATTTCTGATGTTTCTCAACCAAGATAGTTTTTTCCTGTCGAGACCTCTTTTTCCTTCGATTTTTCCCTTAACTCTTAATTGTAGGACGTGATATTTTTCGTTTCTCAATATATGCCCTAAACATGATGTTTTTCTTATTTATATTATATTGAACAGTTTTATTTCTCTATCTATTCTGTTGTAAACCTCGATATTATTTGTGATATGGCCTATTAATGGAATCTTAAGAATTCTTCGATATATCAATGTTTCGAATGATTGGAGACAATTCATTTCTTTAGCTTTCAGCGTTCATGTTTCTTTCTGGTCCGTATAAGAGGATTGACCAAACATAACACCTGACGAGTCTCATTCTCAACTGAAGATCCAATCTGTTAATAATGTAATCTCTGGAAAACGTTCTTCATTTTTAGAATTATTATTTTTATAGCCTACTCTATCCTGGTTTCTAATTCCACCTCGTTATTGAAGGTACTAACAATTCGGTAGGGCCGTTCCTAGGCGGTGTGCAGGTTGTGTCTTGTACAAGGGCGGCAAGGGGTGGCAAACGTCCGTAATTTCCGCGGGGCGGCATTTTTTATTTTTGCACAAGGCCGGCAAACCCCCTAGGAACGGTCCTGCAATTCAGGACCCCAAATATTTGAACTAGTAGATCTTTTCTAAAATGTTGCCCCATATATTAATGGGAATCAATCATATTCAAATCTAGAATGCCACTGTATCCAAAGAAAAAAACATTCGACCAATGAGTACTACCAGTCATGAACTATGCATGCAAAACCTGGACACTTAAAACGGACATGGTAAGAAAACTGCAGGTCGCACAAGGCTTAATGCAACGAAATGATCCCAACTAGCATTTATAGTAGCAGATACGTAACTGCTACTATCAAAGCCACTACAAAGTGGGCGGTGTCCATCGGCGGCTACGTCGTATATTCGTAGCTGCTAAGTAACTGCGACCAAAATGGGGAAAGATTTTGAGTAGCCGGGTAGTGTCTTGGGTAGTTTTTGCCACTAAAAGAGTTACTATGATGTGTTACTATAAAGTAGCCTACTGGTGAATGCGACTTATCCGTTACGAAGCTGCCTAGTCGCGGGTTCGTGGCAGCCAAGTGTTATCCACCAACATGTGGAACTTTCGTTAAACTGTTGAACTTTATTCGCAGCGACCTCTTCATGCAATTTCACATTTCATAAAAATAAATGTCATCATGGAAAATCATTATGGAAGCCATTATTATTTTTTCGTTATTTGTTATTTACCGTGCAATTTTAATGCCTTTTTTAGGTAAATTCCAGAACGCAATCAACTTTACTGAATAAAATAGTGGGTTTATATAACAAAATTTTCAAGCGCCTCTCAAAATATTTCAAATTATTATATTATTTGCAATAGAAACTTATGTTTGTAATTAAAAAATAATAATAATTTGCTTGAAGCCGGGGTCAAACTTTAAAATATTAGTCCACCGTCAGAAATAACAAAATAACTAACGAAAAAAGGTTTAATCTAGGTATATTTAGCTTAAAAACGCATAATGTTTGAGACATTTGGCTGTTCTTCTAAAAATTCATGAAAAAAATTTGGCCGTTTAATACGAAAAATACTTTATAGTTCCATATTCTTCCACAAAGTACTGGGAACAATAACATATTAGGCCAACCCTACCCGTTTGGACCTTTAAAATCTTCGGATTGATAAAGTGACAATTGTAGCTGTCCAAAGGCGACTTTATAGAAACAATAACTTTTTTGGAACTACATGGTCAACGATTCTTTAGAACCATAAAGTGATTTTTTCTAAGAAAGTTCCCTGCGCCACCAAATTGCCACTTAATTGGAGCGTTGTGCTACACCGATCGCGGCGGTGGCGACTATACATTCCATTGCAATGGTGCCACTATAACGTTCCGCCTTGTCCTTTGGAGTTATGTTTTACTTATTGTGCATTTTCTATTATTAGTGTTTCTATATTATTCAGAGCTACATGAGGTATAAAGTAAAAAATGTCTATACCTATGTGGCGGATTCAACTCTCCAAAAAGTCCCTTATGGGTATTTTGCCACTGCACTGCAAAAAATCTACAAAATAAAATAGTCATTTTTTGTAAATACTTCTGCAGTGCAGTGGCGAAATACCCATAACGGATTTTTTTGGAGGTATAAAGTATTTCAACGCCCACTCCTTTAGCTCTTGTTTTATATTGTTGTTGGTTCTCAAATTAGTTCTCCTCTGAGATTCAGTGTCAGATGAACTAACACTACACTCATCTACAGAAACAGCTTCAAAAGTGTCTCAGTCACTACCTGATTTATGATGTTCATCAGTAGGATTATAGAAAGATGTAGTTTTTGTTTCTGCTATTGATGCATCGGCTCGTAGTGATTCCTTTTGATTAATTCTTCGGTAGAAAGTACTAGAATATCTAAATTCCTTTTTATTCACCTTAGGGATTTTACAAAATTTTAATAAAGCTTAAAAGCAAGTAAAAGAAAACACTAAAACAGAGCAGCACACGATGCAATCTGAGGCAATTACATTTATTAGGGTATATTAAGCTACGGTCACTATAAAGTAGCCGTTTTTGACCCCCGTGACTTTTTAGTGGCAATGGATAAGCGTGTGCTACTTTATAGTGACCTAGGAAGGTAGCAGTAACCATTTTGCTACTTTCAATGCTACTATAAATTAGAAGTAACTAGGTGTCGTGGCCGCGACTACCCCGTAACTTAAATTGTTATTATAAAGTAACAAAAACTTAATGGAGGCATTATGGTAGCACTTGTTAGTAACCCCTACTTTGAAAAGTTACTATAAAGTTTTTGGTCTTTTATGGTGTCATATTCGAAGATTCGGGTAGTTCCAGCCACTTCTTTAAATTACATGTTTGCGACTTGCAATGGGGGTGTTTATTTCCCACTTTTATGGTATAGGTAGGCACTAACAGGTCACTCTCGAAATATACTTCAAAGAGACTATTCCTTATAGAGTAACATTTTAAGTGGCAGGGTAGGCCTAGGAACTATACTTTAGGGGCAGTGATATTTTCAAAAGGACTGGGGAACTATATTTGCTAGTTGGGATGTGAATAATCAAGAGAGACCGTAAAAGAATAAAGTGGATACGACAAAAGACCCAGGTAATGGATGCCATCTACAAAGTCAAATCCCTCAAATAGCAATGGGCAAAACACCTGGCAAGAAGAACAGACAACAGATGGACCACAAAAATTACAGCATGATACCCACGAGGAATTAAGAGACCTAGAAGAAGACCGAACCTGAGATGGGACCATGATATTAGGAAATTATCAGGAATAATTTGAGCCAGCATAGCCAACAATAGACAACAATAGGCCCAATTACAAAGGTAGTATCTAAATATTTGAGGGAGGCTATACCATAATTGGAAATAGTTGAATAAGTTGAAAATGATGATGATGATGATGATTAATGGTACATTTCGGTTCTTTCCAAATACCATGACTTTGGTTTTAGAGGAATAATTGACATTGTCCCGTTTTTCTTACACGTGCCTCCACTACTAAGTATAGAAGACAATGCGTACTTAATATAATGTATTGAGTATCTAAAAAATGTTGGATGCGTATTCATATATTTTAAAACACCTAACATATTCTGGTCAAAACGCTTTAAACTTTATATTTAAATCTTTGAACTGGGGTTCAGACCATTTAATTTATTAAATTATCCTAAAAACTTATGAATTAGTCATATATCAGGCAAGCTGTGTTTTCAATTATGTTTCACAATGGTAAATCACTTATCTAGATTTTCGCCATTCTCCCGTATGTTTCCCCCATGGAGTCTGCCCCCACTCTCCCTTGACCTATCACTCAAAGTCCACAAGAAAAAGGAATGCTCACATCTCACTATAAGAGCACAATTCAAAGATCTCATCAACTCGAAGTATAAGAGTCATCGACTGCTTTACACCGATGGCTCGAAAACTGATAGGCACACTGGAGCGGCTTTTCATACGTTTGATAAAGAAATGTGTTTCTCACTAAGTCCCATAACGGGAATATTCTCAGCAGAGTTTTTTGCAATATTTAAGGCCAATCAACATATATTGACCTCCAGCTATAAGAGATGGGTCGTGGCTACCGATTCATTGAGTTCCATTTCAAGTATCTCCTCTTTCCACTCCAACCATCCACTAGTTATAGCAATCAAAATACTTCTACAGAAGGCCAATATCAACCACTACAGCGTCAGTTTCCTTTGGCTTCCGAGCCACATAGGAATTCCTGGCAATGACAGAGCTGACTACTTGGCTGCAAAAACTCCCAACCCTCATAAAACCAACCTTGTTTTCTCCGTGCAAGATCTAAAGAATTATGGCAAACATATTAGCAAATCAAAAGGGACTATTTTTAAAATAATGTAGTGAACTTACCTAGAAGAGATTTCGTTGTGCTCACTAGAATTCGTTTAGGACACACGAAACTTACCCATGAACACCTCTTTAAAGGACAGAATCAGCCCATTTGTGAAACATGTAATCTCCCAATATCTGTCAAACACATTATCTTTGAATCTTTGAATGCCCAAAGAACGCGTTAAAACCAAGACAACACGGTATCGTGGATAACCCTGAGGTAGCCCTTTCCTACCAAAATAACAAGGGTATGTTGGATTATATAAAGGATATCGACATATATAAAAATATATAAATAATGGGATAAAGTGACGCTAAAAGACTCTACAGTCGATGCGTCTTTAACACATATCTCTCTCTCTCTCACTTATCTAGATTTGAAAATGAATTTTTCCCTAAAAGTCATGATATATTCCTATAAAATACAGTAATTTTGTATGTCTTTAGACTGTAGAATATGTCAAAATATACTAATTACATAGCAGTTAGCAGTTAAAGATAGAATACGATTTAAAGTATATAGATAAAAAGTGGCAGGAAAGAGGCTATTGAATGAAGAATTCTAACAATCTATATTGATTATTTGATCATTAAGCTAAATTTCCGGACTTTCTCGTTATCACCATCAAAGTAATTTTTGGTGAAAAAAAACTAGCCGAAAATATGAACGCGTCGATTAGTGAAGATTATCGTCACTTTAAGCAGTAGCGGCGCAAGTATTTTTTGGAAATTGGCACAAAACACACAGAAATTTTTTTGGGTAGCCCAGTGCCTTAATATACTATTGTTTTCTACAATCCAACGGGATAAATGTGGTAAATAAAACATACAAAACAATCATTGTAAGAATTTTGTGACAATTTACATTTTTTAATGCAGATATAGGTAAATAATAATTAAAAGTATTGTAATAAGTATTAAAATATCATAAAAAAAATAATTTACCTGATTTTTATCATTATTAAGTTATTCTCCGTTATAACCAACAGAAATATAAATGTAATCAACTAAAGAGCTAAAACAAATAGTTTTGACTCCTCCCAAGTTATTATTTTTTTAGTTAAAATTACTGAAGGCCATTGATAACCTGTCGTATAAAAACATCAGTACATAGAATATACCGGGTGCGTCTCAAAAGTGGGTCACCCCCTATAACTTTTTTATTTTTTCAGATAAAAAAAAACGAGATTTGTTATGTTATTTGGATTGAAGTATTAAATTGGTTTTAGTGACTTCCTGTTTCACCGGAAATGACTACAATTTTTGATTTTTAAATGGCACCCTACGTATTTTTGTACTTTATTCGATAGAAAATGACACTCTGAATAGAATGACATATCATATGTCAACTTTTGATATTTTCGTATTTTAAATTTCATTCTAGAGTGCCATGGCTGCATTAAGAACACTAATTTTTCATCAAGAAGCCTTGAAAAACTAGTTTTGGTCGTTTAATGTTTTTCGTGTCTTCTCCTGGCCAGTTAAAAGATGCCCAAATCGTATTTTTAATCATATCCAAATTTTTTCAAATGGAACGATTTTGGAAAAAGCATTTTTTTCACGAATAATTTGATACCACACACTTGGTATTTCGAGTCAAATTGTCGTTATGTATATCTTGTCCCGCATGTTCCAATTTCAAATAAACTATATGAGAAAATGTCAAAAGTTGTGACATTTAAAATCAAAAGTTGTTGTCATTTCCAGTGGAACAGGAAGTGACCAAAAACAATTGAATACGTCAATCAATCCTAATTTATGCCATATACTAACACACCAAATCTCGTTTTTTTATCTGAAAAAATAAAAAAGTTATAGGAGTGAGCCACTTTTGAGACGCACCCGGTATTATCCTATGTTGACTTGAGTCCATGGAGTTTGTGAAAAAGACTAATTATAGGGATGTGTTGCATAGAGTCTATGGAGTGTTTGGTCATGAACTAAGGGTTTTATTATATATACTATTATCATATGATATGTCATTATGTTCAGAGTGTCATTTTCTATCAAATTAAGTAAAAAAAAATACCGAGGGTGCCATTTAAAAATCAAAAGTTGTTTTAATTTCAGGTGAAACAGCAAGTGACCAAAAACAATTGAATACGTCAACCAATCCTAATTTATGGCATATACTAACACACCAAATCCTTTTTTATCTGAAAAATTTAAGAAGTTATCTTCTTCTTCTTCTTCTTCTCAGCCATTACTCGTCCACTGCAGAATGTAGGCCTCTCTCAGTTTCTTCCACTCGTTTCAATTCTGTGCTCTCCTCATCCAGTTCTTACCGGCTACGGTTTGGATATCATCAGTCCATCTTTTAGGAGGTCGGCCGACTGGGCGTTTTGCTAGGCGTGGCCTCCAGCAAAGAAGTCTTTTTGCCCATCTTTCCTCGGACTGTCTGGCCAAGTGTCCTGCCCAAGACCATTTAGAGTTAGCTTCTTAAATACGTCCTCCAGGGCCAGTGTAAGAAGAAGTTATAGGGGTGAGCAACTTTTGTTTACAACTTTTGTTTACAACTGTTTACAACTTCTGTATAATCCTATTAGAGTCCATGGAGTTAGTGAAAAAGATTAATTATAGTACAGTAAGTTTTTTAAGACTGAAGTGGTGTACCATAGTGAAATGAAAAAAAGGTGTTTGCATAGAAAATAGTCTATGGTTAATAATAAATAATACACGTTCTAGATTCTAAACTGATGGGTGGGCTGGATTTAAAACATTACCTTGCCTGAAATTACTGACAGATTGGGCAACCTGGTGGGTGAATAAAATATTAGTTGGACCTTCAACCAACGGCACCCACTCACATCGCCGCTACTGATCTGAGCACAGAAAAAAAAGGCGTAATTTGTTTTGATTATGCGGCATTTTTTCGGCCGACTAACCACCCGCCGCGCGTTGGTCCGAAAGAAAGTGAATGAGCGAGCGACGATTTCGGACAATCGAAAGCAAATCGACCGGGTGATGAAGCTTTTAGCGGCCGAGAAAGACTTTTTCTGTACGTTCGAATTGGCAGAAAAGATTCAGAGTCAGATTAAGTGTGCTTCCTTTCTTTAAATCAATTATGATTTTTATTATGCAAAATGATAAAAGATTGAAATGCCGTCCTTTGTATTGTGATGATCTTACGTTCAAATTTTGCTTTAGAGAAAGAGACAATTTAATTGGTTCGAATACAAATGGAATGTTTGATGCTTTCTGGGTTTTGTTAAAAATAGAGGCTGTTTGAAAAGATAAGTCTTGTGATTTTTGTTCTTATCCGCACGTAAGTTTAGTGTTTGAAGCTTTAGGACCTGACATTGTATAGTTTGTAGTTGATTTTGCGGAAATTAGGTCTCTTAGAGAATAATGGATGCCTTTTTTCAATTACACTAAGATGTCAGTATAGCGGTCATCAGGATCTCAGATAAAATTAAATAATACCCCATCTAATCACAGGTCATGGACCTAAGATATAAATAAGAGAAAGAAATTAACTCTACTATGGGACAATAGTTTGGAAATTACATTATTGTATTTAAGTGCGGACTGAGATGGGTCTTGGACTTGCCGTCTTAGCCTGGTTCTTGCACAAAAGGCAAGACTATGGCCAAAACTAGGGTTAGAATTCATTCTCTACAAGACTAGCGTTAGATCTGCAACACCAAGACAAAGACCCAGCTTGCAAAACCCTTGCGATCTTGCGTACTATTTTTCATAGATAATAATTAAAGAAAAATAACGAAATTTTTATTTACTTGCCACCCCCCTTACAATTTATTACATAAAGAATTAAAAATGGTTTCTCCGAAACTATTGCCAGCGGATATGTGATTTATAGGATCAGCTGTCAATACCCAAATAGCACATTTACGTTCTTTTCATATGCGAAGCAAGTGACTTTGGAGAACAACAATGTTCTATTCACATTCCTTTTTTTCATTGGGAACATATATGGCACATGAATAGCAGAGATTACGTTCCACCCTATTCAAGTGATATAGAAGTGCGTTTCACATTCCAAGATATATTGTATGAACGTGAATTATATGTTCGTAAAAGAATTAAAAGCTTTTTTGTAAAAAACAATTAAAATTTGGAATTTTTTGAAAAAAAATTAAACATTTTTTAATTTTAAGTTAATAAACATGATATCTTCATAATATGACGACATAGGTAGTAGATTATTATTTACAAGAAACAAAATCCAGAAAAGGTACAATAGTTCTCAAAATTTAACTAAAAAGTCATGTTTTTCTTAAATTTTCAAAGTAGAATAACTCAATTACTTTGAAGTTATTTGAAAAACGGTAAAGAAAAAGTCTGTTTTTTTCATCAAGATCTACCAGCCCTGAAAATATTTGCACAAGACTAACCCTGTATAGATATAAAATTAAACGTTACTCTCTTATTATTTCAAAATTATTGTTTTAATTTATTGCAATTAGTGTTTTCCCAAATGGTTGCATACAATTTTAAAGGAAGTAGTGGTGATTCAGAACAAGAGAGTCTTGGTCTTGATCTTGCATTTGCCCATCACTAAATGTTTGGGTCCGATTGGAAAACGCCACCTCGACTATATGACCAGTACGACCTTGTATTTCTCCAAGATGTCTTAGTCTGCTATAAGCAATGTTCTGCATTCACAGACTACATGTATTGTCAACTCATCATTATTAATACTCTGATATAAATACAAAGATTAAAAATTGATTGAAAATATCTTAACCATCTAAGATTCGCTGATAGTCCTAATTGCTAGTCCTGAAGAACTACAGAAAAATAGTCCTGAAGAACTACAAGCACAAATTAAAGAATTAAATACAGCTAGCATAAAGTAGGTCTCAAAGTAAATTTAGCAAGAACTAAAGTACTGTATTGTATGTATTGTATTGACTAAGAGTGGGTCCCATGGGGACCCTCCACTGAGGCCGCGAGGGCCTATTGTGGCTCAGTTTCTACACGCTCTAATTTACAAGAGCGTCAAAGTTCACCCTCAAGACCCAGCCTCCTAATATAGGCCGTTATGTCTGAGGGCGATATGTCTCCTAGGTCTGATAGGTCTTGCATGGGTTTGCCAAACATCTCAAACTGCTTCCAGCGGGACAGGTACACATAACGTGCTTCATTGTTTTGTCATCTTCCATACAGAGTCGGCATTCGGCGTCTTCCACCAGTCCGTCCTCTGTAGGTGAGATCTCAGCCGGCAGTGGCCCGTGTACACTGCAGTGAGCACACAGGTTCCATTCCTACCGGCCTTTAGGAGTTCTCTTATTCTATGTTTGGATGGCCCTGCTAGAATTTTCTTGGCATGTTCCATTCCGGGACTGTCATTCCAGTCCCGGAACGTCGCACTCCTAACCCATTCACCGATCCTGTCTCTTGCGAGATTTTTAGGAACGCTAAGTGTCGGTTCTGGGCCCACGAATGGCGAGCCTGCACCAATTTTGGCGAGGGAATCAGCACGTTCATTTTCCTCTAGGCCGACATGTCCTGGTATCCATATTAGCGACACTTTGTTCCTATCTCCCAGTATATTGAGTAGTTTCTTACAATGAAGAATCGTCATAGACGTGCTTTTCGTTGCCTCAAGTGCTTTCAGCGCTGCTTGACTATCCGAAAATATGCATATTGTTTTCCCGGTGTATTGCTGTTCTACCAGCAGTTGCACACAGGTTTCAATAGCATATAGCTAAGCTTGGAAGATCGTGGTGTGTTTTCCAAGACTGTAGTAGATCTCAGTCTTTGGACTGCTGCAGTAAATTCCTGCTCCAAATCCTTTTCGTTTTGGATCCGTCCGTGTACCAACACATTTCCGCATGTAGTAAACCGTTTCCCGGCTTATCCCACTCGTCCCTATTCGGAAACAGGACGTTGTAGGTGCGCGTCAAGAGTTGGACTGGTGGTGTAAGATCCGATATCGTTCCCAGAATCTCATCCGACTGTAGTTCTTCTATTAGCCGGTTTTGTATGAACATAATTGTTCCTTGGCTTCCTCGTGTTATATTTAGAAACCTATATGTAGCCCATCTCGCCTCTCTTTCCAAAAGAATTTGAAGAGGAGGTAGGTTGAGTAGGGTTTCCATAGCTTTTGACGGCGTGGAATGGAAGGCACCAGTCACCGCTAAGCATGCTTGTCGTTGCAGTTTCGACAATTTATTCTTTGCCGTTGTTTGGTTGGCTTTCTGCCACCAGGCAACTGCACCATACGTGATAATAGGTCTGATGGCCGTCACGTATAGCCAGTACATATTTTTGGGGTTTAATCCCCAGATTCTACCACAAATTCGGCGGCATGCCCATAGAGCATAGCAAGCCTTTTTTGATGTTTTTTCCAGATGAGAGGTCCAGCTAAGTTTTTTGTCCAAGTTTAATCCTAGATACTTAACTTCCTCCGCAAACGGAATTGTCTCACCAAGAAGAATGGGCGGTTTCAGTTTGTCTGTTTAAAACTAAAGTACTGTCCCAATGTGTACAACGAACTAGTAGACAAAAAAGACATTCTAATAAATAACACAACACTGGAAATATTTGAAGAATATTAATTTGGGACAACTAATACATAGCTCGGTGTCTCTACTACCAGAAATCAATAGAATAATTAAGTTAGCATGGAGTACTCATGGAAGAAACTCAATCATTTTCAAATATAGAATTCCACTTTATCTAAAAATGAAAACATTCGACCAATGTGTACTACCAGTCATGACCTATGCATGCGAAACCTGGACATTTAAAACGGACATTATAAGAAAACTATTGGTCGCACAACGCTCAATGGAATGAAATATGCTGGGAATAACCAAGAAAGACCGCAAAACAATAGAGTGGATACGACAAAAGATCTAGGTAATATATGTCATCCTCAGAATCAAATCCCTCAAATAGCAATGGGCAGAACAAACAACTGGCAAGAAGGACGGACAACAGATGGTACATAAAAATTACAGCATGGTAGCGACGAGGAATTAAAAGACCTAGAAGAAGACCAAACTTGAAATAGGACCATGATATTAGGAAATTAGCAGGGATAACTTGGGCCCGAATAGCCAATAATAGATAACAATGGGTCTAACTACAAAGAGAGTATTTAAATATGCGAGGGAGGCTACATCATAATTGGAAATGGTTGAATAAGTTGAAAATGATAATGATGACGATGATATATCCTGGTTGAAGACCTGGGTTTTTTGAAAAAAAGCAGATTTTATAAGTCCAAACCCATCTTATGCCTTTAGTACACCAAGTTTTTCTATCACCATGAAAGACATACATTGTTGTTGTTCTTCGAGGTTCGAAAGCTTCGTGAGGTTGGCTATCCAACTGGGAAATGATAGTCTGCGTGAAACCGTGTTTTCGTTCATTTCCATCGATCTTTATTCAGGATTAACATATGTGTCCAGTTTTGCCACCGTACGCCCTCATCCCATCTTCTTTGCCACAGTTGATATAATATTTCCTTTGCTTCATTTTTGATATCAGCCTTATCGTTCTTCCCCTCATTTTCTGATCGACATATATAAGCCCTTTCCTTCACTGTTGATAGGAGCTCTTTTGATTACGAATACCGCTTGCTCCGCTACAGTTCTGTAGGCAGAAACAACTCTCAAGGCGCTCCGTCGCTGAACTGATAGAAGTTTCTGTTTTTCTTTTTTAACCTCCAGTGCCTTTGCCCATATTGGAGCGGCGTACAAAATACTGGCGTGGACCACTTCATTTAAAAGTATCCTTTTCTCCTGCCTTGGACCTCCGATGTTTGGCATTACTCTTGCTAATTTAGCCACTGTTGTCTGAGCCTTTACCACTACTGCATGTATGTGTTCTTTGAAATTCAGCTTTTTATCAATTTGCACTCCCAGATACCTGAGGCTTTTGGACCATTTGATTTCCGTCCCATCCAACACAATCTTTGGATACGTAAAAGATCGCTTATCCGTTATCAGTACAGCCTCTGTTTTATGGACAGCGAGTTGCAAATTTTTCATCTTCAGCCAACGGTGTATTCTATCTAAACTATCGTTAACTTCAATCTCCAGTTGTTATGTTTTACTTGCCATTGCCACAACAGCAATATCATCTGCAAGTCCCACTATATCTGTGTTTTCAGCCATTTCCAGTTCCATAAGCTCGTCATAAAATATGTTCCATAGGAGGGGTCCTAGGACCGATCCTTGGGGAACTCCCATTGTCATGTCATACGTTTTTGTTCCTTCAGACGTTAGATAGAATATTTTTCTCTCTGTAAGATAGCTATTCACCATATTTTTCAAATATTCTGGGAAATCTTTTCTATCCAAGGCTTGTATAATTTCTCCCCATCTTGCAGTATTGAAAGCATTTTTGACATCTAAAGTTTACTAATGCACAATATCCTTTATTTTTCCAATTCCCTTTTTTGCCCATCCTCCTGAGCATCTCCTTATTTGTCACTCTATCCATCCAGGATATACGCAGCATACGACGATACGCAGCAGTACATCTCAAAAGCGTTAATGCGGTTTTCCAATGTCTGATTAGAGAAAGAGTAGAAACATGTAGCAACACAGCATCAGTTCGAGGCTTAAAATCTCGGCTGGAGAAGAGGGTTTCCATGGAAGTAAAAATACGTCTGGCCTGTTCGATCTTCGCCAAAACTTCAGTTTTGGGGTCGCAAGCGTCGTTAACGAGGGCTTCTAGATATTTTATGGACGATACTTGTTCTACCACCTTGTTAATTTTGAGGACAGGCTTTCCCGATTGTTTGGAAAATACAACAAGTTTAGTATTGTTAACATTGATGTGTAAGGGTGCGTTTATGTTGGAGCGGCGATAAACGATAAGAGCAGCGATAGTAGCGAAACAAAGAATATTATTATATTAATTTATATGTAGGTGTTTATATTGGAGCAACGCGTCGAGACACGCTTGGCAGCTGAGCAACGATAAGAGCAGCGCTAATTCACTGTTTTTATCGTTTATCGCAGCTCCAACATAAACGTACCATAATCCGTACTGCATGCTATGTTCAACGATGCAGTCCATCATGTTCTGAAGGTGTAGAATGTTGCTAGCTAGTATGACCCTATCATCTTACATACATTTGTTGCATAGATGCAAATAAAAAAATACGCCTGGCGTTTTTATTTGCCCAATCCATTCTCTCTATGTAATTGGTTAGATGCTTCATACTCCATGGTTAACTTCTGTGTTATTATTTCCACAGGATAATTCAGATAGTACTATATTAAATTGCAGCTACATAACTTTAATTATCGCTTTCCTTAAAGATATATTTAATAAAATAGACCGTGTTCTCTGGTATAGAGGAAAGAATAAAGAACGCTTAAATATATTTATCGAAAATCTAGATTACACGAAATGTATATTCGTCTTATGTTGAGGTCCCGCGGCATAATCACTTCCTTTTGTGTATATGTGCAATCAGTTGAATCATATATTTTGATTGTATGAATTTAGAGCCGTTTTACTTTCTACGAAGGCATTTTGTTTGTAAAAAATATATTTATATCGTGTGGCCTCGGTTAGGGAAAAGGGTAATAATTATGCAACGGTACTTTCTCTGGTACGTGGCACGAAAAAAGGAGCCGAAGATTAATATAGTACGATTTATCGCGAAGTTTTTTAAATGGCGTGAGTAGGAGATATTAGCCGATTGGGCTCCTCCACATGCGCAGTTCGCTTGACCTTGACATATGTGGCTTTCAAACCTCCTTGAGTGATTCCAGAAAGAACCTTGTTGTGAGACCTTAAACGACCTTTAAGGTTGACTTTCAGATGTATTTGAAATGCGTTTGTGTACCCTTCACAAGGACCTTGATAGTAAAACAAGATGGTTCAATTTCCATATATTATTTTTAATTAAATTAAGTTTTTGAATGTAGTAAAATATACAGGGTGGTCCGAACTGTATTTCGGAAACTCAGCAGCATATTCTGCAGATAAAAATATGGAAAATATTTCGTATAAATGTATGTCCTAAAATGCTTAGTTTCGGAGATACAGGGTGTAGAAGTTTCATTTTTATTTCGATTTTTTCCAAATAATTTCTGAAGTAACGTCAATATTTGGATGAAAATTGGTGTTTGAGAGTTTTTTGACATGAGGAACTTGGATTTTGATATCAATATGATATCACCTACATGTGTTTTAACTGTTTTGAAAAGTAATAACTTTTCGTCCGTGCCTATATAAAACTACTGGGTGAAAAAAATACAGTTCTGTGATTATTCTACGTAAAAAATGTCTCTTCGTAAAAACCGCTACTAGAATGGAAATAATCAATACATGTCATTATTGACAAAAAATATACATGTTGAGGAGATAGTTATTTGACTGAAATGATAAGTTTGGGAACTTTTTATTTTTTTAAATTATTAATGATAATTCTTTCTTCAAAATTTTTTTGATAAAACGGCTGCTGTTGAACTTTTGGCACAAAACATTTCAAATTTATAATTTCAGTCTAATAACTCATTATTAGTCAACATGTTTAATTATTGTCAACGACGAATTGATAATTTCGATTCCAAATACCTCGAGAATCATTACTCGCGATTTTTACCAAGAGACCTTTTTTACGTAAAAAAACCGTCGTAAATGTATATTTTTTACTCAGTAGTTTTATACAGATACGGACGAAAAGTTATTACTCTTCAAACCAGTTAAAAAATATGTAGGTGGCGCCCTCTACAAGTAGGAGTCATATTGACATCAAAATAAAATTTCTTATGTCAAAAAACTTCCACACACCAATTTTCATCCAAATGATGACGTTACTTCAGAAATTATTTGGAAAACATCGAAATAAAGATGACACTTCTACACCCTGTATCTCCGAAGCTAAGCATTGTAGGACATATATTTATACGAACTTTTTTAATTATTTTTATCTGCAGAATATGCTGCTGAAGTTTCCGAAATACAGTTCAAACTACCCTGTATATACACCCTATATCAGAAAACCAACAAAAATTGACTTATCTCTGAAGAATTTTGACATTTATTTTTATGATTTCAATACGTAAATATTTGCAACAAAGATACATTTTTAGTATTAAGTAAAAAAGAAATGGTCTAATATTAAATCAGCTATACACGGTTCAATTCGGACATAAGGTTGTGTCGACTTTTTTTAACTAATAAACCACATAAGGTTCCAAAAAAAATAGACATAAAAACCTAAACACTACTACACTTTGAGTATTCCACTCCTCCAACTCATATCCTCCATCATACATACTAAGAATGTACAGCTTTGAGAAACACCTCAATGTATTATTGAGCAACAAAAAAAATTGGAAGAGAAAAAAATAACTCAGCAGTTACAAACCCATACTATAGGGTATTCCATTAAGAAGTTTCGAATGTTGATAACGAATAAAATAAAAGTTTCATAACATACCTAAAATTTATTTATGGCACTGCGTAGCTGGACAATTGGAACACAAGATTTGCCAAATGGCCACCAAGACTTCTCTGGCAGCACACAATTATTTTGTTGAAATTTTCCATTACTGCTGATCACATTTCTGAAGTTACTATGTTACGAATTATTCGCCTAATTGGTTCTTTCAATTGTTGAATGAATCGAATAGTAACCACCAATTCGAAGTTGGTCAAAGAATGCTTAGAGAAGCTGAACAAATTAGAGAAAGAAAATAAAGTACTCCTACTTTAGTTGCCAGCCGGGCCAGCCCACCAAGCGATAGAAGGTAATGAAAAAGCAAACGATGTAGTTAGAAAAGACAGGACCTGAACAGTTCTGATTCCCAAGTGGAAACGAACTTAAAGCAGAACTCAAGAGTTTTGAAGACCCTATCCTTAACCTGGACTGGGAATCCTCCAACGGTCACTCTAAGAGATTTCTCAGATCGTACGACCGAGAATAATCTTTGGTTTCTAAGACAAAGTTCTTTTTTTCGAAGTTTTCGATTCTCTTTGGTTTATTTATTAACGAACACTTCAGTAGATTGAAGCTACAACGGCGTTCTGTGGGAAAAATCGGAAAACACCAGAACATCTCATCACTGAGTGCGCCGAGACGACAACCATACGTGCCATGAACTTTGGCACGACTGATATCGGAGATGAAAAAGTAACCTCTGCAAAACCGTCTCAGATACGGGCATAATGAGTTGTAATTCAAGAATGGGGGACACAATAGATCAATAAGGTTGCGGTGACTAACTTATCGCCTCCCAAACTATCTACAATCTACTATCTAATACATTAATCGTAGTAAAGATAATTCTCTTTGGTCATATTATATAGGCATACCATTTCAGTTCAAGCTTAGCAATAGCTGATTGAGAAGGAAGGAAAACAAAAAAGTCTCTGAAAATGATATCTACACGATCAGTTGAAACTGTGTTATATATTAAACAACTTTTTAACTAAAATATAGACCAGTATATTTTATTATTTAGCAGCGAAAGTAGCGGGTACCTTCACGCCAAGGCGCTTATCAGATCTCTCACACGAACTCCCTAAAGGCAGCGGCGCTCTATCACCATTCCTCACGAATTCTATTAACCGAAAGTACAAATATTTGTTAATTGTTTCGCTTGGCAATTCAAACTCGTTCGCCACAGCAATAATTTGTTTAAAGCTATCGGCGATCGGGGAGCAAGTGCGCGTGAGAATCCACTTCGGCGGATGTTAATTTCTCTTCACAGATGATTAGACGATTCCGAAGCAGTACAGAATTAAGGAACACCTGACGACGTGGTATTAGGCTTTACTGAAAAGTAATGGTTAAATTGAATTTTGCATCTTTACGATCTACCTTTTACCAAAGATTGCAAAATGTTTAATAAACTTTGCTTATAATATAACATTTAGAAGTAAATAAACATTTGCTCAATAAATATTAATATAAGTAATTTCTGAAAGATTACCTAATTTTATTATATGTATAATGTTAATATACAGGGTGGTCCGAACTGTATTCCGAATCTTCGACAGCATATTCTGCAGATAAAAATATGTAAAAAGTTTGCATAAATGTATGTCCTAAAATGGTTCGTTTCGGAGATACAGGATGTAGAAGTTTCATTTTTATTTCGATTTTTTCCAAATAATTTATAAAGTAACGTCAATATTTGGATGAAGATTGAGAGTTTTTTGACATGAGAAATTTGATTTTGATGTAAATATGATTCCTACTTGAAGAGTAATAACTTTTCGTCCGTACCTGTATTAAAGTACTGAGTAAAAAATATACATTTACAAAGTTTTTTATGTAAAAAAGGCTTATTGGTAAAAATTGCTACGAGTAATGGTTCTCAAGATATTTGGAATCGAAATTATCAATACCAGGCTCAGATGATTCTATAAAAAAGCATCTTTCTTTCTTGATTGGTTTTACGGCCTAAACTTCCAGGACTATACGGCAAAAAAAACATCATGCGCTGACTTACTGAAGTATACTTATTGTAATCATATCGAGAGATGATATAATGACATCTACAAAAAAATGTATTAGTAGGTACCTACTAGGTACTAACTCAATATGTTACACTAGGTAGAAAAAATATAGTTTATTATCTCTCCAATTTGAGACATCATAATAAGAGAAATTTATAACAGATATATTTTCGACTATTAAAAGCCGGGCTGTCATTAAACTTTATGAATAT
Organism: Sitophilus oryzae; assembly: GCF_002938485.1. Classification (NCBI taxonomy): domain Eukaryota; kingdom Metazoa; phylum Arthropoda; class Insecta; order Coleoptera; family Curculionidae; genus Sitophilus; species Sitophilus oryzae. The sequence continues at coordinate 5,543,148 of NW_022146304.1, read as the reverse complement.
TAACGATAATGCTAGGTGACAGCTGGGTTATTAGAAGATAAACCGTTCATTCCACGCTATTTATCACGGCAGATTATATAATCAATAGCTTTCCGTTGATCATTAGACCCGATTGATCTTATACATTATGTTGCATAATTTTATATTATTATTGATAATTTTATTTCGGTTATCGACTTCTAAGCTCTGCATGTTTCATAACGGGTTTTTTTTTTATGTACAACAGGATAAAAGAAAGTTCTCTAATAGTCTTTTGTTTAAAATATTAGGATATATCTTAATAAGATAAGGAAAGAAAAGACATTCTAATAAATAACAAGTGGAAATACTTAGCAGAGGAATATATATATATATATATATATATATATATATATATATATATATATATATATATATATATATATATATATATATATATATATATATATATATATATTTGGGATATATATATACAGAGATATAGACATTCTAATAAATAACAGTAGAAATACTTAGTAGATATATATATATATATATATATATATATATATATATATATATATATATATATATATATATATATATATATATATATATATATATATATATATATATATATATATATATATATATATTTAGGACAATTAATACACAGCTCGGGATCTCTGCTACCAGAAATCAAGAGAAGAATTAAGTTAACATGGAGTATTTATGAAAGAAACTCAATCATATTTAAATCTAGAATGCCATTCTATCTAAAGAAGAAAACATTCGGCCAATGTGTACTACCAGTCATGACCTATGCATGCGAAACCTGGACACTTAAAACGGCCATCATAAGGAAACTGCAGGTCGCACAATGCTCAATGGAACGTAATATGCTGGGAATAACCAAGAGAGACCGTAAAAGAATAAATTGGATATGACAAAAGACTTGGATGGATAAAGACTTTATTATTTCTAAATATGAAAATCTTTAAACTTACACTTTTCGAATGAGGTTCCTTATGAACAACCCGGGTTTAAGACGATTTTATTTTGTGGTGCACACATGATCTGCAATATCTGACTTTGTGTATGATTTTTATGTTCGTTAAGTCATACATTTAGAGGACGTTTTGTCTCTCCAATATACGATTCACCACACTCGCTAGGTACATGATAGATGCACTCTTATTTCACTTGTTTTGATGTTTCCGATTTTGTTTTATGTTAGGGTACTTCTTAAGGTAGTCCCAGGTTTATAAACATTCTTTATTTCAAGCTTCTTGACTATTAGCCTGATAAATATTGATGTTCCTTTCAAATATAAAATCGTCTAGAGGGAAAGCATCTTATCCTAGGCTGGCGCACCAATGAGTCAATCTTGCGATACAATCTTGTGGAAGAACTTTGCAGAGTTCTGAAGCAAATCTGTTTTAATATTATTTAGTTCAGAATTAAGATTATCTTGGTTACTAGCATATTATGATTGCTCCATGACATTGTTTTAAATATACCTCTTTTGGTTGCTTTATACATCATTTTTACTGACAAGAACACCAAGAAACTGTGGACAGAAGTTAATTAGAGAAAGGGAAAAACTTATGAACTTATAGGAGCTTAAAAGAGAAAAGGAGATCGTAACAAAAAAGTTCAATAAAAGAGGAGATTGATAAAAAAAAGAATGGAGTTCACCCAAGATAGGCTGACGCAAGTGATGAAATATATTCATGAGGATTGTATTATTAGGGTTAGAGCTACCAGTACTACTAGATATATTTTTTTGTAGTATGTATGTATTTGTAGTCGTAGAAAAAATACCGTTTTTTACGGTATTTTTTCTACGACTACAAATTAACAGCAGACTCACTCAGTTTTTGCCAGTTTTGCGAAATAATTTGCGATGTAATGATGATACTTTTCTGAGGGCTGCATTGCGTTTGGCGCAAAGAATATACCTAGCTAGAAAAAGAATGGACTCTACCATACAGAAAAATGGTCCTACAGAAGTGGCGCCATCTATTGAGTAGGGCTTGTTTTAAATGGATCGAAGCGCGGGCTTTTTAAATGAGCGTATTTATTGAATTTTACTCTAAAATAATTAAATTTGATCATTAAATCTTATTTTTTACACAAATTCAACAATACTAATAACAAGTATCGTTGTGATGTGTAAAAAATAAGATTTAACAGTACAACTTATATAATTATTAAATAAAATTAAAGCCAATCGTGTAAATATTATTTATTATTTAAAGTTTTTATTTTTAAGTCAAATATTTAAACATCGTCTATTATAATAAAACAAGACCAACGTAATACGCCCAAAGTTTTGTAAATGGAGTAAATATAAATAGGTACTTAAATGATGGCAAAAATAAAAGACTTACATTATATTTTTAGGGCCACAAACAAAAGGAATTGTTTAATTAAAACACATACCTATAACAAAAATTATAGTTTGAAAAACGTTTTGATTTTGATAATCATTTGATAATATTATGATTGGCGCTATGACAACGACAATATTTTTTGAGAATTTGACAATAATATGACAATGGCCGTTGGAAACTATGGAAACTACAAAAAGATTCTGATTTAACACCATCTGGCAATAACTAGTAGCAACTTCTTAACCTAAAAATTAATTGCCCTACCACCTAGCGCCTGAGGCTGGAACTATTTTATTTGAAATTTCCGTGGAAACGGTGGAACCGCTTTTGCTATTTCACTTTCCCGCCTCTGTTTGGCGTTTCAGCTAAACATTGGAGGTTAAAAATGTTAAAATTGGTACATGTCGTGTGCAAAATGACACATGGGGCAGTGTGAATAAAAAATTAGTAAAAGCTAAAACTTACATTTTCCTAGCAAATGCTTAGTTCGCAGTGAATAAAAATAAGTATTAGCTTTTACTAAAAATGCAATTAGCAAAAGCTAAAGTTTTTAGCATTGTCTAAAAATGGTGTGAATAAAAGTAAGCAATTACTAAGAATATTAAGGAAAAACTTACATTTTTGCAAGCTTGTTAAACCCTAGCTTAGAAATTTAGTATTGTTAAACAGTTTGGCAGAAATGGCTGCTTTTATGAATACAAGATCTGTAAAATTTTATTCCGAATGAAAAGAAAGTCGTGCCGAAGAATACCAGGGTCTGTATAGATTTAGTGAAGAAAATGTTGGTGTGGAGTGGATAGCTAACCATTTTTTGGAGCCAAAAGTGGAAACTAGAGGTGGTGCATTGAGTCCAAAAAAACAAATGCAAATATTTTTGCGATTTTTAAGTGATCCTGGATTACAAATAGGGGTCGGAAAAGAAGAAGGAGTTCATAGAACAACAATATGTATAACGATATCTCACGTTTTACCAAAAATAGTTAAAAAGGCAGGAATTTGGATTAAATTTCCTACAGAAAACTCGACTGACCAGGCAATTAACGAATGGGCTGAGTTGTATAGATTTCCCTGTGCTTTTGGTTCATTGATTGCACTCATGTACCAATAATAAAGCCATTGCTACATGGTGACGAGTATATCAATAGGAAAGGCTGGTGTAGTATAAATGTGCAAGCAAGTTGTAACGGAAAATAAATGTTTACATCCGTAGATGCTCAATGGCCCGGCTCGGTGCACAATAGTCGTATTTTAAGAAGATCAAATATTTTTGGTGTGATGAGAAGACGTCAATAGAACTATGGACTTATTTTAGGCGATGAAGGGTACGGCATAACACATCATGGCTATTAACACCATATAGAAACCCCACCACACCTCATGAAATAGCGTATAATAAATTACATAAAAGAGAGCGCGTTATTATAGAACGCTGTTTCGGACAACTAAAACGTCGATTCAAGTTTTGCAACATCAGATACGATTGAACATTGACAAAATTCCGTCAGTAATCGTCAGCGCTGTGGTTCTGCATAATGTTGTCTATTATATAAATGACCAATTTTAAATGATTTACCAAATAAGATTTTTAAGTAAATACTTAAAATATCTAGCTTTTGCTAGTAAGTAAAAGCAAAAGGTTATTCACTTCAATTTCACTAAATGCTATTAGCAAAAGCTAAATCTACCTAGTACAAGCTAAAGCTTTTACTTAATACTAAAAGCAAAAGCTTAATTTTTATTCACTCGGCCCATGTTGTGTGCTAAATCCTTAGCACACAACAGTTTGCAAAACGCCAATTTCAGATCGAGTTTTCCGTGTGACAAACTGCATTTTCTAGGCAAGTAGTAGAAAAAAGGTTTTACACAACAATATTCTATTCATGAATCCTCAACAACAATCCAAAAAAATCCTGACGGCCGGCGTTGTTACTTGACATTTAACGCATTCCTTATGCAACAAAAATTAAATAGTAATTTATATCTCGTACGCTGATGCCCACGTCCACTCTCGTTATAGCTCACATGCATAATATCTTTTTAAACGCTTCCTTAAACAGATGGCGCTACCAGCAGCGTCTTGTATGGGCCTAGATAAAAAACAAACAGGCGTAAGAAATAATTGTTGAAGGCGTGGTCGGACATCGGAACGACATAAAACAATATAATCGAATGATTGAGATCAGGTTTCGATAATAAATTTATCTTGCGGATGGAGTAACTTTGAATAATCGTAGCGTGGGATTGGTAATGAATTGGGCTGTTTATATAAATTTAATTAATGGTTTACTGGTTTAAAATGAATATTCGGAAAGTAATGGGTACAATAAAATATGATTCTTGATAGAAACGTTTGCTCAGCTGGTAAAAGACGTATAGTAAGATAATGTAGTAGGTATTTGGGCCTAAAACTCAATACTCCGAACCAATGGACATCTACCACAGCATTTTTAAGAGTCCATTTCACTAATGATGAAAAAGTAGCAAAATAAGCGTTCGGCATTTAATGTTTTCTGTAAAACTGGCTACGTATTTTTACACAAATGAAGAAGGAAATTAAAGATAAAGGATTATACTATATCCGTATTGTAGCACATTTTTAGACAACTTCTTTATTTTTAAGATTTTGATGATCAAACATCAACAAAATAAAGCCATAATTTAAAATTCCGTTACAATTCGGAAATAGATTGAATAAGTTTTGTGATTACAGTGATATATAATTTATATGGTTTTGTAACAAACTGCTCGCTATTTTATGGCAAATGCTGAAGCTCTGCAAACCTTAATCAAGCCTTAATTAAAGCACGTGTGGTTGGAATTTTAGTTTAGTTACACGACTTAACACGACAGGATCGGGCTAAGCCCTAGGCAGATTTCTGAAATATAATATATACTTCCTTCGACCACACACCCACTTTACCCGACTGAGAGCGACCCGAAAGTACAGGGTGGGTCAAATTCGGCGCTTTTAAATGGCAACACCCTTTTCTATAGGAGATAGACGAAAACTAATATCGGTGTCTGGAGTTCAATTTTCATCAAAAACATGATGGTGAAAACCACACCTCAATACTGTTACCGTTTGGGAGTTACGGGGTGTTTTTCAAAAATGTGCATTTTTAACAAATCGCTGTAACTTTTTTGCTATGGAAAATTTTGTATTTCTATGAAAACATTTCCAAAGCACCTTTTTACGTAGAATTTAATGGTGTAAGTATAATTTTTTTAAAATTAATATTTTAAGAGTTATCAACAGAAAAAATGATTTTTTTATTTGGGACACCCTGTATTTTTTTAATTAACTGAAAAGAATTTAAAATTACCTTTCCAAAAATATAGCACACTTGATATTTTGTTATAATCCCCTTCGAAATACAGAATTATTAAAAGTTGACCACTTTTAACTAGTAGGCTTTGGACCCCTTATTGATGATATGCCCTTAATGGAACTCGAAAACATATTTTTCCAGCAAGACGACGCACTGCCTCTGAACGCTGAAGTTATCAGCAAATTTTTGCAGCCAATTTCAAGAATAATAATTATATAGCTAACCAAGATCCCAGCCGTTGGCCGTCGAGGCCGCCTGACTTAGTGCCCATGGATCTAATCCTATGGATATATTTGCGGAAAAATAAAGGTTCCTTATTCTTCCGTATAATCTAGACAAGAATTAGAAATACTTCATCATCGTCATGAGAGGGTACCTTTCACCCCCACTGAGTTAATGAATTCCGCGATGAATGTTCAAAAACGGTCCCATCTGTCCATAACAGAAGACAGTCGATATGTCGAACACCTGTAGCAAAATCTCATGTCTCGGTTTGCTATTTATTTTTATTGTTATTAGATTTAGTTTAAATGCGTTATGTTGGTTATATATTTTTTCATATATTTTAAATTGTTATAAAATTCTGCATCTCTCATAGCAAATATTATTTTCGTTTTAAATGATGCTCACAGCTAGAATTTTTTTGCATTACAGCAGGTGCCGTTCAAAGCCTATACTTATTTAAAGCGGGCGAATTTTTATATACTCTATATCTCAAAGAGGAATCGAGCAAAATATCAAGTGTGTTATATTTTTGGAAAGGTAATTTTAAATTCTTTTCAATAAATTAAAAATATATAGTGTGTCCCATATAAAAATCAAATTTTCTCTTGATAATTCTTAAATTATTAATTTTTAAAAAATTATACTTAAACCATTAAATTCTACGTAAAAAGGTGCTTTGGAAATCTATACTAATATATAAAATCCTTAAGTGACTGACATACTGATTAATCACGATCCTGCTCAAAACAATCAACGTAAGAAGCTCAATTTTGGCACACAGATTGATTCTAGGGTGTATAGGTTCGATAAGAAGGGATTTTTCGAAATTCCAAAGTTCCAAGAGGGTGAAACCACCCCTCAAATATTACAATATTTTTTATTTAAAAAACGATCAAGTTTCCGAATAAACGCTTAAACACGTATATTTTATTTTGTTTTTTTACATATTTTAATTTTATGTGCCGGTAAAGAACCGTCCAGTTGGATGACCAAAGCAGTAAACATAGAATTTATTTTTTTTTGCAGTGAAATGAAGATTTTTTAAAATGTATACAGGGTGTTTTTGAAAAATCTGGTCATTGATTAATCACGATCCTGCTTAAAGCGCTTGACGTAAAAAGCTGATTTTGGAAAACAGATTGACTTTAGGGGGTGTAGAGGTTCGATAAGAAGGATTTTTCGAAACTCGAATTCTAAGAGGGTAGAAACTATCCCTCAAATATTAAAATATTTTTTTATTTAAAAAACCGGTGAGTTTTCGGAAAAACTCTTAAACATGTTTCATAAAATATGACCATTGAGTAATCAGAGTTCTGCTTAAACGGCTTGACGTTTAAAAGCTGATTTTTAACAAACGGACTGTGGGGGTGTAGGGGTTCGATAAGGAGGGGGTTTCTCGAATCTCAAATTCCAAGAGGGTGAAAACGCTACTGAAATATTACAATATTTGTTATATAAAAAATGGTTAGTCTTTCGGGAATACGCTTAGACAAGCATAATCTATTTGGTTTTTTTACATATTTTGAAATTTTTTAAAAAATCATACAGGGTGTTCCAAAAAGTTGGGTAATTTCTTAACCACGATTCTGCTTAAACTGCTTGACGTAAAAAGCTTATTTTTGGCAAACGGATTTTTCGAAAGTCAAATTCCAACGAGATGAAACTACCCCTCAAATATTACCAAGTTATATAAGAATATCGCCATATTGTCTTTTCTCATGCTAACATAAATGTGAGAAAATTTTGTCCAGTTTGTATGTTAATGGAAATTCTTGCTTTGCTTTATCATCACCATTACAAATGATTAATTCGACGCGAACGAAGTCGCTGGTATACGCTAGTGTTTTTATAAAAGTACAAAAATTTCTATAGCAAAAAAGTTACAGCGATTTGTTAAAAATGCATATTTTTGAAAAACACCCCGTAACTCCGAAACGGTAACAGATATCGATATGCGGTTTTCACCATCATGTTTTTGACAAAAATTGTGCTCCAGACATCGATATTAGTTTTTGTCTTCTTTGTCTCTTCTTATCTCCTATAGAAAAGGATGTTTCCATTTAAAAGCGTCGAATTTGACCCACCCTGTACAGCGTAATAGACTCTTAAATTCTTAAGCAAAAACAATATTCGCATTGTCACGGGGTTTCTAACAAGACACTGTCTCCACAACGAACACTCAAGAATATTTAAGCTGAGAAACAACGGTGAATGCAGATTCTATGGGGAGAATGGGGAAACACCAGACACTGTATCACTGGGTGCGTCATGACGACAACCGTATGATGAATTATAACTCGTTATAACTGAAAAAAGGGGAACACACAATAGATCTGTAAAGTCTCAGTGATTAATCCTCCTCGTAAACATTCTACATCTACTATTTCGTGGTTTTGGCATTTTTTGCAATAAAATTTGCAGTTTTAACTAAACAAAATACAGGTTTAATTTCAAATTTTTAAAAGAAAAATATTGAAAATTAAAAAAAAAATTATAAAATCGAAAATGACAAATATCAGAATATCAAAGAAAAATTTCATGACAACCGGCAACATTTGCTATGACTACCAACATAAAGCTTTTTTATCGGTTAAGAAAAAACATCAACAATACTTTCATGTTTTTCTCATTTTTCTCTAAAACGGTATGGAAATTTGGAAAAGTATATAAACGGGATTAACCATTTTAGAACAAGCAAAAATGTTTATGGAGAATGCATTTTTCTCAAAATTTCAATAAGAAAAAAGTTTTTCCTCTTGTAAAGACAATCCAGGGACATACTGTACACTAAATATTATAACAAATAGTATCTATATTTATTCAAGAAACTTCAAAAAATTTACTAACTGATAGAGAACCATGATATTATTTTAGAAAGTTTGGTAAATATTTTAATTTTATAAAAGCCGGTAAAGAACAGTCGAGTTCGATGCCCAAACCAGTAAACATAGAATTTTTTTTTTTTGCAGTGAAATGAGAGAATGAAAATTCTTTCAATATTTTATCATTAAATTAATTTAGCTCACGTATTCTGCGGAGATTGATAGCGTATAATCGAACAATAATAAAGGCTACTTTCTTGGTAACCGTTGTTTTCATTTGGAAACAACAACATTCCGACTTTCCCGTCGGTATTTATGTCCAAATAAAACAAGAAACACGGTTTTCACGTCAGTCTTAAAACATTTTTAACGAATATGATTTCGATATTTTCTTGTAATTTACGAGAGTTCCAAATTATCAAAGGCTAAGCAGTGAAGTTTATTATACTAATCTTTTTTTGAATATTGCCATTAAAACAAGGATTTTAAACTTAAAAAAATATAAACAAACCCTCAAAAATTCAAATCAAATTCAATTGTGTCAAGTGAAAAGTCAAACGAAAACTGTCAAAAATTTTTTGACAGTTTTCGTTTCACTTTTAAAAAAACATTATTTAATAATGTTTTATATCGTCGATTGATCATAAATACATAAGTAGTATTGTCTTTTAAGTAGTACTTCATTCTCTACCCTTAGTGTTTTGATTACATACTTAATATGCTGCGTTCCGCGGTTTCAAATCATATTGATGTTAGAATCAACGTTAGAACAGTAATATAAAAAACTCATTTGCCATAATACATCAAAACAGTCAGTGGCGTATCGATGTGCCGTGTGTGCGAAGCACACGGGCCCGAGCCCTCGGGAAGCCCGAGCCGCATTTCCATATCTATCACATGCTATAGCGAATCAAGCAGAATCGGGCGATCCCGAACTAAGTTCTTATCTATCACTTGTCTTCTTAACTACTTAACTAGCACACGCTATCGCGAAAATAACTTATTACTTTACACTTGTTCTTGTGCAATTTTGTAGTTGTGTTTTCCTTTTTATTTTGCAAAATAAAAATAACTGGAAATAGGTGATTTTTCATTAGAGCATTAAATTTGACAAAAAAGGAAATTTGCTGTATTGTCACTGGATTTCTGTACCATCGAATAAAAATAGAACTAAGCTAGTTGTAGCATCAAAAAGAGCATGAAAAATTATACTGGCCAAACTAGTTAACTCAAAATCACAAAAACTCTAGTTGTATTGGAGTTGTATGGTTGTATTAAGGGCAGCTGAGTTACGAGAGGTGCCCGAAACTGCCACATTTTTTGGCAATTATTTCAATAGAAAATGAAATTACTCGTACAATAGAGATTGGTAAAATTCTGTCAACACTCGCCCATGCTATAGCAAGGAAAAAAGAATTTTAACATGTTCATGTTCCTATTTACATTGTTTATTTTAATTTAGTTAGTTTTGTTGTTGTTTTTTGTTTTGTTTTTATTTATTTTTTTATTTATTTGATATTTTATATGTTTTGGGTTACATATTCTGTGTTGCAGTAATAAATAATACTATATAAAAATTAATTTGATAATGTGATTTCTAACCTAAAATATGAATGCATATTATTCAGATTAGTATATAAGTATTGAAATATGTAGGTGTAATAGGGGGCCCGGTAAAATTTTTGCATACAGGCCCGTGAGTCTGTTGTTACGCCACTGAAAACACTTTAACTTAACATCTTAATTCTTTTAACATTGAACGCCCGTTTGGCTAACCTTAGCATTATCAGCAGATGATTAAAATTGTTTTTTTTTTAATTTAATCATCTTCTGATGATGCTATTGAAATTATAAGTATATTATATTAACAGTCACAGTAAAACATATCTGGTCCTTTAATATTTAGTATTTTTTACGACCCCAGAATTTGGAAACGTCAAAAAAGGATTTTCTGTCGGTGAGCCTAATAATTTGTGTTTAAATTAAGAGATTTTTTTTTAAATTCAAGTATTTTCACTTTCATTTCAAGTCGAGTTGCAATTGATGAATACTAATATTACAAAACCTCCATTGTCTAAAATGTATATTCTACAGTGAAAATTGAATTAAACGAGATCTTTTCACTTGATAACGCCTAGAAATACTTATCTAGCTGACTTCTTAACAAGAAATGTTTGACATTGTGCTAAAATAAACATTTTACACAATAGAAATTGGAACATTCAGTATTCATCATAGTAAATCGATCGTTAACATACAGGGTGTTTTAAAAAACATGTGCCATCTCTCGTGGGGAGATTCCTCACGTAAAAATAAGATTTATTTTTCATATCAACATAGGTCCGATTCAGCTTTGTTTCGTAACTACAGGGTGTTAAAGTCTTAATAATCTTTCGATTTACTATAATTTTCTTCCGAGTATTTCTAGTGATTCGAATAAAATTTTGGGGGTAAATGTTACTATAAATGCGACATTTTAATGCTAAAAAAGTGTTGATAAATTTATCAGGGACGTACATATCGGTTATCACCGGAATATTTTTCAAAAAACATGTGTGCCACAGACTTTTTTCTTTTGATGTCAAAATTGTTTAGGCCGTTTAATGCCAATTAAAAGTTATCTATTCGCCGCTGTCGAATTCGGCCTCCTTGATGAGATAAACGCAATTTAATAAAAATAAAAATAAAATTAATAAACCATAAATTTTACCTAATTTATTATTAAATATTATTACTATTAGTTATTATTTCTATTAGTCCAACATACAGCAATTTCAAATAAACTATTTACATCTACACGCGGTCAAACAATCGTTTTTGTACACATGTTTTCTTCTGGGTACACTCGACCGCAGCCGACCAAACCTTCCTCGTCCAGCCTATGTTGTCACGTCTTTAATATTATCAATATTTTTTTACTTATTATACACATATATTGAGATATTAATACTGCATTTTAATAAAGTAGGTTTTAATATTCCATAGATGTATTAAATAGTCCTTATACTACTTTATTATAAGTCGAATACTATGTAAAAAGGATAGATCATTTACAATATAGCAACACCGATTAGAGGCGAGGTCGCCTATTCATTCTTCAATTATCTTGTAGTACGCGTCGCACGTGTGTAGTGTGTAGTAAAGCATTGTTGCCGCTACTTCTCTCTAGCTGAATTATTGCATTTTCTTAGTTTGTAGTCCTTAAATGTTTATTTTATTTTCTTTTTGTATTCAAGAACTATAAAATATGGTTCGCCAGTGCCAAATTTGCAAGAAATTTGACTTAAATAATCGCAACTCTCAAGTTGGCGTCAGTGGCGTTGTTGTAGAAGTTGTAGGCGCTTATTTAGATAATATTTTAGTAAAATGGAAAATCTGAATTTTTTCTATTACATAATCATTTATATAAAAGTTTTTGTAACAAAATCATAATTATAACCCTGTTATTATACAAGATAAATTATATTAGGCATCGGTTAAAAAATTAATCATGTTTTTATTAAAAATATATTCCAGTTTATCCTAAAACTATCTTCAGAATCTAAAATAACATACAAGAATTTTAAAATTATATTACATTATGAAACAATATTTTTTAATATACCGGGTGCCTCTCAAAAGTCACCCCTATGACTTTCTATTATTTTTTCAGATAAAAAAAACATATTTGTATGTTAGTATATGACATAAATTAGTATTGACTGACGCATTCAATTGTTTCGGTCATTTCCTAAACAGGTGAAACCACCGGAAATGACTAAAACTTTTGATTTTTAAATGGCACCCTCGGTATATTGCTACTTTATTCGACAGAAAATGACACTCTGAATAGAATGACATATCATATGTCAACTTTTGACATTGTCGCTTAAAAACAAATCGTATTATAAATTTCAATCCATGGTGCCACGGCGGTGTTAAAAACACTAAGTTTTAATCAAGGAGCATTGGAAAAATAGTTTTGACCGTTTAATGTTTTTCGTATCTTGTCTAGGCCGGTTAAAAGAAGCACAAATCGTATTTTTAATCATATGTCAATTTTTTTAAATGGAACAAGGGTGACTGATAAGCATATTTCGAAAAAGCATTTTTTTATGAATATATTGATACTTGGTATTTCGAGTCAAATTGTCGTTATGAACCGCGTGTTACAACTTCAATTAAACCATATGCGAAAGTATCATATGATATGTCATTCTATTCAGAGTGTCATTTTCTATCGAATAAAGTAGAGATATACCTAGAGTGCTATTTAAAAATCAGAAGTTATAGTCATTTCCGGTGAAACAGGAAGTGACCAAAAACAATTGAATACGTCAATCAATCCTAATTTATGTCATATACTAACATACCAAATCTTGTTTTTTTATTAGAAAAAATAAAAAAAGTATGGGGGTGAGCCACTTTTGGGACGCAGCGGGTATAATAAAGACAGTATCGGGTTAAATAAATGTAGTTTTCATTTTATCCACTTCCTAAAAGCTTGCTTTATTGAAACAAATCTCTGTTTTATCTAATTTACATATTAAGACATCACTTACCAGAAAAAAAAACAACAATCATGAAGTTTTTTTCTTTTTCCATGTCGCCGATTCTATTATATCTATAGAATAGATCCTCCTGTTTTGATTAATATTAGGGTTGTAAATGTTTGACTAAAATTAATAATTAATGTATTAATTTCAAAAATTAAATAGGTAATTTCGATTATTAATTTTTTTTTTCTATAACATGTATTTTATTATTTTTATCGCTTTTGGACGTTATTTTTCTAAACTTTTATTTAAAAAACCTCTCCTAAATCTTAATAAAATATAAAAAAGTTAAATACGATATATTTTTAATTGAATTATAGCTTCATTAAAATAAAAAAATTACACGGCTATGGTACGGAGAGTTCAGGTGTACTGAGGAACGAAAGACAGTGTTGCATTCCTCGTCAGAGTCGTCAGAGAACGACCGTTACGACGGAGACAACCTATCTATCGCTCGTGTCGCACTCGTTAGAACCTAAAACAATAACACAACAATCTGGGCCGTATCTGGGGGGTTGCGGGTTGAACCCCCCCCCGAAATTATGGCCGAAAATTTTTAAAAAGTAATGATCATTAAGTAAGTAAGAACGAAAGAAAAAAAGAAGAAGAAGAAGATAAAGTCAACGAAGAAGAAGATAAAGTCAAACTTCAATAAAAGTTTCAAATAAAGTAAAGCAAGCATTCGCCAAATTTTTTTAAATTAGTTTGTCCTGTTGTCACAGCAGCGCTAGTGAATGCGATTCCAATTTTTACTATGCAATCTGCATCTCTCTTTTTATTACTTTCTCTATGCCCTAACTTCACTTTTCTACTTTGACAGCAAATGTCATTTTCGACTTTCAACTTTCAAGTGTTTAAAACAGCAAAAGTTTGACAAGGTCAAAATTTTGAATGTTGTGTGTTTTGCTGGTCATTAACGTGACTAACGTTTGTTATTGTTCTGCTATTCATAGAAGGTGAGTGAATTGGTATTTTGTTTTATGGTGGCGGTTTGTGCCGTTTGTGAGGTAATATGTACATTCTTGATAGTATGGGTATAGTTTCAGGTAGTTTTAGGCTTCGTCCTACGTGGGCGACAAAAGCGAACGAGCGACACGTGCGACAACAGAGGGCGATGAGCGCGACTAGCGCGACATATTTAAATTGCCTGCGATGCCGCTTCAGTCGCGCGACTCTCCTACCTAGGTCAGCTTCGTAAAGCCGCGTACACACCTAGCGAACGCATACGTTCGACCAAATCCGCACACATGCCGTGATTTTGTTTGAAGTATTTTTTCGCTGTTCGCTATTACGTACACACCTAGTGAACGCATCATACATCTGTTTGCGTGCGGTAGTATTCCCTTTGAAGTACCGCCAAGTCAGCGAACGTAACCGCACGCGAATGTATGCGTTTGTTGCTACGTACACATTTCCCGAATTCGTTCGTTCTAAGCGATGCGGCCGTATGCGTTCGCGGCTTAAGAAAACGTTATTTGATAAATACGCGTCGCTCGCACCGCCCAAATCGCGCGCTTTGGTCCCCCACGTAGGACGAAGCGTTAGTTTAACTATAGTTCTAATCTACTGTCTTTGTTTCTCTCGTGTAACCTAACGAGTACATTATCTGCAGATGATGTCGATGTTCGATGTCGATATTCAGTTTAATATGAATTTTTACTTTATACGTTTTTACTTAAATTTCTCATTATACCAATTCAGCAGCAGCCGCCACTGTACAATGATGCAAAGCCAAATATTTTATATTTTCCTAATAGCGCACTTTTATTGCTTGTAGAATTTAAAATGGCAAAACGTAATGTCCAGAGTTCACTGACGGATTTTTTTTTGTAAAAAAATCAAAATTTCTTCTGAATCTACCGAAGAAGCTGCTAGTTCTAGCCAAGCAATTTGTACAGATACTCCCGCTTTAGAAGTTGCACCAAATTCTATTCAGACTCTGATAGAAGTAAATACAAGGAATCAAACCAAATTTGATAACTCAGATATCGGCAGCTGTTATACTGAAAAACTAGATAACGGAGTAAAATTTAGACTTTTGACCTCTCCGTGGGTTCCAGATGAAAAATATAATTTTCCTGTTTCAAAGAAAAGGAACCTAAAATTTCAAATAGGTTGGCTAAAACGTTTTCCGTGGCTTAGTTACACTGCTCATGGTGATCAAGGTGCAGTGTGTAAGTACTGCGCAATATTTGCGTCTGAATTTAGTGGCAAAGGTAGTCACCAAAAGCTGTTTGCCTTGGTTGTAAAACCCTTCAATAACTGGAAGGACGCCATAGAGACATTCGTGCATCATAGTAATACTGACTATCATAAGAAGAGTACCGTCTTCGCTGATAATTTTGTAGCCACTTTTAACAGATCGGCCCCAGATATTGTGATGCAACTTGACTCTAGTCGTGCAAAACAAATAGCGGACAATAGAAAAAAATTAAAACCTATAATCAAGACTATTATACTCTGTGGATGCCAAGAGTTGGCTCTACGTGGAACTAACGATTCTGGTCCATTGACTTTAAATTCCATAGAGCCTGTTTATAATGATGGGAATTTCCGGGCATTACTGCGTATGCGCCTATCATGTGGGGATAAAGATTTGATTGAGCACATTGAAGGTCAATCTTTAAATGCCATGTATATAAGTCCAATCATTAAAATAATATAATTCAAATTTGCGGAAAAATGATACAAGAACAAATTGTTTCCAGAATAAATAAATCCAAATATTTTTCAATTTTGATGGATGAGACTACGGATATTTCCCGGATCGAGCAGTTATCCCTTTGTGTGAGGTACATTGACTCCAATGAGCAGAACGGCAATCCAGTCTATATTATGCGTGAAGATTTTCTACAATTTGTGCAAGTTCATAGTACAACTGGGAATGATTTAGCGACGGTAATGTTAGAGTGTTTAGAAGAACTCAAGATAGATTGTACTTATTTGGTTGGGCCCCCAAATTTTGGTCTAGATACGGCCCTGACAACAATAACAAGACATTGTCTGACCGCATCTTCCAGCTATTTATGAATGAGATGCTCAGTCTATATTTTATTTTAAGTCTGTGATTGGCACTGTTACATGACACACACCATGCGCATGGAAGTTTTCTTGTTGAAAAAAAAGTGATCATATCTGATCGTTTTTTCTAATACCCCCCCCCCCCCTTTATTTTTTATTATGGAGTTTATTCCATTTGGGTGAGACACATTATGTAAAGATAAAGATATGAATATAATATATTTATTATAGATAAAATAATCTATTTTATCATATTATTAATCATTCCCGAAGAAATAGGAAATCTAAACATACCTTCAGCTAACCTGCTCAACGACGCGACGTCATCGACCTACGATGTTATTTCAAAACACACCATTCCTGAAATGCCATGGCATGGTGTGATTGATGAGCAAAGCCATCACTGACATAGTAAATACAGACGAGTTTGATCGAATCGCGTTTTCATTCATTAGAAGCCTAGTGACCGTGAATTTCGATAATTGAGGTTTTCATACGGTAACGAGATTATAATAATAGAGTAAATTCCTCGTTTTTACTTTTGTTTTCTTTCCGCAACGATAATTGATTTCTGTATTAATACGCTGTTTAACAAATGTCGGATAAAATTAGAAATTGCCATAAGAAACAAAACCATTGCAGGTGTTTTAATATTTTAAGTATGTCAGCTTGTGATTAATTTACAAGATTTTTTTTATAAATTTGAAAGATGCATAGATTAAAACTTTTTTTTTTGCTTAAAGACTTATTTTGGTTTATGAAGGCATATTTTGAATCTTCAGTATCATAGTATCACAAGTCCAAGACCAAAGCTGTCTTGGTCATGGTCTTTTTCGTGCAGTTTATAAATAGTCTTGGCCTTGGTCTTGCTATAAGACCCTTGCAAGTCTTGCATTTTTTAATTGATTTTTACTAGAGGCACTTTCTACATAGAAAATTTTTTATTTATTTAAGGATTTTCTGCTGCCGAGGTTTCCGAAATACAGTTCGGACCACTCTGTTCCGGAAACTTTGGCAGCATATTCTGTAGATAAAAATAAGTAAAAAAGTTCATATAAATGTATGTCCTAAATTGCTTAGTTTCGGAGATACAGGGTGTAGAAATTTCATTTTTATTTCGATTATTTCCAAATAATTTCTAAAGTAACGTCAATATTTGGATGAAAATTAGTGTCTGGGAGTTTTTTGACATGAAAAATTTGATTTTGATGTCAATATGACTCCTATTTGTAGGGGGCGCTACCTACATGTGTTTTAACTGATTTGAAGTGTAATAACTTTTCGTTCGTTCCTGTATAAAACTACTGACTGAAAAAAAGATGCTTTTCCGTAACATTTTAAGTAAACCAAACCAAACAAAAAAATGATGATAACAAACAGTTTCTGTTGAACTTTTCTGTCCTACGCATCAGGAAGATTTCCACAGACGACAACCAAAAAATACTGTCACTGGTCACTGTCACGTACACTGTCGTTGGATAGACTATATCTTATCAGCAGAAACGTATGAAAAAATATTATCAAAAACTCAATGCCGCGATAATGTTTAAAGTACACTCAGATGCAAAAAAACGCAACGGAAAACACGGCCTTTTGTCACGTTTTTTTTATTTTTAGCCCTATTTTCTTGATTTTTTTTAGCAAACTGTACAAAAATATATCAACTTTAATTCGTAAATTCAGTTTATTATAAACTTTCGTATTTGACTTATTATACAGGGTCCGGCAATAGTGCGTCGGGCATCTGTAACTCCTAGAATAAAAAACTTGAGAATTTTGTTTAAGTGCAAACCTAAAGTATGTACCAGGATGTATTTCAGGAAAATATTTTAACTTCTATAGGGTGGCTCAAAAAAGTGTGAGTGGACTTGGATGATTATTTTTAAATGGAACACCCTGTATATTATTGCATTTTTGGCTTCCTTTCAGATTACTTTACATAACCCTAAGATATGAATAAATATATTTCGATAGTTTCAGAGATATTTAATAATAAATCAAAAATATATATTTTTCAGTCTTTCTTAAAAAAAAATATTAAAAATACAAGAACTGTTCTGAAGTTAAAACTATATTAGGTATTTACATTAGATGGTCTGTACTTACTTTGCTATAAATATGAAAATCGCAAAACATACAGGATGTTCAAAATTCTACGCCAAACTTTCTAAAATATTAAATAATTTTTCTTTTTTTTTAAATGGGACACCCTGTATATTATTTTTTCAATAGACGGAGAATTAAAAAATTAACATTTTTTGTGTTTAGAGTGTTTCAAAATTTTTAACTGTTTCGCAGATATTTGCGGTTTTATATTTTATATGGCATTTTCCACAGTAAATTTTTATCAAAGCCACCCAGTGATTTTTCTCTTGTATTTTACCATTGAAAGCGCCATATGAAATAATATTGCGCGTATCTGCAAAACCGTTAAAAATTTTGAAATACTCTAGATACAAAAAATGTTCATTTATTAACGCTCCATCTAATAAAAAAATAATATACAGGGTGTTCCATTTAAAAAAATCATCCAGGTCCACTCATACTTTTTTGAGCCACCCTATAGAAGTTAAAATATTTTCCTGAAATATATCCTGGTACATACTTTAGGTTTGCACCGAGGGGTAAACACATGGGGCAAAAAGTGTACACCTACATCCTCTATCCTTAGTACATCCCCTACATCCTCCAGTACATCCTCGGTACATCCCCTACATCCTCGGTACATCCCCTACATCCTCGTACATCCCCTAGTACATCCCCTACATCCTCGGTACATCCACTACATCCTCGGTACATCCCCGGTACATCCCCTACATCCTCTAGTACATCCTCGGTACATCCCCTGGAAATCCTCTCATGTGTACGCCATACATTTAGAATAATTTTCGTGATGAACCGTTTTACGTATCTAAAATACTTTTCGAGATATACTTATCTTGGACACACTGTATATATATTTTTTTTCAATTTTATTTGAATGGTAAAAAGAAAGTTAAAATTTTGAACGCTATTATCTCCGAAACTATTAAATATATAAAAAAAAGATGAAGCACCATTTCGACTTACATTTACTAGAGGGATATAAAAATTTACAGGGTGTTTTTTATTTAAAATAACAAAATTAAGGTTACTTTACTTACGACGAAACCGGAATTGTTATTTATGTTAGATCTCCCACTTTATTACGAGCTTTATTATATGTATAACTACACAAAATTTCTCAAACCTCTACAATTTATTGGCTAGTAATATAGTTGACACCTAATATTTTTGTTGAATTCAAAAGGATAAAAAAAATTAAAACCATTTAAAAAAATTATATGGGGTCATCGAGAATCGAACTAAGGCGCGCCAACCCATATCAAATCTTGCCAGAGCTGTAACAATCTCGGCTATTATTGTGCCTACAACAATTCGCCGTTACTTTTATTATACAGGGTGAGTCTTAAATAGGTGCAAATATTTTCAGGGCTGGTAGATCTCTATAAAAGAAACATATTTTTTCTTTACCATTTTTCAAATAAGTCCAAAATAACCGAGTTATTTAAGTTTGAAAATTTAAAAAAAAAATGTTTTTTTTTAATTTTGATAGCCACCTGATTTTTTTCTGTATTTGCATTCCTTTTAGTGCCGTAACCATAGAGTAAAGCTGTAACTATGGTAATATCAGAGTTTAAGAATTTATAACGTGGGAAAATTAGCGGTGAACAGGCAGTTCTAAAAAGTTTTCGAAAAATATACAGGGACTTACCCTGTATAACAGCAGTTTATGCCTCGGTTTATGCAGTTTATGTCGGCGGAAAAAAAAACTTAGTCATGCGTAAAGCCCTATATTATGTGCAAAGTTATCAATCTCGTGTTTTGAACCCCAAATAAAAATGAGATCTAGTAGCTACCGAGGATCTACTTTATAAAACAGACCTAAAAATAGGCAACGTTAAAGGCATTCGCATTTATGAACTTCGTTTTTGACGTATAGAGGGTAAAATAATAATTATTTACACACACTTCCCTTTAATTCATAACGCTTCACGATGTTGAAGATATGAACACACATGCCAAACACATTTTTGCATAAACTTATACCAGAGATATGGATTAAAGTCTATATATCTTACTTATACATACATTTTGCGAGATATTTTGAGGTTATGAGTAGGGGTGAGCCACAAAGCCTTGAGTATCGATATTTTTATCGATATATCAAATAAAGGTCCATTTTCACTCCCATGAAATTTGTGCAAATCGGCTTGTGAAAATCGGCTTGTGCAAACTTTATTTAATAAATTCATTGAGAAAAACGGATGTGCACAAGCTAATTCACATACGTAAAAACCAAGTAACGATATATTCGTCCACAAATATCGATATAGCTATCGATATAACAGATACCGCTATATCTCTTTATGCATACTTCATATCGGAAATATCTATATCTATCTATATTCTCAATATCGATATTCGATCCTATTTGATTTCGTACAGGGTGGTTGTAAAATATTGAATAAATATCAACATCTCGAGAACCACACTTTTTTGGAAATCGCTCGGCCACATCAATTATTTTAATTTTTCCGGGGCAGATTATGCAAAAAATGAATATTATACAGGGTGTCTCAAAAATGCTTTGTCCAAAACTATTTCTTTTAATGGCAACCCTCGTGGCAACATAATTATTATTTTTCTGCATTTTTGAATTGCCCGTAAAATTCTGAATATTTTCCATGTAAGTGCTAAAATAAGAGGATACCGAAGAGGATACCTTATGGAAAATGTATTCAAAAGAAAACCCACAAATTTGGATGACTTGAAACATCGCATTCGGCAAATTACGCCCCAAATAATTCGAAATACATCCCCAGTAAATCCTCGGTACATCCCCTACATCCTCGGTACATCCCCTACATCCTCTAGTACATCCTCGGTACATCCACTACATCCTCAGTACATCCACTACATCCTCGGTACATCCCCTGGAAATCCTCTCATGTGTACACCATAAATCCCCTAAGTGTTCACCCCTCGGTTTGCACTTAAACAAAATTCCCAAGTTTTTTATTCTAGGAGCTACAGATGCCCGACGCACTATTGCCGGACCCTGTATAGGGATAATCGAAGAGTTGTTTTTCACCTTTTCTTTAAAACACCCTGTGCAACAATTTCGTGAGCAAATTTTCCAAAATCATGATTTTTCGGTCAGAACCATGTCTCCTGAATATTTTGTTTTTTGACTCATGGCAACTCATGCCTTGGATAATTCTTAAGGGCAAAATGAACTTGCCACAAACATTTTGCAATTATTTCAATTATCGTTTTTTTATGTTATTCTTCATAATGGCGAGATGGCTTTGGTGACTATTGTTGTGTACGACTGAATATGGTTCTTAGTGTCGAAGATTGTGCAAAAGTCATTGATCTTGTTAAAGATGGCCGAAATTATGAATATTCTCTTGGTCTTGAAGACTGGGAAAACTTAACACAATATATTTGCAGCCTCATTGGCAATATGAAGCGACATCAACAGACAGTTATAGCAGCATTTTTTTCCAAGTTTTTTATTTGTTTGTAAACTTAGTTGTTACAGTTATGTTTTTTTTAATACTCGTAGTTCTGTTAGTGTTACTAATATTTATTATTAAAACAAAACCTGTATCATAATATTACTTTTAAACGTTTCTTAAATTTTAATATAGAGTTCTAATAGTATCGATATGCTTTTACGATAATAGTCATCAAAGCCACCTCGTTATATTGAAAAATATCATCTTAAATTAATGATAGTCGAAAAAATTGCAAATTGTTGGTGGCAAGTTCATTTCTTAATGACAGGGCTGGATTAAGGGGGGGGGGGCTATGGGGGCTATAGCCCCAGGCCCCGTCATTGAGAGGGGCCCCCGAATCAGGAGAATTTAATCGAGATTAGTTAAATGAAAATGTACATAGGTATTTAGTCTTATTAAATATATTGCAATATATTGCAACAGACAACTTGTTATTCTCATAATGTTAAAAACAGACTCTTCTTTTTTTTTGGGCGGCAACACACTTTCCCCAAAAAATATCGAGAGTGCTGCATAGACAATGGCTCGTTCTTCTTTTTAAATTTTTCTGGATGGATGAATTACCGAAAGCGCTAGGGGAATTACTCAGATTAGAATCCTCTTTTTTATTCTATTTGATTAGTAATTTTTGCAAAGCGCATCTATGAAGTAAGCGATTGCGAATAATAGATTTAAGAAAACAAGAACAATAATACGTTTTTAACTGTGTAGTGTATACCAGTATTTTAAAAAATATCATGTAGCAGAAAATATCTTAGTGGATCTGCTAAACGTAAGGTAGGAATCAGTTTTGGCCTTATTATGCATTTACTTGATATGATCATTTATAAAATAATTTTGGTATTGACAATTAAATTAACAATAACTTTCTTAAGTTTTCTTCTTTTAAAAATAAGCGCATTAATATATTATAAGTACCTTGGTATTTACACCCTCTTTGCTTGCACCCCTTTGACGGCACTATCACCCTTAAAATAATTTTAAATGGAATAGGGGGTCGAGTGATACCTTGTTTTAAAGGTCTTTTGAGTCTTTTTATATCTGTAGAGTTTGAAGTCTCTATTGCCATTCGCGTTGAATGGTAACGCCACTACTTTTTAAATAAAATTATTATTATTTTCGAAATCCCCATTCAATTTACAACATATTTTATTTCTTGACTTTTTTTGTCCGACGCACCATTTTTGCGTAAAAAAATAAACACCATTTTCATGCATAACCAAATCGCTAAAAATTTAAATAGCAAAATTTGTAAAACGGCAAATTTAAGTTTAAAAAGATTTTTTATTTTCCAAAAATTTCTTTCTATGAACTTGGTACGAACTATGTTCAACCAAAACTAAATTATTGTCGTTTTTCAAATTTTACCATTAAAATTTACATTACCACTTTAGCGATTTGGTCATGTATGAAAATTGTTTTTATTATTTCAAGCGAAAACGGTGCAATAATATTCAATTCAATAATATTTTGGTATTATAGTAAATAGTATAGTAGTGGTATAATAGATATTAAAAAAGATCGATTTTTTTTTTCTTAAAACTTTAACACCCTGTATTTTGAAAACGACGCATTTCCGACCATCAGGGTGCATCCACACTATCCTAAAAACGGCGTATCGGCGTAACGGCCTTGAATAGATTTCCAGTAATTCTATTGGCTGAAAAATTCATCTGTCAGAAATTTTATCTGTCAAAAATTTCTGCCAATAGAATTACTGGAAATCGATTCAAGGTCGTTACGCCGATACGCCGTTTTCAGGATAGTGTGGATGCACCCTCAGTGTCCCATCTCAAAACGTTTATTTTGGCGAGATCTACCAACCTTTAGATTTTGGTACAATAGTTTCGGAACACTCTGTATTTTTAAATCTACGAAAACTTAGGGATATTTTAAATTAATTTAAGATATAAGAAGAAAACCTAAAGAAAACTTTAAAATTGCCTAAAGTAACAGACTTTTTTAGTATTTGCAAAACCCCTTCAACGTCAAATTCTGAGTTGAATAAACACCAAGATCATGAACTGCCTTCCTGTTCAACTTCAAGCAATATTAGTTTAAGTGAAAATAACAGGAATGAGGAAAAATAATCAGACCTGGGGGCCCCAAGGGTAGCCCCTAGCCCCGGGCCCCCTAGGACCTTAATCCGGCACTGCTTAATGATCTTGCCACCAAGCCCTTAAAAATTAACCAAGACATGTGTTGAAGACATAAGTCAAGACACAAAATGATCAGGCGACATGGTTCTAATCGAAAAATAATGTTTTAAGAAATTATTGCACAGGATGTTTTAAAGTTAAGGTAAAAAAACTAATAACTAACACTCCAATTAACTTGTATAATCAGCCAAATACTGAAATTTATACAAAACTGAGTTTATGGATTAAAGTTGATACATTTATATACAGTTTGCTAAAAATTCATGAAAATAGGACTAAACAGTTTTTTTTGTATCGGAGTATAGCTGCAGTGTTTTGCAAAGAATTTCTTCAAAAATATGTACTATGCTTGTAGGAGAGCTCCTCTATACTGTTTTAAATTTTATAACAAATTATTATAAAATAAAAAGCTTAAAAAACTATTTTGTATATAATAAATCTTAATTTTATATGTTCATCATATAGGTATTACGAGTATATTATTCACATAAACAAGCTCTGTAAAAACGACTTAAGTGATATTCCTTGTAATTGCTATGGAAAGTTCAGATAGCATTAAAAGGATTTTGTGTTTTTATAATTATTAACGGTAGTAGCAAAATGTATTCATTAATCTTAACAAGTTTATGGCTAAATTGTACCTTCCAAGTCTATAATAAAAAGCTAGATATTACCAACAATGTTATTCTTATTTTTTCTAATTGAAAGTAAAAGGTAATATTAGATTAAACTTGATCGATACCGCATGAAACTAAGTCTAATAATATATCGATTATCGTTGCATTTTAAATTCCGCAAGATTTATTGATTATTAACTAAGTAATCGTGAAAATTTCCCTTTGCTAATAAAACAATGTATTTAGCAAGCCACGTCGCACAATTATTAAATCAATCAATATCAAACCAATAAAAAATTATTAGAAAACATGGAGCATGCAATATGCATTCCGTGTTCTCGACATATTTTGGATTTTGCAAATGCTCGCCGAGTTTAACGAATTAAACAAGTCATTAATGAAGTAAATCATTTATCTAGAATGCTTGGTTAATAATTGTAATAACAATTTATAATATCGGTTCATTAAATAAGGGAAAAAAGAAAAAACATTCATAGACGTAGGGTTTTGTATTTTTCAGTGTGCGTTGTGGAAAATGTTTACAGAATTGGGGATTAAGTTTAAGATCAGTGTATATGTAACAGTAAAATCAGTGAATATTAACAATTAGGTCCAAACATCTAGACATGGAACAAATTTCATAAAATTAATACGTAGTCGACTATTGATGATCTAAATATAAAAAATGAATGATTAAAGAAATGCTATTTTTGTTTTTATATTAGTGTATCGCAGAAAAACCAATATACGAATTCTGATGCGTTTTTCAGTGTTTGAAAGCTTACTATGGCGGTTAGAGACTATAACGTATTTAAAAAAATTGGCGTCGGGAGGCACGTATAGCCGCCCATACTAAAATATATTAATATCTCAAAAACTGTGACTTTGACTGATTTTGATGTTATTACAAATTTTGTTGCAAATATTACTCCTAATCTTAATTTGAAAACCGCGTTTCGCTAGCTACTGTAATTTTGGAGTTACGATTTTTTAAAATTTTTAACCCCCTCTCATATCCCCTTACCAACCCCCCACCCCCACCAAAAACTAATGGCCAGATTCTCGGGTGCCACAGTATTTTTGTGCCAAATTTGGTTAAAATCGGTTCAGTGGTTTTTGAGTTATCGTGTTACAGACGGACAGACAGGCAGACAGACACCATGAAAATATTTTGTATTTAGGTCATTTATGACCCAAATAACTCATTTTGAGTGAAATTAAAAAAAAAATTTCTTGCCGATCTTAATAGCCTACCATATCTATTGGTATGGTCGGCTAAAAATAATAATTGGCTAAATCCGTAGGGTTTAAAAAGAGGTGGTCAAATGTATATTTGATATCAATTAAATTTTTAGTTACGTAATCGAGGGCGCGATTTTTAACCCTTAATATACTGAATTTCGATTTTTTTCGTCAAAATTGTTGTTTTTTTTTGGTAAAATACTTAAAACCCATCCTCTAAGAATAAAACAACTAATTTTTTCCAAACAAAAAGCTTAATTTTGAAAATATATGGTGTTACATATATGTAACGCTAGGATAACATGGGAGCAAAAAAATGAAAAACTAAAACATGCTAATTCTTTGTCAAAATTCTGAATTTACACTTAAGACCTAATTTTTTTATGAAAGTTAATGTTACAATCTATGCAAAGTCCAACATCACATCTGACAAACATTCTTCTGACGCTAGCATTTCTCATTTGCACAACGCCTCCTTTTTTTATTTGGGATGTATGCATCATGTGATTGATACCATCATACCGTATATCATTGCTCACCCTACCTCCAGAACTGCTTGACAGAGATGATGAGGGTCTACCTGCACCCCTAGCTGGTGTTCCATATTTCGAGAGGTAAGTCACTTTCTCTACGACAATCAAGTTGCGAAACAGAATTACCTTTTCCTCTATTGTAAAGAAAAAATCATCATCATCCAGATCTATCATCCAGGTGTATAAGCACCACCACCACTTCTTTGAACGAATGGAAATTCGATGCCTGGGAACCTTTTGGTCCATCAAGTCAGTACCACCCATTGAGCTGTTGCATTTTCCAATAACATTTTTTTTTGTTTTTTTGTTTTTTGTTTCGCAGCAAAATTTTTACCGGAGCACGAAGCTGTCGTCCCGTAAGTCTATCCAGATCACCGATGTCTTCCTCGTCTCTAGAATCCTCATCTGTCAAAGCACTGACATCGGGGGGTTCTGTGTAAATTGCAGATACATCTAAGTCGTCATCGGCATACGCCATTTCAAGGGCTTCTTGCAGAGAAAATCCTCCTCTGGAAAAAAATATTCTGGTAGCAAATAAAATTTATGTAATAGTAATAATAATATCTTATAATGGCTAAAATCATAATAAGCAGGCGAAACACAGTAAAAATATACCCGCGACATTTCATAACAATCATGTTCCTATATTATCCTAGCGTTACATATATGTAACACTGTAGTTATTCATCGAATAAAAAAAAATATTCAGACCATTTGTAAAACTTACAGGTTGTATCAAAAGTTCAACTATCTAATTATGTTATTTATGATTTTCAGCCACTATTTGTAAGAAAATATAAATACAGTAATACTTACTCGAAAGAGGGATCCATTTTTCACAATTTTTTAAAACACCAGGTAATAAATCGACCTCTCAAGCGAACACAATACTCTCATATTGTCAACTGTTGATGAAAAACGTTTTTCTAAGCTGTTTAAAGAGCATAGCTGACGCTATCTATGAGGTTATCACAAAACTTCACTTCAATCATTAAAATAGATTTTGCCAATTTTGCGTTACTTATATGTAACGCTAGGTGATTAAGGGTTAAATTCATTGTTGCCAACTATAGATATAGTCGGCGCCGCGCCGGGCTGACTAACTGGAACCAAAGCTGGAACTTAAATTTCGCGCTGGGGGATTCAGGTGGTAGCTCTGCTGTAAAAAATATCAAGTTGTCACATTTATTTATTTATTTCCTGACAGTCATTCGTTTTGACACTTTGTATTACATACAACACGTATAACGAGTTTTTGGTTTGAATAAATAGTGTTGTGATACTTTAAGCTTAAAAATGTTTACTAGCAGACCTTGCAGTCGAACATTGTTCTTTTTAGAACCTTTTTTAGTGCACAAGTGTACAAGACAACTTAATAGCCACTAAAAAGTCATTGCAACATTATTAGAATATTTTCAACGGAAAAGCGATAGTAATGACCCTTAAGTGCTGTTAAAAAGGTGAGTGTTGTTGATATAAATAATAACTATTTATACATCTAAAATTAATTTATTTTTGATTCCTAAAATATTTTGATTAAAAGAAAATATGTAAAAGTGTGCAATGCTGTGCCGGTCAAGCTTAATCTAAAAGTTTATTTGATATGAACACTGATAAAAAAGATAGACTTGAAAATATTTTGCCTGAAGAAAAACTCTCTTAACTCAAGAAAACTGGTTCTCTTGAAAAATCGCATTTCATAGGTCGCACATCATAGTACGCACGGGTTTTGTTGCTTGGAATTTTCCACTTGGAATTTTGCATAATTTGCTTTTTAAGCGCATATCGTATAACAAATTAGTGATCGTTATTAACATGCATTTGTCATTTTTCACGGACAAATTTTAGGATATAGGGATTCTTTAAAGGAGTTTCTGAAAAAAAATGGAAATTAGAGCATTTATTTGCTATATTTGAAGGTAAGATACATTTACCCAATGCACCTGTTAAGATAATGCATGCGTGACTATAGATAGAATAAGAATAATAAATAAGCAAATAATTACAAAAATTTTAGATTTTCAAGTCGTCGTATTAAAAAATTCAAAATGTGACCAAAGCTTATAATTTTAATTATTTATTTGCTTTACTTTGATTAATCGTGATGTAAATTTTTTTTGTAATTTGTAGAGTGATAAACCACCCCAAAAAATACCAAGGAGTGAAGAAGCAGAAATAACTACTATCGAGGAAAATAATATCACTTTACTTACTACAGATCAGGAAAACCTAAATTTATCAGAAAATAATATACCTCGGAATATGCCTGTATATGATGTAGAGACTTCTCTTAGATCAAAATAAATTTTAGTTGAGTCAATAGTATTCGCTATTGGTTTAAGAAAAGTGTCTCTAATCAAGAAATGTCCCTTTTCAATCAAGAATTTTTGCATGAATCAAAGAGACTATTTTTCTTGTAGCAAGAACTTCTTTGCATATTCATTTTGGGTCAAGAGTGAAACACTTTGAAAGATAGATTCTTCTATTCACTAAAGTAATTTTTTAAAGCTTATGAAAAGATAGTTAATGCTTTGGGCAAAGAAACGTCGTTCTTGGCCCTATTGAAAAGCGCCAATCTTTTGGGTCAAAGTCATATTCATTTCGACTGAGAGATCCTTTTTTTCAGTGAACTATACGTACTATATGGGTGAGTCTTAAATAAGTGCAAATATTTTTAGGGGTGCTATATTTCGACCCCAGAAACACGCCTAGAAAGTTTTTTTCGCGAAATTTGAAAATTCGGAATTTTTGGAAAAAAATTTTTGGATTTTTTTTAATATTGAGTTAAAAAACATACAATCTTTATAATATATAAACATAGGCAGTAGATTAAATTTACAAGAATTAAAACCCCGAAAATATCCAGTGGTTCTCAAAATTTAAACAAAATATCATTTTTTTTTTAAAATTTTCAATGTAAAATATCTCGGATATTTTGGATTTATTTGAAAAACGGTAAAAAGAAAATATGTTTCTTTTATCGAGATCTACCAGCCTTGAAAATATTTGCACTTATTTAAGACTCACCCTGTATAGGAATCATTATTTTCTTGAACTGTTAGATACAATGAAACAGGTGTTTCGAGTTTTTTCAAAATTGAAATAGAGAGAAACAATTTATGTATGTCTAATTAAATTAAAAAAGAAGTTATTTCCACCGATATTTGAAATTTGAATGAAATTTGTCGTCGATACAAGACAGGATGGCAACCAATGACCTCTATGGCAACCAATACCTCATTCCGCAGCTCTATTACATACAGAACGAGAATCAGTGGTGCAACTAAAAATTTAGGCTCCCTCTCAACTTTTGGCATTATACCCCTGGCAATTATTGGCATTGGACCCCATATCAATTTTTAACTGGTCGGCCGGGGCCCAAAACAGGGCGCCGCGCCGGTGTAACTACGCCACTGGCAAAAATGTGTCCACAAAAATTTAAACGGTTTTAAAAGGTGAGGATTTTGTATATTTTTGTAGTTTAAGAAATGGTTTAACGATGGTAGGCTGAGAGTTCGTCATATAACAATACTATTGTTTACGAAAAAATCTAACCGTATGTAGAAAACAAAAGAGGTACAGCCCATCAAGAAGCCGATGAAAAGAAAACAGATTCGCTTGTCTAATTTAAATATCGAGACAAAAAACTTCTAATTAGACGGTCAAACCTCTCTCCTTATTAAAATTCGCGATATTAAGACACACCTACAAATCTGCCCGTTACTTCGTCATACACGATTTAACAGAAAAAACAAATCTACTGAAATCTATATTTTTATCCCTTTCATCGAAACTATAACTCAGAGTAACAAAATAATTTAAATGTCATTATCTTACCATTGTATAGCCCGAGTTGGCCCGAGCCCGCAATTCGTAAATAATGCTAATTTTCCAAAGATGCTAATGAACCAACTTCGTTCTATTTGAAAAAATAGAGTTTTAATTAATTGAGGTTAAAAGGACCTACGTTTTGCCCATTTTTGTACCAACCAGAAAAAGACACGAAATATCATTAGTCGATCAAATCTATCTTTCCAAAGCTCTTGTTTTAACGCTGCGCTGGCATTTTAGATTGAAATTTAAATTATATTTTTTTTAAGCCACAATGTCAAAAGTTTGTTAATTTTTTTTCTAAGATAGATAAAATAGAAAAAAATACCAAGGGTTGGTTGTTGGTACCCCCGGTTGTTTACTTTATTTGATAGAAAATGGCATCGAAATTCATAGAATATGACATTCAATGGCATCGAAACATGAAGGGAATATAGGGGTGATCCACTTTTGAAAAACACCCTGTATAGATGTTAAAATATGTTATTATGTCTTATATGGGTTGCTCCTATCACCTCATTTGCGAGTAAGTGGTTGTAGTCAGTGGCGGATTTACAATTTATGGGGGCCCTACGCTACATAATTTTTGGGGCCCTTACGCCTTAAGTCGAGTTATTAAAAAACATAATAATATTATATATATATATATATATATATATATATATATATATATATATATATATATATATATATATATATATATATATATATATATATATATATATATATATATATATATATATATATATATTTTTTTTTTTTTCAAACTTTAACACCCTTTGTAACTGCTAATTTTATTTTGAAAAGTAAAATAAAACTAATATGTTCTTTTAAAATTTATTAAAATCTAAAATAGAATTAAAATGAGACAAAATAAAAAAGTACGTAAATATGTATAGGAACAATACGCGAGATCAAAATCAAAACATTTTATCATTTCAGGTACCTATGTTTCTAAATAATAGGATATAAAGTCATAGTAAGAAGAAGTATTGTAACAAATAAAGAAAATAAAATATAAATATATTTGACAAACAAAAGATTTTTTTTAATAATAATAAATGATTGAGTTTTAAAACTAGAAAAATATAAGTTACTAATGTGTGTAACATACCAACATATATAACAAATAACATACCGAACGTATAAAGATGAAATTAGAAAAAAAAATCACTAAAACAAACTCTTTTTTCTAATTTTTATATCGGCAAATTGCCGTATCGCATCATCGTAATTTATTTTTTATGTCAAATCACTTTCTATCGAAAGTATACCCGAATATTGTAATCTTTTTTCTGTCATTGTAGTCCTAGGTATATTTATTTTTTATTATTGTTAATTTCGAGAAGGAACGCTCCGCTTCGCAACATGTTACGGGAAGCGTTAAAAATATTTTAAGTGCGGTGTATAAATTGGCGAAAACATCTATCATTTCCTTACTATAAATCATGTTTAACATTGTTAAACAATATGAAGTGGCTTCAGGGTTCGATATTTTTAAACACTGTTAAGAACTTCGACGGTGTAAGTCGGTTATTAACAAATCTAAGAGCCTGTTGATAATTTCAACTCTAAATTTTGCTTTTCCAATAAGTATAGGGGTCTGAGTTTCCTTATTGGCTAGCAATATTTTTTTTTTTCGTTTGTTAGATTCAGCAAATTCTTTTTCGACATCTTCGCTTAATTCTTTTACATTTGCTTCTGATTTATCAGTTTCTATCTCAGATTTATTTCTAATATCTTGTAAAAACTGCTCTTAAAGAATTTAATAAATGGTAGCAATGGTTAACAATTTAGTAGATACCTTATTAAAGCGCTCTAGAACCTGTTCCCAAATTAATGTTAACATGGCAAATTCTAATTTAATAATTTTTTGTATTAAGTTTTTGGCTTCATTTCTGCAATCAGTTTTTTTTCTGTTTAATCCATGTAAATATGCTTTAATGTTTTTAAAATATCATCATATCCAAGTTTAAGTGCTCTCTTTCGGCTAAGTTATCCAAGTTAACAGCCTCATAATGAGCACACCATCTTGTTACACTTAAAGATTTAAGACTGTATTGCAGCTTAGCTATTTTTGATACAATATTCCATCTATGGGGTGACGTGGAGAAAAATACATAAAGGGATTGGATAATACCAAAATAGTCAACAACTTCTGGAATTAATGTTACAGCTTCAACCCCCCCAAATTTAGTGAATGTGCCGAACAAGGTATAAAATCTGCAAATTTATTTATTAAATTAAAACCGAGCCTGAACTCCATTATAACGACCACTCATGTTGGCTGCATTATCGTATGCTTGTCATTTAATATTTTGCAGAGAAAGACCACATATATTTAAAAATTCTGATATTTGTTGAAACAAGTATTCTGAGGTGTGATTTTCTATGGGTATGAATGTCAAAAGCGTTTCGTTATAGGGTTGTAGTATTTCATTTTTAGTTAGCTCCTCTAGTTCTCTGTCAATAGTATGTTTATTGGTCTTTCTTGAAAACCATGTTAAGATTGAAATCTTGTGATGAATTACTTTCCTGGTGCATATCCAGTATTCGCAAAATATTAGACCTATCGTTAAGTCCGGTTTTAAGCTTTGGTTGTACAATTGAGAACAGTTTACATGCAATACATAAAAAACATTCCACTACTTGGTAACAAAGCCATTTTCTTTTTATCTGTTGTCCGTTTTTAGTGCCTTTGAAAAACAACCATTGGAAAAACGTCTTTTGTGCTTTTCACATGTAATTTCAGATTTAGGATATCTATTATTATGGTCATAATTTTGAAAATATGTAAAATCTTTAACTAGACACAGTTTAATCAAATCGTTATCAATACACTCTGACCATAAAGCTAAGTCTTAATACTTTTCAAAAGTTGTATCCAATTCAACAAATGGTTTGACGCAATGTTCCAATTTTTCTTCATTTTCGGTTGCCTTGGAAATACTAGATTGGCAGAGGTCTCTGTTTCAGCAGTAGGATCATTTTTATTGTGATTTTTTGAAGTACTGGGCTGGCAAGTAGTTTCTTCCGTAGGAAAATTGTTTAATATTTTTTTTTTGTAAAAATATTTATTTATATCTCTTTGTATCAAAAGAGCCGACCTGTTCATTTTGGTTTTATTTTTTAATTGGATTGTTTACTTGGTGAGGTTTTTAGTTTCCCTTAACTGCTAATATCTATTTTTCTTTCCTGTACAATGACATTGAGTCTTATCAGACACCCAACCAAACTAGGTGTTTTTTTTTTCTAAAAATGTGTAAAAAAGTTTTTTTTATATAAATATAATAATATATGAAATAAATTTAAGAAAAGTAGGGCCTCTGCGGGGCCCTCAGGAATTGCTGGGCCCTACGTTGCAGCGTACATAGCGTATGGGTAAATCCGCCCCTGGTTGTAGTTACGCCAAAGGTTATTGTATTGTACTATTCATTAAAATTATTAGTATATATCTGTATTGTGTTCTTGCAACTAATATTAGCACTTTGATAAGAAACCACTACTTAAATCTTGTAAATTATTAAAATCTTTTGAAAATTATTAGATATTGTTTTTGCTGCTCTGAGGACTGATGCTAAATAACATTTTGTGATATAGAGTTCGGGCCAAGTTAAGAATTCGATAGTCACGGGTTTAAATATCAATTTCACCCGAATGTACTGTCGTTTCATGCTCAAGTGAATTACTTCCCCGGGGCTATTACCATTTTTTTCAGTTTAAATGAACCATTACATGGTGGACCCATTGGCATTGATACCTGATAAACCATGGGCGCCGGGAGGGGGTGTACTTTTACCCTCTGACTGAATAGGAAATGCCGAAAAAATGAATTAAGTTACTATTTGAAATAAAATAAAGCCGTTGCTATGCTGTTCAAACTTGTTTATAACTTTTTTCATAAATTGAGTGTTTTCCTTTAATAGCAGATATAAACCAACTGATACCTAGACATCAATATTATTAGTTCTTGGCATTAAGATTTATTTGTGATATTATTATATTATTTACCAATAGGTATTATTGTGGCTGATATTACTTTTAGATCGATATAATTTATCAGTCCATTATATACCAATAACCAACTATTTCAATATGGATTAGACACCCTACGGTGTGATTGATTTTACATTGCAATTGTATATTGAGAATAAAAGAATATTTATTAATAGCATCCCTAGGTTAGGTTAGGTTGCTGGGGTTTGAGATCATGTTTGATCCC
The DNA here is from genome assembly GCF_002938485.1 of Sitophilus oryzae. Taxonomy (NCBI): domain Eukaryota; kingdom Metazoa; phylum Arthropoda; class Insecta; order Coleoptera; family Curculionidae; genus Sitophilus; species Sitophilus oryzae. Next base: position 5,508,694 of record NW_022146304.1, on the reverse strand, counting down.
TCACTCTTAGTCCCATCACTCTTAGTGTTACATATACATATGTTAGCATATTATAGCATCCCTATTGGAATAACAAAGTTTTTTTGAGCCTAGTATATATTTTTTTGAAAATAAGGAATATATCCTATTACATACCTTTTAATCTTTAGCCAATAATACTGAAGTCTCACTTAGTCATACCAAAAACACAATGGGGTTATTCGCTTCTCCACAAATTCGAAGCTGAATTCTGTTGACAAATTACATGTAAAAAATCCCAAATTATTTTCAAATTACAGATGCATTAAAATGAATGATAAGAACTTCATACCCAAATTTGTGCCTAAAGCATAATTTTTCCTTAAGAGATTAACATAATATTATTAACTATTTCTTTTGTTTCAGGTATGTACAACATTTTAATTGGATCATAATTTATCTACTTCAGACATTAGTTATGAAAGGTAAGGTAGAGTAGTAAACGTAAAAGTAAGTTATAGTAAAAGTAAGTTGTGAATCAATAATATTTTTAGTTAATTAGTAAAATTATTAAAACAGATAACATTAAACATATCTAGTATTAAATAAAAATAAGTGAGAGATAGTTAAAGATGTACTGATTTATGTGCGAGTTGAGTATGTTTAATTGGAGGGGGGAGGGGGAATACTTGATTAGATTGTAAATTGTAGATACCATGGTAAAGGGAAAGTTAATCACCGCGACCTTATAGATCTATTGTGTCCCCCTTTCTTGAGTCATAACTCATTATACAGTCTCTTATACAGGGCTTTGACAAAAGCCAGTATCTAAGACGGTTTTATAGAGGTTAGTTCTCCATATCCGATATCAGTAGTGCACAGTTTATGGCACGAATTAGTTGCTTCAGCGCACTCAGAGATGATGTGTAAAAGCTTCATTCTGCACCTTCCAATTATTAGTGTAGAATAAATTAGTGTAGAAGTCTGTTCCTCTAATGTCAATGTAAGCATTCATACACTCAAAAAAACTCAACGGATACACTTCCTGTATCAACATAACAGTCCTAGGATAACTGTCATAACAACCAAAAAACTCAAAATGTACCTAAAGTACCAAACAAGACAGTCTAAGAACTGTCGATAGTAACTGACAACACTGAAGGTTCAGATGATGAAACATAGTGAATGCGATACTAAAGAAAAAATATTGGCATAAAAAATATTGGCGTAGAAATCTGAAGGTAAACTAAACAATAGACGAGATGAGATCATTCTATACATAAAAAAATAACCCTAAATGTTAGTTTAGCAGCTCGCCTTAACCGTTATCGATAATCTTAAAACCTTGTAAAATAAATCACAAGCAATAATAAAAAAAAATCAGGAATATTGTTGTGACCACCCAGTATAGTAAAATTATCAAAATAATCTCATCTAAGTATAACGTTCAAAATTTATACGAAATTTCAAACACCTAGAGATATAAAAAAAATCAAAGTCGAAAATTTAATGCTTGTCCACCCTGTATAGGGAAAATACAAACCAAAATGTCTGTAAATATAAAGTTTCAAACTTTATCAAATGTCAAACACCTTGAAATTTAAAAAATTTCAAAGTCACAAAAAAGTATTGACCACCCTGTATAACGAAGTCCCAACAATAGATAAACTTTCAAGTTTATCTACCAAGAAAAAAAATTTAAACTATTTACACTCTTTATTCCACTAATTATACTTCAAAATTTGAGAAGAATGTCATTTTGGCCTTTGATTATCATTCGTCAAGAGAAATTGTGGTTAGAAATCAAAAGTTGATTGTTTTATAAGCTAATTATTACGCTTTCTCTATGGATACGACCATGATACAAAGAAAACAAGGTATGATCGATAGCGGCTCCAATTTCGTTCTGTTTGCGCTAACTAACTAACCTACCTAACCTAACCTAACCTAACCTAACCTAATTATCTGTGACGTCACTACGCCACACAAAAAAATCCATATTGTTCGATTGCCATTAATAAAAAAAGACCTAAAATAGGGAAGAATTACGACATAGCCTCAAAAGTTATGTCAAATCATTGTGCATTGAGAGTAATTTTCACATTAATTATGTGTCATCGGTTTGAAATTGGCGCGCGGAAAGTGCCGACCAATGGTGCCGTACTGCCGTACTAATGGTACCAAACCAACCTGCGCAATGTCATACCTTGTTTTCTTTGTATCATGGGATACAACTGACTACCGCAAGCTGTTGCTAGGATATTCTATTAATTTTAATTGTTTTTTAGACTTTGTGAAGAGGTTTAGACCGTTGGAGGGTTCCCCTTCCAGGTTTTTAAGTCACGTTTTATGTTGGGTTCCACTTGGGAAGCAGAATAGTTCTAGACCAGTTAGTGTTCACTCCGTTTCTAGCTAGAACTTCTGCTTTTTCATTACCTTCAATCCATTGGTGGGCTGGCATCCAGAGTAGGAGGACTTTATTTTCTTTGCCTAATTTGATCGCTGTTAATGGTGCTTGACAATCGGATAAAATGGCTATTATTTCTTGTTTCCAATAGTTCCTATATAAGATAAGTACGCATATATTAATACGCATCTATCGATAGCATAGACTTCTGCCTGAATTATAAAATAATAATTATTATTATAAATTATATTATATGTTCAAGCATACGCCCGTTTGGAAACATGTTGGCCAATGTTTCTGTGGTGTGTAGCGCCTTAAGAATTGTAGCACATTAAGAAAAATAACTACTCTCGCTATTTTTGTTACAAAAATTTAAATTTATAACGAAACGAGCACTTAATTGCCTCGACATCAAAAACACTCTATTCTGACACAAAATCGATCTTCCTTTTTTTCTAATTTCCTCTCCACTTTCCAGCGCCAACTCATCCATCAAACCCCTTTGTTTCCACCGTTGCCAGCCATCGATCCGGAATGTTTCCGGCCTGGCGACCTTGTCTGGCCCGCCGTCGACCTTCGTGCGCATAGTAGGCCGGCCGCAGGCTTCCCTGGCTGCGCTGAGTCATGGCGTCGCCTGCGATATCGATTCAACGCAAGGAAAGCAATGTTGCCAAAGTGATTTAGTGCCGTAGGCTAAAATATTTTGTTTATTAAAGGGCTGGGTCCTAATCCTTTATTTATCTTATTGTTACTGCAACAAATGAGCATTTTTCTATAATTATTTTTCGTCCATTGAGTCAATAAATTCACATTTAACTTCCTATCTTCTGTCTGTATCTCCTCTACACTCCAGAAAAATCTTGAACTTTGACTAAATTACGACTCCTGCCTAAAAATTATTTTTTATTTTCTTGTGATGTAGTAAAAATCACTTTTTCTAGTTTTGTTTAGTTAATATTATTTTGTTTTGTTCAGAAATGTGTGATAGCTTATTTTTTTACTAAATTTGTAGGTATTTAAGTAATCAATGGGAACACAGGTTGATAGTCAAGTCAAATTTATTTATAGAGAATGTCCCCGGATTGTCTTTAAAAGAGGAAAAAAACTTATTGCCTTTTTGAGAAAAAAGCATTCTTCGAAAAAGCAAAACGGATTCAAAAATTAATAAAGAAGGAAGAGTCAGTATTTTGAAATTTTTAAAGAAATTCTGGCAGTGAGTTCTACTGTTCAGTCCCAATAAATATCAAACTGCTCTCTTTTGAAGTTTGAAAATACGATCAAACTTTGTCGCGCAGCAAGTACCCCAGAATGGAAGGGCATAACGAAAATGCGACTCAAAAAGGTCATAATAGACTATTCTAGAGGTTGATAAGTTAAGTTCCTTAGAAACTGATCTTAGCGCAAAACAGGCAGCGCTTAGTTTCTTTGATAAAGCTTCGATGTGCAAGTCCCATTTAACGAGTTTTCTACAACAAGTCCTAAGAATTTCACAGAGTCCACACCGTCAGTAGTGGTGTTATTAAGTACAAAATGTTGTATAGTACTTTTATATGACAACACTTTAGTTTTTGATAGGTTGAGGCATAGGAGATTAGAATTGCACCAAGATTTAATGGTGGTCACTGGGTATAGTATTACACAGTGCCGTAACATCTGGGCCGCTCCAAGTGAAACTACTATCGTCCGCAAAGAGGCATTTTACCTCTATTGTCTAGATTTGCAATGTCGTTGATAAACACCAGAAACCAAATAGAGCCTAGTACTGAACATTGAGGGACACCCATAGACTTAAAATAAAATATAGACTACACTATTTACATCTCAACGCGGACAAACAACCTTTTTTGTACACATGTTTACTTCTGGGTACAGTCGACCGAGCCTTCCTCATCCAGCCTATGTTGTCACGTCTTTAATATTATCAATATTTTTTTTCTTGTTATACACATATATTGAGAAATCACAGAAAATTGTAGCTGTAGAGTGATGGTTATTCAGACTGACAATATTATTTGTATAATGTTTTGTATTATCTTTTGTTTGTTTGTTTGTGTACCTTGTTTTTTTTTACTTTGTTTGTTAGTTTACCTTTGTCTACAAATTGAAAAATTTTTTGACAATAAAGGCATTTATTTATTTATTTATTTACTTATTTATTTATTAATGTCGGCAGGAGTGCAATTGGGCGATAGTTCGAAGCTTTATCTTTATCTCCTCCTTTATGCAGAGTAATAATTATTGCTGTCTTAAGGCAGTTTGAAAAATCTCCTTTTTGGAATGACTCGTTAATTAAAGTAGTAAGATGGATTAATGTGCATTCCGGAAGTTCAGAGAACATTTTGAGAGTAAGCCCATCAGTCCCAGATGTGGATTTATTTTTAATACTTTTAATTGTACTGCGGAGCTCATCTAATACCACGGGCGTGAAGAAGAAACTGTGTAAATTCTCATTTGCTTTAGGGAGATATGAAAGTGAATCATGGGAAGGAATTATGGTGTTCACTAAATTTTCCTAAACCTAAAACCGCCTTCCTCCGGTTAAATCTGAGGCATGAACTTTTTAGACTTTTTCTCAAGTCACAAATTTACTCTTTCCTAACTTCTTAATAAAAAATATACGATCCGGCAACACGGTTCGCTCGAGCGACCACCTCGCCGCCGATCCGAGCAAGTAAATTGCACGGCATCGCGACGCCCGCGTCGCCGCGACAAGTGACTATCGCGGACGCCGATCAGCTGGCCGCTCGAAGGACCGCCCTCCCTGCGACCGACATTACGCGATTGCAAATTTACCGAAACGACGCCGCGCTTCGATTAGCGTGTTGTAGTCTGGCGCGACTTTTTCTATCGTCCGGTATTTTTTACGGGTCGTCTCTACACCGTTTCTTTATTTACGGCTGTGTTTGTCCGATGATAATTGCGTGAGGCCGACAGACTAAAGGATTAGTCATCGGTATTCGTTGTACCAAAGATGCTGGTGGAAACCAGACGAGATGGATAAATTTGGAAAAGCTTGAGTGAATTTCTGGTGGAAATGAGTGCTTCTAAGGCTCAGGGTGGGCTTCCAAAGGGAGAGATTGCCAGGAGTAGAATGCTCGAAGGTAAGGAGTAGACAAATCCAGATATCGTACGCCCATTTTGCGATGTACTCGTTTTGCCATATTTATTGACACATTCCAGTGTGTGAACAATATTAATAATTATATTGTTTACATATTTTGTTAGTTCCTAGTGAGTAAGTATAGAGAAAAGTTATACTCACGAGACAATCCAATCTGCTTCATTTATACTGCATAATATTATACCCATAGACTTATTATACTTACACTTACCTAAACCTAAAAAACAGATGAGCAAATATGCTATTATAATTATAGAACAATACGTGATCTACATAATACTTTAATCACATCTATAACATTATTTACGTTATATAATTTACGGCAAGCATGATAAGCATAGATAGAAAAACTGTCAAAACTGTGATAGGTCTGCAGATTAATGTTAGTAAACAGGATTTATATATATACCACCACTGTATTGAATTCAAATTGAAACCAGCTTGTCAGTGGTTCTTTACTAATAAAACAAATTTGCCTAAAGACAAAAAATACTTAAAGTATCCGGATTACTGAAGGAATATTTTTTATGTATTTATAATTTATTGTTTCAAACTTTTATTGTTTCCAACCTAAACTCAAAATTTAAACACATTTTTATATAAACCAAAAAGCAAAATATATAAATATATATATACATCATATTAAAACTTCTTTTTGTTCTTATAAATTGTGCTTATTGTACCTATACATGTACCTATACAGGGTTGTTCACCACATACGACACGGAGTATTGTAGCTAAACGATTAGATTTTTACAAATTGTAAGTTTTGAGTTCGTTGAAGGTCTATTAGAGCTACAATTTAAAAATATTTTTACAAGATACAGAGTGTCCCAAATAAGTAAAAAATATTATAGTTGTATTTTTTTAAATGGAACACCCTGTATATTATTCTATTTTTGGATTCTACGATTGAAATAAAGGTAAATTTGATTAAGGTTTATCACACTTAAACCTTATGGTTTTTTGAAATATTTTCAATTTTATAAAATTGCAGTAAAAAATTTAAGGCTTTATTTCTCCAAGGGTATCAAAAGTTTTAATACTAAATATTTACTGAAGATTATTTATTGATCAGATATTGTGTTGCAATAATAAAAATTTTACTACCTTTATATACAGAGTGTCCAAAAATTTATATTAAGTAATTACTAGCTTTAAACGGCAATAATTTGTTTAATTTAAACGGAACACCCTATATATTTTACGTGAATCAGATGCACAATGTAATTGTCTATCAAATTGTATTGTTCCATTTTTTACCCATCTCTTCAAGTTTTCATAGAAAATGCATTTTCTTATAATTTAGACTAATTATTTCTCATAATTTAGATCATTTATCACTATACCCATGGAACATTGATATTTTAGCTTATTTTTAAAAATGTAATAAATTTTCAAAGGGTACAGATACTAATATTGTTGATATAGTTCGCTTATTTAATTAAAAAATAAAAAGAACTGTTTAAATATTTTTTGTTAAAGAGGACCAATTAATATGATCCCAGCATTCAAACTACATTAATTGACTGTTTACGTTGTAGTAATAATTGCTCCAAATACTAAAAAACTGAATTTTGTGTGTGTATTAGACAGTGTGGTAAAAAGTAACATCTTATAAATTTTATTTCATTTATGACGAATGCTTATTTATAAAAACAGAGACATTCATTTTTATATCTTATTATTATATTGATTTCTGAGCCAAATCCACATTTATTTAGAATATTTTATCAATTAAAACAATTTAAAAGTATGTAATTAACTAATTTTTGGTATTTTTGGCAGGAAATAATGGTGGTATATTTAATTGGTACACACTTTTACAAAGATTTAAATAGTTTTTTTGTATGCCAATGGGCTTGCAATATTTACCACCTGTACAATTTGTACATATTATGGTGCTATAAAAAAATCTGAAATGTCAATATTCTATGGGTATAGTGATAAATGAGGTCTAAATTATAAAAAAATGCATCTTCTATGAAAACTTGAAGAGATGGGTAAAAAACGGTATAATACAATTTGATAGACAACAATAGACAACAATGGCAACTAAAAAGAGAATATCTAAATGTATGAGGGAGGCTACACCATAATTGGAAATGGTTGAATAAGTTGAGAATGATGATGATCAGAAAGGAGTAAAAATAGAGAGGAGGACCCACTCCCTCGACAATTGTGGGTGGTAGAAGAAAACGGGGACTATATTTGGATTTACGACGTCATTTTACATATATAAGAACTGCAGGAATGATTCCAGGGCTCGAGAAAAAAAATGCAGTATAGTGTTATCTTTGACTTCTACCTTCGTTTTTAAAAATTCTTTATTATTAAATATACATTGTTAAATTTTCTGTTAATTTTTATTTCATTACATCATTCGTCATTGATCATTAAAATTATTACATTAATTTTCATTTTACTCGTTTACATTTAGTATAATCATTAGGTACGTACATCATTAAATATTTTTTATTATTATTAGATAATTCGTCGACTTCTATCTGCCTCTAATTTTAAGTAAATTATATTTTTATTTCCAATAAAATGTAGATTTCATAATGCAGTATGTATAGAAAATATATCGTTAACTAATTGATATTATCCATGTAATTTGCAATATTTTACACCTTTAGCCTTTGACATCATTTAAATTAAAATTTTCGCAATAATTATTAAATTTATTCCTTTTTAAATTGGCGTTTGTCAAAAATAAATGTTTTCTCATTTATTGTCAAATCAATTTTCTGTAAGATCTAAAATTGGAAACCGTCATATTCACTTCTGGTTTATTGCTAAACATGTTTACATTTGCCTTAGCTTTTAGGTAGGTGTATAAGTGGTTGTGTATAGATAATGTCAAGCTGTAATAATTACTGTTATTAACAGGATTATAAACCATAAACATTATTACCTGTCCTGTCCCTAAGTGAATATATAAATTTAGTAGGTACTTATCTTTTTCACCTGCTATGGAACAAGTGTATGTATATGTATAATTAGTTTTCTATTTACGTGTTTTCAATATTTTTATCCCACAACTAGCTGACCAAGCAAACGTTGTTTTGCCATATAAATACCGTATGATCGAATAAAAACGGCGTCAGCGTTGGCTATGAAGTGAACATCGATGACATTTCCCATATAAATTTACATGTAAAATAACAGCGATCTTCGGTATTATACGGTATTTTTTATGGGACAACAGTCATTTTTATTCACGGGGTTGAAAATTATTATTAAAAAATAGGGGTTGATGGTAGAAGCACAGATTATACAGATTGTAAACTTTGTTTTTTCTTTATTGTTTTTCTTGGTTCCAATTTTCGGAATCGGGCACTAGTTAGGTTACTAGTTTGCGCACATAGCACGCCCACTTATGGCCTGTAAAATTGTGCACAGCGCCTGACCGGCACAGTTATTAGAGAGATATCGGAAAACCGAATAGCGTCATGCAGTATTTACACGTACCTTATCATGGTTACGATATGCGCGAGTCATTTTTTAACGCAACACCCACTAATAACGTTACCGCCTGACATAATTTGCGTATCAATTACACCAAGCGCTATTTCTAAATAACGTTTAAAAATTGCTTAAATGGGCATGTGCGGGTATTTGACAACCGGGGCCGGCCGGCGAGATCTTTTATTTTAGGTTATGTTTGAATTGTTTTGAATTATTACTTTAGTTTTATTAGATAATTTGATATTTAAGTAGCTGGGATTAGTTTTAATTAAATAAATATGGCCCAAAATATGGATTCCACTTCTTCCAATATTAAAGAACCTATAAAGAGGCTTAGGGTAACAGCAGATGACGACTTAGCCCTTCTAAGAGAATTTGTTGCTTGTTGTTCTAAACCCACTTGCAGACGTTGAACAATAAAGCACTGGAAATAAGCACTTTAGCCCTTTAGTTTTAAAATACCTAGTAAACAAAACAATTTCAAAGTTTTAAATTCAAAGTTAGGTTATGTTTAAATAGCGGACGCGACGCGAACAGAATTCTTTCCGGTTCGATAGCTATAAATGAAGAGAGTTAATACCATCTCACGTAAAGGAAATAACACCTGGCCTTATTAACGTCCATGCACGCTATTCGGTTTAGCGATATCTCTCTATTACGCTGTTTATTGTTATTGTACGCGAGTTTATTTTTGCGCACAGGAAATTTTACTCGTTTGCGCATCGTCATAAAAAACAATTTTCGTACCACGAATTAGGGACAAGATTTTTATCTGTATACTTATATGATACCTAATCTGTGGTAGAAGGGTGAAAATTTAGGGTTGTATGTATTTTTTAATGCCACATGATAAAAAAATCAAAATAAAATATTTTGTCCAAAAAATAAAAAAAATAGGGGTAGACCACTCTTATCACTTATAGGGGTATAAAAAATAGATCAGACCTACTGAATATACATATAAATTCAGCAAAATCCCCCAAGCCGTTTCGGAGGAGTACGGTAACTAAAACTGTGACACGAGAATTTTATACAGGGTGGTCCGACTGTATTCCGGAAACTTCGGCAGCATATTCTGCAGATAAAAATAAGTAGAAAAGTTCGTATAAATGTATGTCCTAAAATACGGATTATACAGATTGTAAACTTTGTTTTTCTTTATTGTTTTCTTGGTTCCAATTTTCGGAATCGGGCACTAGTTAGGTTACTAGTTTGCGCTAATATTTGCTGTGTAACACCAAAGATTCCAACCCTCAACTGTAATGGTTTGAAAAGTAATAACTTTTCGTTCGTACCTGTATAAACCTATTGAGTAAAAAATATACATTTACAACGTTTTCTACGTAAAAAAATGTCTCTTGGTAAAAATCGCTACGAGTAATGGTTCTCGAGATATTTGGAATTGAAATTATCAATAACTGTCATCATTGACATAAACGTGTTAACTAAATTGTTATTGAACTGAAATCATAAATTTGAAATGTTTTTATGCCAAGAGTTCAATCATTTTTTCGAAGAAAAACTTATGATTAATTTAAAGAAATAAAAAGTTCCTTCCTATTTCTTAAATAGCAATGTTCTGCATCGAAACTGCCATCACCCTGTATAGGAAAAAAAATGTCTATACCTATGTGGCGCATTCATCTTTCCAAAAATATCCTTTATAGGTATTTCGCAACTGATGCACTGCAAGAAAATCTACAAAATAAAATAATTAATTTTTTGTAAACACTTCTGCGTTAAACCTAAACGGACGCTGCTTGTCAGAAGTTATGTTTACAGTAATACTGCCTAACAAAGACAAAAAAAAATGCTTAACGTTTCGGAAAGTTATCTCTTTCCGTCGTCGGAAGCAAAAAAATACAAAGAACAAAGAAAAAAAAACTATTTAAATTCAACTATTCGAGAACACTTTACTTTTTTAAAACAGATATGTCTACAAGAAACCGTTGACGTTCTGTTAAAATAGCATTTTTAACTTGATATTTAAACTTCAAAATTAACAATTACTACCTGATAACAATTACTTAATAAGGTAAAAGCAAAAAGCCCAAACTTTCTGTATGATTATTTTTAAATTTTACGTATGTTATGTTTATTTATGTAATGTTCTTTAAAATCAAAGAAGCGATTGCCATATATTACTAACATCTACAGATGCATGAGCAATACATTTATTTTTATTAGATTGAATTAAAAAGCCTCTTTTATTTTTCTTTTAGAGGCTATCGCTTCTTTCATTATAATTTTGGCGTTATTAAAATTTATTCTGTGCCCTGTGTCCCATGAATGCTGACAAATCTTAGATTTGTGAAAATCTCCCTTTCTTAAATAATCTTTATGTTCTTTAATTCTAACATTTAAGGGTCTAGATGTTTCACCAATGTGGGGTAGGTTTCTGATGTCCCTTATTATTACACCAATGTAAAATTTATCGCATTCACAGGGTATTTGGTATATTACATTTTTTGTTTGTTGTTCTGTATTAAATGGTTTAGTATGTGATAAAATGGATCTAAGTGTATTTTGTGTTTTGAAAGATGTTCGTATGTTATATTGTTTTCCTATATCTTCTTATTTTTTCCTCTTAAGTATTTACAAAAGCATGCAGTTATTCGTGTAGATTTTCTTAGCAGTGCAGTGGCGAAATACCCATAAAGGATTTTTTTTGGAAACCTATATAGGAAATTTTTGAAAAAAACTGCGAAGGTTAATTAATTTTCCTTCTACTTAATGGTGTTAATTTTCCATAACGCACATGGGCTTTTAAGACACATACCTAACTTTAGGCTTTTAAACTGTACCTATTTTGGCAAACGTCGTTATTTATAGTATTCATATTAACAACTACCACCCTACCACGTAGATTGGGTAGGTTTCTGATGTCCCTTATTATTACACCAATGTAAAATTTATCGCATTCACAGGGTATTTGGTATATTACATTTTTTGTTTGTTGTTCTGTATTAATTGGTTTAGTATGTGATAAAATGGATCTAAGTGTATTTTATGTTTTGAAAGATGTTCGTATGTTATATTGTTTTCCTATCCTTCTTATTTTTTCCTCTTAAGTATTTACAAAAAATAATTATTTTGTTTTGTAGATTTTCTTGCAGTGCAGTGGCGAAATACCCATAAAGGATTTTTTTGGAAACCTATATAGGAAATTTTGAAAAAAAATTATACCGTCTAATTAATTTTTCCTCCTACTTAATGGTTTAAATAATCCTATTTTAAATATCAGATTAAAAATTTTAAGGCGTATTCAAAATATTGCGCATATTAAGGAAACATTTCCATTGATTATAAGCCTCTTATTTCATACAAGAGAGTATTACCGAACGAGTGGAATATTACCATCATTACCATGGGGAAAAAATAGAAGAATAAAAAATTAATAGACTCCAATCAAGAAATTCCAGCTGGAGTGAGAATTAAGTTATTAACTTTCGTCAAATAGCAAGTACTATTTATCTATTAAGGAAGCATTGGAAAGTACTGCCGCCACTGAAATAAAAAGATAATTTTGATTTGCATATCCCTTGAATTTAGATGAAAATGAAAACATGGTATTAAAATAATTTAAACTGTTCGTTTTGCAACATGGGTTTCTTCATATTTTAGATACTAAAGTAAGTTTATGCTTATTTTATCATATTATTTTGGATGATCTTTTGTAACATGTTCCTTTATGGGTATTTGTTCTCTTTTCTGTAACATATTAACTAACCTTGCTATTTTCAGTTCTTGACCCTAAGTGAGTAAGACATTATGTGTTGATTCTCCTTACTTCGAACCAAGCTACTCGAAACTGCGCCATATATAATATAGGGACGCCTCAGACAGATTGTGGCCCAGTAGGATTTTGATTTGGTTTACCCATCTCTTAGGTGATCATCCACGTGTTCGTCTTTTTTCTACCTTCTGCTCCACCATATTAATCTCTCCAATGAGGTGGCATTCCTAGAAATATGTCCAAAGAATCACAGGATTGATTGGTTTAATTCTTTGACTAGACGTGTCTCGCTTTTTAGTTCTTCAATAATAGAAATGTGTGTTTGGTGAGTCGTCCATGGTATTTGCAGCAGCAGCCGCCGATATACCTACATCTCCAGGGCGTTAATTCTGTTTATCGCTTTCCTTTAGTGTCCATGAGGGTGTTATGTATGTTTATTTTTAGGTAGCTTTGTTGTTGAATTTCTTGCCATTGCTACTCTACGCCTGATTTCAGTCTCGCATCCTTCAGAGTTTGAGGCATGGAACCTAAGTAATTGAACTGGCTTACAACCTCGAATCCATCTACGGTTCGGACATCAGGCTGGTTGTTGCGGAGGCGGTCTACAGTCATTGTTTCGATTTTTGGTTTGTTTAGTTCCCAGTCATATTCTTCACTTCTTGGCTTCACAGTTGTTCTTTGCTGGCAGAGATAATTACGATATCAGTATTAAACAGGATTGGCGAGATTGGCGAGTACATATTCCTGTCTCACTCCTACTCTACTATTAAAATTACTCGATGACTTGTTATTACCTCTAATATTATCATCGTTGTTCTCATAGAGCCCATGGACCAAATCAATCATTTGCAGTAGAATCTTCCGGATTTTATTCTATTTTACCTTATCAAATGCCTTGGAAGAGTTCACGAAGCAGAGGTACGTTTCAATGATGAATGCGCAATACTAAAGTTATTTTTTTATGATCTGTCGAAGATTTAGGATCACTACCACTAGGGAACAGTGCCTTTTCTGGGGATAAAATCAGTTTGATCATCTGATATCTGCAGGAGGAGAGAAGGATAATGGAAGAAGACTTGATGATGGTCAAGAGAATTTTACAAAAATGGGGAATCAGGGCAATTGTTCTGTAATTACTACAGTCTAGTGGTGATCATTTCTTAAAAATCGAAACGAAGATGGAATTGCACCACTTATCAAGTCATTTACCGGTTTTCCAATTTGTGTGCACAAAAAATGTATTAGTTCTATTTCTGCTTCTTTCATCACTTTGAGTAAGTACCTCAGCGATAATACCGTCAACTCCCAGGGCCTAGTTGTTCTTAAGTTCAGTTATAGCTCTTTGAACTTAATTCCAAGGGAGATCTCCAAGCTCAACACTATTTTGAGCAGTATTTCTTGCAGACTTCAACAGTCTCATATTATACTAACCTTACAATACTTAAACTAACTAAACCCAGACATATGAAGTGAACATTGGACTATTATTATATGTACCTGTAGATTGAGATGAACTGAATGAATGCTCAGGATTCCCTGGACTACCCGACGAACCAAGGAATCCATAATTTAAGAACTGAACATCACAGAACGTATTTCAACTTCTTTATAGTCACGTATACTTAAATATTTCGGTCACGTTATGTGAAAAGAGAGACTGTAGATTGTATGGGATGAGAATCCTATACCTGGGTGTATGGGGGCTGAGATTGTATGGGATGAGAATCACCCCGATCTTATAAATTTATTGTATCCCCTTTCTTGAGTTATAATTCATCATACTGTCTGAGGGTTTTGGCAAAAGCCAGTATCTGGGACGATTTTACAGAAGTTAGATCTTCATCTGCGATATCAGTCGTACCAAAGTTTATGGAACGAATGGATATCGTCTTGGCACACTCAGTGATGACACAGTGATGAGGTGATTGGTGTTTTCTTATTTCCCCCACAGAATCTGCATTCGCCGTTGTTTCTTAGCTTCAATCTATTGAGGTATTCATTGAGGTAAAAGTGTCCTGTGACCGAGAAAACTTAAAGATTTTCCTTGCCTAAATTAAGAAAATCTTTGATTTTTCTCGGTCGTAAGAAATTTCTTGGGGTGTCTTAGACCATTGGAGGATTCGCATTCCATCTACAATCTGTACGTACCTAATTTGTACATTAAAAAAAACAGTTACTAATATAACTGATATTGAATAACCTTATAAACATACTTAAAATACAGAATTGTGAAGATGTAAATAACAGAAGTATTTTAAATAAGATAGAGAGCCAAGGGAAAATTTACGATACTACATACGTTTCGTAAATACCACACAGGTAGTAAAACAATATATAATACACCTGTATCTAAGTAATCTCGAGTCCAAGGATATCGGGCAGGTTAAACCTATCTTCGCTCGGAGAACGGTCTCGACCAAAGTTTAAGGTTCGATTGTTGTATTGTTGTACGAAGGTAGTGCAACGAAATTTCACGCTACTTGATTCCTGCACTGTGAGGTAATAAAACGGTGAACGAAAAGGTCGATATTTTGATAATTTTAGTTAGTTCGTTTATTTATATAAAGTCTTCGTAAACTCATTATGAATTCATGTGTAATGATACAAGTAGGGAGAGTTGCGCAAATTCACAAAATTCATAATATCTATATTTATATAAAAATAGCTTCTGTAGTTTCAACCATGTTAGCAGTCATTTGCATATGATAAAAATTGTACTATAGTTAAAAAATTATATTCAGTTTTAATAATAATAAGAATGAGGACTTTAAAAGCATAACAAGCAGAGATTAATTTGCGTATTTTATATATTGTATCACAAAACATTTCAACCTGATTTTATTTTTCCTTTAAATTCGTCATTGGTTAGCATTAGCAAAATATGAAAACTGAAAGTTTCAATTAATTATTTTAAACGTGTTTTGATGTATTGTACTGCGTTTTAACGAATAGTGGATCTCACATTGGAAACTATACAGTGTAACCATATGGGTCTATCTTTGCTTAGTTTTAAAATCAAAATAAATTTCAGCTCCAATAGTTAGCCTTTTTGTATGCCTGTTTCTATTCGACGGGACATAGGAAATCCCATGTAAATTTTAATGGGGTCAATTATTGGCTTCCTTAATTATTTTAGAGAATAATTCTATTTAGGTTTATTGAAGAGCACTAAAACCCACTTTCAAAAGAATATCTTTAGATATTTTTGATTAGCTCGTTTACGAGTTATCGCCGATTTCTTTTTAAATATTTCTCCTTTCTTATAGCCCTGTATTTACATATGAGCACCAGTCAAGGTAAAAGATAACTGTCAAATGAAGTTGTCATTTCAGAAATTTACCTATTTAGTGCTTTATTATTATTGAAAACTCATTCCTACATCGGAAATCTTAAAAATGTATTTACAAATACAAATTAATATGAATTAAAGTAAAATAAAGTAATCAATTACAAGGTTAATTCTATGATTAACCTAATAATACTATTATTATTACAATATTCAATAACTTATTAATTTAAGTACTATTAAATTGTTAGAACTTTAGGATTTAAGAAGATGTTCAAATATTCCTCCATCGACTGCTAGACAATAACCCAGGCGATCATAAAATTCTCTTCTTACATTCGCTAGTTGGTGAACTGAAATTCTATTGCATTCGGCAGAAATAGCATTCTTTAACTCGTCTAGATTTGGGTATTTTTATCCTTGTATATCCTGTTTTTTAAATGGCCCCAGAGAAAGAAATCATTTGGCGAAATATCAGGAGACCTTGCTGGCCAATTTACTGTATGATTTAGGCCAATAACGTTTCCGTTAAAACTATTGTCTAAATATTCCCGAACAGCCAGGTTACTATGTACCGGGCAGCCATCCATTTGGTACCAAACTATTCCTATTTCATCCTCAAGTTTCCTTGTGCTGATCTTTCCATCGTTCTCTTCCACGCACAATAAAACTTCCAAGTCGGTATCATTTCTTGCATCTTCTCTTTGTTCCTGCCTTGCTTCATATCTGCAGTTATTTATTAGGCTACCTTTTTGGTCTCAAATCTCTGGATATTCCTTGCGATTGTAGATTTTCCAGGTATCAGTCTATTCGGATACAGAGTAGCAGACATGTCCAACACCTTTTGATAACTATTTCCTTGATAATACCATTTAATCATCAATACTTTTTCTTCGGTAGTGTAATTCATGGCTAATATTTTCGACGTAGATATGAGTTTTTAATAATAATAACAAAGCACTAAATAGACAAATTTCTGAAATGACAACTTCATTTAACACTTATCTTTTACCTTGACTGGTGCTCATAAGTAAATACAGGGCCATAAGAAAGGAGAAATATTTAAAAAGAAATCGGCGATAACTCGTAAACGGGCTAATCAAAAATATCTAAAGTTATTCTTTTGAATGTGGGTTTTAGTGCTCTTCAATAAACCTAAATAGAATTATTCTCTAAAATAGTTAGGGAAGCCAATAATTGACCACATTAAAATTTACATGGGATTTCCTATATCCCGCTCGACGATGCAACACCCGGTATAGGCAGTACAAATGCCGTGCTCTGTAGTTTAACTACTATCAAAGAAGAATCGGCGCTCTGTATCTTCCGCCAGCCCTCTTCTTTGCACGTGTATTCTAAGCATGCAATTGCTCGTGTATACTGCGCTTAGCAGATGTGTAACATTTCTGTCAGCATTTAAAAGTTCTCTGGTTTTGAGTCTCGATGGTCCTGCGCACGTCCTGCGAAGGTTTTCTTGCCATGTGGGTTCCATTCAGGGACTGATGTTCATGAAACGTCTTTTTCCATAACGCACATGGGCTTTTAAGACACATACCTAACTTTAGGCTTTTAAACTGTACCTATTTTGGCAAACGTCGTTATTTATAGTATTCATATTAACAACTACCACGTAGATTAGGTAGGTTTCTGATGTCCCTTATTATTAAAATTAAAATTAAAACCCTGATATATTAGGCAATAAATATTTACACCGGTTTCATAATTATGCAATATTTGTACCACTTGAAATTTGAATACAAATGTCATCCATCATTTAATATTTAATTAAATATTCTAGACATGCTAATATTTAAGTATGTAACTAGGGTAGCTTATTGAAACATTTTAAATAGAATTATTATCCGGTATTTCGCCAATATGGCGACTTTGCCTGGTGACTGGACTGTATAATTTACAACGTATTACTCAGCAATTATTTCGCGAAATTTTTATACGACAGCTGTTTGTTTAGTTTATTACCAAAATGAATAACAATGTGCCGCTTTATATGTTGAATTTGGATATGTTTTGTTCAAGTTAGATAATATTAAAAAAGATAATTGAGGAGCTCGCGTTTAAAAGCGGATAATATCCATTTTCAAACATTATTCAGGAGTAGATAAAAAGCCCCACATTTTTAATTTAGAAAATGGAATTATTTTAAGATGACAGTTTTAATTCAAATGAGTAGATCCGCTACTTGATGTTTTCCATAGCAATAACTGTTAAAATTGCCTTATATCTATCAAAAATAGTAGATAAAATAGTACTTCAACCGCAAGGGTAGATTAAATGATACTTTAACAGCGAGGATAGGTTAAAAACTTTATTTCTTCTCGCACGTTTTTTAATTGCTTCCATTTTTGAAAATGTTTGTATTCCTTTTCATAAGTTATTCGGGATTTAAATGGAAGTAGTTTGGATATGGCGTTTGTCGCCTCAGCCTAAATATCTGTTGGTAATTTACTTATTTCCTTTTAATCCGTTTCTGGCTCCAATTCAATCAGCAATCGACACGAATTAAAAAATATTGACTCAGAACTGACAACTAAAGAGACAGCTTTATTTATTGTCAAATTTCATAGAAATCAACGCCAACACAGCACAGTATTTTTCTACTCGTAATAAATTCCTTGAAATCTTGAAATAATAATTTCTGGATATTTTTTAAAACGTAACTCCCTATGGAAAAAATATTGTTTTATACACGACGATAAAATTGCATTTTATCGTCTTGTATAAAAAATAACTATTTTCAAAAAGTATTTACAAATCATATACTCGTCAGCGAGTAATGGCAGTATGTATCCCAAACAACCAAATGATACATAGAATATCCATAGTTTTTTATCGATTTTTCAGCAAACTTGCCAAGACCGAATTGAAGAATTTGTTAAAACATGTTCTTAGAATATGCAATGTATATTCAAAAACGTATATCATTTATTGGAGATTGTTGGAGATACATGGTACATTATAATATGTACATTTATAGTTGCATATACGGGAATGGACTATATCTGCATATTCTATGGATATGGTTGGCTGTTTGGGATGTATGTACAGTACGTCTGCTGGATCTGTGTCTATGAAAGGAATGCAGACAAAAAACATTTAAATAAACAGCAATATATTTTATACGTCGACTTGACGAGTACGTCACCGCAAATCGCTCCGCCCACTCATGTTATTGGCTACTTGCAAATTTGTCGAATTTTTATTGATGGGACGCGTCGTCTAATTTTTTACGAAAAACATGGAGAGAATATCGTTTCCCCTCTCACGGATACCCCGTAGCTACAGAACGGACAGACGTACTGTATGTATGAGTAAATCTTCAAAAGAGCAAATCGAACATTTTTCTTGATTTGAAACAGTATTTTAACATTTATAAAGCCGATTTTGATTTATTATTTACAAGATATATTCATTTTCTTTATCAGATCATACTTGGTTCATCAACACCAGACATATTTTTCGCAATCTGTTGTTATCTTTCATCACAGAAACAGTTTCTCATTGTCAATTAAGGCGGCCAATTGGACGATTTCATTTCAAAGTAAATTCGCACATAAACACTTAGATGTACCGATTTCGATTAGAGTTAAATATCGACCCAAAAACAAACTCTACTTGTTACTACTACAACTAAGTGTACTTATATATTTTTCTCGCAAACGGTGTTAAACTTTAATTTAGAAGAGAAAGCACTCGAGGACGTGCCCGAGCTTAAGCGACGATGAAAGTTCGGACTGTAATTTTGCGATATAGTCCGGCCGCCGACGGACGGTGATTGTTAGTTAACCACCATCATTAGAGCGAATCTTCTTCGAATTCGTTCGAACTATAGCGTTAATAGTGTGAACGGAGCTGGCTAAAGAATCGGCACAAGAACGTATACACACAAACAATAATCGAGAGTGTATTTCTGCTAAGATAATGGGAAAGTAATTGGAAGAAGAGACAGTGGCGTAGCGTATCTGGAAAGGTCGTCAAGTAACCCAGAAAAAAATCAGAGTATAGACGGGGCAAACCCGACCTCTCATAGCCGATTGCTCATGTTGCTTTAGGCAAAGAATATTATAGTTAACACAATTTAGGTTACGGATGGAATCTTCCAGGTTCTTGAGTTCTTGCTTTAACTTGGTTCTGGTCCAGTTATTGGAGTGTTTGCTCTTTTTCTAACTAGATTGTTTGCTTTTTCATTGCCTTCTATCCCTTGGTGAGCTGGCATCCAGAGTAGGAGGACTTTATTTTCTTTGCCTAGTTTATTTAGCTTCTCTAGGCAATCTTTGACCAACTTCGAATTGATGGTTATTGAGTTGATCGCTTTTAGTGCTGCTTACTATCGGATAAAATGGCTATTCCCTCTTTTCGATAGTTCCTGTCTAAGATAAATTGTACGCATCTTTCGATATCATAGATTTTTGCCTGAGTGATGCTGGAGTAGGTGCCCATTGGCTCGGAGTATTTAGTTTTCGGCCCAAATACTCCTATCCCTGTCTCTTCTTTGGTTTTGGAAGCATCAGTATACCACGTTATGGTATGGTCTTTTGCATGCTGCTCATGCTTTTATATGCTTTACATGCTTTTACATGGTATGGTCTTTTACATGCAACGTTGCTCTCTTCCAAAATGTTCCTGGATTTAAGTAAGAACAATCTTCGGATTGTCACGGTTTTTTTAACAGGACCCTGTCTCCTCAATGAACAGCTCAGTAAATTGAAACTAAGAAGAAACGGCGAATGCAGATTCTGTGGAGAATATGGGGAAACACCAGAACATTTCATCACTGAGTGCGCCGAGACGACAACCATTCGTGCCTTGAACTTTGGTACGACTGATATTGGAGATGGAGAACTACCCTCTGTAAAACCGTCCCAGATACTGGCTTTTGTCAAAGCCCTGGGACTGTATAATGAGTTGTAACTCAAGAAAGGAGGACACAATAGATCTGTAAGGTCGCAGTGATTAATCCCCTTCCCACTAATTCTAATTCTAATTCTAGCTTGTCACTGGTTTTTGCTCAAAAACTAAAGTGTTCTCTTAAACAAAATTTAACATTAATTCACCATAATACACCAAAACACTTCACTTTTGCACTAGTCACGCGTTTCGCTCACCGTGTTAGGATCATCAGCAGAAGATTAAAACTAAACTAATATCTACAAATTAATCGTTTGTATAGGCGCACAGTTGGCACTGAATAGGCATAGCAAAACTAGCCAAGCGAGTCAAAAACGACCGAGCGTAACAATTAATTACTGAAACTAGAGCAATAGGAACAGAGAACTGGAATCAATTGGACTCTATAGCCATCGCGGACGCCGTTTTCTTTTCGATCATATTGTATTAAACAATGATAAGCCATTAACAAAGGGCTATGTGGAGGATTCAGTCTCCTCAAAAATCTAATCTAACCAAAAATTGAATTTTTATTATGTTTTTTTGTTATATTCTGATGTAGGTGTTCTAGATATAGTCCGCTCTCTAGTAATGTGTTAAGGAATCAGTTTTATTGTATCCAATAATAATGTAACTTGTTATTTTGTCAAAACCTAGATCAATTCCCCTATTTAAAAATCAATCATCGAGTTTTCATTCAATTTAATAGGAAAATCGCAAAATAGTTTAACAAAGCATCATAGATTAGGTGATTTTGTTGCTCTGAAACGACCAATTAAGTTTAAAAAAATATCAAATCAAAAGAAAAAAAAATGAATCGAAGGTATTAAAGAAAATCAAAGACGTGTGCATCATAAACATCGCTGAATAGTTAAGTAGTTTGATCAAAAAACATGCAGAGCCTAACATAAATTAGTTTTAACAAAGCAGCATGATTATGCCCCTCTAAAGTAAGTAATTAAATGAAAAAAAAAACAGATATTAACAAAGCATAAATTGAAAGAAAGTCTAAGAGGAAAAATTCAAAATCGTGCGAACATTATAACAATAGCCTTTAGTCGTTAAATTTTGATATTTTACGCTGCCCATGTCCGTTCGTGTTAATCGTGCAAATTTCTTTAATAAAAGTTTGATCGTTTTAATATTTTAGTCATGTATTAGAATCTGCACAAAAACAAGTTTGAGTGATCGTTTCAGACCAGCAAAAAGCGTAAAAATGACGTTGTTTCGATTAAAGATTTTGGATTCCCACAGCTTTCAGCAGACCGGAGATATTCGCAAATTTGTCTTCAAAATAAATCGTTTCGTTTATTTGCTTGTAATATAATATTTGATTTGCTTTTCATATAATATTTGATAAATTCAATTCTGTGTATCTGAATTTTTTATATCTAAATATAGATAATTCTATATTTTAGTATTTGTATTCTTTATTCCTTCTTCTTATTATTTCATGTTTAGGATTACCTAATAATTAATTTATTATTAGCACTATACAGTTTTATAATTGACATTCTTAATTTTGTTTTTAAACCACGGGATCTACCCAACGATATTGAAAAATATTTTGACGTAACTTTTAGCACTTGAAAAGTCGAATTTGCAGAAATCGCAAACTTATATATACCTACGTTTACTAATTATTTTATCAACTAATAAAGGATAATATCTATTACACTCAGCTACATTCCTAATGTAATTTCTTTCTATTTTATATCTTTCGTTGGTAAGTGGGAAACTAAAACTAGTAGTGTATGAACTAAGAAATTAAAAAAAAATTAAATTATAAGTTAAATAAGGCTCATTAGGAATATATCTGTATGTAGTGGTATTTTTTTATAAATCCGATTCTTATACAGGATGAACCTTAAATAAGTGGAAATATTGTTAGGGTTAGTATATGTCGATGCCAGAAATACGATTATGAAGTTTTTTCGAGAAAAAAGAATTGGAAAATTAGAAATTTAAAAAAAAATGTTGGAAAATGTTTTAGTTATTTTAACTTTAAACACAATTTCTTGATAATATGGCAACAACAGTAGTAGATTAAATTTACAAGAAAAAAAAACAGAAAAGATCCAATGGTTCGAAAAATTTAAACAAAAATCAATTTTTTTGAAAATTTTCGATGTAAAATAACTCTGTTATTTTGGACTTATTTGAAAAACGGTAAAGAGAAAATATGTTTCTTTTATCAAGATCTACCAGCCCTGAAAATATTTGCACTTATTCATAACTCACCCTGTATATAAGTTAAAATAATGTCGCGACTTAGCTTGGGGGTTGTTTGCGAGGATCGCCTAAACCAGGTTCTTTCTTCCGATTAAAACTACCATTAGTAAAATATATATTTATTTAAAAAAAAATGCACAGTGTATAAATAAAAATATAAGAACAATTTCAGGAAATGCCAAGACTCGCTAAGGGTATGCTTACAGGAATATCTTTAACGTCTTCACTGTCTTTTGATTAACTATTTGACTATCAACTATAAAGTAACTATCAACTGACTAACAACTCATAATGCAACTGACTCCGCTCTCTTCAGCATACTCTTTTTAAATTCTTCTATACCTCGTAGTTATCGCCGGTTACATCGTCAAAATAGTTTACAATTTAGTTACACTAACCCGGCTATGACCATGAGAAAATCGAACTTCGGTGACCTGTTCGTTTGCTAATCGACCCAAGATTGTCAATTTTTAATTGTTTAATTATTAATGTTATTTAATAGCATGTCTGGATCAATTACAAGCAGGTAACCGATCTCCTGGGCCTACATCAAATTGGTTTACTAGAAGTATATTTTACATGATTTTTCCCAATATGATATAAACCCAAGTTGACATATCTATTTAAGTCCGAAATTACTTTACTATCATTATAGGAGATTTTCTGTATTTTTTATACAGAAAATCTTATTTTAGACAATAATATGGAAATTAGGGCATGTGAAGATTACAGGTACCTGGGATCAATATTTACAGGAGATGGAACGGACGATAGAGAAATAAACAACAGAGTAATACAGGCACGAAGAGTTATCAGATACATAAATGGCATTCTATGGAGCACTGAAATTACAAAAAACAGGAAATATAATATATACGAGACACTAGTTAAAAGCATATTACTCTATGGATGTGAAACATGGCGACTCACTGAAAGGAATAGAAGGAAATTAGAGACAACAGAAATGGACGCGATTAGAAGAGCAATGAGAATTTCACGGAGGGATAAGATCAGAAATGATGACATTAGACAACAGATGGGAATAGAGGGAACAATAGTAAATGATATAGAACAAAAACAATTAATATGGTACGGCCACGTTCAGAAAATGCACAATGCAAGAATTCCAAAACAAGTCATTCATTGGATACCACCTGGTAAACGAAAGAGAGGACGTCCCAAGAAAACATGGATGGAAGGACTAAGAAGGTCGATGAGCGAGAAAAATCTGACCGAAGATCAATGGGAAAATCGCACAGGGTGGAAGTTAGGCATCGGACACGTCGTAGGACGTTCTGACCCAATTTATATATATATAATTATAGGAGTCTTTTCAGGACACATAAGCATGAACAGAGATAAAGACAGAATGATTTTTGAATAAATTAATGAGAGAGAGCGCCTGTTATGTATAGAATACAATGATTCAAAGACACATAAGTAGTTTACGATTGCAACACACTGCTTCAATACAGATTAAGATACCTGGACGACAGATATCTGGAACCTATGGACATAAGGAAAATCTTGGGAGCATTATATTGGTCTACATTCTACCCTAAGAAAGCCTTCTTTTCAACGACTGCCCTTCTCCTTAATGTATTAAGTGTCCTTATATTTCTTTCGTTAAGTTTTTAAACTTTTGGTCCAATATGACACCATATAATATAAAATAATATAATATGACAGTGTCCTCCAATAAAAATACGAGTTACTAACTCTAAATTCTAATTCTGAACTGGAAGTGAGTTAGATGCTTTACCTAGACCGTTATTCAGAAGCTGCAAACCTATCGACGAAAATATGCATGAAAATTTACTTCCTAGCTCACAACCAGAGGATATTGGTACACATTAAGGTTGGTACAGTATCAAATTTATTGTAATGATTTTCTTAGCCGCGTATGGCACAGATCGTTGCCCAGTGTTGCCACAAGCTTATTTTTCATCGGGGTAGATTATCACGAGATAGCGGGGTTAAATTATTTTATAGACAATATATTTTCGGCCGTGATAGCTCGTGCATCACGGCTGTCACAGCCTTCAATTTTTACTCCCAATGCGCGTAAAGAAGTTCCACTACAAAAACTTTTTTCATCAAATATGAGACTTTTTTAATAAATTTGCAATTTTAAATTCCTTTTCCTTCAGTGTATATGTTAGCAGATTTCACAAAATAGACTTCCACGATTTGAGTGTGTTTTCTCTCTTATTCTAATTTTTTTCGCATCTTCGTGTCTCGATTTAACACCGTGCTATAATTCACGTCAACCGAATCGCAGATCGTATTCTAACAGTGACGGACGGCGGTATTAAATGTCGATTAGCAAAAGTGGAATGTTTCGAAATTGCTACGTGCGTACGTTAAACGTAACTGGTAATAGTAAAAGATACCTAGACACGTGATATTCTCTTTGGGTGTTCGGTTTCGGTGTGTCTAGGGAACTCGAGCCGAGTGTTAAATTCCTGTTTGTATTTGTGTTTTGTTACGACGAAGCCAGCGTTCTTCGGAAACCTTCTTTGAACGAGCTGATTTTATAAATATTTTTGTGTGTGATCACGTGGCTGATATTTTACTAGGGATCAGTAGCCTCGTTTTTAATGTTATATCGTGGTGTCTTCACGCTGCAAATTCTTTGTGTTGATTTTTTCTTTGCCAAAAATACATAAGTACATATATAAACACTGGAAATAGTAGAATAATATATTTTTGGGACAACTAATACACAGCTTGGGATCTCTACTACCAGAAATTAACAGAAGAATTAATTTAGCATGTATGGCACAGATGGATGATACTCAATCATATTGCCACAAATCATTAGAATGCCACTTTATATAAAGAGAAAACATTCGACCTAACTTAACAAATATGCACTACCCCTCATGACCTATGCATGCGAAACCTAAAACAGACATTATAAGGAAACTGCAGGTCGTACAACGCCCAATGGAACTAAATATGCTGGGAATAACCAAGAAAAACCGTAAAAGAATAGAGTGGATACGATAAAAGTCCCAGGTAATAGATATCATCCACAGAAAAAATTCAGTGGCAATGGGCAAGAAGACACCTGGCAAGAAGGATGGACAACAGATGGACCACAAAAATTACAGCATGGTACCCACGAGGAATTAGAAGGACTAGAAGGAATAGGGCAGACTACAAAAAAACCAAACCTAAGGTGGCACTCTCAAACTACAAAGTATCTAAATCTGTGAGGGATTTAACACCGTGCTATAATTGGAAATGGTTGAATAAGCTGAAATTGATGATGATGATATCATCAATTTCGGCGGTATTAACTTCGATCAAAAGAAATACTTAAATAAGGATAATTCCCAAACATATGGATTTATTTGAATAAAATATCTTCTAGAATTGATATTATCTTGAGGCTGAGTTACGTTTGTTACTTTGGTTGTGGTTTTCTGTTTGGTATGTTTGTCCTGAAATTTTTATTACGACGAAGCCACGGTTACTGAAATTCATTATTGTCGCCAAATTAATCAGCGCAAAATGCTGGTTTATCTGCTTCGTTTGTCAATTATATGTCATTCAATCTCTTTTATACTTGAACCGCCTGTCGACTTTTATTACGCGATTCTCACTATAACGTACCCAAGTAGCATTTGGACATTATCTAACGTAGGGTATATGTCGCGTTCAATAAACCCGACGTCGGGTACCAACATCGATTCGACCGCCTGAGGACCCTTATTTGCACCTAAATGGGGAATACAGATTCGGGTCGCCTCAAATTCTTTGTGTTGATCTGACCTTTGCCAGGAATGTAATTCTATATTACCAACGTCATATTACGTTGGATTTCAGGGACAACTAATACGTCGCTAAGCATCTCTACGTTACGTTTGGTTTCAAATTCCCTACCATGGAATACATAATGGATTCATATTCACTCCTCGAATATTACTATAAGTGCCTACTTAATTTCATATTATAATAATTCTGAATCATTAATCCTATGAAATAAAAATATCTATAAAAAAGTAACTCGCAAAATATTTTTTTTATTTTCTAGCTGGTTTAATCATAAAACTGTACTGTGGTTCCCCCCAAACTCAACCTTATCAATATTATTCTACTAGAAATCGGAATGTGAATATAAATTTTAAAAACAAAAAACGATTTTAAAATGGCTGATAATCGGATACTTGTTAAGAAAGGCGGATTTCTGTGTCCGACT
The DNA here is from genome assembly GCF_002938485.1 of Sitophilus oryzae. Lineage (NCBI taxonomy): Eukaryota > Metazoa > Arthropoda > Insecta > Coleoptera > Curculionidae > Sitophilus > Sitophilus oryzae. Next base: position 5,481,371 of record NW_022146304.1, on the reverse strand, counting down.
TAATATGAACTACCAATATATGTGGTATATGGTTTTTTTTTGTGTTAAAGAGAACACTTAAATTTTCTTTTATTTATTCACCTTTTGTTCATCAAAAGTTTCTTCTTATATTAGATACGTGAGTTAGTTTTTGCTTTTTACTAGAATAACTTCTAAAATGTCCAGTTTTCAGTTGAAATGGAGTGGAATAATGAAGTTACTATTGACTTTATTTCACTTTATGAAAAAACCATTCTGTTTTATGGAATCCAAAACATTCCGGACATAAAAATCGAAAAGCATTAAAACCATACCATACCAGCGGCAATTCCAGCACTTAATATTTTATTTATCTGCTCAAGTCAAGAGTACGTACGACACTGATTTAATTTCACAAATTTAGTTCCAACTTTGCGTTCAGTGTTGGAACAAACGTTCACTCCATCGTGTACGAGACTACGAGACACACTTGCCAATTATTGCAATATTACCGAATTGTTGGTTCCAACGTTGGAAGCATTATGTAGGACCGGTTTAAGGATCAGAAGAGGGGGGACTATAACAGATCTGAAAATGAAAAAAATCTAATCTAACCTTCAACCAAGCTTAAAGCTTCATTCAGAATCTCGAAATTGCTGGAATAAATTGTGGTTTGAATTAGCATAGAAGTTTGTTCCTCTAATTTCAATGTAAGGATTCAGAACGTCAAAATTAGTGGTAGTCATTTTGAATTAGTAAAAAAAGTTAACAAACTTTTAACTTTTCCACTAACTATACTTCAAAATTTGCGAGGAATGTCATTTTCGCCTTTGATTATATCATCCGTCAAGAGAAAAAATCAAAAGTTGATTGTTTTATAAGCTAGATATTAGGCTTTCTCTATGGATACAACCTTATATACAACTGACTACCGCAAGCTGTTGCTGGGATGTAGAATGTAGAATGAGTAAGAGGGGGGTTAATCACTGCGACCTTAAAGATCTATTGTGCCCCCTTCCTTGAGTTATCACACAATCTATAACCCATCATACCCCTGTTGTAGAGGGAACAGTGTATTTCCCATCCTCCTCTGACAACAGTTCTTCCTCCGAGGGTACACACCCTTCCACGGTTGGAATTTGGCCCTCCGTGCCGCTCTTCACAAACCCGTGAGGTGGAGGCTGGAGGATCTGTCTCCATTTTCTCCACTTCTTTAACTTGGTCTCTCCTTAGACCTGATACCGGTGTTATCCCGTATCTATAATAGAGGCTATGTCCCTCTTTCTCTATTGCCTCCTTGGATTTGAGATCAATTCCTATTGTGAGGACCTGACCATGACCCTCCTCCCTCGAGTTGATGACTCGCCAGCTCGATGTCCTTACATTGAAGTTCTGACCTTGGATAAGGTCAGGACTCCCCTTTTCGGAGGAGTGTTTTCGCTTTTGCTTCCTCTGGAGCAATACCTTCGTGGAGCAGTCGGAGGTATCTCCGTGCTTCTGCTCCGCTAAGACCTACTCTCAGAGGATCGTCTAGCCCGCCTGGTTGACCCAGGCCGGGTAGACAAAACGGTAGCTTATGTCGCTTGTTGGGTCTAGAGGTAGGTTCCCGACCCTTGCTGGAGAAGGTGGTAGCTTGTATGCCACTTGTGGAGGATGATCCCAAGCAAGTGTCAGCCGCCCCTCCTGTAGTTTCCTTTGGATTTGATCCCTTGGAACTTTCATTTGTAATGTTCCCAGTGTCGCTAGGGGGCTTCCCCACAGCTTCACCGGTGGTGTTTTTAATACTAGATCTCATAGTGTTCCCATGAGTCGCTAGGGATAGTCGGTCTACTTCTACAGAACCCCGCATGCAGAAGTAAGGAGTAAATACAATGGGGTAGCCCCTGATCCCCAAGGTTGAGGCCAGTAATGGCTAGTCCTCTATCTAGCCACGCATCCCTTTGACCTGTTTCCGCCATCGTAGGATTTAGGTTTTTGGTGAGGTTGTCTCCTCTTGGTCCAGGCGGTTAAGCCAAGACCCCCCCCCCCCACACACCCTCTACCCGCGAGACATGACCACAGTCAGTAGAGGGTGCCTGGTATGACAGACAGGGGTAACCCCGTCCGGCATCGTCTTAGTGCAATTCCCTGGCCACGACACTACAGCCAGGGACAAGACAATGAGATGCTTCTTAGACCGAGCTAAAGTGCTAGAGGAGAGTCCTCCAGCACCTGACAAGGAGCTTCCCACTAACGACAAGGTCTTGCATCTCCTAGGGAAAGTGTTGCTAGGATACTAGAATACTCTGTTAACTTTAGTTTTGTTTCTTAGACATTCTGAATGATCGTAAACTAATAAGTATAAAGTGTAATTGAAACCACTAATTTATACCACTAATTGCAAGGTAAAAGAAAGATATAGAGGAAAGGATTTTGAAGGCACAAAGAGCTTTTGGCATGCTTACACCTGTGTGGAACTCCTCTATATATATAGCAAAAAAACTAAAGTCCAGCTCTTCAATAGCAATGTCAAATCTATTTTGCTTTATGGATGCGAAACATGGAAGGTTACGCGTGGTCTCATGGATCGCCTACAGGTGTTTGTTAACAAGTGTCTTCGAAGAATATTGAGAATTTTCTTGCCCAATCAAATTAACAACGAAGAACTGTTGAGAAGAACATCACAAAATCGAATAGATATCGAAATTAAGAAAAGAAAGTGGGGCTGGATTGGGCACATTTTGCGCAGACCCCACAGAGATATCGCTAGACAGGCACTTGAATGGAATCCACAGGGAGACGTGCCAGGGGAAGACCAAGGAATACCTGGAGAAGAACAGTAACCTCTGAAGCCCAAGAGGTCGGGAAAACATGGGGAGAGATCAAACAGACAGCTCAGAATAGGATCAGATGGAAACATCTCTTAGAAGCCCTATGTCCCAAGAAGGGATGACAGGGAACATATATATATATATATATATATATATATATATATATATATATATATATATATATATATATATATATATATATATATATATATATATATATATATATATATATATATATATATATATATATATATATATATATAATTGCGAGGTTCCGAATTCGGCTTATAATTTCACCAGTAAGTCACATAAAAATTAAATTTTACCTATTGGAAACTCCATAACACCATATATACTAAACACAAACACCAAAATATACTCATAAACTTGTGTTAAACATATGTCGTTCGCATCATTAATTCGTTTATTGATATACACAACACGCTTGAACTAAAGATTAATTTTTGATACGTTTTACAAGTGATTCTATAATTATCATGAATAAAAATTTACGATAATAGGTTTGTTTAGTATATTAACGAAATCTTAATGCTATAATATGTATGTATGGACCTGTATCTACCAACGCTTAACACCTGTTCGTTTGCTATTCGTAATGATTACATAAATTTCGAATTTTTATTTAACACCTGACTCAAGATAATATGCAAAAATGATCGCAAAGAGAAAAACAACCATATTAAGTCTATAATTTCCGATAATCGATCAACTTGAGGAAGTTTAATTTTTATGACACAACAAAATAAACCTAAAAGTTCCTAGTGATAGGTAGGTATTTAATTAAATTTACCAATTAAATTAATTATTAAAGGAATTAAATAATTTACTATACATACTATAATGAAGTCTGTTTAATTATAGTTTAAAATGTTTGTTGATATATAATTTTTATTCATTTCTGTATCAATAATTCATAATAATATAACTCAGAATTGAAAAATCATATACGTCAATCTGTGGCTTTCAAAATTCAATTTGACAACACCACAGTTGTATATTTACAAGACAAGGATATGAAATTTTTGCATTTTTACGTTTTCAAAACTTCATCACTAATTTTCATCAAAAAAACGAAAACATAACCTTTCCCAAGTTAGTATTTTGGATGTGCACTAGCGATGGTCTGTCTGTATATTGTGTCTGGATCATAAGCTTTTTCGTTTTCCTGTTATTACCGATTCTGAACCGTCCTAGAATTGTGATGCATATGCGCAGAAGGAAAAATGAAGACATTATTTCATTTGCGCATGAGCTGGAGAGTTCTAGGACGATTCAGAATCGATAATAACAGGAAAACGAACAGACCTATAATAAAATATAAGCTTTTTCTTTTTCTGTTATTAACGATTCTGAACCGTCCTAGGATTGTGATGCGTATGCGCAGAAGGAAATATGAAGACATTATTTCATTTGCGCATGCGCTGGAGAGTTCTAGGACGATTCAGAATCGATAATAACAGGAAAAACGAACAGACTTATAGTTTGTATATAAACAAGTAGTGCCAGAACACCTTATCACTGAGCGCGCCGAGACGACGACCGTTCGTGCAACAACTTTGGTACGGCTGATATCGAGGATGGAGAGCTGGCCTCTGTGGAGCCGTCTCAGATACTGCCTTTTGTTAAAGCCCTGAGACTGATGAATTATAACTCGTTATTACTTAAGAAAGGGGAACACACCCACAATAGATCCCTCTTAAACATTCTACATTCATAAACAAATAAGATACATTTGTAAGTAAGATACATTATTTGATTATATACTGGTTCTGTTTATTTTTCTGTAGATTTTATGTGTTATGACATAATGTCATTTAACTTCCATTTATCTAATCAGACTATAAGTAAACAAAGGATTTGTGTAAGTGTTTGTGTAAGTTAGGTCAAATCAAATTAATGTTTATATAACTGATATAGTTAATAATTATTGCCCTGTGCTGTTGATAAATGATGAAGCTAACATCTAAAACAAATTTTCTTATCATTAAAATAATAAATAATTAATATAATAAAGGGTAAATTTGTAAACAAATCATCAATAATAATTTTAATTATAGCATACAACAGATATCTATCACATATCTAATATCCTAGAGACTGTATCAATTCTTGGAAATGAAGAAACTAAGTAAAAATAAAATCACAGATATACATACCATATTGGCAAGAGAAGTCTTGGATCGGTATTTACATGTTTAGAAGTGACTTGTGTGAGTTAATTCACTGTAATTCAAAGTATGTATGTTTTACTTCTTAATCTAAGGTTTTTACTTACTTCAACATATCCCTAAGATACCTTTTAACAATGTAGTATACCTATCTAAGACTGGGTGGACAAGAATATCCAAGAATAATCTTCAATTGTTATATTAAATATCGTCATTTCTACTACATCATCTGGCAGAAATATACACAAAAGATACGATATAAACGTACTCTTAAAAATTCAAGACGAAGCTTCATTCAGAACCTCGAAATTAGTAGTTTCAATAAGCGTAGATGTTTGTTCGTCTAATTTTAATATATGCATTCATAACGCCAAAATTAGTGGTCAAAATTTGCGAGTAACGTCATTTTGGCCATTGAATATCATCCGTCAAGAGAAATTGTGGTTAGAAGTGAAAAGTGTATTGTTCTATAAGCTAATTATTATATAGATAGAACTGACTATCGCAAACTGTTGCTAGGATATTCTATTAATTTTAATTGTATTTTTGAGACGACAAATTTATTTCACTAACTTTGAGGTTCTGAATGAGGCTTAAACATTCATTCATTAACCTCGAAATTAGTGGAATAAATTAGTGATTTCAATTAGCGTAAAAGTTTGTCCCTCTAATTTCAACGTGAGCATTCAGAACGTCAAAATTAATGGTAGTAATCTTCAATTAGTAGAAAAAGTCAACAAACTTTTAAGTTCTTCCACTAATTATACTAAAATTTGCTATTAATGTCGTTTTTTAGCTTTTGATTGTCATCGGTCAAAGGGAGATTGTGGATTGTGGTTGAATTAAAAAGTTTATTGTTTTATAAGCTAATTATTAGGCTTTCCCTATAGATACAACTGACTACCACCAGCTGTTGCTAGGATATTCCATTAAATTTAACTGTATTTTTAGACATTGTGAATGATCGTAAACTAAAAAGTATAAAGTATAATTGAAACCACTAATTTTTCCACTAATTTTGAGGTTCCCAATGAAGCTTAAAGACGAGGGGTGTCTCACTATTGGAATTACATGTACATTTTCCTTGGCAGTCATTGGCAGTCGCTGGCAGTCATTGGCAGTCTTACGGCAGTCGCCTATAATAATTACATGGCAGTCATAGTCTTCTTCGTAGTCCTTTGCAGTCGCTTGGCAGTAAAATGATATTTTGGCAGTACTTGTACAGTGTGTCCCATTTTGGTTGAAATCATAGGGTATCTCCGTTATTAGTGAAGATAGAAGGGGCGGTTTGCACAAACCTGTCCCACTTTTCGTCAAACGGAAGATGCTGCAAACAAAATTTTCATAGCCCTCTTCATTTCTGAGCTACAGGGTCTTTTCGAAAATTTTGCAATTTGGGACACCCCTTGTATCTCTGTTATTGTTAAAGGTTTCGAGAAGGCGAAAACTGCTTATTGTAGAACTTTTTACGTAGAATACAGTGGCGTAGTCTGTTTTTCTACCAAAAAAATATTTTTGAAAATATGAACTAAAGTTATGTTTTTTCAAACGGAACACCCTATATATTTATAAATCATATGATCTGTTTTGCTATGAGCTTCTCAAAAATATATATCACTCTATATTTATTTTTACTATTTACTGCAATATTTAAAATATATCATTTTCTTATTAGTAGGCCGTGATAAATAACAAAAAATCAAAATGGTATTTACTAAAATAGTCATACACATATTAAAATTTATCTGGGATTGATATATTTTACTTTCGAAATAACTGTTACCACTGAAACTGTGAATATATTTTTCTTTTTTTATAACGGGATGGGTTTGCAAATATCTAAATCTTGAATTATTAAAGCATTTTTCAGGTGTTCGAAATTGTTGTAGTGCCCACGATATATTTCGTATTTCGAAAATCCTCAAAATCAGAAATCGAGAACGACGAAATCCGGGAATCGAGGAGGCTATCAATATGTGTTCATTGGTTCCAATTCATTGATTTGAAAAATAATAATTTAACAGTATTCTAATATTTCCATAGTTATGTGGGGGAATGTTCCCCATCTTGCTGAAAGTATATTTGACGTAAATTAGCTAAAGGAATATCTAAAATTTCCGATACGATAGATTAGTCTTACGTATACACGTATTCCAAGATTTACAAATAGCGGTAGAGACTTAAGTTTCCCTAATATATAAAGAATTTATTAGCGGCTCCCAAAATAAAACAAAAGACAGATAGCAGTATACTTTTAATAATTCTTTAGATTCTTTTATTATCAATCATGGCCTACTAATAAATATGATCTTTTAATAAAAACTTTTAAATATTGCAGTAAATAGTGAAAATAAATATAGAGTGATATGTATTTTTGAGAAGCTTATGCCAAGACAGATCATATGATTTATAAATATACAGGGTGATCCATTTAAAAAAACATAACTTTAGTTCATATTTTCAAAAATATTTTTTTTGTAGAAAAACAGACTACGCCACTGTATTCTACGTAAAAAGTTCTACAATAAACAGTTTTCACCTTCTCGATAGCTTTAACAATAATAGAGATACAGGAGGTGACCCAAATTGCAAAACTTTCAAAAAGACCCGGTAGCTCGGAAACGAAAAGGGCTATGAAAATTTTGTTTACGGCATCTTCCGTTTGACAAAAAAGTGAGACAGGTTTGTGCAAACCGCACCCTTCTATCTTCACTAATAACGGAGATACCGTATGATTTCAACCAAAATGGGACACCCTGTATATTTTTGACCGAAGTGAGACACCCCTCGCTTAAAGGGCTATGTTTTGATCCAGTGTGTGGACAGCGTGGACTTAAACCTAACCTTGATAGTTGCAAGCAACGAACAACAAAATACGAAAAACGTTATTTTTCCATCGAAATCGTAACTGGAAACGTAAAAATTATATAACGCGCGAGTACTACTTAAATAATATAAAAGTAGGTTTAATCGAAATAACGTAATAATCGACAACGGCAGTGCTTTAACAACAAATTATTGTTATTGCTAACTAGTTTATTAGGTCTTAAATAATAGGCTCAGGCGATTTTTAATTATACCGCGCGAGTGCGAGACCGAGCATTAGTTTACCGTTAATGAAAATTATATTTTATGCTTGCTGAGAACAAATCGTGGGAACAATACGTTTAACTTGCGTTGTTATAATGTTTTGTATCTACTGGGCAAAAACATTTCCCTAGTCCATTATTGAATTAAAAGACCGAAAGTTTGAAAATTATAGGTTTATTATATTTTTGGTTTTAATGGCGTTCCTTTTAGCTGCTCGTCTCAAGTAGAGATGAGCAAACTGCGATTCTCCGCAATTGAAACTGCGATTGCGATTTTTAAATATGCCAATGAGCCACCCTCATTCCATTTGAAAAAAACTGAGATATGATTAAAAATACGATTTGGGCATCTTTTAACTGGCGAGGACAAAACGCGAAAAACTATAGACGATCAAATCTATTTTTCCAAGGCATCTTGATTAAAATTAGTGTTTTTAATTTTAACACAGCCATGATATTCTAGATTGTAGTTTAAAATACGATTTTTAAAGCGAAAATGTCAAAAGTTGCCTTATTCAGAGTCGAATAAAGTAAAAAAATACCGAGGGTGTCATTTAAAAATCAAAAGTTGTAGTCATTTCCGGTGAAACAGAACGGTGACGAGAAACAATTGAATACGTCAATCAATCCTAATTTATGTCATATATTAACATACCAAATCTCGTTTTTTTTATCAGAAAAAAAATAAAAAAGTTATAGGGGTAAACCACTCTTGAGAAACACCCGGTATATTATGATTGTGGCCCTAGAAAAATAATATCTTCTCTATAAATAAATAATATAAGAGAGAAAATTCAATCGCAATTTACTATAAAAATGCTTCAATATCAAGAGACCACAAATTCCATTCGCAACAATATCGCAAATCGCAACTCCTAAAAATTCAAACTCTCAGATAGAAATCACAGTTTACTAAATCTCAATCGCAGCAAAATTGAATTTAGTTCTCTAGAAACTTCTAATGCGCGCTCAGCCTGAGACACCCTGTATAACAGTGACAGTTATTTTTATCGTGTCAAAATCGTCCCATATATTATAAAGATTCCCATAAATTATTAAGTAAATGCAGCGTTTGCAGTTAAGTATGAACCCAGATAATTATCCTGTGGTATGAATTTGCATTAATTTGTCAATACCTTTATCTTATCACTGATATTTTATATAATATAGATATTAACTCATTATTTGATGAATTATTAACTAAAAAAATCCCCAATCTATGACGTTATTCTCTTCTTTAAATAATAAAATATAAAAATTAAAGGACACCAATAAAATAGATACAAAACTAAAAAGCAAATTCGAAATATGAAATGATTACGAAGTAGGGTAAATTTAAACTTATTAGTTCTGCAAAAAAAAATGTTTTTACGTTTTTGCTCCTTTAAGTAACTTTAGTTTGCATAAAACATGTATCAATTTACCATTTATCAGTTATTCAAAAATCATAGTTTTTTTCTTAAAAAAATTCAGACACCAATTTCTTTTTTAATTTTTTTTTTTTTTTCAGGTAAGATCATATTTCATGAACATGAGAACAGATAAATTGCTGATAATGCTGATTACTCAGTAGCATGTAAGAAAATATGGCCATCACGAAAACAGCCAATCTTTTTATTGGTCTTTATTGATGCGGTAAGTTTTTGTACAACAATTAAATCCGAATCATCTAATGCAGGGCCATAGCAGCATCCGAGACAACGAAAATGCCGATGAACTAGAAAAGTTCAGGATCATCGGAATCGTATCTTTATCCAAAGCCAACACTGGGAATACCCAAATTTATGATACGTAGTTGTGACGTAGTGCAGTATAACTCTGGATCAGTATAAAACCATCCACTAGAGAATCTGACACACATAGCAAAGCTTTAATCCAAGGACTTATTAATTATTAATTATGAAACCAACAGGAACCGGAATCAGGATGTCGGAACAGTCCCGATTTTTATCCAAAAGTCCCGCGTCCCCACGCCAAGCCCTAAGGTCCCAATTTTTATTTGTTTAATAGCCACATTTTTATTAAACAATAAAATTGTAAAATTTAGTATTAAAAATACATGTTTATTAATTTCTTGAATTTAAAAATAGTTCTTTTCACGAATTAATTAAAATCTTAGAAATTTTAGAATTATAAGAAGTAGATATTAATACTATGTTTAATGAATATTCGGCAATAAAAACTTGCGTAAATAAAATTTGCCAAAAGGATAACAAAATAAAGTATTTTTAAAACTAGAGTAAATTATATGCCTTCATTGTTTGAGGTTGTTATTTATATATTTTCACGTATGTTGAAGTAGACAGACGCTAGAAATAGATGTTCACTTAAGCTCATTAGAGCGGAACTTCAAATCTCATTTAATTGTAATATATAGCGTATAAGAATTTGTGGATTTTATTAAAAATTACGGAACTCTTATTATTAAAGCAACAAAACAAATAAAAAATATTCATTACAGTTGGGGGTTGGAACCTTTGGTGTTACAACAGCAAAATAAAACACTAATTAACTGCAATACACAAAAACACTTTGCTTTTTACTACTGGCCGCTCGTTTCGCTAACAATCAGTTTTCATTATCTGCTGATGATGCTAAGTTGGTTAACGAAACCCACGTCCAGTGCTAAAAAGTAAAATGTATAATGGAAATTAGCGCACTTATATGGGTTAAGGCCTTTTTATGCTTGTGTATACTAAGTATGTTATATTTTAAAGTGTTTTGTGTATTGTGGGGAATTAGTGGTTTTATTTTGCCAAAAATGTTCATTTAAGAAATAATTAAATAAACTAATAAAGCCAATTATACAGATTCTACAGCTGAAACTTTTGACTTTGTTTAGGTTTTGTTCTAGTTGTTATAGATTTAATTGATTATTTTCTTATTTTGTTTTCAACTTTTAATTTTTTATTTTTATACACATTTTTTTTATAAATTTCAAATAGTTTTTTTAAATTAACGCAAAAAGGCATAAAATATTGTTTCAAAATCCGATGGCCACATAAAATTTTACATTTAAGAAAAAGGTTGCACTAGTGCTGTCCCGACTTTTTAAATACAAAAGGTGGCAACCCTGGGACCCGCTAATGCTCAGCAGGAATAAAGTGCTCATTACAGCAAGTTTCTTGACAGGACATATTGCTGTCTGAACAAGTTCAGCTTGTATCAAGCATTTGCTGCAGACTATGCGATAAATATCCTGAAACAGCTCAGCATGTAATACATTTTATTTACTTTCACTGCAAAGCTCTGAAAGCGACGTTCTGTTTAGAAAAACAATGCTTGAACCGGAAGAACTATGCTCCCATTATACAGGGTGTTTCAAAACAAATGCGAAAAACAATGGGGGTGATTCCTTGTTCAAAATAAAGGGGTAGTTTGCTTTATAAACGTTGGGTCAAAAGTCAACCATTAGGGAGATATCGCGGTACAAAGATGGCGGAAAAATAATGTTTTTATTTTTTATCTTGAAAACGAAAAGAGATAGACTAATGAAATTTTACGGAAGCATTACTGTTATGAAAACACACTTTCTGGTAATTTCTTCACTTTTTTAAAATGAGTGGAAGGGGTTGAAATAAACTACCCCTATCATTCTTGTTAACGAAATTTAAAGAAAAATCTTATCAAACACATGCAAAAAAATTAATTTGGATAGTTTAGTTTATTTAGAAACTTTTTTATCTCTTGTGTTTTTTTGATAAAACTCACCGATTTGAAATTAAAAAATAAAATGTAAAGCATTACATGTCAGGACAAAAAACATTTTAGATAAAGAATCTAGTGGGCAGCTGTAATTTTTTTAGGAAAAAATCTAGTCGGCCGCTGTCACTTTTTAGGATGTTTCTAATATTGTTTTATTTGACCCTACTGCAATACGTTATTATCTAGATTATTATTATTATCATTATTATCACTAGATTCTTATCTAAAAATATGTTTAGTCCTGACATGTAATGCTTTACATTTTATTTTTTAATTTCAAATCGGTGAGTTTTATAAAAAAAATACAAGAGATAAAAAAGTTTCTAAACAAACTAAACTATCCAAATTAATTTTTATGCATGTGTTTGATAAGATTTTTCTTTAAATTTCGTTAACAAGAATGATAGGGGTAGTTTATTTCAACCCCTTCCATTCATTTTAAAAAGGTGAACAAATTACCAGAAAGTGTGTTTTCATAACAGTAATGCTTCCATAAAATTTCATTAGTCTATCTCTTTTCGTTTTCAAGATAAAAAATAAGAACATTATTTTTCCGCCATCTTTGTACCGCGATATCTCCCTAATGGTTGACTTTGACCCAACGTTTATGAAACAAACTACCCTTTATTTTGATATACAGGGTGTCCCATATAAAAAATCAAATTTTCTGTTGATAATTCTTAAATTATTAATTTTAAAAAAATTATACTTAAACCATTAAATTCTACGTAAAAAGGTGCTTTGGAAATGTTTTCATAAAAATACAAAATTTTTCATAGCAAAAAAGTTACAGCGATTTGTTAAAAATGCATATTTTTTAAAACACTCCGTAACTCCGAAACGGTAACAGATATAGATATGCGGTTTTCACCATCATGTTTTTGACAAAAATTGAGCTCCAGACACCGATATTAGTTTTTGTCTATCTCCTATAGAAAAGGGTGTTTCCATTTAAAAGCGTCGAATTTGACCCACCCTGTACAGTGAGATGCTTCTGATTGACTTTTTATGTGTATTTTAATATAATATTGTTCTCGAATTACTGGTAAATTAATTCAAAGTAGGTCAATAATAGTACATTCTTAAAATCGTTAGATCTAAACATGGCAAACAGACAATCACCCAATTAAGGGGTCAACGGCGATCGTACACCTCAAGGCCGTGACAAAAATATCGACTTTCTTTATAATTTAGCAAGAAACGAATTATACTCATCAAAGTATCACACATAATTTAAATATGGCAATATAATAGTATATTACATACCGAGGAGGGTGTGTGAGGGAAGTGTTTCATTACTGTCGAGAGATTAACTAAATCTCAAGACAATAACGAAAACTTTCCTCCGAAGTTTGTATACTATTTTATTTACAACCACATCATTACTTAAAAAATTGGGACAGTATTTTATTTTGAAAAAAAAATGCGAAAATTTGTCCTTCTGTTTTGGCATTTCAATATCTATAGTTACCGGTACCAGTGGTTGTTATGGCGCAAACCTTCAACAGCAAAACATGCAACTAAGTGACAGTTTTGAATTTCTCGTTCGCTTTTTCCAATTTATATAACATAGAAAGCCAGAATTTTGCCGGAAAGTTCTGATAATGAAGACTACTTTAATATTGGTACTCCACCAGAACAGTTTACTTCCAGAGAAAATGGTGTGCCGAAAGAAATGGTGTGCCGAAAGAAATGCTAAGAATATTGCTTCGGAGACAGTCTTGATGGCATATTTTAGCGACATGGCAAGGCAGAAAAAGCCATCTACTCTTTGGGCTACACACAGCATGATATGGACAATGAATTAAGGGAAAAGACTGACATATCAAAATATAACAAACTCCTCGCTTTTTTAAAACGCCAGAATGTAGGTTTTAAGCCAAAGAAGTCTAGCATTTTTACCAGGCAAAACTTAGAGGATTTTCTCACGAAAGCACCTCAAGAATTCCTAGTAAGGCTTTTTTTTAAATGTTTTCTTTTTCTATTTTTAAATATTTCTCTTTTCATTGTTTTAGGTTGCGCTTATAGTAGGTGTGTCTGGGACATGTCGAAGTGATGAGCTACTGAAGATGAAAACTACGCATATTGATATTTTAGAGAACAAAATTTGCATAGAAATTCCCGATACAAAAACGTATAAGAGCAGATCATTTATGATAACTAACACAAGTTGGATAGAAATTGTGAAAGGATTTATATAGTTACAAAAATATATTGAAAATGAGAGATTTTTGTTCAATATCGATTAGAAAAAGCTCGAAATCAACCCTTTGGATACAATTCTATTTCTAAATTTCCGTACAAGTTTTTTGAAACTTCCCAATGCGAAAACCTACACAGGTTTTGCTTTTAGACGAACAGCGGCTACGTTGCTGGTAAATAGCGGAGCTGATATTTTACAGCTGAGGCGTCTAGGGGGATGGAAATCCAGTGCTGTGGCTGAGGGTTATGTGGATGCATCTGTAGCCAACCAAACTAAAACCGCAAATGTGATATCTTCAACGACATTGTTGCCATCGTCTTCCTGTAGCAATTCAAACTCTTTACCTTCTTTCGTTGACATTAGAAGACCTGGCACAAGTCAGGAGTTAAGTTTTTTGCAGCAGTGAAACCTCAATGAGTGAAACACATCATCAGGGCGACCCCTTAATAATATCGATTAACGCGTACAATAAGTCAAATTTGACTATTAATTTCAACAAATAAATGTATTAAAATCTTCAATTATTATTGTTAATCTTCTTGTTTATTTTTGTTGATGTTAGATAAGTATTTAATTAACAATTTAATAAACCGAGAGAGGAAAATATGCGAGGGAAATGGAAGAGGGAAGAAATATATATAATTTGACACTTTCAAATTTTTTAAAAGTCAGTAATGTCAGTAAATATGTGGTATAAAAAAGATTAATAGCCTAAAAAAACCCTAAACTTTTTTTGCGGGTTCTTTATTATTCTATAGGAAGTAATGAAATGGTGATCTGTGTAACAATTTTGTTATCACCTAATTGATTAATTTATAAAGCAGCAATCGTTGAAAAAGTAATGATCTTCCCTCCGTACAGGATCAGCAAAGGAGATAAAAAGTATGTGTGCCATATGTTTTGAGTTATCAGAAAATGCCAAAAATACTTTTTTCGCGATAGATGAATTGATACATAAATTAAGAGAACCAGTAGAAAACATACTAAGCCTATCATTCTTCGTAAACATGGCACTTCCCTTCACCTAGCGAACCCACTAAATAAATTTATAAGCATCGGCGTTACCGTTGCAATAATCTAATGATTAATTTGACATTTCTTCGATTCTATTTCTAAACTTTCGACTATTCCCAAAGCAATTACATACAGTTTCTCTTTATTCTTCATTTCTTATGTTCAACTTACGATGAAAGGGTACAGTTCATCTCGGTTGGATTGTCCTTTCCTTAACGTTACTATATATTCTTAAATTGCCTGTTAGTATAAATATCAAATACCTAGTTAAAATAAGGAGAATACACATATGGCATTTATTTAAAAGTAGCGTTCCTTAAAATTGCTTATTTCTGATATAGGTTACGTAGAGCGGCATTTGTTTTATGATCACGAAATTTGTTAATTTTACTGAACTTAATGTTAACGAAGTACTTAAGCACTAAAAGTACTTAAATTTGTAACAAATTAACTGTTTATTGTGTAAAATAAATGGTTCACAATTCGATTTTAACATTTATGTTGGACTTTTCAAAAATATAGCGTAGCGCTTTTATTTTACATTCAGTATGCCGAGTTATCCATAACATCCACGTCAAGCCTTAGAAATACCGATTCCTGATATTGTTATTATTGTTATTATTCCTGATACTGATTATTAATTTCGATTGTGTTTTTTAGACGTTGTGAATGATCGTAAACATAAAAAAAATGTATAAAGTGTAATTGAAACGACTAATTTGAATGAAGCTTAAAACACCAACACATCATCAATAGGATAAGTTTTGCCATTATGAAACAGTGTACTCGGTCTTCATATTTTCGTTATATTTGAAAGAGGAAACCTAAATATTATGAAGGTAGGACATTAATTATTGCTATTAATGCACCGTTTGTAGTAATTAAAACGTTTTTCAACGTTACGAACAATGAAAAACTACTACAACAATAACCTTTGTGGGTCTATTCGAAATTTCCACACCGAAACCTTTATAGAATTAAAAAATTGCTCCTAAAGCCTAATTCACACGTATCCGCGTTGCGCAAAAGATCTATCGGTCCCGATTAAGGTCCCGATGCGACGGCTCGCATTTCGCTCGACTTTTCTCGGCATCTTTTCGGTCGAATTAACGAAACAACAAACGAAACAATTCTCACGATGTTAATGGGCCGATTTACGCCCAGCTTTTGTGTAAAGCGTGCGCCGATTTTAAAGGTCGCCTCCACAATTTAAAAATCTAGAATAAATGGGTGTAATGGTTGTACGAGTTAGGTATAGAGAAACCAATACATTTTGGCGTGCACGTTATTAACAAGACCTTCAAACTATTATCAAATAAAAAGTCGTGAATCTTAGAGCGTACATTTTTCTTTTTTTTTAATCTTATATCCTGGTTAAAAAAGACACCACGCTATCGCATCAAATAAACGAATTTCCTAATAAAAAATGGCTTTATGTTGGCAGTCATGGCATGTTTCTTCGTTTCTTGTTCACTGTCATTAATATCTTAATTATTACATATTAATACATCTGGTATTATGGTATTCTGGTATATCGTCGATTTTAAAATAAACTAACTGTTTTTATCTCATTTTTTTATTAGAATGGGCATAATCAAGAGGGCTACTGATACCGTGTTGTAAAAATAAGGTAATTAAGGGCTTATTTTTTAGTCTACGTTCAAAACTTTATTTTTGAACGTTTTATTTTCACGGCATAATATAGAGTAAGAAACGCTCTTTTAAACGAGCCTTCGTTTATTGGATTCTGATCATCCACCAGTCAGGAGTTATTAACATTTAAATAAAGACAGATCTAACCTTCCCCCACCACTTTATTTTAGCAGATAGGGGAAAATGGTTCTAACAAAAAAAATTACTGAAGATTATGAAGCTATTATTTATAGTACCCATTATCTAGGCAAAATTCTGTAAAAATTCTATTTTCTTAATTTCCATAGCAGTTGCGCCCTCTAGCGGCGGTTTTACAAACTTGAAAATAATTTCCAGCAATTTTTCATATTCCCCTTACCCCTTAGTTATAAATATTTTTTTCTGTAGACCCTACGGCTAATTCTTTCCAAGATACACCCGAGAGCTATTCTTAGTGGGACACCCTGTACAGTGCTACCTACAGCAAATTCCTCCAAAAAATAATGGTATCTGTGATAATACAAAAGGCCTATTATAAAAGATTTTTTTCCTTTTCCTGAAACTTTAAAACTATGCATTTCCGCACCCATGTTTATAGGAAATTTCTTATATTTTTTGGTGAGGAAACAATGAGTACCGTAGTTTGGGGTGAAATTGATAATTACATGGTTTAGTCACATTTTTAAATTAATTAACTAAAATTAAGATTTTAACCGCGTTTTTTGCAAAAAATAGATAAAAAATGGCATACCCGACTGCATACGTCTTGTCATCAAAGCTTTACTAAACAAGACTGATGCACACCACTGCTTCTAGTTGCGTAAATTTGGCGCTAAATTTAAAAATGTGACTAAACCATGTAATTATCAATTTCGCCCCCGGTTATCAATTTCGCCCCAAACTACGGTACGTATCTTAGGTACGTATCTAACATTTTGGAAAATTAATGACATTATTTTTTTTAAAGGTTGATATTAGAATTGGATTAAGGCAAATTAATTAAATTGCATTTATCTCATCAAGGAGACCAAAAATGACAAAATATCTAGAAACAACTTTTAATCAGCAGTCTACACAATTTGCTAAGAAAAGAAAAAAAAAGTCAGTAATAATAATGAAGTCAGTAAGAAATGAAGTCAGTAAGAAATGAAGTCAGTAAAAAGTCAGTAATAATAATAAATGCTGTAAATATTAAGAAAAATTACATGTTTGTTATAAAAAAAATCAGTAAACAACATGCATTCCACCTTTTTAAACAGACTCTTTTGTTTTACATTAAAATTTGCAAACATTTCTTCTTTTTTATTTGTTTATTTTATGATATTTCAGAAGAATCCCAACGAAATATCAGTGTCACTTTGTGATGTTAATGCATAAGTTTCCTTTCAATTTCGCTCTACAGCTTTATAAAAATGGTTGGTTCCAGAGAGTAAACTGAAAGAAAGAGTTGAATTAGTGCTTATTTATGTTTATGGATCATGTAATGAATCACCTCGGACTACTGCCGCTGTTCTCAATGCAAGACACCCCGATAAAAATGTTTCTCACGTTTATTGCATGCAGCTTATTCAAAGGTTTAGAACCACGGCGTCGGTAGCCAATTCAAAACGTAGAGGTCCTAGGGTTCTTGATGAGGCTACTCAAATTGAGGTTTTAGGACATTTTGCGGCAGATCCATGTACTTCCATAAGGTTTTCTAATGCCACCTACGTGTCAGCCGGATCAATCCACAAGGTAACTAAGTTTCACAAATTCCATCCGTATAAAATTCAAATTCTACACGCATTGAATGAAGATGACCCAGATCGAAGAATTCAATTTTGTGAAGAAATGACTGAGTACATTGCACGAACTCCAAATTTGCTTTTAAACACATGTTTTACTGACGAATGCACATTTTTCCTTAATGGAGATATCAATAAACATAATTGTCGCTATTGGAGTGATGAAAACCCTCATATTTTTAGAGAGGGGCATACGCAGTACTCACAAAAAATCAATGTTTGGGCGGGAGTTGTACTGTATTCCTAAATGAAAATCTGACGAGGGAGATTTACCTAAACATGTTGGAAGAAGCAATTGATCCACTAATTACTGATGCAGTAGAAAATAAAAGGGACGACGTCGGTAACGCAATACTTAATGAAGATTTTATTCACTTTCAACAAGACGGTGCGCGTCCCCACTACGCCAGATATGTTCGGGATTGGCTGGGCGATAGATTTCCAGAGAGGTGGATAGGAAGAAGAGGGCCAATAGAATGGCCTATAAGGTCACCTGATCTTATCCCAAACGACTTTTTTCTTTGGGATCATTTAAAGTCAGTAGTTTATAAAACCGTTCCCCAAAATATTGAAGATAGAACCTTAAAATGGATGTTATTCCTCAACGATAAATTAAAATTTAAAAAATAGGATGTCAAAATGTTCAGAATAAAAAGCGCTTTAAAATGATGTGTCACACGACCCCTTGTCTCATTTAAAAAAATTGGGGTAGTAGCCCTGGGGGTTAGGGGGTTGAAGCAGGGCCTTTCGATTTTTCATAAAACACCTTCCCCCTCGATAAATTTGTTGACGTGTTTCCACGAATATCACAAATCTGTCAATTTTTGCAGAAAACGTGGGTGGTAGGGGAAAGGTCCCTATATTGAACCACTTAAGCAAATATGATTTTTTTTAAAAATCTCTATGACCCAATTTATTCCAAAAAAATATATGCCATCATTAGAAAGTGTCACAAACGCATATTTGTTTTGAAACACCTTAAAAATCTATTTGGTTGGAAAAAAATAAAGAATAAAAATTTTAAGTCACTGGTCCAATTTGGGATCTTGGCTTCTTATTTTGAACCATAGGTTTCCTAAATTGAACCATGCTAATTTCTAATTATTTAAGGAAAAATATTTATTAAAATAAAGATAACGTTCTATAGGAAGTTAAAGATATAAGTAGACAACCAAACTTAATAACATATCTCAAAAAAAAATTAGTATAACACACATAACATGGAACGAATCAGTTAGTCACTGTCAGAGCGATCAGATTCACAATTTATGCACCGATAAAAAATACTGTTTCGGCCATTAGTGCATTTCAAGTGAGCCCATTTTTTACATGAGGTGCATCGAATCCATTCTTCCCCTGGATTGGACTGTGAAAATGGATATAGGTATACAAACAATGCAAAGACTATCTTCGTTGTCAGATTCACTTGACGATTCCTGTATGGAGTGCTGGTTAGTAATGTAGTACCATTAGAAGTGACTGAAGGCAAAACTGGCATAGGAGATATTTCGGACACAGATTTAAATTTTTGTAAGGATGATGTGGAACATTCTGCCTCCACTGATTCTTCACGACAGTTTGTATTGAAGTGAAATTTTATGGGCATATGTAGGTTAATTCAGAGCACTTTTTAAAAATATAGAGAGTTCTACAGGGTGTCCCAAAAAAAAGTTACATATCAAAGTTGTGTTTTTTGTAATGGAATACCCTATATATTAACTGATTTTCGGATTCTGGAAGAAAAATAAAGGTGAGTTTTATAAGAGAAGTATATGACTAAAATGTAAGGTTTTTGATATATTATTATTAACATTTTCTAGAAATAAAGAACAATAATTTACAATAAAAGCTACCTAAATTGGAATTTACCCAGTATAGCCTAATGTGTACATTAACTATCATAATTTAAATCAAATTAAAACTTGATCCAAAAAGTTATACAGGGTGAGACAAAGTTAATAATGAACATTAGTCACTTTGAAAAGCATGTTACTCTTTTATATTAAAGGGAACACCCAGTATATTATTCAGATATTCAATGGAGAATTCATGTCTCTTCAAAATACTATTAAGGTTGCCTATCCCTCAAACAAAGATTTTCCTAGATATTTTCATTTATATGATTTGATCTGAGTAGATCTTTATTATTTGATAACCTTTCATATTTTTCCTACAATCCAAAAATCGATTAATATATAGGGTGTTCCAATTCAACACAACTTTGATGTGTAACTTTTTTTGGGGACACCCTGTATAATTCTATATATTTTTATAAAATGCTTTCAGTTAACCTACATATACTGCCAAAATTTCATTTCGATATAAATTACCGTTCTCCTTGGAGCTTCAGCGGCGTATGAGAGGCACCACCCTGTACATATATGAGCATACACAGGATGAGTGTGCACGAATGTGCGTTCATCAATCGCTGTGTATAGTCTGTCCAACGACAAAATCCTTGACAATGATTTAATTTCAAAGTAGTTAATTTTACTTTACAAAGAAATAAGTTGGTACAACTGGAACGCAGAGCAGAAAATTAATAAATATATTTAAAATTTGAATGACGAAGTGATTACTTCAAAATATTGTATATACTTTAAAAAAACGGTATAAAACTGAATAAATCTAATCGAGTTATTTTATTAAGAAAAAAGTCGGCATGTGTAAATACAAATTAAGCAAGGGTTTATTTTAAACAAAACACCACATACCAAAAAAAATATATAAAACAGATTTCTTACTTTTAAGCTCAAGCAAATTCCTGCATTTATTATTAAATTTATCTATATAACTTTAAAAAAAATAAATATTTTATTAATAATAACACTTACTAAATTTTATATACCTTAAAAGGTTAATTTAACTGGTAATCTTTGGGTTGGTAATTTTAATCTTAATTTTTTTAAACCAGTATCTTTTGACATTATTTCTCTGTAGTACTAAAATGTATTATTTACCTATCGTGTGATTTTACCGATACTCCAGTTTTTGGTACCATATACGAGATGATCTACAAACTTTATTTGTGGCTAATACATCTCTCTGGCCATAGTCTCTGGCAAACTGTGTCTCTGGCGGTCTTGGACACCGAATATTAACTGTAAACTATGGTCTCGGTCAACACTTAATTTTTCCTCGAGTTTTCCTCAACTTAATTTTAAAAAACACGAAACACAGTTAATAACACAGTCCGAAATGCAAAATGCAAATATTTATCATTTCTATTTGACATAATTTGACACAAAATTATAACGTATAATTTGGCAAGAGTTAGACAACTCCTTTGAATAAGAAGACTAAGGAAAGAGCATATCAAAAATCTTAGGTACACCGCGATAGGCCTCAAATATGGCCGACTTTAATTCCGGTTTATCAGTGCCGTTCTAATTTTATTTAAAAAATGTAAAATTATGATGTAGGGTAGACGTGGGGTAGACTCAATAATGTGTTATTTTATTTTACGTTGTGAATAAATGTTGGTAGTTATTAAAATTGTTATAAAAATATATAATTCTAATAAAAATAGATAAGTTATAATAAGTATTTATTAACACAAACATCCGATACGCTACTGCAGCAGGTAAGTCAAATTAACGTATCAAAATTCTTTGACATCTGATCTTTGACAAGTAGTAAATAAAAGCTAAAATGCAAGAAAATATATAATTTAGTTAATTTAAGTGAATTTCATAAATGATCGGTTTACTACACGTATGTATATTATATAGTCACTTACTAGCGAAAAGTTGTTCCATTATTTCACTCAATTTTTCCGAGATCTACCGCACGCTATACAACCAACTATTTTAGAGTCTTTTTCGATAAATCGCGATAATGTCACTGTTAATTTAAGTTCTGCCACAATTTCCATCTAGAGTTACTACCTTTATACAACTATCAGTAGTAGAATAAATAATAAATAATGTAAAATAAGCTCCGTAAAGACTGACAAATCCACAAAATTTCAAATCAAATTCAAATGTGTCAAATGAATCGTCAAACAGAACTGTCAAGGATCCCCACCCTAGAGAGCTTTTTCCGCCCACCATGCATGAATACATGGATAGCATTATGCTCCTTCCTTAGTCTTCTTATTCAAAGGACAACTCTCAAAAATCTTAAGTCGAGTCCATACGCATTGGCATCCGTTTGTCATCATATCGTTTCGTCAAACCAATAATCCATAGTAAACTTAAAAAATATGGAGATTTTGCGTCATCGAGTGTATTTGTATAAAGGACACTTTACTTAGGATAGCGGTTACAGTTAAAGAAGGAATTGCACTAATCCTGCGTTTTTTAGCAACTGAAAATTTGTATACGAATTTGGAGGATCTATAATTTCAAAATTTCCAAACCATTGATTTTTTAAGGGTAGTTTCTGAGATTTTCCAAACTTTAATTGAGACTTATGATCAGTCGTCAAAAGTGTGATATCTAATCGCGAATTTTGCAGCCATGGGGATTAGATGAAAAATGTGACATAGGAAGTGACGGATTTCTGTCATTTAAACAAATTGCTTTTGTGTTTTTCGCTGGCATGAAGATTTAGCGTCATTTAGCCCTTAATTTCGGCACTGTATTTGTCGGCGTCATTGTCGACATTGACTGGACAAACGAATTAAAAGTTCTAGTACTTCCAATTGACTTTGGAAATACTATACCATGCTCTACTATTTCCCTACCCTAATGTTGAGTTGCAACCCTATAAGTTTGACATATTAGATTACAGTAATCTTCTATTTTCCGTCTCTTGAAGAAGCCTCTTATAAAACTGTCGATTTCCCAACTAAATATGACACGGTCCATATTCGAAAACCCTTCTATTTTTAAGTTTATTAAATTTTAAACCCATATAAAATTGTCAAATACTTCATTATTTACCTCTAAAATGTATAGTTAAAAATATGTTAAACAGTACTTAACAGTATATAACACATTTTTTAAATTACTTAAATAACCTTGTAAGGCATTAGCCGAGCATGTGTTTGTTAATTCTTAAAGTAGATGTACTAAATGATATATAATTTATAATTAAACATGAATGTTAAGCTTATATCTAAAACAAATTATAACAGAACTGTACAGGAAATTAAAAATATATAATTAGGTACGTGGTTCGTAATTAGCAAATACCAAAATTTAGCCTACATACAACAATATTTTTTACTAATATATTGTTTAATTTTCAATAATAGTATTTTTTAATAAAGCAATTACAGAAATATGAATATAAAGTAGAAAAAAATTGAATTAGTGTGAACATTATACTATCAAACGTTAAAAGATATATTGTATAGTAAATTTTGATTGCTATCTATTTGACATTTAAGGTTATTGGATGCATGCAAAATTACGAATATTATTGTAATATCTTTCAAGATTGCTTTCTAGTAAATTAGAGGAGCATCTACCTTATTACCTTGATTACACTGAGACCTTGTGTCACGACAAAATAGA
Organism: Sitophilus oryzae; assembly: GCF_002938485.1. Lineage (NCBI taxonomy): Eukaryota > Metazoa > Arthropoda > Insecta > Coleoptera > Curculionidae > Sitophilus > Sitophilus oryzae. Next base: position 5,457,525 of record NW_022146304.1, on the reverse strand, counting down.
CATCACAATAGAAAAATACATAATGTCTAATTAAAGATAATCAGAAATAAATAATAACAAACATTTACGGAGACAAGAGTCAACCATCAGTAATAATAAACACTGTCTTGATGTTTTAAGTGGGATGGGGGCGACAACCCTTTATAGGGCAATACTAATTATTTTCTAGTTTGATCAAATTGATTTCAAAAATATATAAAGTAGCACAAAAGAAGCATATCTTCTTAATAACATTTTTCAAAAAGTTAACAAATAAGGGGGGGGGGGGGTGATTTTTCAACTAGAGACTGTTAAAGCAATTAGATAATATGTAATGATCTAATGTATATACTGTATAAACTGTATGTATCATCCAATGTAAGAAAAAAGAGTAAGTTCATTTTGATTATCTCTGTTAGGGCTCTACTCAAAAATATCCCCATATCAAGTAAAGCAAATTTTGTTTTTCCAGAAACTCGCATCCTATGAGAAATGATCGAAAATATACAGGATATGTTAACGATTTTAGAAAATACCATCCGAGGAGTAAATTTGGTGCACTAAATAAAAAGAAATAAACGTTATAGATACATTTGTTTCTATATTATTAAATTTTTATCGCATGAAATTTGCATAGAAAATGCTTAGACGAAAATTATTACCTATATGATACACAGAGAACTCAGTGTCACCAATGCTTACTGGTCGAATATTCAACCGCTTACCTTAACTTTTCGCGCCAATTCGGCCAATGTATAGATATAGATATGGTTGATTAAATGGTCAAGGCGCACATTGAAATAAGCATAGCAAACTGGGCAGTAATACACTTCCACTGATTAGTTAAATTAAAGTGGTCGATTTAGCGACCATCAGCCTATAAAGGGTTAAAAAAAGGAAAATACAAAATTAAATTGTTTAAACAATTTTTGCAAAAAAAAATTTGATCATGTTTTAAAGAGAAACTCTAACTGAAGTATTTTTTAGATGATAAATGATTTCTTTAAAATATTTAATATTTCCCATTGCTCAATAGCTACCATCTATGTAACTAAAAATGTTATTAACTACTTAGGTACTGAATTATTCCAAGAATGCGATAGACAATCACATAATGTAAAATGTAGCGTAATAAACGTCATTTCGGAATGACGAAATATGATAACTTCCCGCTATAAAAACTATTAATCCACATGTTTTATGTTTATTGTTGTAATAATGAGACAAAAACAGGTTCGCTGCAGTAGTTTATAAAAGCATTGGATACAGTTTATTGTTTTTTATCAATCGACAATTTACAAGGAATAAATTATTTTTATACCATATGTGGAATTTTATCGATTCATTATTTTGAAAACGGTTTAAAAAGCGATTGTTTTATATGAAGATAAATGCTATATATAAAAAAATAATTTGTTTAAAAGTAATCTGTAAATTTTCGGTCATATTTCCTCTTTGTTTTTTCTTATTTTTGTAAAATGTTTATTTTTAACTATCCAATGTACCTAACATGTATTTATTATCAATCAAAAATGCCTAATACCTAGACCTACCGAAAATCGCGATCTCGAAAGTAACGTTACAATTGTAACGGGGGCATTAACGCAAATATAGACCGACCAAAGCGCGACAAACGAAAACTCTACCCTAGGAGCCCTCCAGCAGTCGCGCGACAGCTGGAGCGAAATACGTCGCGGTCTAGGTCGTTACCAATTACATCTGTTCGCGACAGATGAAGCCGCGACTCTAGGGACGCGACGGCTGGAGCGAAACACGTCGCGATCGAGATCGCGCGTCTTTACGTAGGTAACAGTTACTTCTGTTCATGACCAAGGAAATCGCGATCCCAGGATAATTTATAATTTCGTCGTTCTTCAGTAACAGGTTCCTAATTCGTTGTGGAGCGCGACACGACGTTACAAAAAAATACTGCTCCAAAGTCGCGTTACTCAAATACCGACACATCATCATCATTTAGCTTATTCCGTCCACTGCTGAACAAAAGCCTCCAACTCTAGTCGTTTCTTTCTATTTTGTGCCACTTGAATCCAATTTTCAGCCATATTCTGCAAATAAAAATAAGTAAAAAAGTTCATATAAATATATGTTCTAAAATGCTTAGTTTCGGAGATACAGGGTGTAGAAATTTCATTTTTATTTTCATTTTTTCAAAAGTTCAACAGAAACATTTTTATCATCATTTTTTCCAAGAAAAGTTTATGATTAATATAAAAAAATAAAAAGTTCCCAAATTTACTATTTCAGTCAAATAACTATCTACTCAACATGTTTATTTCTTGCCAATAATGACAGGCATTGACTATTTCCATTCTAAATATCTCGAGAACGGTTGCTCGTCGCCATTTTTAACAAGAGGCATTTTTTTCGTAAAAAATCACGAAAATTTATATATTTTCACTCAGTAGTTTTATACAGGCACGGACGAAAATTTATTACTCTTCAAATCAGTTAAAATATGTATGTAGATGGCGCACCCTAGAAGTAGGAGTCATATTGACATCAAAATCAAATTTATCACGTCAAAAAACTTGCAGACACCAATTTTCATCCAAATATTGACGTTACTTCATAAATTATTTGGAAAAAATCGAAATAAAAATGAAACTTCTACATCCTATATCTCCGAAACCAAATATTTTAGGACATACATTTATACGAACTTTTTTACTTATTTTTATCTGCAGAATATGCCTCCGAAGTTTCCGTAATACAATTCGGACCACCCTGTATATGCACTTGTTCCAAAAGTATGTTATTAATGTTTAAATTACCACTCAGTACTAAGTTTGTCATCACAAGACACATCACTAGTTTATACCTTATTTAGAGCCGGATCCAGACCAAGACGACTAAAAAACTCTGAAATCTGGACACAATCAGCAACATTCTGTTAATATAAAAGGATTAATCTACAGGACTAATCGAATAATTTAGTATAATTTTCAAGCTCTAAACCCAAGAAAATTCAACAGATTATTCACCATCCTAACCTTGATGTTGTTTGAAGAGAAAATACTCTTTCCCAGGCATTTAATGTTTAATATATTATTTACCAGACCGAATTACAACTTATTATTTTATAAATAAAGGAGTTTGTTTAATTATTTCGAAACTCAGCGCTGCGCTAATTGGTCGAATATTAAATTAATACAGAATTAACGAACGTTAACCCCGACATCCGTCACTAACGTGTAATTTGTTGCTTAATAAATATAAATGTTGATAATTTGAATGAAATGGACCAGTAAATACATACGCATTAAAATCAGCGACGTAAAGTTGAATGAAAATTATTTTGTTTTTTCTTGTTTTAGTTTCAGTAAATCTGAAATTATAATATTATTCGTGTGTATATTGGCCTTTCTAATTACATGATCTTATTTTTTTACTTCCGTGTTAAAAACATAAAGATTAATGTGTACTAGCATGCAAATCATAATGAAATTAATGAATTAGTTTTGCAATAAAGAAAATTTAAGTAGTTTTTATAAAGGCGTAACTAACAGGAGGAAAATTATATTTTTTTTTCTGAAGATAAATGAATTGTATGGAATATTTTCTTTATTATAAAAAGTTATAAAAGATGCGGGAATCAACAGAGAGGGTACTTCTTCTGTATACAAAAAGACACCAATGCTTAGCCTTTGCAGAGGATTTAGTTATCTTAGCAAGAGATAGGAAAGAACTGATATCGGTGACCAAAAGACTAGAAGATCTAGCGCAAAAGCAAATTTCTGTATAGTAAACGAAGTATGCTTGAAATTGAAGCCTACGGACTTTACAAAAAACTTACTTATAAGCTAACTAATGTAGAGTATGAATGTTGGTGTCTCTTTCAGAGAAATATGTTTGTGGTTATCAATTCAAAATTTGTTAAGAAAATGTCCATTTTGAATAATAAGTTTAAAAAATTAAAAAGCTCTAAAGACAAACATGTTTTCCAAAGAGACATAAACATAGTAGATAATCTTTCTTCGCAGACTTTTGATAAACAAGAGCTCAGTTTATTAAACAAAGGTTTAAAGTTTGCATTGCCTAAATCTGGTAGCGCTTTGGAGGACATCGTCGTGGGTGTTGAAACTACTATTCAGCACTTACCTGAGGCTTCTAAGGTATTTACAAGAGAGGCTTGTAGAAATCAGTTATTAAAAAATATCGTTTCAAGTAAATCATTAAAATCTAACAAGGAGCACAATATTGTCAAGAGTTTGCGTAGCAAAGATTGTTTCTACATAAAAGCTGATAAGGGAAATAAGGTTTTTATATTAGATAAAAATACTATTACAGACGTTAAAAAAACTCTTAAAGAATGTAACAACCTTATTGATCTTTCTTTAAAGAGAAAACTGCAAGTATCCAATCTCTCATTACCAAAATTGTATGCGTTGCCAAAAATTCATAAACCGGACAAGTCTATGCGCCCAATTGTTTCGGCTGTAGGTTATCCGACTTATAATTTGGCAAAATGGTTATCAAGGGAGTTCGAAAATTTACCTAATCATGAACCCTCTTTCTCAGTTAAAAATAATATTGAATTCATTAACAAAATTTAAAATATAAATTTTGGTCTCCTTTGATGTATCTTCGTTGTTCCCAAGTGTTCCAATTCCACATACTTTAGTCTACTTGAAGCCTTGAAGGAATTACTGAACGCAAATAGTCTCGACAACAAAACTATGAATGAATATATTGAGCTTAGATCGTTATGTATGAAACAAAATTGTTTTCAATTTAATAACAACTTTTTTGAACAGCGGGAAGATAGAGCAATGAGTAATCCATTGTCTCCTTTTTTGGCTAATTTATTCATGAGCAGGTTTGAAGTGGAGGCTAAGAATCAGTTTGAGTATTTTCCAAGAGTATGGTTTAGGTATGTGGGTGATATTTTTGCTGTTTTTGATACACATTCAGACACCATAGATAATTCTTTTCTAAGTTAAATAATCGTTTTCCTTCCATTAAATTTACACATGAAATTGAGAACAACGACAGATTACCATTTCTAGATGTATTAGTTATTAGAAATACTAATAATTGCCTGGAATTTTTATAGGAAAAATACCACCACACGCAGATATATTCCTAATCAATCATATCATAGTTTTGAACATAAAATGGCTAGTTTAAGTTTCTTAGTTCATAGATTACTTAGTTTTCCACTTACCAACGAAAGATATGAAATAGAAAGAAATTACTTTAGGAATGTAGCTGAGTGTAATGGATATTCTCCTTCACTAGTAGATAAAATAATTAGAAAACGTAGGTATAGGTTAACGATTTGTGAAAATTCGACTTTTCAAGTAGAGAAAGATACGTCAAAATATTTTTCAATACCGTTTGATAGAGAGTTTGGTTACGTCTAAAAGGAATTTTTAAGAACGTCAATCATAAACTTGTGTATAGTGCTAATAATAAATTACAACAATTATTAGGTAATCCAAAGGATAAAACACCTCCACTGGAAAGGTCGGGTATTTATGAAATTTCTTGTAAAGATTGTAATCAGAAATATGTTAGGCAAACTAGAAGATCAATATTAACTAGATTTAAAGAACATTTAGCTCAGAGATAAGATATGATAGACCGGATAAATCTTGCGTTGCTGAACATATTGTTGATAAAGAACATTGTATAGATCTTAATAATTTAAAATTAATTAAACAAGTCTCAAATTACAGGCAATTAGATGCACATGAAAACATCAGAATTAATAAATGTAAAGATAGTATGAACAGAGACAACGGTCCAATTCCTTCAAGTTCTTTGTTCCTACTACTCTAATAGCGTAAATCTAACTGTTACTCTCGGTGGGCTCTGACTCGGTTGGCTAGATCTGGCCACGCTCACTTGGTACCCACTGAGCGAGTATATAAACGCTCAAATTGTACTTTTTAATGTAAAATGTAAAAGTGTTTTGGTGTATTGTGGTGATTTAGTGTTTTATTTTGCTGGAGGAAAGAAGATAGACAACATATGGACCACAAGAACAAAAGAAACATTAAAGCAACTATATCGGGCGCCCAGTATAACGGGAGTAGCAAGAGTACAAAGACTGTACTCTTGCTTGTTTTGTACTCTTGACTAGTATGATAATGAAACGTGAAATAGGTGGAAGGAGAAGGAGGGGTAGACCGAGAACTAGATGGAAAAAAGACGTTGAAGAGGACTTGAGAAGTATAAGAGTGGATGGATGGAGAATAAAGGCGAAAGACAGAAACAAATGGAGAAAGATAACCAATCAAGCCATGTGTCTTTTTGGTATCTATTATACAGGGTGTCCCAATATTCCGTGGACATGGAACCACTACGTATTTTTGGAATCAAAATAAGTTCATTGGACACAATTTACCTCTATACAAAAGCGCTTCGTTTGTCCGCTAGAGGGCATCAAACTTTAAAAAAATAAAGATGCCATTAGCAGTGTTGTCACAAAGGTAAAAATTGACATAGAAAATCGTCGAACGCTTAATATTAATTTACTAATTGTAATTCTATATTATCCTTTTCGCAGATATTACGTTTCTCATGTGTGTTGTATTACTATTTAAACAGCAGACTTTGTCTTTATAGCTTGAATTTATAAAAAAAAGTTGGCAGTTATCTTGAAACTATAAGGAACCATGTTTTTAATGTAATATAGTATAGTTAAAAATGATTTTTGTTCAACACAACTAATTATGAAGATATTCAAAAAAGTTTTTTCTTTCTGTAAATAAGTCCTAATACTACGTGTTTATGGGTCCATTGCGGTAGCAATTTGGTTTACTTTTGTCTGCTTTTTTTTCTTCTTTCTATTTTTTTTTCTTTCTTCTATTCAAATGTGCAATAGAGCGTACAGAGAGGCGCGTGGGTATCTACCGGTTATTTACTTGAAATACTGAGTGGCATAAATTCCAATTCGTCTAATTAACACGGAAATTCAGTGCGGAAGTAGCACGTGACGGGCCAAAGAATGATTTTTCGACGGGCTCTGACGAACTTGTCCAAACCTTATCTATGGTAGTCGCAAAACAATTTCCGATGCACCTGATCAACTTTGATTAACAAGCGATGGCGACAGCGCTGCCAGATTGTAATGGATTTATGAGACGAATCTTTATGTAAAATGGGGGAACAATGTGCACGTTCAGGGACCACAGCGGCTGATCGACCGCTGAGAATTTTGCTCAGCGGCTGACCGTTTTTGTGTGTACGAGTAAGCTCGTAAAAATAGACCGTTTAGGGAAGTCGCTTAATCAGCCACTCAGTCGCTGACTATTGTGTGTTCCCCTTTCTTGAGTTATAACGAGTTATATCATACAGTTTCAGGGCTTTAACAAAAGCCAGTATCTGAGACGGCTCCACAGAGGCCAGCTCTCCATCCTCGACATCAGACGTACCAAGGTTCATGGCACAAATGGTCGTCGTTTCGGTGCACTCAGTGATAAGGTGTTCTGGTGTTTCCCTATTTTCCCCACAAAATCTGCATTCGCCGTTGTTTCTCAGTTTCAGCCTACTGAGGTGTTCGTTGAGGAGACAGTGTCCTGTTAGAAACCCCGTGACAATCCGAAGATTGTTTTTACTTAAATCAAGGAAAACCTTTGATTTTTCTCGGTCATAAGTTCTGAGGAACTTTTTCGAGTGTCTTAGACCGTTGGAGGACACCCATTCCAAGTTACGGATGGAGTCTTCCAGATTCTTCAGTTCCGCTTTCAGTTGGTTCCCGTTTGGAAAACAGAACGGTTCTGGTCCAGTTAGTGGAGTGTTCGCTCCTTTTCTAGCTAGATCATTTGCTTTTTCATTGCCTTCTATCCCTTGGTGAGCAGACACCCAGAGTAGGAGGACTTTATTTTCTTTGCCTAATTTGTTGAGCTTCCTTAGACATTCTTTGACCAACTTCGAATTGATAGTTACTGAGTTGATCGCGTTAAGTGCTGCTTGACTATCGGATAGGTTGCCAATTTCCTGTTTTCGATAGTTCCTATCGAACTGCTATTTAAATGCTTAGGCATATTTTCAACACATAATTTCAAGAAATGCAATAAAAAAATTCGAAAACTTTGGTCTTAAAAGAACTGTTTGTGCTTAAAAGTATAATTTTTAAAAAACGACTAAACAAGCAAAAAAAAACAAGAATTACTCCCAAAGATTCAACAACAAACAACAACATGATATTATACAAAATAACGACTGACATTATGATAATTGTCAAATAACAAACGACAACGTTGTTGATCGCGGCACAATGTAATGTTTTAACAAGTTGCTTTAACAGCGCTTTTAGACGGAGCGGAGCGTCCGCGACGGACCGTCCTTCGTGCTTTTTCAAGATGGCTATCTTGGCGGACGAACTCCGTCGGACGGAGCCCACGCGACCATGTGAAATTGTTCATGGTACTCATGGTACTTGATCGAAGGCGCGGACGCTCCGTCACGGACGGTCAGCTCCATCTGACAGCTCTGTTAAAGCAACTTGTTAAAACATTACATTTATTCATTTCAATAACTTTTTGGTTGGTGATATGAAAAAAAAATGTTTATTTTATTTTAGTTTGACGTCCTCTAACGGACAAACGAAGCACTTCTGTATAGAGGTGAATTGTGTACAACGAACTTATTTTGTTTCCAAAAATAGGTAGTAGTTCTATATCCACGGAATATTGGGACAGCCTGTATAATAACTTCAGTTTGACATTTCATATTATTATCCTAATTAAGAGAACAATAAAATTTCTAATTTAGAGTACTACATCTTTTATGTTCTTACCAACAGAGGACTAGATAAAATTAAATATCTATATTTCTTTTGATTTGTATGTCGCTAAATCTTAACTCAATTACACAAAACTAATTATATTATTAACAGAAAAAGCAAAAAGCGATTGCATATGGATAAGAAATTGATTAGCATTATACGACTTGTCAACTAATACTTTTTAGCAATGCAAAAGCATTAATATTTATAAAACCTATTTGTATGGCCCAAGCAAATTTCTCAAGCTATAAAGAGTAAAAGGTCGTAAAACTATGAAGACAATTTTCCTTTACATCTTTGTTAGCGCTTCTAATAGGCTCGTAAAATTATTTTTTCTGCTAAATAAGAAATTTTCGAAGATCATAAAACGTCAATTCTATTCTAGACGTTACATAATAACAAAGGTAAATAGGTTTCTCTGTCCATTAGCTATTACGTGGAGCTATGAGTGCACGCAAATAATAAATATGTGCAACACGAAGACCATGCAAATTGTCACGTTGAGAGTTTTTTTTATTTCTTTCATAGACAAGCAGGGTAAATTCAATTAGGCTCGGAAGTCAGATTAATGCATTTTCGTTCATTTAAAAACAGGTGAATATGCAGATAATGTAAAGAATAAATTTAACTATATTTGATACCCATTAAACTTTTAGTTACGTAATCGAGGGCGCGATTTTTGAATTCATTGTTGCCAACCATGGACATATTTAGCGCCGGGCTGACTAACTGGAATTTAAATTTCCCGCTTTCAGGGTGGTAGCTCTGTTATAAAAAATGTCAAATTGTAATATTTATTTATTTATTTCCTGATATTGTCATTCGTTTTGACACTTTAGTTTTGTATTACGAGTTATATATATATATATAAATATATATATATATATATATAGTAATATATATATATATATATATATATATATATATATATATATATATATATGTAGCTAATATATATATATATATATATATATATATATATATATATATATATATATATATATATATATATTTCTAAAGCAGAAGTGAAAAGGAGAGAGACACCACAACTACGTGTTAGATGGAGTGAATGACCAGCATGAGAGACAGAGCTATTAACCAGGAAGAATGGCAAAATCGAGCAATATGGAGGTCGAAATGCGGGATGTCTCATGCGGGATGAATCCATATTGCTCGATTTTGCCATTCTTCCTGGTTAATAGCTCTGTCTCTCATGTACTGGTCTACTCCATCTAACCACGTAGTTGTAGGTCTTCCTCTTTTCCTTCTGCTTTGGGGACGATACTCCATTGCTCTTTTTGGCCATCTTTCCCCTCCCATTCTTTTTACGTGCCCATACCATTGTAATATTTATTTATTTATTTCCTGATATTGTCATTCGTTTTGACACTTTAGTTTTGTATTACGAGATTTGTATTGTTCTTTGCCTGATCTCCTCATATCTAATGTGTTCCATCCTTGATATGCGACATGCTCTTCTGAGAAAGTCCATCTCCACTGACTCGACCATCCTTCTTTCTTTTGCTGTAAATTGCCAGCATTCGGCACCGTATGTTAAAATTGGATCTACGATTGCTTTTGTAAATTCTTATCTTTGTTTGGATGGATGTTTTATTTGACCACAGGAGAGGGTTTAAAAGACCGATTACTTTCTTACCTTGTTGAACTCTACTATGTATATCTTTCTTGGAGTTCCTTACTTCAGATATAATACTTCCTAAATATTTATATTCGCTACATCTTTTAATTTCATGTATGTGTAGTTCAGGATTTTCAGTTTGTTCTTCTCTTACTTTCAGGTATTCGGTTTTTGTGAGGTTGATATTGAGTCCCCATCTGTCGTATTCTTCCTCAAGTTTCCTGAACATATAGTCGGCATCCTCCTCACAACCTGCAACAATAACTTGGTCGTCTGCAAAGAACAAGGTCGATAGACAGTGGTTGTCAATCTCTATTCCCATAGCTCTACTCTTCCTTCTCCAGTTTTTCAATGCCTCCTGGATATATATTTTAAATAAGGTAGGTGATAAACTGCACCCCTGTCTAAGTCCTTTAGATGTCAGGAAGGATTCCGATAGGAACTTCCCCTGTCTGATCATACTTTTTGGATTTTTGTACATATTCCAGATTGCATTGATATATGTTTTACTCACATTTGCCTCAACCAAGATTTCAAATAATTTCTTCAAAGGCACCGTGTCGTAGGCTTTCTCTAAATCTATAAATACCAGATGCGTGTCCAAATTTCGAGCTCTCCGTTTTTCAATTATTTGTTGTAACACAAATATGTTGTCTGTACAAGAACGACCAGCGCGGAAACCACCTTGTTATTTTACCTTATTTCTTCAAAGCTTATACACCTTATTTCTTCAAAGCTCTCTTCTACTCTCTCTTTTAATATCCTGCCATACAACCTTCCCATTGAGCTTGTCAAACTAATGCCTCTGTAGTTGCTACATCTTTTTTTGTCTCCTTTCTTAAAGATAGAGCTGATATACGCCAGGTTCCAGTCTTCAGGAATGTTTTCGTTTTTTATCAGGCATCTGTTGAAGATATCAGCTAGTATTTCCAATAATATATCGGGTCCCTGCTTTATTAGCTCAATGAAAATGTTTCCCGGCCCCGCAGATTTTCCATTTTTCCATTTTACGAGTTTTTGGTTTAAATAAATAGTGTTGTGATACTTAAAGCTTGTTTAAAAATATTTACCAGCAGACCTTGCAGTCGAACATTATTCTTTTTAGAACTTCTTTTAGTGCAAAGTGTACAAGATTTAGAGAGCTTCATAACCGTATAAAAATCATCGCAATATTATTAAAATATTTTGAACGGGAAAGCGATTGTGGTGGTCATGTAATGGCCGTATATGCTTAAGTGGTGTTAAGAAGGTGAGTTTTGTTGATGCAAATAATAACTGTTTTTGGCTTTGAATAAGAAGACTAAGGAAGGAGCATAATGCTATCCATGTATTCATGCATGGTGGGCGGAAAAAGCACCATAAAAGCACTCTAGGGTGGGGATCCTTGACAGTTCTGTTTGACGATTCATTTGACACATTTGAATTTGATTTGAAATTTTGTGGATTTGTCAGTCTTTACGGAGCTTATTTTATGTTATTTATTATTTATTCTACTACTGATAGCTGTATAAAGGTAGTAAATCTAGATGGAAATTGTGGCAGAACTTAAATTAACAGTGACACTATATCGATTTATCGAAAAAGACTCTAAAATAGTTGGTTGTGTAGCGTGCGGTAGATCTCGGCAAAAATTGAGTGAAATAATGGTACAACTTTTGCTAGTAAGTGACTATATAATATACATACGTGTAGTAAACCGATCATTTATGAAATTCACTTAAATTAACTAAATTATATATTTTTCTTGCATTTTAGCTTTTATTTATTACTTGTCAAAGATTAGATGTCAAAGAATTTAGATACGTTAATTTGACTTACCTGCTTCAGTAGCGTATCGGATGTTTATGGTAATAAATACATATTATAACTTATCTATTTTTATTAGAATTATATATTTTTATAACAATTTTAATAACTACCAACATTTATTCTTATTTATTCACAACGTAAAATAAAACAACAAATTATTGAGTCTACCCCACGTCTCATAGTTTTACACTTACCTTATTCAACCTACATCATAGTTTTACATTTTTTAAATAAAATTAGAACGACACTGATAAACCGGAATTTAAGTCGGCCATATTTGAGGCCCATCGCGGTGTACCTAAGATTTTTGATATGCTCCTTCCTTAGTCTTCTTATTCAAAGGTTTTTGGACATTACTTGACGTCATTTGTAAAAGTGAAATCAATGGCATCTCATATAGCTATAAATAAAATTGAACGAAAAATAAATTTGTGCAATAGGGAGGGTGGTAACCCTTTCGAAAATGTAGAGTATTAGAAACTAGAAACTAGTTTGTTGATTTATTTATATAATTAGGATTAATATTATGCATATTATTAGATCGCACACTGAGATTTCAAATTCACAATAAAAAAAGTTAAAAATAATATCTTTAAATTGCTGACCTGGATATTATTTATTTGAATTTTTCAGTTGGTTCGATTTTCCTTATTCACTGTTAATTAGCGCTGATCAATATTGTTGCAATGAATATAAACAGACTAAATAATTTAAAAAACCCGAGTCGGATTTTTATTATTTTAAATAATTAAATAGTTTTGTTGTTGTTAAGGTACCCAAAACAAAACAAATATAAAGTATGGCATATCATTGTACTCAATAGATCGAGTTCTTTTAAAACCTAAAATAAAAAATGCAGTTCCGTACTTAAAAAAAAGTTGGCTGTATCCCTGTATCTCACAAATTATCAGCTAATTTGAAAATCTAAAAATACAGATAAAATAAATAAATAATATTCATTCTCGTAACCAATAATAAAGTGGCTATGAGAATGTGCCATTATTTTTTTGATTTTCTAAAAAGTAACGACAGGAAAAAATAAAATTATTTTCAAAAAAATCTTCCTAAAACCTTCCCTCAAACTCTTGCAATTTTTAAAACTTTTTTGGTGGCATCTTGGTGAACCTCCAAAGAGCAACTTTGCCCCAATTTAACCATATTCGTATCTATTACGGTTACCGAGATACCAATGCTCGTACCCTGAATATGTAGCACCCTGTATATCGAGACTAATAAAAAAGAAGAGAATAATTATGTTTTATATATTAAATTGATGAGTCGGTCTCTTAATAAACAAAAGTTTTTTTTTATTATTATATCAGTAAAATCATCAGATTGCCGAAGGGCTGTGAAAAGATCTTTTTAGATTGAAAGTAAGGCAAGTGACGATAAACATTTATTTTTCATTGAATTTCTACTGTAATTTTTAATGATAATAATATATTTATAGATGTATAAAATATTTATAGTTGATTTCGAGTAGAAAAGCCGCTTGTATTTTCGTTTACTGGCTATCGGTTCTTTCATTATAATTTTTGCAATTACTAAAATCTACTTTATGGCCGGTGTCCTATAAGTGTGGACAAATAAAGGTTTTCTGAAGGTCACTCAAACTTTTTCAGTCAGTCTTGGTTGACTCAAAATCTGATCATGTTAAATTTTCGCCAATAGAAGAAATGTATCCTCTACAAAGGTATAGATATTATTCGTATTGGATGTTGAAAAAAAGCCACTCATTAGTAGTGGAAGTCGTTTAGACGAGTTCGGCATGATCTCAATTTAATTTTCATCGACGCGCAACCCATCGATCGACTCGATCGATCTTCTTCCAGCGGCGATCGAGGGACTTAATTCACGTCGTTGCTCGGTTTCAACAAATTCATTCGTTTTGCGATTCGATTCCCTGCTCGCGGACGATGGTCAGCTCGGACTCTACATATAGATATTCAAACAAATAGATTGTTCAATGATCTGCACAGGGTGTCCCATTTTCGTGTGATTTATGAGATCTCTGACTGCATTACACAAGAGTATTTATTACACTATCTTGGCATGCTAATAAGAATCCCTCAAGGCGACGTTACACGGTGCCAGTAACTTGTTCAAGTCACTAGAATCCAGTACTGGATTTTAGTACTTGTTGTGTATAGACAAGTATTCTAGTACTAAAATTTAGCGCCAGGTTTAGTTATGATTCCAGTCCAGCGAATAGAAAGCAGTCCTATTTACTGGAGCAAGTGGCTCTCCCACTGCCACTAAAATCCAAAAAAAACCTGTGTATGGACTTGCGATTTCATCAGTTTAGAGTAAAGATACAAAGAATTGGTTTTGACATCACTATACTACTTTTTATACAGGGTGGTCCGAATTGTATTCCAGAAACTTTGGCAACGTATTCTGCAGATAAAAATAAGTAAAAAATTTCGTATAAATATATGTCCTAAAATGCTTAATTTCGGAGATACAGGGTGTGGAAGTTTCATTTTTATTTCGATTTTTTCCAAATAATTGCTGAAGTAACAGCATTATTTGGATGAAAACAAGTGCCTGCGAGTTTCTTGACATGAGAAATTTGATTTTGATGTCAATTTGACTCCTATTTGTAGGGGGCGCTATCTACATGTGTTGTAACTAGCGATGGGAATTATCGAATGAATTAGACTATCGAATGGTTACTGAATGAATGATTTCAACTATCGAATGGTTTTATTCGAATAAAATCATTCATTCATTTGTATACTAAAGCATATGTGACAACCTCGCCGTGCGACTAAATGGTTATCGTTGAGCCACGACTATCGAATGCTTTTGATAAATGAAAAATGAAATTTAGTATTCGTTTGATTTTTGTGTGCGTCAGTGGCATTATTAGTTCTTCCAAATTTTTATAACTTCACCTTATAAATACTGTGCTATTTTTGCGTTTATTAAAATATTTAAAATACTAAAATAGTAGTTTTTTTAATTGACGATTGTGTGCGTATGCAGGTGTCAAAATTTTTCGGAAAAATTGGTGTGATTTTCCGTAGCCCGATCTTTCAATTATTTTATTTTATATGGTATATATGGTCTATTTTTTAATGGGAAATTTTGAGAAGTAGCAATTTTTAAGAGAGATGAGATGAACTTGAAGTTTTACACGTGCCAATTTAAAAAAAAAGTTAACGATGTTTGTATTTTGTTTATGCTAATTCTCTTACATGTAGTTTTTGCGAAGAAATATTTCATTTATTTTTAAAAGTAAATGCCAGTAAAAGTAAATATTATTTTTAAATAATAATATAAAGTACCTAATATAAATAATTTTGATTTCTAATTTTTCATTTATATTTTCCTTCCATTACACTGCATGCTTAGAAAATTAATAAATGTTTATATTTCATGATTTTAAAGTTTGTTGTTAACATAAAAAATTAGCTCTGTAATTATTATTATTTAATAAACCAACGATGCCAAAAATTTAAAGACTATATTATTTTTAAATATGATCTAATATAAATAATTCTGACATCTAATTTGTTGTTTATATTTTGCTACTACGTAAAAAAAAATGTTTATATTAAATTATTTTAAAATTTTGCTGTTAATAGGTATAACAAATTATTACTGTTATTATTATTTTTATTAAACCAGTCTTTGTTTAAAAACATTAAAATCATTTTCCTACATCCAAAATATTTTATTATCTAACCTAACCTAACAACAGAATATTAATAAAAAAAATGCAAATATATAGACATACTATCCCTAACTAACTAAAGCCAAACAATAATATTCTTTGCTAATAGCAACTAATACCAATATATGGCAACAGCGCCCTTCATAATGTATTTTCTGTGTAAATACTTGAACCGGCGTGAATGAGCAGTGTGTATCAATAGATTTTACACTTTTCCCTTTTTGGACAACAGCACGATGCAAAGTTTCGAACCGGTCACCCGTCCATCCACTAGCATCGCCTTACGTCGCTTAACTTCGGTGTTCTAATGGGAACCGGTGTTTCGACGTAGCTGGGCCGTTGCCCTAAAATCCAGTTAATATTTTATTATAATCGATCCTGACGAATAAATGAATTTCATAAATGAATGGTTTTTGCTGCCGAATTACTAGAATACAATATTTCAAGGCAGATGGCGCATCTATTCGATAATTTTTATTCGGATAGTTTTCAACGAATGTTTTTTTACTAGCTATCGAATTATTCGAATGAATTGCAACTATCGAATGTTTCGATAGTATTCATTCGATAGTTCCCACTACTAGTTGTAACGAGTTTGAAGAGTAATAACTTTTCGTCCGTACCTGTATAAATTGACTTTCTTTGTGACGACAATGAATTGACTTCAAAGCTGACTACCGCTCTATTTCTGATTGTATGTCATCATTGCATAATTACCAAAATTATATTGCATAATTACCAAACACATACAACAAAAATATCACATCCTGTCTATTACTTTATATATCTGTAGTACTACCAAGGAGGAATATAAAAGTACCGAGAGTAATCTGAAACCACTCATGCATGCACTATAGTGGTTCGATCATTTCATCTTTTATGTTTCTGTTTTATTTCTATTGTTTCTGGGTATTGTATAGTGTTGAATAGTTTGAATACAAAACAGAGACAAACAATTTAGATTCCGCATGTCTTAACATAATGTCAATAACGGCATCAAGTTTATATCTGGCACTGACCTTTTCGCAATTGTTAGTTTTTTAGATTAAACAACTAAAACCAACTTTTTTTATTTTGTATCATATGTCAATCTAGGAATCTAGTAGGTACCGGTTTCGAGAAAAAAACTATTCCTTTCCAGGCTTCTGGGCCGCATAGTCATGGCCGGAACAGCGATTTTTTAATAACAGGTACAAGCTGTTCCAGTTGCAAAAGATACCTGTTCCAAGAAACCTGTTCCAGTTCGAAACTGTTCCAAAACGAAAACTAAAACCGTACTTGCGTCATTCTGATTCGGTTGCTATTTTTCTTTTTAAATTTATGTAAAGGAATATTTTTTGCTTAAATAATGAGAACTACTAGAGATTTTTCTGTTTTCTCTAAATTGAATCTACTATCTATGTTGCTACTACCAAGATATAATGTTTTTTTTAACTAAAAATTAAAAAAAAACCTATCAAATTTTTGAAAAATATAAACTTTTCAAAACATGTTTCCCCGAAAAAAACTCATGAGAATCGAAATATACCACCCCTAAAAATATGTGCACTTATTTAAGATCCACCCTGTATAAGCATTAATGAATAAATATAGATTTATAATTATGTTATATACTTAAAAAGTAAATTCTTGGAAGAGTTTTTTTTTTAATATCTACTATATTTATAATATAAAACAATAACTGACTGTTCTTACAATGTATTTAAAACAAAACTATAATGCGATAATTATAATGCATTTGGCAACATCGCCAGCATTTTTTTTTATAATAAAAAATGTTCCTTACCTATTCTGTTTCTGTTTACATTAAAAAAAATAAAATATTTAAAAAAAATTATTGTAAATTTAAAATTTATAATAAAAATTTAGTTGAATTTTAATTAAATATTTTAAATACCGGCAATGGCCACACTTGTTTCTTACGCCCCTGTATCCCCAATAACAGATCCCAAACTAAACACCTGAACGGTCGTGTTCGCTAGACTTTGGCTAGACTAGCGAAACCGATATACGACCTCGATTATCAACTCAAACCAGTTCTTTTTGCTTAACTGTTTCAAACAGTTCCAAGTTCCTAACTGTTCCAAGTCCCAAACTGTTCCAAGTCTCAAACTGTTCCAACTTGTAACTGTTTGGGACTTGGAACAGTTAAGTAAAAAGAACTAGTTTCAGTTGAGATTCTTAACTGAAACTAGTTCCGGCCCGGCCGCATAAAAAACTTAAAAAATAATTTTCAATTTGCAACTGATAGAGTAAATTATTAAAATACATTTTAACAAAATTGATTTTAGACTAATTATGCCTAAATTAGGTCTTTATTACTAGAAATAACACAACAAATTACAAGAAAATCACCTACAGAGTGTTTTAAAATAATTCCAAAAAATTATTTTGTTTAAAGTTTAACATATGCTGTATCTTTAAAACTACCTATTTATTTCCGGACCCATATTTATACGAACTTTTTTCCATATTGTTTTAAGAGGAATCGTCCGCTGAAATTTGGCAGTGCATTTTTCGAAGGTCCTGTATATGTATAGTAAATAGTAAAGTATATTTTAGTATCGAATAGCATACTGATTCTCGGGAAAAGTCTTACCTGTGAAACCATTAAACATTTTGAAACATTTTTAATACAAAAAATATTCATTTTTTACCTCTCCATCTAATAAAAAAATAATATACAGGGTGTTCCATTTAAAAAACAAAGAAAACTTATTTTCTATTTTAGAAAGTTTGGCGTAGAATTTTGAACAACCAGTATGATTTAATATTACGATATTTATAGCAAAGTAAGTTAGTAAAAAGTTTTTTATTTTATTTAAAGTTAATACCTAATATAGTTTTGATTTCAGGACACTTCTTGTATTTGTAATATTTTTTTATGAGGAATGTTGAAAAATATATATTTTTTATTTATTTATTAATATCTCTGAAACTATAGAGATATATCACATCGTAGGATTAAGTAAAGTGATCTGAAATGAAGCCAAAAATGCAATAATATACAGGGTGTTCGATTTAAAAAAATCATCCCGATCTACTTTTTTGAACCACTCATAGAATATTGATTATATGGATTATGGTTTGCAGAACTTCAGCATTTACCATAAAATACCGAGCAATTTGTTACAAAACCATATAAATTATACAGGGTTGTTCACCACATACGACACGGAGTATTGTAGCTAAACGATGAGGTTTTTACAAATTGTAAGTTTTGGGTTCGATGAAGGACTATTAGAGGTACAATTTAAAAATAATTTTACAAGATACAGAGTGTCCCAAACAAGTAAAAAATATTAAAGTTGTATTTTTTTAAATGGAACACCAATGGTAAATTTGATTAAGGTTTATTATACTTAAACCTTACCGTCTTTGAAATATTTTCAATTTTGTGAAATTGCAGTAAAAATTTTAAAGCTTCATTTCTCCAAGGGTATCAAAGTTTTTAATACTAAATATTTACTGAAGTTTATATATTAATCAATTATTGTTTTGCAATAATAAAAATAATACAGAGTGTCTAAAAATTTATTTTAAATAATTATCAGCTTCAAACGGCAATAACTTGTTTAATTTAAATGGAACACCCTGTATATTTTACGAGAATCAGATGCTCAATTTAATTGTCTATCAAATTGTATTATACCATTTTTTACCTATCTCTTTAAGTTTCCGTAGAAAATGCATTTTCTTGTAATTTAGAACTTATTTATCAATATACCCATGGAATATTGACGTTTTAGATTATTTTTAAAGATGTACCAAATTTTTAAAGAGTACAGATACTAATATTGTCGATATAATTCGTTTATTTCATTAAAAAATAAAAAAAACTGTTTAAGTATTTGTTAAAGAGGACCAATTAATATGAGTCCAGTATTCAAACTACATTAACTGACTGACTGTTTGCGTTGATTAATAATAATTGCCCCAAATACTAAAAAACTGTGTTTTGTATATGTATTTCACGGTGTGGTAAAAATTAACACTTTAAAATGATATTTAATTTTTTAATAAATGCCTATTAAAAACAACAGAGACGTTAATTTTGATAACTTATTATATTGATTTCTTACTGAAATCCACATTTATTTAGAATAATTTATTAACGAACACAATTAAGTATGTAATTAATTAATATATGGGCGGAAATAATGGTGTTATATTTAATTAATGGTATACTCTTTTATAAAGATTTAAATAGTTTGCTTTTTGTATACAAATGGGTTAGTACTTAATATTATATATATATATTAGTATTACTAGCCTGTACACTTTGTACATTTGTTGCTTTAAAAACAATCTAATATGTCAATATTCCATGGGTATATTGATAAATTGGGTCTAAATTATAAGAAATGCATTTTCTACAAAAACTTGAAGGGATAGATAAAAAATGGTATAATACAATTTGATAGACAATTAAATTGTGCATTTGATTCTCCCAAAATATACAAGGCGATCTATTTAAATTAAAAGAAGTTATTGGTGTTTAAAGCTAGAAATTGTTTAAAATAATTTTTAGACATTCTGTATAAGGTAGTATTATGTTTATTATTGCAACACAATATTTTAATCGTAGAAACTAAAAATGTAATAATATACAGGGTGTTCCATTTAAAAAAATACAACTTTGATATTTTTTACTTATTTGGGACGCTCTGTATCTTGTAAAATTATTTTTAAATTGTACCTGTAATAGTCCTTCATCGAACCCCAAACTTGAAATTTGTAAAAATATAATAGTTTAGCTACAATACTCCGTGTCGTATGTGGTGAACAACCCTGTATATCACTGTAATTACAAAACTTCAATATATTTTCGTATTGTAGCTGAATTTTAAATTATGTCTTTATTTTCGAGAAAATTTATTCCAAACATAAGGAATATTCTGTTTATCTTTGACCATCAAAATCTTAAAAATAAAGCAGTTGTCTATTTTTTAGGATTATACTATGATATAGTATAATCCATTATCTTTAATTTCCTTCTTTATTTGTGTAAAAATATTTAGCCAGGTTTATATAAAACGTTAAATGGCCGAACGTTTATTTTGCTGCTACTTCAGACCAGTAAAATGGACTCTTAACGCATATTTTGTTAACCAAGCATCATCATTACATGATTAAAACTAAAAACTAACTTAAAAAAAACCAGAAGGTGTAATGAACTTTAATTATTATATTTCATGAGAACGGAACTACACCTTTTAAAAGTTAATTTTCTCATTGCATATGTTTGGATGTATCTTATTGATACATTTTTAATCTTGTCTATATACAGTAGCCACTATAAAAAAATTCTATTAGACCATACAGAAAAAAAAATAATTTGCATATATTTTTTATAGTTCATTCTTTTAGCGGTATAGGAGAGAGTTATTACCAAACTCCAATTAAAATCCGATTATTCATAACCAGTTGCAGTGGTCTGTCGGTCATTTGGGATAGTTTATTGCTGATTAGTTCGAAAAGAGTCGATTGAACCTACCTGTTAAGTAATAAATCGCCAACGGCAGACAATAGAAATGATCATCTCAAGAAAAATTGTCGATAGGCATCGCTCCGTTGTTTTTCGTTTGTCGATATATCAAGATATCGTTTTTTTTTATATATGAGGCGTCAAGTTGCAAAACCCGCCTTATTCAGTCAGAAAAAATGACCTAATGACATAATATACAGGATGCCCCAATATTCCGTGGACATTACTACGGATTTTTGGAATCAATAAGTTCATTGGACACAATTTACCTATATACAAAAGTGCTTCGTTTGTCCGCTAGAGGGCATCAAACTTTCAGTAACTGGCTAACAGTTTCTAGTGTCTGGGATTTTTTTGACATGAGAAATTTGATTTTCATCTCAATCAATATGACTCCTATAGGGGGCGTCACCTACGTCTGTTTTAACTGTTTTGAAGAGTAATAACTTTTCGTCCGTACCTGTATAAAACTACTGAGTGAAAAAATATTCATTCCCATGATTTTTTACGTAAAAATGTTTCTTGGTAAAAATTGCTACAAGCAACCGTTCTCAAGATATTTAGAATAGAAATAGTAATACATGGCATATCCTTTAAATCAGTAGATGATGATACTACAGTGTACACCTTGTCATCAAGAAAACTTATCGAGGAGTATGAGAAATGGGGATTGGAATTGAATATTAAAAAAAAAACTGAATACAGCAACAGGATAGCAACAGGACCAGTCATCAGACATTGCAACAGCTACAAATATCTCGGAATGAAAATATCCAAAGACGGAACACTGGATGAAGTAATATTGGAAAGAAATATGCAATGCAGAAAAGCAGTCTCGATGTTTCGATGCTAAATGGAATACTATGGGATAAAAATATAACTATAGAAAACAAAAAAAAAATTACAATTCCATCGTAAAAAGCATAATTACCTACAGCTCTGAAGTATGGCCCTTAAAAGAGAAAACTGAAAGAACGCTAAAAGCCACGGAGATGGACTTTTGGAGAAGATCGCCTGGAAAATCCAGAATAGATAAAATACCAAATGAAGCCATAAGACGCCAAATGGAACTGAAACACGACATCGTAGATGACATTAGAACTCAGCAATTAATATGGTATGGACAGGTGCAAAGAATGGAAGAACATCGAATCACAAAGAAAATATTAAATTGGAACCCTCAAGGTAGAAGAAAAAGAGGAAGACCAGGCAAGAGCTGGAGAGAGGGTATTGATAAAGAAGTTTTGTACAGAGGTTTGGAAGTAGATGGATGGTGAGATAGACAGAGGTTAATGACTGTGGAGATTAGGAATCGGAACACGGGAAAACGTTATAACCCGATTATATATATACAGGGTTGTTCACCACATACGACACGGAGTATTGTAATTAAACGACTAGATTTTTACAAATTGTAAGTTTTGGGTTCGTTGAAGGACTATTAGAGCTACAATTTAAAAATATTTTTACAAGATACAGAGTGTCCCAAATAAATAAAAAATATCAAAGTTGTATTTTTTTAAATGGAACACCCTATATATTATTACATTTTTAGTTTCTACGATTAAAACAAAGGGGTCTTATTGCTGTTTATTACATCTCGTGAACCTGAGTCGTTTTTGAAATATTTCACCTTTTGTGAAAGGCCTCTTGCAGAGGGCGTTTAATACTTCTGCCCGAGGTCATTTGCTGACTGATTGTGTTGCACAACAAAACTTCATTGGTTGCCAATACAGAGTGTCTCAAAAATTCATTTTAAAATACTAGCTTTTAAACGGCAACACTTGTTCTAATTGAACATTCCTGTATATTTTATCAGAATCAGATGCACTTGTTTATTGTTCATCAAATTGTATTATACCATTTTTTACCTATCTTCTTTGTGCTTCTGTAGAAAATGCATTTTCTTGTAACTTAGAACTCATTTATCAATATACCCATGGAATACTGACATTTTAGATTATTTTTAAAGATGTAGCAAATTTTTAAAGAGTACAGATACTAATATTGTTGATATAGTTTGTTTATTTCATTAAAAAATAAAAAAAAACTGTTAAAATATTTGTTAAAGAGGACCAGTTAATATGATTCCAGTATTCAAACTACATTAATTGACTGTTTGCGTTGATTAATAATAATTGCTCCAAATACTAAAAAACTGAATTATGTATGTGTATTAGACAGTGTGGTAAAAAGTAACACCTTAAAAATGATATTTAATTTTTTGACAAATGCTTATTTATAACAACAGAGACGTTCATTTCATAACTTATTAATATATTGATTTCTGATTCAAATCCACATTTATTTAGAATAATTTATTAACGAACACAATTAAGTATGTAGTTAATTAGTATTTGGGCGGAACACTGGTGGTATATTTAATTAATGGTATACTCTTTTATAAAGATTTAAATAGTTTTCTTTTTTGTGACAGAATGGGCTTAGTAATATTATTTTTACTAAAAACGATAGTATTATTTTAGCCTGTACATTTTGTATATTTGTTGTTTTAAAAACAATCTAAAATGTCAATATTCCATGGGTATATTGATAAATGAGGTCTAAATTATAAGAAAATGCATTTTCTACGAAAACTTGAAGGAATAGGTAAGAAGTGGTATAATACAATTTGATAGACAATTAAATTGTGCATTTGATTCTCATAAAATATACAGGGTGTTCCATTTAAATTAAACAAGTTATGGCCGTTTAAAGCTAGTAATTATTTAAAATCAATTTTTAGACACTCTGAATAAGGTAGTAAAGTTTCTATTATTGCAACACAATAACTGATCAATAAATAAACTTCAGTAAATATTTAGTATTAAAAACCTTGATACCCTCGGAGAAATGAAGCCTTAAAATTTATACTGCAATTTCACAAAATTGAAAATATTTCAAAAACGGTAAGGTTTAAGTGTAATAAACCTTAATCAAATTTACCTTTATTTTAATCGTAGAAACTAAAAATGTAATAATATATAGGGTGTTCCATTTAAAAAAATACAACTTTGATATTTTTTTATTTATTTGGGACACTCTGTATCTTGTAAAAATATTTTTAATTTGTAGCTCTAATAGTCCTTCAACGAACCCAAAACTTACAATTTGTAAAAATCTAATCGTTTAGCTACAATACTCCATGTTATATATGGTGAACAACCCTGTGTATATATATATATAGTCAATACATGTCATTATTGACAAAAAATAAACAGGTTGAGTAGATAGTTATTTGACTGAAGTGATAAATTTGGGAACTTTTTATTTTTTATTAATTAATCATAAATTTTTCTTCGAAAAAATGATAATAAAACAGTTTCTGTTGAACTTGTGGCACAAAAACAAATTTATGATTTCAGTATAATAACTATTTAATCAACATGTTTAATTTATGTCAATGATGACAGGTATTGATAATTTCGATTCAAAATATCTCGAGAACCATTACTCGTAGCGATTTATGCGAAGAGTCCTTTTTTACGTAAAAAACGACAATCAAATTTATCATGTCAATAAACTGCAAGACGCCAATTTTCATCCAAATATTAACGTTACTTCAGAAATTATTTGGAAAAAATCGAAATAAAAATGAAATTTCGACACGCTGTATCTCCGAAACTAAGCATTTTAGGACATAAATTTATAAGAACTTTTTACTGACTTTTATCTGCAGAATATGTTGTTGAAGTTTCTGGAATACACACAGCAAATAGCAATCTCTAAAATTGTCGATACATATTGATATTCTGTCAAAAACATATCGATATTTTAAAATATCGCCTTTTTCCCACCGCTTTTACTTCTGATTGAATTTCTCCGAAGAAGAAGACCGTACCAAGCGTTCGCTTTTGCTTTCAAATGGCCATCAAACATAACGAGGAAATCACGTTGTTGACGCGCTTGGGAGTACGAGAAACACAAGCTTTTCCGACAAAACATCGTTTTATTGCGGTGCGAGAGACATACAATATATGTCATATATTGTCCAAACAAAGCTTCCTCATTGGGAAAATTGTAATATTTTAGCGTTAAACGAAAAAAAACTAATAATACTAAACGTGAACTTTCTAAATCTATAAACCAATATTTTTTGTTATGACAAAATCGTATTAGCGAAATGTAAAAGAAAAGTATTTTAGTCAACGTTTTATTATTGCTGCCAGGGCTAATTTATACGGGACTTGTAATGTGAATGTAGAATTTATGAAATATCTAATTAAATATTGTAACTCTTCTTTGGGAATATTCAATAGATATTTTACTAGGCCATGCAAAATCAAGGAAAAAGATGTCCATTACAATAGAAAATTTAGTCTTATATGTGTTTCTTTATTATATTTTCTCACTATTTAATATTACGTAATACAAGAACGAACAAAAATTAAGTTATTATCCTTCAAATCAGTTAGAAAATATAAGTGGTACCCCCTACAAGTATGAGTCAAATTAAAATCGAATTTTTCATATTAAAAAATACTCAGATACCAATTTTCATATAAATATTGACGTTGTAGATTACAGATTTTATCGGAGGAGGAAAGTTAATCACCGCGACCTAAAAGATCTATTTTCCCCCTTTCTTGAGTTATAACTTATCACCCAGCCTCAGAGCTTTGACAAAATCCAGTATCTGAGACGGTTTTACAGAGGTTAGTTCTCCATCTCCGATATCAGTCGTACTAAAGTTCATAGCACGAATGGTTGTTGTTTCGCCACACTCAGTGATGAGGTGTTCTGGTGTTTCCCCATTTTCCCCACAGAATCTGCATTAACCATTGTTTCTTAGCTTCAATTTGCTGAGGTGTTCGTTGAGGAGACAGTGTCCTGTTAGAAACCCCGTGACAATCCGAAGATTGTTTCTACTAAAATCGGTTTTTCTCAGTCGTAAGTTTTGAGAAATTTTTTCGAGTGTCTTACACCGTTGGAGGATGCCCATTCCAGGTTACGGATGGAGTCTTCCTGTTTTAATTATATAGACGATATAATTAAAACGATTCCTGTTTTAATTATTTAGACGATCTAATTATTTTTGGCAAATCATTATATAACCATAACAGAAATATCATTAAAGTTCTACATATACTTAGAAAAGTTAATTTGAAGCTCAATCCCAATAAATGTGACTTTCCTAAGAAACAAATCTTATATTTAGGGCATTGTATTTCTTCGAAAGGAATATCCTCAGACCCCGAAAAATGATGATCAACAAAATGATGAAACTCATGTCTGAGTATGCGATTTCAAAAAATTCCGACGAAGCAAAACACTTCGTTGCTTTTGCGAATTTTTAACATTTTGCACACATAGCTCGTCCTTTAAATGAGCTCTCAAAAGAAGGAAGAATATTGAATTGGACTGAGGAGTGCCAAATATCATTCGATAAATTAAAGCAATTACTTAACCCCCTCTACTGGATTAAAAACTAAGCAATACTAAATGCTAGTGGGTAAGTTATAGGAGCAGTTTTGTGTAATAATAATGATAAGAT
Organism: Sitophilus oryzae; assembly: GCF_002938485.1. Classification (NCBI taxonomy): domain Eukaryota; kingdom Metazoa; phylum Arthropoda; class Insecta; order Coleoptera; family Curculionidae; genus Sitophilus; species Sitophilus oryzae. The sequence goes on along the minus strand of NW_022146304.1, from coordinate 5,430,682 downwards.
AATATAGCTTATGCTTCGCGCACTCTTAACTCAGTGCATTTTCTGTCTGAAGCTTACCAATTCGAGGTAGACTACCAAAGTCAAAGTCGTCCTGATGATGGAGTAAAACTCCGAAACTGGTCAACGAATGGGTGGCCTCCTTGGCCTGACCACAAAATAGGAATCAGTTGATTCCTATTTTGTGGCTTGACAAGCTTTAAACAGAAAATTCGCACATAATGCAGGTGTACGGCTGTTAAATGCGTTTCTCAAATCTAATCTAAATATATATGAATGTAATTATTTGTGTGTTAACTTTATTCCAAATGTTGGGTTCAAAAACAATTGTTTTTTTTGCTGCTGGATCAAATTCGACAATTAAACTCTCGGCGATCAAACATGGCTTGGTCTTGGCATTCAAGGCAGGCCCAGCCTTGACGATCAGTGATGGCCCAACGTCGGATTCAAAGCCTGGCCCGATGTTTTAATTCGACAACCACAATAGCACCACAGTAATAGCACTACATAACCACAGTCGGGCCAAAACTAGTATACAAAAATGGCCCAGTATAAATGATGAAACTTAGCCTAGCCTTGGGGATCAAAATTGGCATAAGTGCCTACGCTCCTACCCTAGACGCTAAAATTCAGGATAAGGATAAATTTTACCAAGCACTGCAAAATATACTCCAACAAATTCCAAAGCACGAACGAATCATTTTGCTAGGTGACTTTAATGCCCGTGTCGGCAAACAACAGGAAATATGGCCTGACGTATTGGGAAAACATGGAATGGGAAATGTAAATAGCAATGGTGAACGCTTATTAACAACATGCACAGAGTATAATCTTTGCATCACCAATACGTGGTTCATGCTGAAGGACAAATTTAAAGGTACCTGGAAACATCCGAGGTCAGGCCATTGGCACCAACTGGACCACGTAATCGTTCGAAGGACGCACCTAAAAGATGTCAGTCTTACAAAAGCCAGAGTAGATGCTGAATGACCGACTTTTAATCTCAAAAATGGAAATCCAGTTAAAACCCAAACATCCACACTCAAAAAGCAAAACTACATGACCAGATTGAACGTACGGGGTCTAGAGAACAACGATACCGCCGACGCCTCCGGGAAGCCATCAAAGAATCACTTCCACCGATAACTTCAATCTCAATCGTGGATGCTGAACATGGCTGGACACAACTAAGAGATGCGATTCACAAAACCAGCGAAGCAGTACTGGGAAAATCCAACAAAAGAAACAACCAGACTGCTTTAGCTTTGTTGGAACAAAAGCATAGAGCACATCAAGCCGTCACTGCAAACCCACACAATCCAAGACTAGCAGACAACTTTAAGGCAGCCAACAACACGCCCCGAAGAAACCTGCGCCAACTAAAGGATAACTGGTGGTCGCAAAAAGCTAGTCAGATTCAGGAGTATGCCACACATCACGACTATCGTAAATTCTTCGAGGCTGTAAAAGAAGTATACGGTCCAACTAAAAAGGCAAGATGCCCAATCATGGCACAAAATGTCGAACTTCTAAAGAGGAAGAGCAAATCAGGAACCGCTGGAAAGAGCATTACAGCCATATCCTTAACCAAGAAAACAACCCCAATATGGAAGCACTCAACATAATACCTCAGTATAACAGCCTCGATGTATTAGACATTCCAATAACAGAACAGGAAATAAAGGACTCCATAAAACAGCTTAAAAACAACAAATCAGCTGGCTGTGACGCGATCCCGGCGGAAATCTATAAGTGTGCAAGTAAAGAACTTATTGGTCATCTTAAGGCTCTTTTGATGTCATATGGGAAAGCGGAGAGGTACCTCAGGACTTTTGCAACGCGAATATAGTGAATATATTTAAGAACAAAGGAAGTGCATCAGACTGCGGAAACTACCGAGGAATTTCACTACTGGCTATCGGAGGAAAAATTCTTGCAAAAATTATGTCAAACCGCCTGCACCCACATATAGAAAAAATTCTCCCAGAATCGCAAACGGGTTTTCGCACCAACCGCGGTACCGTCGATTCCATATTCTCCATCCGGCAACTACAGGAAAAAAGTAAAGAGCAGCAGTCTAAACTTTACGTTGCATTCATTGATCTAACTAAAGCCTTCGACTCTGTGAACAGAGATGCACTTTGGGCAATTATGAAAAAGTTCGGAGTACCCATCAAATCTCTTACAGTGTGTAAAAGCCTCCATAACAACAACAAATCAAGAGTGTCATATCATGGATCACTGAGCGATCCCTTCCTAACAAACACAGGCGTTAGGCAGGGATGTGTCTTAGCGCCTCTCCTATTCAATATATTCATGGCGGCGCTCTCCATTATAGTGGACAGCAAGCTGCAGGAGAGAGGTTTGGGCATTAGATACAGATACGACGGCGGTCTGTTCAATATAAAAAGACTCAGGGCAAAAACACGTACAAAATTCATCACAGAACTTCAATACGCTGATGACTGTGCTCTAGTTGCAAATACGTTACAGCAATTGCAAGAAATGTTGAACACATATACATGGGCATACGAGGCCTTGGGACTTAAGCTGAACATCAATAAGACTAAAATCATGTGCACTCCCCGGAAGATCACAACAATGCTATAAAATCGGAGATGAACTGTTGGAATATGTAGCGGAATTTAATTACCTCGGCAGTTTGATTTCGGAAAAGGCCAATATCGACTCTGAAATTCAGCACAGGATTAGCAGCGCCTCAAAGAGCATTCTGGAAATTAAAAGACAGGGTTTTCTACAATCATGACTTGAGCACAAAAACGAAACTTGTGGTGTACCGAGCGATAATAATTCCCACCATGTTATATGGAAGCGAAACCTGGGTGCCGTACCGCCGACACATGAACGCATTAAACAAGTTGCAACAGAGACATCTTAGACAACTCTTGAGAATAAAATGGTTCCATCACGTCTCAAACGTATCGGTCCTTGAAAGGGCTAACTGCGAGTATTGAAGTCATGATTACAAAGTCCCGCTTAAGATGGGCTGGTCACGTATGCAGAATGCAAGAAAACCGCATACCAAAATCTCTGCTTTACGGTGAGCTTGTAGACGGTAAGAGGAGGCCGGGTGGACAACTCAAAAGGTTCAAGGATATTTTCTACGAAAACTTAAAGGGAATTAACAAGCAGAATGAGTGGGAAGAGGCAGCTCACAATAGAACGGAATGGAGAAGAATTGTAAAGTCAGTTAAGAGCGACAACCAAAAAGTAAAGAGGCAACAAGGCAATGAGATTTTTGAATATCCGGAGTGCGGTAGACAGATAACATCACGTATTGGGCTTTTCAGTCACAGAAAAGCTCATGAAAGAAAACGCCTTGCGTGACCAACTTCTGATGCGTGTCAAACACTCGTCAGCGAGTAATGGCGGTATGGTATGGTATGGTATGGGGATCAAAATTGGCCTAGTGTTGGTGATTAAGTTTGGCCCAACTCTGGTAATGAAGCATGGCCCAGCATTGGTGATCTAGCTTGGCCCAAATTTGACAACCAAGCCTGGCACGATGTTATCATTCCAGGTTATTCCCAAAGCTGGGCCAAGTCGGTACTGAACCAGTCTTGTACCAAGACTGGGCCGATGGTTTGATCCTGTATAGGTGTTGGATGCGGAGTGTGGTAGGCATGTCCGTAGTGCGTTAGGCAGATAACATCACGTATCGGGCTTTTCAGTCACAGAAAAGCTCATGAAAGAAAACGCCTTGCGTGACCATCTTCTTTATGTGTGTCGAATACTCGTCAGCGAGTAACGGCTGTATATATATGTATGGGTGTTGCTGATACTGAACTTATCTATGTATAAAATTTTGTGCATTAGCGAATTCGTCATAAGTGAATTTACAATAGTATCAGTATAAGTAATTTACAACAGGTGTTTTAGATATAAATTTTATCAATAATATCATTATTAAGAAATGATCGTACATCATCACAAAGCAGGTCAGAATTATGCTACTATTACTTTGTTGACGCCATAAATATTGTAAACATTAATTATGAATTTCTCAGACATGAGTAACAGTTAATTTGCTGTTTCTTGCGGTTCTATAACAGATAAGTAGATACAGTTTCACAATAGATAATGGAATAACGACTTTGAGTGACAAATGTTGTTCATTTCTGGTCATTAGTTTTATGCCATTCCGAATATTAAATGACATAGCCAGCAGCTTCCCAGCTGACGAACAAAAGAATATTTTTATTGCGTATGTAACATGTAGGTTGGCTTGTATACAGAGTGTAATTTAAGAAGAATGATAAAAAATCGGGAGGTTATATACAGGGGGTGCTACAAATTCGAGGTACGAGCATTGGTATATCGGTAACCTTAATAGATACGAACATGGTTAAGTTAGAGTTTTTAAAGTTGCGCATTAAAGTTGCGCTTTGTGATGTTCACCAAGATGTCATCAAAAGATTGCTGACTTTTATAGAAAAAAAAAGGATTTTTTTGAAAATAAATTTTATTTTTTCTTGTCGTTGCTTTTTAGAAAGTCAAAAAACTAATCGCACTTTCCCATAGCCACTTTATTAGGGCTATCTGATAGTATTTTTATATTTTTAAATCAATCGATAATTTGTGCATTTTTTGATAATTGTGCATCGATAATTTCTGGTTGGTTGGCAACAATCTCGGCGAACTTCTGACGATCTGGAAAAGCTCGAAATAACGAGTGTGCATCCATACCCGTCCAATCTCTGATGTTTTTCAACCATGAATGTTTCTTTCTACCTATACCCCGCTTGCCCTCAATTTTTCCCTCCATTATTTCCTCCATTATAATATAATATAAACAATAAAATAATTTCCCCGGAGCATGGATTGTAAATGATAGAGCAGTATAGTGGACAGCGTGGTTAATGGGCCTGTCGCCAAGGGGTGGGGGGACATTACTTGACGTCATTTGTAAAAGTGAAATTAATACATCTCAATATTTACAGTAAAGAGTATACAAAATACATTCGGAGGTAAAAATAATATCTTTAAATTGCTGACCTGGATATTATTTATTTGAATCTTCCAATTGGCTCGATTTTCCTTATTCAGTGTTAATTAGCGCTGATCAATATTGTTGCGGTGAATATAATCAGATTAAATAATTTAAAAAACCAGAGTCGGACTTGAAATTTTAAATAATAATTAAATAGTTTTGTTGTTGTTAAGGTACCCAAAACAAAAGACGTATAAAGCATGTCACATCATTGTACTCAGGAGACCGAGTTCTATCAAAACATGAAATAAAAAATGCAGGTCCGTATTTAAAAAAATCAAGTTGGCCTCTGTATCTCACAAATTATCAGCTAATTTCGAAATCTAAAAATACTATCAGATAGCCCTAATAAAGTGGCTATAAAAATGTGCAATTAGTTTTTTGATTTTCTAAAAAGTAACGACAGGAAAAAATAAAATAGATTTTCAAAAAAATACTTTTTTTTCAAAAAACTCAGCAATCCTTGAAATTTTTAAAAACTTTTGATGGCATCTTCGTGAACATTTCAAAGCGCAACTTTGACCCAATTTAACCATGTATCTATTACGGTTACCGAGATACCAATGCTCGTGCCCCGAATTTGTAGCACCCTGTATAATTTTTGGTATATCATCCACTGTGAGTTGGAGGAGTGCAATTCTCCAGCACTTCCGTCAATGATCATTCGAATCATTGTCGCATTGGCATATCTACCGATGCAGTAGTTTTCAGAATGGTGGTTTTTAGAATGACCTCTATTGCTGCTGTTGGGCAGGTTCTCATAGCTCTTGTGATACAGATGCATACCAGTCTCTGCATTTTGCACTTACTGTAAATAACCTTAACTTGAAACATTCAAATTTGTGTCTAAATTAGGTCCTAGAAACTTTTGTATAACCAAATAACTTCGGAAGCAAATGCCAAATCAAAAAAAAATACTGTTTTGAGAGTATATGGTATCTATAGTAATCTTTTTAATTTATCCTAAGAAATGTTATTACTAAGAAATATCCATTTGTTTATTATTATTTACATAAATGCATGTGTATAAAACTAACTAATGACATTCTTAATGACATCATTGTTATGCATTATTTTCTTTCCTGTTTGTTTTAATAATACTTACTCCATCACTACTGCTTCTCAATTCTAGGAACAAAAAGGCTTTTACCATATGTTCAATTATGTAAAAACTATAATAGATAGAGACACACATACGATTTATACGGCTTATTTATGTCATCGTAATGTATAATGTAAGATTTATGTAAATGGCATTACATGGAATTCGTTTGGAGAGAAAAACGGACAATATAAACAAATCTGGTTTAGACCAGGCATTGTCTTACGCCGACAGTATCCTAAATCAACGTTTTAATGATTTATTGTTCTGTATTATTGAGGTTAGTGACACAATGTTTGTTTTTAATAATTAATTAAATGGAGGTGGACTAGTCAGAAAAATAATAATTTTTAATATATGTAATTACAAAGTCAATGGTGTTGACACTATAACATTATATCATGGAATAGTAGGAGTAACAAAAGTGTGTTACTGTACGGGATAATCCGAAATATGATCGAGAAACTTCGACAACATATTTTACAGATAAAAATAAGTTAAAAAGTTCATATGAATTCATGCCCTAAAATGCTTCGTTTTGGAGATACAGTTTTACGTTTTTATTTTTTTTTTTAATAATTTCTGAACTAACGTAGACATTTCGCTCATAATATAGTAATGAAAAAACGAACTAGCTAGAAAATGGGCAAACACTCATACATACATACATACTGCCATTACTCACTGAGGAGTATGTGACACGCATGAGAAGATGGTTACGCAAGGCGTTTTCTTTCATGAACTATTCTGTGACTGAAAAGCCCGATACGTGATGTTATCCCCCTTCCGCACTCCGGACATTCAAAAATCTCATTGCTTTGTTGCCTCTTTACTTTTTGGTGGTCGCTGTTAACTGAGTTTACAATAATTCTTCTCCTTCGATTGTGCGCTGCTTCTTCCCACTTATTCTGCATGTTTATCCCCTTTAAGTTTTCGTGGAAAATATCTTTGCACCTTTTGAGTGGTCCACCCAGTTTCCTCTGACCGTATACAAGCTCACCGTATAGCAGAGATTTTGGTAGGCGGTTTTCTTGCATTCTGCATACGTGACCAGCCCATCTTAAGCGGGACTTTGTATTAGATTGTATGGATCTTGTACCAAACAAAACACTCCTCCAACTGGACCACAACCATCCTGCTTCCCGAGTGGAAACCAACTTAAAGCGCAACTCAAGAACCTGGAACGGTCTAAGACACTCAAAGAAATTACACTAAGAACTTACAACCCAGAAAAATAAAAGGTTTTCCTTGATTTAAGTAAGAACAATCTTCGGATTGTCACGGCATTTTTAATAGGACACTGACTCCTCAGTGCACACCTCAGTAGATTGTAGCTAATGAACAACGAGGAATGCAAATTCTGTGGGAAAAATAGAGAAACACCAAAACACTTCATCACTGAGTGCGCCGAGACGACAACCATTCGTGCCATAAACTTTGGTACGACTGATATCGGAGATGGGGATCTAACCTCTGTAAAACCGTCTCAGATACTGGCTTTTGTCAAAGCCCTGAGACTGTATGATAACTGAAGAAAGGGCAACATTCGAAAAATTGTTGGGAAAATTGGTATCTGGGTGTTTTTCAATATGAAAATTCGATTTAATTTTACTTCTACTTGTAGGGGTCACCGCCTATATGTTATTAACTGATTTGAAGAGTAATAACTTTTTGTCCGTTCTTGTATTACACTATTAATGGAAAAATATACATATTCGCCGTCAAAAAAGGTCTCTCCACAAACAAACTCTTTGATCTCACAGGACATATTAAAAAAAATGGAACAAAAGTGGGCAAAAAATTAGCTTTACAACTTTTTTTTACTAAGAAAAAGTTAGTTACAAATATAAATATCTTGGATTGAAAATAACTAACGATGGAAAACTCGATGAGGGTATAAAAGATCGAATAATGCAAGGCAGGAGGGCAATATCTATGTTGAATGGTGTACTGTGGGATCAAGGAATCTCTAAAGCTAATAAGAAGAACATATATAATACGGTAGTGAAAAGCATAATAACTTACGGAAGCGAAGTATGGCAGTTGAAAAGCAGAACAGAAAACATGCTATTGGCGACCGAAATGGATTACTGGAGGAGATCTGCTGGAAAATCGAAAAGAGAACAAATAACCAACGACAGAGTAAGAGAGATTATGGGAGCAAAACACACAATTATTGTGGACGACATAAGAACAAAACAACTCATATAGTTTGGTCATGTGCAACGAATGCCCGATCACAGAATACCAAAACAAATTTTACTGTGGACACCTCGAGGCAGCAATAAAAGAGGAAGGCCGCGACGAAGCTGGAGGGGGGGTGTGGATCAAGAACTAGAAAATAGAGAAAAAAACCCTGATGATCTCTGGCTAAATAGAGAAGAGTGGAGGTTAGGTGTCGGAAAACGTCGTGGAACGTTCTGAACCGACTTATATATACAGGGTATTTCAAAACAAATGCGAAAAACTTTAGGGGGTGATTCCTTGTTCAAAATAAAGGGTAGTTTGCTTTATAAACGTTGGGTCAAAAGTCAACTATTAGGGAGATATCGCGGTACAAAGATGGCGGAAAAATGTTTTTATTTTTTATCTTGAAAACGAAAAGAGATAAACTAATGAAATTTTATGGAAGCATTACTGTTATGAATACACACTTTCTGGTAATTTTTTCACTTTTTTAAAATGAGTGGAAGGGGTTGAAATAAACTACCCCTATCATTCTTGTTAACAAAATTTAAAGAAAAATCTTATCAAACTGCAAAAAAATTAATTTGGATAGTTTAGTTTGTTTAGAAACTTTTTTATCTCTTGTGTTTTTTTGATAAAACTCACTGATTTGAAATTAAAAAATAAAATGTAAAGCATTACATGTCAGGACAAAAAACATTTTTAGATTAAGAATCTAGTGATAATAACGATAATAATAATCATCTAGATAATAACGTATTGCAGTAGAGTAATGTCAAATAAAATAATATTAGGAACTCCTAAAAAAGTAACAGCGGCCGACAAGATTTTTTCCTAAAAAATGACAGCAGCCCACTAGATTCTTGATCAGAAATTGTCCTGACATGTAATGCTTTACATTTTATTTTTAATTTCAAATCGGTGAGTTTTATAAAAAAATACAAAGATAAAAAAAGTTTCTTAACAAACTAAACTATCAAATTATTTTTTTGCATGTGTTTGATAAGACTTTTTCTTTAAATTTCGTTAACAAGAATGATAGGGGTAGTTTATTTCAACCCCTTCCACTCATTTTAAAAAGTGAAAAATTACCAGAAAGTGTGTTTTCATAACAGTAATGCTTCCATAAAATTTCATTAGTCTATCTCTTTCCGTTTTCAAGATAAAAAATAAAAACATTATTTTTCCACCATCTTTGTACCGCGATATCTCCCTAATGGTTGACTTTTGACCCAACGTTTATGAAGCAAACTACCCTTTATTTTGAACAAGGAATCACCCTCTGAAGTTTTTCGCATTTGTTTTGAAACACCCTGTATATAAGAAAAAGTTAGTTGGGCGTCTTCGAGAGAAAGGCGGCAATTTTTTTATACTCATTATTAATGTGTTTTTATTTTTATCGTAAATTTTCAAAAAGTAATAATGATTTACACTGTCATGGACTGAAGTCTTGTTGGTCATAAAACTTTTTGATCACACTGTATATCTATATCAACATGAGTCACTCCTACACCGTCATCAAATTTACTACCATCCATTTTATTACTTCCAATTCTATTGATACATAAAATATTTTAAAACAGCCACCCTTAGTATCTCACCTGAGTTTAATAGCGCCAACATAAAATAATAAAATTGTCTTTTTACGAGATGATAATAAAACATTCGGACAATCGGTGAACAGTACTACTGAACGGGTACTACAGACATCGCAAGAGTCATAAAGGTAGAGATCTAATCAAACAGTTTGCAGAATTTTACAACATAATACCAAAAAGAATCTATAGAAAGTTCTGTAAAAGTCTATAAAGGCTCAGTGATTATACCTTCTCGATGTTTTCTTGGTAACTCATTAGAAGACGTGGAAATTTGGATTTTTTGCTTAATTTGATCTTTATTATCACAATTACCTAATAAGATATACCGGGTGTTGCATCGTCGAGCGGGACATAGGAAATCCCATGTAAATTTTAATGGGGTCAATTATTGGCTTCCCTAATTAGTTTAGAGAATAATTCTATTTAGGTTTATTGAAGAGCACTAAAACCCACATTCAAAAGAATAACTTTAGATATTTTTGATTAGCCCGTTTACGAGTTATCGCCGATTTCTTTTTAAATATATTTTAGCCTTATATTTTATACTTACTTGGTTACTTACTTACAAGGTAAAAGATAACCGTCAAATGAAGTTGTCATTTCAGAAATTTATCTATTTAGTGCTTTATTATTATTATTAAAAACTCATACCTACATCGAAAATATTAGCCATGAATTACACTACCGAAGAAAAAGTATTGATGATTAAATGGTATTATCAAGGAAATAGTTATCAAAAGGTGGCGGACATCTTTTCTACTCTGTATCTGAATAGACCGATACCTGGAAATTCTACAATCGCAAGAAATATCCAGAGATTTGAGACCAAAGGTACCCTAATAAATAACTGCAGATGTGAAGCAAGGCAGGAACAAAGAGAAGATGTATGAAATGATACCGACTTGGAAGTTTTATTGTGCGTAAGAGAACGATGGAAAGATCAGCACAAGGAAACTTGAGTATGAAATAGGAATAGATCACACTACAGCATTTCGAATTTTGAAACGACATAAATACTATTCCTTCGCAAGAAATATCCAGAGATTTGAGACCAAAGGTACCCTAATAATTGTACATAAGAAAGGTGACATTACAGACCTTAAAAACTATAGGCCCATCAGCCTTCTTAGCCACGTATACAAATTATTTACTAAAATACTCACCAAGCGTTTGACAAATAAAATAGACTTTTTTCTTTCGAGCGAACAAGCAGGTTTCCGATCAGGTTACGGAACAAATGACCATCTTCTAACAGTCAAGGTCCTTATCGAGAAATGCATTGAGTATAATAGACCACTAATGCTTGTCTTCGTGGATTTCGAGAAGGCCTTCGATTCGGTAGACCAGCGGAAGCTTCTAGAGACACTAAGTGAGAGTCGCATCGATCATCGATACTCCTCAATCATAAGACATATATATGATAATGCCACGGCAAACGTCAGAATATCGACAAATCAATGCACAGATAAATTCAATATCGATCGAGGGGTAAGACAAGGCGACACACTGTCCCCTAAACTATTCGTTGCTGTGCTAGAAAGTATGCTAAAAATGATAAACTGGGATTCAACAGGAATTAACATCGATGGCAAATTGATAAATCATCTCTGTTTTGCAGATGACATTATTTTAATAACAGACAACATACAGGAGGCACAGAATATGCTGGATATGCTGAATGATGCTTCGGAAAAAGTCGGTTTGAAAATTAACTTGTCAAAGACACAATACATGACAAACCTAGTACTAAGTGGAAATTTAAACATTAATAACATACCTTTGGAACAAGTGCATATATATAAATACTTAGGGCATGAGATCGGTATTAGAAGGGATAATCAGACCAAAGAAATTCTACGAAGAATAGGTTTGTCGAAGGCTTTCGGAAAACTAAGGCATATACTGAGATCTGATATTTCCATATGTTTAAGAAGAAAGATCTTTAACCAGTGTGTCTTGCCTGTCCTCGCGTATAGAGCTGAAACTCTTACTTTGACAAAAAAGAACATACATAGAATGCAGGTCATGCAACGGAAAATGGAAAGGTCCAAGTTGGGAGTTACACAGAGATAAAATACCCAATCATACAATACGAAATTGAACAGGAGTAAGAGATGCGGTGATATCTGTCTTACATCTTAAATGGAATTGGGCACGACATGTGGCTAGGATGACCGATGGACGGTGGACAAAGAGACTTGTGGAATGGAGACCGAGACACGAGGCCTATAGAAGCAGAGGACGGCCTCCTAGTTGATGGACAGATGACATTAAGAGGGTGGCTGGAAACTGGATTCAAGTGGCACAAATAGAAGGAAATGGCTAGAGTTAAGGGAGGCTTTTGTTCAGCAGTGGACGGTATAAGCTAAATGATGATGATGATGATGTACCCTAATAAATAACTGCAGATGTGAAGCAAGGCAGGAACAAAGAAGATGTAAGAAATGATACCGACTTGGAAGTTTTATTGTGCGTAAGAGAATGATGGAAAGATCAGCACAAGAAAACTTGAGTATGAAATAGGAATAGATCACACTACAGCGAATTTTGAAACGACATATCTAAATACTATTCCTTCAAATATGAAAAGCACCAAGAGCTACGAGATGGGGACGAAATACGCCGGCAGGCGGTTTGTTTTGATATGATGGAAAGAGCAAACACGGATAAGGAATTTTTAAAAAACATATGTTTCACTGACGAATGCACGTTTACCTTAAATAATGAACCCAATGTTCAAAATTATCGATATTGGAACAAATAAAACCAACACAGGTTTGTCGAAACAAGGACGCAATATCCACAGAAAGTAAATGTTTGGGCAGGGATATTCGGACACAATATTATCGGGCCATTATTTCTTGCGCGAAATTTAAATGCAGAATATTATTTGGAAGTACTCGAAAATCATATTTTACCTGCTTTACATGATGCCGCTAGGGAAAATCAGGCAGTTTGGTACCAAATGGATGGCTGCCCGGCACATAGTACCCTGGCTGTTCGGGAATATTTAGACAATAGTTTTAACGGAAACGTTATTGGCCTAAATCATATAGTAAATTGGCCAGCAAGGTCTCCTGATATTTCGCCAAATGATTTCTTTCTCTGGGGCCATTTAAAAAACAGGATATACAAGGATAAAAAATACCCAAATCTAGACGAGTTAAAAAATGCTATTTCTGCCGAATGCAATAAAATTTCAGTTTACCAACTAGCGAATGTAAGAAGAGAATTTTATGATCGCCTGGGTTATTGTCTAGCAGTCGATGGAGGAATATTTGAACATCTTCTTAAATCCTAAAGTTCTAACAATTTAATAGTACGTAAATTAATAAGTTTATGAATATTGTAATAATACTATAATTAACCTTGTAATTGATTACTTTATTTTACTTTAATTCATATTAATTTGTATTTATAAATACATCTTTAAGATTTCCGATGTAGGAATGAGTTTTCAATAATAATAAAGCACTAAATAGGTAAATTTCTGAAATGACAACTTCATTTGACAGTTATCTTTTACCTTGACTGGTGCTCATAAGTAAATACAGGGCCATAAGAAAGGAGAAATATTTAAAAAGAAATCGGCGATAACTCGTAAACGAGCTAATCAAAAATATCTAAAGTTATTCTTTTGAATGTGGGTTGTATTGCTCTTCAATAAACCTAAATAGAATTATTCTCTAAAATAATTAGGGAAGCCAATAATTGGCCCCATTAAAATTTACATGGGATTTCCTATGTCCCGTCCGAAGATGCAACACACGGTATAGGGTGATTCGGTATCAAAAGATATGAAAACAAGTTCCTATAAACACGTGTCCGGAAATTCAGTTTTAAAGATAGAAGATGTCAGAACTTTAAAAATATTGTTGAAATGAAACTCCTTTACGCGTAAAGGAGTTTCATTTTTTTGGGCGTATACGTCCGATGGGAGTGAAAATTGAAGGCCGTGGACACGGAAGAGGACGCGGGAAGTGGTAACCATCTTGGAGCGTCGTAACTCAGGCCCTATATGAGCTAGGATGCTGAAACTCGAAGAGCACCTTCTTTTAATGATATTTTGACGACGTTTTGTGCACTACGAAACCCCGTCATCAATGAATCAAATAAAAAAATCGTCCGATTTAAATGAAATTTGGTATGTCGAATAGTGTTGAAAAGTTGAAAGTACATTTAAAAACAACAATTTTGGCGCCTAGTAAAACCCTTACTGTTAACACGGCACATAAAACAATCGGCACGCCAACTCTACTCAGATTCCATTTTTTAAAATTTCTATAAAATTTGACCTTGTCGGCGCCATTATGGTTTCCTAGTCAGGGCCTGATTAAAACGTATTAAAAAATTTCTCAGAAAATACGACAGGGTCGTATTAAAAAAATACTGTAATTGACTGAAACTGAATTTTATTTACAATACTTTTGTCCAAACAAATGAATCGTTAACCGCGCATACTTCTCGAAAATTAAAAATGAAAAGATCAATTAAATATTTCACTGTAGAGAATAGACAATTAAAATTAAAAAACATGCAACTAACAAAAACATGCCAGGAGTTACAAACAAGAATTAAAAAAATACCAATAAAATATTTATTGAACAATATAAAGAGGCTACGTACAAATTATGCCCATCAAGGGGCGTAGCAAATTTTATTAATATTCAAATTTCACAAATTAATAAATCCACAATTTTTTTGAGAAACTTCTATTTTTTTCATGGCAGGAAACAAAGTAGGTACCGCATTGTATTTTATACGGTTACAAAGTGAATTGGTAAACATTTTAAATTCAAAGTGAACAGAACACAACCTGTACCTTTTCTGGGCCTTATTTATATTTTCAACCAAGTCTTCTCTATTAGATGCAATTGCCCATGTTCTTGCCCTAAAAATGTATTGTTAACTTGTTACTAATCTATTGTTATTTTCGATATACTCATTTTATTTATTTTTATAATTTTATTTAATAATTATTAATATAATTATTTTTGAATTTAATGTTGAATGTCTAGATACAACATTAAATTTTACTAAATATTTAACATTTTAATCTTGCTAATATTTTATATACATATAGGGTGAGTCTTGAATAAGTGCAAATATTTTCAGGGGTGGTATATTTCGACCCCAGGAACACGTTTATGAGTTTTTTTCGCTAAAAAAAGATATTGAAAATCGTGCATTTTCTTTTAACTTCCTTGTATATTTTTCGAAAACTTTTTAGAACTGCCTGTTCACCGCAAATTTTCCCACGGTATAATTTCTTAATCTCTGATATTACCATAGTTGCGGCTTTACTCTATGGTTGCGGCACTAAAAGGGATGCAAATACAGAAAAAATTCGGTGGCTCTCAACTCAACATTTAAAAAAAAATTTTTTTTTAAACTTAAATAACTCGGTTATTTTGGATTTATCTGAAAAAGTAAGGAGAAAATATGTTTCTTTTATCGAGATCTGCCAGCCCTGAAAATATTTGCACTTATTTAAGACTCATCCTATATATAAGTTTGTTAACATTTAATATAGATGCTGAACTTGTATATTTTTAATTAGATCTTTCTATTTAGCTGAATGTCCTAATATGTATACTACTGTTTTTTTAACTAAAATATGTTAAAATAATTAATCACATATGTATATACATATGTGAAACAGAAAGAAACTTTTATTGCAGTTTAGTCCTCTACTCGGGCAGTTTTTTGCTGCACAACTTCGCCCAGGATTTTAAAAACACGTAAAATTAACGATTTAACCGCGGCAAATGTCCAAGAAAGACTGATCATTCTGATTGGTCCTGGTCCGGTCGTAGCTCACGTCGTATTGTCGGTAAGCAAAATCCCCGTCCAAAAATTTTGACGATCAGCGCCATCATCCGTCATAATTGGGAAACTTTTGCTGGAACCATTTTTAATATTTCACTTACATGGCCCTGATTTCGTGTTGATTTTTGCAAGAAGAGGAAGAACCGTCACTTGTTTTATTATTTTCCTTTTCTATTTCACGAAAGTAAAAAGAGTTACCTATCTGATTCGTTCAGGCACTCAATTTCAAGAATATCAGTAACTTTTTTGACAGAGGGATTTTATATTTACCATGTTGGTAAAAAATAACGGTCAAAATTCAAAGTTATTCATTTTATAGACTATATTAATATTAAGGTTTGCCTCCATTTATTTGTTGTTTTTCCATATAAATAACGGGGAAATTATTCTTTATTATTTTGAATTTTAATAATTTCGGAGTGGTTTGTTTCTGCAACATCCTCGTGAGAAGATTTATAGGAAATTTTACGCTCTACAAAAAACGTCTGAAGGACAAAGTTCCTCAGATCAACCGTTTCAAAGATATCAGCGATCAAAAATAACACCATTCGAAAATTTCAAATATTTTTCAATAAAACTACAAAAAAAATCATACTCCATATTTATATAATTTATCCTGTAAATTCACTTTAATTCTGTTAACCTATGACTGTAATCTATTTTTTTTTTTGTTAATTTACTCAACACGTACCTCACAAAATGCACAATTTAAAAAAATGTGCATTATTAAATATTATTTATATATTTAATATATTTCTTGGAAAACCATATTTAAATGGAAAAACAACAAATAAATTGAGGCAAACCTTAATATTAATATTAAGGGTTATACTAGGCGCCAAAATTTTTGTTTTTAAATGTACTTTCAACTTTTCAACACCATAATAAAAAATAAAAAAAAATATTTTGAAACACCCTAATGTCGATAGATAGGCCCAAGGTCAACTTGATCGTGTACGACACGTGTCACTGTGGCGGTTAGTTTTGACGTAAGAAACGTCAAAATTTGATGTCGTTCGATCGCGACCAAATTTACTGGGTAGGCTATGTGAGCGACGGTGCACACGGTTCCACCCTGCAAAGTTAGATACGACGTTTTGTTTACATCTTCATCAGGGTGGGACTAACGATTTGATACTCAAGAAAAATGTGGGTCGATTTCAGCATAATTGTGGACGGGCTACAGGATGACGCTCTCGACATTTCGAATCGATGCCTCTAAATGAACGAAATCATCAGGATTTTTTTTTTAATTATGGGTCGATTGAAACCAAACTCGGCACGTGGATAGAGATATTCGAATGGAGTCCTCAGACCGGCAGACGGACAGACAGACAGATGGAAGTAAGAAGAAGTTTCACTTCAAATATGCGCACATAGTGCACACACATTTTTTTTGTAATTATCTTAAATATCATTATTTTTTGGGAGTTTGCTGTAGTTCGTACTGAACATCAATATTATAAATTGAAATTTATTATCAAATATTTTAATACTTTAGTTGCAAAATATAAAAGTTGTACATTCTTGGTAACCGAGCGAGTAACAAATGTTGGAGTACTAGGTAGTAGAGAGGATATACGACAATAAAACGACGGAAAGCAGCTTATTTTGGCCATACCTTTAGGAATACCCAGTATAGGTTTCACATACGACTGTTGGAGAAAAGATTGAAGGACTGCGAGGCATCGGGCGTAAACGGTTATATTAGATGAGGAAGTTACTGTTACGGATTCCGTGGGTCCACTAATTTAAACTCACGATAAAATACTTAACGAATTTATTTTCTCACTTTATACACAATTACTAACTTATAACACACAACAAACTAACTATTTATAAGATTCCTTCACCAAATTGTCCGATTTTCAATTTCCACGCGGTATATTCAAATTTCAAAAACTGTCTCAGTTGTCCGTTTCCCTGAAGAGGGATTAGTGAATATGATGTTCCTGTAGCGGTTTTTATCGTATTGTGCCAGTCCGCTCTGTTTTGAGCCATGCTGACGGTTTCATGAAGGCCTTGGCCGATTAGGTCTTTAGTTTGATCAACCCATCTCTTGGGTGATCTTCCTCGTGATCGCTTTCCTTCTACCTTTCCCTCGACTATTAGCAGCTGCAGTGAGTCCGTTCTTCTAGCAATGTGACCAATATATGTCAGAAAACATCGGTTTATTTTTTTGAGAGGCTGAGTTGTGAGTTTAGTTCTTGGAGAACTGACTCATTCGTACGATGGGCTGTCCAAGGTATACGTAGCAGACGTCTATATGCCCACATTTCAAAAGCATCTATTCGCCTGGTATCGCTTTTCTTCAGCGTTCATGTTTCCGCCCCATACGTAGCAATCGGGAAAACAAGCGAGTTCAGCAGTCTTAGTTTGGTGTTCTTAGTGATGGCTGTATCTTTCCATATCTTAGTTAATTTAGTTACGGCTGTTCTAGCCAGCGCAATTCTACGTCTTATTTCGCCTTCGCATGAGCCGCTGTTGTTGATTAGCGATCCCAGATATAAGTATTTATTAACCACCTTAAATCCAGCTATGTTTCCCACGTGAGGTTGGTTGTTGTTTTGTCGGTCCACAATCATGACAGTAGTTTTGTTAGGATTAAGTTTTAGCCCAAATTCTGTACTAGTTTCTTGGAGACGTTGCATAATAAATTCCATTTCTTCCACACTTGCTGTTATGATTAGTGTATCGTAGGCATATCTTAGATTATTGATTTTCCTTCCCCCACAGATACTCCACCTTGCCAGTTATCGAGAATATCACGCATTATGTACTCGGTATAAATATTGAACAATAGGGGTGAGAGAACACGCCCCTGCCTGACACCCTTCATTGCTTGAAATCTATTTGATGTGACATCATTAATTCTTATAAGTCCGTAATTATGTTGGTATAGTTGTCGGATAAGTAGAATAAGGTGATCAGGAACACCCATTTCCTTGAGTATTTGCCAAAGTTTTTGCCACTTGACTAGATCGAAGGCCTTAGAATAGTCGATAAAACAGAGATACATTTTTATGTTGAATTCTCGCGCTTTTTCTATTAACTGTCGTACGTTCCCTATCTGTTCTCTGGTACCCTTACCAGGCATAAAGCCAGTTTGTTCTTCTGCAATCTGTGGTAGTAGATATGGCCTGAGTCTGTTGTTAATAATCTGCAGGAGAATTTTGCATGCATGAGGAATTAAAGCAATCATTCGATAGTTACTGCAGTCTGCCGGATTACCCTTTTTATATAGTGGTATATATAGCGAGCTGCACCAGTCGTCTGGCCAAATTCCTGTCTTCCAAATCAGATTGCATATGAAATGAATAACATCAATAACATACCGGTTGCCCTATTGACTTTAATATCTCAGCAGCTACACCATCTATACCTGGGGCTTTATTTTTTTGAGACGATTTAGGGCGTGTTCAACTTCTGATTTAAGGATCTCCGGTTCATGTTCGAATTCGTTGGGACGATTAATATTATTAGAAGATTCACCATCTTCGTAAAGCTTTGTGCAGTACTTTCGCCAGACTTCAGCAATACCATCCGGATCAGTAATCTTTCGACCATTTTCATCCTGTATAATTTGTGTACGTAGTTGAAACTCACGAGAGAGATATTTTACCTTATTGAATAGCTCTCTAGATTCGTTAGTTGCCGAGTGTCTTTCCAATTCTGTGCAAATCTCGTGGACGTGCGTGTTTTTATCCTGTCTACAGCTGTTTTTTATTTCTTTATTGATGTTTCTTAGTTTGTGTTCTTTGTCAAATGTTGTTGATATGACTAGGTTTCTTCTTTTTTCAAGCAAATTGATCGTATTATTCGACATCCAAGTTTTGGACTTTAATTTAGTGTTTCCAGATGTGCAACTTCCTTTAACTATTTCATTTATCCAAGTCCTAGTGTCATTCCACATTTCTTGTACGTCATTTTTTAGTGTGGGCATTTTTACCGATTTCATTGTTTTCATTATTCCTTCTTTAGTAGGTACTGAATACCTTTTCGTTTTGATCAATTTCACTGCCTGTAGTTTACGATGGAACTTTGCCACTAGGATTTTATGATCTGATCCACATACCATGCCAGGTCTTGTCTTAACATTGGTAACAGATGACCGCCATCTACCGCTTATTAAGATATAGTCAATTTGATTTTTCGTTTTTTGATCGGGTGAGGTCCAAGTTGACAATCGTCTAGGGTGTTGTTTGAACATGGTATTTGTTATTGCAAGATTGTTGTCTATTGCAAATTGTATAAGTCTCTCTCCTCTGGCATTTCTGTCTCCAAGTCCGTACATTCCTATAATATTTTGTAGGTTGTTATTGTCAGCTGACTTTCCCACCTTGGAGTTGAAATCACCTAGAATGACTAGGGGTTCCTTTTTGGGTGTGGCTGATACTAGTTGTTCTATTTCTTGATAAATATCCTCAACTTGTTTGTCATCTGCGTCAGTTGTAGGCATATATACCTGAATAAGATGCATGTTAGTAGGTTTTGTACGGATGGTGACTTTAATAATGCGGTCACTAATGGTTTGGTAACTGTCCACGTATTGTACCATTCTTTTGTTAACCACAATGGCTACTCCATTCTGGCTTGCATTGTCTGAGCCCGACACGAAAATCCGATGTTCAGCAGTTGTAAAGTGTCCCTTACCTTTCCAGTGTGTTTCCGACAAACCACATATATCCATCTCTGCTGTCATCAGCTCACGCTCAATATTTGAAGTTTCCCTACGCTCAGGAGTCCTCGGACATTCCACGTACCAATATTTATCTTGGCAATTCCAACTTGAATCTATACTCCCTTGATTTAAAGACGTTCACTTTCAAAACAAAATTAAAAACTTATATGTTGAGCGGATATAGAATTACACAATAATTTGATTTATTAATTTTTGTATCCTTTACGGAACAATTTTCATTTTTTACTGTTTTTGCTTTAACTTATTAAGTTGTTGATTTTTCTTCATCTAAAGTATATTGTTAATTTTCATTTTTCTTACTAATTCTTTTTTCTTTGAATGTTATTTTTTTAAGAATGTATTATATTATTTACTTTTTTTATATGCTCGGTTAACTTAACAGCTCTGCTGAATTTCGCCGAGTAAAAAATAAAGACGTTATTTATTTATTTATTTATTTTATTATCCGTTTAGCACATGAGAGATAGGAATGTAATAACTTTTTTACTTATTTTTATCGATAGCATAGTGCCGAAGTTTCGTGTAAGCAATTCGGACCACCCTGTATATAAAATATTTAAACTATAATCAATATTGAATATTACGACACGGCATCGCTGCCGCCGACGAGTCATCAATTTTATTGCCAACATTTTTATTCCTCCCGTCCTTTTAGCTAGGCCACAGGCTAGGCCATCTACTTCCGAAGAAGTAATTACGTAGTTACCTTACCTGAATTTTATATTTTTCACCTAAATCCATAAAATTGGCCGTTTACGAGGTTCTAAGAAAAAGTACGCGCGCGCTGAATAATTCTTTAGGTACACAGTCAGAGGAAAAGTCATAAAAATAGGCCTATAAAAGCTAATCAAGCAATTTGAATGGTATTGGGGTTTTTACGACTTGATTCCAAAAAGGGACGATCAAAAATTATAAAGAGATACAATGATCTGTCTATCTATGTGATTATTCATAATTTGGAAAATCTGAAAATTACCATTTAGGTACTTCATTAATTAATATGACCATTATATCTTGTGGTAGGCCAAATTTAAAAATGTTTGAGCTAATGACATAAGAAGATTATAAACCTAGAATATAAGTAATTTTTATAAATGATTGGGTCTTGAGCCATTGCGATCTTAGGGTGCAAAATAGAATGAGAACACAATCACCAGTATAACATTTAATTCGACCTTTACTATTTATCGCTGATTTAAAAGTGACAGTTGACAGCTAATAGTATGATATTTTACACAGGGTCCGGCAATAGTGCGTCGGGCATCTGTTGTTGGCAGACAGCTCCTGGAATAAAAAACTTAGGAATTTTGTATAAGCGCAAATCTAAAGTATGTACTAGAAGCATAGTTTAAGGAAAAGAGTAGTTGCACTCTCGCAAATATTTTCTGCCAGTTTTTGCAAGCTGTCGAATATCGGCAGGTTGCAAAGCGTTTCAGTTGAATTCCGTCCGTCGAGCTGCGAGGTTCGAGCGTTGCGTCCCAGCAGAGAGACGGATTGACAAAAAATGAGTGCCTTACTCTGTGCTGCTATTAATTATAGTAATAATTCAAAAAATTGTTCTTTGAGTTTTTTAGATTTCCATCGGATGTAAATCGGCAAGCTGATAGTAATTATCAATAAACATTTAATTATATTTGTTTATTTTAGAAGCTGAGATATTATGTAATTAATTAAATGTTATTGTTTTTTTTAGCATGTTGGCAAATCTTAGAAATAGTTTTTTAGATATACAGGTTGTCTCAAATATGCGCATGAAAATATTCTTTGGTCAGGAGATTTGCCATAAAATTTTCATTCCAATAATAATTTACGAGATAATTTATATAGATTGGTTTTTGAAACAATTTTAGAGTAAATATTTTGTACATCTAAAGTCTCCGCAAATTATTCATATTTTTTAAATGAAAGAATTTTATAATAGCATAATCTATTATAAATTTAGTGGACTGTATTTTTTTATGTTTTTTTTTTATTTTATTTATTTTTTATTATAAGTGGTCGTAATATAACAATATTCAAAATATTATAGACAAAATATTGAGTTTATATTTGAGGGAAGAAAAGTGCCACACCTAGCTTTAAACCACCGTAAATATACAGGGTGGCTCATTATTGCGAGGGAGTCCAATATCGTCGTTCTTGTCGAAGATGTGAAAAAAGTTTTATTCATATGTTTCAAGGTTTATAAAGGGTCGTATCCTAAAATATTTTGTTATATACAGGGTGTCACAAAAAAGTTATGGTAAAGTTAATTTTATTTTTTTTTAATTATTTTACATCATTCTATATACATTATTCTATATAGGGTATATTTTCTATGGCGATGGCGTCACCAAAATCGGAATATTTAAAATCGTATATTCCAATTTTTTTAAATGCAACATTCTGTATATTATTTTTCGGTCAGATGCAGAATTAAAAAGTGAACACTTTTTTATTTAAAGTGTTTCACTAATTTTTTAACGGTTTCGCAGATATTCGCAGTATTATATTACATATAGCTCTTTCAACAGTAAATTTTTATCACAGCCACCTAATATGATCTTTGTCTGATATTTTATCGTTGAAAATCCCATATGTAATGAAATACAGAAAATATTTGCAAAACGCCTAAAAATTTAAGAACACTTTAAATACAAAAAATGTTCATTTTTTAATTCTACATCTGAAAGAAAAATAAAATACTAGGTGTTGCATTTAAAAAAAATGAGATTTTAAATATTACGATTTTGGTGACGCCATAAAAAATACCCTGTATACGATAAAGTAAATTTTTCTACACGAATTTATTCTGGTGTACTTGTCATGTTTAAGAAAACATAGCTAAGTATTAATAAAGTTATATTCACTCTAGTTTTTTGCCACTTTTCATATATAATGTTTTTAGCCAAAGTTTTAGTAAATAAGAAATAGAATGGCAACACCGCAGTGTGCTTTAAATAGAATCCAGTTATCTACAGAAAATTAAACTTGTTTTAAATTAAAAAAAATTGTAGAAAATCTCTGAAATAGATAATAATATAAAAATATGTCATTATATATATTTTCCGCATTTCTTCCCATCAGAAGATTTTCAGGTACAGAAGAATTGTTACCTACACGAAATGTGAAAACATTCTGTTTTCAAGCAAGTTTTTACTCGATAATCAATTTATTTTATTTTATTTTATTGGGAGCTCATATTTTTCTAAATACATATCTGTGAAACTACGGCGAGTGCCACGACTATACTTTGCCTAGTTAATAGACCACAACTATATAGCTACGTCAGTGGTCACGGGAGGCGAGAACAAGGTTATATAAAGTGACAGAAAAAGAACAAAGGATTTGACAAGGAGTAAATCTACTAGTTTCCTTATACTTTGCTAGAAGGGTACTAGGATGTATTTCAGGAAAATATTTTAACTTTTATAGGGTAGCTCAAAAAAGTGTGAGTGGATCGGGATGATTTTTTTTAAATGGAACACCGTGTATATTATTGCATTTTTGGCTTTCAAATCACCTTGCATAATCCTAAGATGTGAGAATATATATTTCTATAGTTTCAGAGATATTAATAAATGAATAAAAAATATATTTTTTTCAACCCTTCTTAAAAAAATTATTAAAAATACAAAACCTGTCCTGAAATCAAAACTATATTGGGTATTTACTTTAAATGGCCTGTACTTACTTTGCTGTAAATATGGCAATCGTAAATCATACAAGATGTTCAAAATTCTACGCCAAAGTTTCTAAAATATAAAATAATTTTTCTTCGTTTTTTTTTAACGGAACATCCTGTATATTAGTTTTTCAATAGATGGAGTATTCAAAAATCAACATTTTTTGTATTTAGAGTATTTCAAAATTTTCAACGGTTTTGCAGATACTCGCGGTATTATTTCATATGGCTCTTTCAACGGTAAAATACGGGAGAAAAAACATTGGGTAGAGCTTTGACAAAAATTTACTGTGGAAAATGCCATATGAAATATAAAACCATGAATGTCTGCGAAACAATTAAATTAAATTAAAAATTGTTCATTTTTTTATTCTCCATCTGTTAAAAAAATAATATATACAGCTAAATAAAAATAATTAATTAATTACGGTTTAAATAATTATTTATTCATAATATATTATTTTACTTAATTTTGTTTTTTTATTTCAGGTAAGAATCCAGATTCAACGTCTATTGATGGCACTTTAATTAAACTGACGATAACATCCCAAACAGTATGTATAAATAAAATTTATGAAAATTCACGAAAATATCCAGACAAAATTACATACATAATTTATATATATTTTTTATCCTGCTTGGAATATAATATAATTGATTCATAAAAATATGTAATTTTGTAGTTTATTTTTCCAACTAAGAATGTAATTAAGTAGATACAATTTGAAAATAAATCGAAAAAATAAAAGGTTATTGCGTAGGCACATGGAGAAATAATATTTGACCAAAAAAACATTTTTAATTTGATCTTTTCTTCAAAACCATTTTGTCCATAATTCGATTTATTTTCTATTATGTTAAAAAATAACTGTAACAATATTACAACCACACCTTGTTACTTTACAACTATGATGTAGTAATTTTTTACGAGTCCGCGCCTATTTTTTTCAATTCACTTTTATTCCATGATCAAACAAATACAGACTTCTTTTGATCGACGTTTCTAATTCACTTTCGTTCAAATATAGAGTGATCTAAACATAATTTCTTTTTGTTAACGAATATAAATATTTCATTAATAACTCATGAAGTCAATGTAAACACAACCAAGCTTATATGGAATCATCTATTATTATTTACAATAAAAAAAATTAATTAGTTCCCAAAATTGGTTGCTGAAACGAAATGAGATTTAAATTTTTAATGGTCAATTAGCTAAAACAAAAAGAAAATTGATAATTTTAATAAGATCCTTGTTGCCGCCACTAGCCCTTATATCCGCGCTGGCATGCTTCTTATTAAATTATCAACGTTTTGGCTTGGAGTATGTTTCCTATTCTGCTAATGCTGCATCAATAAGATGTGCGAGCTTTCCTGGATTCTTTCGACGAATTTAGAATTAGAATAAGTAGGAGGGGGGGTTAATCTCTGCGACCTTAGAGATCTATTGTGTCCCCCTTTCTTGAGTTATAACTCATCATACAGTCCCAGGACTTCCTACGGAGACCCGTGTCCCTCACAGTCGAGGAGCTACGACCCAGGCCGGGTAGACGAAACGGTAGCTTGTGTCGCTTGTGTCGCTTGTTGGGTTTAGAGGTAGGAGGTAGGCTCCCGACCCTTGGAGGAGGTGGTAGCTTGTATGTCACTTGCGGAGGATGGTCTCACGCAAGTGTCAGCCACCTCTCCTGTAGTTCTCTTTGGGTTTGGCCCCTTGGAACTTTCATTGTTACTGTTCCCAGTGTCGCTAGGGGGTTTCCCCACAGCTTCACCGGTGATGTTTTTATTACTATTATTAACAGATCTCATAGTGTTCCTATGAGTCGCTAGGGACAGTCGGTCCACTTCTACAGAGCCCCGCATGTAGAAGTAAGGGGTAAAATACAATGGGGTGCCCCCCGGTGCCCCAAGGTTGAGGCTGTCCGTAGCCCCGCCCGGTATCGTTATATGTCTTGGTGCAATTCCCTGGCGACGACACTACAGTCAGGGACAAGACGATGAGTGAGATGCTTCTTAGACCAAGCCAAGTGCTAGAGTGGATTTCCCCCAGCACCTGACCAGGAGCTTCCCCACCAACGACAAGGTCTTGCATCTCCTAGGGGAAGTTCTTCTTTCGACGAACTCTAACCCCTCTTTTGAGCTGGTCCCACAAATGTTCTATAGGGTTTAGGTCTGGTGAGCATGCAGGTCAGTCCAAAGCTATGACACCTTCCGTTTCAAGACATTCTCTAGCCACTTTGCTGGTATGGGAAAGTACATTGTCGTGCATGAAGTTACAATTATCCTCAATTGCAGCTCTCCAAAGCCTAACGATTGGTTCTAGCACTAAATCAACATACCTCCGACTCCGACACGTTCCAGTTTGTTGAAGTGGTAACAATGCAGTTTTTGCTCCCAACATTTATACCTGCCCAGAACATTACCGTTCCTCCTTTATATCTTGGTACATATTTGGCAGCCTGTGTTGGAAATCTTATATTCAACAATAAAAATTTAAGTTAATAATAAACAGTTTTTGTGTGGCGTCTAAAAATAAACGTTTATTTGATTTATATTTCATCAGCTCTCGGTTTGGGGAATTTTGACAAGAATGCATACCTAGCAGTTGCTTTTAATATTATATGTTTTATTATTGTAGTGGAATTTTTTGTTAGTCTGAAAGAGTATCACGTACAAAACGTACACGATTTTATTTTCTCCATGTATTAATTAAGTATTTCGGTTAAATAAAAATCACATTGTTCCAAGTTGTACCTTTTATTATCTCTAATATCTAACAGCCTGGAGTCTCGCTCGTCTTCCTGTAGCTCTAAGAACCGGAATTCGATCGTCAACTGATAGGCCAATTCTGGTCTCACCCGAAGAAAGAACATTTTTTCCAATTCTCAATTGTCCAGTTTGGATGACTGTAGGACCCGTAACCCTCTCCTAATGTACAACCCTCGAGTACCTCGAGTACCTTTTTCTCATGGTGAAACGTTCACACCTGTAGCTGCCAAAAGTTCGCTTAGTAGCTCTGGATGAGAAACATTGGGATTTCTTCTACCAATTTGGCACACAAAGCAGTCTTGTTGTTCAGTTGTGACTCTTTGACGACTTTGTCTGGGCCTGTTTTTGAGAATCCCTAAAAAATGACGGGCAAGCTGATTTTTTCAGAGTTTGTCAGCGACTGTCTTCTGAGTGTAAAATCAACAAAATCGGAAATTTTCCCCTTGCGGTTTTTGAGCAATAGGGGTGGTTTTTTAAAACTATACTACAACAAAATAATTAGACGCAAATTGTACGTAAGAACATTCTCTATAAGTTCGCCTAATAATTTTTTTTATAAGTTTATTATTTCCGGACTTAGCGACCGTTTTATTAGCCCTTTGGGGTAGTTTTCAAAAAGTTTGTTTTACAGCAAATTGACCCGTATGAAAGTTGTTCATAATAAATTGACAAGCAACTTTTCCTCATGAATTTTTTTTTGTAGTTTGATTATTTTTGGAGATACCCCTGGATCTTACCCCAATTTGTTCATGAACTGGACGCAAAAAAATCATGAGGAAAAGTTGCTTGTCCATTTATTATGAACAACTTTCATATGGGTCAATTTGCTGTAAAACAATTTTTTTGAAAACCACCCCAAAGGGCTTATGAAACGGCCGCTAAGTCCGGAAATAATAAACTTATAAAAAATTCCTTAGGCGAACTTATAGAGAATGTTCTTATGTACAATTTGCGTCTAATTATTTTGTTGTAGTACAGTTTAAAAAAAACACCCCTATTGCTCAAAAACCGCAAGGGGAAAATTTCCGATTTTGTTAATTTTACACTCAGAAGACAGTCGCTGACAAACTCTGAAAAAATCAGCTGCCGGTAATTTTTTTTTCACTCTCTATACAGCGATACAATTTTACTGGATTAAGTACCTTGCATATGTTTTCGATACAACACCCTGGGTAAAGCCTACTATCTTTGCTATGTTTCTTTGAGGGTAACAGTAAGAATTATAATATTATTATCGGAATTGATTTATTTATAAAATGAAAAAATATTTCTTGCAGTTTTTAGGTATACCAGGTGCGTCTCAAAAATGTCTCACCCCTATAACTATTTTTCAGACAAAAAAACGAGATTTGGTATGTTAGTATATGACATAAATTAGGATTGATTGACGTATTCAATTGTTCTCGGTCACTTCCTGTCTTGGAAATGATTACAACTTTTGATTTTTAAATGGCACCCTCAGTATTCTTTTACTTTATTCGATAGAAAATGACACTCTGAATAGAGTGACATATCATGTGTCAACTTTTGGCATTTTCGCCTAAAAGAAAATTGAGGAGCTTTGAATAAAAGGGATACAAGTGACTTTTTATTCTATAAATGGACTTAAGTACAGATCACTTTAGATACCAATTTATTTAGTATAAAAGGAAATTTTAGTATGAAAGTAAGTATAAAATAAAAAAAAAGAAAATCTTATACCAAATAAATTATTGGTATCTAAATTATCTAAATCTGCATTTAGAAAAAAAGTCACTTACTTGTATGCCGTTTATTCTAAGCGCCTCAATTGTATTTTGAATTTCAATCTAGAGTTGTGCTAGAGTGCCATGGCTGTTAAAAACACTAATTTTTAATCAAGGAGCCTTGGAAAAATAGGTTTGATCGTCTAATGTTTTTAGTGTCTTGTCCTGGCCGGTTAAAAGATGCCCAAATCGTATTTTTAATCATATCTCAGTTTTTTCAAATGGAACGAGGGTGGCTCATTAGCATATTTGGAAAAGGCATTTTTTTACGAATAATTTGTACCACACACTTGATATTTCGAGTCAAATTTTCGTTATGAACCGCATGTTGCAATTTCAAATAAACTATATTCGAAAATGTCAAAAGTTGACATATGATATGTCATTCTATTCAGAGTGCCATTTTCTATCGAATAAAATAACAAAATGCCGATAATGCCATTTAAAAAAATCAAAAGTTGTAGTAATTTCCGGTTAATTATAGTAATTCTTAAACAAAAAAAAATTTTACAAATACAAGTCTGTTTGATATTCTAATAAACGTAGAACCAACATGATTTCATCTTCCTCTAAACTCTAAACCACACCGAACAAACATAATTTCTTCGAGATATACAAAACAGAACAAATAACACCATTAAAACCATTTAACATTCGTAGTACCAACATCTGCTATTGTCTGGTACTACCAATCTAGTTTCATTCGCCTCTCAACAACGAACGAAAAAAAATACGCAACAACCAAAAAAAACCGCACCGCTTCACCGACCGAATCCATCCAAACAAACCATTCATTTCTACCTTCGAGAGTACCACTCCGAGAAATACCACCCTGGCTGGCTCGGAGGACCACTTTTACCGGTCGGTCGTAGATAGCCGTGCAAGTACCCAGTCTCGAGTTACTCGCGACAGGTTAGTCGTCGTCGATCCCCAACAGCGGTGGTACCGTCGTGAATCCGAACACCTGCCACTCAGCTCACAACGTTGTGGTACTTTTTTTTCGATAATACGTTAGTTAGAGATGTAGTTTAAATCGGGCGGTAGTACGTTTAGTTTGATAAGTTTTGAGGAGAATCGAAGGAAAAATGAATGAAGATTTTGATCCGAAGTCGTGCGTGAGTTCGGGACTGAACTCGCTGGAGGATTGGGATTATTCTATTGAGTTGGAGTGTTTGCAGCATAATCCAGGTACGGGGAGCAGCGAAATTTAATTTAGTAATTACTAGATAAACAGGGTGGTACCTTGATACATATTTATCCTAAAGTTTGCGAAATCTTGATGACTAAAATGAAAATCACTAGATGTTTACCAGTAGTTTTAGAGCAAAATTAAAAAAAATCCTTAACTCAATAGACACACAATAGAATTAATATTTTTCCCTTTTTGGTAAATTATGGTAAATTGGATCATCATGCTTGGTTTTAATAAAAGCAAAATACAGATTTTGACCTCAATTAGACACAGAGGGTTTCCAATTTTCGGGCCAGTAACCGAGGATAAAAATAGCGTATTACCTCCGAATTCTTGACACCCGCACCGATTGACGTGAAATTTTAACAATGAATAGGGATATATGTAAGAAACAAAAATTACATAGTAGCAATGTGTGCTTTCACCCTGGGGGTGAGTGCCACCTCTTCTCGGGGGTGAAAAATTAATCACCCATTTTAATTGCAAAAATCAATAAAGGAATGAATTCTAAGTAAAAAATGTTCTATAACATTAGGATTGAAAATGTTGATTTTTCATGTAAAAACTGTATATTTTCTGCCATTTTTTACTCGAAAACTTTGCATTTTATCGCAAAACTCATGTAGAGCAAAAATGAAGCTTTTGGAATAACGAATCGACTCATTTTTGCTAATTACCATAGGTATAATAATAGCCGAGTCATCACTCTGTAAAGGTGATTGTTTATTTTTCGAAAACTAAATTACAACCTTATACGGTAAAATAATGGCGAAAGAACACATATTTCGAAGAAAATGAATATGATCGTTTTTAAAGTGCTTGAAAAGATCTTTTAAATGCTTTTTTAAAAGGTCTTTTCAAGTTCGTAGCTCAAAAACTCGCGGAGTTATGATAAAAATAAAATGGTCACCTCATTTTTTCGGAAAAAAATTAACAACAAAATATATGACTAAAATCATAAAAATAAAAACTATCAATTTGTAGGAAATTACACGAGCTATGAATTGACCTCTATACTTGAACAGTCTGGAACTCTTCATTTTTACGAGATTTAAAGGCTCAAAGAAGTAGGTTCTTACACGCAAGTGAAACTAAAAAAATGTAATATCTACGAAACAAAGAGGTCGACAGGAAATTGAAAGAGAGCAAAAATATTGCAAAAAAAGCACCTTCGTTGCATTTTTTACTTATCTTGCTTAGTTTTTGAGATATGTCAAAAAAATTAAAAATTTTTAAAAAATTGAAAATTAAAATTTCACGTCGATTGGTGCAAGTGTTCTGAATTCAGACCCTAAAACCCCCGCTTACTGGCGTAATCGGGATCCCGTTTTGAAATCCCGGGATTAGAACCTATAATCCCGGGATTCCGGGTTTGACTATTAGAATGAGAAATTTAATCTAAAGAAATACTTAATAAAAATGCAGCTACATATATCAAAAAGAAAATGTGAAAAGAGCTTTATTAATATAGACTAAACAAAGTAAAATTCATACTTAGTTCATATTAATTACGTAAAAAAAATACAATTAATTATTCATGTTATGACGGGATTCCGGTTTAGGAACTCTAGACAATCTTAACAGAGAAAAAATTGGAAAAACACTAGAACTAAAATTTTTACTAAAATCTGAATTTAATTTGTAACAAATTTTTGTTTTGTAAATAATGATGTATTAACTTTTACTTAAATAAAGGAGAGGCTAACTTCAAACAAGGGAGAGAACAACTTCAAACTATAATAAACAATACAAACGAAAGTTTGTTTAATTTTTGTTTGTTGCTACAGACCTGCAACAAGTCAATTTTAAAAAGACTTAAGTCTTTAGTCGTTTCTAAAATCGAAATAATTTAAATCTTAAGTCAAATTCAACATCTTAAGTCAATTCAAATGATTTAGATCTTAAGTCTTTGACTTAAACCATTTTATTTCAAATCAAGTCATTTTTGTAAAGACTTAAATCCATATAATTTAAGTATATTGATATTATTATAGTTATTTAAGTCGTTTTTATGACTTAAGTCTATATTATTGACTTGAATCATGATGATCGGCAATTTAAGTCAATAATATGACTTAAATCAATCTAATTACCCTCAAGTCAAGACAAACAGAATTCAATTTAAGTACCTTTTTTAAATGTTAGTATTATTTTTTTTGTATTACCAATAAATTATTACTATAAAACCAAGCTATTTCGAAATACAAAACTACCTATACATATTTCACAATATTGCTAAAAATTATGATTAGATTGACTTAAATCGTATGATTAGATTGACTTGATTAAACTCTATTGATTTAAGTCATTTTACTGACTTAACTTGCAGATCATCATGATTTCAGTCAAAAACATAGACCTAAGTTACAAAAAAGACTTAAATAGCGTTATATTGATTTAAGCCTGACTTGACTTGAAATAAAATGATTTAAATCAAAGACTTAAGACTTAAATCATTTTGATTTTAGAAATGACTTAGGACTTGAGTCTTTTTAAAACTGACTTGTTGCAGCCCTGTCTGGTTAAACATTATGTCGATCACCATAACGGCAAAACTTTATCGAGCACTTCCCCAAACGTTTTTTTTATAGAACTCAAATAAAAACTTGGTGATAAGCTTGATAAAAAATATCACCCCACTATGAATGGTTATATAGTTAATAAACAATTTACGTGGGAAGATATGTTTATAATAATAAATATCAATACTTTGTTTTTAAAAAGTTTTGTGAATAGTCATTTGAAAGCTTATAATTCTTCCAATTCAGTATAATTGATAGTCACCATTTGGTTTTATTTAATACAAAAACTGAACTGATTTGTTTGAATCACACTTAAAATATGATTAATTTGAATTAAAACTTCTTCTTCTTTACGTGCCGTCTCTTTCTTGGAGGTTGGTGAACACATTGGCAAAATCTTCACGATTCTCGGCTTTCCTTATGAGTTCTTCAAAAGTTAGATCAGTCCAATTTCTGATGTTTCTCAACAATTTTTTTTTATAGATGGGAAACGCCATTTACAGCCAGAGTGTGGGCGTCACCTCTCACCCGAGTCATACTCACTAAAAACCCATCTGTAGAGTTACCTCTCCAATCTCGGAACCGCCTTGCGGCATTACTTCAAGACTGGAGATTGTTTCGCCTCTTATGTCTGTGTCTGCCAAATTTTTATCTTTTCATCTTCCTGTTTTTTAAGCATGATTGCTCTCATCATCCTGGTGATTGATTCACAGTTCTCTCTATTTTTCATCATAAGCTCGCCGACATTTTCCCTTGTTATTTTAACCTTGCATATTTGTTCCGCCGATACTCTAGTCTCCAAATGCCTACTACACTAATGTGTGATTGGCCGTGTCTGATGCTTCACAATACCAGCATTTTGTGGATTCCGCCTTAGTTATTCTAAACAGGTACTCTCCAAAAGCACCGTGCCCTGTCATTGCCTGGGTGATGTAGTAGTCCGTTTTCGTCCACGTGTTGTTTATCCAAACCCTCACATCCGGGATAAATATCTTAATTCGACCCTGGTATGCCTCCCATCTGTTCTGCCATTTGTCCAGTATTATCTTTCTGGCCTCTGATCGATACCCTGAGCCGTGCCTGTATATTAAATTTCTTTCCTCGATTTGTAGGATAATTGGGGGGATTTTTGCTAGAGCGAGAACAGCTTCTGTGGAAACTGTACGATACGCCGACACTACGCGTAGGGCTAGCATTCTGTTAATTTTCTCGAGGACTTTTTCATAGTATTTATAGTCTGTTGCCCTGCTCCAAATGGGCGAGGCGTACAGGATCATCGAATGCACAACCGAGGCAAGCATTCTCCTCTTTTCGTCACTGGGGCCTCTAATATATTGGGAGTGATTCTGGTCAGCTGTTTGATAGTATCAACCGTCCTGTCCCTGATTTTAAGGACATGTGTAGTCATGCGCATCCCCGAAAATGTCCTGTGTCCCACGAATGCTGACATATCTTAAATGGGAAAATTACCCTTTTTAAATAATCTTTAGGTATATTATTTAATATTGTAGTTAAATACCAATTAAACTTTAATTGTATTACGTTTAATTGTAATAATGAGTCCATAATATAATACAATATTAAGGAAAATTTCTATAAACAAAAATTTTAATGTTTTTAAAAGTATAATACTGTAAATTCATTTTAGGGGTTATATTGATTTAGAGATAAACCATATTGAACTATTTGAATATAATCTGAAGAGTGAAAAAAGCTATTAAGATTTATAATCTCCAAAACAAATTTAGATAATTTGTATATTAATAATAAACCGTTCAACATCAAACGTCTTAGTTTAAACATACTTTAAATATAAATAGTATAGATTATTACAAGATAAGCTATCTAAGTATTGTTTACCCCCAGAATTGAACTACATATTTCTTTGTTTTGAAGTGTGTATTTTAAAAGACAAACAAACATTAAATAATTAAACAAATAAAACAAAAAATTAAACAAATAAAAATTAAATTATTAAAAGACAAATAAAAATTAAACAAAAAAAACGTATGTTTATTATTAGATATAAAATTTAAATAAAAAATAAATAAAATCGACACTCTGTATATTGCAAAAATACATAGGAAAATTGCTATGCATGTTTCCAATGAAAGTAAACAATATAATGATTTAATTTTTAACATTATGTGTATTTAATGTCACTTAATATTCGTGTGTTTCTAAAATATGTTTCTTGGAAGGTTATTTCTGAATGTTAGATAGTTTTTGCTCTAGACGATAATTATAGCTAATGGCCATAGAATAAATATAAATAAATTATTGAGTTGTTAACGTTGTATTTTTTTAAGTGCAAATCTATTAAATTTAAATAAACACATACTGCTGCGTATATTTATATGATTTTTTTCAAATACCACTGTCCTGTTAACTATTGAATGCATAAAAATAGGGCTAAATGTATAAAAAAACAAAAATGAAGTTGTAAAATGTATTTATAACAATTTGATTTTAACTTTTTTTAACATAGAATTTTATTGCAGTGGTATTTTTGTCATATTCACTGGCTAAAAATGTTAATTCTCTATTAAGTTCAATGATTCACACATATTAATAACAATGAAGCCAACGAAGTCAACAACTGCTATGTTTAAAAATGTAAGACTATATCT
Source organism: Sitophilus oryzae (assembly GCF_002938485.1). Classification (NCBI taxonomy): domain Eukaryota; kingdom Metazoa; phylum Arthropoda; class Insecta; order Coleoptera; family Curculionidae; genus Sitophilus; species Sitophilus oryzae. The sequence continues at coordinate 5,395,737 of NW_022146304.1, read as the reverse complement.
AAGAGTTTGAATTTTTAGAGTATCATTTTCTATTGAATAAAGTAAAAAATATCGAGGGTGCCATTTAAAACTCAAAAGTTGCAGTCATTTCCAGTAAAACAGGAAGTGACCGAAAAGACCTGAATACGTCAATATAAGTTATATTATACCGGGTGCGTCTAAAAAGTGGCTCACCACTATAACTTTTTTATTTTTTCAGATAAAAAAACGAGATTTGGTATGTTAGTATATGACATAAATTAGAATTGATTGACGTTTTCAATTGTTTTCGGAACATCTTCCTGTTCCACCGGAAATGACTACAACTTTTGATTTTTAAATGGAACCCTCCGTATTCTTTTATTTTATTCGATAGAAAGTGACTTCCTGAATCGAATGACATATCATATCTTAACTTTTGACATATTCGCTCAAAAACAAATTGTATTTTAAATTTCAATCTAGAGTGCCATCGCTGTGTTAAAACACTAATTTTTAATCAAGAAGCCTTGGAAAAATAGATTTGATCGTCTAATGTTTTTAATGTCTTGTCCTGGCCGGTTAAAAGATGCCCATATTGTATTTTTGATCATATCTCAATTTTTTCAAATGGAATGAGGGTGGCTCATTAGCATATTTGGAAAAAGCATTTTTTTACGAATAATTTGATACCACACACTTGGTATTTCAAGTCATATTGTCGTTATGAACCGCATGTTATAATTTCAAATAAACCATATGCGAAAATATCAAAAGTTGACATATGATATGTCATTCTATTCAGAGTGTAATTTTCTATCGAATCAAGTAAAAAAATATCGATGGTGCCATTTAAAAATAAAACAGTTGTAGTCATTTCCGGTGAAACTGGAAGTGGTCGAAAACAATTGAATATGTCAATCAATCCTAATTTATGTCATATACTAACATACCAAATCTCATTTTTTATCTGAAAAAATAAAAATGTTATAGAGGTGAGCCACTTTGGAAACGCACCTGGTATATAAATAATATATAAAATAGAGTTAAAGAAAAATAAATATTCAAAATATAATAAAATGAGCTACTTTGTTTCAGAAATACCCACATCATTTTATTCTTGCAGGAACAAAATATAACATTCAGGCCAAGTTCGAATTAATAATACACAATTAAAAACTTAATTAGTAAATAAACAATATGAATTTTTACGAAAGTAGGTAAACATTACATATTTATATCGAACTATTTGATTATTTATAATTACATATGACGTAATTGGATTATGTGAAAGATTTTTGCAATCGATTTTTTTAAGTCTGATTGCATACTCATGTATATGTAGTCAGCAGCATTTAGTGAATAAAAAAGTATTTATATTCTAACAGTACCTTGTTTCATAAAAAGGCTTTAACGACTAGATTTACCACGGTTAATTTAACCATAACTTGCGAAGATTGCTTAGATTAAAGAGTTTTTACTGATTTTAATTGAAGAAAATCTTAATCATTAAAGAATAAACGATGATAAATAATTCATAGTAGTAGGAAGGACTGCAGTTTTTATATGCTGGACAAAAAAGTGACAAGTGTGCTTTCTATTTCTTAACTAAAACCAGTATTAAAATTATTTTCAATACGCGATATTACCACAAATATAGCGGAAGTTGACAGCTGATGGTTTGTATTAAATGTATACTTCCAGTTTTATCCAAATTCCATGTAAATTAGGGTAAACTAGATAATTATTGGACAGTTAACATTGTTTTTAATTTTAAATTGTCACATATTCATCATTACATATATGATATTTTTCGATAAAGACTTTTAAACATTTCCAATATTATGGATATTTTAGTAATAGAAAAAAACATTGGGAGGTTACCAAAAAAATAGTTATTGGACAAAAAGTTTAGTCATTGGACACACAATTTTCAGTTATTGGACAATTATGAATATTATGAATATTATGCCTATCTGTCTTATAGCCTGTGTCCCCTGAATGTTGACAAATCTCAATTTTAATTTCTATAATAACCCTTATATTATTTCAGTCTAATATATCAAGCCCCCCCCCCTCCATGTTACACCAATATAAAATTTTTCACACTCGCAGATATTTGATATATTTCATTCATATTTGCTGTCCTATTCATGGGTTTTGTGTAAGTCAATATGCTCTGAGTATAGTTTGGATTTTAATCTTTGTGACTATATTAAACCGTTAAATAAAATCCTTATTTATAATAAATTTAATTTTTTTCACTGTTATTAAAGATATAACTTTAAAATTTAAAACACTCAATGTATCGGTTATGTTGAATTATTCGATAATGTTGAAATGTTAATGACACTTAACCATGTTAAGAGCATTTTCAACTCCACTCATTTATTTACACATTCATGATTGGTCAATATACACTGTGACCTAATGGGAAAAATAAATATAAAGGAAACTATGACATTTAACTGGTGTTGTATGTAATATGTAACCACAGACACCTTATTCTATGGTGTAACTGTACTTGACTTTTTAATTTACTAATCGAACATTAGCATAGCCATAATGTAATTATTATTATTTCGTTCAATTACCAATTTGGCTTGCTTGAGTTTTTTTTATTCCTTTATTGGTTTTTAATTGTGAGAAACTTAGAATTGTTAATTCTCTTGTTTGAAAAATTTACAAAATGTACAATTTGAAAAAAAAAAGGTATTATTAGAAATATTTATTTAGTATCAACAACTCGGGATATAACGTAATATCTAAATTACATACATCTATGAAATAACAGGTCGTTCTTGATATTTGAAAAAAAATAATGCCACAACCAGATTAACCACAATTACAGTAAAACCCCGGTTATCCGAGATAACGTGGGGGACATCCTCCTCGGATAACTGAAAACTCGGATAATCCGGATTTATTAAAAAATAAGCACCAATACATACTTTAAACGGTTTATTAACATTTTTAACATGTAAATACATAAGTACCTACATATTTAGATACTATCTACATTATAAAACAGTGAAATAAGTATCTATGCGCTGCTGTTTCATATTGCATCTTCTTTTTCTCGCTGCCATGTTTCTCCATCTATTAGGAAGAAGCAAATCTGTTGGGGTTACCTCTGATTGTTGTTCGATATACCTCAGAGCTGTTTCCAGAGAAGCAAAACCTTCTTGATGGGTAATCTTAGTGGAAGGCTGTTCATCCACCTCTTCGTCATAGTTATCGTCATCTGATTTTTAGGTTTCGCGAAAGGCGTTCGCTATTTCTTCAATATTCATTTCTTCTTCTAAATCATGATGTAGGGTAGACGTGGGGTAGACTCAATAATTTGTTGTTTTATTTTACGTTGTGAATAAATGTTGGTAGTTATTAAAATTGTTATAAAATATATAATTGTAATAAAAAGATAGATAAGTTATAATAAGTATTTATTAACACAAACATCCGATACGCTACTGAAGCAGGTAAGTCAAATTAACGTATCTAAATTCTTTGACATCTAATCTTTGACAAGTAATAAATAAAAGCTAAAATACAAGAAAAATATATAATTTAGTTAATTTAAGTGAATTTCATAAATGATCGGTTTACTACACGTATGTATATTATATAGTCACTTACTAGCGAAAAGTTGTTCCATTATTTCACTCAATTTTTGCCGAGATCTACCGCACGCTACACAACCAATATTTTAGAGTCTTTTTCGATAAATCGCGATAGTGTCACTGTTAATTTAAGTTCTGCCACAATTTCCATCTAGATTTACTACCTTTATACAACTATCAGTAGTAGAATAAATAATAAATAACATAAAATAAGCTTCATAAAGACTGACAAATCCACAAAATTTCAAATCAAATTCAAATGTGTCAAATGAATCGTCAAACAGAACTGTCAAGGATCCCCACCCTAGAGAGCTTTTATGGTGGCTTTTCCGCCCACCATGCATGAATACATGGATAGCATTATGCTCCTTCCTTAGTCTTCTTATTCAAAGTTCGATACCAATTAAACTTTTAGTTACGCAATCGAGGGCGCGATTTTTAAATTCATTGTTACCAACCATGGACATATTCGGGGTCGTGCTGACCAACTAGAATTTAAATTTCCCGCTGGGATTCAGGTGGGATTCAGGTGGTAGCTGTGAAAAATGTGAAGTTACCACATTTATTTTTTATTTCTTGACATTGTCATACGTTCTGACACTATAGTTTTTGTATTAGGAGTTTTTGCTTTAAATGAATTGTGTTGTGATACTTTATGCTTAAAATTTTCCACTAGCAGACCTTGCAGCCGAACATTGTTTTTAGAACCTCGTTTAGTGCGAAATGGTACTAGATAGCGTAATAGCCGTAAAAAGCTCATCGCAAATTATTAGAATTTTTTGAACGGGAAAGCGGTAGTAATGACCCTTTATGTCCCTTAAGTGGTGTTAAGGAGGTGAATTTTGTTGATAATAAATAATAACTGTTTATACAGAGTGTCCCAGGCTGAGCGTGCATTAGAAGTTTCTAGAAAAAATGTTTGTGCCCGTGTGAAATAAATGAATGAAGTGAAATAAAAAAGTAGGTTTCCATTTGAAAAAAATAATTTATAATTGTTTTTTAATCTCTCAATTCCATGACAGCTGCGGCCGATATTATATGACATTCAAACAATTTAATTTTTAAAATAGATATGTCCCAGCGGCTGTGGTAATCACTAAATTTAACGTTTAGGCTATAGCATTTTTTTGACAGGCAGTTTTTTTCCTCCAAAAATTTTAGATATTTTTTTCTCAAAAGTGTTCGATATCAAAATTTTTAAAATTTTACAGTGAATTTAAATATGTAATAAAAAATTATGGTACCTATTTAAAAAAGTTTAAAAATATTTTTAATCGATAGATCTCATTGTGAAACAATAATCTCCTATCTAGATATTGTAGTTCACTTGAAACTTCTAATACACGCTCAGCCTGAGATACTCTGGATATTTATTATTAATTTATTTTTGTTTTCTAAAATATTTGGATTAAAAGAAAATATGTAAAAGTGGGCAACGCTGTGCCGGTCAAGCTTAATCACGTGACTAAAAGTTTATTTGATATGAACTATAATTATACCGTATGATCAAAAAAAAACGGCGTCTAGTTGGCTTGGAAATCACAGTCGCTAACCGTCCCCATATAATTTATACTAATATATAAAATCCTTAAGTGACTGACATACTGATTAATCACGATCCTGCTCAAACCACTCAACGTAAGAAGCTCAATTTTGGCATACAGGTTGATTCTAGGGTGTAGAGGTTCGATAAGAAGGGATTTTTCGAAATTCCAGTTCCAAGAGGGTAAAACCACCCCTCAAATATTACAATATTTTTTATTTAAAAAGCGGTCAGGTTTCCGAAAAAACGCTTAAACACGTATATTTTCTTTTGTTTTGTTACAAATTTTAAGATTTTTTAAAAATGTATACAGGGTGTTTCGAAAAATCTGGTCATTGATTAATCACGATCCTGCTTAAAGCGCTTGACGTAAAAAGCTGATTTTTGGAAAACAGATTGACTTTAGGGTGTAGAGGTTCGATAAGAAGGGATTTTCGAAATTCGAATTCTGAGAGGGTGAAATAACTATCCCTCAAATATTAAAATATTTTTTATTTAAAAACCGGTGAGTTTTTCGGAAAAACTCTTAAACACGTATATTTTATTTTGTTGTTTTACATATTTTAAGATTTTTATAAATTTATCCAGGGTGTTTCATAAAATATGACCTTTGAGTAATCACGATTCTGCTTAAACTGCTTGACGCTTAAAGCTGATTTTGGCAAACGGATTGACTGTGGGGTGTAGAGGTTCGATAAGGAGGGGTTTCTCGAAACTCAAATTCCGAGAGGGTGAAAACGCCCCTCAAATATTACAATATTTGTTATTTAAAAAACGGTTAGTCTTTCGGGAAAACGCTTGGACAAGCATAATTTATTTGGTTTTTTACATATTTTGAATTTTTTTAAAAAATCATACAGGGTGTTCCAAAAAGTTGGGTAATTTCTTAACCACGATTCTGCTTAAACTGCTTGACGTAAAAAGCTTATTTTTGGCCAACGAATTTTTCGAAAGTCAAATTCCAACGAGATGAAACTACCCCTCAAATATTACCAAGTTATATAATAATATCGCCATATTGTTTTTTCTCATGCTGACATAAATGAGAGAAAATTTTATCCAGTTTGTATGTTAATGGAAATTCAGCGAAAGTCGCTGGTACACGCTAGTTTTTCATATAAAATGACAGCGATCTTCATTTCATAGCCATAGCTGACGCCATTTTTTTTCGATCATACGGTATATCGAACTACAGTGGAATATGACACTTGTCGGTTTGACACTTTTGGATTGAAACTTGTGCTTTGAGGGCTAAATGTGATTTACTTTTATATCTAGGCGTTAAAATGACCATTTTATATCGTCAATCGCGTCGCAAAAACTAATACTTTTGATATGTTTGAAAAGGCCATTTTTTTAGATCATTGAATTTTTATCTTTAAATCATCAATAGCTGACTATGTATTATTTTGTCTGAAATGTGTTCCCTGTGCAAACTTTAGTCTCAGTTATCTAGTTATCAGATTAATATATACACTTCACTTGACAACTAATATTATTGAAAAAGGTTAGCATTCCATAATACTGTTCACTGGATATCAATCATACAATATTTTTATGAAATCAATTAAGTACAACAGACAACTTTTTATTTAGATAAATAAATATCTTATCCTGCCGTTAATCTTTCATACATGTGTGCAAAGGTTATTGAATAAAAACAAATATTATTTCAATAGTATTAATGTGGGAACGTATCAACTGTATAGCAAAAACATTTTTAATTAACCAAGGAAGTTATATATAAATGACTAGGTTATTTTAAATTACCTAAAAAGTAAAATTAAACGATGACATGCCATATTTTTGTTTTTAATGATGCGGTATAAATTTTAATAGCAGAAATTGTATAGTTTTAGAGTAATCCAAAATAATTATAGTTTATATACAATGTGTCCAAGAATATTGGTCGCATATACATAAATGACCGCTTAAAGCATTTTTTGCTCCCACAGATCCCTGACGAACAAACAGGGTTTATGCCAGGAAAAGGAACAAGAGAACAGATCCTAAATGTAAGGCAAATAATTGAAAAAAGCATATAAATTTAATGTTAAAACGTATTTATGCTTCGTCGACTACAGTAGGGCTTTTAATTGTATAAGGTGGAAGAAGCTATGGCTAGTGCTAGAAAACATGGGAGTACCAAAACATGTTATATTTCTACTTAAAAATCTTTACGAAAACAGCTCCGAAAAAGTCAAAGTCAACAACGCTCTCTCTAAGTCTATTAGTCCAAAACGTGGTGTGAGACAAGGATGTATAGTATCACCCATACTCTTCAACATCTATGGAGAGTACACAATGAGAAAAATCTTACAGGTCTGGCGAGGCGGACTAACGATAGGTGGAAAAAAGATCACAAACCTTAGGTATGCCGATGACACCTTAATTCTTGCATGCTCTGAGGAAGAACTTGTTCAAATAATGAGAAGGTTGAGTAAGATCAGTGCGGAACATGGCCTTATGCTAAACAAAAGGAAAACGCAAGTCATGATAATAGACCGAAATCCTACTAACATCAGGGAGATTGATGGTTTTGAGGTGGTTGAAAAGTTCAATTACCTCGGATCCCTCATAACAAACAAGGGAGTCTGTGACGAGGAAATCAAACGCAGACTAGCAATAGCTCGTAACTCGTCTATAAAACTAACACGAATATGGAAAGACTCTGCAATATCCCATCACAACAAATTAAAATTAGTAAACACATTGATCTTTCCTATCGCTACTTATGCATCAGAGACCTGGACTCTGAAAACTACAAATAGACGAAAAATAGATACTTTCGAAATGTGGGCCTACAGAAGAATGCTGCGAATTTCATACACAGAACATCGGACCAACGTATCAATTCTAAGGCAGTTGAAAATTAACACAAGACTTTCAACCAAAATAAACCAGTCATACCTTAGGTACTTCGGGCACATTTCGAGAAGAACAGATGGACTGGAAAAAATCATAATCGAAGGGAAGATGAATGGCAAACGACCAAGAGGAAGATCTCCGACGCGCTGGGTGGACCAAACCAAAGAAATTATTGGTCACGGCCTGCAAGAGGCTTCTATGGCCGCTCAAGATAGAGACGGATGGAGAACAACGACCCGAGCAATTGAGACATGATGTCACTTTCGAGAGTTAACGGACGAGAAGAAGATACATGCATAGAGTTTTTCTTGCTTCTATTTTCCAGCTTATTTAACCAATTCTGATTATGGTGTAGTCTCCCTCGCATATTTAGATAAAATCAGTGTAATTGGGCCCATTGATTTCTATTATTGGCTATGCGGGTCCAAGTTATCCCACTAATTTCCTTATATCATGTTTCCATCTTAGGTTTGGTCTTCTTCTAGGTCTTTTGATTCCTGGGGGGTACCATTCTGTAGTTCTTTTAGTCCATTTGTTTTCAGTTCTTCTTGCTAGGTGTCTTGCTTATTGCTACTTAAGGGGTTTGATTCTGTGACCTGGGTATTTTGTCGTATCCAATAACCGATATCATCATCATCATTTTCAGCTTATTCAACCATTTCCAATAACGCTGTAGCCTCCCTCACATATTTAGATACTCTCTTTGTAGTTGGTCCCATTGTTGTCAATTGTTACCTATACGGTCCCAAGATATCCCTGCTAATTTCTTAATATAATGGTCTCATCTCATGTTCGGTCTTATTCTAGGTCTCTTAATTCCTCGTGGATGTAATTTTTGAGCAACAGACGGACGTCCTTCGTGCCAGGTATCCTGCCCATTGCCACTTGGGGTATTTGATTCTGTGGATGACATCTATCACCAGAGTTTTTGTCGTATCCACTCTGTTCTATTACGATCTTCCTTGGTTATTCCTAGCACATTTCGTTCCTTTGAGCGTTGTGCAGATTCCTTAAAATATCCGTTTTAAGTGTCCAGGTTTCGCATGCATAGATCATGACTGGTAGTACACATTGCTCGAATGTTTTCTTCTTTTGATAAAGTGGCATTCCAGATTTGAATATGATTTCATATTCCATAAGTACTCCATGCTAACTTAATTCTTCTGTTGATTTTTAGTAGAGATCCCGAGCTGGTGCATTAGTTGTCCCAAATATATACATATATTCTTCGACTATTTCCAGTGTTGTGATATTTATTACAGTGTCTTTTTGTCTATTAGTTCGTTGTACATTAATTTAGTTTTTGCTAAATTCTTTTGAGACCTAGTTTACATGCTGGCTGTATTTAGTTCATCTATTTTTAATCCTTTGTTGGTCCAGTTCAATTGACGGAAGATTCTTTCTAGTGTTGCTGTAAACCGCTTTGGGGATATCGCATCTCCCTGTCGTTCTCCTTTGCTATTTGGGAACTCTGTATTTGTTTTATAGGTATATCACTACTCTTGCTTTGGCTTCTTTGTGTATATTGGCGAGAGTTTCTATATAAGGCCTGTCAATACCTTGTTTCACTAGGGCTTCTATTATTGCCTTAAGATATATCGAGTCGAAAGCATTCTCACAGTGTATAAAGGCTATGGCTAGTGGAAGTTCGTATTCTTTTGCCGATAAACTATTAATTACACATTCTATTATTATTTTTTTCCTATGAGAACCATATAACCATAGTATAAGGAAGTACTAGTAGCTTTACTCCTTGTCAAATACTTTGTTCTTTTTCTGCCACTTTATATGACCTTGTTCTCGCGTCTTTTGACCACTGACGTAGCTGTATAGTCGTGGTCTATAACTAGGCAAAGTATAGTCGTGGCACTCGCCATAGTTTCCCAGAGATGTATTTAGGAAAACATGAGTTCACAAAAATAAAATAAAAAAATTGATCATTCACAGAGATGTATTTAGGAAAATATGAGTTCACAATAAAATAAAATAAAAAAATTGATCATCGAGTAAAAATTTGCTTGAAAATAGAATATTTTCACATTTCGTGTAAGTAACGTATGGGAAGAAATGCGAAAAAATATATAATGACATATTTTTATATTATTACTTATTTCAAAGATTTTCTACAACTTTTTTTAATTTAAAACAAGTTTAATTTTAACATTAACGTGTTTGTTTTGTAGTAACATATTGGTTAGGTGATTTTTATTGGATAACTAATATATTGAACAACACATTGTACTAATATAACATATTTTAACTTCAGTAATTCTTAATAAACATTACAGAAATTTCAAAAGAGAAAAGAAGCAAGAACAATGAGAAATATCATTACTACTTTCTCACGTAATAAAAGAATAATTTTTTAGTTATTGTTACCGAGTCCCGAAGGTGCCGAAAGAACCGGGAATTTCCGGTTCTGAACCCTAGTTACCATATTATCAAGAAATTATGTTTTTTTAACTAAAAACTAAAAAAAAATTCACATTTTTTTCAAAAAAAAAATTGCGCAGAAAAATCCTCATATTTCTGGGGCCAAAATATACTACTCCTAAAAATATTTGCACTTATTTAAGACTCACCCTGTATAGGGCAATTCACGGTTATGGTACGTTATAGCGTTTCCGGAACCGGAGCTGTTTTCCGGAACCGGAATTTCCAGTTTTCTTTCGGTACTAGCAAATTTTTGTCAATGATGGTGCAGTTCCTTAAACAGCAAGCAAGGGATGGTTGTCAAAAGTAAAATCGATAAAAAATTGCGATTTAAATGAAAATAATATCAAATTATTCAGTAGTAATCAGTCATGAGAAAATGAACCTGAACACAAACATGATCACAAATGGCTCTCAAAAAAAAACTCCAAGTATATTTTTTTTGAATTATTACTACAACCAATAGCAGTACACAATAAGGCACTCATTTTTTGTCAATCCGTCTCATTGCTGGGACGCAACGTTCGAACCTCCAAGGTCGACGGACGGAATTCAACTGAAACGCTCTGCAATCTACCGATATTCGACAGATTGTAAAAACTGGCAGAAAATATTTGGGAGAGTGCAACTACTCTTTTCCTTCTACTATGATATAACTAAGCAAATATTAAACTTTACTTCTATAATATTAGTATAATAATTGACATTTAAATATCATAAATTAATAATAAAATATTTAATTAACCTGCAATTACGTATGACGTGCATCTCAAGTATTAATTTAAAATGTTTGCATAAAGTTTCCTTGTGCAAACAAATACCTACAACATACAAGGTCCAAATTGTTTCATTTGCAAACATTAGCTTTAAGAGTCCATTTCACTAGTCCGAAAAAGTAGCAAAATAAGCGTTCGGCATTTAACGTTTTATGTCAAACTGGCTAGGTATTTTTACACAAACGAAGAAGAAAATTAAAGATAAAGGATTATACTAAATCCGCCGTGTGGCACATTTTTAGATAACTTGTTCATTTTTAAGATTTTGATGGTCAAACATCAACAAAATAAACCTTATGTTTGGACTAAATTTTCTCGAAAATAAAAATATAATTTAAAATTCTGTTACAGGAGGGATATAGATTGAAGTTTTGTGATTACAGTGATATATAATTTATATGGTTATTTCTTAACGGTATTAACATTTATAGCGCCAGGTGTGCAACGCCTAATGCGAAACTATCTTAAAACGAAGCTCGTAACTTATTGTAAAAGAGTCAGATTGATGGGTAATATAAACTACCGGATTACATGGCACTATAAAAAACCATCTTTATTCAATTGTATCTCATTATTCATTCTCTTTCTTTGACAAAAGTCAGTATCTGAGACGGTTTTACAGAGGTTAGTTCTCCATCTCCGATATCAGTCTTACCAAAGTTCATGGCACGAATGGTTGTGGTCTCGGCGCACTCAGTGATGAGGTGTTCTGGTGTTTCCCCATTTTACCCACAGAATCTAACCTTTCAAACTTAACAATGACATGGGGTAAAACATTGAATACGGAAAATCAAATGCAATAAAATAATAAAAAATAAATAATATGTCATGACATTGTTACACTAATGGATGGTACAGAGATAGAGACATTAAAAACATCTGCATACAAATATCTTGGAATGTTACAAACGGGGCAGATAAGGGAAATGAAGACCAGAATGAAAAATACTTACCTAAAGAGAGTGAAAACAGTTTGTAAAACATACTTACCGGACAGACATAAGATTGCAGCAGTCAATAGATGGGCAATTCCTGTCCTGGCGCACACACACGTAGTCTTGAAATGGTCCAAAATAGAGCTGCAGGAGAACAGAGCTACTAGGAGAACAGAACTACTAGGAGACAGAGCTACTAGGAGAACACTATCACAGTTCAGATTGCACCATCAGTCGTCTTCAGAAATCAGGTTGTATCCCCCAGGATCCATAGAGGGAGAGGACTTATCAATGTTGAAAGAGCATGCAACAGACAAAATAACAAACTAGCAACCTACTTTACTTACTTTCCTTCATCGAGCAATATGCGAGATTGAACGAGGCTACTCTTCCTTGAACCTGGCTTCCCATACCCCAACGGAAGTTCCATCGGTTAGCTTAGCTGAGGGAACTTTGAGGAAAGGCTCTGCATGGAAGGCATGCCAACGAAAGCCAGGCAGGAGGAATTGATAAAAGTGGATCTATGCAATTCCTTACAAACATTAACCTCATGGGAGAAACTGAGAGCTTCATATGTGCAATACAAGATCAAGAGGTTAGCACTATAGCGTATAGGAGGCATATTTTAAAACAAAACATACCAACTGACAAATGTAGAATATGTCATAAGATTAGCGAATCCATCCAACACATCAGCTCGGATGTGAGAGTCTTGCGTCAGTCCACTACACGGAAAGACACTACAACATAACAAAGATTATTCACCTGGAAATGCTCAAAAAAATATTATGAATACAGAATAGAAGCTACAAGAATTAGAGGAAAACGAACATCATAAAGTATACTGGAATACGCAAATACAGACAGACAGATCAGTAGTTCATAATAAGCCGGACATTGTTTGGATAGATAAAAACGAAAAGAAAGCCTATACTTAATCGACGTAGCTGTACCGCTAGATCACAACGTAGTCAAAACTGGAAGGGAAAAAAATTAGTATCAAGACTTGGCTTTCGATATGAGGCAAACCTATCATCTAAAAGCAACTCGAGTAATACCACTCATTATTTCAAGCAATGGTCTGGTTCACATTGAGTTTGAGAAGAACTTAAAGGAGCTGAAGCTACCAGAAAATATCATAAGTCAATGTATTAAAGCAGCTATTTTGGGTACAGTGAACATAGTCCGCAGAGTAATGAACATGGAGCCTTGAATGGAAATGTTCCGGTAACAAAAAAAATATATAAATATAATATAATATAAACAATCAAATAATTTCCCCAGAAGATGGATTGGAAATGGTAGAGCAGTATAATGGCCAGCGAGGTTCTTGGACCTGTCGCATTACTTGACGTCATTTGGAAAAGTGAAATTAATACATTTCAACATTAACAGTACAAAACAATTAACGAGCAATTAAAAACAATTAAAGAGTACAAAATGCATTCAGAAGTATCAGAAGAAGATCTGTTCAAAGAACTATAAATAAGATTGAACGAAAAATAAATTTGTGCATTATGGAGGGTAGTAATGTAGTAACCCTTTGTTTATTAGTATTATTAGTATTCACCGGTATATTTAACCAATATATTTATTAGAAACTAGTTTGTAGAAGTTGATTTATTTATAATAATTACGATTAATATTATGCATATTATTAAATCGTACACTGAGATTTCAAATTTACAATAAAAAAAAGTTAAAAATGATATCTTTAAATTGCTGACCTGAATATTAATGATTTGAATCTTTCAATTTGATTTTCCTTATTCAATGTTAATTAGCGCTGATCAGTATTGTTGTGAGGAATATAATCAGATTAAATAAATTGAAAAACCAGAGTCGGACTAGAAATTATTTTAAATAACAATGAAATAGTTTTGTTATAGTTAAGGTACCGAAAACAAAAATAAGTATCAAGTGTGGCATATCATTGTACTCAGGAGACCGAGTTCTTTCAAATGCAGGTCCGTAATTAAAAAAAATTAAGTTGGGCTCTGTATCTCACAAATTATCAGCTAATTTTAAAATCTAAAAATACCATCAGATAGCCTCAATGGAGTGACTATAAGAATGTGATTAGTTTTTTGATATTATAGATTTAAAAAGTAACGACAGAAAAAATTAAAATGATTTTCAAAAAAATCCGCTTTTTGCAAAAAACTCAGCAAACCTTGAAATTTTTGCATGTCAAGGAGCAACTTTGCCCCAAATTAAACCATCTTCGTATCTATTACTGTTTCCGAGATATACCAATGCTCGTACCTCGAATTTGTAGCACCCTGTATACATCATTTTCAGTAAATATCTGTTAAAATAACACCTTCTCAGTATTAACTGGTATTAGTGTAATATATTTTATACGTTATACGGCAAATTGAAATTTCTGAAGCGTAGTAAATTGCATAATGAATTGGTAAATTACTGTGACACTAACCTTAATTCTAACCAGTTAATGCTCTCATCGAAATGGTGTCAAAATTAGTTAAAAACCACGACATTCAATTGGCGGTTATTTGAATATTTGAAATATTCTGCGAAAGAAGATGCCGACAGCGAAAATGGCGACCGCGTGCCGACGAGGTTCAAGGTTTTGGTGCCGATGACCAAGATTAGTCGTTAAATTTCTCAAGTGGCGCGGTTGGCTATAAACTATCGCTTTTTACGAGATATTCTCTTAAAATCAGTTACGACAGAGACTGAAGATATTAACCTGTCATAACCACAATTTATCTTAACTTTCTTACTGCGTATCCATGGTATATGATAAAAATAAAAGTCTATCGTGGTTTTATATTTGCACTTATTTAAGACTCACCCTGTATAATTTATTCATTTTATTTTTATTTTATTTTTATTAATTGTGATTAAATAAAATTGCGTTTATCTCATCAAGGAGGCCGAATTGGACAAAATATCAAGAGATAACTTTTAATTGGCATTAAACGGCTTACACAATTTTGATATTAAAAGAAAAAAGTCTGTAGCGCACATGTTCTTTTTTTGAAAAATATTCCAGTGATAACCCATATGCACAATGAATTTATTGACACTTTTTTAGCATTAAAATATGTAACACTTATAGTAACTTTTGCCTCCAAAATGTCATTCAAATCAATAAAAGTACTTGGAAGAAAATTATAATAATTCGAAATATTATTAAGACTTTAACACCCTGTAGCTACGAAACAAAGCAGGAGAGGATCTATGTTGATATGAAATACAAGTCTTATTTTTACGTGAGAAATCTCCCAATGAGAGATGGCACATGCTTTTTGAAACACCCTGTATAGGTGAAAACAAGGCAGTTTTTTTAGGGAAAAAAATAACAATTTTGTAATATCTTTCAAAAATTTAGAGTTATTAAAACAGCTTCTCTTGAACCTTTGGTATCAGAACATTTCGAAAATAATTAATTTATTGAAATATCTATCTGAACAATGTTTAATTTTTGTCATTAATTGCATGTATTGGTAATTAAGAATCCAAATATCTTGAGTACGGTTGCTCGCAGCTATTTTTACCAAGAGACATTTTTTACGTAAAATAAGGCGTAAATGTATATTTTTTACTCAGTAGTTTTATACAGATACGGACAAAAAGTTATTACTCTTCAAACCAGTCAAAAAAATATATAGGTGGCACCCCCTATAAGTAGGAGTCATATTGTCATCAAAATCAAATTTCTCATGTCAAGAAACTCCCAGATACTAATTTTCATCCAAATATTGACGTTACTTCAGAAATTATTTAGAAAAAATCGAAATAAAAATGAAATTTCTGCACCCTGTATCTTCGAAACTAAGCATGGTAGGACAAACTTTTATACAAACTTTTTTCTTATTTTTATCTGCAGAATATGCTGCCGAAGTTTCCGGAACACAGTTCGGACCACCCTGTATAATAATAATAGAATAATTCTTCGCTGAGAGGAGGTACCTGAACAAGAAGATTATAATAAGATAAAGATTTAGAAGATAAATAAATCATCCAATGCATAATACTAACCAATTTATTTGTTTCACACTTTTCCTACCGTTACTAGGCAAATACAATTTAAAAAAGTGTGACATTTACACATCCCTGCTTACAACTATGTAAGTGGATTGCAAAAAAAGAAATGTGTTCGATCGCTTGGTTATTCAACAGATTGTTGAAGTTTGAAAGGCACCGTACCAGAACACACACTAACCGTTCTATTCTTTTCAGCGAGAAAGGCATAGGAATGAAAATAAAAATAAACATCAAGTTTTTGTAGTAATTTGTAAAAAAAAAGGCTGTATAACAGACAAAGTGCATTTTCCGCCATGATTTGGCTAATAATAATATGAAATTTAAACTGGAAGGAGAATCGATTAATATCGATCAGAAAAAATTATATTTGATACCAATTAAACATTTAATTACGTAATCGAGTACGCAATTTTTAAATCCATTGTTGCCAACCATGGACAAATTCGGCGGCCGGCTGACTAAATGGAATTTAAATTTCGCGCTGGGGATTCAGGTGGTAGCTCTGCTGTAAAAAATGTCAAGTTGTCACATTTATTTATTTATTTCCTGACATTGTCATTTGTTTTGACACTTTAGTTTTGTATATAACGAGTTTTTGGTTTAAATAAATAGTGTTGTGATACTTTAAGCTTCAAAATGTTACTAGCAGACCTTGAAGTCGAACATTCTTCTTTTTAGAACCTCTATTAATGCGAATCTAATTATCCAGGGCGGAATCAAGTTCAATGGAATCCCAATAAACAATATCAGAAATGCCGATGATACGGTTATAACACCCAACGATATACAAGAACTGCAAAGCATTATAGATTCCGTAGTCCACTATAGTGAGATGTTTGGACTGCATCTTAATGTCTCCAAGACCAAACTATTGGTCATTTTTAAGACTCCAATAAATGCACACCTGCGTGTCAAGGGACGAACAATCGAACAAGTCACCTCAATAAAGTATTTAGGAGCTAACATCAATAGTCAGTGCGACCCGAAAAGAGAAATATTTTCAATAATTGAGCAAGCGAGAAAAATCTTCGTGAGAATGAAATCATTTTTTACAAGACGAGACCTCACTGCAGAACTCAGAACTCGAATGGCCAGATGCTACGTCTTCTTTGTGCTACTCTATGGATGTGAGAGCTGGACACTGGATTCACAGACCGAAAAGAGAATAGAAGCCTTCGAAATGTATGTATACAGACGGATGCTGCGAATCTCATGGGTACAAAGGATCACCAACGATGAAGTACTCCAGCGCATGCAGAGAAACAAAGAGAGATACTGAACACCACCAAGGAAAGAATAATGCAATACCTGGGTGATGAGAGGTGGTGATACGAAATACTGCGCCTCATAATAGAGGGCAAAGTACAAGGGAAAAGATCAGTAGGAAGACGCCAGAACTCATGGCTAAAAGATTTGAGGAGATGGTTTGAACGCTCGTCTGCGGAAATCTTCCGGGCTGCAGTTTCCAGACGCACAATTGCCATTTAGATCGGCAACCTTCGGCAGGAGAGGGCGTGATAAGAAGAAGATTAATGCGAAGTGTACAAGATAACTTAATAACCGTAAAAAAACGAATCGCAACTTTATTAGAATATTTTGAACGGGAAAGCGATAGTAATGGTCCTTTATGTCCCTTAAGTGCTGTTAAGAAGGTGAGTTTTGTTGATGTAAATAATAACTGTTTATATATCTATAATTAATTTATTTTTGTTTCCTAAAATATTTTGATTAAAAGAAAATATGTAAACGTGGGCAACGCTGTGCCGCCGGTCAACCTTAATCACGTGACTAAAAGTTTATTTGATATGAACTACAGTTTGCTTTTGTTGTTGTTCTTTTTAGCCGACCATACCAATAGGTATGGTAGGCTATTAGGATCGGCAAAAAAAAGTTTTTTTAATTTAACTCAAAATGAGTTATTTGGGTCATAAATGACCTAAATACAAAATATTTTCGTAGTGTCTGTCTGTCTGTCTGTCTGTCTGTCTGTCTGTCTGCCGTCTGTAACACGATAACTCAAAAACCGCTGAACCGATTTTAACCAAATTTGGCACAAAAATACTGTGGCACCAGAGAATCTGGCCATTAGTTTTTGGTGGGGGTGGAGTGTTGGTAAGGGGGTATGGGAGGGGGTTAAAAATTTTAAAAAATCGTAACTCCAAAATTACAGTAGCTAGCGAAACGCGGTTTTTTTTCAGTGATATGTCTAGATTTGTTATGAAGTATTTATAAATTGTTGAATGGCTATTTCTTTGTGTAAATCGACTAAATATTAAAACATACCTGAAAAACACCTACACACAATCCCTCCAGAAATAAATTATTTGTCATTGTCAGTGGTTTGTCAGTTAGATTATATATCAAGTTTTTAGATAATTTAGGGATCAGTTCATACAGCCAGCTTTAGATACATAAATATTAGAACAAAGGTTCGTTTAAACGACATTAGTGAATTAGCTACACAAAGCGATTTTAGGAAATTCATCCTCTTAGAGAGTAAAATTATGTCGGAACAATTTGTTGTATGAAAATTCCTTACTATGTGGTCTAGAAGAATGAAATCCTACAAAAAGAATTAGAAGAGAGATTAGAAGGAAGTTCATCAACCAAATGGGTAAAGTTAGTAAAAATTTATATAAAACTTGGTGACCTCTGGATTATACACATAAAAATTGGCACAAAGGATCATTTAAAAGACATGAGTTAATTATTTGGATAAAGCGATTTCATGAAATTTATAATCTTAGGGAGTAGAATAGGGAATGAAAGTTTGCTGTACGAAAATGCATTACTATAACATCTAGCAGTATAAAATTTTATACGAGAGTTTATTTAGTGACACATCAATAATATAAACTTCTATATTTCTTCTTCAATTATCCTTCAAGGAATAAAAAATAACTATAAATGGAGTATTAGTGCTCCTAATAAACTAAAAAAAGAGATGAAAAATAAAAAAAATATCAAGGGAGTATATTCAGTAGAGCGACAATTGAAAATTTCAAATATTCATTTGAAAACTTCATATTTCAAAACTATTTATTTTAGTAATACAGTTTATATGGGACCATAAGTAGGGGTTCTATCTATAGAGGGTAAATAATCATTTCACTATTTATTATTTTGGAGAGATTTTATTTTTTCAGATTTTGCAAAATTTCTTTGAAATTGACTTTGGTTCGATTTTGAAAATAATCTATATATAAATAAGAAATAAAAAAACCGCCCTGGAAGATCGCCATCCACCCTCTATCCAACCATACATAATTAGTTTCAGTCAATGGAAGTAGTTAGAAAATATTGAAAAAAAGTGTTAAAAAAAGCAAGATTTCAAAAACATTTTGTGGCCAAAATTGAACTTTTTGAAATACTTTGATTTCCATAACTTCTAGAATTATTAAGATTTTTTATTTCAGACGGCTCTAATCAACAGTTTTATTTTTTGTATACAAAGTGTGTCATAAAGTCATATACAGGCGATGAAAAAATAAAAAACGGTTTTTAAATTTTCGAATTTTCTTAAGTACATGATAATATTTAAAGAGAATAAAAATGCTCTTGAAATTGGAATATTGGCGGCTTTTTATAAATTTTAAGTAAAAAATATGTAATAAGTCAAAAATAACAATATCGATTTTTTATCGAGCGAGTCTTAAATAAGTGCAATTATTCTTAGCGGTAGTAGGTATATTTGACCCTAGAAACACGATTATGAGTTTTTACGCGAAATTTTTTTTTTGATATTTGGAATTTTTTTGAAAACCCCTTTGGATTTTTTTTAGTTTTTAGTTAAAAACCATAATTTCTTGATAATATGGCAACCACGATGTGTATCGTGATGGCAACATAGATAGGTAGTAGATTAAATTTACAAGACAGAAAAACCCGAAAAGCTGCAGTGGTTCTCAAAATTTAAGCAAAAAATATTTTTTTTTGGAAATTTTTAAAGTAAAATAACTCAGTTCTTTTGGAGTTATTTGAAAAACGGTTAAAGAGAAAATATGGTTTTTTATCGAGATCTACCAGCCCTGAAAATATTTGCACTTATTCAAGACTGTATAATACCCAGAAAATCGAATATATAAATAATACGAAAATTGATAACTTTCTTATGAAATACGAGTAGCTCTAAAACTCTTAAAAACATAGTTTAAATAGGGCATTTGTAAGGCTCACTAGCTCTATATACAAAGTAAATCATTTAAATCAATGCATGAACTATTCGAGGTGTAACGCGAACGTAGTCGCGGGAAAAACCTAGTTTATAATAACATCAAAATCAGTCAAAGTCGCAGTTTTCGAGATATTAACATATTTTAGTATGGGCTAGTAACTAACAATCTAAAAGTCAAGTTTTAGTTATTTTTTATTTATAATGTAAAAGTACGGATATGATCGAAAAAAAAACGGCGTCAGCGATGGCTATGAAATGAAGATCGCCGACGTTTTATATGTAAAATTATATGGGGCATGTCATCGATCGTTATTTCCAAGCCAACTAGACGCCGATTTTTTTTCGATCATACGGTACCAATTTAGACATTAAACTTTTGACGTATTGATAAACTGCCATGCCAAAGAAATAATATTTTGAAATATACAATTACGACCTAATGGCAATTACTTAATGTTTATGTTATTGCGTATATGACCTTTTAAATAACTGAAGAAACACTAGGTCATGTAATTATTCTTTTTGCAACTATCGATTCTTTCATTATAATATTAGCGTTATTTCAACCTATTTTGTCATGAGTGTTTCAAATTTTAATGAATTTGATCTAATGATCAATAATGGGTTCTTCAAAACGAACATTTTACAGCCCTGTTTACTTTGAACCAGAAAATGTTTAAAACTTATCTCTTACATTGTTAGGTTAGGTAGTTTTAATACTTCTTCTTCTTACTGTGCCTTGTCAGGTCCCCCTTACATTAGCAGTCACGATGGCGAGCTGATCCCTGTTTTCAGCCACTCTAAACAATTGTTTGGCGCTATGTATTCCTGTCCATTTCCAGATGTCCCTCAACCAGGAGATTTGTTTTCTTCCTACGCCCCCGCGGCTCTCTATTTTGCCCTTCATTATAAGTTGTAGAATCTGGTTACATAACTGTTGTCAAAAGTTGCGTCAAGAAATGCGTCTGCCCTGTTTAAGACTGCTTCATTTCTTTCCATAGCCACCCATGGTATTCTTAGCATTCGTCTATGTAACCACATTTTAAATGCTTTCAGACGCTTGATTGTGGCAGCTTTCAGCGTCCAGATTTCAGCTCCGTATAACAGCACAGACCAGATGTAACATCTAATCAGTCTTTGTCTCAGCTTTAAGTTCAGACTATCGTTACAAAACAGTGATCTCATCTTCTGGAATATTGTACGGGCCGATTCAAACCTGCATCTAATTTCCCTCTCCAGGTCAATCTGCTCGGTGATGTAGATACGTAATTATACGTAAATCTTTTTTATCAACTCCAGTGTCTCTTAACCCTTAAGTACTAACACCCCGTCTCACAGACGCAAAGGACTAGCTGGACATATGACATCTCCTCTCCTCTCCACTTCTAATTATCATCCAATTATGTAATTTCAATACGCATCAAAACAAATTAAAGGCCGGCAGGGCAATTTGCGAAAGTGTGTAGTTTTCGAAATATTTTAGTGCAAACTGTCGATGCCGTCTGACAGATGGAGAGTTAGCGTTAACGTAAGTTTTTTTTTTTAAATTCGTGGAATGAATCAAGAACCTAGTAGCTCAAAACATGTAAAGTATGGCAAGAAAGATTACAAGGATACTCTTCTAAAGTGGTTTGAAGGGACTGGCAGCGATAATAGCAAAATAGTGACAAAGAATCCGAATGTGGGGAAAATTTTGCCATAGAGAGCGATCATAATTCTGAATTCGAATTAGAAGGTAAAAAAACGGTTTTTAACTAATATCTAATGGTATGTAGCTGTGTATGTTTTGATATAGATGATGAAAATATGGATGTGAACGATCAGTAAACTAATATCGAAGAAAGTGAGGAGGACAATTTGTTTGGAATGCGCAAAAAAGTGTGTAGGGAACAAGCCCATCTTTAGGCATTGTCATTTTTTTATTCTTTATATTTTCTTTTGCTTTTTTGTGCTTAATAGATAGGTTTTTATATGCTAAAATATATCAACATATTTTTTGCATTTTCCTTTCGCTTTTTTTTCTATCTCGATGAGAAACAAAGATATGTCAAAAATCCAAAATTAGTACTTTTATTTCAAAAATATAAAACATGTTCGCATAATATAAGCATTAGATATTTTTTTCCTGTAGTTTTAATGCTAATGATTCACTCCACTTACAAAAAATCTGTTAGACACGAACAAAATATGAATTTTTTTTAATGCGTCTCTCAGACGGTCTGTATAGGCGCGACTATTTCAATATGTTAGTACTTAAGGGTTAATATATTTATAAGCTTTTTGTGTTGCACTCTGTCGAAGGCCTTTTCATAATCAATAAAACAAAAAATCTAAAATATCTTTTTAGAGACCATTCAGAGCAAACATTGCTTCCCTGGTACCAAGGGCATTTCTAAAACCAGACTGCGTCTCGTCTAAATCATTTTCGCATTTGTTTCTTATTCGAGCGTGTATAATGTAAGAAACACTTTTAGTGTATGGCTCATCAGACTTATCTATCTGTGATCGTTGCACCTCCTGGCCTCCTGCTTGTTGTTTTATGAGAATTGTTATAAATACAGATTTTATAGCCATTCTTCTGGTATTTCTCCCACATCTACATGTTGATAAATATTGTTGAAAAATCCTGTGGTATTTTGTCTATTTAGGTAGTTCGTTTACCGCAATATTTCGTAAGTAAATTAGATATTTCTGAACATAACCATCATTATATGACCCGAACGTCTGGACCACAATCTCACAAAAGAACAGAAACCGCAACAATTTCAAGAATGTCGTAAAGAATACCGCTTATTATAATATCCGGCTGCTGTGGAGCTTTGGTTAGATTAGATTAGAAACGGTATCTTAGTAAATTTATTTAAGATATAATAAGGACATTTAAGGCGAGATTTTTGTGGACATTAAGTTACTATAAGATTTGTTTAAGTACTATGCAGTGGACAGATTTATGGTACTGAGTATTTTTTAACAATATAAAAGAAAAATAAACAAGGAAGCAGCGTCGACATAGCTGTTTTAGAACACTATTTTTTTGTCAGTTTTATTTTACTTTTCTCACGACAAATTTGTATTTTTGTATTTATTTTATGTTTCATAATTGGTTTTATACCATTTTTGCCACCCTCTACACTATGCCCGAAATGTTTCACGAAATATTTCTGGAAATATTTTGCGAAACATTTCGCGAAACATTTCTCGAAATACTTTCAGAAGTAAACTCGATACTATGTTGCGGAGAATCTTGGCTTGTCTCGGCCACAAACTCCTAAACAAATCGAAATCAACCGATACAAGCCGTGATTAATTGTTTGTTTTTTTATTTTTATTGGAATGTTGAATGTTTAGGAGGTGTGTTCCCCTTTCTTGAGTTATAACGAGTTATAACTCATCATACAGTCTCAAGGCTTTAACAAAAGCCAGTATCTGAGACGGCTCCAGAGGCCAGCTGTCCATCCTGGACATCCAGCCGTACCAAAGTTCATGGCACGAATGATCATCGTCTCGACGCACTGAGGTGTTCTGGGTGTGTTCACTGAGGTGTTCTTCAAGGTGTTCAGGTGTTTCCCCATTTTCCCCACAGAATCAGCATTCGCCGTTGTTTCTCTCTTCGGCCTACTGAGGTGTTCATTGAGGAGACAGTATCCTGTTAGAAACCCCGTGACAATCCGAAGATTTTTTTTCGTTTGATTTTTCTCGGTCGTAAATTCTGAGGAACTTTTTCGAGTGTCTTAGACCGTTGGAGGACACCCATTCCAAGTTACGGATAGATTCTTGCAGATTCTTCATTTCCGCTTTCAGTTGGTTCCCGTTTGGAAAACAGAACGGTTCTGGTCCAGTTAGTGGAGTGTTCGCTCCTTTCCTAGGTAGATAATTTGCTTTTTCATTTCCTTCTATCCCTTGGTGAGCAGGCAACCAGAATAGGAGGACTTTATTTTCTTTGCCTAATTTGTTGAGCTTCTCTAGGCATTCTTTGGCCAACTTCGAATTGATGGTTACTGAGTTGATCGCGTTAAGTGCCGCTTGACTATCGAATAGGATGGCAATTTCCTGTTTTCGATAGTTCCTATCTAAGATAAATTGTACGCATCTTTCGATAGCATACATTTCTGCCTCAAGGATACTGGGGTAAGTGCCTATTGGTTCGGAGTATTTAGTTTTCGGCCCAAATACTCCTATCCCTATTTGTTACTGGAATTGTCCCAGGAAATTTTTGACAAACATTTCGAACAATTATGGTGTAGCCTCCCTCACATATTTAGATACTCTCTTTGTAGTTGGGCCCATTGTTGTCTATTGTTGGCTATGCGGGCCCGAGTTATTCCTGCTAATTTCCTAACATCATGGTCCCATCTCAGGTTCGGCCTTCTTTTAGGTCTCTTAATTACTCGTGGGTACCATGCTGTAATTTTTGTGGTCCATCTGTTGTCCGTCCTTCTTGCCAGGTGTCCTGCCCATTGCCACTTGAGGGATTTGACTCTATAAATGACCTCTATTACCTGGGTCTTTTGTCGTATCCACTCTATTCTTTTACGGTCTCTCTTGGTTATTCCCAGCTTAATTCGTTCCATTGAACGTTGTGCGACCAGTTTCCTTATGATGTCCATTTTAAGTGTCCAGGTTTCGCATATGCATAAGTCATCACTGGTAGTACACATTGGCTGAATGTTTTCTTCTTTAGATAAAGTGATATTCTAGATTTGAATATGATTGAGTTTCTTCCATAAGTACTCCATGCAACTTAATTCTTCTGTTGATTTCTGGTAGTAGAGATCCCGAGCTCTGTATTAGTTGTCCCAAATACAGCGTTGTTCAGCACATACGACACGGAGTCACAAATTAACTATAACAGATGCGTAAGAACACCGAATTCCGCGTTCAGGTTTCTGTGACCTTCAGAAAGAGTTCATAGACAATCCGCATCAATGTATAGTTTGGGTTATTATTTGTTTGGGTGAAAATAATCTGCACCAATATGTTATGGAGGCATATAATCTCACAGTAATTTAATAGATTACTCGTCATATTATATCAGTTCGTAGGAGATTAGGAAAAAAAAGATATTTATAGTATAAAAAATTAATTTATTTAACAAAATTTAATTAAAGATGTGACAAAATAGTTACTTTTCTATTGGTTCTATCGGACTTTTTTCGACTATATAAATCTTTTATTTAAACTTTAATACATAAAATATTTTCAATCTAATAATTTAATGATGAAATAAGAGGAAATTTCTCACATGGGTGGTCAAATTCTATAGTTTTCATTATATCAAACAGCCTCTGAATGTTTTCTTCAGTGCAAAACTCATCAAAATTTAATGTAAATAATTTTTCCAGCCTGTAAATAAAATGATTTTTTCCACTTTCATGATCAAAGGCTTTTAAATGGGTAAATAATTTCGAGTTATCCAGAGATTCGGATTCTTTTGTAAATTTTAGACAAATATCACATTGATGTATTTGAAGACCCTTTTAATTGATGTAGTCAAACATAATTAAAGGCATTTTGAGTTGAAAGCATTTCTCAGAGGCTGTTTGATATAATGAAAACTATAGAATTTAACCACCCATGTGAGAAATTTCCTCTTATTTACATCATTAAATGATTTATTAGATTGAAAATATTTGATGTATTAAAGTTTACAAATAAAGATTTATATAGTCGAAAAAAGTCCGATAGAACCAATAGAAAGGCACTATTTTGTCACATTTTTAATTAAATTTTGTTAAATAAAGTAATTTTTTATACTATAAATATCTTTTTTTTTCCTTATAAATAAACACATTTGTATCCCATTTTAAATAAGATATACAAATTACTAAAACTTTAGAAAATAACAGTTCAAAGTTCAACAAAAATCCTACACGCGTTTTTAAAAAGAAACATATAACCACGCACTATGTTATTCCAGCAAGCAAATACGACACAGCATAGGTTTCCGGACTAAACGACTGGTGTATTTACACCACTCAATAGGCGTGTCGGGTTTGCCGAACGGTTTCCGATGCAGTCGCTTTCTTTCGCATCTGTTATAGGTAATTTGTGACGGAGTATTGTAGCTAAATTATTAGATTTTTGCAAATTGTAAGTTTTGGGTTGATTTCTGATTCAGATCCATATTTATTTAGAATAATTTATTAACTAATACAATTAAGTATGTAATTAATTAATATTTGAGCGGAAATAATGGTGGTATATTTAAATAATGGTATACTATTTTAAAAGATATCCATAAAGATTTAAATAGTTTTCTTTTTGTATACATATGGGCTAATAATATTAAAGTTTTTAGCACTAGTACATTTTGTACAGTTGTTGCTTTAAAACAATCTAAAATGTCAATATTCCATGGGTATATGGATAAATGAGGTCTAAATTATAAGAAAACGCATTTTTCACGAAAACTTGAAGGGATAGGTAGAAAATGGTATAATACAATCTGGTAGACAATTAAATTGTGCATCTGATTCTCTGGAAACATACAGGGTGTTCGATTTAAATTAAACAAGTTATTGACATTTAAAGCTAGAAATTATTTACACGCTTTATGAGGTAGTATTACTTTTATAATTGCAACGCCAATAACTGATCAATAAATAAACTTCAATAAATATTTTGTGTTAAAAACTATGATACCCTTGGAGAAATGAAACCTTAAAATTTTTAGTGCAATTTCGCAACATTGAAAATATTTCAAAAACGGTAAGATTTAAGTATGATAAACCTTAAACAAATTTATCTTTGTTTTAATCGTAGAAACTAAATATGTAATAATATACAGGGTATTTCATTTAAAAAAATACAACTTTGATATTTTTCAGTTATTTGGGCCGCTCTGTATCATGTAAAAATATTTTTAAATTTTAGCTCTAAGAGTCCTTCAACGAATCCAAAACTTAGAATTTATAAAAATCTAATCGTTTAGCTACAATACTCCGTGTCGTATGTGGTGAACAACCAGTGGCGGATACAGAGGGGCGCCCATGGGGCCCGGCCCCCCCTAAAATCTGTAAATTATGTTAAATATTAGGCTTTTTTGTTAAAAATTGCGTCCTAAAAGCATATTCTATATTACTTTTTATTTTGGGCCCCCCCTAAAATAAATTCCTGTATCCGCCCCTGTGAACAACCCTGTATATGTATTCTTCTAAACATAACATATACAATTTGATATACTAATTTATTATAATAAAATTAAATATTATTAATAAAAATATTGAAATTATATTCCTGCAAATTAAGTAAAAAGTTTTGATCTTAAATATCTACTATACATAATATAAACGCTTGTTCAAATATTAATCTTGTGGAAAGTTACATTATGAGAACTGCAATAAATATTCGTTTTTTTAGTTTGTGGTTTGGGTTGGTTTTAGGGTCAAAAATCCCAGAAAATTAAATACATATACTTTATATTTTGTTAAACCAACTAAGTAACTTTACATAACCTAAGATTTTGTTACATTAAGTACATATCATTTTATGTAAACAGGGCTTTAGATCCAATGAATTTTTTTTTCTGCAATCGATCAGTGTAATATACGGCAATCATTTTTTTGCTTTAAATTTAATTATAACTTGGTTTTCCTAGTAGAAACTGCAACTATAGGCAAAATGCCGACCACTAACAAGCTGTGACCACAGAACCGACTTTAATTATACCAAACTAGTTTTGTGAATCAACGATTAGATCTCGATTACGTTCAGTTTCCAGTTCTCAATGAAAGCGAATATTTTTCAAGTCATCTAGTATATCGAATCAATCTCATATACAGTTTAGATCTGTATGGTCGGGTTACCTAGCCAAACAAAAACTAATAAAAATCGATTTTGTGGGTTGAAATCTTGATATTGGAAATATAGTGTTACTTACTGTCAAGTTACTTAATCCAAGAATTTTAAATAGCATCCTTAGACAGCACACATATACTAAATACTGATATATAAAATCCTTAAGTGACACTCACTGATTAATCACGATCCTGCTCAAACCACTCAACGTAAGAAGCTCAATTTTGGCATACAGGTTGATTCTAGGGTGTACAGGTTCGATAAGAAGGGATTTTTCGAAATTCCAGTTCCAAGGGGGTGAAACCACCCCTCAAATATTACAATATTTTTTATTTAAAAAACGGTCAAGTTTCCGAAAACACGCTGAAACACGTATATTTTATTTTGTTTTTTTTTACATATTTTAAGATTTTGAAAAATGTATACAGGGTGTTTCGAAAAATCTGGTCATTGATTAATCACGATCCTGCTTAAAGCTCTTGACGTAGAAAGCTGATTTTTGGAAAACGGAGTGACTAGGATGTAGAGGTTCGATAAGAAGGGATTTTTCGAAACTCGAATTCTAAGGGGGTGAAACCACCCCTCAAATATTAGAATATTTTTTATTTACAAACCGGTTAGTTTTTCGGAAAAACTCTTAAACACGTATATTTTATTTTGTTGTTTTACACATTTTAAGATTTTAAAAATTTATACAGGGTATTTCATAAAATATGACCATTGAGTAATCACGATTCTGCTTAAACTGCCTTACGTTTAAAGCTGATTTTTGGCAAACCGATTGACTGTAGGGTGTAGAGGTTCGATAGGGAGGGGTTTGGGCGTTTTCACCCTCTTGATTTGAGATTCGAGCTCAAATTCCAAGAGGGTGAAAACGCCCCTCAAATATTACAATATTTGTTATTTAAAAAAACAGTTAGTCTTTCGGGAAGACGCATAATTTATTTTGTTTTTTTTTATATATTTTGAAATTTTTTAAAAAAGCATACAGGGTGTTCCAAAAAGTTGGGTAATTGATTAACCACGATTCTGCTTAAACTGCTTGACGTAAAAAGCTTAATTTTGGCAAACGAATTTTTCGAAAGTCAAATTCCAACGAGATGAAACTACCCCTCAAATATTACCAAATTATATAATAATATCGCCATATTGTTTTTTCTCATGCTGACATAAATGTGAGAAAATTTTATCCAGTTTGTATGTTAATGGAAATTCTTGCTTTGCTTTATCATCACCATTACAAATGATTAATTCGACGCGAACCATGTCGCGGGTACACGCTAGTAATTTTTATATATTCATACATTCATTACATATTCAAATATTCTTCGAAGACACTTGTTCAAACACTTCGAACAAACACTTGCAGGCAATCCATGAGACCACGAGTAACCTTCTATGTTTCGCTTCCATAAAGCAAAATAGATTTTACATTGGCTATTGAAGAGCTGGACTTCAGTTTTTTGTCTATATATGGAGGAGTTCCACACAAGTGCAAGCATGCCAAAGGCTCTTTGTGCCTTCAAGTTTCTTTCCTCTATATCTTTCTCCGTGCTCCCATCGCTGCGAACCATACTTCCCAGATACTGAAATTCATCAACTCTTTCGACGAGTCGGTCAGAGAGGTATCTTGTTTGTTGAGAGTATTTAACTTCATTTCTTTGATTTTCGCGAAGACCGACTTTATTAGCTTCCTCTTGGAGTCTAAGAAGTTTTTGAGATATATCTGAATGTGAATGGGAAAAGACACATAGATCGTCTGCATAATCCAGGTCTTCTAGCCTGCTTAAGAGTCCCCATTGTGGTTCTTTAAATGCTCTGTTTAGTGCTACCGCTCTGTTAGTGTAACCGCAAAAGTATGCAGTCCTATTTTACACCTACTGCAATATTTGGTATGTTAATAGTTAGTGTGTGAATTTATTATTTAGAAGAGTTTTATACTGGGTGCGTCTCAAAAATTGCTCAGCTCTATAACTTTTTTATTTTTTCAGATAAAAACTGGATTTGATATGTTAGTCCCTATATGACATAAATTAGGACTGATGGACGCATTCCATTTTTTTTGGTCACTTCCTGTTTCACCGGAAGTGACTACAACTTATAATTTTTAAATTGCGCCCTTGGTATATACTGCATGTTAAACTTTCAAATAAACCATATGCGAAAATGTCAAAAGTTGACATATGATATGTCATTCTTTTCAGACTGTCATTTTCTATCGAATAAAGTAAAAATGTACCGAGGGTGCCATTTAAAAATCATAAGTTGTAGTCATTTCCGGTGAAACAGGAAGTGACCAAAAACAATTGAATGCGTCCATCAATCCTAATTTATGTCATATACTAACATACCAAATCTAGTTTTTTTCTCTGTAAAATAAAAAAGTTATAGAGGTGAGCCACTTTTGAGACGCACCCGGTGTAAAATTCACACACTGCAAATAATAAATTCACACACTACTGTTTGACCAGCGGATCTGTAGCTACGGAAGGAATGCGAGAAAAAAAAATCGATATTGCCACGTTTATCTATAAAATTGCAAAATTGCCAGACATGAACTATAAATTTAATATATTTTTATTATATATAATGTGTTTAGCATATATTCTGACGTATATTACTAAGGAATTTTAACATAGTTAGTGCTGCAGTGATAAAACACCAATCGAAAGCCACTTTGTCCATTTTTATTGCGAATAAAATTTTGGTTTATTACGTGGTTATACAGGGAAATATGCAAATTATTTACTTAACCTTAAAAGGTGTTTGAGTGTTTAGTTACGTTCTATTTACTTTCATCTACCGAGAGCTGTGATTTATTTTTATTCTATGGGCAAATTACATGTCATAACGTGTTTACTGGTATATATTTTGATATATTTGAGATGTTAATTGCCCCTGTTTCGTGTATACAGGAACGGATTAAATAAGTACATGTTAAATTTAATTTTATATTCTGTGAAAAGTTTTTGAAAATATATTCTTACATCACTATCTCTGGTCTATTAGTTTGTTATGTTTTATTTAAAATTCATAAAAGTTGCAAACAATTAAGTGCTATTAATTTTAATTAGCGAAATAACAAAGTTTGTGTATATCGCCACTAATACTGAAATCTAAAAAATCTAAAAGTTATTAGTATTACCAAAGTATTACTATAGGTAATTACTTTGAGAACACTATTATTAAAATGTATATATTAACATTTGACGGAATTTGGTGTATTAGTGTGGAAGATACATGAATATCTACGTTGTTTTAAACCTGACTAAAAGTACAGAAAAATAAATAAAATGGAATTGGAAACCAGCATGGTTCTACCAATAGAAAGAGACGATAACGAGGTAAAATTATTTTATTATCGTATAACGTCGGTATACAGGGTGGTCCGAACGGTATTCCAGAAACATTGGCAGTATATTCTGCAGATAAAAATAAGTAAAAATGTTGGTGTAAATGCATGTCCTAAAATGCTTTAGTTTTGGAGATACAAGGGTTTTATTTTTATTTCGATTTTTTCCGAATAATTTCTGAAGTAACGTCAATATTTGGATGAAATCTTATAAAAAGGATGAAATTGATGAAAATTTAATTTTGATGTCAATATGACTCCCACTTATAGGTGGCGTCACGTCCATATTTTTAACTGGTTTGTTTGGTTTGGTTAGGAGTTTTGTTAAGGGGGAGTAATAGCTTGTCGTCTGTACCTATACAGGGTGTCCCAGAAATAAGTGCAAATATTTTAAGAGGTGGTAGATCTCGATAAAAGAAACATCTTTTCTCTTTATCGGTTTTCAAATAAGTCCGAAATAACGGAGTTATTTTACTTTGAAAATTTCCAAAAAAATGATTTTTTGCTAAAATTTTGAGAACCACTGGATCTTATCTGGATTTTCTTTCTTGTAAATTTAATCTAACACTTATGTTTTCACATTATCAAGAAATTATGTTTTTTAACTAAAAACTAAAAATATTTCCAAAAAAATTTTCAAAAAATTTCGAATTTTCAAAATTTTTTTTCGCGAAAAAAACCTCATAGGCGTGTTTCTGGGGTTAGACTATACTACCAGTTAATATATTTGCACTTATTTCTGGGACACCCTGTATAAACTAATGAGTAAAAAAGTTACGACGTCATTTACGTAACAAAGGTTTCTTGGTAAAAATCACTACAAGTATTGGTTCTCGAGATATTTTGGAATCGAAATTATCAATACCTGTCATCATTGACATAAATTAAACAATTAAACATGTTGAGTAAATAGTTATTACACTGAAATCATAAATTTGAAATGATTTTGTGTCAAAAGTTCAACAGAAACTGTTTTATCATCATTTTCTCGAAGAAAAATTTATGATTAATTTCAAAAATTAAAAAGTTCCCAAATTTATCATTTCAGTCAAATAACTATCTACTCAACATATTTAGTTTTTGTCAATAATGACAGGTATTGACTAATTTCATTCTAAATATCTTGAGAACGGTTGCTCTAGCGATTTTTACCAAGAAACATGTTTTACGTAAAAAATTATGGAAATGTATATTTTTTGACTCGATAGTTTTATACAGGTACGAACGAAAAGTTATTACTCTTTAAAACAGTGAAAACACATGCAGGTGGCGTCCCCTACAAATAGAGTCATGTTGATAGTGCCCATATTGACATCAAAATCAAATGTCTCATGTCAAAAAACTCCCAGGCACTAATTTTCATCCAAATATTGACGTTATTTCAGAAATTATTTGGAAAAAATCGAAATAGAAATGAAACTTCTACACCCTGTATCTCCCAAACTAAGCAATTTAGGACGTAGAGTATGCTGCCGAAGTTTCCACCAGTTCAGACCACCCTGTTACATGTCTGACATCTTATCCACCAGATGTGAACGTCTGTAAGAGTCTCCATAAACGCTCCATTCTTTAACACAGGCAAACTATGCAGGTCATTTTGCGCCAGTGTAATATCTGTAGTTGTACGAAAGTAATAATTATACCAAACCGAACCAAACTAAATTATTGCTTTTTAAGACTTTGTCTAGTCTTTTTTTCTAAAAAAAAACAAAAAAAAAAACACTTACTTAACGTAGTTGTTAAAAAAATTATTAATTCTTTTAACAACTACTTTCCCATTTGCTTCCGAATCAATCACCTTTAGTTTTTCTACTATATGAAGTGTTCATAAATTAAAATTGAACAGGTAACAATGCAAAACCGGGCAAATGTCAACGTACCTTAAGTTGTCATCCTATAATTTTGTCATCCTATAGTTTTTCTTGAATTACTTAAAATCGGCTTGTCCAAATTATTCAAATTTGGCATGTGTATTCAGCATAGGCTGCATGGAATTTCCTATGTTTCCAACGACGATGCACCACCCGGTAGATATTTTTACGAAATATTAAGCCATTCTGTACCCATCGAAAAAAACGGCGTCCAGCTGGCTTGGAAATAATGCCGCGTCCTTTTCTAATTTGAAGTTCAATAAAACACAAGTTTACTTAATTAGGATGAGTTGCATAGAGGCCACTAGCTTTTTAATTTTAACAGCCGGGTGGTCGGGGTTCAAAGATATTAATAAAAGGGCGCCACGAGATTATACTCTATGAACTCGCCATAAAAGATGTTACTATTGGGTCGGACACTTTTACTACAAAAGGCTCAGTTTTACAGGGTTCCACTGCATTTATTTCAATTATCGATAACGGTAATTTGATCTTGAGTAGGCTACGATTTTGAGTCACGATTTTGAGAAACTTTAAGACTTATTGATTCATTCAGTTCAGCTGACCCAATCCTCTGTGAAATACATGAATTTTAGCTTTTCGGGATTTCTTACATTATTTAGGTCTCTTTTCTGCTACAGCAGCAGCCTTCTCGTGTATATGTGTTTTTAACTGAATGAACCGCGGTCGCCATTAAAACTGCAGCATTTTTTAGGTTATTATATAGTTCTTATCACGAAACTTTTCCTCTATAGTTTTCTATGATACTTTTCTACATTTGGTATCTTGTATGATACATGCCATGACTCATACGAAAAACCTAGGCAATACCTAGGGCAGTGGATATAAATGTGTTCCGGTGTAATGCTATGTTACAGTCCATAATAAGAATATTTGGATTTTCGAGACATATTAATATTTTATTATCTAATCTAGTTTAAACCTTATTTAACTCTTCTCTTTTGTCTCAGTAATTTTTATGCAAATTCATTATAGCAACATTTTAAACAAGAATTTAGACTTGGCTTTTAGGTCACCTCTGGTTTTTAGTCCGTCCCCAATTCAAGCCAAGCATAGATATGTTTTCTCCGTCATTGAATTGGAATTACACAGGGAAGCTCGAAAAAATATTGCACACCAGGCCCCCAGTTGTCAAGTCGCTACCGTATTCTTATTATACGCTTAAATCGAGACTATTTAAATTTTCCTAATGCTATTCATTCTTTTTTTTTTTTAGCTGCCTGTCACTCTAAGTCAGTCATATTTATTAGTTATTAACACAAGAATAACAGGTGAAAATACAGCTATTGAGACTTAAATAAGTGCAAATATTTTCAAGGGTGGTATATTTCGACCCCAAGAACACGTTTATGAGTTTTTTTTGCAAAAAGATGTTAAAAATCGAGCATTTTCTTTTAAATTTTCCTGTATATTTTAGAAAACTTTTTAGAACTTTCTGTTCATCGCAAATTTTCCCACGGTATAGTTTCTTAATCTCTGATATTACGGCACTAAAAGAGATGCAAATACCGATTTCCTTCACAAAATCAGATTTCAACCGGAAATCTCCCTCCAGGTTATAGATAGAGAACTATATATATCGACTAGTCCAACTCACAAAAAGGCATAAATAAAAAATGATGTTCTAGAATATTTTTCCACAGCCATATTTCATATCCGGTCAATGAACGAACTTAACTCAGAAATTCCCACAATTAAATGAACGAATTGCACATTGCGATCCACATCAAAAATAAACAATTTAACTACGAAATTTTATCTGATAATAATTATAAAATTTCAATAACCAAAACAAAGGATAAATAAATGCAAAAACATCTGATTTGATCTGACAGTGACAAGTAACAGACAGGTGATGATCAAAGATATAGAAAGCTCGACAAAAAGCCTACTACTGCTGGTGTGCCCGGTCCAGTGACAATATTGTGTAGCTGTAGCTGTATAATATCGCGATGTATATCGGGTTGCATAATTGTAAAATTTAAATAAAATAATATTTAACAATAAAATTATAGTAAACATGATGCAAAAATAATAGTTATTCGCGATAATTTATGAGCTAGCACACAGAGGTCGTTGCGAGGAAATTTGACTGTTACAATAACGATGGATGACATTCCACATATAATTTTACATACAAAATGACAGCAATCTTCATTCCACTACGTTTTTTTTTTATCGTATTATATTTATTTGAGCAATATACAGTATTAAAATACGGTACAAGAAGCAGTACTTTGTACTTCCACTGTATAAACAATATCTGGTATTAATGTCGGATACAACCTCGAGTTGTCGCCTACGCAGACTTGCTCGAGGCTCGAGTCGTCCATTCTTACGTCGTTTTGTACACAAGAATGTTGTAAGAGGTAGTCCGCTTCTTACGGGGCTAATAAGTCATAATGAGTTGCGTATCGGTGAGCTGATGGGCGTTGGCTCCTTAGGCAATCTCATAACACTCTCTCTTCATAATAGTTTTTGTTTTGTTATGTCGTGTATGCAGGCTATTTAAATAAATAAACAAGAATCGTCCTTTTTCATCAAAATATATGTTGAGTTCTTTAATTGATTTTAAAACTATAAACAAGGGAGATTTTGAACTTGAACTAGAATAGAAATAAACAATTTCATTTTAAAATTATTTAAAGTATGGATAATTTAAAAATATTTGCCGTTATTTGTGAATTTAACTGGTTAAATAATAATAGTACCGGGTGTCCCACTAAGAATAGCTCTCGGCTGTATCTCGGAAAGTATTAGCCGTAGGGTTTACGGAAAAAATATTTATAACCAAAGGGGCTATGAGAAATTGCTGGAAATTATTTTCAAGTTTGTAAAACGGCCGCTAGGTGGCGCAACTGCTATGGAAAATAAGAAAATAATTTTTTTACAGAATTTTGTCTAGATAATGGGTACTATAAATAATAGCTTCATAATCTTCAGTAAATTTTGGATTTTTTTTTGTTAGAACCATTTTCCCCTATCTGCTAAAATAAAGTGGTGGGGGAAGGTTAGATCTCATTTTTATTTAACGTTAATAACCTGACTGGATGATCAGAATCCAACAAACGAGGGCTCGTTTAAAAGAGCGTTTCTTACTTATATTATACCATAAATAATAATATTGTTGTTTTGAACGTAAACGCTAGGGTGCTTACAATTTAATATAGCAGCGTTTTTCAAAAAATTAAATACGATAATATGTGTTATTTAATCGATAGTAAGAGTAGTAAAGCTTAAAGTCACAAAACCCATACCAAACCGAGATATTAAAATTGCTAATAACAATAGGTCAAGCTCTTATCATCTTTATTTTTACAGCCCTGAGTTCATTTCTAACAAAATAAGATGAACAAAGTTGTTTATTTTTAAAATCGACGAAACGTTGCACATAACAGCCGATATCAGTCTATCACCAGATAAGAACGATGATTCAGCGAAGTCATGGCTTTTGAAAAGTTGCGCTGCGTAATAGTATAACGCCTGTTATGATCATTTTAGATTTTATAAAGTTTTTTATTTAAATGCTTTTCAAAATGCCTTTATTATTTGAAGTTGCTGGCATTTTGAAAAAAGCAATCAAAAGATAAAAACGCTGCGAAGACTATCAAAATATTGGATCTAATAACAATTTGGCGTTTATAATATTACGTCAGCAATCCTTCCAAAGCGTACCATGACTTCACTGAATCATCGTTTCTTGTTCACTATTATTAATATCTTAATTATTAGATATTAATACATCTGATATTATGATATTCTGGTATATCGTCGATTTTAAAATAAACTAACTGTTTCTATCTTATTTTTAGGTTAGAATGGGCATAATCAAGAGGGCTACTGATACCGTGTTGTAAAAATAACGTAATTAAGGGCTTATTTTCTCGTATTTATTATAATTTTGCTAATATCTTCGGTTTGAAAGAAGATATCAAGTTGCGGTTTTCGCTGACTTTTTAAGCTTTTACTACTCTTTACTATCAGCTAAAATTGAATATACTATTGTGGTTAATTTTTTTGAAAAAACGCGCAATTTTTGTTAAATTGTAATACAACGCCCCCTAGCGTCTACGTTCAAAAGCTTATTATTATTGTTTATATGGTCATAGATAAAAGAAAATAATCTTCTATTAAGATAGATATGAAACTTAATAGTAAAATTTTGGGTCAAAGCGCCCCTCCGTGTTCTTAGTAGAGACTACGTTTAACCCAGCGCCTTCGCCTTTTCTGCTGTAAATATTTTTTATGTTTATATCTGATTTCAAAGGATTTGAAAGGATTAGTTTTAAAGTTACACTGATATATTAGTATATCAGAGTAACTTATATATATAATATATATATATATATATATATATATATATATATATATATATATATATATATATATATATATATATATTATATAATATATATATATATATATATATATATATATATATATATATATATATATATATATATATATATATATATATATTACTTATATTAGTTTTTAAATATAAATTATGACTACAAGGTAGAAAGTAAATCACAATATTTGATAAAACTTATAAGTATACCATTTTTACAGTTAATAAATAATAAATCTATTTCTGACTATGATATTTAAAATTTAGATAGATAGACTATTAAAAAACATACCGGTATTTGCAGGCGCAGGCCCAAATTCAATAAAAACCAAAATTTTTCCTGCGAAAATCGGGCTTTTTTCAAGGTATTTTAAAAGCGAGCTTTTAAAAGGTATTTTTTGATTTATCAACAATCACTGTCAAGTTGACAATATACAGGGTGTTTTCTAATTAGTCTAAAAAATTGTGGTGTGATTCCTCATGTGTTCTTAAAACAATTTTTATATAACCATTGGGTCTAAAGTACTTCCTTTCTGATCTACAGGGTGTCAAAAATTTAAAAAAAATCGATATTTTGCTTTAAAAAAATGGTACACTACTTAAAGAAAATATATTTTTTCTTGACTGCCATCCTTTTTCAACAAAATTGATCTTTTGAGTTTTTCTTGTTCATCAAAACGGTTGCCGAAAAAAATAAATATACTTATTAAGAGCCCGCCTTAAGCCGTTTTCTGATTTTTTTTATTTTTTAGATTAATTAGGAACACTCTGTATATGCATATCACAGGCAACCAAATAAACTAGTAACTCTAAAAATTATTTTCCACATCATGACATAATGTTTTTTAGTGAGTACTAAATTATTTTATCAAAATTTCACCATATAAGTTTCCAAGCAATGTATATGGTACAATATAGAGTAAGAAACGCTCTTTTAAACGAGCCTTCGCTCGTTGGATTCCGGTCATCCAGTCCAGAGTTATTAATATTCAAATAAAAACAGATCTAACCTTCCCCCACCACTTTATTTTGGTAGATAGGGGAAAATGGCTCTAACAAAAAATATTCAAAATCTACTGAAGATTATGAAGCTCTTGCTTACATAGTATTTATCTAGGCAAAATTGTGTAAAAACTCAATTTTCTTATTTTTTGTTGCAGTTGCGCCCCCTAGCGGTCGTTCTACAAACTTGAAAATAATTTCCAGCAATTTCCCATAGCCTCTTTAGTTATAAATATTTTTTCCGCAGCCGCTACGGCTAATACTTTCCGAGATACAGCCGAGAGCTATTCTTAGTGGGACACCCTGTACTTAGGTTTAGTCTTCTTATAGGTCTTTTAATTCCTCGTTGGCATCATGCTATAATTAGGTTGTCCATCTATTGCCAGTCCTTTTTGCCAGGTGACCTGCCCATTGTCATTGAGAGACTTGATTCTGCGAATGACGTTTATTACCTGGGTGTTTTGCTTTACCCACTCTATTTTTTACGGTCTTTTTTGTCATTTTCAGCATATTTCGTTCCAATATCTGCAAGTTTCCTTATAATGTCGGTTTTAAGTGTCCAGGTTTCGTTAGGGATGTTCGGTCCTAAGATTTCAGTACCGGTATCCGGTACCACGAAGTACCGGTCTTACAACCGGTATACCGGTTCCAACAATTAGATCAGTGGGACCGATATTGAACTGGTAAACCAGCTGGACCGAAAGACCGGTTGGACCGGAAGACCGGATGGGCCGAAAGACCGGTTGTACCAGAAGACCGGATGAGCCGGAATATCGGAAAGATAAAAATAAAATAGACCGGTAATAGATACCGGTCTTGTAAAAGACGATACCTATACCGGAATATTTAAAATGAACCGGTCCTGGTACAGGTATACCGGAAGACCGAACTTGCCTAGGTTTCGTATGCATCCCAAGCAGCATTTGGACGTCGGGACAACGTTGTGTCACGCGACCAAACGTCGGGGCACAACGTCGGCACAACCTCGTGCCAACCCTAGTCTGCACTAGTTTGGAGAATGATTTTTGGGTCGAAACGACGTTGAATACCGACGTTGGCTAGAAGCCTAATTTGGTACAAACCGCAACGTTGTTTAAAAAATCATAATTCACAGAAATACAAAACTAATATGGCGTCTAAGTCGCCGTTTAGCCTAAATGGGATAATTATAGTAAAAATATTATTTTTTATGATTTAGTTAGAGACATATGTCAGATGACAGTGAAGGAAAATAACAGAAGTATTTAAGTGTGTGGAGGAGGATGTTTGAAGATCATAATTATTGAAACACTTTAACCGGGACTCTGTAGCTTACTATTACCCAAAGGCAAAAAAAATTAAACGCAAACAACTTTGATGATGATAAATGTATTGTTTCTACTTTGAAATATGACGATTGTGCATGTGCAGGTGGTCAAAAATTTTCCGAAAATTTGTGTGGTTTTCCGTAGTCCTATCTTTCAATTTTCTTGAATTTTTTTTAGTAAATGCGAATAATTTATTCGCAGTGAAAAAAATTGTTTCCGCACGTGTTTTTTAGGTCAAATATTTCAAGTTAATGTATTCAAAAAGCAGGGAATTGCTATTTTAGAAATCACCAAAATATTTTCTTAGTTAACAACATGGCGGCTTTCACTTTGTGGTTTTTGGGAGATTAAGATGGAGTAGTTCATCGAGTAGTCGCATACTGGACTAATAAAGTCGCAGTTCGGCCTTTAACAGGTAAGTACTAATCGCAAGATTGCCTAATTTAGTCATCCTAGAGTCTCTTTTGTGCCGCCCTCTATAATCTAAATAAACGAGGGAGTGGATAAACTATCGGTAACTATATGTCGATGTATATTTAAATTTAGTTTTATAAAGTACCTTAATAATGTCCCATTTCTAATTATTTTTTTTATAAAAAGAAAAACAGCACTTGAACTTGTCTCGCTGAACAGAACAGTGAAGTGAAAATTTAAAGATTTAAGGTTATGGTTCAATACAGTTGCAAAAAGGTAGTGACTCGACGTCCTACCAACGTAAGAATAAGGAAATCTAAACAACGCTGGAATTAGTAAAACAGACGACGTTTGCATAACGTTGGAATAGGTCCGGGAAGCTGACGTCGGAAAACTCTATATTGTCCAAAGTTGTAACTACGTTGTCCAGAATCACCTAAAGTCACTTAAGCAAAAAAGGTTACAAGACAACGTTTATTCGACGTCGCAGAAGCTTCTACTTTGCTGTAGTACTAGTCCAACGTCGGCACAACGTTATAAAAACGTTTAAATTTATTTTAATACCTAAGGTAGGGAGCTAACTATTTTTTGTAACTAATCCAACGTTGTGTTTAGTAAACATATGGTCGCAAGTCGTGTAAATGCTGCTTGGGATAGGTCATGACTGGTGGTACAAATTGATCGAATGATTTCGTCTTTAGATAAAAGAGCATTGTAGATTTGAATGTATTTGAGTTTCTTTCATATGTACTTTATAATAATAAAAAAAAATATAAACTTCTTATTAAAAATAGTCGGCTGACGAACTGCCGCCGCCGGCTGTAGGATTTTATTATTATTGTATTGGATTATTATACTACTCTCCTAATACTATCGTAATGATTATAAGTCGTAAATATTTCCGATTTAATTTTTGCCAATTGTCCATACGCAACGTGATTGTATTATGTGAGACCGAGTCCGGCGCCCGTTACGTTTAACGGTACGACCATTACTAAATTTATCGTTCTAATAATTTGACTAGAACCTCGAGCAAAC
Organism: Sitophilus oryzae; assembly: GCF_002938485.1. NCBI lineage: Eukaryota > Metazoa > Arthropoda > Insecta > Coleoptera > Curculionidae > Sitophilus > Sitophilus oryzae. The sequence goes on along the minus strand of NW_022146304.1, from coordinate 5,354,263 downwards.
CAAACAAGTGACGTTCTTCCAAACGGACCAACGGACTTGTTTAATCGATTTGCATTTGATTGGCCCGCGGCTGACGACCGTTTCTAACGAATTCCAAACGGGTTCCGCCAGGATGTCGGAAAAATGTCGCCTTCGGTAACATGTTCTTTCTTGGGTTCAAACTAGATTTTCGCACACGCGTTTTGTTCGCTTCTTATGTCTATTATAAAATAAAAAAAAACTAAAATTCCAACTTTCTCCAACTCCCAGTGGATGACATACCAAGAATTTACAACTTTGAGAAACACTTCACTCCTGAATCTGCAAGCAACGACGCAGACGATCTACGGAAACAATGTCCAGTGTATTGTTGTGGATTTGGAAGACTTAGGAACAATGCTATTTTATACGGCATTTTTCCTAAAGTATTAATGCCAACGGGTTGCTTAATACATTTTCCATTTCTGTACCCCACAAAAAATCGAGGTATGCTGCTGTGTTGCTTGGCCGCATAGCTATATATTCGAACCATTTCCACCATATTTATTCCTTCAACGTTCCCTTTCGTTATAAAAAAATCTCGTGATATCTTTATTTTCGTAAATGGAATAATGACATGAATGCATTATCCTTCATCTTTAACATTTTGCAGCTGCAGATTTGTCAACTCGATACGCCGGCAGACTCCCGCAAGTCCCACAATCAATGAAACTTTTGTCAGGAAATAAGTTTTATCATCGGCTTCCAACAAAAAACGAGTTATGTCTTCTTTTCTTAAAATTCTCGATTTTTTTGACCGAAATCCTTCCGATTTTCTTTTAAGAAATGCAATTAAATGGACGTACTTACTAATATATGTATTTTTCTTCACTGATATTACTGAACGTAGCATGGAATAATATACCCAAAGTGATGAAGCCTTCCTGTGTTTTGAAAGATGTTCAAAATATGCCAGGAGAACCGTTTCGTTATTACTATTCTTGATTCCTTTCCCTTTACACCAATCTTCAAGTTTTACATAGGCTTGCTGGTACGTTTGTCTTGATTTTTCGGGAAGTAGGGAATCGACAACGTTTTGCGCAATGCCTTCAATATCCGAAGGGACACTTTCAGAATCAGAATCACCCATATTAATATTATAATATTAATCAACAAGCACGGTTACCATGGCGTCGACTAATATGGGCACCTGATAATTTTGAATTTTAATTTTTATGAGGATATCTCTGATATTTTAAATTAAATCAAATCTCTTTGGATCGTCCCTCGTGTCGCGTCGTAGATTAAATTTTGAATGATACACGTTCGATACGAACTTTTTAATGAAACTTGTGTAACTAAGCCACTCGGCTAACGCCTCGTGGCTTAATGTTACACGCGTTTCATTATAATGTTCGTATCGAACTTGTATCATTAATAACTATAATAGTTTCCCCGATGATTTGCAGGTCATGTCTCATGGAAAGATAAGAACTATACTAAAAGAATTATTTAACCAAAAAGGCATACGATAGTTTCACGAATTTTTGTTTCGATTCGCATGTCTCACTTTTTAGTGAGCATGTTTTTTGTTTGTAGTAAATGTAGCAAATGTAGTGTGGACTTTTGACTTAATTCCTGCTACTCATATAGTGCGATTAGAAAGACTATTTATTTTGAACTGTACTATAATTTTCGAATCATATATTTTATACTTTTTGTTGTCAAGTATTGTTCTCGTTTGTCTTCCTTATTTAAGTATATTTATTTGTATTTTATATTAAGTCTTAAGTTTTGTTTTTTGCCATTTTCACAATGTTCCATGCTTGCGGGCTCTTGTAACTTTTGTTTAATTGAAACAAATAAATTAATATTATATCTATCTATCTCACTATTTATTAGTATTTTTAATATTAAAATGTACTTTCCCTTGTGCCATCTTAATTTCGAGAGGTTAGAAATCGCCAAACACAGAAGTCTATGCAAATTTTGGACGCGGAAGATATTTCTTGTTGAAGAGGATTTGGTTTAAGTGCAGTCTTAAACTATGATGCAGTGAATTCAGGATTAATGAGCGTTAAAATTAAAAAAAATTGCTATATATTAGTGGAATATTTTTTGTCACTGGGTATATCGATGAATACATCTAAAACGCAGTGTGTAGCTTTTGGTAACAGAGTGGAGAATGCTCTTATATTATAAAAATGACCATATCTATGAATATTTCTATATTTCTCTGCTTGATGTTATCACTGACAACAAACTAGATTGAAAAGCACATGTTGAGGGTGTTAAAATGGAGGTATTGACACATAGCTTTGTAGATTATCTTGGAGAATGTAGATAAAGAAGCTGCAATGGCAGCTTACTATTCTTTTGTAGTCTAAATTGAAATATGGCTGCGTTTGTGCCAATCTAAATTTTTTTCTATTTACACTATATTGTACGTGCTAAATCCTTTGACTGAATCTAAAGTATTCAATGTTAGGAAAGCAGGACTAATCTGGGTGGACAAAATATGTTATTTTAATTGTTACTACAGCCGGACATGTCCGGATTATCATTTTATGAACTGTCAAAAAACAAATGTCATATTTGTAAAAACGTGAGATGTCTTATTATGTAGAAATAATGTGCGAAATAAGATTTTTGTTTATTTAATGTAATTGTAAATGATGATTGATGTTTTAACTTAATGTGAAAGTTTCATTTAATTTGTCCTAAATAAATACATTTGCTCGGTATGCATTCTCGTAGCGGGTTCAATTACAAGTTGACAAATCTCAGTTTATTAATAATATTTCAAGTTAATTAAGCACATAAAACACACAATTCGATAAATATCTCAGACAGCTGAATTTATTAGATATATTTTTATTTATTTCTTGTAGAAACATATTTCATATAAAAGAATATAATCTTTTTTTATCATTTTTTTTTAATAAAAAGTAATAACTTTATTTAACAAAACTTTGTTTTATTTTTTTAGATTATATTATCTATTGGTTTAATATACAGAGTGAGTCTTAAATAAGTGCAAAGATTTTCAAGGCTGGTAGATCTCGATAAAAGAAACATATTTTCTCTTTACCGTTTTTCAAATAAATCCAAAATAACCGAGTTATTTTACTTTAAAAATTTCCAAAAAAAAATATTTTGCTTAAAATAAATTTGCTTAAATTTTGAGAACCACTGGATCCTTTCTGGGTTTTCACTTTGTAAATTTAATCTACTACCTATACAGGGTGTCCCAGAAATAAGTGCAAGTATTTTAACTGGTAGTATAGTTCAACCGCAGAAACACGCCTATGAAGTTTTTTTCGCGAAAAAAAAATTGAAAATTCGAAATTTTTTGAATCTTTTTTTAGTTTTTAGTTAAAAAACATAATTTCTTGATAATATGGCAACATAGGTATTAGATTACATTTACAAGAAAGAAAATCCAAAAAAGATCCAGTGGTTCTCAAAATTTTAGCAAAAAATATTTTAGTAAAATATCTCCGTTATTTTGGACTTATTTGAAAAACGATAAAGAGAAAATATGTTTCTTTTATCGAGATCTACTACCCCTTAAAATACTTGCACTTTTTTCTGAGACACCCTGTATATATGTTGTCATATTATCAACAAATTATGTTTTTTAAGTAAAAACAAAAAAGAATCCAATTTTTTTTTCGCTAAAATAAGTTTTTTTTTCGTGTTTCTGGGGTCGAAATATACTACCTCTAAAATATTTACACTTATTTAAGACTCACCCTGTAGAATACATTATACCTATATAATTATTAAAGAACATAAGAACTATTTACAAAATACTTCTCCAACTCCCAGTGGATGACATACCAAGAATTTACAACTTTGAGAAACACCTCACTGTAGTATTGAGTAATAAAAAGGATTGGAAGGAAGAAACGCTTACTCAGCATATAAATGACCATACCATAACGTGGTATACTGATGCTTCCAAAACCAAAGCAGGGATAGGGATATATAGGAGTATTTGGGCCGAAAACCAAATACTCCGAACCAATGGGCACCTACCCCAGTATCCTTCAGGCAGAAATGTACGCTATCGAAAGATGTGTACAATTTATCTTAGATAGGAACTATCGCGAAAACAGGAAATTGCCATCCTATCCGATAGTCAAGCAGTAACATCAACTCAGTAACCATCAATTCGAAGTTGGTCAAAGAATGCCTAGAGAAGCTCAACAAGTTAGGCAAAGAAAATAAAGTCCTCCTACTCTGGGTGCCTGCTCACCAAGAGACAGAAGGCAATGAAAAAGCAAATGATCTAGCTAGGAAAGGAGCGAACACTCCACTAACTGGACCAGAACCGTTCTGTTTTCCCAGCGGAAACCAACTGAAAGCGGAACTGAAGAATCTGGAAGACTCCAACCGCAACTTGGAATGTGTATCCTCCAAGACACTCGCAAAAAGTTTCTCAGAAACTACGACCGAGAAAAATCAAAGGTTTTCCTTGATTTAAGTAAAAACAATCTTTGGATTGTCACGGGGTTTCTAACAGGACACTGTCTCCTCAACGAACACCTCAGTAGGCTGAAGCTGAGAAACAACGGCGAATGCAGATTCTGTGGGGAATTTGGCGAAACACCAGAACACCTCATCACTGAGTGCGCCGAGACGACGACCATTCGTGCCATGAACTTTGGTACGGCTGATGTCAAGGATGGAGAGCTGGCCTCTGTGGAGCCATCTTAGATACTGGCTTTTGTTAAAGCCTTGAGACTGTATGATGAGTTATAACTCGTTATAACTTAAGAAAGGGGAAAACACAATAGATCTGTAAGGTCGCGGTGACTAACTCCCCTCCTAAACATTCTACATTCATTCTACATTTACAAAATGCAGATTTTTGTAAATCTGAAATTTTTCAACATTCATGGGACACAGGTCATAAAGTAGACTTTAATATTGCAAAAATTATAATGAAAGAATCAATAGCCTCTAGAAAAATAACACACAATTGATATTACTATATTTTTATTTATTTCTTATACAAACATATTTCCCATAAAACAATTTAAGCAGCCTAATCAATAAATAATACTATTTGTATCTAATAACACCTTTATTGTTACAGATCTACACCTAGCAGCAGAACTGGGCAAAACACTATTAGATAGAAACAAAGAACTTGAAGCATTCCTGAAGGAAAAACAGACGACAATTGAAGATCAAAAACTAGAAATAGAAGTAAGTATCGTATTTTAAAAGCTATTTATATTGTCTGTAAACTTTGCTATAATTACTAAACGTTCTCTATTATCTATAAACGTTTGCTATAATTCCCTAGCTTAGAAAATAATCTGACTATACAGGATGGTCCGAACTGTATTCCGGAAACTTCGGCAGCATATTCTGCAGATAAAAATAAGTAAAAAAGTTCGTATAAATGTATGTCTTAAAATGTGTAGAAGTTTCATTTTTATTTCGATTTTTCAATATTTAGATGAAAATTGGTAGATGGGTGTTTCTTAACATGAAAAATTTGATTTTGATGTCAATATAACTCCCATTTGTAGGTGGCGCCAATTAAATGTGTTTTAACTGTTTTGAAGAGTAATAACTTTTCTCGTCGGTACCTGTATAAAACTACTGAGTAAAAAATATACATTTACGACTTTTTTTACATAAAAAAGGTTTCTTGGTAAAAATCGCTACGATTAATGGTTCTCGAGATATTTGGAATCGAAATTATCAATACCTGTCATCATTGGCATAAATTAAACATGTTAACTAAATAGTTATTAGACTGAAATCATAAATTTGAAATCTTTTTGTGTCAAAAGTTCAAAAGAAATTGTTTAATCATCATTTTTTCGCAGAAAAACTTGATTAATTTAAAAAAATAAAAATTTATTATTTCAGTCAAATAATTATACTCAACGTGTGCTTATTATTTTGTCAATAATGACATGTATTGACATTAAAAACTATTTCTATTCTAAATATCTTGAGAACGGTTGCTCGTAGCGATTTTTACCAAGAGACATTTTTTACATAAAAAGTCATGGAAATGTATATTTTTTTAGTCAGCGGTTTTATACAGGTACGGTCGAAAAGTAATTACTCTTCAAAACAGTTAAAACACATGTAGGTGGCGCCCCCTACTATTAGGAGTAATTTTGACATCAAAATCAAATGTCTCGTGTCACAAAACTCCCAGATACCAATTTTCATCCAAATATTGACGTTACTTCACAAATTATTTGGAAAAAATCGAAATAGAAATGAAACTTCTACACCCTGTAACTAAGCATTTTAAGACATACATTTATACGAACTTTTTTACTTATTTTAATCTGTTGAATATACTGCCGAAGTTTCCGGAATACAGTTCGGACCACCCTGTATATTACCCGCACATTCAAACTTTGCAAAATACCTACCATACATGCGTGTAGTATCTATGCAGCTTATAGCAACTGTATAAGGGACAAGTCTCTAGAAACCACAATTCAATTTCAAGCTCATGAATATGCATTATATGTTAATATCAATAAATTTATAAAGTTTATCGCCGATAAATTTCAACAAGAATGCCGTTCGTTTATATAAATTTTGCCACCACACCTACGGCAGGTAGATTAAAATTTTCTACACTTTTTTTAGCGGAAATATTAAGGAAGGTGCTGCTCGAAGTAATGGTTAATTTATCAATGAAAGTATCGTATAACACGTATAACGATTTTGTATTAATAATTTGGTAATTTCGTCATTGCAACAAAATACTCCATTGAGAGCTACACTCAGATGCAAAAAAAGCGCAACAGAAAAATGTTTCGTCAAATTTAAAGTGTTAAATTTTTTTAACTATTTTTAGCCCATTGTTCATGATTATTTTAGCAAACTGTATACAGGGTTATTTACCATATACGACACTGTGAGTCATAGGATCGATGAAGGACTACTAAAACTACAATTTAAAATTATTTCCAAAAGGTACAGAGTGTCCCAAATAAATAAAAATATCAAAGTTGTATTTTTTTTTAAATGAAACACTCTGTATATTATTACATTTTCAGTTTCTAGGATTAAAATAAAGGTAAATTTGATTAAGGTTTATCGCACATTAGTCTTACCGTTTTTGAAATATTTACGATTTTGTGAAAATGCAGTAACAATTTTAATACTTCATTTCTCGAATTTCTTCAGTCTCGTTTTTACAGTCGTATTTAAATGTTTAAAACCAAATATTGTACTGAAGTTTTTCTATTTACTAAATTTTGTGTTGCAATAACAAAAGTAATACTACCTTATACAGAGTATCTAGAAATTTGTATTAAATAATAATCACTAGCTTTAAACGGCAATAACTTGTTTAATTTAAATAGAACACCCTGTATATTTTACGAGAATCAGATGCACAATTTAATTGTCTATCAAATTGAATTATACCATTTTTTACTCTTTTTACTACTATTTTAGATACCTACCATTTTTATACTCTTCGTTTTCGTAGAAAGTGCATTTTCTTATAAGTAAGACCTCATTTATTAATATACCCATGGAATCTTGACGTTTTAGTTTTTTTTATATATGTAACAAATTTTCAACGACTACAGACACTAACGTAATCGCTTATTTTATTCAAAAATAAAAAGAATTATCTAGACATTTGTAAAAGAGCTCCAAATACTAAAAAAATGAATTTTGTATGTTTATTAGACAGTGTGATAGAAAGTAACACCACCTTATAAATTTTATTTAATTTTTTGACGAATGCTTATTTATGACAACAAAGATGTTCTCAATAGTAACTTATTATTAAATCCACATTTATTTAGAATAACTTATTAACTACCTAAATAGTTATTTTTATTATTGCAACATAATAACTAATCAGTAAATAAATTTCAGTAAATATTTAGCATTAAAAACTTTGATACCCTTGGAGAAATGAAGCCTTAACATTTTTACTACAATTTCACAAAATTGAAAATATTTCAAAAACGATAAGGTTTAAGTATGATAAACCTTAATCAAATTTATTTTTATTTTAAGCGTAGAAACTGAAAATGTAATAATATACAGGTTGTTCCGTTTGAAAAAACACAACTTTGATATTTTTTATTTATTTGGGACACTCTGTATCTTGTAAAAATATCGTTAAATTTTAACTTTAATAGTCCTTCAACCCACCCAAAACTTACAATTTATAAAAATCAAATCGTTAAGCTACAATACTCCGTGTCGTATGTGGTGAACAACCTGAACAACCCTGTATATGTTATACATGTCTATGATTTATGGTCTCTCATTACCACTATCGTCAGCAATATTTCATGTTATAAAAATAATAAATGGCCATAGTTTATCCAAAAATGTTAGGAACAAGTTTAACATAAATATCTCTACTTATTTCTCTTTCTAGTACCTCACCAAACAAACAGTAGCGTTAAAGGAAGTAAACGACTCGCGACTGCGCATCTACGAACAACTGGAAGTGAGCATCCAGGACCTGGAACGGACAAATCACAGACTACAATTCGAAAACAGTTCGGAAAAGAAACACATCAAAAGTCTCAATGCTACCGTTGAGCAATTGGAGGGAAAATGCGAAGAACTCCAAAGTACCATCGACGATTTAAGGTCAGTTTAATGTCATAATAATAACTTTAGAATCCACAGTGTATTCAACTGGTAAAAATAGGAATTAACTACTACTATGCGACAGTATTTTCCTACTAGTTGTTAGAACACCCCGGAGGGTATGAGTGTTGATTGAGGAATAAGAAGATGCGCAACCTTATGGGCGATTCGTGGCACAAAACCTGTCCGAGATGTAGCTGGCGTTACAGTCAGCCTGTCCGAGAAGTCCGAGATTTAGTTTAGCTCTGCGCAGCAGCGCGTTGTTAGTCGTTTACAGCACAGAATATAATGAATACTGTACCGTAGTTCTGCTTTCAGTCGACAGAGTGGGTGGTTGCGGGAGACAGTGTTGCCAGAACTACGGATTAAACCGTAGATTTACGGATTTTGGGTACAGTTCGTTAACAATACGGATTTTCTATCATTAAACACTTTAATTATGATTAAACAAAGAATGACGTCAGAGTTGGCTTGGAAATGAAGATCGCTGTTATTTTATATGTAAATGTAAATGGCAATAGTCGTCGTTTCCAAGCCAACTAAGGGACTTTTTTCGATCATACGAAGTTATTCTATGTTTGACACGAATTCATATTCAATACATCAACGCGGATTTTTTATCCATTTATCCATTACAGTTATTACACATTTTAATATGGCCACATCGTCGCTTTCAGTTCCAAACCGTCTTCGATATGCCTTCGCTAGCCGAATTAGAGAAATTGAGTGTTTTATGCGTTGGCTGCAGAACTAGTAAGAGGCTCCACCGTACAACACTTGAGACGTAAGGGGAAATCAAATCAGCCTTGTCACGAATTTGCTCATTAGGTTGCGTATCTTCCCAATTTTTTCAATCAACTGTATAAGTTTAATAACTACTTTATATTTATTTTTCATAACTGCATGTGATATGAGACACATTTCTTTATTTTTAGAATTTTACTCTAGATACTCCTGGCTTACACTATTGTTAGTAAACTATCTGGATTAGTCAATATACACACTAGTAATCTAATTCTCTAGTTTACCTCACGACTTTCTACTTTTTTATCCACTCTCATTGTTAATAAGAAAAATAGAGTATAATAAGAAAAATTATTGTATTATACAGTATTGTTTTGTTTACAGGATACAAGTAGATATTCTTAGAAAAAAGGCTGCCAGAAACAGTGATATAGGATTACCGAAAAGTGCCACTCCAAAAGAAGTAGTAACTTTAAGACACGTACATGGAAGACCCGAAGATGATTACCCAACGAGTCCGGACCTATCGCCAGCTGTACATACAGATCAGGTAAATATTAGTATTGGGAATAATCGGATGATTTCAATCCTCGAATGAATCCTCGAGGATTCTAATATAATCAGTTGATCAACCGAGAAATCCTCGGTAATAAAACTTTCTATTTTCTTTGTTTACCTTTATAAAACTCCAACTATTCCAAAGCCTGTATAATATTGCGATCGATACCCGAATAATGAATGATTGGTGCGTTTAACTTGCTGTTTGTTGACAGACTGTTATCATTTAGGTACTTGCATTGCGTTAATCAAACTGGTAGTTACCCTTTCTGTTTGTTGAAAGCCATTTGTTAAAGCGCCTAGGTCTCGGTTTTAACATCTTAAAAATGTGTTTATTTCTTTAAAATTTGATGCTGTCTAACGGACAAACGAAGCACTTTTGTAAAGAGGTAAGATACATTTAAGTGTTGATTGAAGAAATAATTCTTTCGATCAACGATTTAAGTTATTTTGATTTCAAAAATAGGTAGTGGTTCTATATCCACTGAATGTTGGGACACCCTGTATAATAACAACTCGAATTTACAAATTTGTCATTGTCAGAAAACAAGATCTCTCGTTTTTATACAATAGATATCTCATGCATTAATCGCAAAAGTAGGTACATAGTAGCTTACCTTCATAAAACCAATTAATGTTATGAATGAATTAGAAAAAGAAAGGTTACTAAAGCCGGTGCTAAAGCCATGAGATATTAGATAACAGACCTGAAATTTGGCCTACGTTACAAAATGGATGTCGCAAAAGTATTATTTTTTCGGTTTTTGGCATATTTAACTACATAATATTAAATTGCGAATTTGTTCGCATTGTTCAGTTCAAATCCATTTTTGTTAAAACTACCATTTTACTTAATTGTTTCATTTTCGCTTATATAATTTTAAAAATTCTATACAATCCGCACAATTATTGTTAAATCGCCTTTTGCATAATAATATGTTATCAATTAAATTTTGTTAAATGTTAATATTATGCTTTAATAGACAGTACAAGACTCCGTGACATAATTTTGACTAGCATAAAAATGTTTTCATACTGTGCTTTCAATAGAAATACGTTCTTCTTAGATATTAAAAAAATATCACACAATAATAATTAGGCATTTTTTGGAGTATTGTATTTTTAAAATTCTTTTCGCGCTAAATTATTATAGACTGCACTGAACCAATACAAGGCATACTGCCAAAAAATGCCTATATAAGCGCATGAACCAAAATTATTGATATGAATGCAGATCCTAGTCAACCTACTCTATACAGTGACTGAAATACTACAATAATTTTATAATATTCAATAGTTAATTATTTATCAGTCAATAAAAAATAAAATATTAATTAAAATTACATAAATTTGAGTTATAACAACAGTTACAAACATAAAGAAAGCCTAACACAAAGCGATAGAAATTATATCCTAAGTAACCAAGACGGTTGAAGAAAAAAACAGCGTCAAAGTTGGCTTGAACTGAGTTGAGTGAAAAAGTTGGGGAACCCTATTACTAAGACTTCAAGTCTGTCACAAAGGTCTATCTTATGAACCCTTATAGCTAGACAGTTGAAATTTTTACAGATAATGTATCTATGTTGCCGCTATAAGAACAAATACTAAAAATATAATTAAATAAATGTTTATAAATAAAAAAGTACTTTCATTAAACATTATCTCTTAAGTAAGAAAGTCCTCGGTGGCCGCGTGGTTAAAGCAAAGCGTTAGACTTTACGCTGCTATGACGTTGGAGCCGTAGTAAGGCAGGTTCGAATCCTAGTCAAGGCGACTTTTTTTAATCGTTTTTTTTTAATTTTTACATATTTTTACATATTTATTTTTACTTTTTACATATTTATTATTGATTAATACAATTTTTAGTAATGTGTTTCTTCATTTTTTTTAAAATTACTTATACGCGCATTCAAAATTTCAGCTAAATCGGAAAAAATGTTTATAATAATATAATGTTGGTATAGATAATGAATGGTACGGAACCCTTCGTGCGCGAGTCCGACTCGCACTTGACCAATTTTTTTTATATCTTTAGTAATAAAATCTATTTAGCTCTACTAGGTTCCAAGACTGTTTCTTATTTTAATTTAAATAATATTCATCTAGTTTCTTTTAAAATAAGTTTAAAAAGTTGTAACCGGTCTCTTTCCACATAAAATAAACTAAATAGATGTAAACAATAAATTCATTCCGAGATACATTCATTGACTAAAACCGGCAAACAGGGTAAACGAAATGACTCAGTCATTACAGGGATGCCTCGGATCTACAGTCAAACGATCTATCTAGTCTTCCTCCTCATCATAACCGTTGACTGCATCCACTTTTGCCTTATCTTTAAGTAACATTTTTATATTTATTTTTAATGCTGTGCGAAACAAAAACTTATTGTTTTTGTGTACCTGTTTTTTATAATAATTTTGTATAAAAGATAAATAAAACTACCTAATTCGAATATGAATTTAAATTGAAGAGTTACGCTGATTGCCGGCAACACGTTAAACGACTAGGCATTTCAGGGAATGACGGATTTCAGTATAATATGACGCCGACATATTCAAATCGAAACGCCGCCGCCGGGTAATTTTTTACCATAGCAGACAATATCAGTCTATGAAGACATTTAAATTAGTCATTTATCTAAGTGCTGTTCTGTATCCCTAAGTAGCTATAGGTACTAAATAATAAAGTCTACGCACAATGTAAATAATTTTAACATGAATTTTTCATATTTTATTACGTTTTTCGTAGGTCAATTGTACCAGCCCACCTAGGCCGGACACGCGACAAAGTGGAGACCCACCTTCCCTCACTCCGACAGATCCAGAATGTGACCAGACCAATTCTGACGAAACCGACAACGGCATGGAAGAAATTGCCCAGCTCTTAGCACAGTTAAGGTAAAACAACTGATAATAATAATCTTGTTAAAATATTTCCGCCTCTTGTCGGTATTACGATAACAAAGAAATAACTATTAAAATCTACTTAAATATGGATTTAGAAGTCTGAAGTCCGTTAAGTCAATAACATTGGTATATATATCTAATAGAAAACATTTTAAATTAAAAGTCTTGTGTCTTATATTTTGCTTATAGAGGTAGAAAAAAACAGTAGATAACTTTTATACACTATTGTTTTCGAAGTATTCTGTATGAAAATAAATGCATTTTTGCCTCCGTTGGGACCGATTTTAAGGGAAGTTATTCCACTCGCTTGTCTCCTTAAGAACTGCGTTTTTGTAGGCAATGTCTGCATCTTCTGGAGACTGGAACCTTTGACCACGCAGTTCATTCTTAATTTTTGGAAAAGTACCAATAGTCGTTAGGATTCGGTGCTGTATGGAGAATAGTCCAACAATTCGATGTTTTCTTGCTTTTGGCGTTTATTTTCGGATTCATAAGAGTAAATCCATGATTCACCACCACTGATAATACTGTATATATTGTAACGGATTCAGTGGGTCCACTAATTTAAACTCACGATAAAATACTTAACGAATTTATTTTTCTTCAAAATTTACTATTTGATCCAGATATACTACTTTCATCTTACTTCTAGGGCTGCGTTGAATCCTGTACACAACATCATTTATCCCCTTGATGATTGTATAAGGACCTTCCCAAGCCGGACTTGACTTTGGGGACCTTCTGCGGGTTATATAACCATACCATATCGTCCTGTTGAAATCCCCTAGAATTAACTCTGAGGTCGTAACGAGCTTTCATCCGGTCACTTGCTAGCGCAATCTTTCTTCTAACGGCCTTAGGAACGTTCAGTAATCTTTCCTTCCTAACGATTCTTTCGAACGACAGTCCAACGTTATCTTGTTCCATTGTTCCTCCAGATCGAGTACTTGGTCCTTGTCTAGCTGCCCAAATCTTACAACGTTGACACCATTTCTTAACATCTTCGCAATAATCCACCCAGTAAAAACGGTCTCTCAGCTTGCTCAAGGTCTTGTTTACTCCAAGATGGGCTCCAGTTTTACCACCGTGAATTACTTCCAATACCTGGGTAACTTTTTACCTTGGTATCAGTAACTGAGTTGTTACTGTTCGGCCATCCGCACTTTCCCACGTGCGCTTTAATAATCCATTCCCAATCACCAGTGAATTCCATTGAGCCCAGAGAGCTTTGAAAACCAGCCCTCTGTCCGCAATATCCTGCCACGGTGGTCTCTCGCCGTACACCTTCCTTGAGCCGTAGTATTGCTCCGATGTCTGGATCTTCCATTTGATCGTTCCTCAATTGTATCGTCATCAATTGTTCGTCAGTTCTCAGTTTACAATTCCTTACTCGGATAGTGCTTTCGCGATGTTTCATTTTCTTGTCCAAGGTAGCTCGTCGTCGATCTGGCTCGTTGTCTATAATTTGTACCCGTCCTACACGGCACCCAGAGGTTTTCTCCATTTTCCCGAACACAGTCTTCTTAGTATCACCAGGTATAATCACACACAATTTATACTAATTAAACGCATAACTAACTATTTATAAAAATGTCCTTCGCCAAAGTGTCCGATTCGCAATTTAGAACGCGGTATATTCAAACTTCAAAAGCTCAACTCATACTCAACTATCCCAATTACCGATTACGCGGGCTTATATACTCTACCAACTGTTTCTGGAACCTTCTATAGAATTCTGTAATATTTCTTTCACTTTCTGGTGAATTCGCCATGTTTCTTGACACATAGGCAACCAGCAATACACGTTGCGACAATGTAGGCAACCAACAATACAGTTTAGCGCCGCATACACCTTGACAATATTTTCTTTATTAGAGTTAACGGGTGTAGAGTTTTTTGACACCAATTTACTCTAATTGCTTTCTGTTTACCCGTCAACAGATGCGGTTAGGGTTTTCAATTTTCGGGATCGGGATTCCGTTTTGAAATCTCTGGATTAGAAAACTCACCAAGGCATCTTTGTTGAGAAAACTTTCTTGGAAAATTGTAAAAAATTATTGACATATAAATTTGTCGGCTTAATTCCATTTGACTAAAGCTTGACAAATTTAATCCAACTTTAATAAAAATATAATAGTACAAGAGTTAGCACCGTCGCCGTCGGCGCGCGGCGTCGTGAAAACGAGAATTTTAAGAAAGCTGGTTCTTCAATATATCTTTTGCCCCCTAACCAAAGTGCAAACCGCCTAGCTGCCGGTAGACTACTGCGCATCACATATGTACAGGGTAACCCATTTTCGTGTATTTTATGGGATTTCTCGTTTACTAGTAGAGATACAATGATGCGATTTTCACATTACTTTGCTACTTTTTTCTGAAACTAAATATGCTACAAATAGGTTAGTCTTAGCCCCCTTAGTTCTTGAAATACAGGACGAATTTATGATGCGCAGTAGTGAACAGATGTTGAATACAGATATAATGCGCAATAGTGAACGCAATGTCTACCGGCGCGGCAGCCAGACAGTCCGCACTCTGCTTAGGAGAGCGTAGCAAACCAGCTTTCTTAAAATTATCTCTCGAAAACGTTGCTAGCTCTTAGACTATAAGTAAAACTTCTGGAACTTTCTTATGGAATTGAAAATATAAAATGACGCCAACCATAATCAAATCGTATATCCGATGAACGGAGGCATGAAAATGCAATAAATTTAAAACTGCTTAATTCTCTTTAATCTGCTTAACCAATCGAAGTCTTTAAATTCAACCAATAAAATTAATATCGTATCATCGTATCGTCAGTTGACTAACTCGTCAACTTCAAAAATGCAGTTTAAGTACAGCCACAGATAACATCTATGTCATCTGTGGTACAGCTTTAAACGAAGTGGTCTTAAACTTTGGCGTTAAGTTAACTAAAGATGATAGTTAATTTTGACATTTGCTATACATATGTTGACAGGCGCCTACTATGTTTCTATATGCAAAATATAAAAAAAATTCAAAATTCTTGAAAAAAGTCTAGGTTTTTTGCCACTGGAAAAAAAATCTACAAAATAAAACAGTTATTTTTTGTAACCACTTTTTTGTAACCTAACCTAACCTAACGGAAACCAGCTTCTTAGTGTTTTTTTAATAGTGAAAAAAATTTGGACGACTATGCGTTTATTAAGCATTTTTTGTCGGTTAGGCAACTTTGTTTTACTGGTAAAAAGCCACTGTCAAGCTGGTTTCCGTTTGAAATCAAGGCAGTGGTATCAGGGCCTATTTTTCATCTGGTCGGGCCCTAAGGCCCAAGCAAAAATTCGGGCCCTCTTTTCCAATAAAATTCAAAAAATCAAGAAATTATGAATATTTTACAACCTTTAACGGGCCCCCCAGACCACCGGGCCCAAGGCCCTGGCCTTATGGGCCTTAAGGTAAAATAGGCCCCGAGTGGTATTTACAAAAAATATGTAACTATTTTATTTTGTAGATTTTATTAGAAGACTTTGTTCAATAAACAAAACCTATTTCACTAAAAGAATGCATTTTTGTAACAAACATTAACTTATTTGGTATTTTCAGGGAGACTAGAGCACAATGCAGCAAAGACGAAAGGATCATTGCGGAACTGGAAGAGCAACTGTCCACCATGGTGAGGCAGAACCAGGCACTTGAGAACCAAGTGATACAGCTAAGCCACAGAGGCGACGACCTGAACATGAAGAGCATGCACGAGGAACTGACAACGTTGGACGAAGTCAGGCAAGTGGACGATGATACTCTCAATTATCTAGACTCTGTAGAATGGGTGAATGTTTGCTGGAAGCCCCGTAGCACGTATAGTTATCGCCGATCTCTGAATAAAAATCGTTACATATTACCTTTCACAAAGATTACTCTAAGGCCGGTTAAAAGACATAAAGTTTCTGTTCAGTATTTGCTGCTGAGATATGTTAGGAGAGTTATTTTCGGGATAATCTTAAGTCCTTTGAAATGCGTTGCTTTATAAACAATCAAAAATGTTTTGTGTTGCTGGGTAAATATGAACCTGTCTTAAAGTCCGGTTGACACAGCGTCCAAGTGTATTTGGACAATGTCATAATGCATGTCACGTATGCATGGATGCTGTGTGCACCTCACTTGTACGCTGCTTCTAGCGTATCAACCGCTTTACTCAAGTCGACTTGGAAGACTTCGTAACATCCAAGCCTATGGATGTTACAAAGCCTTTCAATTTGACTTGGATGAAACAGTTAACACGATACAAGCAGCGTACAAAAAAGACGCGCGTAGCATTGTTATAAGTAGAGTTATATGACAACATCCACGTGTACTTGGTCCAAATACACTTGGACCGTGTCAACCAGCATTAAATGATCTGAAAAAAAATCATCGAGTGAAATTATAGCTATGTTCGTAGCTATTCTGAACGTATTCTGAACGCTAATACAGAATTTGCACTGGAAAAGTTTTTTTTTCATTAGTTTTATTGACTTGTAATTACTTAAAAACATTGCCTTAGCGTTCAGAATATGTTCGGAATGGGGTCCGCGAACATAGCTTATTTAAAAAATCTTTAGTGTTGTAGAAGATATTTTTGTTTGTTAAAAAACCATTGTGTAATGTCTCATACAATATAATATTTTTAATAATAAATCAAGCTTATAAAAACATTTTTGGCTGTTATTGACCCCATGCTAAATAAAATATAAATATGTTAAAGCAAATAATAATCCCCATACTTACACATTATGTCATGTCTTTGAATAAGAAGACTAAGGAAGGAGCATATCAAAAATCTTAGGTACACCGCGATGGGCCTCAAATATGGCCGACTTAAATTCCGGTTTATCAGTGTCGTTCTAATTTTATTTAAAAAATGTAAAACTATGATGTAGGGTAGACGTGGGGTAGACTCAATAATTTGTTGTTTTATTTTACGTTGTGAATAAATGTTGGTAGTTATTAAAATTGTTATAAAAATATATAATTCTAATAAAAATAGATAAGTTATAATAAGTATTTATTAACACAAACATCCGATACGCTACTGAAGCAGGTAAGTCAAATTAACGTATCTAAATTCTTTGACATCTAATCTTTGACAAGTAATAAATAAAGAAAGCTAAAATGCAAGAAAAATATATAATTTAGTTAATTTAAGTGAATTTCATAAATGATCGGTTTACTACACGTATGTATATTATATAGTCACTTACTAGCGAAAAGTTGTTCCATTATTTCACTCAATTTTTGCCGAGATCTACCGCACGCTACACAACCAACTATTTTAGAGTCTTTTTCGATAAATCGCTATAGTGTCACTGTTAATTTAAGTTCTGCCACAATTTCCATCTAGATTTACTACCTTTATACAACTATCAATAGTAGAATAAATAAAAAATAACATAAAATAAGCTCCGTAAAGACTGACAAATCCACATAATTTCAAATCAAATTCAAATGTGTCAAATGAATCGTCAAACAGAACTGTCAAGGATCCCCACCCTAGAGAGCTTTTATGGTGGCTTTTCCGCTCACCATGCATGAATACATGGATAGCATTATGCTCCTTCCTTAGTCTTCTTATTCAAAGTGTCATGTTAACATATTTCACAGGGTGTTTCAAACTTTCACCAAAATATCAACATTTTGTTTTCCATCGTATAAATGACAAATGGAAACTTAAAACTTGTAATATGTAGAATGTTTAGGAGAGGGATTAATCACAGCGACCTTACATATCTATTGTGTATTCCCCTTTCTTGAGTTATACCGAATTATAACTTTTAACTTTTTTTTTAACTTTATAGACAAAAATGTTAACGTCATTCGAGGAAAAAGAAAGCAATAATACGCTTAGTCCCAGATATATTACAGCTTGGTTATTTTGCCGTACAAGGGAAAAACCAGAATAGTCAACGCGTAAATGGCAAAAACCACAGATGTCCTTACGCATGGGCGACAAGCATGCATCTTGCAATTAGTATTACATGTAGTAAATTTATGTATTCTAATAAAAACCTACTTAAATATTAATTTTCTTCCTACAACAAAACATAACAGTTTAGATTTAGGTTTCATACAACCTTTAATTGGACATCCGTAATTTTTTCCCTGTTTTGTTTTGCATTTTGACATTTTTATTTGGTGTTTCAGAATATGGCGATAATTACTAATATTAATAATTCAGAATTGGTAGTAATATATGTTGTTCTAATTATTCAACCGAAAATTACATATTTCTTTAAAAGCACTAAATTGCATTTTTCTCGGTTCCAATTAAAATGGATAAAGCTGGTTTTTCCCGTGTAATCTTCAAATGATGCTGTTTTGGAATTTATGGATTTATACGAAAATAAGCCCTTTACCCAAAAAAATACTTTATGGGTATTTCGTCACTGCACTGCAAGAAAAATCTACAAAATAAAATAGTTATTTTTTGTAAACACTTCTGGCGTTAAACCTAAACGGACACTGCTTGTCAGAAGTTATGTTTACAGTAATAAAAATTTGCCTAATAAAGAAAAAAATTCTTAACATTTCGGAAAGTTAGTCTCTTTCCGTCGTCGGAAGCAAAAAAATACAAAGAATAAAGAAAAAAAACTATTTAAATTCAACTATTCGAGAACACTTGACTTTTTTTAAAACAGATACGTCTAGAAGAAACCGTGAAGTTCTGTTAAAATGAACAAAAATTTTAACTTCTGACAAGCAGTGCCTGTTTAGGTTTAACGCCAGAAGTGTTTACAAAAAATAACTATTTTATTTTGTAGATTTTTCTTGCAGTGCAGTGGCGAAATACCCATAAAGGATTTTTTTGGAGAGATGAATCCGCCACATATAGGTATAGACATTTTTTATAAGCCCTTTATATGGATGAACAAACATAAAGAACATAGAAATCGTATTGCAGTGTTAGAACTTAAAAAGAAAAGATAATCACTAGCAACGACAATTTCGGGACCACCGGTATCGATCGATGCGACTATACTGTTTACTTGCCAAGGATTTAAACAATAGCTTTGTTCGGGTTCTTGTTATTACCGATTCTGAACCGTCCAAGAACTCTGCAGCGCATGCGCAAATGAAATAATGTCTTCATATTTCCTTCTACGCATACGCATCACAGTTCTAGGACGGTTCAGAATCGGTAATAAGAGAAACCCGAAGTAAGCTAATGTTTGTACTGGCGTACTTTTGCGCCACACTTGCCGATGTTGTTTACAAAATGGGGACAGGTGGGGATACTTGCCAAGTACGCAAATATTGTCGTACTTGCCAAGTAGACGAGTCGTGAGAGTCCGCCTTAAGATTTAAAGAAAAATTAATTTCCTACTGTGCAATTCATTTTGTTGATACTATAATTACATGTTTGTAAAACATACCTCTTTCATTTCTAGGCAAGGCCAGATGTGCAGCAAATGCCTGCGCGGCCTCGACCAAACCGACAGCGAGCTGGCCGAAGAGGATGACCAGAGCATGCTGGATGAACTGATGACGCCGCAGCATCGCACCTCCTTCTCGTTGAACGTTCAGGTGAGGCACGTGCTTGTCCGGCACCTGGGATTCCTTTCTCTATCCGAATGCTTTCTCTAGTTCTTTCGGGAGCGTAGCGTGTGCTGGGTTATAGTCTCAAGTAATTTTGGGATCGAATCAATTTGATTATGTTTTTTAGAAGTGGCACAATAATGAAGACGTACAGAATAGCTGGTTTTGGGCTGGGTCCAAACCACTAATTCTACGCCTAAATAGTAAAACTAATATTAGATGTCACATGATTGGTCTTCGTGCCAATACATCCAACTGAATTTTGTTATTATAGTCTGTTTTTAAAAGCCTGTACCAAACCAAACAAGATGTCGATGGTTAGAGGATCTACCTGCGAAGCTCCTGACCACACCAATGTGGTGTATTAGTGTTTTAAGATTTTATATACAGGGTGGTCCGAACTGTATTCCGGAAACTTTGGAAGCATATTCTGCATATAAAAATAAGTAAAAAAGTTCGTATAAATGAATGTCCTAAAATGCTTAGTTTCAGAGATACAGGGTGTAGAAGTTTCATTTTTATTTCGATTTTTTCTAAATAATTTCTGAAGCACCATCAATATTTGGATGAAAATTAGTGTTTGGGAGTTTTTTGACATGAGAAATTTGATTTTGATGTCAATATGACTCCTACTGGTAGAGGGCGCCACCTACATGTGTTTTAACTGTTTTGAAGCATAATAACTTTTTGTACGTACCTGTATAAAACTATCGAGCGAAAAAATATACATCTTTGTGACTTTTTACGTAAAAAATATCTCTTTGTAAAAACCGCTACGAGCTACCGTTCTCAAGATATTTAGAATGGAAATAGTCAATACATGTCATTATTTACGAAAAATAAACACGTTGAGTAGATAGTTATTTCACTGAAATAATAAATTTAGTTTATAATTTATTATAATATAAATTATAATTTTTCTGCAAAAAATGATGATAAAACAGTTTCTGTTGAACTTTTAGCACAAAAACATTTCAAATTTATGATTTCATTCTAATTTCAGTCTAATAACTATTTAGTCAACATGTTTAATGTATGTCAATGATAAGAGGTATTGATTCGTTGCTTTTGGCAGGTCTCTGAGATTTTGGTCGGATACGAAATTGCTGCAATTGAATTATTCGATTAAGGTATCTTCAGATAGTTTTTGTAAAGTTATAAGCGTTCTAGTTTTTTTACAGCACGGAGTCACAGGAACGGATCTGTAGAAGATATTTGAAATGTCCAATCAGACTTTTTACGCTGTGAAGAAAAAAATCACTCATACTGAAACATCAATAAGTATAATATTTTTTTAAGTGATAAATTAGATAGCAAACAAAAATGTATAGTTTTTTATATCTTGTCTCTATATATTTTGATTTCTACATAGTGCGTTTCTGATGTGTTATTTTCGTTGATTTGTTGTTATCCTACGTTAAGTTTTTGTTTACACTGAACCAAAAGTCGACATAAATATAATGAAAAAGTTTATTAATGTAATGAATTAAATCATTAATTTTGAGCCGATGAACGATTTCATTGGCACAATCAGGGACGCGCCAAGTATTTTCAGCGCCGTCAGCGATGGCTATGAAATGAAGATCGCTGTCATTTTATATGCAAAATTATATGGCAAATGTCATCGATTGTCATTTCCAAGCCAACTGGACGCCATTTTTTTTCGATCATACGGTATTAAGCCAAAATTTCCAATGACCAGCGGCGCGGCGCTCGACATTGGTGGATAATATATTTTCACCACTGGCGTTCATAGATAAAAGTATTAGTTAAATTTTATGTTAATTTGTAGATAAGTTCCAAAAAATTGTTTTATTATTTTTCAAGTCAGTGACCGCAGGCGCCTTTAGGGCTTTGGCGCCGTCGTGCGCCGCACGACCTTGCCCATATGGACGGCGCGTCCCTCGGCACAATGAAAAGTAATTCATTAATTCTATGAACTTTAAGTTCATTAAATCAATGAACAGTGTTCATTAATTTAAAGAACACATTCATTGGTACAATGAACAGATTTCATTATATATATTATATAATGTACCTCAATCCTTATATTAATGAACCGTATCATTAATACAATGAAATAATTTCATACCCTGTTTAGTTATACATTTAAAAGTCGACACTATTAGTAACTCTTGTTATACCGTATAATCGATCATGAAGATCGCTGTCATTGATATGAAATGTCATTGATAGTCATTTCCCAGCCAACTACCTAAAATCTAAAATAATTCTACTATTATAAATAAATTTCCATTTGAACAAGCCCTTAGCTACAAAGGTAACAAAATTACCAACAGTGCCGACTTACTTACGAGCACAGTACACGAGAATTTCGATTCCAAATATTTCCAAAACCATTACTCGCAGCGATTTTTACCAAGAGACCTTTTTCACGTAGAAAACGTCGTAAATGTATATTTTTTTACTCAGTAGTTTTATACAGGTACGGACGAAAAGTTATTAGTCTTCAAACCAGTTAAAAAATATGTAGGTGGTGCCCTCTACAAAGTAGAAGTTATATTGACGTTAAAATCAAATTTCTCATGTCAAAAAACTCCCAGACACCAATTTTCATCCAAATATTGACGTTACTTCAGAAATTATTTGGAAAAAATCTAAATAAAAATGGAACTTCTACACCCTGTATCTCCGAAACTAAGCATTTTACATACATTTATATAAACTTTTTTACTTATTTTTATCTGCAGAATATACTGCCGAAATTTTCGGAATACAGTTCGGACCACCCTGTATATTATATATGATAAGTCATATTTTAAAAGCAGACTTAAATAAATATTTCTTATTTTCTGAAACAGATACTAAATCAATTTTTTTGTCATAGCATAATATAATCAGAATCTCAAGATATGAGGCAAACTTTTCGGTATATTTTTGATAAGATTTAAATAAATGATTATCTGTTAGACAAAATTTACGAATTTTAATCGCATATGTCAATATTTTTTCGAGTTTATGTAGATTCAACATGAAGCCTTGCCTAAAGAGTAGGTTTCGAAAACAAAATTTGTGAGAACTATGACTTTAATAACTTAATGAGACCTTTAATAATACCACAGAATAAAGTTAATATATGGTAATATTAAATTACATTGTCATTAATTTAAGAAATATAATCAAATAAATTTGAGTCCCAATATTACTATTTGCTATAAAGCCTGCTTCAAAATGAAAAAATAGACTAAAAATTGGTGTGCCGACATTTTGCAATTATTTCTATGTACGTAGTGGCATTGCATGGGGTATTGCAGCTGCATGTTACAAAAAAATAAAAATGGCTGTGGTTGTTTTTGTATATATACATTTTTCGTGTTATTTGTTTGTTTAAACATTAAGTTGGTTTATTAAAATGTCTCCAATAAACTAAAATGTATGTAATAAAAAATTGTGCGTTTGTGTTATTTATGTTCCATAGAAAAAATGTAGAAAGTCTAAATAATAGTTAGATTTTTGAAAAAGGGCTTAATAAATAAAAATATGTTTATCCCTTTACAACCAAACATAGATATTTAAACAGTTTAAAAAAGTACTAATAAACATTGTTAATAAATTCCATGCTATTTTTTCTATCTTAATAATGCCCTGCTTTATTATTTTAGACTCATAAGTGTGCTGTTACGTTAGTTTTTCTGTTTATTTAATCATATTTTATGTCCTTTTATGGAGATATACAGGGTGGTCCAAACTGTATTCCGGAAACTTCAGCGGCATATTCTGCAGATAAAAATAAGTAAAAAAGTTCATATAAATGTATGTCCTAAAATGCTTAGTTTCGGAGATACAGGGTGTAGAAATTTTATTTTTATTTCGATTTATTCCAAATAATTTCTGAAGTAACATCAATATCTTGATGAAAATTGGTGTCTGGAAGTTTTTTGATATGTAAAAGTACGTACTAGTAGAGGGCGCCACCTACATATTTTTTAACTGGTTTGGCGAATAATAACTTTTCGTCCGTACCTGTATAAAACTACTGAGTAAAAAATATACATTTGCGACGTTTTTTACGTAAAAAAGGTCTCTTGGTAAAAATCGCTACGAGTAATGGTTTTCGAGATATTTGGAATCGAAATTATCAATACCTGTCATCATTGACATAAATTAAACATGTTGACTAAATAGTTATTAGACTGAGATCATAAATTTTAAATGTTTTTGTGCCAAAAGTTCAGCAGAAACTGTTTTATCATCATTTTTTTGCAGAAATATTTATGACTAATTTAGAAAAATAAAAATTTCCCAAATTTATTATTTCAATGAAATAACTATCTACTCAACGTGTTTATTTTTCGTCAATAATGACTTATATTGACTATTTCCATTCTAAATATCTTGAGAACGGTTGCTCGTAGCGATTTTTACAAAGATATATTTTTTACGTAAAAAGTCACAGAGATGTATATTTTTCCCCTCAGTAGTTTATACAGGTACGGGCAAAAAGTTATTACGCTACAAAACAGTTAGAACACATGTAGGTGGCGCCCTCTACCAGTAGGAGTCATATTGATATCAAAACCAAATTTCTCATGTCAAAAAACTCCTAGATACCAATTTTCATCCTAATATTGACGTAATTTCAGAAATTATTTGGAAAAAATCAAAATAAAAATGAAACTTCTACACCCTGTACCTCTGAAACTAAGCATTTTAGGACATACATTTAAACGAACTTTTTTACTTATTTTTATCTGCAGAATATGCTGCCGAAGTTTCCGGAATACAGTTCGGACCACCCTGTATTATCCCGTATAACCGCTGCCGCGCTGGATCAAATTTGTTAAACTATTTGATAG
Source organism: Sitophilus oryzae (assembly GCF_002938485.1). Classification (NCBI taxonomy): domain Eukaryota; kingdom Metazoa; phylum Arthropoda; class Insecta; order Coleoptera; family Curculionidae; genus Sitophilus; species Sitophilus oryzae. Next base: position 5,329,125 of record NW_022146304.1, on the reverse strand, counting down.
ATACAAAATTTTCTGTCAAAAGTTTTAAAAACTATTTTAGAATTTATTTCAGCTGAAAGTATTATTAGAACATTCGCAGCTCATAAACTTCAAAATTCTTCGTCTGCCAATATTACAAAAAAAAACTGTAAATAGTATAATTTCTATTTTATTACTCTGGACGCACATGTCTCTAATAATGTTTGTATCTCCAGTAGATTATTATATTTACCATTAGTGAAGCATTTTTTTGGAGACGCAGTCTCAATATTTTTAACTGAAGTCATGTTGCAATAAAAAGGAATCCCACCTTTTGACTACATGTTAAAAGATACCACTTAATTAGTCTTATGTGGCGGAGAAGTCTTTTTTGAACGCGTGGTCCCTATACATACATTTTGTTAAGCCATGTGAGTAATCGTTATGTTTTTTAACGGAGCTCAGGTGTATAGCCTTGTGAGAGATCCACCATTTTTTAACTAAACCCAAATTCGGTACGACTCCTTTCATGAGACTCTTTTTGACTACCTACTAGAACTACCCCGATGTGCAGCTCTTGTTATCTATAAGTACGAAATTCACCGATTTACGGAGCAAGAATTATGTGAAACTGCTTTTGTGGGACTCTTTTCGCTACATACTAGAACTAACACACTTTGTAGCACCTTTTTTAGTATTTCTAAGTAGAGAAATTCACTGTTTTGCTGTGCCCAAATGATATAAGGCTCCTTGTTTGAGATTCTTCTCGACTACCTTGTAGAAACCCTAACACGCTGTATAGGAATTGTTCTCTCTTTATCAGTGAATAAATCCTTTGTCTCTGAACTTAATCAGAATTATGTAAAACTCCTTGTATGAGACCCCTTTCGGATGAATACCCCTCACTAGAACTACCTGCAAGCAGTTCTTGTTTTCTTTTTGACAAGAGAAATCCTGTTGGAAGAACTAAATGCAAATTGCGTAGAGCTTCGTATGTTAATATTTTTGACTACCTGCTAGAACTAAAACTCCTTACATGAGACTCTTTTCGACTACCTACTAGAAATTCCCCGTTTTGTATCACGTGCACTCAGGGTGCACTCTGTGAAACATTTGTTCTCTTTTTTGTGCAGTGATTATTGATCGAGTTATCCACCTTTTTCATCTAAAGTTGAATTCTGGAGGACTCCTTACATGAGACTACTTTCGAAACTATATACTAGAACTACCTCTCTGTGTGACACTTGTTTCCTTTTTTCTAGAGTTATTGTCGGTCGAGATATCCACCTTTTGAATTAAGGTTGAATTATGTAGGACTCCTTAGATGAGACTATTTTCGAGATTACATACTAGAACTACCCCTTACTTGTTTCCTTTTTTGTGCAGTGATTGTCGAGCAAGGTATCCACCGCTTTGAACTAAGGTTGAATTATGTAGGACCCCTTACATGAGACAATTTTCTAGACTACATACTAACTACCCCTCTGTGTGACACTTTTTTCCTTTTTTGTGCAGTTATTGTCGGTCTAGATATCCACCCTTTTGAATTAAGGTTGAATTGTGTAGGAATGACATGAGACTATTCTTACATGAGACTATTTTCGAGATTACATACTAGAACTACTCCTTACTTGTTTCCTTTTTTGTGCAGTGATTGTCATGAGACTATTTTCGAAACTACATACTAGAGCTACCCCTCTATGTGAGACTTATTTCCTTTTTTGTGCAGTGATTGTCGATCGAGATATCCACCGTTTTGAATTAAGGGTGAATTCTGTAGGACTCCTTACGTGAGACTATTTTCGAGATTACATACTAGAACTACCTCTTATTTGTTTCCTTTTTTGTGCAGTGATTGTCGATCGAGATATCCACCGTTTTGAACTAAGGTTGAATTATATAGGACTCCTTACACGAGACTATTTTCGAGACTACATTCTAACTACCCCTCCGTGTGATACTTTTTTCCTTTTTTGTGCAGTTATTGTCGGTCTAGATATCCACCGTTTTGAATTAAGGTTGAACTGTGTAGGAGTCCTTACATGAGACTATTTTCGAGATTATAAATTAGAGCTACCTCCTACTTGCTTCCTTTTTTGTGCAGTGATTGTCGAGCAAGGTATCCACCGTTTTGAACTAAGGTTGAATTGTGTAGGACTCCTTACATGAGACTATTTTCGAGATTACATACTAGAACTACCCCTCTGTGTAACACTTGTTTCCATTTTTGTAAAGTGGTTGTCGATCGAGGTATCCACCTTTTTGAACTAAGGTCGAATCGTCTAGGACTCCTTACATGAAACTCTTTTCGACTACATACAAGAACTACCCATCTGTGTAAAATTTGTTTCCTTTTTGGTGCAGCGATTGTCGATCGAGCTATCCGCCTTTTGAACTAAGGTTGAATTCTGTAGGAGTCCTTACATGAGACTATTTTCTAGACTACATACTAGAACTACCCTTCTGTGTGACACTTGTTTCCTTTTTTGTGCAATGATTGTCTATCGAGGTATCCACCGTTTTGAACTAAGGTTGGATTGTGTAGGACTCCTCACATGAGACTCTTTTCTCTCTCTCTCGTGAGACTACTAGAACTACCACCTCCGTGTAACTATTATTGTCCCCTTTAACTGTAGGTAAATCCACCGTTCTATACCTCAGTCCTGATTATGTTGGATACCTTTTGTGAAATTCCTCTCAACTACCTAATAGAACTAACCTCTTGTGTGTATATTTTTTTTGTTCATGGATTTTTCGTTCACGAACCAACTGAGTCCGGTTCAGTAGAACTTCTTTTGACTACCTCCTAGAACTCCCATACCTCTACTATATTTTTTTCTTTCGTCAATGGAAAATTCAAATTACGAAGTGCCAATTCGACGAATTTTTGACTGATCCTGCATTGTGTAAAACTTCTTGGGTTAATTTCTTCGGTTACCTACTAGAACTGTTTTACTGCACTGCACACATTATTGTAAATAAGTAACCGCCAATCTCACGCACAAGCATTTACTTTTTAACAATACCATTGTCAAAACCTATTGTTGAAAGACAAAAATTAGTTAGTTCAGAAGATTAGCGAAAGATGCGTTCAGGGTGATAAAAACTTTTCATTGGTGTATATGTGGTTAATCGTGCAATATAAGGCATTTTAATAAACACCAACTTAAACGAGGCGGTAGACAAAGTACCGCACCTAACTTATTAGTACTATAGCGTACAAGCCAACCGCACCCTTCTAGCTGCTCTGTATTTGTTTCCCAGGACAATAAGGGCCCGGAGGAGGGGATACTCCGAAGGGACGTGTCCGTAGTCTGGATCGCCACGCCAGCTGCGAACCTGTTGTCCGTATTAGTCGATTTATGCGTTTACATTAAAGATGAGTACATACTGCCCTTTTACCGACCCCTGCGCTTTCCCTTTATCCTCTTACATTACTGTCTCAGACATAAGTTGCACTAATACTATACTAGAGCGAGGTATGTTTTTTTATTATTTTGTATTTTCTTATTAGTAGAAGATAGGATTTGTTAACTGTTCACCACCCTTTTTTAAATACTGTCTGTGTACTTGTGGCGCGGGGGTACTTTTCAGTTTCAATCACTTGGGATTGTCACTATTACAAGATGAAATTACCTAAGCTAATTAAAAGAAACATAGGTATAAAGATCCGCGGAGACCAGTCTCAACTGAATTTTAACATAAAACACATTAACACAGAATTAGTAAACTGAATACACATGTCTGTTAAGATATTACCACTATTCTCAATAATGAATTTTGAAAAATTTTGACAGTTTCACGTGCTTAAAAATGCAATAGTTTAAAGGCGGGTTGACACGGTCCAAGTGTACTTGGACCAAATCACACAAGTAAACTTGGATGCTGCCTATAACCTATAATTGTACTTATAATAATGCTGCGCGCGTCTCACTTGTACGCTGCATGTATGGCATTACCTGTTTTATCCAAGTCAAGATGGAAGGCTTCTTAAGATCCAAGTAAGTAGGCTGGCTGCCAACTTACTTGGATGGTAAGAAGCCTTCCAACTCGACTTGGACGAAATAAGTTGATGCGATAAAAGCAGCGTACAAGTGAGACGCGAGCAGTATTCATGTACGTATATATGGCAGAATCCAAGTATACTTGGTCCAAGTACACTTGGACTGTGTCAACAGGGCTTAATTGTATGGTCAAATCATTAACTCAGAATTAGTAAACTAAATACCGGGTGTCCCACTAAGAATAGCTCTCGGCTGTATCTCGGAAAGTATTAGCCGTAGGGTTTACGGAAAAAAATATTTATAACTAAAGGGGCTATGAGAAATTGCTGGAAATTATTTTCAAGTTTGTAGAACGTCCGCTAGGAGGTGCAACTGCAACAAAAATATGAAAATGGAGTTTTTACACAATTTTGCCTAGATAAGGTGTACTATAAGTAATAGCTTCACAATCTTCAGTAAATTTTGAATATTTTTTGTTAGAGCCATTTTCCTCTATCTACCAAAATAAAGTGGTGGGGGGAGGTTAGATCTGTTTTTATTTAAATATTCATAACTATGGACTGGATGATCGGAATCGAACAAGCGAGGGCTCGTTTAAAAGAGCGTTGCTTACTTTATATTGTACCATATAAACAATAATAATAAGCTTTTGAACGTAGACGCTAAGGGGCGTTGTCTTACAATTTAACAAACATTGCGCGTTTTTTCAAAAAAATTAAATACAATAGTATATGTAATTTTAGCTGATAGTAAAGAGTAGTAAAAGCTTAAAAAGTCAGCGAAAACCGCATTTTGATATCTTCTTTCAAACCGAAGATATTACCAAAATTATAATAAATACCAAAAAATAAGCCGTTAATTATTAAATTTTTACAACACGGTATCAGTAGCCCTCTTAATTATGCCCATTCTAACAAAAAATAAGGTAGAAACAGTTAGTTTATTTTAAAATCGACGAAATACCAGAATACCATATAATACCAGAGGTATTAATATCTAATAATTAAGATATTAATAACAGTGAACAAGAATAAACGATGATTCAGTGAAGTCATGATAGGCTTTGGAAAAAAGTTGCTTTTGACGTAATAGTATAAACGTCAAATTGTTATTAGATCAACATTTTGATATTCTTATTAGCGTTTTTTATCTTTTAATTGCTTTTTCAATATTATTTGAAATAGTTGAAGTTGTTGGCATTTTGTCAATCAATTTTGTCTATCAAAATGTTGATCTAATAACAATTTCACGTTTATACTATTACGTCAAAAGCAACTTTTTTCCAAAGCCTACCATGACTTCACTGAATCATCGTTTCTTGTTCACTGTTATTAATATTAAGATATTATTAATATTAATTATTAGATATTAATACCTCTGGTATTATGGTTTACGCGCAATGTTTGTTAAGTTGTAAGACAACGCCCCCTAGCGTCTACGTTCAAAAGTTTATTATTATTGTTTATATGGTGCAATATAGAGTAAGAAACGCTCTTTTAAACGAGCTTTCGCTTCTTGGATTCCGATCATCCAGTTCAGATTTATTAATATTTAAATAAAAACAGATCTAACCTTCCCCCACCACTTTATTTTGGTAGATAAGGGAAAATGGCTTTAACAAAAAATATTCAAAATTTACTGAAGATTATGAAGCTATTACTTATAGTACACCGTTTCTAGGCAAAATTGTGTAAAAACTCCATTTTCTTATTTTTGTTGCAGTTGCGCCCCCTAGCGGTCGTTCTACAAACTTGAAAATAATTTCCAGCAATTTCCCATAGCCTCTTTAGTTATAAATATTTTTTTTCGCAGCCCCTACGGCTAATACTTTCCGAGATACAGCCGAGAGCTATTCTTAGTGGGACACCCTGTACATGTGTCTGTTAAATTATTACTACTATTTTCAGTAATTAATTTTGAAAAATTACAACACTTCACAAGACTAATGTACTGAAAGTGTGTATTTTAATAAGAACTGTTATAAATCTGGCTAAGTTTACCAAGAACAGATAATTAGTTTTTCGTATCTTTAGTGTACAAAATACCAAGAAATTGGAACTGAAATGTTCACCATTTTCATTTCGTATGTGACGTGAAAGAAATTAGTTCCAAAACAAGGTAGCCCCAGAAAAAAATGAAATATATAAGTAAAAAAATATTTATCAATCATTTATATACATTATATACACCTAATAAGGTCTATTTCGATATTTGAAATAAACGTATTTATTAGTAAAACACAGGATTCGACTAAACGCAATTATTATTGGCTTGTGATTGATATTTTCACATCACATTTTACTTGTATTAGTTATATATTATCATTATATATTTTGTTTAAGAAAATGTAAATATATTTAGAATTACAGGTAAATAAAGTTTGATCAAGATATTCCTTCATAAAGAAAAAAATAATAAACTATAAAATACTATGAAACAAATCCTAGTAATATTTCAATCTTTTCTTCCTGGCAGCTACCTTGACCTTATATTTGCTAATTTTAGTAGCCAGGCGGTACTTTTATAGCACCTCTAACGAACAAAACATTCCTTTCAAATTGCTATATAAAATTAGCAAATACATATTATATTTAATATAGGCTTCCTTCGAACTTCATCTGTGATTTTTTGTTATACAAATTAGGTAATAGGTTTCCATTTTACAATATAATGTAAATATGTAGGATTTTATAAAACTTTATACAAAGTTTAATAAATATTGTTTAATCGATAAACGAGATCTTTTATTTAAATTTACCTTATTATTGAAGAAATCAAAAACTATAAGATATTTGTAAAAAAGGTATGTACTAAAACAATATGAATTGCTACATTATAATAATTGTTAATTTAATAATAAAGGTGTTTTTTTGTTTCATGTGTAACTAATTTTGAAGATTACTAAAATTTATGAAGTTATTAAAAAAATAAACACACACACGATAGTATGTAACCCCTTCTATAACTAAAACCAATATAAAATGTAATAATTATACCATTCTTCTACTAGCAAAATCAGATAAAGAATATTTTTATAGTCTATCCAATGAGTTAAGAAAGATTTGGACAGACGACATCCAAAAAATAACAGAAAATACCATTTACCTGTGAATTAAAATGACAGACACAACTGTCACTGTCATGGATCCTCTTGTTAGACAGACTATATTATCATGTTAGAGCTATATTAATTTTATTTAGTAAATTATTGTTTTTACATTATGTATTTTTCAATTCAGTTATGTTTTCATTATGTAAACATAACTGAATTGAAATTGTTCTATTTTCCTTACAACAAATAATAAAATATATACCGTATGATCGAAAAAAAATGGCGTCCAGTTGGCTGGGAAATGACGATCGATGACATTTCCCATATAAATTTACATATAAAATGACAGCGATCTTCATTTCATAGCCATCGTTGACGCCGTTTTTTCTCGATCATACGGTACTATACTATAGCATATTTTATTGTATATTTTTATATTATTTGTTGTAGGGACAAATATATTATACAGGGTGTTTCAAAAAACATGTGTCATCTCTCGTGGGGAGATTCGTCACGTAAAAATAAGATTTATTCAACATAGGTCCAATTCTGCTTTGTTTTCTACCTACAGGGTGTTAAAGTCTAAATATTTTTTCGATTTATTATAATATAATATAAATATTTAATATATATTTATCACTGGAATATTTTTCTAAAAAAAGCATGTACGCCACTGACTTTTTTTCTTCTGTTAGCGAGAGTGTCAGCTGTTTAATGCCGATTAAAAGTTATCTCTTGATATTTTGTCGATTTCGGCCTCCTTGATGAGATAAACGCAATTTTATTAATTTGCCCTGATCCAAGTCTAATAGCAATAACCTTTAAAAAAATTTCATATCATTAACTTTTGAAAGTTTTTTAAATAATGACTGATCAATTCCTCATCAAAAATAGAAAAAATTTCCTATAAACATGGGTATGGAAATGCAGTTTTAGAGTTACAGGATGATAAAACTTTTTAAAAGTAGGTTTTTGTAATTATCTTAAGTACCATTATTTTTTTTATTTGCAATTGCTGTAGGTTTATTATTAATAAAATTGCGTTCATCTCATCAAGGAGGCCGAATTTGACAAAATATCAAGAGATAACTTTTAATTAGACGGCCTACACAATTTTGATATCAAAAGAAAAGAATCAGTGGCGCACATGTATTTGTTGTAAAAATATTCCTGGTATCCAATTATATGCACGTCCCTGATGATTATCGACACTTTTTTGGCAGTAAAATATGTGGCACTTATAGTAACTTTTAAATCCAAAATTTCAGTCGAATCGCTAAAACTACTAGGAAGAAAAGTATAAGAGATCGAATGATAATTAAGACTTTAACACCCTGTAGCTACGAAATAAAGCAGAATCGGACCTATGTGGATATGAAAAATAAATCTTATTTTTACGTGAGGAATCTCCCCACGAGAGACGGCACATGTTTTTTGAAACACTCTGTATTTGTCTATTGATCAGTACAGCTGAAATTATTGATAAACCTTGTGTAAAATTACAGAAATTTGATTATATTTGATTAATACAGTATTTCCTAAACATTGGAAATATAAGTTAATTTTTATGGTTCTGTAGTATATACACAAATATGTATGTTTTATGGCTATTGCTACCTCGAATCTTCAATTTTTTATCATACGCTACGCTACACTAAATAATAACCTTAAACTCAAACATCCAGACTAAATGATACTTCATATCACGATGAAAAAAATCAAAATCTAACAAAAGCTTCATTATTTGGTTGCTTTGATGTAGAGCTTATCAGCGCGTAGTAACCCTCCATTATCTAGTAACCCTAATTTTCCCCCATTTTTCTAACTATAACGAACCATTATTTCTCTTTTTTAGGACCATGCCAACAACCAATCTTCCCCCTTACCAGTCCAACCCGCCGCAAACCCGTACAAGGTGCTGGTGGAGAAGTACGAAGCCTTGGTCGAGGTCCATCGCAACCCCGTCAGGGCTAACAAGCACGAGGAAGAGACCCAGATGTCCGGAGACTTCAGCCATCCAACAGGTGCAAAGGACACAGACGAGGAAAGTGGACACGATGGAAGTTTACGAACAGCTGGACAAAGGAAACAGGCTAGGAAACTGTTCTCCACGCCTACGGACTTCTCCGAAGCGGAAACCAGCTCCTCGGGTTTCGCGGACGAGACTAGTAACAAGGGAACCCAAACCGAAGGGCGCGTTGGGTCGTTTTTGTGCACCATAGCCGACGGAGAGGACTGCAAGTTCAGTATTTACGACGACGCGAGTCCTCTAGATTCGAGATTTAGAGACAGACCCGAGTATAGAGACTTGTTCAAGGAGATCTTCCGCGTGCTGAAGAAGGCCGCTGAAAATAAGGCTGAAGGTGATGAATTACCTTTGCTGGATGATGCTGCCAAGACAGCAACAGCGGCACCTCCAGCTACACCGATGAACGAGCAGCAAATGCCGGAATTTCTGGATGACGATTCACAAAGCGTTATGTCTTCGACCATGTCGGAATTATCGACCCAGAACGAACCTGCTGGTATAATAGAAAACATTATTCAAGCACAGAACCAGCCTATTCCTGAAGTCGAATCTGCTAGTTGCTCTCTACCAACTAAACAAGAATGCATCTTAAAACCTCTAGTCCGTCAACCTCTGGAATACCTTTCGGTGGAAGTGCGAAAAAGATCGTCTTCTCGTCGCAAAAACAAGCAGCACGTTGATCGTTCTGATTCACCAGTAACTCACATCATTGGCAGTCCCAAAATCACTTACTCCAGCCGACCAAACTCTGGGAGAAAACGTCAAACTCCCAAACAAAATGCGCCCGCTGATGAAAACGCTTGGAATGGAAACACTTTACAGTTCTGGGCGACTAACAGGAACGTCGCTTGTCCATCTCCTACTCCCAGTCAGGGTAGCAGTAAAGGGTATTTCGAGTTTAAGCCAAGCCTAGCTTCGCAAGACCTGCACAAGCTTAAGAAACTGGACCTGTCTTACGCCGAAGTATTGAGGAACGCGGATAACAAAAAGAGAGAGCTATATAGACAGAGAAGGAAGTAGGTGAGGGGAGTACAGGATCATAGAGCTATTGGTACTCGTATTTCGGGGTTGGTATTATTTGCTCAACGACGATGTTCATTTAAAGTTGCATCCAAGACAATACTCTATACATACCTAAGTTTAAATACAAGAGTTGAAATTGCTTAAAAAGCTTGATGTAGCACAATGACATAAAAAGTGACCCTATATCTGAAAAAAAAATAAGAAATTATTGTTAATATTTATTTATTTATAGACCACATTATTTGACCCACGCCGAAAAAAAAAGATGATAAACTTAAAGTTTTTTTAGATAATCTAGGATTTAAAAGTCCATAAGAGTTGGTTCATGTCATAGAGATCTAACTTCTTCATCCATATTAGCTAAAAATGTAGTCTTAATAAATTAAAGCAAGGTTTCTGCCCTTTTGTATTGAGTACACTAGGAATATGCCTCTCATTCTACTGTTGTATCATTTAAATGAAAAAAAATTATCAGATTTTCCGTGATTAATGCATAGATACTTGTGTTCAGCTCCATATTCTTAAATTTACTATACTGGAACTACTTATAGGTATACAGGGTGCTACAAATTCGAGGTACGAGCATTGGTATCTCGGAAACCGTAATAAGTGGCGCCTTGGGTTGTTCACCAAGATGCCATCAAAAAAGTTTTAAAAATTTCAAGGATTGGAAAAGGATTTGGAAAAAATGGATTTTTTTGAAAACTAATTTTATTTTTTCCTGTCATTACTTTTTAGAAAATCAAAAAACTAATTGCACATTTTCATAGCCACTTTATTAGGGCTATCTGATAGTATTTTTAGATTTTCAAATTAGCTGATAATTTGTGAGATACAGAGGCCAACTTAATTTTTTTAAATACGGACCTGCATTTTTTATTTCAGATTTTGAAAGAACTCAGTCTCCTGAGTACAATGATATGCCACACTTTATACTTTTTTTTTGTTTTTGGTACCTTAACAGCAACAAAACTATTTAATTATTATTTAAAAAAATTTCGAAAAAAGTCCGACTCTGTTTTTTAAATTATTTAATCTGATTATATTCATCGTAACAATATTGATCAGTGCTAATTAACATTGAATAAGGAAAATTGAGCCAATTGAAAGATTCAAATAAATAATATCCAGATCAACAATTTAAAGATATTATTTTTAACTTTTCTTATTGTGAATTTGAAATTCTCAGTGTACGATCTAATAATTTGCATAATATTAATCGTAGTTATTATGAATAAATTAACTTCTATAAACTAGTTTCTAATGCTTTACATGGTCTACATGTTCGAAAGGGTTACCACCATCCCTATTGCACAAATTTATTTTTCGTTCAATTTTATTTATCGATTTTGAATAGATCTTCTTATACTTTCGAATGCATTTTGTACTCTTTATTGTAACTGCTGAGATGTGTTGATTTCACTTTTTTGTAAAATGTAGACCTGTTGAATTACTTGACGTCATCAAACGGTCCAGGTACCTCGCTGGCCATTATACTGCTCTACCATTTTCAATCCATCTTCCGGGGAAATGATTTGATTGTTTATATTACATTTTATTTATATTATTTTTTATTATTTTATTGCATTTGATTTTCCGTATTCAACCCACGTCACTGTTAAGTTTGAAAGCTTATCAATATTGTAACGATGAATATATTAAATATTAAAAAAAACAGAGCCGCACTTGAAATTAGTTTAAATTAAATTGTGTCCAAATTTCCTATGCTCAATTATTTATTATTACCTATGCTCGTACCTCGAATTTGTAGCACCCTGTATATAAATATCTTTAATATTATGCATTCTCACATTGTTTGTTTGGGACTGATAGTAAGATCAGGATAGCAAATCTAACTATAAACTTTCCTTCATGTATGTTGATATACCTTCTTTGGATTTGATCTTAGAATACTGTTAACATGAGAAGCATGAACATTCAATTCTAGTTTCAGATATAAACAACCCCTGTACAATGAGAAAGAAAAGCAAAAACTTAGAATGTAAAAAAAGAATGTTATAAAAGTGACGTCATTTTTATCTAATTTGCTACACAGTTCCATGGAATTATAATTATCATATTGATCACAATAAAACATCAAAATATGTTAATAAACCTAGAAATATAGTACCAACTAGTGCTACTCCAATGGATCCTACACTTCTACTCATCAGTGTGTAACTCTATTCATACCCAAGTCTGATATTCAGTTGAATGTATATATTAATTTTATCCTGTGGAATACTTTAAGTTCGTTTGTCCATTTTTGTATGTTGATTTTATATGTTGTTTTATTGTAATCGTTTGAGACCCAACGTAATACTCAATCTCAAACTTATAAATGTGCCAATTCCTATTTAAATATTTAATCACAAATTTTCGCCAAATTCGAAATTTGTATTAATGTCATATAATTATTCTTTTTTGTAATGTTTTCAATTGAGTGAATACTTGTAAGATAAATTATTGAAAATAAATATCTAAAGTCAAATGATCAAAGTTGCAGGTAGTTACTAATTATTTACTTATTAACCTTTACTAATTGAGGGGCTTAGAATAAAAAAAATCTAAGTGCCTTTTTTTAAATGGACTTAAGAACAAATAGCGCTTAAAAAAGCCTATAAAAAGGAACTAAGTAAATTATACATTATTACTTAATTCCTACATTATTGTTTAATTCCTACATTATTTCTAAACTATTCCTTAATTCCTACAGTGACTCTACTAATTAGAGTCGCTGTAGGAATTAATAATGTAAAGGCGGATTCTGACGACTCGTGTACTTGGCAAGTACGCCAATATTTGCGTACTTGGCAAGTATACTATCTTTGTAAACAAACATTTTTTGCAACAAGCTTGGCGCTCACGCTGCGCGACGGATGACGAGTAATTACACAAAGAAACCACTCATACCAAATGGCAAATATATCACAATACCAAATGTTTGTACAAGTACACGAGCCATGAGAATCCGCCTTAAGAATCAAGTAAATTCTGTAGGAATTAACACTGTAGGAATTAAGTAATAGTGTAGAATATAGAAACCTAAATAATAACGTAGGAATTAAGTAAGAATGTAGAATTTACTTACTTCATTTTTATAACAAATAATTTGGCACCTAATCTAAATCTGCACTTAAGACCATTTAAAAAAAACACTTGGATCCTTTTTATTCCAAGGCCCTCAATTATCAGAGTCAGTGACATTTCAATTTTAGGTTAGAGAAGATTGTATTTTAATATTGCAGTAGGTAAAAATAGATTTTTAGAACTTTTCTCACAGAGAACAAAAAAATAAATTAGATGAGATTACTAAACACTAAATTTTTAAAATTCAAGATTAGCAGAAGAAAAAACACTATACCGGGAATAGCTTTATTGTCTAGTTTTTACAAGACAGTAGGTATAATCACTACCATTTTACATAATATATGACATTTCTGTGACTTAAATAAAATACAAAGGGATTGGATAACAATTACTTCTATTTTCCATTACTGAGACAAAAGATGTTTGTGATTAAATTATTTTACAATTCTAAAGTTTGTTTTATTTACCTTTTTAGCCCTCCAACGAAAAATAAATATTACAATACTTTGAAATAAAATTATATTAGTTCACGCTATAAAAACATTTATATTGCAGATAAATTTCCATTAAACTACATCCGAGATATGAGTAAAAATTAAGTTAAAAATAAGACAAGCAAATTAATTATTAATATGGATACTATTTTCTTTGAAATAGTACCTTGTGAATAGTACTTATGTCAGGCATTAACTTATTTGACGATTCGGAACTTGAAGTAATTTTTCTCCCTAAAAATCTGAAAAGAAAATAATAAAATAAAATTATGTTTCAATACTTTCGAATTAGTTAATATAAATCATATTAAAAAATAAAGTTATAATGTACCGGGTGTCCCACTAAGAATAGCTCTCGGCTGTATCTCGGAAAGTATTAGTCGTAGAGCTTGCGGAAAAAAAATATTTATAACTAAAGGGGCCATGAGAAATTGCTGGAAATTATTTTCAAGTTTGTAGAACGACCGCTAGGGGGCGCAACTGCAACAAAAAATATGAGAATGGAGTTTTTACACAATTTTGCCTAGATAAGGTGTACTATAAGTAATAGCTTCACAATCTTCAGTAAATTTTGAATATTTTTTGTTAGAGCCATTTTCCCCTATCTACCAAAATAAAGTGGTGGGGGTAGGTTAGGTCTGTTTTTATTTAAATATTAATAACTATGGACTGGATGATCGGAATACAACGAGCGAGGGCTCGTTTAAAAAGAGCGGTGCTTAGTCTATATTGTACCATAGAAACAATGATAATAAGCTTTTGAACGTAGACGCTAGGGGGCGTTGTCTTAACAATTTAACAAACATTGGGCGTTTTTTCAAAAAAATTTAATGCAATAGTATATGTAATTTTCGCTGATAGTAAAGAGTAGTAAAAGCTTAAAAAGTCAGCGAAAACCGCATTTTGATATCTTCTTTCAAACCGAAGATATTAGCAAAATTATAATAAATACCAGAAAACAAGCCCTTAATTACCTTATTTTTACAACACGGTATCAGTAGCCCTCTAAATTATGCCCATTCTAACAAAAAAATAATGCAGAAACAGTTAGTTGATTTTAAAATCGACGAAATACCAGAATACCATAATACCAGAGGTATTAAATATCTAATAATTAAGATATTAATAACAGTGAACAAGAAACGATGATTCAGTGAAGTCATGGTAGGCTTTGGAAAAAAGTTCCTTTTGACGTAATAGTATAAACGTCAAATTGTTATTAGATCAATATTTTGATATTCTTATTAGCGTTTTTTATCTTTTAATTGTTTTTTCAATATTATTTGAAATAATTGAAGTTGTTGGCATTTTGAAAAAGCAATCAAAAGATAAAAAACGCTGATAAGACTATCAAAATGTTGATCTAATAACAATTTGACGTTTATACTATTACGTCAAAAGCAACTTTTTCCAAAGCCTACCATGCCTTCACTGAATCATCGTTTCTTGTTCACTGTTATTAATATCTTAATTATTAGATATTAATACCTCTGATATTATGGTATTCTGGTAATTTCGTCGATTTTAAAATAAACTAACTGTTTCTATCTTATTTTTTTGTTAGAATGGGCATAATTAAGAGGGCTACTGATACCGGATTGTAAAAATAAGGTAATTAAGGGCTTATTTTTGGTATTTATTATACTTTTGCTAATATTTTCGGTTTGAAAGAAGATATCAAAATGTGGTATTCGCTGACTTTTTAAGCTTTTACTAATCTTTACTATCAGCTAAAATTACATATACTATTGCTTTTAATTTTTTTGAAAAAAAGCGCAATGTTTGTTAAGTTGTAAAACAACGCCTCCTAGCGTCTACGTTCAAAAGCTTATTATTATTATTTATATGGTCCAATATAGAGTAAGAAACGCTTTTTCAAACGAGCCCTCGCTTGTTGGATTCCGATCATCCAGTCCAGAGTTATTAATATTTAAATAAAAACAGATCTAACCTTCCCCCACCACTTTATTTTGGTAGATAAGGGAAAATGGCTTTAACAAAAAATATTCAAAATTTAATGGAGATTATGAAGCTATTACTTATAGTACATCTTATCTAGGCAAAATTGTGTAAAAACTCCATTTTCTTATTTTTTGTTGCAGTTGCGCCCCCTAGCGGTCGTTCTACAAACTTGAAAATAATTTCCAGCAATTTCCCATAGCCTCTTTAGTTATAAATATTTTTTTTCGCAGCCCCTACGGCTAATACTTTCCGAGATACAGCCGACAGCTATTCTTAGTGGGACACCCTGTACAGGGTGGGTCAAATTCGACGCTTTTAAATGGAAACACCCTTTTCTATAGGAGATAGACAAAAACTAATGTCGGTGTCTGGAGCTCAATTTTTGTCAAAAACATGATGGTGAAAACCGCATATCCATATCTGTTACCGTTTCGGAGTTACGGGGTGTTTTTCAAAAATATGCATTTTTAACAAATCGCTGTAACTTTTTTGCTATGGAAAATTTTGTATTTTTATGAAAACATTTCCAAAGCACCTTTTTACGTAGAATTTAATGGTGTAAGTATTTTTTTTTTAAATTAATAATTTAAGAATTATCAACAGAAAATTTGATTTTTTATATGGGACACCCTGTATATTTTTAATTTATTGAAAAGAACTTAAAATTACCTTTCCAAAAATATAACACACTTGATATTTTGCTCGATTCCTCTTCGAGATATAGAGTATATAAAAATTCGCCCGCTTTAAATAAGTAGGCTTTGAACGGCACCGGCTGTAATACAAAAAAAATCTAGCTGAAAGCATCAATTAAAACGAAAGTAATATTTGCTGTGAGAGATGCAGAATTTTATAACAATTTAAAATATATTTAACCAACATCAACACATTTAAACTATATCTAATAACAATAAAAATAAATAGCAAACCAAGACATGAGATTTTGCTACAGGTGTTCGACATATCGTCTTCTGTTATGGACAGAGCGGGCAGTTTTTGAACATTTCTCGCGGAATTCATTACCTCAGTGGGGGTGAAAGATACCCTCTCATAACTGCTAAGTATTTCTAATTCTTGTCTAGATTATACGGAAGAATAAGGAACCTTTATTCTTCAGCAAATATATCCATAGGATTAGATCCATGGGCACTAAGGCAGACGTTGGTTAAAAAAGTGTTGGTTAGCTATTCAATTATTCTTAAAATTGGCTGCAAAAATTTGCTGATAACTTCAGCGTTCAGAGGCGGTGTGTCGCGCGTCGTCTTGCTGGAAAAATATGTTTTCGAGTTCCAATAAGCAGCATAGCACCAATAAGGCGTCCAAAGCCTACTAGTTAAAAGTGGTGAACTTTTAAAAATTCTGTATTTCGAAGGGGATTATAACAAAATATTAAGTGTGCTATATTTTTGGAAAGGTAATTTTAAATTCTTTTCAGTTAATTAAAAATATAGGGGGTGTCCCAAATAAAAAATCAATTTTTCTGTTGATAACTCTTAAATTATTAATTTTAAAAAAATTATACTTAAACCATTAAATTCTATGTAAAAAGGTGCTTTGGAAATGTTTTCATAGAAATACAAAATTTTCCATGGCAAAAAAGTTACAGCGATTTGTTAAAAATGCACATTTTTGAAAAACACTCCGTAACTCCGAAACGGTAACAGATATTGAATTGCGGTTTTCTCCATTATGTTTTTGATGAAAATTGAGCTTCAGACACCGATGTTAGTTTTCGTCTATCTCCTATAGAAATGAGTGTTTCCATTTAAAAGCGTCGAATTTGACCCACCCTGTACAGTAGAGTGGTAGAAATTGGTCTGTTTGTCAATCCAACCTTTGAATAAAAAGATTAAAGAAGGAGCATATCAAAAATCTTAGATCGACCGCGACGGGACTCTATGGCCGTCTTAAATTCCGGTTTATCAGTGCCGTTCTAATTTTATTCAAAACGTAATCTAGTCAAATAATAATAATAGTTAGTTTCTAAATACTACACAGGGTCAGTTTCCTACGATGTTCTCTATGGGTATCTCGGAAACTACTGGAGACTGGAGATAGAGAGTCGGTTAAATGGGGAAAGAATTGCATTTTTGTGGGGTCATAAATATGCGCCTTTCGGATTTTTCGGAGAAGTTCAAGGCTTACTAGATATTTCGAAAAAAACAAATTTTGGCTATTTTAAAACTTTTGTCCCTAATTCCATTATAATCTACCGTATGATCGAATAAAAACGGCGTCAACGATGTCTATGAAATGAAGATCGCTGTCATTTTATATGTAAAATTATATGGGAAATATCATCGATAGTCATTTCATAGCCATCGCTGACGCCGTTTTATTCGATCATACGGTATTTTAGACAAAAAGTTTTCAGATAAAAGTTGTAGATAATCACATACCTAATGAGTTTGTGTTTTCTGTTTTTTTTTCCTGCCTGTCATTTTTTTGACATATGACACAAACATTATGTTTTTTTTAAATGGAAAACATAGTTGGCCATGACTTCATAAAAAGTGCCATTTTTTAAGCTTTTCAGCGATATAGGTATAATATGTTTTTTTTTCGAAAAATTACAAGTTATAGCCAATTCTTTTCTTTCTTGGCTAATTTCCATACCAATAATACCATGCCAATTAGTTGGCATCAAAAATGTAAAAAGTTTCATGTTTTCAAAAAAAATATCATAAAATTCGTAAAGCACTCAATTTAGAATAAAATAATCTAAGAATGAAATGATTCTTTTATAAACCTGCATTAAATCAAATTAAAATAGGTATGTAACTTTTTTTTAAATATTAATTAACAGCAATTAGCATTATCATAAATTATAAATAATGTACCAACATATCGAAATAATAATTTCTTTTTTAAAATAATAATTTAAGTTGTGCCACAAAATTTCCTTCTAGTTTTACTACCTTTAAACTATCAGTAGTAGAATAAATAATAACTAACATAAAATAAGCTCAGTAGAGACTGACAAATCCACAACATTTCAAATGTGTAAAACGAATCATCAAACAGAACTGTCAAGGATCCCCACCCGAGAGTCCTCTTTCGTCCAGTCGACCATGCATGAATACATGGATAGCATTATACTCCTTCCTGAATCTTTTTATTTAAAGATTTTAAAGCAAAAACTAATGCAAAAGTCAGATTTCACATTAATGAATAAAAAAAATCCCATATGATTTGGACCTTATCTATTGGTACTGTATAAAACTATAATAATTATAAAAAATCTATTCAATTACTTACCCTTCACTTTTAAGTGGAATTCCTGTAGCTTGGTTCATTGGCCTCTTGTTTACTAGCAAACACTTCATGGGCTGTCCATCCAATTGCCTGTTATGGTATGTATCAACTGCTTTCTGTGCATCCTTCAAGTTTTTGTAAATCACCTCTGCTACTCCCGGACGCACCAATTTTGCCGACAGAAGCTGTCCAATATCTTCAAAAAGTTCCTTAAAAAATAAAGTTTAATAAAAATTAAGTTCAAACATTAAACTAAAATCAGTCAAATAAGTGTTTATTTAATAATATGTAGAATAAGACAGCTTATAATGACATAAAACTCAAAAGTATCACTGAAGAAGTTATACCTTAATATCATCTTCAATAACTGATGAATGTAAATTTGACACTACGATTCTGTGCCCAGCTGGTACAACCACCTTGGTTTTTGTATGCGATAAGATACCATGTGAAACAGGCTCATGCGGAGTGCTATCCAATCGTGAGTGAATATTTGAGACCCTGGTGGATCCATGCAATGAAATTCGACTAGGATGGGCATATGGCATTTCCTCATCATCATCTACAGCGTCTAAATCGATATATCCAGACGGTTGTAATCTCAAAGGTCTGTAATTAAAAAGTATCTCAATAAAGTAAAGTTTCTAAGTATAGAAATAACTACTGGGTGACCCAGTGTTGTAACACTAATGCCCACTTGCACCGTTTTTATAAACTTTGTTTAAAGGCTAAAAAGTGATTAACTATATAATATTTTATTATAGTTAATCACTGTTTAGCCTTTAAACAAAGTTTATACAAACGGTGCAAGTGGGCATAAGTAACCTTGTATAAAAGATAAAAATACATACTTTGGCGGTGCCACATAATCTGACCAACTGTTTCTTGCTAATAATAATTCCTCCCTCATCACATCCCTCATGGCTTGCCTGGTAGGTTCCAGAGATCCTATAACATGCGACGCCGACCTGACTATATCAGGTTGTTTAACCCACTTGTATAATCCTGAATTGTATCTACCTGCTGCCTCTGCTACAGCTACACCATAATCTATATCATTTACTATAGTCTTCCGAATTGGGAAAGTACTGTTTAATACTTGGGGTTTTTTCGGTGGTGAATGCTTTAATTGGGGCCTCGAGGAAGGGATAAGACCTAATTGCTTACGAATAGCCACATTCATATTAGATGGATGCGTAGATGAATTATTTCTCGATTTATTAGTCACCAAACTAATTTTTCCATTTCTGTCAGTTTTTTGAAGAATATTACTACCAATTACTTTCACTTTAGGACTGGTTGCAATTTGTTTTGAAGTTATGGATCTACCTCTACCATTTCGAATTTTATCCAATTTGCTTCTTGCATCTTGTATTTTACCTTTTTTGGCTAGAATATCTCTGGCATCCACCATTAATCTTTTTTTCTGCCCAATTTTTTGACGGGCATCTTGCTGATTTACCTTAACTTTAGTAGGTCGTTTTTTTACTACTCCTTTTGGTTTATTTGTAACATTCCGGCCCGTAACCTTAGATCTATTGAATTCTTTTTGTGACCTAAATTTCCCAGTTCTATTTCTATTCCTAGAAAGCAGAAAATAATATTTGAAGCTTAGATTGGACATATAAAAAAAATATTATGTTACACATTATGAGGTTTCGATTAAAACGTTTTCAAACTTACCCTCTTATTTGTTTAGCCATTCTAGCGCAAGATTACTAATCTATATAGATTAAGCTAAATATATTGGACGCCAAAACTGGCTCCTACGTATTTTTTCTTGAATAAAATTGAAATAAATGTCCTGAACCTGAACAACAATACAACCAGTTACAAAACTTCTTGCGGCACCCAAAAATGTCAAGCCAGTGCCTTCTATTAAAAGATCAGCCTTGGGGCGAGATTTATGACGTCACGCTAGTTAGATATAACGGATTAATAAATATGTTGTAGAATACATGGAAAACATAATTATTCCTCAGATTTTTGGTTTGTATTTTAAAAATGATATAGTTTAAATGAAATATACATAATATACAGTTAATAACTACAACATATATACCTATTTATAGTAATAAATACTTTGGCAAATAAACTATGAACCATACAAATGCAGCAAATGTTTTACAATGTACAAATAATGTATAGGTACATAAGATAATGGGTAAAATGTAAATATATTTTAAATTTTGGGGTTTGAAAATCGATCTAATTTAACAAAAACATTTAATATTTACTAATAGTGATGTATTATTATTTGCATTCACAAAATTTATATGTATATTTTGCAAGTATCAATGTTCGAAAAAATTATATTTACAAATAATACAATATTATCTAAAAAAAGGCGTCAGCGATGGCTATGAAATGAAGATCGCTGGCATTTTATATGTTAAATTATTCTAAAATTTTTCATTTTCTTGGGATTTTAGGTTCAGGGAAAAACGCTGATTAAGTTTTCATTTGTTTTTTCATTATTTTTATTTGGTTTAAAAAAAAACGTTTCGGCTAACTATAGCCTTCACAGTGTTGTGTCATATGAGAAAAATAGTGTCGAATATAATCCAAAAATTACATATACAATATAATTCACACCTCATAATGTTTACTGCAATTAATAAACTAATATAAACTTATCAAAAGATGACCACATATTTTTTAAAATTATTATTCTTAACACTAAAATTATCTACATTGACTATGGAGTACGCAGTAAACATTATGTGCGTGGTGTGAATATTTTTATGCAATTTTTGGATTATATTCGACACTATTTTTTTCATATGACACAACACTGATGGAGGCTATAATGTTAGCCGAACCGTTTTTTTTAAAACCAAATAAAAATAATGAAAAACCAAATGAAAAATCAATCAGCGTTTTTCCCGAACCTAAATTCCAAGAAAATCCAAAAATTTAGAATATTTAGAATCAAGGTTCAAGAATATCAAATTTTCCAAGATTGTAAAATTCTAGTTAATTATTTTATGTGTACAGTTATTTAGGGAATGTCATCGATGTTCATTTCCAAGCCAACTAGACGCCGATTTTTTCGATGATACGGTATAATTCTTACGTAAAATGTAAATAACATTAGACCAATTAAAACAAAGAAATATGAATTTCTTAGTATTTTTAGTAACACCTTTATTCTTAAAACTTAATTTTGTATTATGCAAATATACCAATTTTATTGTTATTTTATTCATATTGTATTCAGCCATCACTTAAATATTTGATATTAATTTGGTATTATAAATAATCAATACTATTCATTAAAAATTACTGAACAAATATATGTTATGCTTAACATACATTATATATTATCAAACAAAAACACATTCTTCTTTTAAACTGTATCAGTATTGTCTTTACAAAAATCTTTTTTAAAATTTGAACTCAAAATAATAATCTTTTTCATGATCTCTAATACACATATTCTTTATTTTTCCCTAGATCATAATACCTACTTACGTGTTTGAATCTATCGAAGCTGAACCAGCAACACTTGGAGTGGAGATTCCACAATATGAATAAAATAAACATAATTGTCCAGTTTTCATTAATACCATCATGGGAGAATATTATTTTTAAATTTATTAAAGATATTTTCAATAAAATTCTCTTGATTTATAACTCGTACCCACTTTTCTTGCTCTTCCGGACACTTTAGGCTGCCTAGTATAATAACTATCCTTTCCACCAGGAACATAACAAAGATGAGGCATAGCACCAATAACACACTCCACTTAAGCTTTATTGATGAATTGTTAGAGTCTTAAAAAACACACACAAAAATCACGATAAGTAAAAAATGTATGGGCACTTTTAGGTTAAATCACTTGCACAACGTGTAATTTTTAAAATTTCTATTTTTTTATGCGAAACCGAGAGTGACCATATATCTGGTAGTAGTTTATGTCACTTCAACACCAAAATAATTAGTTTTTTGCACTACTATAATAAATAATACCAAAAATCAAAGAGTTAAAACCAAAAATCAACCGACAAAATATGAAACGGAATCTAACCCAATATCTAAGTATGTACAGCTGATGAAGTAAACAAAAGTCCGCCCGTAGGCTGATCTTTTAATAGAAGGCACTGGTCAAGCCAGAGAACTGTCAAACCATTGTCAAACATCAGCTGTCAGTACTTCCGACAGTATGTCGGTACTTCCGCCAGCCACAGATTATAAAATGAATTTTCTGAGGCGGGATTTTTAAATTAGATAAAATTTAATTGAACGAGATAGGTTTATTTAATTTTTAAATTTAATAATAAAATAAAATACATTTATTATCAATAAAGAGCGTAATATATACTATGGCGTATAATATAATTTTAGGCAACGTAAGTATATAGGGCTGGATTTGTAGTGTCTCTTCTGATATATTCCCGTTCGATTAGTAATTCAATCCGTCTTTTCAAGTGTTGTAACTCGATAGGAACGTTAATAACACTCAAAATTTCTGCTAATAATTCGTTATGACTAAGTACTCTTCGTCGCTTCAAAATGCGAACTATTGCAGCATCTATTTGGAACTGTCTGTCCAGAAGTACGTTTTTCTCGATGGTCTTCTGCTCCTCAACGCTTCCTCTCATCTGTATTTGATTCATCCTGATTCTAAATAATTTATCATCAAATTTGTGGTTCAATCGGAATGTATCGCTCATTTTTACATCATGTTCTTTCGAGTCACTTTCTAGAATATTCACTTTTTTTGATATCAACGATTGTAAAGTGGTTTTGAGATCTGTGGAGCTTAATTTTGTCCATTCCTGAATTTCTGCAGCACTAAGATATTCATTATCGTTAAATAATAGTAGTATAATGGCTTGGAATAAAGATACTTGAAGTTCTTTGACAATATCACCGAAATACGCTCTTATAATACAGTGACTAAGATTGGTTTGCCAATCAAGTTTTCTGCCACTATAATTAAAGGAATAAAATTTTCTAAATTTCTCTTGATAAGCTAGTAAATCGGAAGGGAAAATCACTGGGTAATTTTGTACAGAACCCGACCAAAAACTACTCGTTAGTACCATGACAGAAATGTCAGAAAAACATCCTAAATCTGGATGAACGTTCGCCAAGTACTGCTTAAAATTGCTGTTAATATCTTGGCTAACGTTAATATCACGAAACATGCCTTCTAACTTTGCTGTAAAACATTCTCCACATTCTTCCTTCAGTTTTGAAATAACGTTTCGTTCTTCATCTTGATTAGTGGATTTTCCGAAAATCAACCTCCTTGCTAAATCTTTTCGATAGAATGCTTCAAAGACGTCTTTTCCTTGAACATATCTGAATATCACCATTACCTTTGCAACAAGGTTTACCAAATGTTCTTCGCTCAAGTTTTTAGATCTCAATTTGCTATCCAGGTACTTCGCTAAACTTTGTGCAGGATCTGAACCTTTAGCATTAATAATTTCAGTGAAAACGTTTTTTGTTATCTCCCCAAACGCTGGATTTTTTTCGAAACATTTTTCGATAACTATATCTAGTTTATCTTTGATCTCGATTAGTTTTTGGATCATTGTTTTGTCAGTAAAATTTTCGACGATATTTGTACAATAAAAACTGGTATATTTCTCAAAAGATTCCTTAAGAAATTTTAAGTCTTTGTCTGTGTTTAGACACAAACTATATAATAGAGTTAAATATTCAACAGACATTTCGTTCATTAGATAATAGAAGCTCTGTTCTAAAATCTGTTCCAGATGCACCTTAACCATTTCTTCATAAAGTATTTTCAATACTCTATCAACCGTTTCCTTAGGTATATAACTTCTTGAAGTTTCCTTTATTATAGAGTCCTTTACATGCTGCAAATACTTCTTAATATCAGGTTCTTCGTGTATTTTTAAACCTTCTTCGGAAAAATGTGTTTTGGATTGTTCCAAAAACTCATTTTCGAAAACTATCGGATACATTGTAAGCAGACTCAAGATATTTATTACAGACTTAGTTTCTTCTCTGTTTATTTGAGAACCTTTTCTATCTTCATCAACTATGTTTTGTAGTTTAGTAGAAAGCTTATTTTTTAATGTAGCATTTAGGAGGAATATGCTTCTAAACAGTTCGATGCATGTGGATTGAACAGCATTGAACTTCTGTCCATTCAGTGATGATCTATCGTATTTTAAATATATGTTTTTGATTGTGACGATTTTCTTCGAATAATCATACCACTCTTTGATGAAATTTTCTAGTAAATTTTCCGTAGTGGATCCTACCAAGAGTTTATCAAGCTTGTCGTATAAATACACTTCGATAATCACGTTGAGTACCTTGAAAACTTCGACTCTATGTTCGGCTTCTTGGAGGCTTTCTACAATTTGATATAAACGTTCTAATGGAACGTTTGATTTGTCTTGGTACAGAAATGAGGAGAGTCCATCGCTTAATTCTTTCAGCGATTTGTCCACGAAATGTTCATCTATAGTAGGACATCCGCGGAAATTGTTTATTGAGAGTGGTTTCTTTTTGATTCTAGGCGAGCTATTCGATTTTTTAGGAGATAGACGAGGGGAAGACACGGTGAAACAAGAAATCATCGATCCGTTCCGGAAATAGTGTTATCAAAATGTTTTGACAGGAAAAAATGTCATTTTGATATATTTTCAAATCATCAAAATATGAATAAAATGTAGTTCATTTTTTACATTTCAAAATTTTGGTTTGGTTTTTCTAAATTTCCAGTGTATTTCAACATGTAAAAATAGTTAATATCCTCAATGCACGAAGTAGAACTCATAGAATAAAGGTAAATATGCATATTATAGGAAATTAGAAACATATATTTCAGTTAAAAAAAATCGTGTATAGAAAGATACCTTATATTGCCTTATTGTATTTTATTTTAACTATGAATACAGCAGAGATGCAAGCGTTTCTTGAAAAAGCTATACGCATGTAGTAAGTAGGAACATTATTTGTTAACGATATAAAATACTAAAAATATATTATGATAAACGGAAAACGACTGTCGATATAAATGAGGTGGATGATGTGATGTTTCTTCCGCAAAAGAGATGATGAACAAGATGACTGAAGAAGATATACCACTACAGGGTGTTTCAAAAAACATGTACCATCTCTCGTTGGGATATTCCTCTCGTAAAAATAAGATTTATTCCTCATGTTAACATAGGTCCGATTCTGCTTTGTTTCGTAGTTACAGGGTGTTAAAGTCTTAATAATCTTTCGATTTGTTATAATTTTCTTCCAAGTACTTTTCGCGATTCGAATGACATTTTGAGGGAAAAGTTACTATAAGTGCGACATATTTTAATGCTAAAAAAGCGTCGACATATTCACCAGGGATGTGCATATGGGTTATCACTGGAAATTTTTTTTGAAAAAAAAATATATGCGCCACTGTTTTTTTTTCTTTTGTTAGCAAAAATATTAGACCGTTAAATGCTTAGTAAAAGTTGTATCTTGATATTTTGTCGATTTCGGTTTCCTTGATGAGATAAACGCTATTTAATTAATTTGCCATAATCCAATTCATAATCCAAAAACAGCAACCAATAAAAATTTTTAATATCATTAACTTGTTATTTCTAGTTAAGAAAATGTTTCTCAGTGGCGGACCAAGGGGGGGGGGGCGGAAGAGGCGGTCCGCCCCGGTCCCCGTCTTTTAGGGGGCCTCCGAATCTTAATAAGTAGGTACCTATTTTTTTATTCAACTGGCAAACAAGGCCAATATGTGTTCAGTAGTTATAAAGCAGTTTGTAGGTGGAGTATGCAAACCATACGTATACGCCAACTATAAACAGTATCAATGGAAGCAGATATTTACTTAATTATCAATTATCAGGCCCCAGTAATTGTCAATGGCATTTTCTATTTAGGAAATTAAATCAAGGGGTAATTTTCTTTGTTTAAAATATCGAATAATTATTATTTTTTATATATTTTGAAACTGAATTTAGTTATTTTAGCTTTTAAGTTATTTTTCAATGGTTTCATTATTTATTTTCACTGAATAAACATTTTAAATTACAACCAATGCACAACATAACTTGTATTCTAGCTTCATTACTGATAATGAGCAGTGAAGTCTTTAGTAGGTATAATTGGGGCCACGGGCCACGGGCCTGATATTTTGTCGCGGTATTTCCCTGGAAGCATTTTTAAGGAAAAAATATTTAAAATTTTTGGACGAAAAAATCAAGAAAAATATACGTTTTCAAACTAAATCCTAAATAACTTAAAAACGATTTATTTTAGGTATAGGAATATGTCTAGTTAAAACGTAACGAATTGGAAAACCTTTTCACTAGTGAAATAAAAAAGTGGGTTTCCATTTGAAAAAAAAATTATTTATGATAATTTTTTAATCGCTCAATTCCATGACAGCTACCGCCATTATTATATGACATTCGGACAATTTAATTTTTGACATAGATAGCCACATGTATTCTCTTTATGGTACAGTGGCTGTTGCAATCACTAAATTTGACGTTTAGGCTATATACATAATTTTGACAGGCAGTTTTTTTCCTCCAAAAATTATAAATATTTTTTTTCTCAAAAACGGTTAACGTTGGGTATAGAGTGTTTAATATCAATATTCATAAAATTTTACAGAGGATTTAAATATGTAATAAAAAATAGGGTTACCCATTTAAAATAAGAAAGTTACTGTCAACTTCCGGTACTTCCGAAAGTGCCGCCATATTGAAAATATTTTTAATCGATAGATCTCATTGTGAAACAATGATATGCACAAAATCTCATATCTAGATATTGTAGTTCTCTAGAAACTTCTAACGCAGGCTCAGCTTGGGACACCCTGTATAAATACTTGAATTTTGTCAACCATTATACATACGTCATTTAATTTTTACAAAATGTGCATTAGAAGTATATCATTATTTAAACAGACCGGGGGCCACATTTTGCTTCGCCGCCCCGGGCCCCCGACAGGCTTAGTCCGCCACTGATGTTTCTCATTAAGAAAATGCATTTTCTACGAAAACTTAAAGAGATAGGTAAAAAATGGTATAATACAATTTGATAGACAAGTAAATTATGCATCTGTTTGCCGTAAAATATACAGGGTGTTCCATTTAAATTAAATAAGTCATTGCCCTTTAAAGCTAGTAATTATTTAAAATAATTGTAACTCCGTGTAAGGTACTATAATTTTTATTGTTGCAACACAAAATTTAGTAAATAGATAAACTTCAGTACAATATTTCGTTTTAAAAACTTAAATATGCCTAGAGAAACAAAGCATTAAAATTGTTAACTGTATTTTGACAAAAACGTAAAAATATTTCAAAAACGGTAAGATTAAAGTGCGGTAAACCGTAATCAGATTTACATTAATCCAATCGTAAAAACTATAAAAACGTAATAATATACAGTGTCCCATTTAAAAAATACAACTTTGATATTTTTTATTTATTTGGGACACTCGTATCTTTTATCTATATATTATATCTTATATCTTTATTTGGGACACTCGCTAAATATTTTTAAATTGTAGCTCTAATAGTCCTTCAACGAACCCAAAACTTACAACTTGTAAAAATCTAATCGTTTAGCTATAATACTCCGTGTCGTATGTGGTGAATAACCCTGTATATTTATTTAGTACAATTAGTACTAACTTTTTTTTTAGTGTTAAGAGCCCCACAGACTGCGGTTTTGCTGGGCGGTTTTGTTGGATGATCTGTCGAACAATTTGAACGAACAAAATCGACAGGCACAATCCAGCTGAACTTGATTATTTTCATTATTTTTTTTTTCCTACAAGAACGACAGTTTTCGAAACTATACTTTTTTGTGTACGTTCGAACACACAGTTTTGGATCCTTTTTGTTAGAACAGTTTCGTCCGTCCAACAAAACCGCTTGACAAAAACGCAGTCTGCGGGACCCTTTAAAGTAAATACTGAGTACAAAAAATCTACATTATAAAAAGGCATGTAAATATTAAAATGGCGAATTAAATACATAAATTTCTTAAGATCTAGGTACATTGTCAACTACACGGTTTAATATTACAAATCTAAAAATATATTCTGGAACCGGTAGATTGCAACAGATTATCAACTTCAAAACATATTTATTTTCGTATAGTACCGGCATCAAACAACATCAGTTTAATTTACAATAAGTGCTAACGGATTTTTTACTTTTCTTACTCAGAATAATTACAAAAATGTCTGTTTCATACTGAAAGTGAGTCTGGATGAAAGGCAAAGCACTTTCCAAATTCTGGATCAATATCTTGTAGAGTCGACGTACATGCAACGTTGGTTGAACGTATAAAAGGTTATAATCTTTTAAAGATAAAAATTTCAGTAATTTGGAGAATTAAAAGTAGAAAATCATGTGGTCAAGATGTGCTAGAAGCACTACAATCACTAACAAGAAGAATCAAGGTACGTTTTTTTATGATTAAAAAGCGATAATAAAATATAATTGGTTTACTTCTAATTAATAGTTTTAATTATTCTCTAATTTTTAAGAGAAAAAAGTGAATTTTTCGTCCAGTGTTCCTTTTCCTGGAGAACCATCAGAACCATGTATGAAGACTCCGGTACCTGGTCCTAACACCAAAAAACTTTTAAGTGAATTAAGCAAATTACAGGTATAATAAAAAATATAATTATAAACCTACATTTTTTTATACTTTTATTAACTCTGGTTTAATTAAAAAATAATTTATACAGGGCGACCCAATTTTCTGAATTAAATTTTCTGTTTGAGACTTTTATTTCAATCTTTTCCGTATTAAGTATAAAACGGGCTCCCTACTATACAGGGTAAATCTTAAATAAGAGCAAATATTTTCAGGGCTGTTAGATCTCAATAAAAGAAACCTATTTTCTCTTTACCGTTTTTCAAATATGTCCAAAAAAACCGAGTTATTTTAGTTTAAATATTTTCAAAAAAATTATTTTTTACTTCAATTTTGAGAACCACTGAATCTTTTCTAGGTTTACTTTCTTGTAAATTTATTCTATTACCTATGTTACCATATTATCAAGAAATTATGTTTTTTAAGTAAAAACTAAAAAAAAAATCAAAATTTGTGTGTTACAGTTTTCAATTTTTTTTTTCAAAAAATGCCAGAGTTTAAAAAAAATTCGCGAAAAAAACCTCATAATCGTGTTTCTGGGGTCAAAATATACTACAGCTAAAAATATTTGTACATATTTAAGACTCACCCTGTATAGATTAATTCAAGTATATTTCTACAAAGAACAATTAATCGGCTTTTTTTTCTAAATAAAGATATAATGGTAGTGGTAGTGGATTCATAAATTTTGATTCCAAAAAATCATGTCATATCTAATCTTTGCCAAATAGTTAAAAAAATATGGTTTGGTCGTCTCAAATAGAATGACAAATTATTTTAATAGATTATAATAATATTTTTGATCACACAATATAAATAATAGTTGAATGCTAAAATTAAATTATTATTACTAAAATTTAATTAATTTAACGCTTATTAAATATTTAAACCATATCTCATAAAATAAATTTTCTTTTACAAATTTGTCAAAGACATTACTTACTGTAAAAAAGTACATCATAATAACTTTGATAATAGCCTTGTTTATATATTCTTAAAGTTACCCAACCGACTAGACAAAATGTGCTGCCAACTGGAGGACAAATCGTGAACCTTTCGGGGCGGAGTCAAAAATATCGATTATTTTCGTTATTTTCCTCAGAGTAATGTAATAATATAGCCAGGGTTTCTGCGAACTTTAATAGTGATCAGCTGATTAAGAAATTTAAACGAAACTTTTATTTTATTGTAAATTGTGGATTATTTTTGCCTGTTATTTTAAGAATTCTAAACCGTATTAACAAAGAAATTATTATTTCGATATGTTGGTACATTATTTATAATTTATGATAATGCTAATTGCTGTTAATTAATATTTAAAAAAAAGTTACATACCTATTTTAATTTGATTTAATGCAGGTTTATAAAAGAATCGTTTCATTCTTAGATTATTTTATTCTAAATTGAGTGCTTTACGAATTTTATGATATTTTTTTTTGAAAACATGAAACTTTTTACATTTTTGATGCCAACTAATTGGCATGGTATTATTGGTATGGAAATTAGCCAAGAAAGAAAAGAATTGGCTATAACTTGTAATTTTTCGAAAAAACATATTATACCTATATCGCTGAAAAGCTTAAAATGGCGCTTTTATGAAGTCATGGCCAACTATGGTTTCCATTTAAAAAAAATGTTTGTGCCATATGTCAAAAATGACAGGCTTTAGAAAAAAAAACAGAAAACACAAACTCATTAGGTATGTGATTATCTACAACTTTTATCTGAAAACTTTTTGTCTAAAATATCGTATGATCGAATAAAAACGGCTTCAGCGATGGCTATGAAATGACGATCGATGATATTTCCCATATAATTTTACATAGGTATAAAATGACAGCGATCTTCATTTCATAGCCATCGTTGACGCCGTTTTTATTCGATCATACGGTAGATTATAATGGAATTAGAGACAAAGTTTTAAAATAGCCAAAATTTGTTTTTTTCCAAATATCTAGTAAGCCTTGAATTTCTCCGAAAAATCCGAAAGGCGCATATTTATGAACCCACAAAACTGCAATTTTTTCCCCATTTAACCGACTCTCTATCTCCAGTAGTTTCCGAGATACCCATAGAGAACATCGTAGGAAACTCACCCTGTATAGTATTTAGAAACTAACTATTATTATTATTTGACTAGATTAATTTGATTAATAAAACTCGATTAATTTAATTTAAAATAAATTTGATCAGATTTTTTTTTTCGTATATTCTACTCCCAGAAAACCAAAATTATATGATAACGCACTTTTCAACCAAGTTGAAGGAAGAGATATAGTGTATCTATCACAATACTTAATAGAATTACTACAATTAGAAGAAAAACAAAAAGAAAAAATACCCAAATACCTTCACCCACTACTCATCTACAAAATAAACTAATATAATCTCCTATAAAAACACTACACAACTACTTCTTCACTACTTCAACCACTTCTACACTGAAAAAATTATCAAACTTACGAATTAATCAAACAAAAAGAAAAAATAACCAAATTATCCTTTCACCTACTACTTAACTGCGAAATAATAAACTATAAAAACACTACTAAACTATTTCTGGTATTCTACACTAAACATTATAATTAAACTTAACATTAATCTAACTTTACACTACAACCACTACAACCACAGAACAGATACATACTGTTCTGTGCTACAACTACAAAGAAATAAGAACATTTTTTAAAACTAGAAGAAACAGAACCTCGATACGTGCAACCAGTATAATAGATCAAGCGGACAAAGAATATAAAATACTTTAAAAATGTGCATTCAGAAAGAAAAAATATCTCGAAAATTATCTAAACAAACATTTTTTTTTCTTATAAAGCATCGGCCTCGTCGGCCTTGCGAAATTTGTCGGGTATTTACAATGGTCGAATTGTATAATTACCAGCTTTTATAGTATATCTAATAGATAAAAAGTATCTGATCGATTAGTAACCAATTGGCACAGTCCGAAAATTATCGATTTTTATTTTCTCTGTTTTTATTGGGCGCTTCAAAATTCAGAGTAACAAAAAATATTTTTCTGTAGTAAAAGACTGTGAAATACGCCCCGCCATCTGGTGCTTTACATCCATAAACGTCTTAGGTTGAGCTACGTAGGACCACATATACAAGATAGGTAATAGCTGTGAAAGATAAAATGAGGTAGAAAAAAAATTGTCATAAAAGAAATTATTAATACCAATCAAAATAGAAAATCCTGACCAATCCAAGTTTATTTTTTTCCAGAGTTAAAATACAGTATGATCGAAAAAACGGCGTCGGCGATGGCTATGAAATGATTCATTCAGGCCAACTGGACGCCGTTTTTTTTCGATCATTAGCTACTTTTCAGCCTAAATTTAATTTAAATCAAGTGCTTTACTTAAATATTGCCACTACCCCTCCCAAACTCAATCTCTAGATTTATTACTCAAATTTTATATTGTTATTTTTTAGCAAGCTGGATCGACTCAGATATTCGTAAATTACGATAAATCAATTGGAAATTATATTGTGGATGCAGATGATAACGTTTACCTAGATGCATTTACTCAAATATCGTCCATACCTCTAGGATATAACCATCCAGATCTCTTAAAACTATTTGAAGATGAACATAACTTGGTAATATTTTATTGAATATTTTTATTATTAAAGACATTTTCCGTTAGAGTGTATCATAATTATTATATTATTATAAGTGTAATGTCAAAATGTTTACGCTTTAAACAATGTTTTTGGTTTTAGAAAAGTTTAATCAATCGTCCAGCTCTAGGCGTATTTCCAGGTGATGACTGGCCCTCAAAACTATGTAATATTGTATCCTTAGTAAGTATTTCCTACAACATTATTTTTTAGAATTCTATCATAATTATACTTTTAGGTAGCTCCAAAAGGCCTAGACCATATCAACACGATGATGTGTGGAGCATGTGCTAACGAAAATGCTTATAAACATGCATTTATGGCTTACAGAAGGAAAATGAGAGGAAATGATAACTTTAGTGTCGAAGAACAAACTTCTTGTGGTCTCAATAGTCCACCAGGTAAAACACTTATAAACTAAATTTGCGAATTTACCATTTATAGATTGTATGGGAGGGGGGAAGTTAATCACCACGATCTTATAAATCTATTGAGTCCCCCTTTCTTGAGTTATAACCAGTGGCGGCTTAACCATGAGGCCAAGTGGTCAATGCCCCCAAAAAAATCAGGGGGAAATTAGAAAAACTTATTTAAATTATACTTTTTGTAAATCGCTTTTATTTTCACCATCCTAAAATATTCTAAACTATTCCCAATTTGTCCAATTTTCGCTTGAAAACATGTTATTTTACCCATGTTCTCTACTGCTGATCAAAATTTCATTTTGCCCTTCGTTCCCGCTATGTTTTACACGTATTAAACTCCAAGTGCCGCGGCTAATGACGCCAACAAGACAGAACGACCCGTCGACTTAATTAAACTTCTCCCGTACCGCCTCTTGTTAAAACCTCGTGTAAACCTTGTTGATAACCATACCGCATAAAAAAAACATTATAATGGATAGGTCAGGTGATCGAGGAGGCCCATGCAATTGGTCCACCTCTTCCTATCCTTGAGTTTGCATAATTATGATATAAATCATTTTTAACATTTTTTTTTATTATGGAAGGAGGGGGTCATAATGAAAGTCATGTTGGAACCACTCCAATAACCACTATTGATTCGCGAGTATCTAAATTTAAAAACTTTTCTAACATGTTTTAAAACCGTTCTCTAAAAAACGTAAGTAATGTTCACCAGTCAACGTATTCTCGAAAATGTATGGCCAAGAAAAGTTGAACCAATAATCCCCTATCCAGTTTTTTCTTCTTTTGAAAAATTGATATTTACAGTTTGTATTTATTTTAATTTACAAAGTTTGGAAGTGACAGTTTCATATTTCACAACGATTGATCTTGTTTCTTGTTTCCATGGCTAAGTGAAATTCTTTTAAAATGATAAGAATCGTCTCGGAGGACACAGTGATTGTTCTTGTGCCTCCCCATTTTCCCCACAGATTCTGCTTTCGCCGTTTTTTCTTAGGTTCAATCTACTGAGGTTTTCATTGAGGACACAACGTCATGTTAAAATCCGAAGATTGTTCTTACTTAAATCATGGAAAATCTTCGATTTTTCTCGATCGTAAGTTCTTCGAGTGGAGTCTCTGAGTGGAGTGAAGTTTTTCTTAAACCGTTGGAGGAATTCCATTCCAGATTACAGGAGGAATCTTCCAGGTTCTTGAGTTCTGCTTTAAGTTGATTTCCACTTGGGAAGCAGAACCTACAATCTACAATCTCTAAATTACGTTTTACTTCTTGTAACGTCTTAAACATTGCAGGTTCACCACGATTAGCAATAATGTCCTTCCTGCACGCATTTCACGGCAGGACAATGGGAACGCTATCCACAACCAGGTCAAAATACATCCAGAAAATCGACATTCCAGCGTTCGATTGGCCAGCAGCTCCATTTCCAGCATATAAGTATCCATTGGAAGAGAACGAAGCTTGCAACAAAGAGGAAGATTCGAAATGTTTGGCAGTAGTCGAGGATCTTATGGAAAAATGGACTAAGAAAGATATTCCTGTAGCTGGGGTAGGTTTATACAGAGTATAATTCTACAGATAAAAAAAAAAAAAAAACAGCTTTAGTCGTGAGTGACTAAATTAAGAAAAAACTCAAAATTTAAGTTAAGATGCAGTCAATAATCACCACACAGGCTAACAAAACTACTTTTTTCAAATTTGTCAAGCTTTCGAGAATTTTATTCCCATCATCAGGGCAGTTTCTAAAATGTATAAATAAAAAAAGGCATTATAACATTTTATAATTGTATAACAGAAAAAACAACTTACGACTGAGTCGATTAGCAAAAACAACATCCTCTGCACAAAAAGGCCTTAAAACTAGCATCATATGACATTGGAATACAAGGAAATTTCCTTTATAAAATATTAAAATACATATTCACCGACATTACTTACATCACTATTAGTTTTAATAGTGGAGAATAAATTCAATAGATATATTTTGATAGTTCATGACCGTGGATGGTTGTCATTATATATAAAAAAAATCTTTTGATAAGGAGAGTTCTAGAATATCTAGTTCATTGTGGTACTTTATTAAACAGTCACTGTTTGATCGAGCTCGAAACAACAATGTAGAAATTAGTCTTAGTAAATTAAAAAAAAATTGTTTTAAAAAGTAATGTCGGTGGATATGTATTTTAATATTTTATAAAGGAAATTTCCTTGCATTCCAGATTCCAATGTCATATGATGCTAGTTTTAAGGCCTTTTTGTGCAGAGGATGTTGTTTTTACTAATTGACTCAGTTACAATTGTAAAATATTAATGTCTTTTTTATTTATACATTTTAGAAACTGTCCTGATGATAGGAATAAAATTCTCGAAAGCTTGACAAATTTGAAAAAAGTAGTTTTATTAGCCTATGTGGTGATTATTGACTGCATCCTAACTTAAATTTTTAGTTTTTTTGATAAAAATATAACAAAAAGTTCCTATGAACATATGCCCTAAAATGCTTCCCGAAGAAATTACAACCCTCGAAAAGTTAAATAAAAATAATATATTTTGTTTATTTTTAAGATCATTGGTAAACCGTTTTTCCTGAAATTTGCTACTCTTACACACATTTTAATGCCACGGCGAACGGCGATTGTGAAAAATTCCATAACAGCCCTGAAAGGGAACTTTCTATTAAGATAGAGAGTACTACTGGTGGTACTTCTTTTATCCTTATAGTATTTGTATTGTATTTGACTAAGAGTGGGTCCCAAGGGGGACCCTCCACTGAGGCCGCGAGGGCCTATCCTTATAGTACAGTAATTTCATCAAATGATATAAAAAGCTAGAACTTTTTTACGTAAAACAGGTGTTCTCAGTTTAGTTCGAAAAGGTGAACGGTTTTCAAGATATTTGCGTTTAAAAATTACGATGCTTCGATTTTAGTATTAGTGAAATGATAAAATGTAAAGACATTATTTTAAATAAATTAATCTCCTGATTTCGCTAATGCTAAAATCGATGCATCGGAATCTTTATACGTATACGCAAATATCTTGAAAAACGTTCACTGTTTCGTTCATCTATAATTTTCATTTATTGAAATTACTCTATCTAAAAGGATAAGAGAAGCACCAGCAGTAATACTCTCTATCATAATGGAAAGTACCCTTGTAAATTCTTGTTGTTCGCTGTAATTTTTTCGGAAATCAACATAGGAACTTTATTTAGAATACTTACTGTAGGAACTTAGTTAGATACACTATTGTATTCTCTATACACTATTATGTTCAGTGCTTAAGATATATTTTTGTTGAATAAAAATAGGTTATTGTGGAACCAGTCCAATCAGAAGGAGGTGACAACCATGCTTCAGCTGATTTCTTCAAACAACTTCAAAATATATGCAAGAAAAACAATGCTGCATTTATATTGGATGAAGTCCAAACAGGTGGTGGACCCACAGGGAAATTCTGGTGTCACGAGTATTTCGATTTGGAAACGCCCCCTGATATTGTAACTTTTAGTAAGAAATTGCAGTTAGGAGGATACTTTTTCACAGAAGATATGAAGTAAGCCGGAATCTATACTTCTACTAGAACAGTGATAAACAAATGCAAGACCAAGAGCAAAACTCTTTTGGTTTTGATCTTGGTCTTGCAAGCATTTTCAATAAGTATAGAATATTCAAGACATCTATAATCTTTACAGACCTCAACAGCCTTATAGAACGTTCAACACTTGGATGGGTGACCCCAGCAAAGTAATCATGCTCGAAAGCATCCTCAACATAATAAAAAGGGACGATCTATTGCAATTGGTTCGCGATACTGGGGATTACATGAAATGTCAGTTGGGCGAGTTGGAAAAGGAATTTTGTCCATTAGTTCATTCCACTAGGGGAAGAGGTACATTCTTGGCTATCACCGCTCAAACTCCGGAAATCAGGGATGATATTATTAACAGATTGAGAACAAAAGGTAATGAAATAATTTGCTCTGGTTAGATTCCTATCTAAGGTAAGTTGTACGCATCTTTCGATAGCGTAGGTTTCTGCCTGAAGGGTGCGTACCTTGCTCAGACATACATACTGCCATTACTCGCTGACGAGTATTTGACACGCATCAGAAGATGGTCACGCAAGGCGTTTTCTTTCATGAGCTTTTCTTGGACTGAAAAGCACGATACGTGATGTTTGTTATCTGTCTACCGCACTCCGTGCATTCAAATATCTCATTGCTTTGTTGCCTCTTTACTTTTTGGTTGTCGCTGTTAACTGAGTTTACAATTTTTCTCCATCCCGTTCTATTCTGAGCTGATTCTTCCCACTCATTCTGTTTGTTAATCCTCTTTAAGTTTTCGTGGAAAATATCCTTGTACCTTTTGAGTTGTCCACCCGGCTTCCTCTTACCGTCTACAAGCTCACCGTAAAACACCGTAAAGCAGAGATTTTGGGCTTGCTCAGAACATGTTTGATAAAGTTATAATATATAAGACTATCATAATAGATCCTTTTTGGGTGCTTTTTTGTATAGGTTGATCATATTTCAGTGGGCTATTTAATGTAAAGTATATGGAATGAAAAAAAAGAAAGGTTTTGGCAGACAACAAGGCATTGACAAAGTAGTATATATTGTTTTATTAGAGGTAAAAATGATACATTTTGTGGCGAGGCTGTACGTTTGACATACAGGCGAGGCACAAAAAGTCATTTTTACTCCGAATAAAACACGCTATTTTTTTTAAACGCTACAAATAATTTTTTAAACAATTTCAAATATTCCAAATAATATAAAAAAATTTAAAAGTAATAACTTTTATGTAATTATATATCGAGAAAATATGGTTACGCTCGTTGAATTTAACACTTTATGTCAGTTTTATAATATATATGGATAAAATTTTCTCACATTTATGTTAGCATGAGAAAAAACAATATGGCGATATTATTATATAACTTGGTAATATTTGAGGGGTAGTTTCATCTCGTTGGAATTTGACTTGCGAAAAATCCGTTTGCCAAAAATAAGCTTTTTACGTCAAGCAGTTTAAGCAGAATCGTGGTTAATCAATTACCCAACTTTTTGGAACACCCTGTATGATTTTTAAAAAATTTCAAAATATGTAAAAAAACATAATAAATTGTGCGTATCCAAGCGTTTTCCCGAAAGACTAACCTTCTTTAAATAACAAATATTGTAATATTTGAGTTGGCGTTTTCACCCTCTTGGAATTTGAGATTCGAGAAACCCCTCCTTATCGAACCTCTACACCCCACAGTCAATTCGTTTGCCAAAAATCAGCTTTAAACGTCAAGCAGTTTAAGCAGAATCGTGATTACTCAATGGTCATATTTTATCAAACACTCTGTATACATTTTTAAAAAATCTTAAAATATTTAAAACAACAAAATAAAATATACGTGTTTAAGAGTTTTTTTCCGAAAAACTCACCGGTTTTTAAATAAAAAATATTCTAATATTTGAGAGGTTGTTTCACCCCCTTAGAATTCGAGTTTCAAAAAATCCCTTCTTATCGAACCTCTACACCCTAAAGTCAATCCGTTTTC
The DNA here is from genome assembly GCF_002938485.1 of Sitophilus oryzae. Taxonomy (NCBI): domain Eukaryota; kingdom Metazoa; phylum Arthropoda; class Insecta; order Coleoptera; family Curculionidae; genus Sitophilus; species Sitophilus oryzae. Next base: position 5,290,031 of record NW_022146304.1, on the reverse strand, counting down.
CAAAAATTAGCTTTTTTCGTCAAGCGCTTTAAGCAGGATCGTGATGTCCAGATTTTTCGAAACATCCTGTATGCATCTTTAAAAATCTTAAAATATGTAAAAATAGAAAATAAAATATACGTGTTTAAGCGTTTTTTCGGAAACTTAACCGTTTTTTAAATAAAAAATATTGTAATATTTGAGGGGTGGTTTCACCCCCTTGGAACTGGAATTTCGAAAAATCCCTTCTTATCGAACCTCTACACCCTAGAATCAACCTGTATGCCAAAATTTAGCTTCTTACGTTGAGTCGTTTGAGCAGGATCGTGATTAATTAGTATGTCAGTCATTTAAGGATTTTATATATCAGTATAGATTTTCGTACTTTTGTGCCTAGGCATTAAAATGACTTTTTTATACTATATATTTTGTGACGTTTGACAAAATTAAATTGTTTTTTTTGCCACTATTATAATTTTGTCACCTATTAATATTGACTAGTTCATGATTAGTTAGATTGACTAAAATTATTAACCTCAACACCATATGTTCAGAAACATCAGCTGTTTAAATATAATATAGAATTAGATATTAATGATATTATTTTTTTTATGTTTTTAGGTGTTATAAGTGGTGGGTCTCATCCTCAAACTCTCCGTCTACGAACTTCACTCACTTTTACTAAGAAACACGCCGATATATTTTTGGACAAGTTAAGAGAAGTACTCAAAGAAATAAAGAAGTAAATACGGTCTACTATTTGTATACCAAAGAAAAATCTATGTCTTCCATATATCACTCTTTGTGACTGTCCCCGTGATAACTGTTAATTTAAGTAACTTAAATATACTTATATGATCAATTTACAAAAATGTTTCAGAATAAAGTCAATTTTGTCTAACTGTATATTGTGTTTTTATAGTGTAAATTTCGTCCTGTATTTTACAGGACTGTCGTTTCTTTTGATCTGGTATCCTATATTGTGGGAATTCTGTAAGATATCCCTATATATGTATTTTGATGATAAAAATAATGATCTGAGTTATTTTATTCATCATGGAAAAGATAAAAAATCACCCAAGCAGCATTTGGACGTCGGGACAACGTTGTGTCACGCGACCAAACGTCGGGGCGCAACGTCGGCACAACCTCGTGCCAACCCTAGTCTGCACTAGTCTGGAGAATAATTTTTGGGTCGAAACGACGTTGGATACTAACGTTGGCTAGAAGCCTAATTTAGTACAAACTGCAACGTTGTTTAAAATACTAATTCACAGAAATACAAAACTAATATGGCGTCTAAGTCGCGTTTTATCCTAAATTGGGATAATTATAGTAAAAATATTATTTTTATGATTTAGTTAGAGACATATGTCAGATGGCAGTGAAGGAAAACAAAACAAAAGTATTTAAGTGTGGAGGATGTTTGAAGATCATAATTATTGAAACACTTTAACCGACTCTGTAACTCGTTACCCAAGGCAAAAAAGTTAAACTCAAACAACTTTATTGATAAATGTATTGTTTCTATTTTGAAAAATACTAATGGGCCTTAAAATTAAAGAAGTTTTAAAAATGTTCTTGATTTTTTTTTTTTTAGTAAAATGAGAATAATTTATTTGCAGTCGAAAAAATTGTTTCCGCGTGTTTTTTAGGATCAAATATTTCAAGTTAATGTATTCAAAAAGCAGGAATTGCTATTTTAGGAACCAAACATTTTCTTATTTAACAACATGGCGGCTTTCACTTTGTTGTTTTGGAGATTAAGATGGAGTAGTTCGAGTAGTCGCATACTGGACTAATAAAGTCGCAATTCGGCCTTAACAGGTAGTATACTAAATAGTCGCAAGATTGCCTAATTTAGTCATCCTAGAGTCTAGCTTGTGCCGCCCTCTATAATCTAAATAAACGAGGGAGTGGATAAACTATCGGTAATATATGTCGATGTATATTTAAATAGTTTTATATGTACCTTTCTTATGTCCCATTTTAATTAAGGTTTTTTTATAAAAACAAAAACAGCACTGAACTGTCTGACTGAACAGAACAATGAAGTAAAAATTTAAGATTTAAGGTTATGGTTCAATGCAGTTGCAAAAAGGTAGTGACTCGACGTCCTACCAACGTAAGAATAAGGAAATCGAAACAACGTTGGAATTAGTAAAACAGACGACGTTTGCATAACGTTGGAATAGGTCCTGAAACTGACGTCGGAAAACTCTATATTGTCCAACGTTGTAACTACGTTGTCCGAATCACCTAAAGATCACTTAAGCAAAAAAGGTTAGAAGACAACGTTTATTCGACGTCGCAGAAGCTTCTACTTTGCTGTAGTACTAGTCCAACATCGGCACAACGTTATAAAAACGTTTAAATTTATTTTAATACCCAAGGTACGGAGCTAACTATTTTTTGTAAATAATCCAACGTTGTGTTTAGTAAACATGTGGTCGCAAGTCGTGAAAATGCTACTTGGGCAGTAGCTTCTGCTATTTTTTTTTCTTCACCACTATCCATTTAGATCTAGATTTAACCTACCAGATGCAGAATAGAACACTTGACATACATCTGAACTGATTAAATGTCTCATGATCAAAAAAAAAAATTGGCGCCGGGAGGCACGTATAGCCGCCCATACTGAAATATGTTAATAAAAAGTTGGTAGGCAGTTCTTTTAGTTTCAATTATTTCAAAAACTGCGACTTTGACTGATTTTGATATTATTACATATTTTGTTGCAAATATTATTCCTAATTTTAAATTGAAAACCGCGTTTCGCTAGCTACTGTAATTTTGGAGTTACGATTTTTTAAAATTTTTAACCCTCTCCCATACCCCTTTACCAACCCCCCACCCCCACCAAAAACTAATGGCCAGATTCTCGGGTGCCACAGTATTTTTGTACCAAATTTGGTTAAAATCGGTTTAGCGGTTTTTGAGTTATCGTGTTACAGACAGACGGACAGACAGACAGACACCATGAAAATATTTTGTATTTAGGTCATTTATGACCCAAATAACTCATTTTGAGTGAAATTAAAAAACTTTTTTTTGCCGATTTTAATAGCCTACCATACCTGTTGGTATGGTCGGCTAAAAATAGTTTCAATCAAGGGCGTCAAGTTGACTTGGAAATGACGAATCATTTTCCTCGAAAATTTTACAAATATGAGAGCGATCTTCATTTTCCAGAGCCAACTCTGACGCCGTTTTTTTTTATTATATAATATAAATATAATAAATAAATAAAAATAAACATAAATTTTGAAAAATGCCCTCTGCACATATTGCTAATAAATAAATATATAAGCGATACAAATTAAACTTTTAGTTACGTAATCGAGGGCGCAAATTTTAAATTCATTGTTGCCAACCATAGATCTAGTACACCCTGTACAAACTTCAAAAATTTATTCGTTTTAAACTTATCAGAATAAAAATAAATATATACTAGTTTACTTCATTATCTAATTTTTAATTATATGAAAACCAGCAACTATTTTTAGCTTTAGAAGACTTGTTAACTAGTATTATCATTCCAAAAAAAGATAAATCCATGATAGTAGTGTGTACAGTGAATCAAATAAACAAAATATCATAATGTGCTTCATTCATACCAGCGTGCTGTTAAATAGAAAAACAGTTTTTCTTGTGCGTACATATGCTCAATAAACTTATTAAGCTTTCTATTGGATGTTATCAACTCAATTGTTGACAAAAAAATTAACTTTAATAAAAGTCTCTGATATGTTTTATTTATGTAAATAATCATTACTCTAAACAGTGGCGGGTAATAAAAAATCATATAAAATACTTAAATCAAATGATTATACAGTGTTAGACAAAAGCTTAAAACTCTTGTCTAACAGTGTACTGTAATGTTTCTAAAGTTTTAAAATAGTATTGGATTTTTTTCTTTTTGATTTGTCTTTTGTTTAAAGAGATAATATATTAAATTTGAATTAATATTTTGGACTTATCCAATGTTAATTAGCGCTGATTAATATTATTGCGATGAATATAATCCGATTAAATAATTTAAAAAACCAGAGTCGGACTTGAAATTATGTTAAATAATAATTAAATAGTTTTGTTATTGTTAAGGTACTCAAAACAAAAGAAAAGTATCAAGTGTGACACATCATTTTACTCAGGAAACCGAGTTCTTTCAAAACTTCTAATAAAAAATGCAGGTTCGTATTTAAAAAAATTAAGTTGGCCTCTGTATCTCACAAATTATCAGCTAATTTGAACATCTAAAAGTACTATCAGATAGCCCTAATAAAGTGGCTATGAGAATGTGCAATTAGTTTTTTGATTTTCAAAAAATCTGTTTTTTCCAAAAAACTCAGCAATCCTTGAAATTTTTAAAACTTTTTTGATGGTATCTTGGTGAGCATCCCAAGGAGAAACTTTGCCCCAATTGACTATCTTCGTATCTATTACGGTTTCCGAGATACCAATACTCGTACCTCGAATTTGTAGCACCCTGTATTTTCTATAGATTTACATATCTAGCAAAAAATTATACTCAATATGCATGTAAATACCTAACAATTAATTTTCCTGTCTGTACATAAAAAAATATATAGAATTTCTATATGTTTTATTGAGTTATATTTGAAAAAGGGCCTCAATGTCCATCTTTGCTATAGAAGATTATGTAAAAACGTACGACTTTGAGCGACTATACCTCAAAACATATAGGTTGAAAAAAAATATCCAAAAAAATCGACGGGTCACTCGAAAATATACTGTGTATTTACACAATTTCAAGTATATCCCTACATTTTGATTTGTTACGCCTCTGGTGAAAACGAGTTTACTAATTCCTGCACGAGGACTGGGTAACCACGATACCACCTTTCTGATTTCAATATCTACAGTAGATATATTTTGTTTTGGGTCTGTGTAAATGCGTTTACATACAAATCAGGTTTAAAATGTGGTCCCGACAGTTAAATGGTGTTTTAAAAAATGTTCCAAAAATTGGTAAGTAAATTTAATTTAAATTTTTTGTTCAAATATTGACAGAAATTAAGCTGTACAATTTTTAATTTATTAAAAAACTGTACACTTTGTTTACTTTTTAAAAATATTTAACGAAAATGTCTACTAATTATTTTTTTAATTAATTAAAAATTATCTTACAATTAATTTAATAATATATTTTTAAAGCCCCTTTGACATTTTATTTTAATTAATAGATAAATAAATAAATCAAAAGTAACAAAAAAAAATATTTTTTAAAAAAATACACTTATTAGAAATTTAAAATAAAAAAATATAAAAAAATCCTGTGGTATAAAGAAATATTTAAATATACTAAAAAATAATTACAGTGTCAGTTTTAAAATACGCTCTTAAAGATTAATAAAAATACTAATAAGAAAAAATATCTAAATCAAAATCCCTGATTTTTTTGTGAAAAATATGTTATGAGGTAAATATGTCTCTGACGTAAAAAACTAGTATAAAATGTGTTTCTCGAAGAAATTAATTAGTTGAGAAATTTTTAGTTTCTTCTACAAATCCCTATTCAAAAATCAAATCTGTAGCTTTGACTATAACTACATACTCATAATAAGATAAAAAGTTTCTTGTAGGTAATGTTGTAATAAAGATTATATTATCACTAAACGGTCTGTAATCTCTTGCAGCATTTGTTTTGTAGAAAAAAAAACTTGTGACGTTGATTTAAAAATCCTCCCACCATACGTCAGATATTTAAATAGTCATATTTTTAATATAATATATTTAAAGTAAATATCTTTATGAAAATCTCTAAACAGAATGAAAATTGAATAAAATTCCTCAAATGGAACTGCAAATTACTAACAAGTCTTTGAAATAATCTTAGATTAAGGGTAAATAATATAATTAAAATGATATTTATTTGATTTATTTATCATTTGATATGCGCAATTCAACTTTCATATGCATCTTCTATAATATAAAGTAATAATGCCGTGTTAAAAATATCATATGGTAATAATTAATTTAAAATCCTATAGGATTATAAATTGTCTGCACGAAAATGTTTTTAAAAATATAATATAAAAAATGTCTGAGTGCAATTTTATTGTTCGCCTCGTCTTAGTTGCATCACTTTGTTTATTATTTATATTATAATCAGATATGCAATATTGATAATTCTGACGTTATGAATGAAAATTAATGGGGTAAAAACGATAAAAACCTGTGAAACAAAGTCAAAGAAGTTATTTATCGTTATCCTGAAGAGCTCTGTTATTTTAATTTACAACTTTTTTCCTACCCTTGATAAAGTCCTGGTTAAGAGGATAGACAATAGAATTTAATCCTACTATACAGGGTGATTTTTAACTTATACTAGGGTTGCCAGACGTCCGGCTAAAGCCGGACATGTCCTCCTTTTTTGGCAATTTGTTAATGTCCGGCCGGCTTTTCTTTATGTCCGGCTTTTTTCCATTTTACGAAAAATTGTTAATTAATTTCGATTTTTATAATACTAGAAAGTGCAAAGTGCAACCGGCGAACCGGCAACCGGTCAACCATAAAAATCAAACCAAGACCGGTTCATTAGTGTATAAGATAAAAAAGAAAATAATTTTATTGAAATTTTAGCTTTGTTCGGGTTCTTGTTATTACCGATTCTGAACCGTCCTAGAACTCTGCAGCGCATGCGCAAATGAAATAATGTCTTCATATTTCCTTCTGCGCATATGCATCACAGTTCTAGGACGGTTCAGAATCGGTAATAACAAGAACCCGAACAAAGCTTTTATAAGCTTGTGTAAATGCTTAATAAGTAAAGAAATGTCCGGCTTTTTTTATCAAAAATCAGGCTTTTTTGTACAATTGTCCTACTTTTATACACTGTCCATCTGGCAACCCTAACTTATACGCATAAAGTTAGGAAATTATTGCTGATGACAAATAATGACTAATAATGAAAAAAAAAAGGTAAATTTCATTAAATTGATAACAAACTATTTGAAATAAAAACAAAAAACGTAAATTTCATTAAATTGAATGTGCTCTAAATATTTTTATTTACGGAGATAACAAAATATTTCAAATAAATACAAAAAATGCAAATTCCATTAAATTGAATGTGCATTTACTGATAAAGTTGATAAATTTTTGTGAAAAAAAAACTCAAATTATTTCAGAATCTAAAAATATTTTACCAACATTTTTTCTTCATTATTAGTCATTATTTGTCATCAGCAATAATTTCCCAAGTTTATGCGTCTAGGTTAAAAATCACCCTGTATAGTCTGTTGATGAAGAGAAAATGGTATTTCGCTGCATTTATTTTAATGCATTTAATCGTTTTAAATACGCATCTATTAAGTTGACAAAAGGAGTTTGCATTTTTTGTGGAAATTTTAATTTAACATTTCTCTAAATACGTTTTCTAAATGAGGATTTTAATCCTCAAACTCCTCAAACTCACACGAAATTAATTCTAATTGTTTTCATATTTGGTACAGGTGTAAAACAAATAATATTATCAGTTTCTATTAGTAAAGGAGTAAAGAAACTGTATAATTTATAGGAATTTGGCATATATTTTATATTTCGTACACATGTAAACAGCACGTGTTATTACCTTTGTTTTATTCTGAATAATAAGAACTTAGAAGAAACTTCTATACCTAAATGCTTTTTAAGTTAGTATAATAAAATCAATAATATACAGGGTGGTCCGAACTGTAGGTATTCTGGAAACTTCGGCAACATATTCTGCAGATAAAAATAAGTAAAAAAGTTCGTATAAATGTATGTCCTAAAATGTTTAATTCGAAAAAAATGTCCTAAAATGCGTTTTTCGAAAAAAATGTATGATTAAAAAAGTAAAAAGTTCCCAGATTTATCATTTCAGTCAAATAACTATCTACTCAACATGTTTCTTTTTTGTCAATAATAACATGTATTGACTATTTCCATTTTAAATATCTTGAGAACGGTTGCTCGTAGCGATTTTTAGCAAGAGACATTTTTTACGTAAAAAATCACGAAAATGTATATTTTTTTTATTATTATTACTCTTCAAAACAGTTAAAACAGACGTAGGTGGCGCCCTCTACAAGTTGGAGTCATACTAACATCAAAATCAAATTTCTCTTGTCAAAAAACTCCCAGACATCAATTTTCATCCAAATATTGACGTTACTTCAGAAATGATTTGGAAAAAATCGAAATAAAAATAAAACTTCTACACCCTGTATCTCCGAAACTAAGCAATTTAGTACATACATTTATACGAACTTTTTTACTTATTTTTATCTGCAGAATATGCTACCGAAGTTTCCGGAATACAGTTCGGACCACCCTGTATAATACAGGATAATATCTAATATCAAATATTAGTTAATTAAGAAAGATAAATAGGCAATCTAATTACAAGAAAATCGAATTCTCTAAACAAATTAATTAGAGAAAGAATAGCAGTTTTTTTTATTATTCACTTCAAACGTTATTTAGGACTTTAGACTAAAGAAATATCTATTTTGGTATATTGAAAAATATGTATTTTTTTAGGATCACTTCGTACTACAGCCACAGCTGTACCAGGAGAACCGAAAGGGCCTAATATTGTAACTGCAGTACCAGGACCCGCATCAAAAAAACTCATCGCTGACTTAAATACTATAAATGTAAGAAAATAGTTTAGACAGCAATAGTATTTGTAATTTAGAGTTGCACCAGACTTACGATTAAATAGCAGTTTTTTCATATACAACTCTTTTAAATATACCGGGTACGTCTCAAAAGTGGCTCACCCCCTATAAGTTTTTTATTTTTTCAGATAAAAAACGAGGGTGTGTTAGTACAATGCCGTCTCTAATAGAACAGCCTTGGGGCGAGATTTATGACGTCACGCTAGTTAGATACTACGGATTAATAAATATGTTGTATAATACATGGAAAACATAATTATTCCTCAGATTTTTGGTTTGTATTTTAAAAATGATATAGTTTACATGAAATATACATAATATACAGTTAATAACGACAACATATATACCTATTTATATTAATAAATACTTTGGCAAATAAACTATGAACCATACAAATGCAGCAAATGTTTTACAATATACAAATAATGTATTACATAAGATATTGGGTAAAATATAAATATATTTTAAATTTTGGGGTTTAAAAATCGATCTAATTTAACAAAAAACATTCAATATCTACTAATAGTGATGTATTATTATTTGCATTCACAAAATTTATATGTATATTTTGCAAGTGTTCGAAAAATTATATTTACAAATAATACAATATCATCTAAAAAAAGGCGTCAGCGATGGCTATGAAATGAAGATCGCTGGCATTTTATATGTAAAATTATTCTAAATTTTTTTTATTTTCTTGGGATTTTTAGGTTTGGGAAAAACGCTGATTTAAGTTTTCATTTGGGTTTTCATTATTTTTATTTGGTTTAAAAAAAACGTTTCGGCTAACTATACAACTAGACGCCGATTTTTTTCGATGATACGGTATAATTCTTACACATAAAATGTAAATAACATTCGACCAATTAAAACAAAGAAATATGAATTTCATAGTATTTTTAGTCACACCTTTATTCTTAAAACTTAATTTTGTATTGCAAATATAACAATTTTATTCATATTGTATTCAGCCATCACTTAAATATTTGATATTAATATGGTATTATAAATAATCAACACTATTCAGTAAAAATTACTGAACAAATATATGTTATGCTTTACATACATTATATTATCAAACAAAAACACATTCTTCTTTTAAACATTATCATTCTTGTCTTTACAAAAATCTTTTTTAATTTTGAACTCAAAATAATAATCTTTTTCATGATCTTTAATACACATATTCTTTATTTTTCCCTAGATCATAATACCTACTTACGTGTTCATCTTACGTGTTTAAACCTATCGAAGCTGAACCAACAACACTTGGAGTGGAGATTCCACAATATGATTAAAATAAACATAATTGTCCAGTTTTCTTTAATACCATCCGGGGAGAATATTATTTTTAAATTTATTAAAGATATTTTCAATAGAATTGTCTTGATTTATAACTCGTACCCACTTTTCTTGCTCTTCCGGATACTTTAGGCTGCCTAGTATAACTATCCTTTCCACCAGGAACACAACAAAGATGAGGCATAGCACCAAAAACACACTCCACTTAAGCTTTATTAATGAATTGTTAGAGTCTTAAAAAACACACACAAAAATCACGATAAATAAAAAATTTATGGGCACTTTTAGGTTAAAGCACTTAACAAAACGTGTAATATTTCGTGTTTTTTTGTGAGAAACAGAGTGACCATCATAGTGACCATATATCTGGTAGTACTTTATGTCACTTAAACACCAAAATAATTAGTTTTTTGCACTACAATAACAAATAATAACAAAAATCAACCGACAAAATATGAATACAGAATCTAACCCAATATCTAAGTATGTACAGCTGATGAAGTAAACAAAAGTCCGCCCGTAGGCTGATCTTTTATAGAGGGCATTGGTTAGTATATGACATAAATTAGGATTGATTGACGTATTCAATTGTTTTCGGCAACTTCCTGTTTCACCGGAAATGACAACAACTTTTGATTTGTAAATGACACTTTCGGTATTTTTTTACTTAAGTCGATAGAAAATGACACTCTGAATAGAATGACCATATGTCAACTTTTGACATTTTCTCATATGGTTTATTTGAAATTGTAACGTGCGGTTCACAACGACAATTTGACTCGAAATACCAAGTGTGTGGTACCAAATTATTCGTAAAAAATGCTTTTTCTAAATATGCTAATGAGCCACCCTCGTTCCATTTGAAAAAATTGAGATATGATTAAAAATACGATTTGGGCATCTTTTAACCGACCAGGGCAAGACACGAAAAACATTAGACGACCAAATCTATTTTTCTAAGGCTCCTTCATTAAATATTAGTGTTTTTAACACAGCAAAGGCACTCTAGATTGAAATTTAAAATACGATTTTTTTAAAGCGAAAATGTCAAAAGTTGACATATGACATGTCATTCTATTCAGAGTGTCATTTTCTATGGAATAAAGTAAAAAAATACCGAGTGTGTCATTTAAAAATCAAATGCTGTAGTCAATTTCCGGTGAAACAGGAAGTCACCAAAAACAATTGAATACGTCAATCAATACTAATTTTTGTCATATACTAACATACCAAATCTCGTTTTTTTATCTAAAAAAATAAAAAAGTTATAGGGGTGAGCTACTTTTGAGATGCACCTGGTATCTCAATACAAAAATATAACAAATATATGCAGATTTTGTGAGTACCTACCTCAATTAACCACTAAACATTCTTTTTTATCCCCATTCCCATTATATTTTTTTTAACTCTATGATATTTTTAAACATTAAATATTTCTCACCAATTTTTTTTGTTTTTTAGCAAAGTGGTTCGGTACAGTTATTCGCCGATTACGACAAATCAATTGGAAACTATCTAATAGACGTAGACGGAAATGTATTTCTGGATGCATTCACTCAAATATCTTCCATACCAATAGGGTATAACCATCCAGAATTATTAAAAGTCTTCCATGAAGACCACAAATTGGTAAGCTTCAACCGCTGCAATCAAAAACTGGTTGATAAAAAATAATTTTAGAAAGCTCTAGTTAATAGGCCTGCTCTTGGAGTGTATCCTGGAAAAGATTGGCCAGAAAAATTGAGAAACGTTTTGTTATCAGTATCGCCAGGACTGCCCCAAGTCATGACTATGATGTGTGGATCCTGTTCAAACGAGAATGCTTACAAAGCTCTTTTTATAAGTTATCGTGCCAAAGAGAGAGGTGAAAATGTCGATTTCAGGTAAGTAGAATAAAATAACTAATAAAAATGCTCTTTTAATAATTGAAACGCACTTAACTCAAAATTTCATTCGAAACGCTAAAAGTACTTGGAAGAAAATTATATAATAAATGCAAAAAATATTAAGACTTTAACACCCTGTAGCTACGAAATAAAGCAGAATCGGACCTATGTTGATATGAAAAATAAGTCTTATTTTTACGTAAGGAATCTCCCTACGAGAGATGGCACATGTTTTTTGAAACACCCTATATAAAGTATATCTTTTAAACTTAATATAATTTTATTGGTACCTACAGCGAATTGGAAAACACGTCTTGTATGGTGAACAAACCACCAGGCTCACCAAATCTAACCCTCCTGTCTTTTCATGGAGCTTTTCACGGAAGAACTATGGGCACTTTGGCTACCACACACTCAAAAGCTATTCATAAACTGGATGTACCTTCGCTGGATTGGCCGATAGCCCATTTTCCTAGGTAAAACAGATTTTCCTGGGTAGATAAAAAATGAAAATACATAAATAAATCAAGTATTAACAAAGTAAAAACTATTTAAAATATTTTTAATAGATTTGTTGATTTATCATCTTTATTCACAAATAATTTTCATTTCTAGATACAAATATCCATTAGAAGAAAATGTTAGAGAAAACCAAGCAGAAGATCAAAAATGTCTGGCTGAAGTCGAGGATTTGATCGAAAAATACAACAAAAAAGGTACCTACGTAGCCGGTATAGTCGTGGAACCTATTCAGTCTGAGGGTGGTGATAATGAAGCATCTCCAGAATTTTTCCAGGTAGGATAATGCCATTTAAAATTTAAAAAATCAAACCCAATATATTTTTAAACGAAAAGTTTGTTAATTTTGCTAGCTTCCCCAAAAATTCATTAACGTAAATTAGCCAATTAATAATTTGTTATACAGGAGCTTCAACGGATTGCTAAGAAACACCGAGCAGGACTTTTAATCGACGAAGTCCAGACAGGAGCAGGAGCCACAGGAAAAATGTGGTGCCATGAATATTTCAACTTAGAATCTCCGCCGGATATAGTTACTTTCAGCAAGAAAATGTTAACTGGTGGATTCTTTCATACACTCGATATGAGGTAGGTAACATTTAAAACTATAGTTTGTCCAACGAGAGGAGCCATGACAGTGACAGTTGTGTCAATTTTCTCAGTTTTTAGAATTTATCCAACAGATACATCACTTAAGAGTCCATTTCACTAGTCCCAAAAAGTAGCAAAATAAGCGTTCGGCATTTAACGTTTTATGTAAAACTGGCTAGGTATTTTTACACAAATGAAGAAGGAAATTAAAGATAAACGATTATACTATATCCGTATTGTAGCACATTTTTAAACAACTTCTTTATTTTAAAGATTTTGATGGTCAAACATCAACAAAATATTCCTTATGTTTGGACTAAATTTTCTCGAAAATAAAGACATAATTTAAAATTCCGTTACAATACGGAAATAGAATGAAGTTTTGTGGTTACAGTGATATATAATTTATATGGTTTTGTAACAAATTGCTCGCTATTTTATGGCAAATGCTGAAGCTCTGCAAACCTTAATCGAATCACGTGTGTTTGGAATTTTGGATGTGGCTTAACACGACAGGATCGGGCTAAGCTTTAGGCAGATTTCTGAAATATAATATACATTTCCTTTGGCCACACACCCGCTTTGCCCGATCCCTGAGAGCGACCCGAAAGTACAGCGTAATAGACTCTTAAGGTAAACGACAAAATCTTGTCTGTAATTGTAATTTTCTTCTTTCCTTGCAGACCGAAACATCCTTACCGCATTTTCAACACTTGGCTGGGAGATCCAGGCAAACTGTTCCTCTTGGAAGCGGTAGTTAAAGTGATCAAACAGCAAAATTTACTGGAACAAGTCCAGAAAACAGGAAACAGACTGAAAGCCGGACTACTAGATTTAGAGAAACAACATTCGAACTTGTTAAATTCAACGAGGGGTCGTGGATCATTTTTGTCAGTGAATACGACAGATCATGGGTTGCGCGACAAAATTCTAGAAAAATTGAAACAAAAAGGTAATATTGGTTAGCCTCCCACCCCATACACCAGAAGATCCGGCCTGCAGACTTGGCCTCTCACGTACCAAAACTGACTAAATATTCTCCTTTTGGACAAAATTCGACGTTTTTATATAGATAAATGTTTATTGAAATAAAAACTGCCGAGTCTGCCGACTTTATACTTCGTTCTTTTTTTTAGAGTAGTCTAATCTAACAGATCAAGTGGCAGATCTGAGGATTTGACCTGTGACAGTCCGCCAAAGGCTTGGCCTGCCACATACTTAGTCCGCCCCACAAACGCAAAATGTTTATCAGTAGGCCAAGTCTGCAGATGTATGGGGGGCTATTAACTGGTTACTATAACTTACTCATAACCCCATGCCAAATTACCATAACTATATACCAACATAGCTATATTATTTATCTTGTGCCGCTGTGTCCAAATTAATCTACTTTTATCCTTTTTTTACGATGGAAGGGTCAAGAGGAATAATTTGATAAGCGCCAATTTCTTGATTTTCGAATTTTACAATATAATAGTAGGTCTAACTGGTCCCTACAAAATGTATAAACTCTGCAGGGCAATAAGTTGCTAAATTCTACGATATATGCCTAGTAAAATTATAGAATACACGGAAAGAAACTGATAGCTACCAGCCGTCTAGTGCTCTCCTGTAAAATTAGTAAAATGGCGCTTATCATGTTGTCCTCTGGACCCTTCAATTACTTTTATTTAAAATTTAATAGATATAGACATATTGGCAGTTAAGTTATTTAATTCAGAATTATTTCACTTATATACTTCATTTACAGGCGTTATTGCTGGTGGTTGTGGAGACCACGCGATAAGATTGAGACCATCATTAGTATTCCAGGAACAACATGCCGACATATTTTTAGATAAGTTTAGTCAAGTACTGAATGACGTCAAATAAAATATATATCTTTTTTTAGCCCATGTTTCATTTTCATTCCTTTTATAAAAAATAAAAAGGTCAAATATTTATTTTTTCAAACGTCACAAAATTACTAATTTTTGCGACGTGATTGACAATATAGAAACGTCATTTTAACGCCTAAGCACAAAAGTACGAAAATATATTATGAAACTGGCATAAAGTGTCAAATTCAACGAGCGTAACTATAGTTTCTCAATATACCGGGTGCGTCTCTAAAGCGGCTCACCCCCTATAACTTTTTTATTTTTTCAGATAAAAAAATGAGATTTTGTATGTTAGTATATGGAGTACATAAATACACACACCAGAAAAATCTAGGGATATCATTTTATTAAAGTTAAAAATAAATGTTTTTAATAAACAACCACATATTTGTAAGCCGATTCTTTCTACTTCGATTGAAACGAAGTAGTTACACTAGTTATTTCTAAATTTGGGATATTTGCAGAAGTGTTTGTGCATTTTTTGTCAAATGTATAAAAAGCACCTAGCATCAATTGTTCGAATTTGACCTGTACTGGCTATGTTTTTATGATAACTGGCCAGAATTTATTCAAATAACTCTGTTTAGTATTAAATAACATTATGGAGCGTAGACATCTTAAGAGAAACGAAATGCTAAGGGCCATGGGTATGCTCGAAGTTGGAATGCGCCAAATCGACGTAGCTAGAGCATTAAATACAACGCAAAGTGTAATATCGCGATTAAGTGCACGCTACCGTGAAAGTGGTGATGCTGCTGAAAGGCACACAGGGCGACATCGCATTACTACCCCTCAGCAAGATCATTTTTTACAATTAAATGCTCAACGCCGACCGGCTCTTACAGCACCAGAGCTTAGTTTAATTCTCCAGGAAACACATAATGTAACCGTTAGTCCTGACACTGTTCGCAATAGATTAAGAGAGGTCAACTTAAGAAGCAGACGCCCCTGGAGAGCTCAACCCTTAACGAGGGGAAATCGAAAGGTACGATATTTGCGGGCTCAAGATCATGTTCAGTGGTCGAATGAACAATGGGCCAATGTTCTCTTCACGGGTGAGTCACGCTTTGGAATTCATCCGGATTCGAGAAGGCCTAGGGTATGGAGAGAACCGGGAAATCTTATTCGGTTGGATCATGTTCAGGAAGTGCACCCTTATCGAGGTGGAACAGTTATGGTCTGGGAAGCAGTCCAGTTAGGCCGAAAAACCGATCTCGTTTTTCTTGAAAGGTTTCTAACAGGAATCACATATCGTGATTTAATTCTTGAGCCTGTCATGTTACCATATGCCAATGATTTTGGGAGAAACTTCATTCTCATGCATGACAATGCACGGCCTCATACAGCCAGAGTGGTAAGTGAGTTTATCAATGCTCATCAATTAAACATCTTACCCTGGCCGGCACAATCTCCTGACCTCAACCCCATCTAGCATGTATGGGACGCGGTCCAAAGAAGAATTTTGAGAATGGATATGCCTCGTGAAACTCGTAGGGATCTGGTTCGGGCCGTGAATGCAGCGTGGCAGGCTGTACCTCAAGAAGAGATCGACAACCTGATCAGGAGCATGGAGAGACGATGTAGGGCTGTAATGAACAGTAGAGGAGGCCATACCCTTTATTAAGTAAAATTGGTTTTATCTTTTCTTCATCTTTTAATTCACAGTTTAGAATAAAAAAAAAATGTGTGTATTTTTTTGAGTTCAATAAAAATCAAGGTAAATTTGAAAAATTCGGTAAATTTCGCATTTTTATTTCCAATACGTCCTATATCAGAAATGCAAACAATAAAATTACTGACGATGGCTGGATAAAATTGTAATATCCCTAGACTTTTCCGGTGTGTGTATATAGTCTCAGTATATGGAGGACATAAATTAGGATTGATTGTCACTTACTGTTTCACCGGAAATGACTACAACTTATGATTTTTAAATGGCACCCTCGATATTTATTTTATTCATAAGAAAATCACACCCTTAATAGAATAACATATCATATGTCAACTTTTGACATTTTTGCTTAAGAAATCGTATTTTAAATTTGAATCTAGTGTACCATGGCTATGTTAAAAACACCAACTTTTAATCAAGGAGCCTTGGAAAAATAGATTTCATCGTCTAATGTTTTTCATGTTTTGTCCTGGCCAGTTAAAAGATGCCCAAATCGTAATTTTAATATCTCAATTTTTTCAAATCGAACAAGGGTGGCTCATTAGCATATTTGGAAAAAGCATTTTTTAGGAATAACTTGATACTACACATATGGTATTTCGAGTCAAATTGTCGTTATGAACCGCATGTTACCATTTCAAATAAACCGTATGCGAAAATGTCAAAAGTTGACATATGATATGTCATTCTATTCACAGTGTCATTTTCAAAGATATAGTCATTTCCGGTGAAACAGGAAGTGACCAAAAACAATTTAATACGTCAATCAATCCTAATTTATGTCATATACTAACATACCAAATCTCGTTCTTTTTATCTAAAAAAATAAAAAAGTTATAGGGATGAGCCACTTTTGCGACGCACCCGGTATAATTAATAATTACATACAAGTAATTAATAGTTACATACAACATACAAGGTATTATTTTCAAATATTTTTATATGATTTGCAACGTTCGAAAAAAAATAGCATGTTCTATTCAGAGTAAAAATGACTTTTTAGTGCTTCGCCTGTAATGTCAAACGTACAACCTCAATACAAAAAGTGTCATTTTTACTCCTAATAAAACAATATACTATTTTCTTAATATTGCATAAGTATTTTTCATACAAATATTGATAAATGAAATGATCACTTTTTCTTCTCTACAAAATGGCAAGGCTAATTTTTTATCATCAACTTTCTTAATAAATGCATTAAAAAAACTAAAAAATGCCACATAAAAGAATTGGGAATTTCGAAATAACGCCATCTAACCTCTAACCAAGTCACTACAGCATAGTTTATAAGGAGAAAAATAAGCTTAAAAATAACGAAGCACAATGCGTTTATTTTAAAGTTATGAAAATTCAAGAGTGTTAAGAGCTGTCAAAAGTCAAACAAACCTAAGAATAAAATAAAGGTTACTACTCAAGCATGGCTCTTTATGATTGACTCAGTTTAAATGAAAAGCAACATGTATATTTCACTTTATAAGTATCTTTATTTGTCAATAAAACATTTTTGATAAGTCTACTGACTAAATATAAAAATTTAAAATATGTGCAAACGTAAATGGAAATCTCTCTTTTAAATTAATCAAATTAGAAATGAATACCTATATAATATCTACAATGGCACTATACCTAAAGATGATTGACAATCATATATAAATATTCAATTTAAAATGATGTCGAAGAAGTAGATGATTTGTCAATAAACAATATTACACTTTGTTACACTCTATTAAAATATATTCAGTTAAGACTACGACCAAATAAGCGTTGTAAATACGAGCAAACCATTTACAAAAGTGTTTTTATTCACAATATTATTCACAAAATATTTACAAATTTTCGGATTTCGTGGCAGAGTTGATTTAAAAAAAAAACGAAATAATAAAAAAATAAACGAATTAAAGCTGAGATCTTTAAAACCTGCAAAAAATCCTAATTATATTCTTAAAAGTATATAAGGAAATGAAAAGCTATTTCTTGCAAAATCTTAAGTAGTAGTAGTAAAACCTACTTAATACCACTTATACTGAACTACTTTTTGTTTTTTTCAAAAACATCTGTAAAATTTTTTGAAGACTGACATGTTTCATGCTATTTACAGTCTTTCCTAAAACAATTACTCTAAATATTTTACTTGGGGTGTTCAAACAGCTTGTCTCTTAAATATTTTATTTTGTTAACGAAAAATGCTTCCAACGATTCGGCGCACTTGAAAAAGGGAGATTCCTTTGGATTGTAGTATCTACAATTGTCGAATATTTTCGTCATGTCTCCTATGAACTCGCTCAATTTCTTGTAGCGATGATCGTTGACTTTGCTCTCAATCTTCTGCAAATCTGAAAATAAGACACAACATAAAAAAAACATGCACTCACACACTGGAGTACTTATTCTAAAGCGCACGTTATGAAGATAGAGACTCGAGATAACGAATCATGACGTCATAAAAGTAGTCAGTTGCATAGTTGTATACTAAGAGCTGGCAAAGGTTAGTTTTGGGTCGAGATTTCAGTATGTAAGAAGAGCACAATGCGTTTATAACGTACTGAACAAAGAGAGAACAGTAAAAATGTTGCCAAACGTATGAAATAAACCGAGAATCTGTGAACATTGCTAAGAGACGTCGAAGAAATACAGCAGATTCGTCGCGGTCGACCCAATCAGTACTTAAAATTCTAGAAAAGGGTGCATATCATGCGTTCAGCTTTACGTTTTAATTACGTCTTGTGATACTTTATTTGTTTATTTATTAACGAGTCGTTGTATTGTTCCCTATAACTTGTAAATTTTGAAGTGCAAGTTAGAAACACTTGCACTTTTGGTAAAAATAAGTGGAATTGAGTTGGTGTTCGACAGTGATCGCGTTATTAGAACTCTGAATTCAAAAATCGATATTTCGAAATCCGTTTTAAATAATTAATTGCAGTATCTTTCAAAAACTTTTTTATTTTATTTAGATTTCTTAATATTTCTGCTAGATTTTCTACGCAAACAGTATGTGAAAATCTTCACAAAAAAAAGTTACTGAAAATTGCTGTGTACTAAAAGTAAATGGACGGGTTTTTTAAAATGTTTTGAATGAAAAAAAAACAAGTCTATCGAATTTTTCTCATTTTTCTCAACATTTCTAAATATCTTGTAAAAGATCCGAACTTCAAAATAAAAAAAGTTTCAATATCTAAAGTGGTTCTCGAGTTATCGCGTGTTATGTGCTAAAAAGTTGAGTTTTTAAATTATAGCGATTACTGACGTTTCCTCGTTATAAAAAATATGAACACCCTAACGATATCCTTATATTTCAGATGCTTAGAAACATATCTAATGATTTTATCTAGTTATCGTGATTTTACTTTTCTTGCGATCTTGATTTTACTTTACTTGATAGGGAAAGGCGTACCGGAGAAATGTGGCAACGCCGCAACAGCACACCGTCGCATTCCTCTCACTCCGACTTAATAAGATCCCTATGCGATTTACTTCCACACATGCAAATACCGACCCAAAAGTAAGAGTTGCCAGCACGGTATATGGTTATTGCATAAATATTAATGATTATTGAATATTTTCCGAGGTACAAATACAAAAAAAAATGATCAAGTGCGAGTCGGACTCGCGGACGAAGGGTTCCGTACCATTCATTATCTATACAACATTAGACGCTATATTATTACAAACTTTTTTTCTGATTTAGCTGAAATTTTGAATGCGCGTATAAGTAATTTAAAAAAATGAAGAAACAATTTACTAAAAATTATATTAATCAATAATAAATATGTAAAAAGTAAAAATAAATATGTAAAAATTTGTAAAAATAAAAAAAAACGATTAAAAAAAAGTCGCCTTGACTAGGATTCGAACCTGCCTTACTACGGATCCAACGTCATAGCAGCGTAAAGTCCTAACGCTTTAAACCACGCGGCCACCGAGAACTTGAAAGATTCTATGTAAAATTCTTACTTTAAGATAATGTTTAGTGAAAGTACTTTATTTATAAACATTTATTTAATTCTGTTTTTAGTATTTGTTCTTATAGCGGCAACATAGATACATTATCTGTAAAAATTTCGACTGTCTAGCTATAATGGTTCATAAGATAGAGCTTTGTGACAGACGGACGGACAGCGAAGTCTTAGTAATAGGGTTCCCGTTTTTACCCTTTGGGTATGGAACCCTAAAAAACTGATAAAGAACTCTTAGAACATAACGTTTACGTTTAAAACGCCCTGTGGAATATGTTAAGACAGTAAAGAATTTAAAAATAATTTTATCATCTAGATTTATCTCCATATCCTTTCTTGATAGTTTGTTTTTTGGTTTATATCAATTTTAGTTGGAGATATTCGCTTTTGAAGAAGACACTAACATTTTTTCGTAATTTTTACATTGAAACTATGCCTTTGCTTTTGGTACTAGTCAACAGACCTAGTAAGTTGCGTTCGCAGGCCTTCTTGACATAATATTTGCTTCATTTAATCTTCTTCTTACAGTCCTTTCACTTACATGTACGTTCCTTAGGTGCAATTCATTATAAATTTGAAAAACTGACAAACGGCAGTTTCTTAGCAATAAACTTACAATAAGTTCTCATAAGAAGGATCCTGGACGTCAAACATATGAACTTGTCTCGAGGAAACGACTGCACGGTACTTCGTGCACATCTAATCTGTTAGCGATATAATATTAATCTCATCTTCAATTAAAGCAACTATTATAACGGATACAACTTCTGGACTTAAAACCATCTATACTGAAGTAACTGCCAGCCATCAGACAATAACTAGAGTGTTATATCAGACTATAAATACTGTTTAATAGGTCTTTTGACTGGAATCCAAAGCAAAGTCATGGTTTTAATGTAAAAATTACGAAAAAATGTTAGTGTCTTCTTCTAAAGCAAATATCTCCAACAAAAATAAAGCTATGGAAATGAACCAAAAAACTAACTATCGAGAAAAAATACAATAAAATAATTTTTAATTGTCTTGCTTCGTTAACATATTCTACAGGGTGTTTCAAACTTTCACCAAAATATCGACATTCTGATCCCCCTCGTATAATTGACAGACGAGAAGCTTCATTTTTAATTTAGACTGAGATACTAAAAATTCAAATAATCTAGCTATAAATTGCTTAAAAAATCATCAAAATCGGTCCACTAGAACAAAATATATTAAACTTTAATACATCAAAATTTTAGGTGCCCGTTTTTCGTGCCGGTGCAAACACGGCAAAATGCAATGTTTAGCTTGACAAAAATCGAAATTAACTTTTTTTCATATGTTTATCCACACATTGTTCTTATTACATTTTAGGGCTAATTTTAAATATTATAAATTTTTCCATTCAACTAGAGTAGTGCAAGCGTTACCGAAAATTGATGTAGTTCGCACCTTTCGTGGAGCGCAGAAGATTGTCATTTGCACCCAGCACAGCCATTTGATTTGTTTTCTACTGTCAATAATATATGAAAAAAAGCTCGTAATAAACTTGAAATTCATAATTTAGAATATCTGTCTTCTTAAAACTAAAAAAGCCTTTCTTGATATTACAGGACTGGTATAGAAATCAGTGCGACTCCCTGCAAATAAAGGCTATTTCAAAAAAAGGGCAAATTTGGGAAAGCTGATTTTTTTTATACCTGTATCAACATACATTAGAGATTTTAATTTTAATAATTTAAAAGCGGAACTCGGTGGAACTCATTACTATAACTCATTATGAAAACAAAATTATAAAAAAATAAACACAAAATAGTGTGTTTAAAATATATTGTATCTACATTCAAAACAGTTCAAATTTATTATATTGATGTTATTTAATAATTGTACTACATGTCTGTAGGTATATTGTCCATAATGATAATTAATTTTCAAATGGCTGTGCTGGGTATAAATGACACTCTGTTGCGCTCCACGTTTGTGCAAGGCTAACGCTCTCCCCAGAAAGTGCGGACTCCATCAATCGCGCCGTTATAGTTGCTCGGAAAAAATTATAACATTTAAAATTAGGTCCACAGATTTTATAAGAACAATAGTGAGTGGATGGACATACGAAAAAAATTTTTTTTTCTACGACTGCTATGTAAAACGTTAAAAAACGCACGCTAAAGTGAATCTGAAAGTGACTTTTTCACACACCATGCGCAAATTTTGTGGTGTGCAATCTTTGCGCACGCTTACTTTTAGTGCACACAATATGTGTCAATTTTAACATTTTTAACCTCCAATATTTAGCTGAAACGCCAAACGGAACGCAGTCGTCAGAAAAGTGTCATTTGTAGTCGTAGAAAAAATAGCGTAAAAAACTCGTTCGAAAACTTCTTTGTACAGTCGTTCGACTTGTGGCTCTTGCCTGCGGCTCGAGCCAACAAACTGTCGAACTCGTGTGCAAAACGTCGTTTTCGAAACTCGTGTTTAATATACTATTGTGATTTCGATTTTCGTCAAGCTAAACATAGTAATTTGCCGTGTGTGCGGTGAGTGTATATTGAAATTATATTGTAGATAGGTGTATTCATATATTATAAACACCAAAAACCTAAAGAAATTTCTAAAAGAGCATGTACAAAGTCCAAATTGTCAAGTTCACAATTAAACTTACCCATAGGTTCCTTAATAACTTTATAGTAATCAGGAGCCTCCGTAGGATCTACAGGTTCCATAAATGGCCAAGCACTTTTGTGACTCTAAAATTAAATAAATACGAATATACAAAATGGCATCAAAGGCATCAAATAACACTTCTTACCTGAATTTGTTTGATTAATTTTCTTAAATTGTCAAAGTCCTTTTGCGTCAAATCTTTCATATTGGCATAATTAACCGAACTATTCGTTTGACATCGCGGACATACGTATTCGTCGATGTTGTCCGCCTCCGACTGTAAAATGCCCACGCATCTACCGTGGAACCAATCTTGACAGTTGTCACAGCATATATAAAACCTATTAGAGAGTATAGTTTTAATCTTATAATATACGGTAATCGCAACACATTTTCCGATGCACGTCATCAATCATATCGAAATTGATACTAGAGCTTATAAACCTGACTAAATAAAATTTTGGCAAAAATGATTAAATTTGTTGTATAATTTAAGATACCGAACAGCGCTTCATTTTACTTTATAGAGCAAATGATTGTAACAGATGCTTTATTTAGATTAAGGCTGCAAAAATTAGTTTAAAGCGATTTTTATTATCGCCATGTCACATTGCGCCGCGATAAGCAACGTTGTCGTTTATTATTTGACGTGACTGAATGTCAGTCATTATTTTGTATAATATCGTGTTGTTGTTAAACCTTTGAGAGTAATTCTCGTTTTTTTGCCGATTTTCATAGTCTTTCTTTAAAAATTGTACTTTTAAGCACAAACAGTTCTTTTAAGAACTAAATTTTCGAGTTTTTGTACAGCATTAATTGAAATTATGTGTTGAAAATACGCCGAAGCGTTAAAACAGTCGAAGCAAAGAGCTTGTAGCGTTCCTGATAAACTATTTTGAACGAGAACGTGACAATAACCTGACTGCAACCCTTGACTGCAATCAGAGAAGCAAGTTTGATTAGTAAGCACATTATACCACTTTCAAAGTTATTTTTACTTATGTCGATTTGTAACGAGTAGCTGCTGCCTTAAATTTAAATACTTCTACTGTGAGTGTCAGTGACTACTGTTAATAAATTAATTAATTGCTAAAATATTGATTATTAAATTAAAAATAAAACGTAAAAATCTTTAAAAAGATATATGATGATAATCCAAATATATTTGTTTCCCAATTTTAAATTAAGATTCATCTCCTAAATTCATCACAATCTGGCAGCGCTGTCGCCATCGCTTGTTACTCAAAGTTGATCACGTGCATCGGAAATTGTTTTGCGATTACTTTAGAAAAAAAGATTCAATAGACATTTATTATCTACTTACTGTGAATCATCATATGGCTGTTGACATAAGCAGTAGAGTTTTTGATCTTCTCTCGCTGATTTGCATTCGTCGCATATGAATTCCGTGAGAGTTTTACTACTCTCCTCGGTGATATCCACGCAGTCGCCGTGGAACCAGTTATTGCACAGGTCACAACCGACGTAAAATTTAGTTTCATCGTAGGGCGTGCGACATATGCAATAAACCTAAAAATAAACCTATTGTTAAAGAAAGTCCGTTAAATCGGGGAATATTTCCTCTTATTGGCAACACCGCTCTTTCCTTATTCGACAATTTCAACCTTTGAATAAAAAAAACTTTTCATCCATAAATTTTTTACTCCAGCACGTCAACGGAGAAAGATCGTACGATAACGAACGTTTTAACACTTTTGTGACAAGTTTAATCCAACCTTAATGAAAAATATAATGGTACAAGAGCTAGCACCATCGCGTCGGGAAAACGAGAATTTTAGGAAAGCTGGTTCTTGCCGATGCGCATCATATCTGTGCAGGGTATCCCATTTTCGTGTGTTTTATGGGATTTATCGTTTATGAGATACAATGATGCAATTTTCACATTACTTTGCTAATTTTTTTATGAAACTAAATATGCTACACGTAGATTTGTTCTAGCCTCCTTAGTTCCTGAAATACAGGGCAAATTTGTGATGCGAATTAGTGAACAGATGTTGAATACACATATGATGCGCAGTAGTGAACGCAACATCTATCGGCAGCCAAACTGTTCACAGCTGTTCAGGCAGCACTCAGTTCAGGAGAGCATAGCAAAAGATATATTAAAGCACCAGCTTTTTAAAAATCTCTCTCGAAAACGTTGCTAGCTCTTAGACTATAAGTAAAACAGCGAAATCGTTGTGGAAATGAAAATATAAAATGACACCAATCAGAAGCAAATCGTATATCCGATGAACGGAAGCATGAAATGTAATAAATTTAAAAACTGCGTAATTTTCTAACCAATCGAAGTCTAAATTCAACCAATAAAATTAATATTGTATCATCGGATAACAGATGCATGAAAATCAAGCTTAAGGCCACATCTACACATAACGTTTTACTTGTCAGTGTTAACGTTTTATTCAAAGGCTAGGGACGAGACTAATACATAATGAGGCAAGGAATAATATAAAAAATAATTCAAAGTTATTTGATTATTCCGATAATACTAAACATAGTTGTTATTGGGAAATAAGTAATCATAACTAACCTTTTCTTTCTTGAGTCCTTTTTGATTAGGCGCATTGGGTGAACTATGCGATTTGGACGTTTTCTTGCTTCTACTCGGGGTAGTTTTGGGAACTGGAATGGCAGCAGTTGTAGCAGTGGCCGCAGATTTTCTCTTACTACTTCCCGTTCTGACTTCATCTTGTTTCGTCCTTTCGATCTTCGTTCGAGCTGCCAATTCTTCTGCCACTTCCTTCTACAATTGTAAGAGTATATTATAAAGCATTTGTCCTAAATAAATAATTAAAAAACAAACCTGTATTTCATATTGTAACTCTTTCTCTAATAGTGCCCTCTTTCTTAGTATGTCCTTCTTGAGAAATTCTTTCTGCCGATAGAGAGTAACCATAATCTTGGTTTTCGCGTTGGATACTTTTTCGGTTTCTTTACTCTTTGAACGCGATCTTGGTGACAGAATTTTCTCCTTGACGGGACTTTCAGGTCTATAATATAAATAACATTATAATATAATCCGTCATTCCGTAAAATGCCTATACTCTGTTTTTTTTTCTCAGGTAAGATTTCGACAGACGATGACAGAAGAAAAGCAGATGACGTCCTATATCAATCTATTTATTTTACTAAAAAAAGTTTCTAATATTTTTTAAGTTAACTATGGATAGGTTTAAATATAAATCCGTCATGCGTCGTCTCTTGTTGTTTTTAACCAGTTTTATTGGTTTATTTCAAAAATGACAGATCATATTTCAATTTTATTGGTTTGACGGAACGATGAACGACGCCGATGCGTATGAACTCGCCTTTAGATTTTTGAGGCTTGTCAAAGTCTTGCCAAATTATAGGTTATAATTTTGTGTCAACTTATGTCAAGTCAAATATCTGCGGAAGATGATGCATTTTGATTCGTGTTATTACGTGTGTTTTGTGTCTTTTGATGTCAAGTGGAGGAAAAATGGAGGGAAAATTAACTGTAGACCCAGAGCACAGTTTATAGTTAATACTCGATGCCCCGGCAGAAAGTCTTTTACACCAATAAGTTTGTAGGTATACCATCTCGTCGTAGATAAGTGCATCTCGTATATGGTACAAGGATCGTACTAAACATACTCGTATACTACTGTAGTAGCTGTAAAATATCGACATCACACGATAGGTAAATACTTAGATAAATAATGGATTTTAGTACTGCAGAAAAATAATGTCAAAAAGTACTGGTTTAAAAAAATTAAGAGTAAAGTTAACTAATCAACCTTTAAGGTATAAAATTTGGTAAGTGTTATTATTAATAAAATAGTTTGTTTTATTTATGTTGTTTTATTTATTCCTGTGGAATATTACAAATTTGTATTTGTACATAAGTTATATTGATAAATATAATAATAAATACGGGAAGTTTCTTGAAGCTTGAAAGTAAGAAATTGTTCTTTTTTATATTTTTTTTTGGTATGTGGTGTTTTGTTCTTGTTTGTTTTGTAATAACACATACCG
Organism: Sitophilus oryzae; assembly: GCF_002938485.1. Taxonomy (NCBI): domain Eukaryota; kingdom Metazoa; phylum Arthropoda; class Insecta; order Coleoptera; family Curculionidae; genus Sitophilus; species Sitophilus oryzae. The sequence continues at coordinate 5,262,914 of NW_022146304.1, read as the reverse complement.
TTTTTTTTAATAAAATAACTCAATTACATTTTTTCAGTTTCATAGTTTTTTTTCCACAATATTTTGAAGTAATCATTTGCCAGTTAAATTATAAATATATTAATTTCCTGCTATGCGTTCCAGTTGTACCAACTTATTTCTTTGTAAAATAAAATAAACTACTTTGAAATTAAAATGACAGACATATCTATCACTGTCAAGAATCTTGTCGTTGGACAGACTATAGTCGTTTCATATATAGCCGACAAACAGCGTGACACTTCAGTTACATCTTTCACTTCAGTACATCTTTTGTCTGGGGATCTCAGTCATTCCTTGTAATGACGAAATTGTTTCAGTGAAACGCCGTAATTAATTGAATCGTTTTCAGATACCTTGTTTGGTTACTTATTTTATAGGAAACTAGATGAATAGTATTTATGCGTTCGTTAAATAGAAACACTATGTACAGGGTGATCCATAAATTTGAACAGCCTGTACTGATTTTATTATTAGAGATAAAAACAAAACTGATTTATGCCAATTTCATCACTCGGTTTATTTTATACTACTGTTTTTAGATCTGTTATTTGGTTTTTCTGTTCTGTGAGTTGGTTATATTATTTCTATGGATTGTTCTATTCGTTATACTTCACGTACAAACCGTTTTGATAATAATAAATATAATACGAGTATGTTATAAAACAGATGGACCACAAAAATTACAGCATGGTACCCACGAGGAATTAAGAGACCTAGAGAAAGACCAAACCTGAGATGGGACTATGATATTAGGAAATTAGCAAGGACTACTTGGGCCCGCATAGCCAACAATAGACAACAATCGACCAACTAAAAAGAGAGTATCTAATTAGCTAAGGGAGGCTACACCATAATTGGAAATGGTTGAATAAGCTGAGAATGATGATGATGATATCTCCAATTTCAAAACAACCAGTTTTCCATTACAAAATGCTGATAACTAGAAACCTTACAATGTATTTCTTTATCTTCAATAATGTAATTACGGAAAATCCCCTACTTTGACGCACCAAAAAGCAACACTATCTAAGTTTAAAGATCGCCTAAAACTGGCAAACAGGGTAAAGTAATTCATTTAATTAATTTACTATAGTTATGCGGTTTGCCGGTTAATACGTGAATTCACTAGGCATTTTTGGGAATGCAGAATATCACTGTTTGGCGCCGACATTCGTCTGCGTGGTCTGTATTTTAATGCACGCGACAGAGATAAATATAAATGACCGGTTGACAGACAGACAAAATAAAAAACGGCATACAGTGTTGCTGGTTTTTATGTTTATAGGAAAATGTGTGTAGAAAAAAATAAACTATTTTAAAAACTTTCATGGATACTACTGAAATGAAGATAATATATCTAAGCTAAATATAATATAGTACAGCTGTAGTAAAATGAGTAAATAATTGTGAGAAATGTATCAACCCTACTTTTATCTCTTTTTAATACATTTGATTTACCATTCAGCTGTCTACATCACTGTCTTACACGTTAAAATCCAGACCACGCAGTTTCGATAACCACATCGGTATATAAAACCGCTTAGTAATATGTTACTTTTTTCCATAGCAACTGTTAAAATTGCCTTATATCCATCCTTATATCTATCAAAAATAGTAGATAAAATAGTACTTTAACCGCAAGGGTGGATTAAATAATACTTTAACAGCGAGGATAGGTTAAAAACTTTATTTCTTCTCGCACGTTTTTTAACTGCTTCCATTTTTGAAAATTTTTGTATTCCTTTTCATAAGTTATTCGGGATTTAAATGGAAGTAGTTTGGATATGGCGTTTGTCGCCTCAGCCTGAATATCTGTTGGTAATTTACTTATTTCGTTTTGAGCCATTTCCAAACCCAACGCCAACCCAGCACAATATTTTTTCTACTAGTAATAAATTAGTTGAAATAATAATTTTTGAATATTTTTTTAAAACGTAACTCGCTATGAAAAAAATACTATTTATACACGACGATAAAATTGCATTATCGTCTCCCGAAATTAATTCACTCGCGATTTCATCGCTCTTGAATTATTCTTTTAGGTCGACGATAAAATACCATATTATCTATCGTCTTGTATAAAAAATAACTGATAATTCCACTGCAGAAATATTGCTCCTATACTTACTGTAAAATAGTTTCGATTTTCTTGCTCTCGCTGTTCCTATTCGGTCTACTTCTTTTCGGCTGTTCCATGACCCAATCAGCGTCATCGTTCTTGGACGTACTGGGAGGCCGTTTCCTAGCAACCGTCGCGAACCGATTTACGGTCGGAATCGTGGGAGGTACTACTTTAGGTACCGGCGACGGACACTCAGGTTCCTGTTTCATCTGCTTCTCTTGGTACCGTTGCAATTGCAACAGCTTCTCCTCGATCTCTGGATTCAGGTTTTCTTGTTTCAGGGCTGTTTTAATCGCTTCACGAGCGAAATTAAGGAACAAAAAGAAAAATAAATGACTAAAATAAAATAAACCTCTAAAGTAAAGGGAAAAACGAAAGGAACAAAATAGCCCAAAGCAAAACGACAAAATAATTTCAAAACTAGAAGAAGTGCAAGGGTATTTCGCAAGAAAACTCCTGAGTAGCTTTTTAAAAAATTTATTAGATCAACTGGTACACTTCAAGATACATTTCATAACTAATATTGTAACTAAAAACAGGGAAAAAAAGTTTCCAAAATATAAACATACACATTTAATAAAAATATCATTAACTCAAGGAAATAAATAAAAAAACAGCAATACCCTAAAAATATGTTTGGAAACTTTTAATCCTTTCAAAACCCTTGCTCTTCCATTAACTGTTTGAAATTTTGTAATATTGCAAATATAATAAATATATAAAGAGAAAATTGGTCGAAAGTTCTAAGCAAAACAATTATAGAAATGGAATAATTCATATAAATCTTACATCTAAGATAAGTCTTTTTAGAGCCCTTTGTCTTTATTATTTTATATATAAAAGGCAAGATGAAGTATGTTTTATTTTTAAAACTTAAAAAAAAACATACTTTTAAGTAAATATGTAACTGTAAAACATTTGTGTATATAACAACAATTTCGACATAAATAAATATTCAATGGACTTATACATAAAAATTTTTAATCAACAAAAACTTTTATTTTTTTTTCCAGAATAAGAAAGTCTAATAGCTCATTTTTATGAGATTTAATAATTTTTGACAGCAGTAGTAAATAACAGCGCGTCGTAGGAAGGCATATATTTCAAAATAGAAATATATTAAAATGTTAATTGTGAATTTGTAAATAAAAATTATACCTACTATATATTAAAATTTCAAATTTAAGCCAAAGTCTCAAAAATACGTCAAATAAATTGTAAAAAATATAATTGTACTTGACAATTATATTTCTTCCTTGACCATAAAAATAATTAGGTCAATAGATATACATAAACTTATATTTTTAGTTCAACATTATGATATAGTTCTTCTCACGTCTCATTTCTCAACATGGCAAAACACAAAAGTAATGAAGCCATTTTTTAAAATAAAAATTAGTTGATACAAGTAAATACAGAGCCACACTTAAATCAATAATTTAATTTAAAAAAACACACAATTTTAAATATTTGAAGAATTTATATTAGAACAGGTCTTTTAAATGCTGCTAAAATGTATCTACTAAAAACTATCAGAGCTGAAAAGTTAAATAAGTTAAAAATAAACTGGATAAAATACTTTTAATATAAGTTTTAACACAGTCCATAATTAAGAATAATATAGTAAATAGTTACATTTATATCAACCTTTGAATAAGAAGACTAAGGAAGGAGCATATCAAAAATCTTAGGTACACCGCGATGGGCCTCAAATATGGCCGACTTAAATTCCGGTTTATCAGTGTCGTTCTAATTTTATTTAAAAAATGTAAAACTATGATGTAGGGTAGACGTGGGGTAGACTCAATAATTTGTTGTTTTATTTTACGTTGTGAATAAATGTTGGTAGTTATTAAAATTGTTATAAAAATATATAATTCTAATAAAAATAGATAAGTTATAATAAGTATTTATTAACACATACATCCGATACGCTACTGAAGCAGGTAAGTCAAATTAACGTATCTAAATTCTTTGACATCTAATCTTTGACAAGTAATAAATAAAAGCTAAAATGCAAGAAAAATATATAATTTAGTTAATTTAAGTGAATTTCATAAATGATCGGTTTACTACACGTATGTATATTATATAGTCACTTACTAGCGAAAAGTTGTTCCATTATTTCACTCAATTTTTGCCGAGATCTACCGCACGCTACACAACCAACTATTTTAGAGTCTTTTTCGATAAATCGCGGTAGTGTCACTGTTAATTTAAGTTCTGCCACAATTTCCATCTAGATTTACTACCTTTATACAACTATCAGTAGTAGAATAAATAATAAATAACATAAAATAAGCTCCATAAAGACTGACAAATCCACAAAATTTCAAATCAAATTCAAATGTGTCAAATGAATCGTCAAACAGAACTGTCAAGGATCCCCACCATAGAGAGCTTTTATGGAGCCTTTTCCGCCCACCATGCATGAATACATGGATAGCATTATGCTCCTTCCTTAGTCTTCTTATTCAAAGATATCAACAGTCCAGATATTTTCTTTAAGTCATTACCAAATGTCAAAACCAGAAAAGTTACGCGAGAAGAACTATACATATATTGATGTCGATGGTAAAGCATTTTGATCTTATACCATAGCGATTTTCTTTAAAATATATCATAAGAAATTGAATATTTTACAAAAATAAACATAGATATTAACAAGATCTGCCGAAAGTTCGTAAAAAAGGATTTATTATTGGAATTTACTGCAGGTTACCCAATAAAGCTTCATTCAGAACCTTGCAATTAGTGGAATAAATTAGTGGTTTCAATTACACTTTATACTTTTTAGCTTCCGATCATTCACAGTCTCTACACAATTAAAATTAATAGAACATCATAGCAACAACTTCCGGTAATCAGTTGTATCCACAGAGAAAGCCTAATATTTAGCTTATAAAACAATAAACTTTTGATTTCTAACTACATTTTCTCTTGACGGATGATAATCAAAGGCCAAAATGACATTACTTGCAAATTTTGAAGTATAATTCGTAGAAAAGTTCTTCTACTAATTGAAAATGACTACCACTAATTTTGATGTTCTGAATGCTTATATTGAAACTAAAGGAACAAACTTCTACGCTAATTGAAACCACTAATTTCGAGGTTCTCAATGAAGCTTAACAACAAAAACACATTTTGACGTATCATGCAAGAACTGCCATGGCGGCAGATTAAAAAAATCCACTTTACATATGCAAAAAAAGGGGTTATGTCACAAAATACTAAAAAAGTTGCTCAAAAAATAACTTTACGTTTACCCTATGGCGTGCATATAATGTGGTCAAAAAGGCGTTGCCTACCCCAGACATGATCATATTTTTTTTTCATATTAAAACTCAACGCATTACTGATCCAACAAATATTGGCAATAAACGTTTTTAGTCTTATTTTTATTTTAGAGGTTACGTAAGATATGTTTAAGATTTACGCGGCTGCCACTTTGCGAATCTTTGACGTTCTCTACAGACCAAAATGACTGGAAAGTCAGGGTAGAAGAAATAGATAGAATAAGAAAGTAACGCGTGATTTAATTTCAAAGGTGTCGGCCACTGTTCTGCGCAATGATGCCGAATCTGGTGATTTTTCCAGAGAAAAAAATAATTATATTAATTACTATATTACTAATTTTATTATTTTGCCAATTTTGCCTACCCTACTTTGATTAGCACTGCACGCCATTGCGTCTACCATTTTTTATAAGAATTCAAGGACTTTGCTGACAAGGCTGATTTGATTTCTCTTTACGTTCAAGTGCTGTACAGTGGAGACACCAATCGTACTGCGGTCAACGCACAAAAAAGTTCTTATTTTCCCTAATTCGGCCAGCGAATGCATATCGAAGACGGTGTGGATCTGAAAGCGACAGTGTTGCCATATTAAAATGTATAATATCTGTAATACGTTTGACGAAAATATCTTTGGATGAAAAATCCGCGTTTATGTATGGAAAATTTATTTGTGTTAAACATAGAATAAATAACAAAAATAAAAATTCTTTTATAGGTACTGATTATGTCGTATGATTGAAAAAAGTCGTTTAATTGGTTTGGAAATGACGATTATTGACATTTACCATTATATTTTACATATGAAATATCAGCGATCTTCATTTCCAAGCCAACTCTGACCCCGTTCTTTGTTTAATCATATAATATTATATTAAGTTGTTTAATGATAGAAAATCCGTATTATTACCGTATTGTACCCAAAATTCGTAAATCTACGGATTAATAAGTAGTTTGCTGGCAACACTGTCTCCGGCGACCAGTCACTCTGTCGACTAAAAGCAACATTACGGTACAATATTCTTTATCCGCTGCGCTGTAAACGACTATCAGCGCGCAGCGGCACAAAGCTAAACTAAATCTCGAAATTCCCGGATAGGCTTGCGGTAACGCCAGCTACATCTCAGAAAGTTTTTATGCCACGAAATCGCCCATAAAATTAAGCATCTTCTTATTTCTTCAATCAACGGTATGGGTTTCAATTATTTTTCAAAGATGACATAGATGTAAAATAACTTTCCGAACAACTTGTTGGCTCTTCAATATTTTGTCGTCTAACTCGACTTTCTGCATTATGTACAGAAGATTTTTATAATTTTCCGCCATGACAGTTGTTGCATGACATTGGACATGATAACGTAAATTTGCATAAACTCGTTTTCAATAAAGCTTCATTCAGAACCTCGCAATTAGTCAAAAAAAATAGTGGTTTCAATTACACTTTATTCTTTTTAGTTTACGATCATTCACAATGTTTAAAATACACAATTAAAATTAATAGAATTAGTGATGTTGGTAGCGAATATTTCAATTCGAATTTTGCAGGAAATTTCAGAAATTTCCGAAATATTCGGTCCCAAAATCGCGAATATTCGCAAAAATCCGAATTTTGTGGAAGAAATTTCTTTTCAAAATTCAAGACATTGAGCAAAAATTTAACGAAAGTGTATCAAGTATGCCTATTCTTAAATCAGAAGAAAAAGAATGCTTCTCCGTCTTACAAAATAGAAAACGTATGGCTCTTAAAATAATGCATTTTGCCGCGAATCTCTTGGCCCCCTCTGTTTCCTGGGAGAGCACCTTAACAATGAAGAACACATAGCCGCTATGGAATTTATCAACAATATCACCAACAAACATCCTCAGTTTGTCAATAATTAAGAAGCCATTTTTACAGATGTAACAAATTATTGCGCCAAATCGGGTTTATGGGCTCTCGACTACGTTTGGATGTCAGTTAAAAATGTAGACTGTCTAAGTTGGCGCAAGCAATATGTAAAAATACTCAGTTGAAATATTTAGCTGTTGCTCTGCTGTCTTTACCAACGTCATCTGCAGCCACTGAGAGAAGTTTCAGTACTTACAGTTTTATCCATACTAAAAAAAGAATCGCTTAACTGCACAAAGAGCCGGCAAAATAATGTTCGTAGCTCATAACAATAAATTATTAATACAAAAACAAAAAGTGGATATGGAACATGATATGCAACAACATGAAACTCCTCCAGAACCACTAGAACCCGTAGAGGTAGAGGTTCATCCTTCAGAATCAGAACCAGATGATACATCAAATATACCTGATTTGGAAATAAAAACTGAGGAAGACAGTACTACTACTACTACTACTCTACTACTATTACTACTATAATACCCTATGAAGATGGGACCAGCTCGGCGCCTGAAAGTATTCCGGAATAGAATAATTCAGTTATTTGTGTTTTACGTTTTTTAAATTTATATTTCCTGCTTTTTTGTTTTTTTTTCAGTTCATAGTCATAGTTCATGGTTTATGTACCAAGTACAAACGTTACCAAATAATGTTTGTTATATGTTATGTTTATGACTTTTAGGAGTTAGGTATTGTTTATTAAAAATAAAGCAACTAATATTATGTTTATTGTTTTTTTCCACTTACATGTTGATATCAAATGTCTATCTAATTTATTCATTGTATCAACAAAAAATATGTAAAATTGTAAAATTTCCTAAAATTTCATAAATTTCCGAAAGTTAACATCACTAAATAGAATATCCTAGCAACAGCTTGCGTTAGTCAGTGGTATCCATAAAGAAAGCCTAATATTTAGTTTATAAAATAATCAACTTTTGATTTCTAACCACAATTTCTCTTAACGGAAGATAATCAAAAGCCAGAATGACATTTCGCGCAAATTTTGAAGTATAATTGGTGGAAAAGTTAAAGTTTGGTAACTTTTTCTACTAATTGAAAATGTCTACCACTAATTTTGACTTCTGAATGCTTACACTGAAATTAAAGGAACAAACTTTTACGCTAATTGAAACCACTAATTTATTCCGCTAATTGTGAGGTTCTGAATGAAGCTTAACTGAATAACAAAAAAAAAATGTTATTAATTCCGAATTTTTTGGCAAACCCTATACAGGGTGCTACAAATTCGAGGTACGAGCATTGGTATCTCGGTAACCGTAATAGATACGAACATGGTTAAATTCGGGCAAAGTTGCGCTATGGGATGTTCACCAAGATGCCATCAAAAGAGTTTTAAAAATTTCAAGGATTGCTGAGTTTTTTGGAAAAAACTGATTTTTTTGAAAATTAATTTTATTTTTTCCCGTCGTTACTTTTTAGAAAATGAAAAAACTAATTGCACATTCTCATAGCCACTTTATTAGGGCTATCTGACAGTATTTTTATATTTTCAAATTAACTGATAATTTGTGAGATACAGAGGCCAACTTGATTTTTTTAAATACGGACCTGCATTTTTTATTTCCGGTTTTGAAAGAACTCGGTCTCCTGAGTACAATAATATACCACACTTTATACTTTTTCTTTGTTTTAGGTACCTTAACAACAAAACTATTTAATGTTTATTAAAATAATCTGGGTTTTCAAATTATTTAATCTGATTATATTCATCGCAACACTATTGATCAGAGCTAATTAACATTGAATCAGGAAAATCGAGCCAATTCGAAGATTCAAATAAATTATATCCCGGTCAGCAATGTAAAGATATTATTTTTAACTTTTTTTTATTGTGACTTTGAAATCTCAGTGTGCGATCTAATAATATTCGTAATATTAATCGTAGTTATTATAAATAAATCAATTTCAACAAACTAGTTTCTAATGCTTTACATGTTAGAAAGGGTTACCACCCTCCCTATTGCACAAATTTATTTTTCGTTCAATTTTATTTATAGCTCTTTGAACATTCTTCTTATATGTATATGTCCGAATGCATTTTATACTCTTTACTGAAAATGTTGAGATGTATTGATTTCACTTTTACAAATGACGTGAAGTAATGTATTCATATACTGGTATATTATTTTTTATTATTTTATTTCATTTGATTTTCCATATTCAATGTTTTACCCCACGTCATTGTTAAGTTTGAAAGCTTATCAATATTGTAACGATGAATATATTAAATATTAAAAAAAAAACAGAGCCGGACTTGAAATTAGTTTAAATAAATTGTGTTCAAATGTCCGAAACAAAAAAAAATATTAAGTGTGGCATATCAATGTACTCAGGAGACCGAGTTCTTAGAAAATCTGAAATAAAAAATGCAGGTCCGTATTTAAAAAAACTAAGTTGGCCTCTGTATCTCACAAATGATCAGTTTAAAAATACTATCAGATAGGCCTTATAAACTGGCTATGAGAATGTGCAATTAGTTTTTTGATTTTCTAAAAAGTAACGATAGGAAAAAATAAAATTGATTTTCCAAAAAATCCGTTTTTTCCAAAAAACTCAGCAATCCTTGAAATTTCTAACTTTTTTGGTGGCATCTTTGTAAACATCCCAAAGCGCAACTTTGCCCCAATTTAACCATGTTTGTATCTATTACGGTTACCGAGATACCAATGCTCGTACCTCGAATTTGTAGCACCCTGTATAATGAATGTGGAATTCAAAATGGGAAGACATGGTCTATTATTTATTTATGGTTATAAATTATAATATACCAACCTGAGATTATGTAAAAATGATTTTTAGTTAAAATCATCTACTGAGGGACAGGAGACTCAAACTCTCAGTCTTGTATAAAAAATGTTATTTAAAATTTTTACTATTTTAAAAAATTTAAGCAACATGTTTCGGGAATCACAATCAAGGGAATCAAATACAAGATACAATATAATTAAGACTGATTTACGTAATTCTAATTTACATATATAAATTTAAATAATTGAAATACATCTTAGAAACTAAATTCCATTATCACATTAACTACAACAAATATTTTGGCTCCTCTCACCTAAATCAAAATTTTCCCACTTCATTTAGAAATAGTTTTATGTACTCCTCATGATATTTGAGAAATTTTAAATAGATAAATGCGGCCATGGTAATTGTAATTCTTTTGTTATAAAGCTCAGCTTTGCATTTTGTAACATTTTTTTGTACAAATAATTTGGATAATTTTAACTTTTATGACTTGTGCCAGAATTTTATTGTTTTGTTACTTGACTTTGTTTGTTTGACAAATAAGTTTGACTTACTTTGATTGTTTTTTATTTATATTTTTAGCTTCCGGGCCTGAAAATGGGATTATGATTCTCGAAACATGTCGCCAAAATTTTTTTAAATAGTAAAAATTTTAAATAAAATTTTTATACAAGACTGTGAGTCTCCTATCCCCCAGTAGAGGATTTTAACTAATTATTATGTACTCATTGAACATTAGGTCGTTGAACGCTTACTAAAAAAGATTATGTGAACATGAAAAACTTACCTTTTATAACTCCAATAATAAAGACAAGGTTTACGACAACAAAAAATATGACTAGAATATCCATCATCGCAAAATCTCGATACTTATATAATTCTCTTAATACTGATTTTATGACATCTATTATTCGACTGAGACCAGCTCATTTAGTGAAATATCTTATACAGCCCGCGTCGTTTTGCAATGGGTAAGCACAGTTAGGGTTATAAACAATGACAGACGGTTGATAAACGAACATACTTTGCTGGATATAGTCCGGCGTCACTACGAACTGTTTGTTTTGGTCGAGAGTGCCGATGCCGGCGGGACGAGTCTGAGTAGAGGTTCCCGAGGCGGGGCTGTTCTCCATTTTCGCCTTCATCGCTTGAATCAGCGCCGACGTTTGCGATTGCTGACCGTTTGCGAGAACTTGTCGGTTAGCTTGGTTGGGAGATTCGGAAACCTGCAATTTAAGTTCATCACAGTGACGATTTAAATCAACAAGAATGAGCAGTGTCAATATTTAAATTTATCCTACTCTAACTGGCTACAATAGAAATGTTCACAAAAAAATTAAAACGTGCCTACTTCTCATAAAATCATTCATTATGACATTAAAACTCAGTATGCAAAGTTTCATAACATTCCGTAAAAGGCTTATGCATCAAAAATCCGTGCAAAATTATCGTAATCGTTTGAATCCGCTAAACGCGGCCTGTCGTCACTGCTTCGATCGGTATTTCCGCGCGAGTAAACGGTGCTGTCTGCACGCTGTGGAATTTCTAACAGAACAAGGTAGAATACAACATATCGCGTTGTGCTCGGATGTTTGTATATTAAATTTGGTTTACTGTGATTAATATTTGGAGTTTATTACTAGTTTAAAAATAAAGCTACTTAGTGAGATGGAGGACGGGTTTACTTGAAAGCGATATCAAACAACACTTGGTTTTTGACAATACAAAATTATTGAGTTTTTGAGTTGTCAGAGGCCTGTATTTAGAAGGAGGGGGCCAAATTTTAAATTTTAATTATCATATTAAACTGAAAATTTGCATGCGTATATAGAAGCTAAGACAATGTAAAATTATCGTATTGTTGATCTGATATAGGGTCGTATTAAGGAGGAGCCAGATTTTAAATTTTAATTGTGTTGACCTGAAAATTCGCACACGTATACATGGTGTCCAGTTTAAAATGAGGTACCTACATGAGGAATAATGGGGATCTTGAAGACCGTTAAAGTTACAAGATCGGTTAAATAGAAGAAAAGTTGCGTTTTTGTGTGCCCAAAAAAATCTAGGTCTATTTTATTAAATATTCATATGGCGTTACGTAAATACAGGGAGAAAAAGAAAAATGTGCACTTTCTAAACACCACCATATTTTCTTTATTATTGGAGCTATATAATCAAAATTTTAACATAGGGGTAAGGCAATATGGAAATTTTAAAAATCATGTTCAAAAAAGTCTAGGCTTACTATGTTGCGCATGGCCGAAGTGCACTTTTTCTTTTCCTATGGGCGCCATATTGAAATACATGGTTGAAAACATTTTTAATAAGGATTTTTAAAATGCCAAATTTAGATATGGCGCTCATAAGAAAAATAAAAGCTGACCTCGGCCGTGCGCAACATAGAAGGCCTAGGTTTTTCTTGATATCATTTTTAAAATTAACATGTTGCCTTGTCCATATATTGAAATTTTGATTACCTTAGCTCCAATAATAAAGAAAATATGGTGGTTTTTCAAAAATGTTCATTTTTTCTTTTTCGCCTTGTATCTACGTAACGGTATGGATTTAAAATAAAATAGACATAGATTATTTTTGGGCACACAAATACGCAACTTTGCTTCCATTTAACCGACTTTTTAAACTGGGCACCCTATAGGACCCATATTAAGCGAAAAATTTACAAGTGAAAAAATTGATAAAAAAAACTTTTTAAAAACAAGCTTAAAATTAAATGGACTTAAAACTAGAAAATAAGAATTAAAAGCAAGGGGCACAAAGTAACGATTTAACCTTCTGTGGATTATTTTTTGAAGTAATTATACACCCAGGGACAAAACACCACTTATTTGAACTCATTTTACTTCTTCAAAACACCAAAACAATGAAAATAAACAATACACCTTCGCGAACGTCTGTAAAAACAATGCGGCAAGTGCACGATCGTACGGACGCCATCGATCGATCAAAGCAGTGACGTCAAAAACAGGTAGCTTCGAGCCGGGAACCTTTTTCTAGCCTTGCTGCATTTCTCAATTTTGTTTTGCGTTTATGTGAGAAAATTATAGTTTTTAAGAAAAATTTTGAGTGCCATGTTTTTTTACTTATATGTAGGTAACCAAATTCATTAAAATTAGAAATTAGTGAACATGTCTATTGTTTAATATTTTGACATAGAACATTCATTAAAAATCAAATTATAGGGTTTTAGTTTTTTTTTTGGATACAGTATTTGGAGCTATCAGAACTATAATTATTAAAAAAAACTATATTAAAACAAAAATAAAATAAAAATATTATATTTATATTTTTTTGGTATAAACTATTTTTTTTTAAATTGGATACTTTGTATATTAGAAGTGTATTAAATTGCATATTTTTTCCTGATTTCAAAAATAAATTACAGAGGGCTTTTCTTTTTAACAGTGTTATTTAAAATCGATAAAAATATACGGAAAAAGAGTCAAGTATGTCTACTGGACCTGTATCTATAAAAAAAAATCAAGAATGCGGACACAATATTGGAGTACGATCAATTTACTAAAAAACGCATTGAAATAAACAGCAGTATATTTTATAGATCACTACTACCTATACAGGGTGTCCCAAAGTTCTGTGGACATAGAAGTAATACGTATTTTTGGAATCAAAATAAGTTCATTGGACACAATTTTACCTGTATACAAAAGTGCTTCGTTTGTCCGTTAGATGGCATCATACTTTAAAAAAATAAACACATTTTTTCAGATATTTTAAGAACCGTTATTCCGATTTGAATAAGATTTTGGGTATTTATGTTTCGCTAAGTGCTTTAACATTTGACTTTTACAAAAATCAAAAAAAAAAAGTACGGGAAGGGTGAAAACTAAGTGTAAATATTTTCCAATTCCACCGACGACAGATTTTCTTTTCGTAAAACGTTTCCTCTAGTATTTACTACATTTTTCGTCTCTTGTAAAAAATGCCATATCCGATAGTTTTTGAAATTTGATTCCCATTAACAGACAAATGAAGCACTTTTGGAGAGAGGTAAATAGTGTCTAATGAACTTATTTTGATGTTAATAATTCGTAGTAGTTCTATGTCCACGGAATATTGGGACATCCTGTATACAAGCGGCAGAGAGTCCACGTGGACTTGACGAGTATGTCCGCGCAAAAGACTCCACATTGGCTTCTTGAAAATGTGTAGAATTTTTATTGACAGGACGCGTCGTCTAATTTTTTACGAAAAACATCGATTAAAACTAGATTGATTTTTTGTTTTTCATTTTAATTTTTATAAAATTATATCTCATCACATTAAAAAGCATTAAAAAAAATTTTGTAAAAACTTTCAGCTTCCAAAAAAAAATTTAAAAACTGAAAATAACAAAAAGTTATGTTTGTTTGCCGTTATGGGGAAATCAACCACTCTCTCGTTACCGGTTTCCTGGCCTATCCCCCATCATCAGACGAGCTAACCGGGCTGGATTTCCCAAAACGGCAAATAAACAACTAACTATATCAACTGGCGACTTAGTTTAGTGTCGGTGAGTTATTAGATAAAGATCTTACCGCCAGTACACAATGGAAAGAAGCATTTTCAGGCGGCTCCATAATAATTATAAATAAAAAACTTTTTATTTTCAGTTTTTCATTATATTTAAAAGCTGAAGATTTTACCAAATAGCAGTTATATGGCAAGAAATATTTTTATTTTAAATATGACATAATGATACTGCAAGAATTTCACTTTTTATTTGTCATTATGTTGCTTACTCTTGGCTTGGGTGTGTTTTGGTTTACTCTATACAGGGTGAGTCTTAAATAAGTGCAAATATTTTAGGGATGGTATGTTTCAACCCCAGAAACACGTCTATGAGGTGTTTTTTCGCGAAAAATTTTGGAGTATTGGAATTTTTTGAAAAAAAATTGGAATTTTTTTTTAATTTTTTGGCTCATAATATGGTAACATAGGTAGTAGACTAAAATTTACAACAAAGAAAACCCAGAAAAAATCCAGCGGTTCTCAAAACGTAAGCTAAAAATCAACTTTTTTTAAATTTTCAAAGTAAAATATCTCAGTTATTTTGGACATATTTGAAAAACGGTAAAGAGAAAATATGTGTTTCTTTTATCGAGATCTACCAGCCCTGAAGATATTTGCACTTATTTAAGACTCACCCTGTAAAAGTAAATAACTTTGCAGAGAAATGTCAAGTAGAAAAGTTTTATACAAAACCCCCTATTTTTTAAACAACTGCAACCGCTAAGACTACTAGAATAGGTAAATTCTTGATAGAAATTTATCATAATATATGTGACTAGGACTACTTACCATTATTCACGTTAAGAATTATATACTTCAAAAAGAATTGTTTTTAAAAATAATTCTAAATATCATTCTCCTAAACTACATGAACACTCACTTAGATAAAGAAGAAAAGTATAGGATGAAAAATGTATGAATTGAAAACTTGAAGTGATTTAGTATTTTTAAGCATAGTCTTTTGATAGATATGTACTAAAGAGATTTAGTTTTCAGTTTTAGCTACCATCGTGCATGTTAATAGAACTTAAAATTGTTCCCTTCTATAAGAATCATGCAAAAATCAAAGCAAAACATATATGAATTGCATTTAAGAAAAATTTTACCTAATTCAAAGGAAATATAAGAATGATACATTTGAACTACTTTTTAAGTTATGTACTTTTTCCAGTTCTTTTTACGTCAAAATTTAAAAGAATACAAACAAGGCAATTATTTACTATCAGTTTATTGAATTATCTTAAGTATTAAACAATGAGATCACTTATAGTTAAGTCGAGACAATCAATGCAATGTTTAATGAAAGAAGTGGGCACAGCCCTCGTGAAATACAAGGCGGCTTAACTGTATGTGTTATTTTATTATTATTTAATAATTATTACTATTGTTGACAAGTAGTCCGAGTCACGTAATTGGCAGTAGTAGGTTTAGCGTTTCCTACACTCATTTAAAAATTGTATACAGCCAACTTTCAAAATCAGTTTAAAATGATTATACGCGAAAAAACCTCTATATTTTTGGTAAACTCTAATAAGGCGACGTATTCTGACTTGCAGCTGCAATGTGCCACTTAGCATTTTTGATTACAAAGAGGCTGTTACTTAATAAAAAATTAAATTAAGAAATGATTAATTCTAGCAGATATATAAAAATCTGTTTGAGATAGATTTGATATTTTTTTAAAAAATCACGTAAACTCCATTTTCTAACATTGCCGATAAAAGTGTATTCTCCGATTTTATATTTATAAACTCTTTATTACAACGAATATTATATTTATCAGAGTAAGTAGATCGCCGAGTAGCGACAGAAACCGTCGGCTCTTTTGATGTGGTGGGACCAAATTTTCTTTCTCTCTCTTTTGGCGTGTTTGACAGATAGACTACGTATTTAACTGCTCAACTTATGAAGTGGTCCTATAAACATGGTATACACTGCTCATAATTTGAAGTGGAATTAATTATAAAGTTTTATACATATTTTTTTTGTTTTGTTTTATCCGTATTTCTAAATTTGAATGTATAAAATATCTTACAGCCAATAAATAATTAAAAAAACGATTCGTTGCATGAGGTATACTTGAAATAAAGTATATAGAGATATTTGATAAATGGCAACAGTGGCAACTTCGCTTCTTCATGACAGATAACCTACTTATTTCGCGCAGTCGCAAAGAAAATTGAAAACGGGACTGTCGCTACTCGTCGGTTTACTTACTCTGATTATATTAACTGTTAACGCTTTTTAGGGTATGCTCTTCATTACCTGTCCATAATGATAAAAAATAAATGGTAACTTTTAATAAATTTCAGTTATTTCATTATAATGTCACAGAAAACGATAAATAAATACTAAAATTCATGCGAAAACCATATACCACTACGCAATAAGCCAGACTACTATCGTGACGTCATACTTCGATCTCTCGGGCCTTCTTCACGAGGGTTGCGGCGCGGGTTAGATCAAAATTACAAAATGAAAAAACATCTATAAAAAAATATACAACAAACAATATAAAGGATTACAGCAAACAAATAAAAACAAACCAAAAAAAGCAACGTATTAAAACACATTAAGCTTTCAGAGTTCAACGTCCACCAACTTTTGTCAATCTTCTAATAAATTATTTTGCGGTTGGCGTACATTTTCCCTCAAATATAATTAGTAATCAAGTAAATAATGCTTGAGGCAAAGACTGCACAATCACCTTGGGGTTTTTAGGCGTTTTGCATACCTGAACTGGAGTGACAGGCGTCTGTTTTATCGGAGTGACAGTCGGCTGTTTGACAGCTTGCTGGAATACTTGTTTGACGGGGGTAGAATGCACCGGCGCCAAGGGTGGTACTGTTGTGTTGATGCCTTCGCTGGAATTGTCGCTTGAACTCGGTTGAACGGCAAGATAAATTTTGGTAGGGCCGAGCACTCCTTGTCTACCTGTCGATGCTTGAGCTAAAACCAAAGAAAAACTAATGATGTAATATTGAATGTTTGCCAAATTTAAAATATATTGCGTAAAGTTCCAATAATGTACTTCAAATGTCATCAAAATATGCTCTTTAACATATTAGAACCGCTTGAGATTATGTGTAGTTATTAGTTATGAATCATAGACTTAAAATAAAATATAGACTACACTATTTACATCTCAACGCGGACAAACAACCTTTTTTGTACACATGTTTACTTCTGGGTACAGTCGACCGAGCCTTCCTCATCCAGCCTATGTTGTCACGTCTTTAATATTATCAATATTTTTTTTCTTGTTATACACATATACTGAGATATTAATACTACAGTTTAATAAAGTAGGTTTTAATATTCCATAGATGTATTAAATAGTCCTTATACTACTACATTATAAGTCGGATACTGTTTAATAAGGATAAGTTCTTTACAATATGACAACACCGATTAGAGGCGAGGAAGCCTATTCATTCATTTATTACCTTGTAGTACGTGTCGCACGTGTGCGGTAAAGCTTTGTTGCCGCTATATCCCCGGCTGTATTAACGCATTTTCTTAGCTTATAGTCCTTAAGTGTTTATTTTATTGACTTTTTCTGTTCAAAAACTATAAAATATGGTTCGCCAGTGCCAAATTTGCAAGAAATTTGACTTAAATAATCCATTTAAGTCTTGAAACGACTTTTGACCGGTAGGCAACTCTCAATTTACCCATTGGCAGTCAGTGGCGTTGTTGTAGAAAGGCGCTTATTTAGATAATATTTTAGTAAAATGTAAAATCTGAATTTTTACTTTTACATTACATTATTTACTTACTTACATTGTAACAAAATCATAATTATAACCCTGTTAATAATTAATAATGTTTTTATTAAAAATATATTCCGGTTTATTCTAAAATTATCTTCAGAATCTAAAATAACATACAAGAATTTTAAAATGATATTACATTATGAAACATTATTTTTTAATATACCGGGTCGTCTCAAAAGTGGCTCAACCCTATAACTTTTTTTATTTTTTCAGATAAAAAACAGATTTGTATGTTAGTAGGTATATGACATAAATTAGGATTTATTGACGTATTCAATTGTTTTTGGTCTCTTCCTGTTTCACCGAAATGATTACATCTTTGATTTTAAAAGGCACCCTCGGTATATTGCTACTTTATTCGATAAAAAATGACACTCTGAATAGAATGACATATCATATGCCAACTTTTGACATTGTCGCTTAAAAACATATCCTATTTTAAATTTCAATCCAGTTTTTTTCAATCCACCAAGTTTTAATCAAGGAGCCTTGGAAAAATAGTTTTGATCGTCTAATAGGTTTCGTGTCTTGTCTAGGCCGGTTAAAAGATGTACAAATCGTATTTTTAATCATACATATGTCAATTTTTTCAAATGGAACAAGGGTGACTCATTAGCATATTTGGAAAAAGCATTTTTTATGAATATATTGATACCACACACTTGGTATTTCGAGTCAAATTGTCGTTATGAACCGCGTGTTACAATTACAATTAAACCATATGCGAAAATGTCAAAAGTTGACATATGATATGTCATTCTATTCAGAGTGTCATTTTCTATCGAATAAAGTAGAAATATACCGAGGGTGCCGTTTAAAAATTAAAAGTTATAGACATTTCCGGTGAAACAGGAAGTGACCAAAAACAATTGAATGCGTCAATCAATCCTAATTTATTTCATATACTAACATACTAAATCTTGTTTTTTTTATTTGAAAATATAAAAACATTATGGGGATGAGCCATTTTTGAGACGCACCCCGTATAATAAAGACAGTACCGAGTTAAATAAATGTAGTTTTTATTTTATCCACTTCCTATCACCTTCCTTGCTTTAATGGAACAGATTTATGTTTTCTCTAATTTACATAATAAGACATCACTTAACCAGAAAAAAAATTACAACAATCATATTTTTTTTCTCTCCCTGTCGCCGATTCTATTATATCTGTGGAATAGGGTATCGAACTTCGGTGACCTTCCTTACTTTTTCCAATTTGATATAAACCCAAGAAGACATATATTTAAGTCTTGACAATACATATACGAGTAACTACATTTTAGAAATAACGTAATTTAGTATTATTTTATGCCCAAAATATTATGCATTAGTGCAACTTTTCAAAATAGAACCATGGATAACTGCTGTATAGGCGTCAATATTATTGGAATTTCACGTTAAGTAATGATAATGTCTTTCAAAGGTCAAAGATGTTCTTATTATGCGTCCTCCCCTCTTGGACTCTTCTTGGACCAGTCCATTTTCTAACTGCACTTTACAGGGTTTATGTTTTGATTAATATTAGGGGTTGTAAATGTTTGACTAAAATTAATAATTTATTATTAATTTCAAAAATTACCTAATTTCGATTATAAAATTTCTTCTATAACTTGTATTTTATTATTTTTATCATTTTTGGACTCTAAATTGTTTTTTCTAAAGTTTTATTTAAAAAACCTGTCCTAAATCTTAATAAAATATAAAAAGTTTAAATACGATATATTTTAATTTAATTATAGCTTCATTAAAATAAAAAATTACCCGGCTATGATACGGAGAGTTCAGGTGTACTTGAGAAACGAAAGACAGTGTTGTGTTTCTCGGCAGAGTCGTCAGGAAACGACCGTTACGACAGAGACAACCTATCTATCGCTCGTGTCGCACTCGTTATAACCTAAAACAATAACACAACAATAACAAGACAGTGTCTGACCGCATGTTCCAGCTATTTATGAATGAGATGCTCAGTCTATATTTTATTTTAAGTCTATGTTATGAATAGTTTTTTTGGTGATGCCTGTTAAAAGTAGGACAAAATAAAATGCCAACACTGTACAGTATTTCCATACTATTGCCATACAATTAAACTTTTAGTTATGTAATCGAGGGCGCGATTTTTAAATCGTTGCCAACCATGGACATACTCGGGGCCGGGCTGACTAACTGGAATTTAAATTTCCCGCTAGGGATTCGGGTAGTAGCTCTACTGTAAAAAAATGTCAAGTTGTCACATTTCTTTATTTATTTCCTGACATTATCATTCGTTTTGACACTTTAGTTTTGTTTAGTTAGGTTAGTTAATAGTGTTGTAATAATTTAAGCTTAAAAATGTTTACTAGCAGACCTTGCGATCGAACATTGTTCTTTTTATAACCTCTTTTAGTACGAGTGTACAAGGTAGCTTAATAGTCGTAAAAAACTCATCGCAACTTTATTAGAATATTTTGAACGGGAAAGCGGTAGTTATGGCCCTTTATGTCCCTTAAGTGCTGTTAAGAAGGCGAGTTTTATTGATGTAAATAATAACTGTATATTTATAATTAATTTATTTTTGTTTCCTAAAATATTTTGATTAAAAGAAAATATGTAAAAGTGCGCAATGCTGTGCCGGTCAAGCTTAATCCTTAACTAAAAGTTTATTTGATTGACAAAATTAACAAATTGAAGTGGAAGATCTGATAAATAAAGAAAACTAGTTTTGCAAAACCTTTTTCTTTATTATATGATCAAATTATACAGGGTGTCCCAGAAATAAGTGCAAGAATTTTAACTGGTAGTACAGTTCAACCCCAGAAACACGCCTATGAGGTTTTTTTCGCAAAAAAAATTTTTTTTTGGAAAATTCGAAATTTTTTGAAAAATTTTTTGTATTTTTTTTTTTAGTTTTTAGTTAAAAACATAATTTCTTGATAATATGGCAACATAGTTATTAGATTAAATTTACAAAAAAGAAAATCCAGAAAAGATCCAGTGGTTCTGAAAATTTTAGCAAAAACATTTTTTTTTGAAATTTTAAAAGTAAAATAACTCCATTATTTTGGACTTATTTGAAAAACGATAAAGACAAAATATGTTTCTTTTATCGAGATCTACCACCCCTTAAAATGCCTGCACTTATTTCTGGGACACCCTGTATATTACTGTATTTCTCAACAATACCTTTATCAAAATTATTCTTTGGAGTGTTTGGAAATGACTTGAATTACTAAATAAATCTCATCAAGTATACCTTTTAGCAACTGTTGTTTGACTTGCTGTTGAACAGCTGCCAACTGCTGAGGAGTAAAATCGGCTCCTTGTAATCCTTGGAGAACGATTCTCGGACCTTGTTGAGTCTGTATGACTTGCGCAGTAACGCATTTGATGACCGTTCCAGCAGGCTGACCAGCTAATAGATGATCCATTGTAGCTTTGTCGATTTGCGTGTCAGGCTGAGCTGCTTTCTGTGGAGTTTTGACAGTTTTGGCTAGTTGTGGAGTTGGAGGAGTAACCTGAAAATTTAAGTAGCAGATATTTAGAATTGACACACTTGTAGTGTACTCTGACTTAGTTCTCAAAAAGCTTTACATCAGGTTTGTGATTTTCATTTCAATCTTTTTTATAGAATATATGGACACTAGCTATACTCTGTTTTTTTTCTCAGGTAAAATTTCGACAGACGATGACAGAAGAAAAGCAGATGACGTCCATACCAATCTATTTGTTTTACTAAAAAAAGTTTCTAATATTTTTTAAGTTAACTATGGATGGGTTTAAATATAAATCCGTCATGCGTTGTCTCTTGTTGGTTTAAACCAGTTTTATTGGTTTATTTCAAAAATGACATATCATATTTCAATTTTATTGGTTTGACAGAACGATGAACGATAAACGGACGCCGATGCGTATGAATTCGCCTTTAGATTTTTGAGGCTTGTCAAAGTCTTGCCAAATTATAGGTTATAATTTTGTGTCAACTTATGTCAAATACCCTTTTCGTAGCGTTTTCGAAGATGATACATTTTGATTCGTGTTTTTACGTGTTTTTTGTGTCTTTTGAAGTCAAATGGAGGAAAAATCGAGGGAAAATTAACTGTAGACCCAGAGCACAGTTTATAGTTAATACTCGGTGCCCAGGCAGAAAGACTTACATACCAATAAAGTTACCATCAATAAAGTTTGTATACCATCTCGTCATAGATAAGTGCATCTCGTATATGGTACAAGGATCGTACTAAACATATATTAAAAACTAGAGTAGCTGTAAAATAACGACATCACATGATAGGTAAATAATGGATTTTAGTACTGCAGAAAAATGATGTAAAAAGGCACTGGTTTAAAAAAAAATAAGATTAAAGTTGATTAATCAACCTTTAAGGTAAAAAATTCGGTAAGTGTTATTATTAATAAAATAGTTTTGTTTTATTTATGTTGTTTTATTTATTCCTGTTGAATATTTCAAATTTGTATTCGTACATAAGTTATATTGATAAATATAATAATAAAGAAATACATAGTTCTTTTCTATATTTTTATGGTATGTGGTGTTTTGTTCTTGTTTGAACTGTAGACCCAGAGCACAGTTTATAGTTAATACTCGATGCCCAGGCAGAAAGACTTACACAACAATAAAGTTACCATCAATAAAGTTTGTATACCATCTCGTCATAGATAAGTGCATCTCGTATATGGTACAAGGATCGTACTAAACATATATTAAAAACTAGAGTAGCTGTAAAATAACGACATCACACGATAGGTAAATAATGGATTTTAGTACTGCAGAAAAATGATGTAAAAAGGCACTGGTTTAAAAAAAATAAGATTAAAGTTGATTAATCAACCTTTAAGGTAAAAAATTCGGTAAGTGTTATTATTAATAAAATAGTTTTGTTTTATTTATTCCTGTTGAATATTTCAAATTTGTATTCGTACATAAGTTATATTGATAAATATAATAATAAAGAAATACATAGTTCTTTTCTATATTTTTATGGTATGTGGTGTTTTGTTCTTGTTTGAAAACTACTTTGAAACTAAAATGACAGACACATCTATCACTGTCAAGGATCTTGTCGTTGGATAGACTATATATGTATAATGAAAACACGAACTGTGTATTGAAAAAACTATTTATAAAATGTGCGCTACCATACCTGCATATTAAAAAAAAAGATTTGGAGCAAAAATTTCAAACCAGAAACTTGATATAGAGCTCTTTTGGAATACTGGGTCATCATGTATTTGAATAAACTAGTACAGAATAAATTATTACTCACCTGCGTTGGAGACGTAACTTGATTATTAGCAGGCACAATATTCCTAAGAGGCGTGGTTTGCTGTTGCGCCTGTACTATAGGAGTAGCTTGTTGGATGGCCTGGGTTATATTGCCAGGTGTCAACTGAGCCACAACCTGAGCTTGGTTGTTGCCTGTAGGCCGAATAAGTACTTGCTGTCCGTTTATTGTGGCAACCTGTACCTTACCGGTAGCCAATTGCTGAGCCAAGTTGGGATTGTTCACGACAATTTGGTTAGTAATAACCTGAAAATGTAGTAATAAAACAATTGTAAATTATGAAAAAACTCGCATGTGTTGAACTGACACTATCTTCATTTTTAAATTTATACAATTACGACGTTTCACGTTGTGCTAGTCTCTGCTAGCTAGCAAGAGATAACGCAGTATGGTGCTACAAATCGACGGTATTATCCTTAACGAAGATAACCGATGACCATCAAATCATACTTAAAGTGGATACATTTCAAACTGTGCTCCAAAGCAACGCGCGATCATCCGTCGTTGACTGAAAGAATGTTTGACACTTTAACATTTAACCAGTCGCGACAGATTATTTTAAGCATTGAAGTACAGACAGTTAGCCTAATAAGGAAGAGTGATATAGGCTTGATGCATTCTCCGCCGGTGCTGCCACCATCGGAGAATACTGTAAACAGCCGATTTAAATAGCGAGTACACAAAAAAATATGTTATATAAAATTACTCTAAACGTGTTAGGAAATATAATTTGTGGAAATTCTAAAAAAAATAGAAAGACAAACATTTTGATATCTTCAGAAGGTCTAACTTGTATTATAATTTATTATTCAAGGTAATAAAACTTTTTAGATGAGTCCAACTACAGTAGCGGGCATTTTTACGCCCGATTTTGCTAGTGGGAACATAACTGGGCTATTTAGGCTGCAACGAAATTTTTAAAAGATACATAATTTTAAAATATGTTCATAAAAAATGCATGCCCTAGTTGATTAGAAAAGTATACCATTAATATTGATCAAACTATATTTTATCCTCTCATAGTTATGCTATTTAATTTTTAGCCGACCATACCAATAGGTATGGTAGGCTATTAGGATCGGCAAAAAAAGTTTTTTTAATTTCACTCAAAATGAGTTACTTGGGTCATAAATGACCTAAATACAAAATATTTTCATGGTGTCTGTCTGTCTGTCCGTCTGTAACACGATAACTCAAAAACCGCTGAACCGATTTTAACCAAATTTGGCACAAAAATACTGTGGCACCCGAGAATCTGGCCATTAGTTTTTGGTGGGGGTGGGGGGTTGGTAAGGAGGTATGGGAGGGGGTTAACAATTTTAAAAAATCGTAACTCCAAAATTACAGTAGCTAGCGAAACGCGGTTTTCAAATTAAGATTAGATAGAGATATTAACATATTTTAGTATGGGCGGCTATACGTGCCTCCCTAATAGAAACTTTGTTCGCTTAGTTGTTTCGTCGAACGGCCTGAATCCATTTTTGCTTTTGATCAAATGGGTGTGAGAAAGCTGGGAAGCTATAAAATGTTCTGGGAGAGTTTTATTGAATGTTATTACACCAAACAACCACACAATTACGCCCTTCTTTTCGTGTTAACATTTTATTGGCAATTTTATTATCATTTGAAATTGCCATTACACAACACGATGCCCAGTTCGGGTTCTTTTTTACTTAATTTTTACTACCCGACACAGCGATAGTTCCCACAAACTTCGTACTTGAGAAGTTGATAGTTTCAATAACTGCACTAGGAAAAACTAAAATAGTTAATGACAAAGCCACGATTTCAATATAATTTCAATGCAAACAACATGAACGGTAAACGGGACTGCGTGAAATATAAAGCCAGAAAGTTATGGTTTCTGCCGTACCGAGCGCTGCTATCGAACTTTGAAATGCACTAAGCCTATAGCTACATCATTAAAAACGTCATAACTATATAAATTAGAAAATAGATTCAATATAGTAATTCCTTTCAATCAAAACATTGTTTACCACTCCAAAAAAGTCCTATATGGGTATTTCGCCACTGCAAGAAAATCTACAAAATAAAATAGTTATTTTTTGTAAACAATGCTGCATTAATTCAACAGAGACTAATTGTCAGCAATGGTCTACCAATAAACAAATTTGCCTAACGGAAAAAAACGTTAACGTTTCGGATAATTTATCTCTTTCCGTCATCGGAAGAAAAAAAAATACAAAGAAAAAAAATTAAATCCAACTATTCGAGAACGCTTTAGTTTTTTTTTACAGATAACAGATACGTCTACAAAAACAGTTGAAAAAAAATGACATTATAAAATTAAATTACATTATGACATTATAATTAAATGACATAAAAAAAAATAAATGACATTATATCAAGTTCAAAATTAACAATTACTACCTGATAACAATTACTTAAGATAAAACCAAAAAGGTTCAAACTTTCTGTATGATTATTTTTAATTTTTACGTATGTCATGTTCTTTAAAATCAATTACTAATATCTACAGATGCATGAGCAATACATTTATTTTTATTTTCTTTTAGAGACTATCGCTTCTTTCATTATAATTTTGGCGTTGTTAAAATTTATTCTGTGCTCTGTGTCCCACGAATGCTGACAAATCTTAGATTTGTGAAAGTCGCCCTTTCTTAAATAACCTTTATGTTCTTTAATTCGAACATTTAAGGGTCTAGATGTTTCACCAATATAAAATTTATCGCATTCACATGGTATTTTGTATATTACATTTTTTGTTCGTTGTTCAGTATTCATTGGTTTAGTGTGTGTTAAAATGAATCTAAGTGTATTTTTGTGTTTTGAAATACCCATATTGGACTTTTTGGAGAGATGAATTCGTCACATAGGTATTTATACATTTTTATTGTTTACAATAAACTACAACCTTCAAACAAATATAGGAAATATTTCTGTTCCTAGTTCTTACCTGCTGACCGCCCTGAGTGGAAATCAACTGATTGGTGCCCAAAACCACCTGCTGCTGCACGATCGGAGTTCCCGTGCTCACCGCTATCTTCTGCAACACCTGCGGCGGCGGCTTGACCAGCTGCGCCTTCGGCTGGACCACCGCCTGTCCTATCACGGCCTGCTGCGCTGGCTGCTGCTGCGCGACCAACTGCTGTTGCGGCTGCGTAGTCGTCAACGGCTTGAGCTGCGCCATCTTACCTGCGGGAGTAGAAGGAGCGACAACGGGTTTAGTGACGGGTTTGGTAGGCGTTTCGGTGACCGAGGGCGATTTAGCGGTAGTGGCGGCGCTAGGTGCGGCCACGGGCGTCGTGGTGAGCACCTGAAGTTTGCCGTCGGGAAATTGGACCAGTTGCTGGCCGGGCATCAGACCCTTAACGGTCAGACGGCCGTCGGCCGTGCGCATGATTTGGACGCGTTGCGGTGTGTCTTTGGTGGGCGTGGACGTGGCCGATGTGGTAGTCGGTGTAGAGACGGCTGCTGCGTAAATATGATCTTCGTTTAATTTAAAGAGAAAAAAAACGGAATATTACTATTAACTACGGCAAGTATGGTTTTTATCATGTTACTTTTCCCTAATATAGCGAAACAAAATCCGTCAAAGCAATCGTTTAGTGTGAATATAGCTGAACTATTTTTACTCATATAACGATTTATACTCATTTTGTTCTTTTAAACCCCGCTATAGTCTGTCCAAATGGGGATACATGAGTGAGAATTGATTTACATAATATGTACCGCCAATGTTACTTAGCCAGGATTGAAAAAAACATGTTTAAAACACTTGTTTTTTCAACTCATCAAAATAAGTTCCTTGGACACAATTTGCCTCTATACAAAAGTGTTTTGTTTGTCCGCTAGAGGGCATCAAACTTTAAAAAATAAACACATTTTTTAAGATATTTTAAGAACCGTTATTCCGATTCGAAGAAATGTTGAGTGTCTATGTTTTGCTAAGTTTTTTAACATTTGACTTTCACAAAAATCAAGAAAAAGTACGGGAAGGGTGAAAACTACCCCCACCCCTACATAAATTTTAGTATATATATATTCCCCAACTCAATCGACAACATTTTTACAGCTATAACCGATTTTTTTTCGTATAATAGTCCCTCTAGTATTTACTACATTTTTGTCTCTTGTAAAAATAAGCGACCGCGCATACTTTTTCAGGAAAAATGCTTTTTTGAGACGTCAAGCTATGGAGGAGCATAAAATCTATTATGCTCTAATAATCCAGTTGGCGAAAATATGGAATTTTATGTTAAAATCTTAAAAAAAATAATAAATTTTAAATTAATTAACGTTCGGGTTTATTTTTTATTGATGCCCTCTAACGGACAAACGAAGCACTTTTGTATAAAGGTAAATTATGTGCAATTAATTTATTTTGATTCAAAAAATACGTAGTTCTTCTATGTCCATGGAATATTAGAACTCCCTGTATATATTTTGTAGGTCCGCTTTGGAAAAAATAAATTTTCCAAAAATGTTTTTCTCAAAAACTATGCGATGTGACGTTTTTTTACAAGGGACAAAAAATGTAGTAAATACTAGAGAGACCATTTTACAAGAAACATCAGTTGTCGCTGGAGTTGGAAAATATTTACACTAAATTTCCTGTACTTTTTCTTGATTTTTGTGAAACTCAAATGTTAAAGCACTTAGCAAAACATAGTCACCCAAAATCTCTTTTAAATAATCAGAGTAGCAGTTCTTAAAATATCTTAAAAAATGTGTTTATTTTTTTTAAAGTTTGATGCCCTCTCGCGGACAAAGGACTTTTGTATAGAGGTAAACTGTGTCCAATGAACTTATTTTAATTCCAAAAATATGTAGTAGTTCTATGTCAGAATATTCAGGACTATTTCCTAGGAATATTCAGACACCCAGTATATAAATACTCGTTTTTTTAACAAAATTTGTTTATTTTTAAACATATCAATCCTGTTACCAGTATCTAATTTTTGTTAACAAAATACCAATTTTAACTTTTTTTAACTGATCATGTTTCGCTACATTGGAAAAATACTATGAGAAGTTACTATTCAATCAATGTCTATAAGGAATGTCTCAATGTCTATAAGAAATATTTTACATATAAGAAAAATTAGTTTATATTTCTTTGTACCTATATCTTCTAACATTAAAAACAACCAACCGATAACTTAGTTTAGTTAGTAAATTGTAACTACCCGCGGTGTTTCATAATTTAATTAATAATGTTAATATGTAATTATTAGTAACTAATAACATTTATATACAGATTTGGTCACCGTAGAAGCGTGGTCTGGATTTTAACGTGTGAGACAGTGATAGACACGGCATAATGAAAAATCAAATCTATTAAAAAGTGAAAAAAGTTGGAGTCATACATTTCTTCTATGCGGTATTGCCTGATTTTGCATCAAAATAAGAAACCGCCCAAGAAAGCGTATACAAAAAAAGGTTGCATCTAGGGTTAGATATTTAATTTCTACAATTAGTTACTTATTTTACTTCAGCTGTAATAGATTCTTATTAACCCGCGGTCTCAGAACGACGTTGGGTCGCTAGCGAAACTACAAAAACAAACAATCACAGTTGTTAGTTTAGTAACTCAAGTCAAAATTGACAGCTGCTTGAATTGAGTACAAATCATAGAAAAAAGAAACAAGTTTAGATTCCCAGTTCACACAGTTTTTTAGGTTTTCAATGCCACTTTTTCACAATTATCACCTTTTTTAGTAAATAAAATTTAAATTAAACTCACCAAATATAGCAATAATTGTTTTTAAAACGGACACTTTAAACTCTTTTCGGTATTTTTCCAATACGGGCGGTTTAAATTTTGAAAGATTTAATAATTTTTGGAGATTCTGACTTTGACAAGAGAAAATTGTTTCTGTCATTGTTTGCGGTTGTTCTTAGCAACCGCTATAGCAGCGCCCTACAACGTATGCGCTCCAAAACAACTATAAGTTTTGGCGGAAAGCCAACCATTTCAATTTAAACTTGTTTCTTTCATCTGTGGTACAAATTTTACTGATTCTGTGGAGCACGTGACACTGCATAGTTATAGAACGAAAGTTTACACCTTAAAATGCGGTCACTAACATTATTTCTGAACTAATCTGAACAAACCAATGAATATTTATTTCTATGGTAGTTGTAAAGAGTGACTGCAGTGTTTTATTCCAAGTTTTTAAACAAGTATCGAACTGAATTCAGCATTATTAAATAGCTTAGATATATTATCTTCGTTTATTAAGGTGCGTATTCACTTGCAACAAAACACTACGAACAAACCAAACGCGCCGCGCACTCCAAACAATCTGCAACAAAACATTTTCCGGGAGCGCACAGTGCTTCGTCCCATGGACAAAAATCGAAAAAAAAGTTAAAATTTACTAATATCTGAATATGTAATTTTATACTTATACCAATGTTCAACCATCCTGTATATTATTTTTCATAAACAGCGTTTTTTGTTAGCAAATATTTTCACTAAAAATAAATTTTGCGATCATTATCTTATATCAGTGAAAAGAATAACATTCATAGTAGTTCTGTATATGGAGTTAAACGTTACGTACTTAATTGAAAGTCACTATGGATATTGTTAAACAAGGTATGTACTTTAAATTTATTTCTAAACAAGTTCGTTATTGTTTAGTTTTTAATTATTTTTTAAGATGATTCTTAAATGGGTATAAAAATTTTACGTTTTCAAAATTCAAAAAGGCATTAAAAAAAAACATATCAAAACATATCGTATTTATTGAATATTTTTGTTGCCATATTCATACACTTTTAATTTTTGCATAGTTCAACTGCGTCTGCTTGCGACGAACTTTATTTTATAATACTTTTCAGATGGAGTAAAATTGATAAGCAATGCCGATCTGGTTAATACTTGGCTTGATCATAAGGACAAGAACTCAAAATTGTTTATATTTCAAAAAATGTGTTCTTTATTAGATATTGATGAACCTTCCAGTCCAATGAGATAACCACTTGTGCCTGAGCCCACTATGTTGGAGCGAAACGTGGCATAAAAAATGTTCCCTTCTTTCAATTTATTATAAAACCTCATACCCAAGAAAACGAAAGAATAATATATGGATATGGTATATTAAACAGGTAACTATTAACATCCGAACCCCTCGTATCAACAAAAAGAACAGTAACAACGCGAAAAAGTAACATATTAGAAAATGATGTACAGAAATATCTTATATGTGAGGATATTTCATCTACCTGTGATTTGGATACTATAAATTTGGAAGATTCTGTCAGCAATGATTCTTCTGAATCAGAGTAGTTACGATCTATGCACATTGTTGTCCTAAAGTAAATTTATAGTATCTTAAGTTTTTTTTTAATTAAATATAGCATTAATGTTTCTTTTTCATTAAAGAAAAACATTTTTATCTTATATTAGGTTTATATTGTAGGAATCATGTTCTAATGTTATTCCAATTCTTTTTTATCACAGGAATTTATTTAATACTTACACCGTTTTCATACTATAAATTATTATTTCCTTAGATGGAACACAGCTCCAACATTTTTATTATTTATAAGATTTTTTTTCATAAACGTGGGACTAAGAACATCATCATTTAGTACAATGAGAGTACTCATCATTTGTGTCAAATAAACCTAGTTTGAATAAATTGCCTACAATAAAAGAGAAATTTTGCATTTTTGTCCTCTAGAGCCATATGTTCGAAGCACTGTGGAGCGCTCTGAACGACCTGCAACAAAACATTTTGCGCGGAGCGTTCCGCCTGTTTGCGGTGTTCGCTGCGTTCCCACCAGTAATCAGTGTTAGTGTGTTTGTCGACATGGATGCATCTGATATTACCATAGCCGCTGGTGCCTTTTTAATTATAGAGGCATTAGCGGGTAACAAAAAAGAGAAAAAAAGGAAAGGACAAAAAAGGTGGGCAAGACGCCTCTTTTTGCGCCGTCAATATAATATGGCCTTACTTAGTGACCTAGATTATATGCATAAGAAGAATTTAATTAATTTAATAAAATGGGCCGCCTTTCAAACTCATCAATTAACTCTAAACACTTTTCTCTGTTCCACTCCACAGCTAGGTACAGTTTAAAAACACCCGAAACACAACGAACGTTCAAAACTGCCGTATCCACTGAACACCGGCCAACGAACAAATTCTTTTGAGCAAATCCCGTTTACCGACAAGCTTCGGAAAATGTTTGGCGCATTCGGTTCGGTTCGGCGCAATGTACTGACTACACAAACTTGTTACAGCGCGCGCGGCGAGTTTGGTTCGTTCGGAGT
Source organism: Sitophilus oryzae (assembly GCF_002938485.1). Taxonomy (NCBI): domain Eukaryota; kingdom Metazoa; phylum Arthropoda; class Insecta; order Coleoptera; family Curculionidae; genus Sitophilus; species Sitophilus oryzae. Next base: position 5,230,959 of record NW_022146304.1, on the reverse strand, counting down.
GTTTTGTTGCAAGTGAATACCCACCTTTATGTTATATCACCTACGAACTGACAACACTGTACGTCGCTTTTTATTTTGTCTCTCTATCTGTTAACAGGTTGTATATATTTATCTCTCTCTGTCGTATGCATTAAAATACAGACTACGGAAATAAAGTGACCAGTGCCAGTGGCGGATACAGAGGGGGGGCCCATGGGGCCTGGCCCCCCCCCTTAAATCTGTAAATTGTGTAAAATATTAGGCTTTTGAATTAAAAATGGTGCCTTAAAAGCATATTCTACATTGCTTTTTATTTTGGCCCCCCCCCTAAAATAAATTCCTGTATCCGCCCCTGACCAGTGCCGTATATCACAAAAAATGAAATATTTACCTTGAGCCTGTCCTGCGCTTGTGGTCTGCACCTTGATCAAACTTTGTTGCGGCACATTTTGTAAGTTTTTAGGAAGAATATTAGTACTTCCGCCAGAGACAACTCTCGTAGTACCATCGGGACCTTTTGTCATCAAAATTCTTCTACCGGCTATCTTGCTGTTACTGGTAAGGAGCGAGGTTAACGTGTGTTTGCCACTGACAACCGACTGATTGGGAACGACTACGTTCTTCACTATTTTCACTGTTCCATCTGCTGATGTCACTAAAAGGCGTTAAATGTAAGCAAAAATTCATATATATATTTTTTTAAAAGTTATGTTAATTATTGCCTTTTTGAGATTAGAATGAATTTTTAATAAGAACTTATAAAATGTAATATTAACCAAGCAATTAAAAATTTATACAATTCTTTAAGTACATTTTATAAGTATGTATATTGAGAACAATGTTTATGTAGAAGAAATAAAAAAGTGAAACAATGTTAAAATAAAAGCACATTTACTACCTCATGCTTGTATAGATTATAAAAAAATTAAACATTCAACCACAAAAAATATGATAGCCACCACTAACTGAGCCTACCTTTCGGTTGAATCGGTTTTAGAGGAGGATTAGTAACAGATGTTTTTTCTGCTGTAGTACTAGTAGTTGCTGAGGTAGTACTAGCAGTAGCTTTTAAAAAGAGAAATCGGTATTATCGAATCAGTCAAATTACGTTACAAATGTTTTTCGCTAAAAGACTTTAAAATTTATATTAAATTTAAAACTAAGACCTTTGTAAAGTGTTCATTATAATTTAACTACAATATAATTTTTTTATTAAGAACCAAATAGTCTGTCCAAAGAGAAAAAGTACCTTTTTGGCACACGGCATCCAAAAATTGACAGAAAAATCAATTTACTTTTGAATTAAATGTGATAAACTCTATCGTTGGACTGACTATCTAAGTGCTCAAAACTTCTTTCGTCCTGACACTTTTTTTTGACAAATTTAATCTAACCTTATTATAAATATAATAGTACAAGAGCTAGCACCATCGGGAAAACGAGAATTTTAAGAAAGCTGGTTCTTTAATATATCTTTTGCTATGCTCTCCTGACCAAAGTGCTGGCCGTCTGGCTGCCGGTAGACTACTGCGGTTCACTACTGCGCATCACATCTGTACACTGTATCCCAATTCGTGTGTTTTATGGGATTTCTCGTTTATGAGTAGATACAATGATGCGATTTTCACATTACTTTACTACTTTTTTTATGAAACTAAATATGCTACACATAAGTTTGTCCTAGTCTCCTTAGTTCCTGAAATACAGGACGAATTTGTGATGCGCAGTAGTGAACAGAAGTTGAATACACAATAATTATATGATGCGCAGTAGTGAACGCAACCTCTACCGGCAGCCAGACGGTCCGCACTCTGTTCAGGAGAGCTTAGCAAAATATATATTAAAGAACCAGGTTTTTTTAAATTATCTCTCGAAAACGTTGCTAGCTCTTAAGACTATCAACAAAACAGCAAAATCGTTATGCAAGTGAAAATATAAAATGGCACCAATCACAAGCAAATCGTATATCCGATAAACGAAGGCATTGAAAATGCAATAAATTTAAAAACTTCGAAACAATAGAAGTTTTTAAATTCAACCAATAAAACTAACATCCTATCGTCGGACAACGGATACATGAAAATCAAGCTTAAAACTCTACATAACTGTAAACTGTAATCTGTAATGAAGATTTAACTATAATAAACATTTTATTCAGGTCAACAACAACAACAAAGAACAACCAATATTATTGATTCATAATAATCAATATTTTAAAGTCTTTATTTATAATACCAAATATCACTCCAGCCTTCTTTTACATAGAAAAACCAAGCTTTGGCTTACCTTGGGTGGTGGTTCCGACCATTTCCAACACCGAACCCGGTTTAACGTTCATGCCCTTGATCTCCATGGCCCGTTTTTGTTGGTGCGCGGCCCGCTGGATGCGCAGCTGCTGTTCCATCTTCTCCTTGATCTCTTCGGCGCTGGCCTTGCCGGTAACGGCCACTTTGACCGACTCCACGTGGTCGCCGGATTGGAGAGAGGGTCGCGGAGGGGGTAGGTTGCCGGTACGGCTCCTAGTGATAACCTGTTGGTTAGCCTTTTCCACCCTGCGATAAACACACGCGAGCCAGGCGGTTAGTTAAGGGTGACGACATGCACAGTGGGGTTGAAAAATAAAGGGTTCTGCTTTGCCAGAAGCAAAAATAACAGAGTACATACACAATATATATATATATATATATATATATATATATATATATATATATATATATATATATATATATATATATATATATATATATATATATATATATAGTATACTTAAAAAAAATATAAAGTGTGATATTAATGTGTTTTAAGTCCCTCCCATAAAAACTAGAAGTTTTATAATACTGTATTCAGTGACAATGAAAAAAACACATATTTTTCCCACGTAACTATTATGGTAGCCTAAAATGCCTCTTACAATGTCATGCTCTATACAGTGCGTAGAATAACTCTACTACACCGAACGTTTTAATCATTTCAAACTAACTTGTTTTATTTTTGAGTTAGGAATATCTCTTATTACTTCACATCTCAAAATCCAGACCACGGAGTGGAGTCCTTTATGTGGTATTAAAATAAAAACTAATTATTCTAGATATTTCTCTAATTGTGAATATTGCTTTACCATGAATGTATAATGCGTAAAAATACTGGGCATACAGAACACGATCAAAAAGTATTATGAACAAGCTTGCACTGTATGACGACAGATAAACAATTCTTATAGAATTAACCATATTTTTTACTGGCAAAGCCAAAGCCTACTTTATCATAAATTGAATATAAAGTAATTTGAGAGCTTAGTAATATTTATAAGATATCACTTAAGAATTATAAAAACAAAATACAACTTACGGTTTCCGCAAAAAAAAATGTATTTTTTATTGCAGATTTTAAGAGCTTATTATTTTTCGAGAAAATTGATATTTGGGACACTCTGTACAGTATTTTCAAGTAAATTGCAAGTACTGGGACTCTTAATTCGTTTGCCCAGATGATGCCGACAATGACGTCGATAAAGACAGTGCCGAAATTAAGAGTCCCAATCTATTCCAACTTACTTCAGAAAAACTATACATACAAACTTATTTTTATTTAAAAGGAAAATTTGATTGATTGTCATGATGATAAACGTTACATGAGAAGAACTACAACATGTTTTAACAGATTATAAATAATACTAAAGTAAATTCATTTTACGAAATTTTATTTTATTTTTTTAATATTTTCAGAGACGAGTGAAAATATATTTTTTACTGCGACAAATAGCCCGTACCAAGTTACATAAATGACATGTAAATAGAAAGAAGACATGTTCGTTCTGTCCAGTTAAATTTCATTTTGCAAAAATAGTTCAGCTAAAAGCATTAAAAAAGATTTATCAAGCCACTAATATTATAAGTACAAAATGTTTGAAGTTGTATCAATTTTTCAATTGGCAATTCCCCTGTGATTGATAGTAGCGTAGTAGGTGATCAAATAATATGTAGCCATGTGATACAAAATGAACTACTAAAATAAAATATCTAGCAGTGAATGCAAATCAAAATGTGTTCTGCTCACGTGTCGTTGTAATAATAAATAAAAATGCTAATTCATTATTCCCAACAGTATGCAATTTCCATGATAAATATTATTACTCAATTTTTTTTTAATTTCTTGTATTTAGCATAATAAAAAAATATAATTAAGTAATGTTGGACTTAATTGTTAACATTCTTACAAGTTCATGCATCAACATTAATACCTATTTAATAAAAAACTAAATATTATTTTTTCATAAAAAATATACTAATATTTGTAATCATATATTTATAGTAACCAAGTCTTTTAGATAAACTTAGCCTTTAGCTAGGGTTGCCAACTTTCAAAATAAAAAATAGAGGACGAGGGGGTAAAAAAGAGGCACAGGCGAGACATTTTTTGAAACCTCGCCCAAATGTCTAGAATTTACCAAAAAGTTTTGTCAACGGTATGCAATTGATGGTCTTTCCTACTTTCTTAAAAACAATTGTACTCAAAACTTGTTCAAATAAAAAAAAACTTTTTCAACAAACCTCAAAGCATAAGCTAACTTGCAACATTATCGCTTTCACGAATATTTCTAGTACATAAATATTTCTTCATTTTCTTTTCTGTACAGGGTGGACCATTTTGGTTGTTTCTATAGGGTATCTAGGAAACCGTGAGAAATATTCAAATTTTGATACTGCAGTCTCGGGTTCTTTTTTTGAAAAGATTACAATGGCGCAAACGGATCGTGGCTATCTTGATCGGTTTCGAAGCTACAGGGGGATTGTCAAATTTTGTACTTTTTGAAGATGTTCGATAGTTTGTTTATTTCAGTAACCACGGTAAAATGAAATGTACATTCTAAAGGCACCTTTTTGTGTAGAATGCAGTGGCGTAGTCAGACTTTTTTCGAAAAAAATATTTTTTGAGACTGTTGACTATACTTATGTTTTTTTTAAATAGAACCCCCTGTATATTTTTAAATTTTCTTATTCAGCTTGGCATGGGTTTGGTTGCTTGCGTTCTGGATACCGCTCAAAATATAAATCAGCTGCCGTTTGCTTATGTTTGTTAGACTCAATATAACATTCTAACATATTATATTTCTCAAAATTTTCAAATTTACTCATTTTTTTATTACTTAAAATACACACACTTCAATCTGTTGAAATGAAATGTACCGGATCCATCAAAGGTATGTTCCGATCACCATGACAACCGTTCACTTTGTTACGCGGCGCGGCCTACTATCTACTAAGTGGATATTTTAAGAAAAATTTGAAATGTTGAGGTTAATAGTGAAAATAAATATAGAGTGTTATATATTTTCGAGAAGCCCATGCCAAGCTGAATAAGAAAATTTAAAAATATACATGGGGTTCTATTTAAAAAAAAACATAAGTATAGTTAATATCTCAAAAAATATTTTTTTCGAACAAAGGCTGACTACGCCACTGTATTCTACACAGAAAAGTGCCTTTAGAATGTATAATTCATTTTTCCGTGGTTGGCTGAAATAAACAACCTATCGAACACCTTCAAAAAGTACAAAATCTGAGAATCCCCCTGTAGCTTCGAAACCGATCAAGATAGCCACGATCCGTTTGCGCCATTGTACTTTTTTCAAAAAAAGAACCCGAGACTGCAGTATCAAAATTTGAATATTTCTCACGGTTTCCTAGATACCCTATAGAAACAACCAAATTGGTCCACCCTGTACAAACGAGTGGGAGAAGCAAAAGACACAAATTAACAATTTTTTAAAGCATTGTGGCGATAGACGAATATTTTTAGATTTTGAGTTTGGTATGTAAAACAGAGAACTTTTTCAATATGTGAGAGAAAAAAGGACAGTCAGACTGTCCACTGAAACAGAGGACGGTTGGCAACCCTACCTGTAGCCCATGTAGGTATAGTTTAAATTTTTTGGAAATTCAAGAAAAAAATTGTTTTTTTTTTGGAAATAGATTAGTGTGTCTGGTAACGTTCTATCCTTTCTTAATCTTCCTATAATGAGTGTTAATTTTGACAAGTTTTATGTCAATTTTTAGTAAATGACGTCTAGAGATTGACCTTACTAAAATTATCATCGATTGTCTTTAACCAGTTTTCTTATTTTCAATCATTATGACCTATGTATAATTCTTACCACCAATAAATTTACCTGGAATCATTATACCCATACTCGAGGTGGTATTGTAAGCTATTTACTTGTACACACTGTGACAAGAAAGACGCGTCAAAAATATTTCCAATCACAGTGCGCACAAGATAATAACTGTCGTTCTTCCTATGGTAGTGAATTTTCTTGAGTTTGCGACAATTTGACTTATATTTATTTTTATTATTAACTTAACATATTTATTAAGATATTAAAACCATGTTATTAATATATAAACAAAATTGCATCTAATATTAAATGCACATTAAAATACCTAAATCCAGTACTAAAAGCGGAGGCTAATATAAGTATATAGTTCAATTCACGAAAGATGAATAATTGTGCCATACTGAATATTATAATAAAATAAGGAATAAAATTACCAGGGTAATAAATTAATTCAATATACGGGGTGGTCCTAACTGTAGATATTCCGGAAACTTCGGCAGCATATTGTCAAGGTGTATTACTGGTTGCATAACTGCATACTGCTAAAATCGCAAAGTGCATTGAGGAATCTGGCGCATTCGCCAGAAAGTAAAGAAAATTATAGAATTCTTTAGAAAAATCTAGAAACAACCGCCAGGGGGTATATAAGGCCCCTGACAGTTGGACAAGTTTCAAGTTTGAAGTCTAAAGTCTGAATATAGTCTGAAGTTTGAAAATACCGCGAAATACCGTTAGAGTAATAGTAGTTGCATAAGTTGTGTTGTAAATAGTATAAGTTGTGTGTACAGAGTGAAACAAATAAATTCGTTAAGTATTTTATCGTGAGTTTAAATAGTGGACCCACGGAATCCGTAACAATTGGTGTCGGAAGTGCGATTCAAGAGGATTTTAAGAAGAAATTAAGTGGATTGGAAGATTTTTAGACCGAATTAGAGTGTTTTTATGGTTGGTACAAGGCAACAAGCGAAGAAAATGGAGGAAGTAAGCAAACTATTAGGCGATTTTATGGAGAATATGAGAAGGGAGAAAGCAGAAGAACAAGAAAGACTCCGTAAAGAACGAGAAGAAGAGCGAGCCCGATTAGAAAGAGAAAAGGAAGAGGAAAAACTACGACGTCAACAAGAACAGGACCGGCTTGAGAACATTTTCGAAGATTTGAAAGTTCAACGACAACAAGACAAAGAAGAACAGGACCGGCTTGAGAAAACTTTAGAAAATCAGGAATTTCGACTACAGAAGAATTTTGAAGGCCTGGAAAAACGACAGGAGAACCATTTCCAAGAAGTTGTAGAAGATCTGGAGGAACGCCTTCAGCAGAAAATGGAAAAATTGGAGATGGACCTACAGAAGACCAAGGTACAAGTAAGGACACCTGGCGTTCATGGAACTGCGAACCTCAAGGCCCCAACCTATGATGGACAAACCACCTGGACTATGTACCACCGCCAGTTTGAAGCAGCCGCCGCTGCCAACGGATGGACCGACCAGGAGAAAGCAGCGGCACTTGTCATCGCGCTGCGTGGCCCTGCCCTGGAACTGTTGCAAACTATACCTGCAGCCCAACAGCAGGAATACCAAACTTTGGTCGCTGCACTGGACAGAAGATATGGCGACCAACATCGACGCCAACTTTACCAGGCCCAGATCAAGACACGCCTGCAGAGGTCCGGAGAGAGTCTGCAGGAATTTGAAGCAGACTTACGTCGGCTGGTACACCTAGCGTATCCTGAAGCACCGGAAGGATTTAGGGAGGAACTCGCTGCTCAGTGCTTTATCAGCGGACTGAGGGACAACGAATTACAGAGGGCGCTGCAAATATCCCGATTTTCTACCAGCAGCGAAGCACTGGTCAGGGCGCTAGAAATTGAAGCTGCTTTTAGCGCCATCCCAAGACCGAAGATAAGATCGGTAACGGTCGAGGAACAGCCCGGAAGTTCTCACATACGTTTGGAGGAGATGTTTAGTAAACTATGTGAGTTACTAGTGAACAAGGGTAGCAACAACACCCAGACAGAGAACCATAGAAGATCACAGGACATAAGGTGCTATAGATGTGGCAGGAATGGCCACATCAAACGGGATTGTCGCATCCAAATGCGATTCCATTCACCATCCAGAGAACATCGGCACATCGGAAGATCCCAGGACATAAGTTGCTATAGATGTGGCAGGAATGGCCACATCAAACGGGATTGCCGCGTCCAAATGCGATTCCGTTTACCATCGAGAGAACATAGGCACCAGGAAATCAACACTAACGAGCGAGTATTGGCTGAAGAAAACAGAGCCCCTAGGATGTTTTCCGTTAGAGTCTAGGGAAAACCGCTGACAGTTTGGTGATCAACGGGAAGGTCAATGGTAGAAGAATTCGGAATGACTGTGGACACAGGCGCTATGGTATCGTTGGTGCGGGACTAACTCAGTGCAAGGATTGAAGATGATGCTCTTAGAAGAAGAGTGTATTTACGTACAGTTACGGGGGAAATGGCCGTTGTACGGGGAGAGGCTTTCATGGAATTGGAGTTAGGGAATTTGGAAGTTTCGCATAGCGTTTTAGTGGCAGACATTGAAGATGATTTTATCATGGGTATGGATGTGATCAGTCAACATGGTTTTTCGTTTGATCACCATAGAAACATCCTGAAAATCGGAAATGAGGAATTTTCTGTATCTAAAGAGAAGAGACCAGGAAATATGGAAGCAAGATCAGCGGAAATTGTGATGATACCTGGTGATACCAAGAAGACTGTGTTCGGGAAACTAGAGAAAACCGCTGGGTGCCGTGTAGGACGGGTACAAATTATCGACAACGACCTAGATCGACGACGAGCTACCTTGGACAAGAAAATGAAACATCGCGAAAGCACTATCAGAATAAGGAATTTTAAGCTTAGAACTGACGAACCATGGACGACGATACAATTGAGGAAAGATCAAAATGGAAGATCCAGACATCGGAGCAATACTACGGCTCAAGGAAGGTAACGGCGAGAGACCACCGTGGCAGGATATTGCGGACAGAGGGCTCGTTTTCAAAGCTCTCTGGGCTCCAGTGGAATTCACTGGTGATTGAGAATGGATTGTTAAAGCGCACGTGGGAAAGTGCGGATGGCAGGACAGTAACAACTCAGTTACTGGTACCAAGGAAGAAAGTTATCCAGGTATTGGAAGAAATTCATGGTGGTAAAACTGGAGCCCATCTTGGGGTAAACAAGACCCTGAGCAAGCTGAGAGACCGTTTTTACTGGGTGGATTATTGTGAAGATGTTAAGAAATGGTGTCAACGTTGTAAGATTTGCGCAGCTAGACTTGTCGAGTACTTGGTCCTTGCCAAGTACTCGATCTGGAGGAAAAATGGAACAAGATAACGTTGGACTGTCGTTCGAAAGAGTCGTTAGGAAGGAAAGATTATTGGGAATTCATAAGGCCGTGAGAAGTAAGATTACGCTAGCCAGTGACCGGATGAAAGCTCGTTACGACCTCAGAGCTAATTCTACGGGATTTCAACAGGACGATAGAGTATGGTTGTATAACCCACAGCGCAAGAAAGGAAGGTCCCCAAAGTTAACTCCAGCATGGGAAGGTCCTTATACAGTCATCAAGAGGATAAATGATGTAGTGTACCGGATTCAACGCAGCCCTAGAAGTAAGATGAAAGTAGTTCATCTGGATCGATTGAAGAGATACCAGACAGGAAACCTTGATCGGGACGATCAAATTTGAGAAGGGGGCAATGTCAAGGTGTATTACTGGTTGCATCACTGCATACTGCTAAAATCGCAAAGTGCATTGAGGAACCTGGCGCATTCGCCAGAAAGTAAAGAAAATTATAGAATTCTTTAGAAAAATCTAGAAACAACCGCCAGGGGGTATAGAAGGCCCGCGCTTTGACAGTTGGACAAGTTTGAAGTTTGAAGTCTGAAGATAGTCTGAAGTTTGAAAATACCGCGAAATACCGTTAGAGTAATAGTAGTTGCATAAGTTGTGTTGTAAATAGTATAAGTTGTGTGTACAGAGTGAAACAAATAAATTCGTTAAGTATTTTATAGTGAGTTTAAATAGTGGACCCACGGAATCCGTAACAATATTCTGCAGATAAAAATAATTAAAAAATTCGTATAAATGTATGTCCCAAAATGCTTAATTTCGGAGATAGAGGGTGTAGAAGTTTCAATTTTATTTCATTTTTTTTAAATAATTTCTGAAGTAACGTCAATATTGGGATGAAAATTGAGGTCTGGGAGTTTTTGAAATGAGAAATTTGATTTTGATATCAATATGGCTCCTACTAGGGCATTCAATCCCGGGATCCCGGGCATTTTTTCAATCCCGAAATCCCGGGATTGTCTTTTATTTACTCCCGGCATTTTCGGGATTCATCATTACATTTTTTCTATAATTTAAATTGTACACAAGTCTTTCATGATAGTACAATATGCGCTTATAAACAACCCTGAATGTATGGCAACAATGTACCATATATTTTCCGTCGCGGGGTCTCTCTTGATCAGTTTGTTTTTTTAAGAAATGTTTTCAAAAAACAAGTTTAGATTCTCATCTTTGTTACTGCATAAGTTGTTATTTTAGTATCTTAGTATTTTAGTATCTTACATAATCCTGTGTTATGCTGTGTTTGTTCGTTTGGTTATGTAAATTAAATAAAAAATGTATATTTTAGTTCCTTTTAAAGTTTTTTTTTGGTTAAATAAACTTATATGTTATGTTGTTTTGTAATGGGGATGACGTTTAATTTATGTTAATGTTTTTTTTTGTTCGATAAAATTTTGTTAAGAAAGAAAATACTAGGTGTCCCAGAAATAAGTGCAAGTATTTTAACTGGTAGTATAGTTCAAACACAGAAACACGCCTATAATTTTTGAAAATACAAAATTTTTTGGATTTTTTTGAGTTTTTAGTTAAAAAACATAATTTCTTGATAATATGGCAACATAGCGAAAATTTGAGCAAAAAAATTTTTTTTGGGAAAATTTCAAAGAAAAATAACTCCGTTATTTTGGACTTATTTGTAAAATGATAAAGAGAAAATATATGTATTTTATTTTTTATCGAGATCTACCACTCCTTAAAATACTTGCACTTATTTTTGGGACACCCAATTTCAACGTAATTAATTTTTTTAATCCAATCCCGGGATCGAAAAATTATAATCCCGAAATCCCGAGATTGACAATTTCTTTCGGGATTGAATGCCCTAGCTCCTACTTGTAGAGGGCGCCACCTACATACTTTTACTGGTTTGAAGAGTAATAACTTTTCGTCTGTACCCGTATAAAACTACTGAGCAAAAAAATATACATTTACGACGTTTTTTACGTAAAGAAGGTCTCTTAGTAAAACTCACTACCGAGTAATGGTTCGATGAATCGAAATTATCAATACCTGTCATCACTGACATAAATTAAACATGTTGACTAAATAGTAATTACGATTGAAATCATAAATTTGAAATGTTTTGGTGCCAAAAGTTCAACAGAAACTGTTTTATCATCATTTTTTCGCAGAAAAAATACAAATTTCCCAATTCAGTCAGATATCTATCTACTCAACGTGTTTATTTTTTGCCAATAATGACATGTATTGACTATTTCCATTCTAAATATCTTGATAACGGTTGCTCCTAACGATTTTTACCAGAGACATTTTTTACGTAAAAAGTCACGGAAATGTATATTTTTTTCACTAAGTAGTTTTATACAGGTACAGACGAAAAGTTATTACTCTTCAAAACAGTTAAAACACATGTAGGTGGCGCCCCGACATCAAAATCAAATTCCTCATTTATAAGAACTTTTTTACTTATTTTTATCTGCCGAATATGTTGCCGAAGTTTCCGGAATACAGTTCGGAACCACCTTGTATTTAAACAATTAATAAATCCATTCAACAGATACACATGTAGTTCATCGGTACTGAACTCTGAATATAATACGACAAGAAAAAAGCATCTTTGATCTGGGAATTGAACTATCATTCCCTGTCCTAAAACAATATTTTGACAAGTTATCTCAGTCTAACACATTATTTATAACTAACTATATAACTAACACATAAGTATTGATCTGGCATGTCTTTTCTAAATAAAATCTTTCTGGCGCAATCGCCACCTTTCGTAAATTGGACTGTATATCTAAAATAAGCATTAAAAAATAATTCCACTTACTTCTCTCCATACTGCTTGATCTCCCACAATTCCAACTTGTCCTCGTCCACCCATTCCTCGGTAACTTGCGGATCCATGCTCTGGGGCGACTCAGGTCTCTTCCTCTTCCTCAATCCGCTCCTGATAGAAGTGACCTCCCTCATAGTTTTCGGCAATTCCAACGGAATCACCACCTTCCTCCTCATATACTGCGTTTTCTCCAAAAATTGGCCCATGTGCCTATGCTTCAACAGCTCCAAAGACAAGATTTCCGTTTCTGTAGTGATCTGGTGCTTGCCATCGGTGGTAGGGGGTTTAGTTTGCATGTCGTCCCATCGAAGCGTGGCCCAAAGTATACGCAACTGTAGAGCTGCCGCCGCCAACGATTTTAAGTTTACTGTTCTGTAGATCCAGCAGGTTTTGAATAAGGGTCTTGCACAAGGGTACGGCCATACAGAGTTGTTCTGTTTGGCAAGGAAATTGTATCCAGATATATAGATTCTGCCGGCATTTCTTGCTAGTTTTCTTACGTCGTGTTGTGGTAAAACGAGCATAGATGCCACGCCTTTTTTAGACTGGAACTTGGAGCAAGCGGGGTACTTCACCACCTGACGCCTCTTGCGTCTTAACTCCATCTGAGTCGGTATCTTCTTAAGGAAAATTTTTCCTTCAGTGGATGTAGTGGAATATACTCTTTCACTACCATCTTCCGCATGTTCGGTTTTCACAACTTTCTCTTCTCGTTTCAACCCCATACGGTACTGACAGAACCTCCTGTTTTGCTGGGCGCTATAGGTGGCGGTCTTCGAATTCAAGGTTTGAATAGTATGGCCCATCCCGTTGGCCGATTTAACCGTCACTGAATTTGAGGTGCTCTGAACGGCAGATATCGTCTTAATTTTACCATCGGTAGACCGAGTGGCCGTTGTGGTAGTTGATGTAGTCGTCGTAGTTACGATTTGAGTGACGTCAGACTTGGAGCCTAAAATCATCTCTTTAATTGTATCAGGAGATATATCCTTCATGTCTACGTCCATGTCCTCCTCTTCGTCTTTTAATTTAATTTTCTTCACAGGAGAGGTACAGGTAACGTCAATATCCATAGGTTCGTCCTTCAGCTCTGATAAGTCTTCTTTAACCTCCTCTTTCGTTTCATCTTTAGGTTCAATAGGTTTGTCTTCGTTTTTAACAATTTCTGGTTTAGGTTCAATTTTTTCAGGTTTGGCCGGAATATACACATCCTGTTTAGAATCGTCGTCAGCACTTTCAGCTGTCAAAACAGCGTTTACTATATCTTTACACAAACTCGCTTGAGTAGGTTTATTTTCCTCATCAGTTTTTTCTTTGTTTTCCTGTGAAGATACTCCTGGCGTGGACGACTGTAATGTTTGTTCCAGTATGGAAACTTTCTTATTAGGAGTAACAACAGAATTTCCACTGTTTGGCTTAATAGGCGTGGAACTATTTGTGGCGACATTGGCTTTTCTCAAAAGAGTCAGTAACTCTCTACGAATTTTCACTCTCTGAATGCAAAGAGGAGAATAGCAGCTGCTCTCTATTTGTATACTGTTAGCTGAGTTACACTGCTGGGCATAACAATGAAAGTCTTTAGCTACTTTTGATATAGCGGTATACTGAGACCTGAGAGTATTTATTCTCTTTGTAATGTTATTCAAAACTTCCTTATTTAGAGAAATACTTGCGTTACTTAATGACATTTTACCAGATAACATGTTGTTAAGTTGTTTATCAATACCTTCAGCTGGTGAATCATCATCACCATCTACATCTATGGTTTCTTCCTCTTTTTGTGATTCCCCAGCTTTACTCTGAGCAATCTTACGCTCTTCTAAAACTTTCAATTGTAATCGCCTGGCTAGAAGATCGTCCAGAATACCCTTCTTTGCTACTTTTGGATAAAATAACCTTCCAGGTGAAGTTAGGGCCTTAGTAACGTCAATTTCCTCAAACTGACTGACAGGAGGAATAAGTTCAATGTTTTTTAGAACTTCTGGAAATGCTTCTTCGATTTTCTTATCAGTTTCGCTGATTACTTTGTTTTCGCTAGATTCGGCGTTGTCTTTGTTATTCAGTTTATTCATCAGGAACCTATACATGTTGGGGCTTAAAGAGACTATTTTCTTTTGACCAGCTTTGTCTCTGATTTGGAGCATGTACCTTTGCGGATCGCCAGACAAACCCATCTTTTTCGAATCTACGTGTCGGAAGTTTCGTGGAGTTCTAATCCATAACCATCCCCAGCGGCCATGTATCCGGTACTCTTCGCCCTTTTGCTTCCACAACTGATGTTTAAAACTCATGGTGTATTTGACATAACTGCTAATTATGAGGCGATTCCTTTCTTCTTCCTCCTCGCGTTCCTTCTTTTCGCGTTTCTCCATCTTCTTTCTTTCTTCTCTCTCTTGAGCGGTTATTCTAAAAAGCTTGACGTGGCCCAGCTGATCGTGCCAAACGTTTGCAAAACAAACTGGTTTTATACAGGCTTGTAACACTATCAAAGCCTTGGCGAAATCTTTGGGCGTTTGACAACCTCCTACAATATTGAGCCAGTGCTTTCTAACTAGCTGCCAATTTGGGTGCATAAATGGAGATGGAATAACTTGTTCCAGTTGAAGGATTGTATGTCTCAAAGTGTTCATCATGATATGTTTAGTACCGTTTGTACCTCCTACCCATTTAAACTCTGAAGCAGGAGTGAGTGAGAATTTGTGAGACAAATGTCTTTTCTTGTCTCTTTCCTCGTTCCTTTGGGGTTTGTTTAGGGCTATTATATTGGTGGTAAATTGATTCACATAACTTTTAAATGTATTCTCCATACCAAGTTTATAGAGATACGTTCCATTAGCTATCTGATTAGATCTCAATCTTGTCATTCTAGACTCATCATCATCTTTACCCAATATCATTTTTTTCTTTAAATCTTCAGAGTTCAAACTGCGTGAAGTTGATGATGCTGTCTTAGGTCTTGTTATTAAATCTTTATTTTTCTCATCATCTTCATCTTGTAAATCCTTCTCTACTGATTGTGCTGTTGCAATGTTTCCTGCTCCATTACTACTTGTTTCTGTAAGTTCAGAGGTGGTTACAGATTCATGGTAGGCCACATCTGAAATTTCTTCATGCATCTTTGCCACCATATCTTCAGCATTTTGTCTCTGTTTCTCTTTTCTTTCTTCTTCAAGTTTTTCTTCGCGCTCCTTAATCGCTTTCAAGATATTTGCGTTCTCCACATCAAGATAGGTTTTCTTTGCGCCCTTATATTGATTAGTGAGTTTCTCGGTAAGGTCCATCTGTCTACAAATTTCATCTTTGTAGTCTTGGAGTTCTCTATATAAAGATGATTCCATGTCATCTTTATCAAGATGGCTGAGTAAATGTTCATACTGTACTGAAGTTGAGTAATACCAGACTTCTCCATCTTCACTTTCGCTGTTAAAAAATAAACAAAATTGAAGAAAACTTAACAGCAACACCTAAATAAATACTTGTACTTATACTTTTTTTCATTGTTTACATTTATAAAAATGTAACCAATAATAAGTATGTATTTAGAACATCAAATCATCATCATCATCAAAGCAATAGCAAAATACATAGTGAAAAGTAAATATACCATTACCTTTCTATTTATTGACTAGATATATTTGTAAAAACCAAAAATTTTTCCAAATAAGTTTATTTTATATACTGGGTGCGTCTCAAAAGTGGCTCACCCCTACAACTTTTTTATTTTTTCAGATTAAAAAATTTGGTATGATGACATAAATTAGGATTGATTGATGTATTCAATTGTTTTTGGTCACCTCCTCCTTCACCGGAAATGACAACTTTTTATTTTTAAATGACACCCTCGTTATTTTCTACTTTATTCAAATAAGAAATGCCACTCTGAGTAGAATAACATATCATATGTCAACTTTTGACATTTTCACGTATGGTTTATTTGAAATTGTAACATGCGGTTCATAACGACAATTTCACCCCTATAACCTATAACTTTTTTATTTTTTCAGATTAAAAAACGAGATTTGGTATATTAGTATGACATAAATTAGGATTGATTGATGTATTCAATTGTTTTTGGTCACCTCCTCATTCACCGGAAATGACTACAACTTTTGATTTTTAAATGACACCCTCAGTGTATTTCTACTTTATTCAATAGAATATGCCTCTCTGAATAGAATGACATATCATATGTCAACTTTTGACATTTTCACGTATGGTTTATTTGAAATTGTAACATGCGGTTAATAACGACAATTTCAGTCGAAATACCTTTACTTTATTCAAATATGCTAATGAGCCACCCTTGTTTCATTTGAAAAAATTGGGATATGATTAAAATACGATTTGGGCATCTTTTAACCAGCCAAGACAAGACACGAAAAACATTAGATGATCAAAACTATTTTTCCAAGGCTCTTTGATAAAAAAATTAGTGGTTTTAACACAGCCATGACACTCTGAATAGAAATTTAAAATAGGATTTGCTTTTAAGTGAAAATGTGATGAGTGATGTGAGGAAGTGACCAAAGAAAATTGAATACATCAAAATCCTAATTTATGTTATATAGTAATATTCCAAATATCGTTTTTCATCTGAAAAAATAAAAAAGTTATAGGGGTGAGCCACTTTTGAGACGCACCCGGTATACTCTGTTTGATCAGTACAAATGAAATCAAAATCAATTAAGAAAATAGATTCAGTTTAATTAGTGTAACCTACATACTAATTTTAACTTATTAGAATAAACTGCTTTTTAAAAAAAACTCCATAATATCATTTTAGTTCATCCTATATCACCTAATATCTTTGTAGGCAAATACCAAACTGAAAATATTTATACAAAATAGCCCTTTATCTCCTTAAAAAGCAATCCACTCCTCAAGTTTCACAATTATTTACACATTACATAGGTACCCCATATTATGTAAAATTAATTTTCATTTATCTATAAGTTCAATTTATTAAAATATATAAAACTAAAAAATTAAAAACAATGACTAGATAGTAAATTTTAAAAATGACTTAAATTAAATATAAGTCGAAGAATTAATTGAATTGCAAATACATATATCAAATAAAATTTTACAAAGTATAATATCAAAAATATACTTACACAAATAATCTGCGGCATAAAAAGAAATACTTTCTTCCATGTCTATCATAGCCCAGAGCTTCTTGCCGAGAGAGCTGCCCTTGCTTTTCCAAATCAAGCACACAGTCAACAACTCCTGATACTTTGTGAGACCGACAGATACCACACTGCCAATCTTCCTCCGGGATATTAACTAAGGGGGGATCCACACACTCCAAATGATAAACTGCTGGGCAGGTTTCACAGCAGAGGAGGTCTCCCAATTTGTGACAGACGCGACAGTGGTCATCATAGTGCATAGGCACTGTAAAGAAAAATTAAATAAATATGAATTAATAAACAAATTTTATATTATGCAACATTATAAAATGCTTAACAAACCAAATAAATATAAAACAATCATTCTATAACTATCAATCAGCCTCTCACGAAAGAATAAATTGTTGCAAAATAACCTCATAATAATTAACACTATAAGTGTTAATGAAGTTCTTATAAATAGAATGTTAAGTACAACATTATAAAATGCTTAACAACCAAAATAAATCTCAAACAATCATTATATGACTATTAACCAGCTGTTTGTTGCAAAATAATAACATAATAATTAACAGTATAATATAAAGTTATGAATATAATGTTAGTTACCTTCACTTAGCAAATCTTCTCTTACAGGGTTTGTAATCAAAAACTGATCTGTGAGAAACTGAAGCACTTTAATCCTATCTTCTAAATTTGCAAATGGGTAGTCTGAAGTATTTAATGTAGTAATAATAGATTGATCAAAATTCTTATCACTCTCTACATAACATCTTAAAACTTCTGGGTAAGTGATATTGTCAATTAAATAAAGTGCAATATTTACACTATCCTTCTGATCTAGAGGACCAAAATGGGTCTGTTGTGAATCCTCCTCTCTTAATAAAGCTTTCAATAACATTATGTGAATTTCTGACAGTAAACTACTTTGATCTTCGCACATAAGAGCTGCACAAAAATCTTCTAATCTAAAAGGTGACAACCTTACCAAATTCCGAAAATGTCTCAGGACTTCATATATACTAACTACTTCCATAATTCGTTCTTTAGGGACCAGAAGATCATCAGATGATTTCGGTAATGTTAAGGATGGTATATCTCGATTTTGCAACCAGAGGGGTTCGGGTGTGGGAGCTCTATTTAAGGCAGCATTTTGTTTTCGAGGTGTGCCACTCATTGTACTAAAGCTACTTAAAGAAAAGTCACTATCACTGGCATTTCCACCATTCGATTCAATATCACTGTCTGTTAATAGTTCATCTTCAATATCACTTTTGTCACTAGATTCATCACCAAAATCTGAACCGTAATGGTATTCAGATTCTTGGTAGTCCTGATAAGCAGTATTGTATCCTCTTCTTTGATAAGCAGAACCAGCATAACCACTTTTTCTACCCGCTCTATGCCCATCTTTACCTCTAATTCTTGTACTGCTTCTCCTATGCGAATCATCTTGAGGCGAAGAAGCTCGAGACGCCGAAGGAGTGCTAGATTGGGAGTCAGACTCCTTCTTTTGATAATTTAGCAAGTATTTTGGTTTTTTTAGGAGGTGATATTGAAATTTTTTAGTTCTTTCGGCTACCTGCACCTTAGGGGGGCGACCCCTCTTTTTTGCACCTCTTGTTGACATCGTGCTATTAAACTGTCATACGGTAATCCTAATCCACGTGGGATATTATAAAAACAAACTTGTATACAAATACGAATGTCAAAAATTACTTAAATCCACTCACAGTCGTCGCTTGCACTTTCGCCATACTAATCGAATACGTCACGTGACAACAATAGACATTTTCTCGTTTTATAAAAGAACTCGATGAAATCTTATGAAATTCCTGTTAAGAATAGAATACACCAGTCCAATTTCACTATTTCTTACTATCTATAGACTCCATTTTAGCTGAGAATGGGAGAATTTTAAGATGACGCGTAGCCAAAGCGAAAAAGTACACTCTTCGACTATAGCATCTAGCGTTCCTATTGGTCGACCGTAAACGCCGCCATGACAACTTGCAAGATTTTTTTAAAAATTTCACCACCTATTCAGATTTTTTGTCACTTTTGCAGCGTACATACTTACGACACTATTAAAAACAAATTTAGCACAGAAAAAGAATATAATTGGTAAAAATACTTAATAAAATGAGAAATTTCCGCAAACGAGGCTTGGTTTACAAGCTTCGAAGTGAAGTTTAAAACATCGGCAGCAGGTGTCGTTACCATCGTCTGTTCAATAATTTGCAATTTTGAAAAGAAAAAGAAAGTAATCGACAAAATTGATAGCATGATAATTTTCACTGGGATTTTTAATCAATATTTTTGTAATGTTAAATGAATTTTTCTTAAAAAAAATCGTCATTACATAATACTTCCGGCGCAGATGCGCCACCGGAAAGAGAGATAGAGATAACCTAGCTGAAAGAGTGGGATATTTGAAAAATTTATTAAAGTAATTTGTTCCGGAGTTTTTATTAAAACATTTAAAAAAAGTAATACTCTGTAATCCAAGCACAACCTAAAAAACAGTTTGAGGAATAAACTGCTTTTACCAGAAAGGTATTCAAATCAGTTCAAACTATGAAAATACGTATTCATATTAAATACGTCACTGACCAAAAACACCGACTATTGTGAAAGGGCGGAGGAAGTTTCTGTGACAGACAAAAAATAAGTGAAAACTAATTTCTACAAAGATCTGGATTTATTAAATTAATCATGAATGGCCCAACAAAAATGTATCGTATGAAGCCAATTGTTGTGCACGATTTTGCAGTCGAGTTACCGAAGTGTATGTACCGTATGAACAATATTCACAGCTCAAGAAATAAGGCTGATGGCACTGAAGATCACGTTTCTTTACCGAATCAAAAATTGGATATTTTCGACCAGGTTAAACAGTTTTTAAAGGTTTTATATCATTTTCTTATTTATATACATCTTAAGACCAATTCTATACACTTTTGAGGTAATAAAACTGCCTTACTTACCACAAAATCTTGAAAATTCACAGGCATGATACTACAGTTATCAATTTTTGTGAACAACTGTCAAATAAAACTGAAATAAGTAATGAAAATGATGGTGGAACATTAAAATGTCCTCTTAAAATATAACATCATTATATTCTATTAACCTATTCTTAACTTACCCCAATATTTTATGCCTCAAAGTGTAAACTCCTTTTTTCATCATATTTAGCGCCTTATTTCTTGTTTTTATTAGATAATTTATTAAAGAATTTCAATATAGAATAGCCAAGGTATTCCAGGGATGGCAGAGTTAGAGGCTAAACAAAATGACATCCTAAAACAGCTCGAACAGTTGAAGAAACAAATTCATTCATTAAAATGTGACTTAAACATCCAAAATGATACGAGTTCAAAAGTAATTCCAAAAGTGGCACAATGTACAGCTAGTAAACGTACTGTAAGTAAAAAGTATATAGAAGTAATAGTAATGAATATTTTACCAAGTTGATTGAATGTTTGTAACTTAAAATGATATGGTTTGTTTTAGAAAAACAACATTCCTAGCACTATCGTGATCAATGCTAATCCAGACTCACCACCCTATTCACTAGAAATTCTTCAAAGACTGTTGCAAAACCAAATCGCATTAGTTGTTACGTCCTATTTACATTCGACAATTGCTTCTCTACCAGATCAAGCTAATGTTCTGAAATCATCCCTAGAAAATTTCAAATTGCCAGCTGTAGTACCCGTAGTAAATGTTTCTCTAATTTGGAAAAACAGTGAGTAAATATTTGCGTATAAGAAATATTTTTCAATTTACATTTAGAATTTGTTAACCACATTGGTATAAAATATAATTGTTATAAAAAAAAATTTATGGCACTTTAATATTGCACAAATTAATATAGATTAAAAACATGTTTTATTTTTCAAAAGTAAAATGTTTAATGTAATAATATACCTACTCTTTTTCTATTTTGTCTGAGATGTTAAGGTGCATGTTCTTTAGAGGCACTAAAATAGAATAAATAGATGGTAAATAAAGTACTAAATAAGAGCGACTCTTTAATACAGGGTGAGTTTCCTACGATGTTCTCTATGGGCATCTCGGAAACTACTGGAGATAGAGAGTCGGTTAAATGGGGAAAGAATTGCAGTTTTGTGAGGTCATAAATATGCACCTTTCAGATTTTTTAAAAAGTTCGTGGCTTACCAGATATTTCGAAAAAAACAATTTTGGCTATTTTAAAAATTGTCCCAAATTCCATTATAATCTATTTTAGACAACGTATTTAGTCAACGTATTCTCGAAACTGTATGGCCCAATAAAGTTGAACCAATGATTCTACATGGTTTTATTCATTTGTAAAACTCGTATTTACAATTTTTGTTTATTTTAATTTGCAAAGATTGGATGTGACAATTTCACATTTCTGAGAGCAACAACGATTGAACTTGTTTCCATGGCTAACTAAGTGAAATTAGTCGAGAAAGATAAGAATTGGCTATAACTCAGTAATTTTGTGAAAGAAACATATTATAGCTTATATCGCTGAGAAGCTTAAAAAAAGGCGCTATTCATGAAGTCATGGCCAACTATGGTTTCCATTTAAAAAAACATATGTTTGTGTCATATGTCAAAAATGACAGGCTTTAGAAAAAATCGGAGAGCACAATCTCATTAGGGATGTGATTATCTACAACTTTTATCTAAAAACTTTTTGTCTAAAATAGATTATAATGGAATTAGGGACAATTTTTAAAATAGCCAAAATTTGTTTTTTTCGATATATCTAGTAAGCCATGAACTTTTTTTTGAAAATCTGAAAAGCGCATTTTAACTGAAAGAAGAAAATCTGAAAAGCGCATTTATGACCCCACAAAACTGCAATTCTTTCCCCATTTAACTGACTCTCTATCTCCAGTAGTTTCCGAGATACCCATAGAGAACATCCTAGGAAACTCTCACCCTGTATATAATATTAATATCTATAATTACTCTTTTATTATATACTTTAAATGTTTGGTATTCTGTATGGTTAAAAGATAATAAAATTAATATTGTCTAAAATAGCATTGAGTGGCAGGCAGTAAAACCGTGGTAAAACTGTGTAACCATTTAATTATTTAAAACATTAATAAGTCATTTAATCTACAATCATATTAAGCATTTTTTATCCACGTTTAAAGTGATATTTTATAAGCTAGTAGGATAAAATAACTTTATTCTACTAATGGAATTTATTAACATTATTATTTATATTAATCGTCGGAACGAATTTCAAATTCGAACAGCTGAAAAAAGCGCGAGCGAAAGCCGTACGAAGCTGTACGAAGTCGTAAGAACGAACAGCTTACGCTCTGATTGGTTTAAGTTATCCGATCGATAATTAAAAATTCACGCTTGCGTACAACGCTTGTGCTCCACTAACTGAGCTAAGATTTATATACCCATTTCACCCATATACGTATTACTTTTTACAAATATACTCAGGGTTCCCTATTTAACCCTGTGTGCAATTTCTGTGCCGTAAGAAAAAGACAACATAACCCAGCTCCATATTAAAACTGCATAAGTCTATTTCATCCGGATATGGATTGAACTGCGATTGCGCCAAACTCCGATTGATTGTTGTTTTAGTTCTGTTGGATTACTTTTTATTTGTGCGCGTAAAAGAGTGATTTTGTTTAGTTTATTGTTTCCAACTATTTTTTGATATTTTTCCAACTCCATGATAATGTGTTATAAATAATAAAAATATAAATAAAATTGAAGGTTAGGTGAAATGTCAGTCAACCACTTCGCTTTAAAAACATCGACCAATGAAAACTTCTTCAGGTGAGGCATGCTCAGTTAAATGAATATCCAGGTGAAATAGACTTATGCAGAATTCCATATTGTTCTTTCACTGTTTGGGCTTCACTTTTTGGAGATTAGGCTGAGTATATTTGTAAAAAGTAATACGTATATGATTTCACCGGCTCGGCTTCACAGAATGCAGTTTGGAGTCAATATACGTTAGTTAATATATATATGATTGCATTAAATAGTAAAAATAAGTATGTACAGAGTCGCCCAATAGTAAATTTTTATCAGACATCTAATGATTTTTTGTCTTATATTTTACTATTGAAAGAGTCATATTATGTAATATCATCATCAACATTTTCAGCTTATTCAACCATTTCGAGATCTGGTGTAGCCTCCTTCACATATTTAGATACTCTCCAGTAGTGTCCCATTTTCGTGTATTTTACAGGATTTCTTATGTATGAGTAGATGTACAGGGTGGCTCGAATTCGACGCTCATCATTGGGATTTCGGAAACCGATGCAGGATCGGTTAAATGGAGGCAAAGTTGCGCAATTTGATGCTCAATAAAATGCCGTATTGCATTTTTATTTTTTTTTGCATAAAATATTCTTGTGATGAAATTTTCTGTATGAAACGTACGAATTTCTGTACGTACGTTTAAGAGCGATGAAAGGATTTAATTAAATTGAAAAAAAAATCAGGTCCGTATTTAAAAAAAATTAAGTTGATGATGGTCGCCAGAAGCCGAAACGTCAGAGTTAATATTTAATCGCACAGAGTTATAGAACAGAAAAACTGGCCATGAAAATGTGTTTTTCATTTTAAGTTATCTTAACAAATAAAGCCAGGAATCAATAGAAAACAAAATTGAAAATTCCGTTTTTTTTTCCAATATATTCGGAATTTTTCAAAATGCAATACTTCATTTTATTGAGCATCAAATTGCGCAACTTTGCCTCCATTTAACCGATCCTGTATCTCTTACGGTTTCCGAAATCCCAATGATGAGCGTCGAATTCGAGCCACCCTGTACAAAGATGCGATTTTTACATTACTGTACTACCGTATGATCGGAAGAAAACGGCGTCAGCGACGGCTATGAAATGAAGATCGCAGTCATTTTATATGTAAATTTATATGGGAAATGTCATCGATCGTCATTTCCCAGCCAACTGGACGCCGTTTTTTTTGTCGATCATACGGTACTTTTTTATGAAACTAAAGATGCTACACCCCATAGACGGCCGGTCTAAATAATGTAATCAAAACAATCGAATAATTGATTTGACGTCAAATTGTGGTTATTAGCATTCCACGCTGGTTTCTGTGTGAAATGATTGCACAAGTTCGTCAAAAATATCAATAACTGACAGCGTGCTATCTAAAAGCTGCACGCGTTCATTTTCAGTGCAGTTTATTAAGATAACACGATGGAAAGCAAAATTATCTGGTTAAATTAAATTAAATTAAATAAAATAATACTTTTTTTGATTTATGTTTAAAAGTTAAATAATGCATTTTTATTAGCGATGGGAACTATCGAATGAATTAGACTATCGAATGGTTAATGAATGAATGATTTCAACTATCGAATGGTTTTATTCGAATAAAATCATTCATTCATTTGTATACTAAAGCATATGTGACAACCTCGCCGTGCGACCAAATGGTTATCGTTGCGCCACGACTATCGAATGCTTTTGATAAATGAAAAATGAAATTTAGTATTCGTTTGATTTTTGTATGCGTCAGTGCATTATTAGTTCTTCCAAATTTTTATAACTTCGCCGTATAAATACTGTGCTATTTTTGCGTTTATTAAAATAGTTAAAATACTAAAATAGTAGTTATTTTTTAATTTTATTTATTGACGATTGTGTGCATGTGCAGGTGGTCAAAATTTTTCCGAAAATTTGTATGGTTTTCCGTAGTCCGATCTTTCAATTATTTAATTTTATATGGTATATGGTCTATTTTTTAATGGGAAATTTTGAGAAGTAGCAATTTTTAAGAGAGATGATATGAACTTTGAATTAATTTTAAAAATACATATTTGTATTTTAGATGTTTTAATAATATGAATTAGTTGAACTTAATAATCATATTTAAGTAATGTGGTTAAGTAAATGGTTATCGAACTCAAACTATGGGGTGAGAAAATTAAAATGAAAGTTTTACACGTGTCAATTTTAAAAAAAAAATTAACGATGTTTGTCAATTTTAAAAAAAAAATAATTTTGTTTATGCTAATTCTCTTACATGTAGTTTTTTGCGAAGAAATATTTCATTTATTTTTTAAAGTAAATGCCAGTAAAAGTAAATATAATTTTTAAATAGTAATATAAACCACCTAATATAAATAATTTTGATTTCTAATTTTTTATTTATATTTTCGTTCCATTACACTGCATGCTTAGAAAATTCATAAATGTTTATATTTCATGATTTTAAAATTTGTTGTTAATATAACAAATTAGTTCTGTAATTATTATTATTTAATAAACCAACGTTGCCAAAAAAATTTAGAGACTATATTATTTTTAAATAGGATCTAATATAAATAATTTTGACATCTAATTTGTTGTTTATATTTTGCTACTACTAAAAAAAATATTTATATTAAATCATTTTAAATTTTGTTGTTAATAGGTATAACAAATTATTGCTGTTATTATTATTTATTAAACCAGTCTTTGCTTAAAAACATTAAAAATCATTTTCTTACATCCAAAATAACAAGTATTATTGCAGTGTAACAACAGAATATTAATAAAAAAAATGCAGAATATATAGACATACTATCCCTAACTAACTAAAGCCAAACAATAATATTCTTTGCTAATATCAACTAATACCAAAATATGGCAACAGCGCCCTTCATAATGTATTTTCTGTGTAAATACTAGCACCTCAATAAAAAAAAATAATGTGTCCTTATCTATATCTGACTCCGCAAAAAATCAAAGATGCCGGCTTCTTTCATAGCATTGCCACCGACCGCTGTCGGGTTTCTCGGAAAGAAACCTACGTCGCCGGGCGACAACTAAAATTCAGTTAATATTTTATTATAATCGATCCTGACGAATAAATGAATTTCATAAATGAATGGTTTTTGCTGCCGAATTACTAGAATACAATATTTCAAGGCAGATGACGGATCTATTCGATAATTTTTATTCGAATAGTTTTCAACGAATGTTTTCTTACTATCGAATTATTCGAATGAATTGCGACTATCGAATGTTTCGATAGTATTCATTCGATAGTTCCCACTACTAATTTTTATCTTATTTATGATAATAAGTATAGAATACATTATATTTTTAGAAAGCTCATAAGAAGGGAAATAAAATAAAAAGTAATATACAGTATGCAACATTTTAAAATTCATCCTGTATTTCCGGAAACGTTAGGATAAATTTGTTTGTAGTTATCTACAGGATGGTCCGAACTGTATTCCGGAAACTTCGGCAGCATATTCTGCAGATAAAAATAAGTAAAAAAGTTTGTTTATCCACATTTCTGAAGTAACGTCAATATTTGGATGAAAATGTCTGTGAGTTTTTTGACATGAGAAATTTGATTTTGATGTCAATATGGCTCTTATTTGAAGGGGACGCCACCTACATGTGTTTTAACTGTTTTAAAGAGTAATAATTTTTCGTCCGTATCCGTATAAAACTACTGAGTGAAAAATATACACTTCCGTGATTTTTTACGTAAAAAAATTCTCTTGGTAAAAATCGGTACGAGTAACCGTTCTGAAGATATTTAGAATGGAAATAGACAATACATGTCATTAATGACAAAAAATAAGCACGTTTAGTATAGTTATTTGACTGAAATGATACATTTTTATTTTTTTAAATTAATCATAAATTTTTCTGCGAAAAAATGATGATTAAACAGTTTTTGTTGAAGTTTTGGCACAAAAAGATTTCAAATTTATGTCAGTGATGACAGGTATTGATAATTTCAATTCCAAATATCTCGAGAACCGTTACTCGTAGCGATTTTTACCAAGAGACCTTTCTTACGTAAAAAAGGTTGTGAATGTAATTTTTTTTACTCAGTAGTTTTATACAGGCATGGACGAAAAGTTATTACGCTTCAAAACAGTTAAAACACATGTAGATGGCGCCCTCTACTAGTAGGAGTCATATTGACACCAAAATCAAATTTCTCCTGTCAAAAAACTCCCAGACACCAATTTTTTTCCAAATATTGACGTTACTTCAGAAATTATTTAGAAAAAATCGAAATAAAAATGAAACTTCTACACCCTGTATCTCTGAAAGTAAGCAATTTAGGACATACATTTATACAAACTTTTTTACTTATTTTTATCTGCAGAATATGCTGGCGTAGTTTTCGGAATACAGTTCGGACCACTCTGTATATGAGCTTGAATAATCTTGTATTTAGTAATTTTTCTTTCTTTTCAGTTAGTTCAAATGTCGAGTTCCTCATTGCGCATACTCCTATCTCCGGCGAAGTGAACTTCCTGCGCTACCTTTCGCGATCGACAGACACCCAACTTAGCTACGATTCCGACGTCAAATCCAACGAAATAGACTCGCTCCTGGATCAGTGCTACCTGTTGGTGAGGGCGAAAACGAAAACCGAACGCTCCGAAATCTTGCAGACTCTGCAAAAGTCGCTGAGCAAGTCGCAGTGGTTGGCCGGTAGAAGCCAGCCCAGCGTGCTCGACGTTGCCGCTTATTCCGCCGTCAGGCAATGCCACCTGGCGAAGGACCTCAACGTGGGATTGGGGAAGTGGTATGAAAGAAGCCAGGCGCTGGTCACTTCGTGAACGGTTTCGAGAATATTTTTAATATAAGCTTTAAAAGGAAGCCGAGTATTTTTATTTATCAAAACCTTAGATCTCAAAAGAATCAGTTGGGAAATAGTGCTGTTAAGGGTGGCTGCAACGACGTCCCGTAATCCTGCTGTTAAAACATATATCAATTGGTTTTTATACAGGGTTGTCCGAACTGTATTCCGGAAACTTCGGCCGCATATTCTGCAGATAAAAATAAGTAAAAAGTTTGTATAAATGTATGTCCTAAAATGCCTAGTTTCGGAGATACAGGGTGTAGAAGTTTCATTTTTATTTCAATTTTTTCCAAATAATTTCTGAAGTAACGTCAATATTTGAATGAAATTTGGTGTCTAGAAGTTTTTTGATATGAGAAATTTGATTTTGATGTCAATATAACTCCTACTTCTAGAGGGCACCACCTACATATTTTTAACTGGTTTAAAGAGTAATAACTTTTCGTCCGTACCTGTATAAAACTACTTGGTAAAAAAATATACATTTACGACGTTTTTTACGCAAAAAAAGTCTCTTGGGTAATATCGCTACGAGTAATGGTTCTCTAGATATTTGGAATTAAAATTATCAATACCTATTATCATATAAATTAAACATAATATTGAATAAATAGTTATTAGACTGAAACCATAAATTTGAAATGTTTTTGTGTCAAAAGTTCAACAGAAATTGTTTATCATAATTTTTTCACAGAAAAAATAATGATTGATTTAAAAATATAAAAATTTCTCAAATTTATTATTTCAGTCAAAGAACTATCTACTGAACGTATTTATTTCTTGTCAATAATGATATATATGTATTGACTATTTCCGTTCTAAATATCTTGAGAACGGTTGCTCATAGCGATTTTTATCTAGAGACATTTTTTACGTCAAAAATGATGGAAGTGTATATTTTTTCACTCAGTAGTTTTATACAGTTACGGACGAAAAGTTATTACTATTCAAAAGAGTTAAAACACATGTAGGTGGTGTCCTCTACAAATAGCAGTCATATTGACATCAAAATCGAATTTCTCATGTCAAAAACTTCTAGACACACAATTTTCATCCAAATATTGAGGTTACTTCAGAAATAATTTGGAAAAAATCGAAATAAAAATGAAACTTCCACACCCTGTATCTCCGAAACTAAGCGTTTTAGGACATACATTTATACGAACTTTTTTACTTATTTTTATCTGCAGAATATGCGGCCGAAGTTACCGGAATACAGTTCGGACCACCCTGTATATAAAAACCAGCTGCTATATTTTAACAGCAGAATTACGGGACGTCGTTGCAGCCACCCTTAAAGACAAAAAAAATGATAATTAAAATTACAATTACAATATCTTTTGTCAAAAAGTACACTATGTAAGAGTAGAGTTTACATACGTCCGGATTTACCAGGACATGTCCGGATTTTAAAGTGTCCGGGGCGGAAAATATACATTCCCGTCATTTACCTGTCCAACAACAGGATTCCTGACAGTGACAATTGTCTCTGTAATTTTAATTCACAGTCAAATTGCATTTTCTGTCATTTTTTGGATCTCTTCTGTCGAAATTTTCCTTGATTCGTAACACAGACTTTAGTTCTCGAGATATTTGGAATCGAAATAATCAATACAACATGTCATCATTGACATAAATTAAACATGTTGACTATTTTATAGATAGTTTATTAGACTGAAATAATAGATGAAGAGCACACGGGAAAAACGATGACGGTCCAAAAACGATAAATGTTCAAGAGAGCGCTTTTTAATTCATATTACGCATGGACATTTTCCCATTTTTAAATGCTTGCTTCTATGTGACCGTTATCGATATTCCCGTTTATTTAGGGACCGAAAGGTGTAGCTTTTCAGGATGAAAAATATGATGCATTAAATTACCAAAAATGGACATTCATCGTTGCTCTTCAAATTTGAAATGTTTTTGTGCCAAAGATTGAACAGAAACTGTTTTATTATAATTTTTAAGAAAAATTTATGATTAATTAAAAACGAACGTATGAAATTTTGATTATTAATACAAAGATTAATATAATACAAATTTGTTAATTGTTGATTGGGGTATGCAACCAGTAATACAAAAATATTAAAGGCTGGCCCTTGCCTGGCCTCCGAAGGAGACCCTTTTTCTATATTTTATTTTATATAACGCAAATCATAGGTAACATACATACATTTCACTAAAGTTTTCTAGATTTTTATTTCAAAATAAAAATATTTGTTTGATCCAGAAATTATACAAAAAATATTTTAAGTAATGGATCGTGATTGGTCCGTTCAGAATTGTCATTTGATTTTTACGCCTGTGTTGCCAATATATATTTGAAGTCCTGAAAGTAATCTGAATCAATATTTTTCTAAGTATAAAACTTAACCATTACAAAATTATCATAAATATATTAACCATATAATATAAACATTGTTTCTGTAGAATAAATAATATTTTTCTTTTAGACAGAACATTATACAACAGCAAAAAAAAATCATTATTTTGTTTTAGTTGGTTTGGTAGTTAATCTGACAACGTTGACAGTGCGCCATTTTCAGTTGTTGGCTGCAAGAAGACATGTCGCTCTTAAAATTTTTCTGATTTTTTCATAGAAAAAGTGAATTTTCTGTACATTATTTGAGTGCACCCTGTTCTTTAATGCCTGTTTAAGTTCGTGAACATGTAAGTACCCATTATTTTACCTGTTTTCTATGTTTTTTTTTGACTTTTAAATATTTCAATTACATCATCATTAAAACTGATATATTTTTCCCATTTTCATACTTTTCTTTTTAAAAATCGAGTGTATAGAAATATAAATACCTTCCTTAGTGTCTCTATTGTACATTAGAAATAAAGGTACTTAGAATAATGCTCCATATTTAGAGATATTTGGAATTTTTTTGGCCATTTTTTAGGCAGATTTTGAAGATGGAGGTTTTTTATTCTGAAGGAATTTTTTAGGTGTTTATATTCGTACAGGCAAACACGTATTTTCTACGTCTTTTAGAATGAGTCAGTGTTAGTATACCTAAAGGGGTCCCCATTCTGAATTATATAATATACTTTCAGATAAAATAAACTACTTTTACACACAGGTTTAATACTGTCGTCACATGTAACTTAACAATTTTGTGTTGTTTTAATATAAGGCTTTAATAATAATTATAATTTTCTTTTCTATTATAGCCTTTTATTAATAATACGGGCACCAGTACATAAAGACCACCTAAAAAGAGATCTTAGAGTCACCCATCAGTTGTATATATGTTTTTGGCTATCATTCTGGTTTACGAGTTGGTCTTTTATTATCCGATTAAAAGTAAGTTTAATTTATTATTTCAATATAATATTATTGTTTATTCATGTATCCCAACTCTCCATGAATTTTCTTTTCCCTTAATATTAATATGGTTAAATAACTTTTTAAGTTGTTGTCTTAAAGTGACGCAACGCGTGCGGAAGCCAGACTACCCGTTTTAAGCTCTGTTTTCAGGGCTTTGTAAAAATTATAAATATTTGAGCTACAGTTCCGGAAGCTTAAACTTTTTTTAATAAATTTCTTCATCTTTTTGGATTTTTTTTCAAATTTTGAAAATCTTCAATATTTTTCGAGATATTAAAAAAACCAAACCCCCACTTTTTTTCACTTAATTGTTAATAACTTAAAACTACACAAAGTGACCAATCAACAAATTTTGCGATATCGTCTATTGTTTATAAGAGGTGTTAAGGCAGCATAGATAAATGAAACAAGTTTAGATTGGAAAGTGCCCATAAGGACAATGTAAACACTATTTGGCGCTATTGTTGCAACGGTCGCGACCCAAAACTTTTGAAAATTTCGGAGCGGTTCGGCTTTTTCCGGAATTATATCGCCAAATATTGTTTATTTAAATTTATTATTATTTTCGTTTAATTTTATAAATAAAATACAGTGTGTTGCATACAAAGAAATTTTATTTTATATAAGGACGAAGTATGAAATACCTATGAAACATTGGAAACCGACGTTATGCCACGATCCACGATGGTTTTGCAGTTCACAGTTCACAGCACAGTTTTAAAGTTTTTAATGCCACTTTTTTCACAATTATCACCGGTTGGAGTAAATCAAACTTGAATTAAACTCACAAGATAGCAATAATTACTTTGAAAATTGACGCTATAAACACTTTTCGGAATTTCTTTAATGAGAGCGGTTTAGATTTTGAAAGATTATTATGATTCATAGATAAATGAAACAAGTTTAGATTGGAAAGTGCCCATAAGGACAATGTAAACACTAATTTGGCGCTATTCTTGCAACGGTCGCGACCCAAAACTTCTGAAAATTTCGGAGCGGTTCGGCTTTTTCCGGAATTATATCGCCAAATATTGTTTATTCAAATTTATTATTATTTTCGTTTAATTTTATAAATAAAAGACAGTGTGTTGCATACAAGAAACTTTATTTTATATAAGGACGCATACAAGAAACTTTATTTTATATAAATACCTATGAAACATTGGAAACCGACGTTATGCCACGATCCACGATGGTTTTTGCAGTTCACAGTTCACAGCACAGCTTTTTAAGTTTTTAATGCCACTTTTTCACAATTATCACCGGTTGGAGTAAATAACACTTGAATTAAACTCACAAGATAGCAATTATTACTTTGAAAATGGACGCTATAAACACTTTTCGGAATTTCTTTAATGAGAGCGGTTTAGATTTTGAAAGATCATTATGATTTTTGAAGATTCTGACTTTGACAAGAGAAAATTATTTCTGATTTTGTTTGCCGTTGTTGTTAGCGACCGCTGTAGCAGCGCCAGATCGCATATAACGGTCGCGACCCAAAATAATTTCGCGACCTAAAATTTTTACGGGCTTTCCAATCTAAACTTGTTGCATTTATCTATGTTATGATTTTTGAAGATTCTGACTTTGACAAGAGAAAATTATTTCTGTTTTTGTTTGCCGTTGTTCTTAGCGACCACTATAGCAGCGCTAGATCGCGTATAACGGTCGCGACCCAAAATAATTTCGCGACCTAAATTTTTTACGGGCTTTCCAATCTAAACTTGTTGCATTTATCTATGTAAGGCAGTTAAAATTTGGAATCACGGATGCTATTTCCTAGACGGATTTGCGATATCGTATGCTGTTTACTCGGCATCGTTCGGCCTAGAACCGAATCGCGATCATGGACATTGTTTACAAATATGCTTGCCGGACCCTGCATAGTATAGAATTAGATAATCTATTTGAAATTCCGTATATAGAATTATTAACATATGAACTATATAACTAAAAGATATTTAGTCTTGTTTCAGATTATGCCAGAAATTATCCAGGGTTACGGATATCCAAGGACCACGCTGCCGAATATCAACACAGCAACAGATCTTCAAGTCGCAAAGAAACCAGGCTGCCTTTGGATGGAATGGACCAAGGATCGGTATGGGTCTGGACACGTCATATAGCTCAGGTCGTACCTGAGCTCGGGCGCTGTATCCAGACGTGCTGCACTCCGGGAGTGAATGTGCGCCTTTACACATTTTGCCATTTTGCTCGGTACAATCGCGGGTAGGGCCCAGCTGGACTCGAGAGATGGTAAGTACGACCATTTTCCTATGAATTTCCTGATATTTTTCGACAAATCGGACCCTCTTAAAGTAGCTGGCTTGAAAGCAATTCTATTGGCCGAATGTAACGTCATTTCTTTTCCGATTGGTCGAAATTTTATCAGGCAGTGTATAAAACTCTTGCCTTTTTTATAATTTCTGGTTGTTATAAAAAGATGTAATTTGTTGTGGATTGACAGTTTTCTAAATTTGATATTTTTATGGTTGTACAGAATATCTATGTATTAAAATAAATATTTTTTAGACTTAGATATGTACCTTGATGTATATAGTATATTTTAGAAATAATAGCTCTATATAAGTGAATATAATTTAATAATCACTCAATTTTCTGAAGAATATTTCTAATAATAGTGCATTTGATATGGTTTTTCTTAAATATATTATATAATAGGGGAATACTTATGTATTACATCTTTTATAAAATAATCTAAATAAAGTTTAGAAACCTGTAAAACACAGAATTTTGCATCTGCCTGTAGCTGCTTTAATTAGTGAAATATTTAATGAAGAATAACTAATGAAATTTATATTGATAATCAGCTGATTTTTTTCTTGAAACTGATCTAAACCCTAAAAATTAAAAATACTGGTTCCTTGTTTTATAAGTTTGTGAAAGATTTCTCTATAGTCTATGTTATTAATTGTGCATTGATTATTTTTTTCTAAATATATTCATTCATTTTATAAAAGCACTTGTTAGATGTATTAGATTAGATGTTTTTTTTACAAAAGATGCATTTAAACAAAGTAACATTTATTGTTACTAAGTAGTTTATTGTTACTGATAGTTTTTCTGAAGCTATTAAATTTTCATTGATTTTTTTTATTTCTTAGAGACTATGTGCTTGGGGTTGATAAACTATAATATCTTTTTGTTGCTTCTGGCAAAGTTTACATAAAATAGATTCTGTAAACTTTGCTTCTGGTAAGATTTAAGATTTTCAAATAGTTTACTGATATTCACTTTTCATCCACAACTAATCTCTGCAGAAATATGTATATATTTTTATTTTGTTTTTTTTAATATTAGCCAAGAAATTTTTAAGGGATATTATCAGCTGTTTTTTTTTAATAATGGTACTTTATTTTAATATTTTATTTATACTCTGTTACACGCTGGTTCTATGACTTTTATCTGTTTGGTCTATCTATATTTATTTTTAAATACTTTTTTTATTAAATAGCTCTTGAAATTTCTTGGTAACAATTTTTTTAGTATTTACAGATGTACATTAGAGTGAATCAAAATCATAGGGTGAATCAAAATTACAATATTATTCACCCACTCTTTCAAAAACAGACACACTAAGATTTTCAAATATTTCGTGATATTTTACTATTTCTTCATCCATTACTAATTTCTACAGAAATATATTTTATTTATTTTTGTTTTCTTTTTTGGACAGTTGGTATAGAAATTTTTAAGAAAAACTATTAGCTGTTTATTAGCCGAAAAACTATTAATTTCATTAGATTTTCCTAAAATAATGCTACCTTTTAGGCTACTTTATTGTAATTTTATTTTTATTCTATTTCTTAAAGACATCTACCTACATAATATATATTTTAAATATTTTTTTATTAAATAGTTATTTAAATTTCTTGGTAACAAAAATTTATTATTATACAAAATTAGAAACAAATAATATTTAATGTGATTTGTATAATATAAATTAATACATAAATCACATTTTTCTAAATTGAGAATAAGTATTTGGTTGTATACACAGTATACAGGGGATTGACAAAGCTACTAACTTATAATATTTTACTATAATTTTTTCTACAACCAATTTGCAAATAAATATTCTTCTAATATACATACATATATATCAGTCAATTTAGAAAAAAAAATTCTCTATAAACATTTTCTCTCTGTCACATAGAGTAGGTAGTTAAAGTTAATAAGACCTACACTCTTTAACGCCCTGTATAACTGAGGTGTTTTATTGCAGCACGAATGATGAGATACCCTGTATATTTGTTTTACATTTTTAGTTTTACATATATTTTTTATTTTAACTTTCAATAACTCCAGTCGTCGATTATTATCCAAGATTATATATTATTAAAAGCCAGAGGGTTATTTAGGGTCTTTTTGTAATTTTTTTTTCTTTTTTCTTTTTTCAGATCGCAATCGAATGGGAACACACAATTGTAATTACACAACTACACTTACTTTACCCATGCAGACGGCTCATGGAATGCTATCACGTGAAAATCCACCAACGCTCCCAGCTAGTAAGCGTGCGGTTTAATGTCTCTACTATCAGGCTCTAAAGACATGACCGCTGAGTTCGTGTTAGATTAATCCGTCGTTTTACTTAGTCTGGGTTCAATATCACAGGTGTCACTCTTTTTCTCTAACGCAAATAAAACTCTATAAGAAATGTTTATAAACTTTTATACATGAAAACAGAGATTTTCATCTCTACATTTGAAAGTACAATTATTAAATTAGATAAATGTCACTTTAACAGAATGCCAGTACTTTTTAGTGCTAGTATTTTAATATATTAAACACGAGTACTTTTTAGTGCTTGTATTTTTCTAAAATAGATAGACACAAAAAAGCAGCGTTGCGGGGTGGTTGCGATGCAATCTTTAGGCTGTGGGGACTGTCGCGAGGGGCCAGTCTCGGAGGCCTGGGACTGTTTCGCCCTGGATTCGTTCTCATATTATTACAGCCCCGGTAGCAGGCCGGGGTTCCCAGGTGCTCGTTGCGTTGTAGTTTGCCAGTGGGTATGCTATTCGACCGCTCCATTACCGGGCGTAAGCTTATATCATGCTATGCAGGCTATCCCATGGGGCCGGGTTGTTGTCCTAAACGTAAAGGGTGTCTGGGGAGTGGGGGCTCAGCTCAATTAGAGGACTAGGAGGCTTGTAAAGGGGTGCAGTGGGTTGGGATCATCTGGCACTCTTGGACCGGAAAGGGCAGGTAAACGCTGGTCCTTGAGTGTGGGGAATGTGGCAGAAGACGTTACGTTAAATTGTCCGA
Source organism: Sitophilus oryzae (assembly GCF_002938485.1). Classification (NCBI taxonomy): domain Eukaryota; kingdom Metazoa; phylum Arthropoda; class Insecta; order Coleoptera; family Curculionidae; genus Sitophilus; species Sitophilus oryzae. Next base: position 5,194,294 of record NW_022146304.1, on the reverse strand, counting down.
TCGGAACGTCATAAAACTATGTGGTTATTCTCAGCCTCCGATGTCGTACTAGCGCCTTGCTAGTTAACCACTAATATAAAGCTTTTATTAGTAAAAGTCTTTATATTTTTACTTCTCCTCTCGAAACTGAAAAACGCAGGCATATAAACTTGTTTTCCGGGTTGCCTCGTTACTCGAAAAATAAAAACCGTTGTCGAATGGTTTTTTCTCGACGACACCGTCAAATTTTTAATCCGATTCTTTTTGAGCTGGGTCGCCCTGTAGCCCGGTGATTTTTGGTCTGGCCAGGGTTCCAAGGAACAAATGTCCTCAGGAATGGAGGACCAAGCTGGTATCGGAGGGTCGAGGCTTGGCCAAGATTCCGTAAAGGTTCGAATTGACTGGAACAACACCCGCCGTGCCTTTGGGTCTCTCCGGTGTTTTGGTCTGTCCATTTAAACGGTTTATGAAGGTTCTATTTCTTGGAGTTATGACCGGGTTAAAACCTATTTTTTTCTAAAACTTTAACGGCATATGTGCCAGGTAATCGGATCTTCAATAAACCACTCATTTTGCTAAGTATTATTGTAACAAAAATTCATGTTTTTTTATTTTTATCAAGTCTCGGTAATGCTGAATGGAGAGTGCTAAGGTAATGGAGGTACACATCTTTTCTTATTCACTGTTTAGTGCTAGTCTGGTCTCTAACGTTGAATATCGAGAGTGCTAAGGCAATGGAGATTCCAAGTCTTTCATTGTTCTAGTGTTTTCTTTTTAGCATTGTTTGTGATTAGGTTCGCACTAGAAATTCTGAAGAATATAATTTTTACTTTCTGTAATTTTAAACTAAATTTAATCACCCTATTCTAGTCTCTGTAATGTTGAATCGAGAGTGCTAAGGCAGTGGAGATTCCAAGTCTTTCACTGTTCTAGTGTTTTATTTTCAGCGTTATTTGGTATTAGATTCTCATAAAAATTGAGTTCACAGCCTTTCTTATTTTAGCGTCTCCTGTTTAGTGTTATTTGAGACAATATTCTTTCTAAAAATTTAAAATATGCTATCCTAGTCTCTGTAATGTTGGATCGAGGGTGCTACGACCTACGACAATAGAGGTTCACAGCCTTCCTTGTTGTAGGTCTTCTTTTTAGCGTTATTTGGGATTATAATAGATTCTCTCTGTTAAAAACTATACTAAAAAACATAATTTTTGTTTAAAATAATCTATTTTACATGGTCTCTTGTGATTGGATGGTACTATTACGATTCGAAGAGTAACAGCCTTCTTGTTTTAGTATTCCCGTTCACGTATAAATTAAGTAAATTCACTCTGATTTAAACTGTTTTATTCTCTATATTTTTATATAATTTCAAATCAAACTTATAATAATTTCTATTAAATTTACTGGTCTTTGAGATGAATGAATTGATAATGCTAAAATAGTGCCGGTTCCAGTCTGGCGTTATTTTAGGGTTTTCTTTTCACTGTTGTAAGAGATTGGAATAAGGGACCATTTCTTTTTTAAATTTTGCTCTGCCCCTTTAAATTTTTCTCTGCTCTATCGCTCTATCTAAACTAGTTTGCATAACTCTCTATATTATCTAAAATAATTTTCCTAAATAATCTCATGTCAAAGCGATAGAGCTCTTTCAACATATAAAATTTACCCTGTGATGGACAGCCAGCACTGAGGGGGAGGGACATACTTCTTGACGTCTAATCGGAATGGTGGGATGGGCCGTAGTCCAGCATATTCAGCCTAGTGTCAGTGTTAGTGAGGTAAGTCCGAATACGCACCTGTCCAGTTCTTTTCCATAAATCTAATTCAGAAATTTTCTATCTTTTCAGAACTATGATCGTGTACGCAGCGCGTGTTTTTTGTGAATTTAGTCGGTATGTGTTAGATGTCCTGCTACTAAAAAGTACTTCCAGGTTTTGTCGATCCTGATGACGCGTTAAATGGGATTCCCCAGGGACCGTCCGTAGTTCCTGAGGGACCAGGGGCGTCCTTCTGCTCCCGCGGTGTGACGACACTGCTTTTTACGCCGTGTGGCAGAAATCGCCGGTTAAAGGATGTGGAATGGAGGTGAGTTGAATTTATTTGGACTTTCTGGACTTGGACATCTTTACTAATCTTCTTTTTATCGTTGTTTCAGTATGCAGATGAAGAGGAAATGTAGAAGAACCATTTCTAAAGCCTAATCATAACAGTCGCGTCGGTTCGTGGTTCTGGAGCTGTTCTAAGGCTTTTCACAGCATTTTAAGGTTACACTTTTTATTTGCGTTCATACTTTCTTTAATTCGAATCATATATAATCCTTTGTATTTCTTGTCGTTTGTAAAAGTGACAAAAAATTATATCTTTAATTTTTTTCGAGGTGTCTATTTCTCAAAATAATTTAAACCCAATTTGACTTTTACTCTGTTATGTTTAATTTATTATTAAAAAACATTTTTTTTTTGCTCAAAGGTTAATGAAATGTGTGCCAGGAAATCGGATCTTCAATTAACCATTTTCTTTTTTTCAAGTATTTTTGTAACAAAAATTATTATTTTTTATATTTTTATCTAGTCTCGGTAGTGTTGAATGGGGAGTGCTAAGGTAATTGAGGTTCACATCCTTTCTTATTTTGGTGTTTTTAGTTTAGAGTTATTTGGGATTAGATTATTTCTAAAAATCCTAAAGGATATCATTTTTATTTTATGTCATTTTAAACTAAATTTAATCACTCTATTCTTGTCTCTGTAATGTTGAATCGAGAGTGCTAAGGCAATGGAGATTCCAAGTCTTCCATTGTTTTAGTGTTCTCTTTTTAGCGTTATTTGGGATTAGGTTTTTTTCTAAAAATTTTAGAGGACATAATTTTTATTTTCTGTAATTTTAAACTAAATTTCAAACAATAACCACTCTATTCCAGTCTCTGTAATATTTTTCTGTAGGGAATTGTCATAGGATTAATTCTTATTTTTTCTATCATCATTTTACTATTTTTTTAATTATTCTCTAATTGCATTTACGTTTAAAAAAAGGTGTGAGGTATCAAGTTTCTTAATAAAATTGTACGTTTATACTAAAACCATTCAAAATATTTTTAATTTTGTTCATGTTTAATATAATAAAACTTAAATTTGATAATTTTAAAACAATGCATTTTGCACATCATTAATTGTATTTTCGAGTAAAGTAAATTCTCGTTGACAATAAAATTAACTCATATTTTCCTCATTTATTATTATTCAATTTCTTGAGTTCTTTATACAGACTTATCTTGTTAAAGACACCTTGAATCTTTCTTATTACCAATGGTAAAAAATATATAATTTTTGTGGCCTTGGTATGTCCGATGTGCAAGGTCTCAATCGTAGTACCTTCTTCACTAACTGTTGCCTTGAGGTACTCTTGTCCTTAAGGCTGTTTCTGAGGAGGCACGACGATTGGTGCAGGTCTGGAACGAATATTTTCTGGAAAAGAACAGTAGGATGGAGAGCATGGAACGAGATAAAATCAGGTATGTTATAAGATTTATTTCTTTTTTTATTATCTTTAACTAACGTATTTCTTCTGTTGTTTCAGGTTAGTGAGCGCATATTTTTTATGCCAAGGATGCACATCGCGGGGAGTGCTTAACCAAAAAACGTAAGTTTTTTTTAAATGTACATTTTCTTGGTTATTTTTCCTGGTTTATTTGGTTGTTCGTTTATTTCCTTGGAGATGGTGTGAGCGCGGTCCTGCAGGAGCTAAAGTCACCTGTGGGGCCCCTCACAGAAGCGAAGCAGAGTGTTGAGTCGACCTCTACAGGAGCTAAAGACCCCTGTATGAGCGTCCTCACAGAAGTACGTTGGGTTGAGTCCGCAGGGGCTAACGTCCTCTGTGGAGTCTTCTCACAGAAGCAAAGAACAGCTTTCCTCTCGAAAGCAGAAGAGGTCCATTGGGTTGTTGTCTATCTATCGGTCTTTTTTTTGGTTGTTATGTCTGTCGGTTTTTCTTAAGGATGTATTTGAGGTTCTTATAGCTCTCTTCATATTATCTAAGTCAAATTAACATATAGTAAACGTATAAGCGTTATTTTTATTTTCTTAAATTAAAAAATATATAAGTGTAGATAACTTTCTTTAACTTCCTAATTTTTTTAAATCATTTTCATTTAATTTTTACTGTTTTAGAGTAAACGCATGTCAATATCTAGCATTTCGGTAACTAAATTGCTAATACAAATAGACTAAATTTTCTAAATTTATTTTTATATTTTCAATTCAAGTTCAGATATAATTCTAGGTCCCAGAAAAAAGGAATCAAGTTTTTTAAGTTGTGTGGTAGAGATTTTTATGACTTTCTATATCATTATTAGTCTATGTTATTAGTATTTTCTGTAATTTTAAACTAAATTTAATAGAATAATCAGCGTATTCTAGTCTCTGTAATGTTGAATCGAGAGTGCTAAGATAATGGGGATTCCAAGTCTTTTATTGTTTTAGTGTTTTCTTTTTAGCGTTATTTGGGATTAGATTCTCTCTGATTCTCTCTGATTTTAACTTTTATATACTATAATTAATAGCATTCTTCATATTATCTTAGTCAAATTGAAATCTAGAGAATGTCTAACAGATATTTTCATTTTCTAAAATTAAACGTGTAGGTGCAGGTAACTCTCTATAACTTCCTAATTTTTTAACTCAGTTTCATTTACTTATTACTACTTTAGAGTAAACGCACGTAAACGCATGTCAATATCTAAGCATTTCAGTAACTAAATTTTCAATACAAATAGTCTAAACGTTTTAAATTTATTTTTGTATTTTCAATTCAAGTTCAGGTATAATTCTAGGGCCTAGAAAAAAGGAATCGAGTTTTTTAGTAGTGCAGTAGAAATTTTTAGGACTTTTTAAGGTCCAAAACTTAACAGGGTCATGTCTAAGTCTGGTTTATTTTTTTACAAGAGTAGGTTTTGGCGCTCTACAAAGACTGATAGCCTCTATGAGCTTTCAGTTTGAGTCGACATCTTCAGATGATTGTTGTAGTGTTCTTGTGTCTTATAGGTTCGTGCTGGTTGAAGATATACTTTGTTTGAAGCTGTATACAACAGGTCAGAGTCATGTCGGAGCCAAATTGAGGTCTACACAATCTCTATGTTCATGGTAGACTTTTTTTTTGTTACTATTTTTTACAGGTATTGGAGGAGCCTTAGAGGAAACCATAGCAGCCAGTTTGAGTGCTGCAGAATATTTTTGTGGGGTTCTTGTGTTTTATAGGTTCACGTGGGTTGAAGTTCTACTACGTTTGAAGCAAGAATGGAAATATAATGAACTACTGCAGCCTACTTGATTCAACGCCTTCAGAAGATTATTATATGGTTCTTCTTGTATCTTATCGATTTACGTTGATTGAACATCTACTTTGTTTAAAGTTGCATGCAACAGGTTAGAGAGTCATGCCGAAGCCAAATTAGTTAAGTCTACACAATTTCTATGTATATGATACACTTTTGTTTCTCCTATTTTTTTACAGCAGTAGTTCAAGATGCTCTAGTACTATCAGTCTTTGTATGAGTCTCCAAGGAACCACAGCAGGGTCATTTTGAGTAGATATCTTTAAGGCTATCTGAATGTCTTACAAGCTCTTCAGTGACTAACGTTCTCTGTATGAGCTTCACTGTAGGTGTTGTGGACTGGTTGTTGCATATCCTTTTTTTCAGGGCGCTATATGTGGAAATTTTGGGAGGGTAGTGTTGAGTCCTATGAAGATATCAGCCAGATTTTGAGTGTGAAAAAAAATATTGAGTGTAAAAAATATATAGTGATATATACTACAGGTAAGACAAGGAGACGCGATATCCCCAAAGCTGTTTACAACAACACTAGAAGAAATCTTTTGTCAACTGGACTGGACCAATAAAGGATTAAAAATAGATGGGGAATATCTTAACAATCTAAGATTCGCTGATGACATAGTCCTAATTGTCAATAGTCCTGAAGAACTACAAGCTCAAATTAACGAACTAAATACAGCCAGCAGTAAAGTAGGTCTCAAAATTAATGTATCTTCTACAAGCAAAAACTAAAGTAATGTACAACGAACTAGTAGACAGAAAAGACATTCTAATAAATAGCACAACACTAGAAATAGTAGAAGAGCTCGGGATCTCTACCACCAGAAATCAACAGAAGTATTAAGTTAACATGGAGTACTTATGGAAGAAACTCAATCATATTCAAATCCAGAATGGCACTTTATCTAAAGAAGAAAACATTCGACCAATATGTACTACCAGTCATGACCTAGGCAGACGAAACCTGGGCAATTAAAACGGACATCAAAAGGAAACTGCAGGTCGCACAACGCTCAATGGAACGAAATATGATGCGAAAAACCAAGAGAGATCATAAAGGAATAGAGTGGATACGACAAAAGACCCAGGTAATAAATGTCATCCACAGAGTTAAACCCCTCAAGTGGTAGTGGGCAGGACACCAGGCAAGAAGGACGGACAACAGATGGGCCAGAAAAATTACAGCATGGTACCCACAAGGAATTAAGAGACCTAGAAGACCATGATATTAGGAAATTAGCAGGGATAACTTGAGCTCGCATAGCCAACAATAGACAACAATGGGCCCAACTACAAAGAGATTATCTAAATATGTGAGGTAGGCTACACCATAGTGTTTGTTGAATAAGCTGAAAATGATGATGATTACAGGTAAGAAAGTATCTTCTTACATCTTCATAATTTTCTATATTTTTAAATATGTTTTTTTTATTTTTTAGATAAAATCATCTGCATCGAAACTGAAGTATACAAATAAAATATATTGGATGTTTAAGTAAGAAAAAAAAAGTATAAATATGTGGTAAATCTGTGAGTTATTTTGGTAAACCATAATATTTATTATTAGAAGACAAAATTCTAGTTTATAATATATTTGTATTTTTATAGTCATTATATTAATACTAATACTTTTTTCATTTTTGTATCAAACTTCTAGGGAATATTTTATCGGAAATCTGAATCCAATTATATTTTCCTTCGCCACAAAGTCAAGAAGATCTTGGAAAATGGAAAAGAAAATAAATATATAGGCATAGCTAGGAGTAGAAGATAAAATTTTAAGATATTAGTAGCAGCTGCCAAATTCTTTTGGTTTTTGAAATAGCTACTCGCTACGGTGAGAACAACAATTATTACTTTATATTATTTTTTAACCGCTTATTGTTACCTTTTCTTAAGATTTTATATGAGTATATTATAAGTAGTATCACAGACTAACCAAAGTTAACACAAAAAAACACTAAAGTTTGTGGTAGTATATTGTTAAACTCTTCAGAAAACTAATGTTTTTTTAATATTTCAGGTTAAAACTATGTTGGATGTTCCTTCTTGCAAGAATTTGAAGATGGGAGGCAGTTGTGAAGCGATGGACTACAAAAAATAGGTACGCATTTCGTTAACTTATCTTGTATCTCCTAAACTCTCTGGTTTCTCTAATATATTATCCTTGTTTATATTATTTATTGATATTTTTCTTTTCATTTTAAATATTTTTTATTGGAAATGTACATTAAATCAGGGAAAAATCAGAGATATAGAGTTGATAATGGACGACACAAAAGTAGCAGACTATTGAGACGAGGCTGCTTAGCTGGGATGGGAACTGACTGGTGAGGCTTAATCGTAATCGTCGTCCAAGGGTAAAATTTGATGAAGGGACTCGACCTTATATGCTCTGGAGAATATTTTTTTATAAGCTTGATGTCAAATTTTGACTAGCTATTTGTTAGAGGATGCCAATCATAACTTTTTATCAATTTTCCAGTTCGTATTGAGCAGATACCTCTTTATTTTTTTTAATATTATCTAAAACTTTTAGTTCCATATAGCTTGTGGCCTACATCTATTTCACTATTTTTGTCTGTCATAGTTTCTTTAATATTGGAATATTATCATTCATCTATTCTATTAACTGCCCCTATTATTGTTACATACATTGTAATATTTTTCTGTTTAAGGCTAATTTTATCAGCTCTGTTATCAATAAATAATTAATTTCAAATAAAACACCTTGGCGCGCACAGTTTACTATAATTTAGGCAACAAATACATTAATTATTTTTATATGAATTCATTTTTGGTTTTAGATAACTCTAAATACACTTAACGTGTATACAGAGTTGCCTATACAAAGTTTAAATTTTTAATTTGTGCTTTTTAACTTGTCTTTCTTAATTATTATAATTAAAATATTTTTCAATTGCATATACAACTAACTTAACTGTGTTTTTTCCTAGTATTATTTAAAAAAAAGTTCTAAAATCTTGTAATATTTTATGTACCCTGTCACTTTACTGGTTATTTCAAATAGTTTTTAATCGAGCTTGTTTAAGGCAGGCGGCCACTGCGAGCGAAACTAAACTAAGCTAAGAATATAGAATGAAACGGTAACTAAACGAAAATAAGTTTCATCGGCCACTGGGAACGATTTTCGCTTAGTAGTCAGCTAAGTTAGCTGCGTTTTCGTATTGTGTCTCTGCTATCATAGAATTAATCGCTGCGTAAAATTCGCTGGAACCTGTCACGAACTAAAACGGGCGAAACTAAGCTACGATTTGAATCTTCGTTCACATATTTTCGTTTAGTTTCGCTCAAGTGGCCGCTGATGCATTTAAAAGTATGGGCGCTGATTTTTAAAAATCTTATCTTTGCTTGGCTTAGTTTAGTTTCGCTCGCAGTGGCCGGGTGCCTTTTTATAGTGAACAAATAATTATTTCCTTATTTTTTTTATAGAGCTTGAGTAGAAGAGAAGAGTAGCCAGAAGATTTATTTATCTCAACATAGAGATCAGCATGTCCATCAACACCTTGGATAATAATATACTTTTTATATTACTTCTGTTAATAAATAATAATTAATCATAAACGAGTTTTATTGAACCAAAAATATAAATCCTGAACCAAAAGAAAGTTATTTATACTCCTACTTCATCGCTCTTACGTGCTCCTCATACAAATACGGGATTTTCAGGTTTTTAACATAAATTGAACGAACATGTTTAATCCATGTCCAAAATTACCGATTTCTATCAGGAACCCTTGATCGCATAAGTGTGAAGAGATAGTATTTACCTGGTCGGTCTCATGTATTCCTGATACAAATCCGATAAAATTCAACTTTTGACAAAGATCACACGAAAAATTTTAAATAGGGTCAAAATCGACGATTTCTATCAGGAACACATGAGGGTGGAGAGGTAAGGAGTAAATTGAATACCACATATCAATACAGCATCGATCAATGCTTTTTCTGCTGACTCTAGCATTTCGACCTCGTTTCAAAAATTACAGCCCAACTATTTCAAAAACTATGAGACAAATGAAGGAACAGAATAGGGCATTTGATAGGGAATTCAACCCTCTATGAGGGTGCAAGATAAGGGCGCAATCGAAACAAAAAAAGTTTTCTGGCAAAAAATGAAGGAAGGAGTAAAACTTCCTTCATTTTGGGCGTGAAAAATAAAGTATGCTCTATTGGCACCAAATTTTGTGTACAGATAGAGCACTGAATTCTCTATCGAATGGCCGAAAGGGCACTTTTCTATCTTAATTGGTTTATTTGTAATTAACGTTTTTCGGAAAAAATCTAGCTATTCTAACTAGTGATGGGACAAAACCGATTAATTTCAATAATCGAGTACTCGAGTATCAAGCGATTGCAATAACCGAGTGATCACTCGAGCGAAATATCGCTAGTATTTAAAAATACGGTTTTTTGTCCGTCGCATGTTGTAATTTGTGTCCTTAACCGTAAGCTGCGTGCGCAGGGCACATATTCTTTCGATAATGAACGGCAAGCAGTAAGCGGCGAGCGATTCGCTTAATCGCTTGATTTAGTTTATTTCGAAGCATATTGTCGATGTAGGTCGTAAAATTTTGTCCCTCAGATACGCAGCGGATAAATATACCGGGTGCGTCTCAAAAGTGGCTCACCCCCTATAACTTTTTTATTTTTTCAGATAAAACAATGAGATTTGGTATGTTAGTATATGACATAAATTAGGATTGATTGACATATTCAATTGTTTTCGGTCTGACTGCAACCTTTGATTTTTAAATCGCACCCTCGGTATTTTTTTACATTATTCGGTAGAAAATGACACTCTGAATAGAATGACATATCACATGTCAACTTTTGACATTTTCGCATATGGTTTATTTGAAATTGTAACATCCGGTTCATAACGACAATTTGACTAGAAGTACGAAGTGTGTGGTATCAAATTATTCGTAAAAAAAATATTTTTTGAAATATGCTAATGAGCCACCCTCGTTCCATTTGAAAAAAATTGAGATATGATCAAAAATACGACTTGGGCATCTTTTAACCGGCCAGGGCAAGACACTAAAAACATTAGACGATCAAATCTATTTTTCCAAGGCTCCTTGATTAAAAATTAGTGTTTTTAACACAGCCATGGCACTCTAGATTGAAATTTAAATACAATTTGTTTTTAAGCGAATATGTCAAAAGTTGACATATGATACTTCATTCTATTTAGAATGTCATTTTCTATCGAATAAAGTAAAAAAAAATACCGAGGGTGCCATTTAAAAATCAAAAACTGTAGTCAATTCCGGTGAAACAGGAAGTGACAGAAAACAATTGAATACGTCAATCAATCCTAATTTATGTCATATACTAACATACATACCATCTCTTTTTTTATCTAAAAAAATAAAAAAGTAATAGGGGTGAGCCACTCTTCAGACGCACCCGGTATATACGGCGTCGTATAAATTTGCTACGTGCAATGTATGTAGAAAATTCGCTTGGCTTTTTATCGAGTATGTCACATTAAAATCGGATTTCAATTTATTTCATTCTAGGATCGCTTGCGTTCGTCGCTTGGTACTCGTCACTTGCATCGCTCGTTCATAATCGAACGATGTCGATTATTTCAATAATCGAGTACTCGAGCGAATTTTCGCTCGAGTTATCCCATCACTAATTCTAACTCCTTGGTCTAGTACTCTAGTTAAGCACCAAAAGTCGAATTGGTTTTGACTAACTTTTGTTCAAGATTTTCAACTTTAAATAAAAATTGCACGAACATTTTGAAGTCTGGTTAAAAATCACCGCGTTGTATCAGGGATACATCAGGATGAAAAAGTAAGGAGTACATTGAGTACCACAAATAAATATAGCATCGATCAACGCTTTTTCTGCTGCCTCTAGCATTTCGACCTCGTTTCAAAAGTTAACGCCCATATATTTCGAAAACTATGAGAGATATCGAGGAACAGAATAGGGCGTTCGATAGGGAATTCAACCCTGTATAAAGGTGCAAGATAAGGGCACAATCGAAACAAAAAAAATGTTGGCAACCTTCCTTCATTTTTAGCGTGAAAAATAAAGTGTGGCACCAAATTTTGTGTACAGATAGAGCATTGAATTCTCTATCGAATGGTCAAAAGGGCACTTCCATATCTTAATTAGTATGGCTGTAATTAACGTTTTTCGAAGAAAATCTAGCTATATTCTAACTCTAGTACTCAAGCTAAGCACCAAGTCGAATTTGTTTTGACTGACTGAACTTTTGTTCATATCTGGAAATGTTCGATTTCGATCAGGAAACTAAAAGAGCGAGGAGGTGAAGCATTAAGACCGTAATTTATTTTTCGTTAACCTAAACTATTATTTCTATTAACCTTCTTTCTCTTATATGTTCTTGATACAAATCGTCACGATTTTCTTTTTGGATATAAGTTTTATTTTAGGTGAGTGTAGGTATCGACACTTGACAGTTGCATTAGCGGCACTGTCCTGCTTTTTTATTGACGATCTGGCAACCCTGGTTACAGGAGAAGTATACAATCGTTGATTGAAATAATTGGGAAGATACGCAAACTAATGGGCGAATTCGTGACAAGGCTGATTTGATTTCCCTGTGCGTCTTACATGCTGTACGGTGGAGCCTCTCGGCCAACGCATAAAACACTTATTTTCTCTATTCGGCTAGGCGAAGGCATATCGAAGACGATGTGGAACTGAAAGCGACAGTGTTGCCATATTAAAATGTGTTTATCTGTAATACTTTGACGAAAATATCTTTGGATGAAAAATCCGCGTTTATGTATTGAAAATTTGTTCTTGTTAAACGTAGAATAAACAACAAAAATAAAAATTCATTTATAGGTCCTGAATATTTCGTATAATCGAAAAAAGTCGTTTAGTTGGCTTGGAAATGACGACTATTTACCATAATATTTTACATATGAAGTAACAGCGATATTAATTTCCAAGTCAACTCTGACGGCGTTCTTTATTTAATCATATAATATTGTCAAGAAAAATGGCCTATCCGCCAGAAATTAAAAATGTATTACTGGTTGCCTGCACAACCGCAACGTATCCGCCAGAAATTAAAAGACTTTTTCAGGCGCCATCTTTTAGTCAAGTCGAGAAGTAAGGGAATCAGACAATAGAATTGTCTGGTATGAAGAAGTACGCTTTCCGAGAATTGGGGAATTTCGAGAAGCAGTCAAAAGAGTATATAAGCCGGAGCCATCGACAACTGAGACAGTTTTTTGAAATTTGAATATACCGCGTGAAAATTGAAAATCGGACAATTTGGTGAAGGAATCTTATAAATAGTTAGTTTGTTGTGTGTTATAAGTTAGTAATTGTGTATAAAGTGAGAAAATAAATTCGTTAAGTATTTTATCGTGAGTTTAAATTAGTGGACCCACGGAATCCGTAACAATTGGTGTCAGAATTGGGATTCAAGAGGATTTTAAGAAGAAATTAAAGTGGATTGGAAGATTTTTTAGACCGAATTAGAGTATTTTTATGGTTGGTACGAGAGAACAAGCGAGGAGGAAAATGGAGGAAGTAAGCAAATTATTGGGCGATTTTATGGAGAATATGCGAAAGAGAAAGCAGAAGAACAAGAAAAACTGCAGAAAATGCTTATGGACAGAAGAAAAAAAAAGAAGAACAGGACCGGCTTGAGAAAATTTTCGGAGATTTGAAAGTTCAACGACAACAAGAAATCAAAGAATTAGACAAGAACGGTTGGAGAAAATTGTAGAAAACCTAGAAAGTCGTCGCCAGAAAGAAAAAAAAGAAGAACAGGACCGGCTTGAGAAAATTTTCGGAGATTTGAAAGTTCAACGACAACAAGACAAACAAGAAGAACAGGACCGGCTTGAGAAAATATTAGGAAATTTGGAAATTCGTGTGGAGGAGCGACGTCACAGGGAAAGACAAGAAGATCAGGACCGTCTTAAGAAAACTTTGGAAAATCAGGAATTTCGACTACAGAAGAATTTTGAAGACCTGGAAAAACGACAGGAGAACCATTTCCAAGAAGTCGTAGAAGATCTGGAAGAACGCCTTCAGCAGAAAATGGAAAAATTGGAGATGGACCTACAGAAGACCAAGGTACAAGTAAGGACACCTGGCGTTCATGGAACTGCGAACCTCAAGGCCCCGACCTACGATGGACAAACCACCTGGACGATGTACCACCGCCAGTTTGAAGCAGCGGCTGCTGCCAATGGATGGACTGACCAAGAGAAAGCAGCAGCACTTGTCATCGCGCTGCGTGGCCCTGCCCTGGAACTGTTGCAAACTATTCCTGCAGCCCAACAGCAGGAATACCAAACTTTGGTCGCTGCACTGGACAGAAGATATGGCGACCAACATCGACGCCAACTTTACCAGGCCCAGATCAAGACACGCCTGCAGAGGTCCGGAGAGAGTCTGCAGGAATTTGAAGCAGACTTACGTCGGCTGGTACACCTAGCGTATCCTGAAGCACCGGAAGGGTTTAGGGAGGAACTCGCCGCCCAGTGTTTTATCAGCGGATTGAGGGACAACGAATTACAGAGGGCGCTACAAATATCACGATTTTCTACCAGCAGCGAAGCACTGGTCAGGGCGCTGGAAATGGAAGCTGCTTTTAGCGCCATCCCTAGACCGAAAATAAGATCAGTAACAGTCGAGGAACAGCCCGAGAGTACCCACAGAAGTTTGGAGGAGATGTGTAAAAAGTTCGACAAACTATGTGAGCTACTAATAAATAAAGGAGTCAACAACGCAGACAGAGAACCATAGAAGATCCCAGGAAATCAGGTGCTATAGATGTGGCAGGAATGGCCACATCAAACGGGATTGCCGTGTCCAAATGCGTTCCCGTTTACCATCCAGAGAACGTAGGCACCAGGAAAACTAAAATCAGTCAATACTAAGGGGCGAGTATTGACTGGGGAGAACAGAGCCCCCAGGATTTTTTCCATTAGAAGTCTAGGAAGAACCGCTGACAGTTTGGTGATCGACGGGAAAGTCAATGGAAAGGGAATCCGAATGACAGTGGACACTGGCGCTATGGTATCGTTGGTGCGGGCTAACTCAGTGCAAGGATTGAAGCTGATGCCTCTGAGAAGAAGAGTGTGTTTACGTACAGTTACGGGGGAAATGGCCGTTGTACGGGGAGAGGCTATCGTCGAACTGAAGTTAGGAAATTTGAAGTTCCAGCATAGCGTTTTAGTGGCAGATATTGAAGATGACTTCATCTTGGGCATGGATGTGATTCGTCAACATGGATTTTCGTTCGATCACCAGAGAAATATCCTGAATATCGGAAATGAAGAGTTTATGTTATCTCCAGACGAGGGACCAGGAAGAATGGATGTAAGATCAGCGGAAACTGTGGTGATACCTGGTAATACCGAGAAGATCGTATTCGGTAAAGTGGAGAAAATCGCTGGGTGCTGTGTTGGATGGTACAAAGTAGCGACAAGAAACAAGATAGGTACTTAGTAGGAAAATCATTGGTGAACACCGACAAGAATATACCGATCAGAATTGCAAATGTTTTCCCGAATTGTGTCAAGATCCAAAAAGGTGACAAGATAGCCATCTGCGAACCTGTAAGAAGTGTCACCCGATGTGATGAAGTGTCGTCAGCTGTTACACAAAAGGCATCCCAAGAAACACTAAAACATCTAGAACAGCCATGGGATCACCTAACATCTGAGGAGAAACAGAAGGCTAAGGAGTTCCTGCTAAAGCATGGCAGTATTTTGGAGAAGAACAACAGTGGAAGAACGGATTTTGTGAAGCACCGGATTAATACTGGTCATGCTCAGCCGATTCGACAACGTCCTAGAAGGGTGCCCCTTTCCAAACAACAAGAAATGGAGACAATGGTAGATAAGATGCTAGAAGATGGAGTTATCGAAGAATCATCGAGTCCATGGTCATCTCCTGTTGTTTTGGTGACGAAGAAAGATGGTAGTACACGATTCTGCGTGGACTATCGGAAGCTCAATGACGTCACTAAGAAGGACAGCTACCCACTGCCACGTATAGACGACACGTTAACCACACTGGCAGGTTCGTGCTGGTTCTCCACTCTCGACTTAAAGAGTGGATACTGGCAAGTTGGTCTGGACGAGGAAGACAAAGAAAAGACGGCTTTTTCTACAGGAAACGGACTATACCAATTCAAGGTCATGCCGTTTGGATTATGCAATGCTCCAGCCACTTTCGAACGTCTCATGGAGGTGGTGTTAAGAGGATTAACTTGGAAAACGTGCTTGGTTTACCTCGACGATGTATTGGTTATGGGAAGAACTTTTGAGGAGCATTTGCGAAATCTAGAAGAAGTCTTCGGCCGCATACGGAATGCTCACCTGTACTTGAACCCGAAGAAGTGTAGCTTATTCCAGCGACAAGTGGAATTTTTGGGCCATGTAGTCTCAGCAGACGGAATTTACACTGACCAGAAGAAAATCGCTGCAATCAAGGATTGGCCTAAACCTCGCGACAAACATGAACTTAGAAGTTTTCTGGGTTTATGCACCTATTACAGAAGATTTGTCAAGGGATTTGCCAATATAGCTGCACCCTTACATAGACTTACAGGTGATGAAGTCGGCTACGAATGGAACACCGATTGTGATGTAGCCTTTGGAAGACTTAGACGGCTTTTTATGTTCAAGTCCTATTCTAGCCTACCCACAACAACAAGGGAGGTATATCCTGGATACCGACGCCAGCAACATCGGCATCGGTGCAGTGCTATCACAAGTGCAAGATGGCGAAGAACGAGTGATAGAATATTACAGTCGAGTTCTATCTAAACCAGAAAGGAATTACTGCGTTACCCGGAAGGAGCTGCTAGCAATTGTGAAGGCAGTTGATCATTTTCATAAATACCTGTATGGCCAAGAATTTTTAATTAGGACAGATCATGCGGCTCTCAAATGGCTTATGGAGATGAAACAACCTGAAGGTCAAATAGCACGATGGCTCGAGAAGCTCCAGCAGTATCACTTTACCATCCAACATCGTGCTGGAAAGATGCATGGTAACGCAGACGGTTTATCCAGAAGACCCTGTCAAACCGATTGTAAGCACTGCAGTAAAACGGAACAACGTGAAATTACTGTCATGATAAGGAGTTTTAAGCTTGGAACCGATGAACAGTGGACGACGACACAATTGAGGAAAGATCAAATGGAAGATCCAGACATCGGAGCAATACTACGGCTCAAGGAAGGTAACGGCGAGAGACCACCGTGGCAGGATATTGCGGACAGAGGGCTCGTTTTCAAAGCTCTCTGGGCTCAGTGGAATTCACTGGTTATTGAGAATGGATTGTTAAAGCGCACATGGGAAAGTGCGGATGGCAGCACAGTAACAACTCAGTTACTGGTACCAAGGAAGAAAGTTACCCAGGTATTGGAAGAAATTCACGGTGGTAAAACTGGAGCCCATCTTGGGGTAAACAAGACCTTGAGCAAGCTGAGAGATCGCTTTTACTGGGTGGATTATTGCGAAGATGTCAAGAAATGGTGTCGACAATGTAAAATTTGTGCAGCCAGCCAAGGACCAAGCACTCGATCTAGGGGAAAAATGAAACAATATAACGTTGGACTGCCATTCGAAAGAATCGCTGTTGACATTGCAGGCCCATTCCCTGAAACGCACAAGGGCAACAAGTACGTTTTAGTGGCGATGGATTATTTCAGTAAATGGCCAGAAGTTTTTGCCATTCCAAACCAAGAAGCATCGACTGTAGCTGAAGTATTAGTCATAATGTCTTCAGTAGATTTGGAATTCCTTTAGAGCTTCACACTGACCAAGGAAGGAACTTCGAGTCAAGACTGTTCCAGAAGATGTGTGATCTGCTTGGTATTCACAAGACTAGGACAACAGCTTTACATCCGCAGTCTGATGGGATGGTCGAGAGATTCAATAAGACCATTGAAGAACATCTCTCGAAAATGGTGGATGAACATCAAAGAGATTGGGATCAGCATATACCACTATTCCTAATGGCATATAGAAGTGCAGTTCACAACACCACCGGACTTTCACCATCGAAGATTTTATTTGGTCGAGAATTACGGTTGCCTTGTGACTTGGTGTTCGGATCACCAGACGACAGCACCACGAACGTAGAGGACTACGCGGATGAACTGAAGGAAAGGTTATTGGGAATTCATAAGGCCGTGAGAAGTAAGATTACGCTAGCCAGTGACCGGATGAAAGCTCGTTACGACCTCAGAGCTAATTCTACGGGATTTCAACAGGACGATATGGTATGGTTATATAACCCACAGCGCAAGAAAGGGAGGTCCCCAAAGTTAACTCCAGCATGGGAAGGTCCTTATACAGTCATCAAGAGGATAAATGATGTTGTGTACCGGATTCAACGCAGCCCTAGAAGTAAGATGAAAGTAGTTCACTGGATCGATTGAAGAGATATCAGACAGGAAACCTTGATCGGGACGATCAAATTTGAGAAGGGGGCAATGTCAAGAAAAATGGCCTATCCGCCAGAAATTAAAAATGTATTACTGGTTGCCTGCACAACCGCAACGTATCCGCCAGAAATTAAAAGACTTTTCAGGCGCCATCTTTTAGTCAAGTCGAGAAGTAGGGAATCAGACAATAGAATTGTCTGGTATGAAGAAGTACGCTTTCCGAGAATTGGGGAAATTTCGAGAAGCAGTCAATAGAGTATATAAGCCGGAGCCATCGACAACTGAGACAGTTTTTGAAATTTGAATATACCGCGTGAAAATTGAAAATCGGACAATTTGGTGAAGGAATCTTATAAATAGTTAGTTTGTTGTGTGTTATAAGTTAGTAATTGTGTATAAAGTGAGAAAATAAATTCGTTAAGTATTTTATCGTGAGTTTAAATTAGTGGACCCACGGAATCCGTAACAATATTATATCAAATTGTTTAATGATAAAAATTCCGTATTAACGCACTGTACCCAAAATCCGTAAATCTACGGATTAATCGATAGTTCTAGCAACACTGTCTCCGGCAACCACTCACTGTCGACTAAAAGCAGAACTACGCTCTGCTACGGTACAAAGCAATGACTAAAGAATACAAGGACAAATAGCACCCGAGGCCAAACTGTGGCCAAACCAAACCAAACAGTGCCGTGGCACATATTTTTCTTAACATAGCCGCTTGAAGCGATATTTATATTTTTGATAAATGTTTTCACTACGCCTATGGTGTATCCGGTGGTATCACTAATTAATTATGAAAAACAAACGTATTAAAATGTTAACAAAAGGTTCAAAACTAGTATCGACGTATAGCACATATCAAGTACATATAATATCAGAAAAATAATTATCGAATTCAATAAAAAAAAACGCTAAAAAGGTGTAGTGGACTATTTATTTCCCTATAAAACGTAACTTCTGGTTCTTTCTTATCGTTGCGCCTTTTACATTTACTGAACAAATTACCATTGTAATAAAGTTTATACAAAGTTCACTACACACAACCAACTATTAAAAATCGCTAAAATTGTCGCTGATGAGTCATTCGTTATGTCCAAAAAAATGGCGTCTAATGTCACAAATTCTGCTGCAGCCCGTATATGGGCGTTACATATCCTTGTATTCTTTAGTCATTGGTACAAATTATTCTTTATCCGTTGCATTCTTTGAATAAGAAGACTAAGGAAGGAGCATATCAAAAATCTCCGCGATGGGCCTCAAATATGGCCGACTTAAATTCCGGTTTATCAGTGTCGTTCTAATTTTATTTAAAAAATGTGAAACTATGATGTAGGGTAGACGTGGGGTAGACTCAATAATTTGTTGTTTTATTTTACGTTGTGAATAAATGTTGGTAGTTAGTAAAATTGTTATAAAAATATATAATTCTAATAAAAATAGATAAGTTATAATAAGTATTTATTAACACAAACATCCGATACGCTACAGAAGCAGGTAAGTCAAATTAACGTATCTAAATTCTTTGACATCTAATCTTTGACAAGTAATAAATAAAAGCTAAAATGCAAGAAAAATATATAATTTAGTTAATTTAAGTGAATTTCATAAATGATCGGTTTACTACACGTATGTATATTATATAGTCACTTACTAGAGAAAAGTTGTTCCATTATTTCACTCAATTTTTGCCGAGATCTACCGCACGCTACACAACCAACTATTTTAGA
Source organism: Sitophilus oryzae (assembly GCF_002938485.1). NCBI lineage: Eukaryota > Metazoa > Arthropoda > Insecta > Coleoptera > Curculionidae > Sitophilus > Sitophilus oryzae. Next base: position 5,174,815 of record NW_022146304.1, on the reverse strand, counting down.
GTCTTTTCGATAAATCGCGATAGTGTCACTGTTAATTTAAGTTCTGTCACAATTTCCATCTAGATTTACTACCTTTATACAACTATCAGTAATAGAATAAATAATAAATAATATAAAATAAGCTCCGTAAAGACTGACAAATCCACAAAATTTCAAATCAAATTCAAATGTGTCAAATGAATCGTCAAACAGAACTGTCAAGGATCCCCACCCTAGAGAGCTTTTATGGTGGCTTTTCCGCCCACCATGCATGAATACATCGATAGCATTATGCTCCTTCCTTAGTCTTCTTATTCAAAGGTTGCATTGTAAACGACTATCAGCGCGCAGCGGCGCAAAGCTAAACTAAATCTCGGAATTTTCGGACAGGCTGACGGTAACGCCAGCTACATCTCGGACAGGTTTTGTGCCACGAAATCGCCCATAAGATTGCGCATCATGTTCATTCATTTCTAAACAAATTGAAACCAAGCTTAAATATTTCTTCCATCAACGATAGCTAATATATAGAGCAATAGTTAATATATTCCCAGACAAAAATCCTTTGGAAATGTATCACTGGAATTTTATTTAAACCTTACTGCTTCTCTTAGTGGGACATAAATAAAAAAAATATTTAAGAATCACAGATTATTTATTTTACAAAGAGTTCATTCATAATAATAATAATAATAAATTACAGTAAATAAAGGCAGTGTAGATAAAGATACCTAAAAATAGTACAAAATCATTTTGTGGAATTTTCATTCGTTAATGTTATAAACATACATAATAATGTTGATAGGCATTTACTATTGGTTTATTAAAGATTTAAAAAGGGAGCTACCAAAATGAAAAGTTTTTTTAATTAACAACAATAATAGAAATATGTATTTTCTAACAGTTCTCTACAAAGATAAAATTTCAAAAATACCTATATGGGTGCTCTTAATTCTTTTGTAATAGGTTACAAATGATTGCTGTTATTTCATGCTAGATTTGGGGCTTCGCCTACAACACTTAAGTATGCTGCTAATACTGAAAAATGTGAAGTTATCGACTATGTAGATTTTTCAGTTAAGATATAAAAGTACAAATGTAAACTATAGTATATAAAGTTTCTTTTTATTTTTGTGATCAACGCTTTAAAAAATATTAACCCTTAATCACTAGCGGCAGAAGTTGCTTTTCATTTCCTGATCCAGACAATCTAAAATCACACCATGTTCTTTCACTTATAGACAAATTGAAACCAACTTTAAATTATCTGGATCATTTAAATAAAAAGTAGCTAAAAATATTTTGTTTATATTGTCCAAACAAAACAATTTTGGAAGGAAAAACTATATAATATATTTGGCATACATGTAAAAGCAATATAACATGTAATTGACAGTGGCAATAATTAATTACTTTATACATATTTTCCTATTTATTTAAATCCTATGTCGATTTTTATATATAAAGGCAAAAATATGAACAATAGATTAAGGTATAGTAAAAAATATTATTTACAATTATCGATTTATTTAAGTCAAGTCTTTTAATTGTCGCATTTTAGAAATTAAAATGTTTTAAAAGCCTACAGTCGACAGTGGGTTATTTGATGACTTTTTTAAAACTCATTCTAAAACTAGTTCTAATATTTACAAATTCGTTAGGAGTTCATTGTAATAAATTGAATTATCGATTTGAGTTGTATAAAAATATGGCTATGAATATTATGGCTAAGTAAATTCTAAATCTAATGGTGCGTTTAGACTTGAGCACGCACGCACTGATCCTCCGCGAATGCTCAAATGTAAACGGCTGTGCGCGCACGCTCACTCTGAATCTGTCTGTGCGCGAGCAGCCGCGAACGTGAGCCGTCTGGTGTCGGTTTTTGGTCCGTGTTCAAAGAGATTTTGTGTGCGCCAACGCTCAATTTGCACCGGCAATTTGTTTTGTCTGCGTTCGTGCGTGCGTGTGTGATTTTTTTTCGTTTTCTTTATTAAAATTATGGAGTGGATCAATGAATCTTCGTTATTATTAATTGAAGAATATGAAAAGTTGCCTATATATGGGATGTTAAACATTCTTTGGTATCATAGAAAAACCAAAAAAAACGCAAGGCAAGACCTTGTAAATAAAATTAATATTGAATATGTCGATATTAATGAAATTGCTATTCTAAAATTTGTATCTTTTGTTCGTAATTTTTGGTGTTATTAATTTTGTAAATATTCAAAGTCGGGCCTGGTCATTCTTGTAAAGTTTTTGAACTGATCCTAGCCCTCCTCAGACACTAAGTTGTTGCAGTAAATTATATCGGTTTATAAAAATTTGGGTTTGCCACCAGCGACGATGTTTTCGATTTTTCTCCTTTTTAATAATTAAGCTGTGCATAACAATGACTGCAGCCTCGACTATTTCTTGGTCGTCCATTATTTTCGCCAACACAACTCTGCTGTGCGCGCACAAATGCATCACTTCATTCGTCGAAAAATAGGTTTTTAATTTGAACGGAGCCGAGAGCGCGAACGAATGCCGTGCGCGCACGCTCAGTTCGTGCGTTCAGTTCGTGCGTGCTCAAGTCTAAACGCACCATAATAAGTAGTAAGTACAGTTTAATTTTCTAGGGTCAAAAGTTTTTGGCAACTTTATAACTTTTTAATCAAAATTGTCAAAAACTGATAGAAATTGTTAAGCATTTATACAGGGTGGCCCAGAATTTTGAAAAAGCTCTATATCAGCTGTATTTCTGCAGATGCGAAAGTTTCACTTATTTTTTTTATAAAACACCGGGGCATTATCTGCGTCCATTTTAAAAATACCATATGATTAAAAAAGAAACGGCGTCCAGTTGGAAATGACGGATTACGTTCCCTATATAAGTTTACATATAAAATGTTTGTAAAAATTTCCGATCATATTGTATTTGTGTCAAAATACTGCGTGTTGAACATATTGTCGCATTAAATTTGAGTATCCTTAAATGAAATATTATGTTTTTTAGCACGGTGGATTTGCCATTAAACTTCCATTCCAAATTGTATGTCATAACACATGAGTGGGTTTTTAAAAATGACCATTTTAAACTATAAATTTGACGCTTATTTAAAGTTCTTTCAAAATTATAAAATCGAAATTTTTTTATACATCTTAACTCGCATAAGTACATCTTAACTACCGCATAATAGAGGTGTGATAGTTTCAATGAACTATCCCGACCCCGGAACGAAAGGAACTAGTTCACGGTCTCTTAAAAGAATAGTTCCTCAGTGCCTATTCCGACCGAGAGGAACTAAATAAAAGACTAGTTCACGGACGGATCGACCACCGCGATTGTAGACCGATGCTAGGCGTGAGTGGGAAATGCCAGCTGTTTGTTACCGGTCTCGGATCGAAAGGACTGAGGGGAACTAATTGAAAGACTAGTTCGTGGGAATCTATTCGGTCCGCAGTTCCGAGATATAATACAATTAATTTTTAGTTTGTTCTTTGAATAGTTTATGAGAATATTTCACTTTGGATCCCTCAAATTAAGAATTATATTTTAAAACGAAGTAGATATTCTGACTTTTTAGACAAAAATAAAGAGCTTGAAGCGAGGAAAATGCAATTTTTCGTAATATAAGAAAAGAAAGAAAACTATACCTTCATATGTATCATTTAGCTTCACATACATGTGTCAGAAATAAAGAATGTGTGTAAAGAATAAAGTTAATAAAAACTAGGTTCATTTATGTCTTAAAATACAGGGTGTTCAGTTGGAGCAAAATATGACAAAACAAAATGACACAATTTTGACTCACCCTGTAGATACCATGCAATATAGTGTATTTTAAGGTACCTAGTTTTGAAAAGAATACTATTTTAAAATATTTCCCACTTAAAATTAAGCAGTTTGGTATTTTAATCATTTTGTGAGCTTCCTTTAAATATGCAGAAAATTTACATTAAAGGGTTATATTTCAAACCACTCGGTATAGATATGACATTATACTATTTTTAGATAAGAAATTTAATGGCAAAACTACTCAGTTAAAAAATCTATAGCATTTCGTTTAAAAATAAGCATTCAAATTTAGTTTAAAATATAGAAAATATGTTTGACTCATTTCAGTTACCTAAAATATTTTTAAAATATGCGTAGCCATACCCGCATATTTTATTAAAAAAATCAACCTCATTTAGAGCTTTTCGGAACGTTGGATCATCCTGTATTAAATCACTATAAAAACCTATAAAAAATAACCCACTGTCAAAAGAACATATTTTTCATTCTATAATTTTTAAATGGGTCATATCAGAGATGGATCAGACTGAAAAATCAGGATTATGAATTATTTTGTTAAGTAATCTATGTAATTAAGAATTACCAAGGTAAGAAAATATTAAAGAGAGCAATAAGCTTGGTGCATTTCAGTTAGATATTTTAAAGATACCAAAATATTTACCTTTTTATTTTTCAAAAAAATATTTATTAATGAACAAGTATTTGAATATTTAATATGATAATAATTATGTTTTGTGTTTCTAATTATTGGAATAAAATCTAATTAATATTTGTGAATTACTAGTTAATTCATAATCCCATTACAGTTGGTTCCAGAATGTAATACATAATTCCATCCTTTGTTTATGCAAATGTCTTAGCTATTTTTTTTATTGCACTACCCTTTAGTATTGCCAAAAAATAAGTATCAAGGTATTAAATATAATACCACATTTATCGGTATTAAGTTATTTAATTTAAAAACCAATAACGATTTCCTAATAATTCTAACAAATTTGAACTCTACTACTACCCTAGCAGCAAGAAAATAATTATTTAAGTAGTATAATTAAAGCTGCATAAGACCCATATACTAATTACAAAACTCAAGCGCTTGAGATCGCTAAATAATGCCTACATTTGGTCCGAAGAAAAAAACGTAAAAAATTCGTCGAATATTACACTAATTGCAATAAGATATTTACAACATAAATAATTCTTAAGTAGCTATGCATTCACAGATAGGTCTATTTAAGAAATGTAAAGGGTGATCAAGTCACAGCTCTTAACCTATGAGCTAATAACTATGAAGAAATAAATAAGTATAAAAATTTACAACCTCGTTACAAGTGATTTTAAACAGCCCTTGGAGTTGAATAGGAAGGTTATAGTAGTTTGGGGAAAATAGAGTCAGTTAAGTTTACATCATCCCTTGCAGGATTGCAGACATTTAAGAAAATATCTTATTTTTATTTTTTTCTGGATTTTGAATACTCAACTCCAGGCTTGTATGTCAAAGAAGTGGAATCACTATATTGATGTTTGAAGAATTTAAAAAATAAATAGAATAAATTGCAGTGATATGTGGCCTCGAAAGTTACTTCAATTATAAATGACAAATGATAATACATCTATTTTTCTCTACCACTTGTTTGAAGTGAGTATTCTCATTAATTAATTTTTGCTTAAAATAATTTATTCAACTGAGGAGCAGACTTGCTAAATGCATTATATCCATTTTTTAAGATTTTCAACCAAATGTGGCATTGCAAAGTACATAGAGTTACAATATGATGCCAAAAACCACGTGTTAAATACATTTTATCCAATTCGAACTAAATGGTGTAAATACCTTGCACATTCTATGTGCTGTGTCTCCATTTGCGGTAGACAAACAAACAGAAATATGTCCTTACACAAGGATATATACTCTGTTTTTTTTCTCAGGTAAGATTTCGACAGACGATGACAGAAAAAAAGCAGATGACGTCCCATACCAATCTATTTATTTTACTAAAAAAAGTTTCTAATAATTTTTAAGTCATGCATCGTCTCTTGTTGTTTTTAACCAGTTTTATTGGTTTATTTCAAAAATGACAGATCGTATTTCAATTTTATTGGTTTGACGGAACGATGAACGACAAACGGACGCCGATGCGTATGAACTCGCCTTTAGTTTTGACGCTTGTCAAAGTCTTGCCAAATTAGAGGTTATAATTTTGTGTCAACTTTTGTCAGTTTTGTCAAATACCCTGCGTTTTTGAAGATGATGCATTTTGATTCGTGTTATGACGTGTGTTTTGTGTCTTTTGAAGTCAAGTGAAGGAAAAATCGAGTGAAAATTAACTGTAGACCCAGACCCAGAGCACAGTTTATGGTTAATACTCGCTGCCCAGGCAAAAAGTCTTATACACCAATAAAGTTACCATCATTAAAGTTCGTATACCATCTCGTCGTAGATAAGTGCATCTCGAATATGGTAGAAGGAGCATACTAAACACATACTAAAAACTGGAGTAGCTGTAAAATATCGACATCACACGATACGTAAATAATGGATTTTAGTACTGCACAAGAAAAATAATGTCAAAGGTACTGGTTTAAAAAATTAAGATTAAAGTTAATTAATCAACCTTTAAGGTACCCATAAAATTTGGTAAGTGTTATTAATAATAAAATAGTTTGTTTTATTTATTCCTGCGGAATATTACAAATTTGTAATTGTACATAAGTTATATTGATAAATATAATCATAAATGCGGGAAGCTTCATAAAGCTTGAAAGTGAGTAATAGTTCTTTTTTATATTTTTTTGGTATGTGGTATCTTGTTCTTGTTTGTTTTGTATTAACACATACCGTTTTTTATTAAATTAAATAACTGGATTACATTTTTTCAGTTTTATACAGTTTTTTTCACAATATTTTGAAGTAATCACTTGTCAGTCAAATTTTAAATATAATAATTTCCTGCTATGCGTTCCAGTTGTACCAACTTATTTCTTTGTAAAATAAAATAAACTACTTTGAAATTAAAATGACAGACACATCTATCACTGTCAAGGATCTTCTCGTTGGACAGACTATACTGCTGTTTGTTTGCCATTCGCAGATGAATAGTTTTTTTGTACAACTTCTCTATTTTTGTTTTTTTTTTATTTTGTAACGAGTTTTTAACCGTTTCAGAAGATTTTGTAACAACAAAAACAAATATCAATTTGTACAGGGTGTCCCACTAAGAATAGCTCTCGGCTGTATCTCGGAAAGTATTAGTCGTAGGGCTTGAGGAAAAAAATATTTATAACTAAAGAGACTATGAGAAATTGCTGGAAATTATTTTCAAGTTTGTAGAACGGCCGCTAGAGGGCGTAACTGCTATGAAAAATAACAAAATGGTACATTTAAGAAATTTTGCCTAGATAAGATGTACTATAAATAATAGCTTCATAATCTTCAGTAAATTTAATATCTTTTTTGTTAGAACCATTTTCCACTATCTGCTAAAATAAAGTGGTGGGGGAAGGTTAGATCTCTTTCTAGAACATCCAGTCCGGAGTTATTAATTTTTTTCCCACCACTTTATTTCGGCAGATACTGGAAAATGGCTTTAACAAAAAAGATTCAAAATTTAGTGTAGATTAGGAAGCTATCATTTATAGTACCTGTTATCTAGACAAAATTTTGTAAAAACTCCTTTTTCTCATTTTATATAGCAGTTGCCGCGCCCTCTAGCGGCCGTTTTACAAACTTGAAAATAATTTCCAGTAATTTCTCATAGTCTCTTTACTTATAAATATTTTTTCCGCAGATCCTACGCGGTTCTACGACGGCCTGTAAAGACAACATTCAATATGTTTTCGACTTATTTAATAGAAAAAATCATGTTAGAATCTAGAATGTTTGACGAGAATACCCATTTTTTAGTGTCTTTGTTTTATTACAAAAATGTATTTATATTGAATGATATTATAACAATCAAATTTGTCATTCTTTTCGAGGTCACACCTGACTAAAAATATTTTTGTAACTCATTCATCCTTAGAAGATTTTTTCGAAATTTCGAATGATATAACTTATCATAAACTTTAACATAATAATCGATCATTTAAAATGACAGACAGCAAAAATAAACGGATATCATCAATGCCAACGATTATTTAACAGTCATTTTTCGTTACCACACTTATAAATAACATATGAGATTCGATAAAAGCCTCCTTAAACTATACCCTATATAAAATCAACTTTCTCATCATCTGCGCACTCACTCAGAAACAAATATGTACACAATTTATTTTTCCTAATAGTTCCGTCTATATAAGTTTATTTACACGAAGGAAGAGAACCCGGGCAAGGGTGCCCTCGACCTGGCCATATTGTTCAGTATGATTTGTCCGCCGTTTAAACTCACAACGGCGCTGCCTTCGGGCTCGGAGTCGGTGTAACTTGAGTAGTTTTTGACAGGTTTCTGTCGTTTCCACGACTGCCTCAAGGTGTCGTTCACGTTGGCGTAGTGGTTGACGAAGGAGTGCGGGTCGGAGCGGACGCTCTCGTTTTCGCTTTCAGAGCCCTAGAATCGTGGATGGCAAATTAATATATTAAAGTTATTTGTTTCGAAGTATAACTATAAAGTTAGGTGTAACAAAAGTTTTTTAAATATTAAGTAAAAGATCTAAAAAAGTGGTATATATTTCAAGGCTTCTAAACGCCTATACATACTAAGAGCTGGCAAAGGTTAGTTTTGGGTCGATATTTCCGTATGTAACAAGAGTACAATGCGTTTATAATGTACTTAACAAAGAGAGAACAGTAAAAACATTGCCAAACGTATGAAATAAACCGAGAAACTGGGCACATTGCTAAGAGACGTGGAAGGGGATATAGCAGATTCGTCGCGGTCGACCGGTCGACCCAATCAGTACTTAAAATTCTAGAGAAGAGTGTACATCATGCGTTCAGCTTCACGATTTAATTACGTCTCGTGATACTTTATTTGTTTATTTATTAACGAGTCGTTGCAATTTTCCCTATAACTTTATAACATAATTTTTAAGTGCAAGTTAGAAACACTTGCACTTTTGGTAAAAATAAGTGGAATTGTAAATTTGGTTTGTGGAATTGTTGTGTGTGTTCGACAGTGGTCGCGCTATTAGAACTCTGAATTTAAAAATCGATATCTCGAAGTCTATTGGTCTATTAAAACTTGCTTAATATTTCTGCTACATTTTCTTTGCTAACAGTATGTGAAAATCTTTATAAATAAAAAAGTTACACGATTGCTGAAAATTGCTATGTACTAAAAATAAATGGATGGGTTTTTTAAAAATTTTGAATGGAAAAATCAAGCCTATCGAATTTAAACATCTTGTAAAAGATCCGAACTTCAGATTAAAAAAAGTTTCAATATCTAAAGTAGTTCTTGAGTTATAGCGTGTTTATGTTAAAAAGTTGAATCCTTACAATACACCTATCCTACGAATTTCCCTAACGATATCCTTATAATTCCATTTCAGATTCTCAGAAACAAATATAATAATTTTATCTAGTTATTTTTTCGAAAAAAGGTCTTAAAAATAAGCGGTTTGCGATTGTGATTTTAATTTACTTGATAGGGAAAGGTGTACCGAAGATGTGACAACGCCGCAACAGCACACCGTCGCATTTCTCTCACTCCGACTTAATAAGATCCCTGCGATTTACATCCACATATGCAAATACCGACCCAAAAGTAAGAGTTGCCAGCACGGTATATGAGAGACTATTGTTATTACTTAAAAGATAATTTTCTTAAAGAGAAAGATCTTAAAATATAATTTTAAAGTAACAAGATCATATTTTTTTATGAATCAATGGGTACTTATGTAAAACTTTGACCAGTTAATAACATCAAAAAATTTTAAAGGTTGCTATAACTTGGATTAAGGCAGATTAATAAAATTGCATTTATCTCATCAAAAAGATCGAAATCGACAACATATCAAGATACAACTTCTAATCGGCATTAAGCAGCCCACAAAATTTTGTAGTATGAGAAAGAAAAGTCAGTGGCGCACTCTCTTTTTAGAAAATTATTCAAGTGTGAGCCTACTTGCTACTCCCTGGTAAATCTATCGCCACTTTTTTAGCCTTAAATTCCATATGTAATATGTACTTAAAGTGACTTTCAACTCAAAAATGTGAATGCTATTTTGGAGTTCAATTTTATAATATCGTCTGTTTTGTCCCTTACTCTTAAGATGATTGTTATAAATTAACACCTTTAAATTATACATTTATAAAAGTTTTGTTACATCCTTTGCACGACATAAATTGCATTGGTAATTTTAATAATTGATCTTTAGACAAAAGCATATTTAAATTATAATAAGAATAATAAATAAGCAAGCGAACTTTTCTTTATAGACTACTGTTTGTATTTGCAGCATTAAACTAATGGATATATTATTAATAATTATTAAGCTCGTTTTCAAAAACTTAATTTAAATTGTCATGCAAACATAACTAAATTTATTAAGACAGGCCATGAAACACTAGAAAATAAAATTCGTTTTTTCTAATATATTTTATGAATAATAATTCTATAAATTTCCCAATCCAAGAAAAAACACAAGTCAGATAGCATCTTCGATAGATTTAGATAAAAAAGGACCTTTTCTTTTAAAAAATGAATGGTACCTATGTGTAACAGGGATAACACTCTAAAATTCATATAGCAATATAAATTTGATACTATAGTAAAACTCACGGTAGTTTTCCTCACATTTCTATATCTGTACCCTAGAAGCAAACTATATTCAGTCTAAGTCCAAAATTGGCATATTTGTCAAGTTAATTAGCTTTTTATGTTCAATTAAGCTCAAAATAAGTTGTTCATATACCAAATATTACAATAATAGGTTTAAAAATAATCGAGTAAGTAGGAAATAACTTCAAAAAAGAACTTTAAATTCGTTTTTCTCAAAACTATGTTTTGTGACAACATAGTTTGCTTCTGGAGTACAGATATTGATTTTATTCTATGGTCAGTAGTCATACTATTAAGGATTAATTATATTATTTTATATTTTGTAAACATATTTTTATAACAATTAACATATGGATTGTTGTTTCTAAAATTATAATTATTTTGTGTCATTTTGTGAAATTTTTATTAGTTACATTTTGACTTGTCTATTTCAATGCTTATCTGACTTCTTTGTCAATACACTAAAAAAGCTTAAAATACTAATGGCAAATTAGTGTATTATGTAAATATATATAAGTAAAGTTTTGTTTTAATATTAAAAGTTCTAAAAATCCCATTTTTTAAGTATTAAGAAACTATTTTTCGTTTTTTATATTTTAACATCTAATGTCAAAATTGCTATCAATAAAGCGTGCTTATGAAATGAAGTGAATATTACAGAAGTAAGAACAATAGAAAATTACAATTTGGAGCAGATCGGCAATTAGTTTCGTTACCTTCACATCTGGACACTACACAAGCCGTTTGCAATAAATGATATTAATTATTAGTAGTGAATTTTGGGAAACGAGTATCAAATAGTAATTTAAGCGATACCTTACCTGCTCGGATGAACTCATTTCAGATGGTTTTTCAGTTACACTGCTATCATCTGGATTTTCGTCGTAACCTTTCAAACTTTCTTCGTCTGAATTGTAAGGAACCGATGCGGGTGATGGTCTAGGAGGAGATTTACCTAAAAATATTGAATTAGTAATTGGTAATTGCATTATGTTCTAGCAAAAACAGAGTATAAGAAAAATAGTAGCGTCACTCTCACAGATTGTTGGCAGCATGTATAGCGCTGCAGTTGAAATCCACTATTGGTTCGAGCATTACAGCATTATTGAACAGTCTAATTGGCGAAAATAAGTACCGGATGGCCAACTAAGAATGGACGCTGGCTGTATCAACTACTTATCGTATAACTTTGAGGAAAAAAATGTAGCAAGTAAATCGACCAAGAGAAATCGCTGGAAATTACTTTCAAGTTCAAAAATGTCCGCTAGGGGGCGCATCTATGATGGCCAATTAGAAAACAGGATTTTTCTCAAAAATATGCAGGTGAAGAGGTATTTTAAATTTTTTAATAATTTTTAATTTTTTTGGTATAGCGTATTTTGCTCTATCTCATAAAACTGGTGGGGGAAGATTAAACTTGCGTTTATTAAAATAAGGATAACTCTGGTTTGACTTAGCTGATTTAAACAAACTAGGGCTAGTTTAAAAGAGATTTTCTTCCCCAATAATCTCCAGTATAATTTTTGTTTACATAGATTTTTTTATGGTAGCTAGAAGGCGCTGTTTGACATCAGAACAGATATTGCGCTTTTGTATAAAAAAATTAAATAGCAGACTATGTTTCTTTTTGCACAGTTAAATAGAGCACAAAATTTCCAAAATATCAGCGCAAACCGCAACTTTCTATCTTCTCTCTAACCGGAGATATTTAGAGAACAAATCATGTTTTTTAAAAACCAATTTACCTGTTTTTTAACTTAGTTCAAAAATTAGGTATATGACGATTGAAACAGAATCAGCCCTTTTCGAAGCTTAAATTGGACTTTTAATCATCTTAAAAGACAAATATACCTAAATAGAATTGCCGAGTTCAGCGTTTTTCACAGTTCATGTGACCTCGAGTTTAAGCTATATTTGTACAACCAGATTACAGATGGGGGTTGGAACCTTTAGTGTTACATAGCAAAATAAAACACTAGACACTAGACCACTAGATACGATATGGTAGACCGGATAAATCTTGCGTTGCTGAACATGATAAAGAACATTGTATAGATCTTAATAATTTAAAATTAATTAAACAAGTCTCAAATGACAGGCAATTAGATGCATATGAAAGCATCAGAATTAATAAATGTAAAGATAGTATGAACAGAGACAACGGTCCAATTCTTTCAAGTTCTTTGTTCCTATTACTCTAGTGGCGGAAATCTAACTGTTACGCTCGGTGGGCTCTGACTCGGTTGGTTAGATCTTGCGACGCCCACTCGGTGCCCACTGAGCGAGTATATAAACGCTCAAATTGTAGATTGTAGTTTAGTTTTAATCATCTGCTGATGATGCTACATGGTTAGCGAAACGCGCGTCCAGTGTACAAGTAACAGCGTTTTGGTGTATTATTGTGGTGATTTAGTGTTTTAATTTTGCCGCCAGCGACGTTTGGAAACTTCCGCATTTCGGCAATATCCCTTGGTACTAGTGCACGCGTCGAGTTAACAAAGTCACAGAATGCGACAGAAAAAGAACAAAGAATCTGACGAGAAGTGAAGCTACTATGTAGTTTCTCTATGCTAATTAAAATGACATACCTAATATATTAGGTGGCTGATTGTGAGTTTGTTTTCTTTGGCAATTTCTTTTACCCAATGTTCCCATTGCTGTAATGGTACCATTAGTACTTTTCGATCTATAATAATCTAACGCTAGTTCTTGGTGATCTCCCATTGACATAGCCATAGATTCTTCTAAAGTCTTTTGAGCTTCTTCTATAAAAAAAACCGAATAAATTAAACAAATAATTTTTTATAACTGCACAAAATAATCTTACGTTTGTACTTATAACTCTTGCTCTTAACGCATAATATTGCGACAATAGTTATGATAATAATAATGGAAATGGCCGCTAGAGCAACCATAAACCACGTCGTTCTATAAAAAGGTCTGTCTTGTCTGTATCCATATTCCATATATAACTTTGAAGGAGTTATAATTGATTCTTGTGATACAGCTGGACAACTAATGCCAAATTTGTTGTAAGGAATAACTCTGAAGATATACACAGTTGAGGGTAATAGGCTTTGGTATGAAATGGTGAATTCTTGTAATGGACCATTGTCTGATTTCGTGACAGTCTGCCACCTACTATCATCTACAAAACAATTAAAAATTAATATCACCATAAAGTGAATATAATTAGGTTATATTGTTTAATTTTTCATTTGGGCTTTTATATTAAACTTCATTTCACATGTAAAATGACACCGTTTGGTCGAAAAAATGGCGTCAAGTTGGGTAGAAAATGACGATCGATTACATTCAGTATATTACAAATAATAAGTAAGAGCCAGCTATAGTAAGCTAATGAGACATATAAATTAAAATTTCCTGAACTTTCTTGAGTTCCTCTAGAAGGAACAAGGGTTCTTGAATTTTCCTAAATTAGTTCTATTCGAGATACTAACATAAATTTATGACTGCTTTATGAAGGCATCTGGATAAAACTCAAAAATTTGATAGAGAAACAAAAATTGGTATTATTTTTCACCAAATTTCCTACACATTTTTAAGGCAATGCTTATTATTCTAAATATAAAATTACCGATACCTAGGAACAAAAAGATTTTCGATCTAGACTTGTTTCTATCTTTGAATAAGAAGACTAATGCATGTATTCAAGCATGGTAGGCGGAAGAAGAACTCTAGGGTGGGGATCCTTGACAGTTCTGTTTGAAGATTCATTTAACACATTTGAATTTGATTTGAAATTTTGTGGATTTGTCAGTCTTTACGGAGCTTATTTTATGTTATTTATTATTTATGCTAATACTGATAGTTGTATAAAGGTAGTAAATCTAGATGGAAATTGTGGCAGAACTTAAATTAACAGTGACACTATCGCGATTTATCGAAAAAGACTCTAAAATAGTTGGTTGTGTAGCGTGCGGTAGATCTCGGCAAAAATTGAGTGAAATAATGGAACAACTTTTCGCTAGTAAGTGACTATATAATATATATACGTATAGTAAACCCATCACGAAATTCACTCTTTAAATTAACTAAATTATATATTTTTCTTTGCATTTTAGCTTTTATTTATTACTTGTCAAAGATTAGATGTCAAAGAATTTAGATACGTTAAGTTGACTTACCTGCTTCAGTAGCGTATCGGATGTTTGTGTTAATAAATACTTATTATAACTTATCTATTTTTATTAGAATTATATATTTTTATAACAATTTTAATAACTACCAACATTTATTCACAACGTAAAATAAAACAACAAATTATTGAGTCTACCCCACGTCTACCCTACATCATAGTTTTACATTTTTTAAATAAAATTAGAACGACACTGATAAACCGGAATTTAAGTCGGCCATATCTGAGGCCTATCGCGGTGTACCTAAGATTTTTGATATGCTCCTTTCTTAGTCTTCTTATTCAAAGGTTTCTATCTAGATTTGACATTATACAGGGCGTCCCAGAAATAAGTGCAGGTATTTTAAGGGGTGGTAGATCTGGTTAAAAGAAACATTTTTTCTCTTTACCATTTTTCAAAATAAGTCCAAAATAACCGAGTTATTTTACTTTGAAAATTTCCCAAAAAATAAATTATTTTTTGCTAAAGTTTTGAGAACCACTGGATCTTTTCTGGATTTTCTTTCATGTAAATTTAAGCTACTACCTATGTTGCCGTATTATCAAGAAGTTATGTTTTTTAACTTTAAACTAAAAAAAATTCCAAATTTTTGTTCAAAAAATTCCAAATTTTCAAATTTCTTTTTTCGCAAAAAATACCTCCTAGGTGTGTTTCTCAGGCCGAAATATACCACCAGTTAAAATACTTGCACTTATTTCTGGGACACCCTGTATAAAAATAATTAAAAAAATAGTGTTTGTGCATAATATTTCTAATTACGATATACCTTTTCTTTTGGATTCGAAATAATATCCAAGTATAGGTCCTTTTCCAGTAGGTCCATTTAACCATCGTAAATCAACGCTGGATAGCGTCTTTGCTATTACTAATTCCTTTGGCGAACCCGGGGAACCTTCTTGTGGTCCGGTAGTAACATTATTCGATATTGGAGGCCCATAATCTATTGTTTGAGCCCTTACAGTGAAAGTATACGTAATCTCTTCTTCCAAACTTTGCACTTGCAAGAAATTCGTTGATACCTTTTGTTTAACTTGTTTACTAAATCCTAAAACATACAAGAACATAAGTTAGATCCTTTGATTACTATGAGAATCAATATATTACGTTCATTCTCCTCAGTAGTTTCATAAGTCACTATATAACCAATGATATCTCCATTAGGTTTCTTTGGTGGATCCCACATGACCATCAGGCTGTTCATTGTTATTTCGGTGAATTTTAAATTGACAGGTGCGCTTGGAAGACCTTGAAGTGTCTTAACTGTAATTGGATGAGACCTGGGTCCGTCACCTGCTGCATTAAATGCCAAAATTTGTATTTTATATTCAGTGTATTTATCTAGGAACACCAAGCTATGGGAAGTAGTGGATGCTGCAACCACTTCAATTTCTTCCTCCCATCTTTTACCAACTTCTAATTTTTGCGGTGAGTTTATGACCAAGTAAAATATCTGTAAACAAATAATATTAAACATAGAGATAAACACAAGAGTTAGAAATTACTAACCTTGTAACCTAATAATTCGCCGTTTTGCATATGTTGCTGAGGAGGTTTCCATCTTAACCTGACCTCGGTTGAAGATACTGGTTCTCCTTGTAGTGCTCTTGGTTCCCCAGTAGGTACTGCTTCTCCTACATAAACCGTAACTGGAGGACTAGCTGGTCCTTCTCCTTGCTGATTAAAAGGTACCACGATGATTTCGTAGTTTCTGTCCTGCAGAAGCTCGCTCAATACCATTTTACTTGCCTATAAGTAAATAAAAAAATATTATAAACAAAGTACCAGAAGAAAAATTTAACAGCTTACATTTATTCCCATGACCTCTTCTTTGGGTGTAGCTTGCAAAGCTGTAGGAAAATCTGAGACAGGTTGAAATACAACTCTGTAACCTCCAGTTTTAACATCCCCACTCCAAAACGGTTCTTCAATTGGTACCCAAAATACTTCTACACTTGTTGTTGTTATAGGTACAGCTTTTAGTCCAGCCACTGCTCTACTTGGAGCTAAAATAAAATCAAGAATAATATTAGATAATTTAATCACCTCAAGAGTCAAATTTCAACTCACCAGCAGGATATGTTCTGACTTCTACAGATTCTGGACTAAATCTACTGGGACCAATATCATTAGTGGCTTGTATTCTAAACCTGTATGTTGTGAAAGGTTTTAAGTTTGAAACAGTATAAGAAGTTAATTGAGGGTCCACTCTTTCAAGTAAGGACTGCCAAGGTCCATTTTCTTCCATCTTTTGGACAGTATAATACCTATTTGAAAGACAAGAAATGTTTACAAGAGGGATTACCATTAATGTATCTAAAACAAACCTTAACGGTGCAAATCCATCTCTGCCAGGTGTCCAGCTAAACGTAATCGCTCTACTTTGTATCTGCGATCTACTAATCTGTGGAACTGAAGGAGGTTGTGGCGATTCTCTGTTATTCGTCGTGTAAACTAAAGCATGAGCGGTTTTCCCCCAACCTAACCTAGTTTGGGCGCTCACAGAGAACATGTAATACCTTTCTTGTTCTAACTGAGTAAACCTGAAAGTTCTTTCAGATGGAGCAAATTCCTTGGAGTACTTATTATTTGTATTGACGTTGTGTATGTGATAGGTCACTTTATATGCTAGGATTTCGCCGTTGGGTTCTTCAGGTATGTCCCATATAATTCTGGCTGAGGTAAACGATACGTCAGGGAAAGAAACGTTAGAAGGAGCTCCAGGAACGTCGTCAAATGTCCTGACACTTACAGCTGGTTCGCTGGGTTCACCATGACCTAACCTTGTATATGCCAACACCTAGAAATTGTTTTTAGTGTAAAGTATTGTATTTCAAAACGTTTAAAATAAATATTAACCTGGATGTGATATATAACATATTTCTTCAGTTCAGTCAATGTAGTGGTAAATGTCGAATTATTAGGGATGGTTTTATAGTCTACCGAACTTTTAGTATCAGCAGCATAATATACTTTAAAACCTTCTATAAGACCGTTCTGATGTTCCTTCGGTACATCTCCCCACTTCACTACAATAGTAGTGGATGAAGTCGCGTTAGCAACAACATTCATAGGACCAAAGGAGGGTACTAAAATATTTAATTATTTTAGAAAAAATATAAAATTTTAAAGTGATTTTTGTTACCTGATTCTCTAGTCCTTTCAAGAGCTTTTGGACCTGGTGCGGAACAACCTACGTCGTTACAGGCTTGCATTCTGATTTCGTATAGAGCAAATTCCTCTAAACCCACTACAACGTGGGAATTTGCAGTATGGTCTTCTATAGTTGCGCTGTAGCTATATCCAGTCCTCACTTCAGTGTAAGTGATATTATAACCTCTAGGATTTCCGAACCATTCAATTTGTTGTAAAGGCTAGAAAAAAACAAATGTCATTGAAATGCAGTGATAGTGACCTCAAATTCTAACAACTTATTACTTATTGTTATGATCTTTTTTATAGATTATTTAAATTAAATTTTATTTAACTAAAGGTCATTATTTTTTCTATAGCTTGGTTTTTAAAAGGACCTGTAAATTATAACATGATGGTGGCATAATATTTGATAAACTTTGGTTTAAAAAATACAATAAGAGATAAACTTTTTTTTGGAAACTTAAAACAGAGTTCATGATAGACATGCAATGACATAGATAAGGGAAACAACATCAGATTGGAATGCTCGGCTTGCCGCTAAACTTATAATTGTTTTGGGGTGCATACGTTGTACGGGATCTGGCGCTGCTATAGCGGTTGCTAAGAACAACCGTAAACAAGAACAGAAATAATTTTCTCTGGTCAATGTCAGAATCTTCAAAAATTATGAAATCTTTTAAAATGTCCTCATTGAAAAAATACCGAAAAGTGTTTAAAGCGTCCATTTTCAAAGTAATTATTGTTATCTAGTGAGTTTAATTCAAATTTTATTTACTCAAACCCGTGATAGTTGTGAAAAAGTGGCATTAAAAACTTAAAAGATCTGTGTGAACTGTAAAAATCATCGTGGATCGTGGCGAAACGTCGCGTCGGTTTCTAATGTTTCATAGGTATTTCATACCTATAAAATAAAGTTTCTTATATGCAACACACTGTATTTTATTTAAAAAATTAAAAGAAAAAATAAATTTGAATATATAATATTTGGCGGCATAATTCCGGAAACAGCCGAACCGCTCCGAAATTATCAAAAGCTTTGGAGAGTGACCGTTGTAAGGATAACGCCAAATAGTATTTACGTTGTCCTTATGGATACTTTCCAATCTAAACTTGTTTCCTTTATCTATGGCAATGAAGTTCAAAGTTTTTCTGGCTTAAGTCCATCACTTATTATGTAAAGTTTAGAAAAAATATAAGTTTACAATAAGTACTCACAATCCATCGTACTCTCAATTCCGTTGCGCTCATGGCCCTAACTGTCACATTCTTAGGTGGATGTGCAGGTGGCGCTTGAATAGTCTGAAACTCCTTGGTCGCTTCTGAAGGAATACTAGCTCCAACCACATTATTAGCGATAAGTCTCAGCTTGTAAAGCGTAAAAGGAACCAATCCTGTCACCGTTATAGTAGTAGCGTCGGGATCGCTTATTTCGTAAACCGTAAACCAAGTAGCGTTCCTCGCAGTTTGGGCTTGCACAGTCCATTTGGTGATAGAAGAATTACCATCAAAGCCAGGAGTGAACTGTAGTACAACAGAGAAAGCTTCTATGTTGGAGAGAGCCAGTTTTGATGGAGGATGAGGTAGTACTGGTTCGACACCTGACTGAATTATAGCGATCTTCGGTGGTCCGGCACCCACGGCTGTCCACGCTGTCACTTCGAATTTATAATGAGTAGTAGCTTGGAGTTCTGTGACTTTTAAACTTAGAGTGCTGGCCGAAAGGTTTCGCACTTTCGTCGTTTCGGGCATGTCTTTGATTTGGTATTGGATTTGGTATCCTGTTAATATCCCGTTAATTTTCTTGGGTGGTTGCCAGAGTACTTTGACAGCTCTATCGCTGATGTCATCGAATTGTAAGTTCGATATTTCATCGGGAACTAAAATATAATTTAAAAAATGTGTACAGAAAAAAAGATTTTAATAAATGGTTATATTATGTTACATAGATTGTATTATAAAGAAAATAAGATAAAATATATATTATTTTTATAATATAGAAGAGCCTATAGAGAAAGATAGCATTTGTGATAGCTGTTCGCTATTTTAAATATAGTTTTTTTCTTAAATTTTTTGTTAGTGAACTCTTCAAAAAAATCTCCTTGAACATATGAAAAAAGTCAATTTTAAAAGTATAGAGCATCATTTGCTTACCATCTTCTTTGGTTTTGACATGAACAAAATCGCTAATTTCTCCATCGCCAGGATCAGTAAAACACAATACAGTTATATTGTATTCCGTGAATTTATCAAGATGCGTCATGAGAGCACTCTGCTCCGCGTACGGATCAAGGAGATTCGGATGCACTGTCATCATGCTGGCTTCGACGTGTCCTCTGTTAGGAAGCCACCTCCAAGCTTGTATTTTATAACCTAATAAAGGAATTTATATTTAGAAGAGACATTTACATTTAATGTTATACTTGACACGTCCTCTCCACAAAAGAATGCATTAATGCTAATGATGGTGTCCACAAAAGAATGTAAGATAATGATGGAGATATCCTAGTAGAAAAATCAAACATGTGAAAAAAAGACAAAGAGTGTTAACACATTCTTTATATCTAGTATTGCCGGATTTTCCATCAAGAGTTTCAAGCTGCCTAAAGTGACGTTTTGTTAGTATTGAAGCTGAAATTCATTGATTAATTTGTCAATAATTATGTAGTTATTCTACTACAGCACTACAGTTGTAATACCTCAAGCTATATTACAAGTTTTGTTTCTCAGGCAGCTTATTGGTAATCTGGACCATCATTAACCACGCCTATCACACGTAGAAACCAGTATCACAGATTAGGTATCCTATAAGTATACAGATAAAAATCTTGTCCCTAATTCGTGGTACGAAAATTGTTTTTTATGACGATGTGCAAACGAGTCAAATTTCCTGTGCGCAAAAATAAACTCGCGTAAAATAACAATAAATAGCGTAATAGAGAGATATCGCTAAACCGAATAGCGTGCATGGACATTAATAAGGCCAGGTGTTATTTCCTTTACGTGAGGTGGTATTAACTCTCTTCATTTATAGTTATCGGATCGGAAAGAATTCTAATCGCGTCGCGTCCGCTATTTAAACTTAACCTAACTTTGAATTTAAAACTTTGAAATTGTTTTGTTTACTAGGTATTTTAAAACTAAAGGGCTAAAGTGCTTATTTATAGTGCTTTATTGTTCAACGTCTGCCAATGGGTTTAGGACAACAAGCAACAAATTCTCTTAGAAGGGCTAAGTCGTCATCTGCTGTAAACCTAAGACTCTTTATAGGTTCTTTAGTATTGGAAGAGGTGGAATCCATATTTTGGACCATATTTATTTAATTAAAACTAATCCCAGCTACTTAAATATCAAATTACCTAATAAAACTAAAGAAGTAATTCAAAACAATTCAAACATAACCTAAAATAAAAGATCTCGCCGGCCGGCTCCGGTTGTCAAATACCCGCACATGCCCATTTAAGCAATTTTTAAACGTTATCAGAGGTTATTTAGAAAGAGCTTGGTGTAATTGATCCGCAAATTACGTCAGGCGGTAACGTTATTTGCTGTCCTCCTTTCACGCAGTTGGGCAGCTCTGAACTGTTCAAGAACGTGATACTCTCACTCCATTCAATTGAGTCATAAAGTTCCAGAACTGTTCCGCGCCATATGGAGGCACCAGGCTATCGCGCACCGCTCCTTTCATAACCGTTCTCGAGTAGCCTCAGGGCGTAAATCCCGGAACTCGAAGTTCGCGAATGGAGGACAGGAATTAGCGGGTGTTGCGTTGACTCGCGCATATCGTAACCATGATAAGGTACGCGTAAATACTGGATGACGCTATTCGGTTTTCCGATATCTCTCTAATAACTGTGCCGGCCAGGCGCTGTGCACAATTTTAGAGGCCATAAGTGGGCGTGCTATGTGCGCAAACTAGTCACCTAACTAGTGCCCGATTCCGAAAATTGGAACCACGAAAAACAATAAAGAAAAAACAAAGATTATAATCTGTATAATCTGTGCCAGTATTTCGTAGAAAGGTCTCTGTCTCCTTCAACCAAATGGTTATAATATAGTCAACTTTTTATATATGTCTTACATTTTAAAATAAGGAGCACGGTTTTAGAATGACCAAGTCGTTATAGAGTTGAAATAATCGTCCAATTGTTTAAAAACTCAACAACTCTTAGCCCAAACGACAAAACTGAAAATTGCTTCAAAATAGAATGGTTAACATATACCTGCTACTAAAAAATCATGTTTAAAATAATGTTAATTAGGAATGATATTAAAATATATAACTTTTCGAATAATCTTCAGAGTAAAGATTGTATGTAAATTGGCCTAGTAATTAGGGCTACATTAGTCCAATAATTAATTATAATAGACGTCGAAATTTGATATAAATTAGTTGGCTTCAGGTTTCCATGCAACAGACTGTGTTTAGGTAATTACCTACTATTTTAAAGCGAGGTTTCATATAATTCGTGACCTAATAATTTTTGAAATATGTCAAAAATTATATTACTCATCTTTTTGGTATTCCACAAAAATAAAACAGGAAAGTTGGTTAATAATATTCTTTCTCTGTAACGACGATCTCTAATTCCTTTATATGCTACAAGTCCCCCGAGAAGAAAATAACATAATATTATTAATATATTTTCAATTAAAATGACAGTTTAATGTCATTTATAATTCAAAGGTAAATTGTTTTTTCCTGTCATTTTTTGGAGGTTGTATATTGATAGATATTCTCTTGCCAGAGATGTTACTGTGGGAACATTTTTGGTATAATATTAAACATAGACTATTCACTAGTATGAACCGTTGATTATATCGTCCAATTACACTAAATAGAGTCTATTTTTTAATGGATAAATCAAAGATTTATATATGCTTTAAAATGCTGAGAAGGACGTGTCTAGGTAACATATTATCAGTGAATTTATGAAATACAGAAAAACAATAGCTTTGTTAGGGTTCTTGTTATTAGTGATTCTGAACCGTCCTATGCGCATGCGCAAATGAAATAATTTCTTCATATTTCCTTCTGCGCATGCATATCACAGTTCTAGGACGCGGACGGTTCAGAATCGGTAACAAAAAAATAAAATAAGCTAATATTACCTTGATTGATGCCATTGATTTTCTGTGGATCTGGAGGTATCCACCGTATTTGGACTGCCGTAGAATTTATTGCATCCGCACTTTGAATTATAGGTGGCGCTTCGGGAACTCCTTCTTTGGTTTTTATCTTGGCACCGTCGGTAAAAACACCAACTCCTTTATTGTTATACGCTGCGATTTGTACAATGTAATCCTTCCATGTGATTAGATCGGTTATGAGGTAATTTCTTTGAGCCTGCATAAAGAAGAATATAGGATGTTTTTTTGTATTATCATGAGAAAGATAAAAGGTAATTAGAAAAAAATTACTTACCTCATTTGTAATATTTCTAATAGTCCAAGGGCTATCATTGTATCCATAAAGTCTATATCGAATAATGTAGCCTAGAATTTGCCCGTTTCTATGTTCTTCCAGAGGTGGTTGCCATTGGGTGATGATTTCAGAAGAACTTCTTGCAGATCCGACGAATCCAACAGGTGGTCCGGAAGGCGCTATAAGGAAAAATTGCTTGTTATATTACTTGAAATTTCAAAAGTAGGAATAATAAACATTTACACAGAATATTACAGTAGTAAGCTTCACAGTCGTGACGTAGATAACTGAATAAGGACTTTTATCATGCTGTAGAGGTAATACAAGTAAGCCAAAAAAATATATGTCACTTAATTAAACAAGTAGAAACAGTTGTGCAAACATAGAGAACCACTTATTTACTCATGCATCAGTTTGAGAAAAATAAAAAAAATACACTTTTGTCTTATATATAATACTTTAAAGTTTTTAACCTTTAAGCCTGTGGTTGACACGGTCAAAGCGTACTTGGAGACTGCGCGCGTCTTACTTAGATACTGTTTGGATCGTATCAACTGATCTAAAATAGGTTGATACGATCCAAGTGGCGTCCAAGTGAGATGCGCGCAGCTTCCAAGTATATTTGCTCAAAGTACACTTTGACCATGTCCACTAGGCTTTATGTTCATGCTGCGGTTTAAAAATTTATGAAGCATTTAAAAAGGTAATTTTATTGACAAAAATGGTAGTAAGCACATGAGTTGCGAAGTATTTCACTCACCAAATGTTACAAAAATATTAATAATAATAAATGTGTTTACCCTATACGTATATTGCAAATAGAGAATGAAGTAGGAGGACATGACAACGAATCATGCAAAAAGAGAGAAAAAATGATCCCACCTTTAAACAGAAATTTATATGAGCTGCCTGCATGATAAAAAACAAATAAAAACAAGTTACTGTTTTCCTTTGGGAAAACAAATATGTTTTAGTTTTTTGATATGTATTTAAAAACTGCCCTTCAAAATTCAAATCTATTAAATATAAATATTTCTAAACTCATTATAGGCTTGGTGCATTCTCTGCCGGTGCTGCCACCATCGGAGAACATCGTAAACAAATGGTATGTACAAATACAGGCGTTTAAATAGCGAGTATACGAAAAATTTATTATATAATTATTCTAAAAGTGTTAAGGAAGTATAATTTGGGAAAAATCTAAAAATGAAAATAAAAAAGTAAATATTTTATATCTTCAGAATGTCTAACTTGTGTTATAATTTATTATTCCAACTAAAAACACATTTTAGTTCAACTACTGTAGCGAGCATAGTTTTACGGACCGGTTTTGTTAGTGGGATCATAACTGGGAATAATTTCGGCTATAATGAAATTTTTTAAAGGTACATAATTATAATTTTAGAAGATGTTTATAAAACATTTAAGCACTATTTGATTAAAAAAATTATACCATTAATACTGCAAATTATATTTTATCCTCTCATAGTATATGCCTATTTATTTTTTTTGGTTATGTAATAAGCTCTTTGTTTACTCACTTATTTCGTTCAAATGCTTGAAGCCATTTTTTGCTTTTGATCAAATCCGCGTGAGAAGCTTTGAAGCTATAAAATGTTGTTTCGGGAGAGTTGAATATCCGGGAAAGTTGAGTTATTGCGCCAAACAACGCCCTCCTTTACGCGTTAATATTTCTTTCGGCATTTTTATGAACGTTTGAAATTGTTACAACACGACGCCTAATTCGGTTTTTTTTTCACTTAATTTTTAGCGTTACATCACACAAATCTAGTACCTGAGTGTTTTATAGTTTCAATAACTGAACTAGTAAAAAATCAAATACTTAAATATTATGACAAAACCACGATTTCAATATTATTTTAATGCTATCGACATAAACGGTAACGAGACTGCGTCAAATATTTTATACCCGACACTTCTAATTTCTGCCGTTTCGAGCGCTGGGGTCGGAATTTTTAAAATGAACTGAAAAGAACCAAGCGTAAGCTTAGGACATAGAGTTTTAGATTTGGTTGATATAACTGATAGTGATATAACTATCCGAAATGCCGTCGTTGTGTAAACCAGAAAAAAAAATTGGGAGGTTTTTTTCGGTTAAAATTTTTGAAGGACAGTTGTGAATTATTAATAAATTTTAAAATGATGTAAAAACACTGAAAATGCATAACTTTATTTCAAGCTAGCCATCGATATTTCCAAACAGGCAATGATTAATTAATTAAAATAGCAAAAACCACCATTCCGGACTACTTACCCTCTTGAGGAAGCATAACCTGATTGCTGGGTTCGGAGGGACTGCCTTCCCCCACGCTGTTGACAGCGCTGACTCTGAACTGATACGACGCGGCCGCTTTGAGGTTGGTGAGCAACATCCATCGCTGATCGCCGGACACGTTGCTGATTTCCGTCACCCAGTTCAGCAGAGGGTCGGGTATGGGACCTGAAATCGGGGGAACTTACGAAACACAATAACACTGCTTATATGTCAAGTTGGGCTGGAAACGATATGACATAATTTGGATGCTGAGCATGCTCGATACGTCTCTAATCTCAGAGTAATAAAGTCATAAAGATATTCTTTGTTTTTTTTTTGTTTTTATATGTGCTTTGACCTCTAATATTATATTTTTATATATTTTCCTTTCTTGGTTGTAGGCCAATAAATAATTTTCCTTTTATTTCATCAACTACATTTATTTTAGTTAATACTGTCTAACGTTTCGACTTTGAGAGAACACTTTATGGTTCTTTTTATGGTTGTTTTATGGTTGTTAAAACGTGGTTCTTTTTTATGAAGTTTTCTTCCTATGATCTACGTTCTTGACTCTGATGAAGACCAAAAAATAGTCGAAACGTTAGACAGTATTAACTAAAATAAATGTAGTTGATGAAATAAAAGGAAAACTATTTATTGGCCTAAAACCAAGAAAGAAAAATATATAAAGATATTCTTTGTTAGATTTTTCTTCTTTATAATAAAAGACGGTTTCAATTTCCTGTGCCATGGTTCTTTCTTATCACGGAGTTTTCACGGAGGCAAACTAACCCAGATATGTTGAAACACTGGTTCCCTATTGATCATCTATGTTAAGCGATAAACAATGTGTGTATTTGGGCGGAAGAATGGTGAAGGTCTGGAAAACATCATCCAGATGTCGGATATCTCGTGATTAAGAATCGATTTAGATACTTGCTTCGGTTCGGACCGCGGTTCGAAATCCGTGTAAACAAAGTAAGTCTTGTTCAGATTAATTATGGTTGCAAAAGGGCGACGCTAACTTAAAATACTCTATGCTAGGTGAAATCATATATTCATATAATCAATCATTAGATAGAGTCATTGTAGGAAATCTAATATCGGTGTCTGGAGCTCAATTTTCATCAAAAACTTGATGGTAAAAACCGCACATCGATATCTGTTCCTGTTTCGGAGTTGCGGGGTGTTCACTGTTTCGGAGTGTGGGGAAAACATTTCCAAAATACCTTTTTACGTAGAATTTAATGGTTTAAATATATATTTTTTAAAATTAATAATTTAAGAGTTATCAACAGAAAAAATCATTTTTTATTTGGGACACCCTGTATATTTTTAATTCACCAAAAAGAACATTTCCAAAAATATAGGACAATTGATATTTTGTTAATTGTTTGATATTTTGTTAATAATCCCCTTGGAAATACAGAATTTTTAAAAGTGCACAACTTAACTAGTAGGCTTTGGATCCCTTATTGATGGATTTGCCCCTAATGAAACTCGAAAACATATTTTTTCAGCAGGACAAGGCACCGTCTCACAACGCTGAAATTATCAGCAATTTTTTGCAACCAATTTTGGGAATAATTGAATAGCTAACCTAGGTCCAAGCGTTTAGCTGTCGGGGCTGCCGGACTTACGGCTTATGGATTTTTAACTTTGAGGAAGACTAAAGAATCTTATTTTTAAATCGCGTATACTCTAGACAAGAATTAGAAGTGCTTAGTGGTTATGCGAGGGTATCTTTCACCCCCACTGAGTTAATGAATGCCGCGAGAAATGTTCAGAAATGGTCCCGTCTGTGCATAAGGTCGACACAGACACAGAGGTCGACATTTCAAACACATCCTGTAGCAAAATCTCTTGTCATGGTTTGCTACTTATTATTATTGTTATTAGATAACATAGTTTAAATGTGTTGTTGTTGTTTAAATTGTTATAAGATAGTTTAAATTGTTATAAAATTCTGCAACTATCATTGTAAATATTATTTTCGTTTTAATTGCTGCTGACAGCTACCGGTAAGCATTTGTTTTCTGTATAACGGCCGGCGCAGTTCAAAGCCTACTTATTCAAAGTGGGACATTTTTAAAAATTCTATATCTCGAAGCGGAATCGAGCAAAATATCAAGTATGTTATATTTTAAAAAATGTAATTTTAAGTTCTTTTCGATGAATTAAAAATATACAGGGTGCCCCATATAAAAAATCAATTTTTCTGTTGATAACCTTTAAATTATTAGTTTAATTCTACGTAAAAAGGTGCTTTGGAAATGTTTTCATAAAAATACAAAAAATTTTATGGGAAAAAACTTACAACGATTTGTTAAATTTTTTTTAAAAACATCCCGCAACTCCGAAACTGTAACAGATATTGATGTGCAGTTTTTACTATCATGTTTTTGATAAAAATTGAACTCCACCACCGATATTAGTTTTCCTCTATCTCCTATAGAAAAGGGCGTTTCCCTTTAAAAGCGTCCAATTTGACCAACCCTGTATATAGGAAAAACTGAATCTCAATTTACAGTAATTATATTAACACATTACAGATGTAAACTAACACAAATACCTAATATAAACCCAGTGAGTATTAGTTAAGGTAACTTAGACAAATTATAGATAAACTAATTTTTTTTTAATTTTCTTGGCTAAATCCCAATACGTTCGGGAAAACACCGATTAAGAATAAAAAATTCAGAATATTTAGAAACAAGGTTCAAGAGTATTCAATTTTCCAAGATTATAGATAAATATAGATAATACAGAAGAGTATCTCATTAGTAACTTTATTACTCTGACGATCTACGATTAATAACATAAAATATTAGAAAGTATTTAACAATAGAATTCATCAAATAAACATAATTAAGGAATTTAAAGCGTCTTTACATGCTCATGCAGTTAAACAATGTTTTTGTGTTGTTTGGTTAGTTCGATACAATATACAGGATACACTACAGCACGACATTGTTACTAACGTAGTTAGTTTGTGAGTGGAATTAAGACAAACAATAGGTCTAACTACCTAAAGGAATATGAAGTAATAAAACTGCAAACTCTAAGTTCGGGATAATACGCGTTATATTGTTACGATAATACGGGTTAGATTTATACACCTAATCAAGTTTATACCGGGTGCTTTTCAAAAGTGGCTCACCCCCAATAACTATTTTATTTTTTCAAATAAAAAAACGAGATTTGGTATGTTAGTATATGACATAAATTAGGATTAATTGATTTATTCAATTGTTTTTGGTCACTTTCTGTTTCACCGGAAATTACTACAAGTTTTGATTTTTAAATGGCACCCTCGGTATATTTTTACTTTATTCGGTAGAAAATGACACTCTGAATAGAATGACAATATTTTCGCTTATGTTTTATTTGAACATACGGTTCATAACGACTCGAAATACCAAATTATTCGTAAAAAATGCTTTTTCCAGATATGCTAATAAACCACCCTCATTCAATTTGAAAAAATTGAGATATGATTAAAAATACGATTTGGGCATCCTTTAACTGGCCAGGACAAGACACGGAAAACAGTAGACGATCAAAACTATTTTTCCAAGATTAAAAATTAGCGTTTTTAACACAGCCATGGCACTCTAGATTAACATTTAAAATACGATTTTTTTTTAAGTGAAAATGTCAAAAGTTGACATATGATATGTCATTCTATTCAGAGTGTCATTTTCTATCAAATAAAGTAAAAAATACCGAGGGCGCCATCAGGGGCGGGAAAGTGAAATAGCAAAAGCGGTTCCACCTTTTCCACGGAAATTTCAAATAAAATAGTTCCAGCCTCAGGCGCTAGGTGGTAGTGCAATTAATTTTTAGGTTAAGAAGTTGCTACGAGTTATTGCCAGATGGCGCAAAATCAGAATTTTTTTGTAGTTTCCATAGTTTCCAACGGTCAATTGACAATAGTATTGTAATACTATTGTCAAATTCTCAAAAAATATTGTCGTTGTCATAGCGCCAATCATAATATTATCAAATGATTATCAAAACGTTTTTCAAACTATAATTTGTCAATGTAAATATGTGTTTTAATTAGACAATTCCTTTTGTTTGTGGCCCTAAAAATATAATGTAAGTCTTTTATTTTTGCCATCATTTAAGTACCTATTTATACTTACTCCATTTACAAAACTTTGGACGTATTACGTTGGTCATGTTTTATTATAATAAAAGATGTTTAAATATTTGATTTATAAATAAAAACTTTAAATAATAAATAATATTTACAGATGTTTAGCTTTAATTTTATTTAATAATTGTATAAATTATACTGTTAAATCTTATTTTTTACACATCACAACGATACTTGTTATTAGTATTGTTGAATTTGTGTAAAAAATAAGATTTAATAATCAAATTTAATTATTTTAGAGTAAAATTCAATAAATATGCTCATTTAAAAAGCCCGCGCTTCGATCCATTTAAAACAAGCCCTATTCAATAGATGGCGCCACTTCTGTGGGACCATTTTTCAGTATGGCAGAGTCTTTTTCTAGCTAGGTATATTCTTTGGGCGCCATTTAAAAATCAAAAGTTGTAGTCATTTTCGGTGAAACAGGAAGTGACTAAAAACAATTGAATACGTCAGTCAGTCCCGAGGTCAGTCCTAATTTATGTTATAATATACTAACATACCAAATCTCACTTTTTTATCTGAAAAAATTATAAAGTTATGGAGGTGAGCCACTTTCGAGGCGCACCCGGTATAGACTTTTATCCTTGTAGAAGGTGTTTTCAGAGATATTTAGGGTTATAGGCATGAGTAGCATAATATATGCACACTATACAATTTGTATGTATTTAGATCTATACTGAATAGCACAAAACTCATAGCACAACAATAAACTAAAAATGTAAAACCTCAAACACAATATGAGGGTGATACATTTTACTTTAGTAAAATATCTAAAAGATTTATGATCAAGCATGCTTTGAATTTTAACCTCTGACAATTTTTTTTATCTGAAATTGTATGAGAATTTTTTTAACTGTTAAAGTCATAATATAGCCCACTTGATCACAAAACTTTACGATCACACACGATATATTCGTAAGTTGGAAAACACAACATTTTTAGAGCCCTTTGTAACTTTTACTTTTATTAAAGAAAAAGTGTATTTGTCTTTATTGGAAGGATTTCCATAAAGTGGTTGCTATAAGGTAGTTTTAACTAATACCCTATACATAGGCACAAAAAATACAAAACACCACCGTTGCAAAATCTTTGGACTATATATTATAATTCCAGATGCGTCACTTTGTTCATATCTCAACTACTTAGGTGTACTCGGAAGTAACAAATTCATGTGCGATATATATTTCCAGAGGAAGTGTTTCTATTTCAATGGTAATTAATGATCTTGGAGCGTCTTAGCAAATTGAATTATACAGAGCAACATGTTCCTTAATACAGCGAGATTAGTTTATTCAAATGCATCACCTAAATCATAGTCTAGAGTGAAATAATGAATTTTAATGTTTTAAATGTCGAAATATAATTATTTTATTTTAATTTTAAATTTAAGTATAAAACATTAAATGTTACAGTATTGATTTTTGATTCCTGGATTCCTAAATTATATTCTTCTTCTTCTTAAAGTGCCAAGCAGATTCCTGCGTAGGCGACCGTCCATTTGCATCCTGTCAGATTTCTCTATTTAAAGCAGCATTTTGGAGAGACATAAAGTCATGTATTCCCGTCCATTGTCGAATGTTCCTGAGCCATGAAAGTTTTTTTCTTCCTATTCCCCTTTTTCCTTGTAGGATAAGACGTTGGAATTCATAACGAGGACCACGCAGGATGTGTCCCAAATAAGACGTCTTTCTTTTCTTAATGGCGTCGAATAGTTCACGGCTAGTCAGACCGGCTTTTCCAAGGACTTCTTCATTTCTTACCAGGTCTGTCCAAGGGATTCTAAACATTCTTCTAAGAGTCCACATTTCAAATGCCTCCAGTCTGTTTATCGAGGTTACTTTAAGAGTCCAGGCTTCGACACCATACAACAAGACGGACCAGACATAACATTTAACCATTCTATATCTGAGTTGAAAGCTGAGATCATTATTCGTTAGGAATTTTTTAGTTTAAGAAAAGTCGATCGAGCTTGTTCAATTCTGCTTCTGATCTCGACTTCTGGATCCCATCTGTTTGTAACGAGGCAGCCTAGGTATTTAAATTTAGTGACTTCCTCTATTAGAATGCCGTTTAGATATAAAGGGGTGGCAGGGATGTTATTTTTGCTAACCACCATAAACTTGGTCTTCTTTGAGTTAATTTTAGGCCCAGGTGCTCACTTTTCTCCTGAACCATATGCAGAAGTGCTTGAAGGTCGTCAGCGTTGTCTGCCAAGATTACTGTGTCATCGGCATATCTAATATTATTGATTGGGATGCCATTTACTCTTATACCAATTGTACACATTGACATTACCTCGGCAAATGCTCTTTCTACATACAGGTTAAATAGCATAGGTGAGAGAATACAGCCCTGCCTTACCCCTTTCTTTATTTCAATGTCTTCGGTGGTTTTAAAATTTTGAAGCCTTACTTCGGCAGTTTGGTTCCAGTACAGGTTAGCTATTATTCTGATATCTTTATTGTCTAGTCCTAGGTCTTGCATGTATCTTATCAACAGGTCATGTTTCACATTGTCGAACGCTTTTTCGTAGTCAATGAACACCATGAATACATCCCTTCCCCGGTCGAGGCAGTTCTGGACCAGTGTTTGTAGACTAAATATAGCTTCTCTCGTGCCAAACCCATTTTTAAATCCAAACTGACTGTACCCACTGGCTGCTTCACATTTTTTGTATAGCCTAGTATGTAGGATGCGTAAAAAGAGTTTTAAAAAATCTAAATTATATAACTCATTTAAACTATTTTATCTCTAGGTTAAACAAGGTTCTGCGCTTAGAATAATCATTGAGATCTTTTTGGGGTAAATAATAAATTAAGAAAAAATGTCTCTTAAAAAGTTAGATTATTTTATTTAGATTGTCTTCTAATCTAATTAGATATAGTAGTATGTATTTAAAGTAAATTTAATATGTAAAGTCTGTCCCGTGAGAGATATAAACATAAAAATAAATTTACCTTTGAATTGAGAAGACCAGTTGGTTGTTTGCTTTTGGTTGAAATTCCTTAACATTTAACTATTTTTGTTTAATTAGGAAGTAAAAGTGTGTGGTAATCTTTGTACGGTTCATGTCAAATAAACTTTTAGTTACGTCATCGAGGGCTCGAAGGTGAGTTTTGTTGATGTAATAAATAATAACTGTTTATATATTTATAATTAATTTATTTTTGTTTTCTAAAATATTTTCATTAAAAGAACATATATAAAAGTGGACCAAGAACGGTAAACTAATAGGATTGCTCGTCCTCATAAGACGTACGTTCGCCTCTTCCCGCGCTTCAGCTGACAGTTGTGACGTCATTGTAGTCCTTGTCATGATAGTGTGTATTATTAGTTGCCTATGGTAAACTTATAAAAATGACAGCTGAGAAATTTTGAGTTACTTATTTTGTCAATTTTAAATGTGAAAAAGGTGTTTTTAAAGTTTTTAGAGCTATAGAGTGTATAAATACGTTTATTTTGTGTTGTGGATTGTGACAAAGTGCTTACTAAGTGCTTACGATATTGTTTATTATTATTTTAAAGCAAAATATGGAAGTACTTTAAAAAGAATGCCTGCAAAAGGTGATGCTGGGAACTGCTGTTCTTAAAAATGCATTATCCGAGTATTTACTACGATTTATACAGTTAATTTTCTATACTGCATACACATAAGGCGTTTAACTAAATAAACTAAATAATGAACTTTTGCATCCGGCAACCAACAATGCACGTGTGTGTATTATTGGTGACTATACTCTGTTTTTTTTCTCAGGTAAGATTTCGACAGACGATGACAGAAGAAAAGCAGATGACGTCCCATACCAATCTATTTATTTTACTAAAAAAAGTTTCTAATAATTTTTAAGTTAACTATGGATGGGTTTAAATATAAATTCGTCATGCGTCGTCACTTGTTGTTTTTAACCAGTTTTATTGGTTTATTTCAAAAATGACAGATCGTATTTCAATTTTATTGGTTTGACGGAACGATGAACAACAAACGGACGCCGATGCGTATGAACTCGCCTTTAGATTTTTGACGTTTGTCAAAGTCTTGCCAAATATAGGTTATAATTTTGTGACAACTTGTGTCAAATACCCTGCGTTTTGGAAGATGATCACAGAAGATGATGCATTTTGATTCGTGTTATTACGTGTGTTTTGTGTCTTTTGAAGTCAAGTGGAGGAAAAATCGAGTGAAAATTAACTGTAGAACCCAGAGCACAGTTTATTTGAGTTTATGGTTAATACTCGCTGCCCAGGCAGAAAGTCTTAAACAGATACACCAATAAAGTTACTATCAATAAAGTTCGTATACCATCTCGTCGTAGATAAGTGCATCTCGAATATGGTAAGGACCATACTAAACCCATACTAAAAACTGGAGTAGCTGTAAAATATCGACATCACACGATAGGTAAATAATGAATTTTAGTACTGCAGAAAAATAATGTCAAAAGGTACTGGTTTAAAAATTAAGATTAAAGTTAATTAATCAACCTGTGAGGTATAAAATTTGGTAAGTGTTATTATTAATAAAATAGTTTGTTTTATTTATGTTGTTTTATTTATTCCTGCGGAATATTACAAATTTGTATTTGTACATAAATTATATTGATAAATATAATCATAAATGCGGGAAGTTTCACAAAGCTTGAAAGTAAAAAATAGTTCTTTTTTATATTTTTTGGTATGTGGTGTCTTGTTTTTGTTTGTTTTGTATTAACACATACCGTTTTTTATTAAATAAAATAATTCGATTACAATTTTTCAGGTTTGTACAGTTTTTTTCACAATATTTTGAAGTTACTTGTCAGTCAAATTTTAAATACATATATTAATTTTCTGCTATGCGTTCCAGTTGTACCAACTTATTTCTTTGTAAAATAAAATAAACTACTTTGAAATTAAAATGACAGACACATCTATCACTGTCAAGGATCTTCTCGTTGGACAGACTATAATAACCATGACAAGGACTACAATGACGTCACAAAGCGAGGAGTTTTCGCATGCACCTGGCAGACACTTTTGGCTGAATGAGCAGTCCTATTAGGTTAACTGTTCTTGAAAGTGGACAACGCTGTGCCTGTCAAGATTAATCACGTGACTAAAAGTTTATTTGGTACTCATATTTAGTCATATATACACAACAATTTTCATGCAATATTTTCTCTAATTCAACTAACTCAACTAAGTTTTTACTAATTTATCTATAAAAGGCAATAATACGGGAATATTACAAAGATATAAATATACATAGGTATTTCTAGAAGGATAGGTATCATGTTAGTACTACAAGAAACAGGATGTTTTTAACACAAAAACAATGTTTAACCAAATCCAAGGGATATTATTAATAAAATAACCTTACCAAATTCGGGCACTTCTCTTTTTTGCACTATATACTGTTTTATAGGGCTGTTTCCGTCGAAACCAGGTGTCCAGCTAACATTAACAGCTCTCTGGCCTCCAGAGTCCACTCTAAAATTTAAAATTAAAAATATTAAAATTCTAATCTTGTTGCTTTTAGTTCAAAAAACATCGACATACAAGTATATAAACTTTTATTATACAAATAAAACATCGGCGTCATGGATATAGTTTCTTCAGTGAAAGGCGAAAAAATATGAAATAAAAAAAATCTGTAACTTTTGGATATCGTCTACCGACGAAATCGTATTTTTTTCTAGCTGTACAGAGTATATTTAATATATGAAATATGTGAATAATGTAGTCTGGGTCCAAAGGGAAGATTTCGACACAGGAGATTGAAAAACGGGTTTTTGGACGAATTTTAAAATTTTGTATTTTTCGTATTTTTTGTTTAAATAAATAGTGTTGTCATACTTTAAGCTCAAAAATGTTTACTACCAGACCTTGTAGTCGAACACTGTTCTTTTTAGAACCTCTTTTAGTGCGAAGTATACAAGATAGCTCAATAGCCGTAAAAACTCATAGCAACTTTATTAGAATATTTTTAACGGTAAATCGGTAGTAACGGTCTTTCATGTCCCTTAAGTACTGCTAAGAAGGTGAGCTTTGTCGATG
Organism: Sitophilus oryzae; assembly: GCF_002938485.1. Taxonomy (NCBI): domain Eukaryota; kingdom Metazoa; phylum Arthropoda; class Insecta; order Coleoptera; family Curculionidae; genus Sitophilus; species Sitophilus oryzae. Next base: position 5,139,128 of record NW_022146304.1, on the reverse strand, counting down.
TAAATATATTATACCGTATGATCGAGAAAAAACGGCGTCAACGATGGCTATGAAATGAAGATCGCTGTCATTTTATATGTAAATTTATATGGGAAATGTCATTGATCGTCATTTCCCAGCCAACTGGACGCCGTTTTTTTTTCGATCATACGGTATATTATAACTGTTTATAAATTTATAATTAATTTATGTTTATGTTTTCTAAAATATTTTGATTAAAAGAAAATATATAAAAGTGGCAACGCTGTGCCGGTCAAGCTTAATCACGTGACTAAAAGTTTATTTGGTATAAACTGTATATACCTTTCTGCTTTAACGTTGGTAGGAGCAAATGGCAGCTCGATAACACTGAGTTTGGCTGAACGCGTCTCATTCCCTCCAGGAGATCGTACCGAACAAGTGTACTGTCCCACGTCCGAAGCCCTGACAGCTTGAATTTCCAAGGTTCCATCCTGAAGTACACTCGTTCTTTGAGTTGCTCTGATAGGTCTGAAAATTCATACAAAAATAAATTAGAATGCCTCGTCTGAAGGTGAAAAATAAACTTTCCTCAAACTAGTCATAAAGTCTGTCCAGTGAAAGAAACGGCGATTACGATAGACAATAATGGACAGAAAAAAATAATTTGCTTTTGATTTGAAAAACAACAAAAAATGGCAAACCGTAGCTGTCACTGGCCGAAATTCTATGGTTAAACAGACTATAATATTTTTACGATGCTTTAAAAATTATTTCTCTATGAGGTCTATAATTTATCTATTTTACTTAGGGTGGCTGCAACGACGTCCCATAATCCTGCCATTAAAACATAACAGCTGGTTTTTATATATAAAAACCAATTGTTATATTTTAACAGCAGGATTACGGGACGTCGCGTCGCGTCGTTGCAGTTACTCTAAGTCAGTTATAAGTCCATTCATGAATAAAATAAATTTAAAGTGGATAAAGTAGGCCGTTTTGTTTACTGTGATAATGTGTTGCACGATAAAAAGTTTTATGAATTACCAATCACTCAATTTATCTGTCAACATCCAACGCCTGCTTAATCATACTTTTTTGTCATACAAGCTTACTTCGGCTTTTCTGTATTACCGATTCTGAACCATCCTAGAAATGGAATACGCCTGCGCAGAGTAATATATGCAGCAATTGTTTCATCTATGGTGCCCGGTGGCGTAGAGGTACAGCTCTCGTCTAGCAATGTGAAGGTGTGGGTTCGAATTCTACAGCCAGCATTTCATCAGCCGACTATTTTTATTAAAATAAAAATAGTTTAGGTACCTAGGACGACTCAGCCTTAAATGAGTACTTAAGATTCACAATCCTGAGGTAATAATAGGCGGTTGAAGCGTAGTGCTAGCCACATTACCTTCCTTATATGCCAAATGGCTCTAGCATGGCAAGCTGTACCTTGCTACTCCCAAGGCGTTAGACGCTATATACGGGAGTTATTATTTTTTTTTCATCTGCGCATGCGCGGTAACGGTTCAGAATCGGTGATAAGAAAAACTAAGCTAATACTTTTGAAATAAAACCGAATGATAAAAAAACGACGGCAGTGGAATAACAATCTGACAATTTTGACGAGGTCGGTCTCTGGAAATCATTTATTAAAAATTGACTTTAAATTTGTTAAAAATTGACATAAAATTTGTTAAAAATTGACACTAATTATGGAAAGATTAAAAAAGGAAGTTTTCAGGCACACAAATCTATTTCAAAAAAAAATCTTCTGGAATTTTATACTACGCCATTTAAAAATCATTTTTACGACGTCTGGGCACAGAATAATACACCATACAGAAGCGACAAAGAGCTTTGAATAGCATTGGTCAAATGGGAACTAATTGCGTGACGTCACGTTTGACATCCGTGCGCCTTGAACAGCATTTCACACTGAAAGAAAATTGTTAGATTTTAATAGAAAATGATGAAAGGCAGGTTTATTTAATTTTTAAAAACTAAAGGGGTTTAAATCAGTATTTTTATTTAGAGTTAAAAATAAATAAATAATTATGAAATATATTTTTTAGTCTTTTATGCATAATATCTAGAAATAATTATGCCTGCGGTCGTGAATTTTTTTTGGTGTATAATTCTTTGACGTCACGTTTGACAGTTAACCAGCATTGCCCCCTCCTAAAAATTTTGAAGAAAATCTCTTTGTCGCTTCTGTATGGTGTATATTTTGTGGTCTGGGACTTGACCTCGCTAAAATTATCATCGATTTTCATTCCCCAGCCATCTTTGACGCCTTTTTTTCGATTGTATGGTATTTTCTTTACAGTTAGTACAAATATGAAACAAAAATCAGGATATGGTAGCTACAGTTTTAGAGAGGTTAATAGGTTTACGAGAAAATATTTAAAAATATCAGTTTGTACCGAAGAGCACAAAACAGATATAAAATGGCATATTTTATGGGGTTGGAAATTTATATACATGGTATATTTTATAGGGTTGGAAATCATATAAATTTTCAGTGTTTTTATCATACACACATACATGCAAAAAGTAAACTGCGGAATCTCTAGAATAAGCAGTCATATGATAAATACAACTATTAAAAAAATAAAGTTGATTAATATCTTTGATGAGAAAATAACACTTACTGTTTCTCCCGAAACCAATCCAGCTCATATGGAACAGCTGGATCCGAAGAAATTTTGCATTGGAGTGTAGCTGTATGTCCTAGCAAAACTCTCGTATCTACAGGAGGTTGAACTATTTGAGTTCGAACTAGAAAATAAAAATCTTTGTAATTATCCGCATCTCAAAAATAAATATTTGTAGTTTACCTAATACAGTTAAAAAGGCTGTTCCTCTAACTTCGCCTGCCTCATTTGCTCGTATACAAGTATATTCACCAGCATCCCTTTCTCTTACAGCTGCTATTAATAGATCGCCTGTGTCTGGCAGGATCTGTACTCTACTAGAAGTCTTAACTTCCTCCTCGCCTAAAGAACAAACTATGTAAGTATAATTATTATTTCGAAAATAGACCATTTCTAACAAGCAGTTGCAGCCTTTATGCCTAAACAGCTAACAAGCCTTTATACCTGGTGTTTTTCAAAAGTGGCTCGCCCTTATAACTTTTTTATTTTTGCAGATAAAAACAAAATAAAAAAACGAGATTTGGTATGTATGTATACGACATAAATCAGGATTGATTGATGTATTCGATTGTTTTCGGTCACTTCCTGTTTCACCGGAAATGGCTACAACTTTGATTTTTTAATGGCACCCTCGATATTTTTTTACTTTATTCGATAGAAAATGACACTCTGAATAGACTGACATATCATATGTCAACTTTTGACATTCTCTCTTAAAAAAATACTTTAAATTTCAATCTACAGTGCCCTGGCTGTGTTAAAAACACTAATTTTTAATTACGGAGCTTTGGAAAAATAGATTTGATCGTTTAATGTTTTTCGTGTCTTATTCTGGCCAGTTAAAAAAATGCCCAAATCGTATTTTTAATCATAACTCATTTTTTTTTTCAAATGGGACGAGGGTGGTTCATTCGCATATTTGGAAAAGGCCTTTTTTACGAAGAATTTGGTTACCATACACTTGGTCTTTCGAGTCAAATTGTCGTTACATTTATGGCTATGGCACTCGAAATTTAAATTTAAAATGCTATTTTTTTAATAGAAAAAGTTGACATATGATATGTCTTTCTACTCGGAATGCTATTTTCTATCAAAGAAGTAAAAAAATACCGAGTGTGTCATTTAAAAGTTGTAGTAATTTCCCGTGAAACAGGAAGCGACCAAAAAGAACTAAATACGTCAATTAATCCTAATTTATGTCATATACTAACATACCAAAAAAATTTCGTTCTATTATCTCAAAAAATAAAACAGTTATAGGGGTGAGCCACTTTTGAGAAACATCCGGTATGTTATACTCAAATTCGACCCAACCTTAAAAATTACAAGAAACATGAACGCTCACATCGGTTATAAACGTAACTGCTAATAGATCAAATTCTTCAGTCATTAGCAATATAATAATGTTCTAAATCTCGAAATGTTCAGACTAAAATTATTAATATTAAAGAAGTTATTTTTAACGCATATCCGATCGACTTTATTGAATATAAACACAACAGGCAAAATTAACACATATAATATAATGCCAATGACATTTAATAGGTTTTCAGCATCAAACATAACGTTGTTTACTTTTTATTGATGTGTTTATTAAACACGATTTAATTTGATATTTATTAAACAGACTGTTATTTCCTCACTAATTACATGTATTTAGAGTACAATTAATTCTGGAAATTTCGTTCTGTTAATTGTTTACTTGTTACGAGCTATTAATATAATCATTTTCGAAAATAGTTTATTAGCCTGTGATTGAAAGTTCTGGGTATTTATTATTTTGTTGTGTTTAGAAATAAAGCTAATTTTCCTGTTTAATAGTTTCGACATCAAAATGAAACACTAATTCGCCACAATATACAAAATAGTATATTGTTTTATTAGGAGTAAAAATGACACTTTTTGTAGGTGAGGCTGTACGTTTGACATTGCAGGCGAGGCACAAAAAGGCATTTTTTCTCCATATAAAACATGCTATTTTTTCCAAACGCCACAAATGATCTTTAAATAATTTCAAGCGTTTCTTCAACAATTTCAAGAGTTTTAATTTTAATACTAGGCGATAAATGACTTTCATATATTGTCAATCACGTCGCAAATATTAATACTTTTGTGACGTTTGAAAAAAAAACACTTTTACTTTTGCACTGGACGCGCGTTTCGCTAACCATGTAGCATCATCAGCAGATGATTAAAACTGTTTTAATCTTATCATAGTTTTAATTATCATTTTGTTTAAAATATAACATTTTCGATACTTTTTAACCGGGATTCCCGAATAGCGTCTTTTTCCCAAAATTGAGTCTACTAAAATTTCGGCCTAAATTAAATGTATTTTTCTCCACTATTTCAAATGGAACACCCTGTATTTGGTATCATAAACAAACAGAGTTTTATTTAATCTCTTTGTTTTATTATGTTGTTAACATTAATTTTGGATATAAAAATAATTTCGATAAAATTTATGTCATAATACAGGGTGTCAAAAAAATTTATGTTATAAAATCAGAGTCCAAAAAAAAACAATTTTTTTAAAGATTTGTTTTTATTTTAATCGATTTTTTTTTTATTTTAATCAATCTTCTATTTAAATCGGATTTCCAAATGGTTAACGACTTATTTCCAGTTAAAGTCGGTACTTTGCTCGATACCGATAATATTAAGATTTCCACGGCGCGTGTCGTTTTTCCAGATCGGTAACCGATATATTCTGCAAACTTTGCCGATGCCCCTATATCCGCAAAAAAAGTCGCGTGAGTAAAAGTCAAAGATATTTTATTTGGAAATAGTCATAAGCCGAGAAGAAAATTAGTAGTATCTAATGGCGCATTCTCACGACTCTTGACGTGTACTTGACGAAACTTTGAGAAAAAATAATTCTTCATAAAAATTTTTGCTTGTTTTAAAATGGTTAATCCCGTTTTTACTTTTCCAAATATCCATACCGTTTTAGAGAAAATGAAAAAAAACATGAAAATGTAGTTGACTTTTTTCCTAAAAATTAAAAGGCGTGTCTATGGTAGGTAATATAATTTCGATTTCATGCTTTGATAGATCATTATAATTAATTTTGATTAACGTCATATTTTTTGATGTTGTTAAAGTATCACATTTTCCAATAACTATTACCACCCTTTCCGTAGCATTGAACTAAATAAATTTTGTGCTTTTTTAACATTTTAAAGCAGCAAAAAATATGACGTTAATTAAAATTCTGTCAATAATAAATCTATCAAAGATGCTATCAAAGAATGAAAAAGAAATTATATTACCATAGAAATGCGTTTTGATTTTTAGGACTTGGAAAAAATTCAACTACATTTTCATGTCTTTTTTATTTTCTCTAAAATGGTATGGAAATTTGGAAAAGTAAAAACGGGATTAGCCATTTTAAAACAAGCGAAAATTTTTATGAAGAATGATTTTTTCTCAAAATGTCAATAATAAAAAAGTTTTTCCTCTTGAACAGACAATCCGGACATACTGTGGATTATTAATATATGGTATTTTTGAAATGGACATTTTATGACAAATTTACTGGACAAAAATATTACAACATACCGTTTAAAAATACAACTTTAGTGCTAAAATATATTTGAACCATCCTGTGTAACTATCAAACAGTTACAAAACGCGCTTTACCATTTTACGTATATTTTGAGAATAAAATAAACTTAAAAACTCAAACAGGAGATCTGACAAAAGTCTTTCGTCACATATACAGGGCGAGTCTTAAATAAGTGCAAATATTTTCAGGGCCGGTAGTTCTCGATAAAAGAAACATATTTTCTCTTTACCGTTTTTTCAAATAAATCTAAAAAACGACAAAGAGATATTTTACTTTGAAAATTTCCAAAAAAAAAAATATTTTTTGCTAAAATTTTGAGAACCACTGGATTTTCTTTCTTGTAAATTTAATCTACTACCTATATTGGCATATTATCAAGAAATTATGTTTTTTAACTAAAAACTAAAAAAAAATCCAAAAATGTTCTCAAAAAATTCCGAATTTACAAAAAAAAATCTCGAAAAAAACCTCAAAATTTTGCTTCTGGGGTCGAAATATACTACCCCCAAAAATATTTGCACTTGTATACAAAAACAATAACAAATGCCCACTATTAATTTTCAAATTTAATACTGTATCAAAATACGAACATAAAAAATAATTTCTACAATGAAAAATATACTGAGCAAAACTCTGCTTACTCAGTTTACATTATAATACGTACGTTACACCAGACACAAAACAGACTTTTACTTTTAATCACTTACCATTAAATATCCACGTTACGTTAGGCACGGGAGCGCCAGCTGCCCTACAGGTCAACGTCGCGTCCTGCCCGTCCAACACCGTCATATTCCTAGGTCTTGTCTCCATCACCGGCTGGGCAGCTAAAATCACCAAAACATTCAGAAAAATCACAGGAAAACACCGCATTTTCGATCATAGTTCATCGCATTCGTGCATTCGAGCAACAGCACACCAACTATAAACAAACCGCGTTTAAACCGGCGAACAGACAGACACTGAAAGACGGTTGGTTGAAGACAGGTAAAAAAACACACTGAAAGGTGCTGGCAGTTAGAGTGGTGCCAGATCCGGAGGGTAAGGGATATAAAGCAAGGGCCTTTTTAGCAGTTAAATAGGGAAAAGTATATATGGTGCGTATATAGGTGTAATTAATGAGAATTGGGGTCGATTTTGTAGTAAGCGTGTAAGTTGTGTAATCTAGTATAAATATAGATAAGTTAGATTGTGATAACAGATCGTTGTATTAGGACAGAATACATAATTTTTTCGATAACGCAAACTTTGCTATCAAAAAGTAGAGATTTTGTTGTTTAGAAACTGCTGAAAGTATTTTTATTACTCAGGGCGAGTCAACAATAAAGTTGATTATTTCCTTTGCTTTTAGAATTATGAAAAAATGCTGAATAGAGAAATTTTACGGAAGTTTAGGCTACGCACTGACAGGCAATTTTTAATCGACCTGATATCAGGGCCGGCGGAAGGAAAATATTGAGACCGGGCGAGTACCATATCTGGCGCCCCCCCCCCTCTAATAGTTATTATAACTCTCTCTTTCCTTCAATACTATACTTTAACTACAACTAAGCATATTTATGCTACTTTAACAATAATTTTTTACTTAAAGATACTTCAAAATTCTTCTCTTCGTTCAATCTTAGTCTACGGTTATTGTTTTTTCTACACCGGGTGCGTCTCAAAAATGACTTACCTCTATAACTTTTATTTTTTTTTTAGATAAAAAATCGAGATTTGGTATGTCATATAGTATATGACATAAATTATGTTCGATTGACGTATTCAACGTTTTCGCTTAAAAAATCGTATTTTAAATTTCAATCTAGAGTGCCATGATTGTGTTAAAAACACTGATTTATTAATTTAAACAAGGAGCATTGGAAAAATAGATTTGATCGTCTAATGATTTTATTTTAATCATATCTTATTTTTTTTCAAATGAAACAAGGGTGGCTCATTTGTAAATTTGGCAAAAGCATTTTTTTCGTATAATTTGAAACCACACACTTGGTATTTCGAGTCAAATTGTTACAAATTATTCGCCGTTATGAACCGGATGCTACAATTTCAAATAAATCATATGCGTAAATGTCAAAAGTTGACATATAATATGTCATTCTATTCAAAGTGTCATTTTTTCCTATCGCATAAAGTATAAAATATAATAGTTAATATATACCAAAGATGCTATTTAAAAATCAAAAGTTGTAGTCATTTCCATTGAAACAGAAAGTGACAAAAAACAATTGAATACATCCAATTAATCCTAATTTATGTCGTCTACTAAGATACCAAATCTCGTTTTTTCATCTGAAAAAATAAACAAGTTATAGGGGGTGAGCCGCTTTTGAGACGCACCCGGTATATAGAGCTATAAGAAATAGAATTCCAACTTCGGCAGTCTCGTTCTGGTATAAGTGATCTTTGAAAACATTAGTATAAAATACCACGAACAAATCAAATTTATATTTTTTATTTTATTTTGTTTAAGATTCTTCAACGAAAATGAATTCGCAAATCCCAGTTTCGAATAGAGCACCCAAAATACATATAGAAAAGCTTAATAGAAAAGGATAATTCAAAACTATCCCAAAGCTTTCGTGCTAAGGATTTTTTTGAGCATAATTTCAGTAAACTATAATAGGATACGTCTAGGATATAGTAGTGTTTATAATGTTTAGTAAAGTAAACGCCACGAATGTTTGGGAGTGATTCATCGCTTGATGAAGTTAGAATCGACACGCGCGCTATCATTTTTACATTAAAAACGTAAATTTTTACCGCAGACGTAGTTTTTAAAGGCCCGGTCTAATCATCTGCCTACGCTCCTCCTACTTACTTACTCTAAAATGTTAGCGTGATTGACAAAGACCATACTATATCGCGTTTCTTTGATTGATTCGTTTTTGTGCGTCAGTCCATTGACACACATTGATGTGCTTACAGTGCGACCAATGGGGCATTCCATTTTATATTTATAACCAAATATATGTTTTGACAAGACTTTGACAGTTAAAACAACAAATTACAACAGATTATATATTGATTATTATAATGACTTGAAACACCACGGCACTGGAATTAAGTTTTATGTGATCTTGAACAGATTAGTTCACATGGTAGCGACCGATAAGTCACTCCCAAACATTCGTGGCGTTTACTATAGTAGATATTTCTTCCCTATGTGGGTATGGTAATTGCTAATATTTTAATGTGGAAATTGATAGTAAAAGATAGTAAAAGATTAATTATTGATCTGGTTTTTCATTACTATTTGTTTAGATTAGTGTTTTTAAATATTTCAGTTGCCGTCGTGGCGCCCCTCGCATGCAGCGCCCCGGGCGGCCGCCCGGGTCGCTCGGCCCTTCCGCCGGCCCTGCCTGATGTATAAGCTGATATAAAACTCATAATTGTTTTTAAAATAAGTAAAAAAGTTCCTATAAATGTATGTCCTAAAATGCTTAATTTCATTTTTATTTCGATTTTGTCCAAATAATTTCTGAAGTAAGGTCAATATTTAGATGAAAATTGGTGTCTGGGAGTTTTTTGACATGAGAAATTTGGATTTTTATATTAATACATGTGTTTTAACTGGTTTGAAGAGTAATAACTTTTTGTCTCCGTACCTGTATAAAACTACTGAGTGAAAAAATATACATTTCCGTGAATTTTTACATAAAAAAGATCTCTTCTCTCTACCGTTCTCAAGATATTTATCATGGAAATAGCCAATACATGTCATTATTGACAAATAATAAACACGTTGAGTGTAGTTATTTGACTGAAATAACCATTTTGAGAGAAATTTTATTTTTTTTTAAAATCAATCACACATTTTTATGTGAAAAAAAATATGATAAAACAGTTTCTGTTGATCTTTTGGCACGAAAACATTTCAAATTTATGATTTCAGTCTAATAACTATTTAGTCAACATGTTTAATTTATGTCAATGATGATAGGTATTGATAATTTCCATTCCAAATATCTCGAAAAACATTACTCGTAGCAATTTTTACCAAGAGAACTTTTTTACGTAAAAAATGTGGTAAATGTATATTTTTTTACTCAGTAGTTTTATACAGGTACGGACGAAAAGTTATTATTCTTCAAACTAGTTAAAAATATGTAGGTGGCGACCTCGACAATTAGGTGCCTGATTGATTAAAATCAAATTTCTTATGTCAAAAAATTCCCAGACACCAATTTTCATCCAAATACTGACGTTTTTTTTAAATTATTTGAAAAAAAATCGAAATAAAAATGAAACTTCTACACCCTGTATCTCTGAAACCAATCATTTTAGGACATACATGTATACGAACTTTTTTACTTATATTTTTATCTGCAGAATATGCTGCCGAAGTTTCCGGAATACAGTTCGGACCACCCTGTATAAAAACCCTTAATGGTCAAAGTTTACAGCATTAAAAATATATTCTGTAAACTTTGTAATGGGTTGACATTTGACTCAAAACTACCCTTTTTTATTATTCACAAAAAATCAACCCAGTTTTGCGCGCGTTTGTTTTGAAACTCCCTGTAGACTGATAAAAATATTATCTTACTATTTTATACAACAAAATTATAAATAAATAATCAATCAAGTCATAATAATCCTAATGTGCTTGCATTAAAAAAACTTTTCACATTTGAAATAATCCGATAAAAGTGCATCATATAGACAAAATACAATGTTTATATTTCATATTGATTGACATTAATCTTATCATATTTGTGTAATGCAGATTACGGCGGAGCACAAGTGCTGTACCAAATAAAATCGTTTTAATTACTATTTTATTAATCATCCTACAATATATTTTATACATACATATTTTATTTCAACATTTTATATTTTTTAAAATGAAGAACGCGAAGATTATAGTCTGTCCAATTAGTCAGGGAATATTTTGACAGCCGACATCCAAAAAAAAAGACAGAAAATATAAGTTGTCTGTGAATTAAAATTACCAACACAACTGTCGCTGTCAGGGAACTTCCGGTTAGACAGACTATACTTAAAAAAATTTCGCTAATTTAAATTTTTCCTTTACTAACAGCTCACGGCATTTCTTATTAAAATTATTATGCTTCGGTTATGGGAACAAATAGCGTAGTTTTATGTTTTCAGAAAAATAAAACATTTCAGAAATAATTTAAAAGAAAGCGTTCAATTTTCCCTATACTAAGCTACATTTTCACTTAAAAGTAAAAAAGAACAATAATTAAGAACATAATGAAATATTAGAATAAGTAAAATAAAGTAAATTACAGTGTGTGTGATATTACTAACTGCCGCCTGATAGCAAAAAAACGGCGTCATAGAGGCATTTGAAATGACCAACTCCTACTGATACATGTATAGCGAAATTTGACTCCAGCGTTTGTTTTTGCTTTGAATTAGATTAAAAATGAAAATAAAATTTAACCTTTCTATAATTTGACCTTTCGTAAATCTTTGACATTGTATACCGGGTACGTCTGAAAAGTGGCTCATCCCTATAACTTTTTTTAGTTTTTCAGATAAAAAACGAGATTTGGTAGATTTGGATAGGAGGTATTCAATTCTTTTCGGCCACTTCCTGTTATTTTCCACCCTCGGTATTTTGTTACTTTATTTGGTAGAAAATGACACTGTGAATAGACTGACGTACCATATGTCAATTTTTGATATTTTCGCTTAAAATAAAATTGTATTTTAAATTTCAATCTAGAGTGCCATGGCTGTGTTAAAAACAGTAATTTTAAGGAGCCTTGGAAAAATAGATTTGAGCGTCTAATATTTTTAGTGTTTTTAGTATTTTATCCTGGTCGTTTATAAAAGATGCCCAAATCGTATTTTTAATGATATCTCAATTTTTTCAAATGGAACAAGGGTGGCTCATTAGCATATTTGGAAAAATATTTTTTTTTACAAATAATTTGGTACCACACACTTGGTATTTCGAGTCCAATTGTCGTAATCAACCGTATATTACAATTTCAAATAAACCATATGCGAAAATGTCAAAAGTTGACATATGATATGTCATTCCATCCATTCTATCAGAGTGTCATTTTCTATCGAATAAAATAGAAACATGATGTGAATATTTTATATGTAATTTTTTGGATTATGTTCGACACTATTTTTTTGATATGACACAACACTGATGAAGGCTGTAATGTTGGCCGAAACGTTTTTTTTTAAACCAAATAAAGATAATGAAAAACCAAATGAAAACTTAATCAGCGTTTTTCCCGAACCTAAATCCCAAAAAATCAAAAATTTTAGAATATTTAGAAACAAGGTTCAAGGGTATCAAATTTTCCAAGGATAAAGTAGAAATATACCGAGGGTGCCATTTAAAAAATAAAAAGTTGTAGTCATTTCCGGTGAAACAGGAAGTGACCGAAAACAATTGAATACGTCAATCAATCTTAATTTATGTCATACACTAACATACCAAATCTTGATTTTTTACCTGAAAAAATAAAAAAAGTTACGGGGGTGAGCCACTTTTGAGATGCACCCGGTATATTTCGATTGACACAAAACTTGTCAAACATTAATATTTGGAAAAGAAAGAAAGCAAAACTTTCCCAGATACGCAAATCACGCATAGGCAAATCAATTATTTATAAAAATATTTTTCTGGAGACTGAACCTCTGTGTCGGCTTGTTTTGAAAACCCTGACAAGCTTCCAAAAAACCGTCAAAGCTTTTTGTGAAGCCGGTTTTTTACGTCAATTTTTAATAAACCCTTGTATGCCAATACAAAGGTCGTTCCGACAAAAGTTCTCATCGATTGATATTTCGGGAGCTATTATGACGCCGACTATTTCGATTGTATCAATGGTTTATCTCCATGTAATTTTTATAAACCGAGTCTAACAGATCTATACGCAAAAATATACACATTCTTTTTTATTGATATATCCCGATTTTTAAAAACTGGCTTTATCTTCGTCAAACTTTGATGTGATTGAATTGATTTTAAAAATTCAACTGGATATCGGAAAATAACCGAAAATAAATCTCATAAATTACTAATTCACTGAAAAATAAACTGGATTAAAATGATTTAAAAGCATTATTATTTGGAGTTTTAACAACTTTTAAAGGATATGGAGTTACATAGAGTTTAATGCTCTAATATTTTTCCTTTTTTATAACCACTGATTTCCAAAAATGTACCTTTTATTGGGTGTTTTTTTGTGTCCGGAAATATGATTAAGGATCACGAATAACAATATAATATGTTTGAAGAAATTTGAACTTTATTTTTAGTGGAGTGCTTTACGCCCTTATGAGATACAAACCTCGGAATTCATTTACTGTGAACGAATTTTTATAAAACTTTTTGCCATTGTATTGTTAATAAGATATATTACAAAGTTTACCTATTTAAATTCGTTGCTTTCACTTTAGTATTTAAATTAGCGATGGGAACTATCGAATGAATTAGACTATCGAATGGTTAATGAATGAATGATTTCAACTATCGAATGGTTTTATTCGAATAAAATCATTCATTCATTTGTATACTAAAGCATATTTGACAACCTCGCCGTGCGACTAAATGGTTATCGTTGAGCCACGACTATCGAATGCTTTTGATAAATGAAATTTAGTATTCGTTTGATTTTTGTATGCGTCGGTGCATTATTAGTTCTTCCAATTTTTATAACTTCGCCGTATAAATACTGTGCTATTTTTGCGTTTATTAAAATAGTTAAAATACTAAAATAGTAGTTATTTTTTAATTTTATTTATTGACGATTGTGTGCATGTGCAGGTGGTCAAAATTTTTCCGAAAATTTGTGTGGTTTTCCGTAGTCCGATCTTTCAATTATTTAATTTTATATGGTATATGGTCTATTTTTTAATGGGAAATTTTGAGAAGTAGCAATTTTTAAGAGAGATGAGATGAACTTACAATTAATTTTAAAAATACATATTTGTATTTTAGATGTTTTAATAATATGAATTAGTTTAACTTAATAATCATATTTAAGTAATGTGGTTGTATAATCATATTTAAGTAAATGGTTATCGAACTCAAACTATGGGGTGAGAAAATTAAAATGAAAGTTTTACACGTGCCAATTTAAAAAAAAAAGTTAACGATGTTTATATTTTGTTTATGTTAATTCTCTTACATGTAGTTTTTTGCGAAGAAAAAATATTTCATTTATTATTTTAAGTAAATGCCAGTAAAAGTAAATATAATTTTTAAATAGTAATATAAAGCACCTAATATAAATAATTTTGATTTCTAATTTTTTATTTATATTTTCCTTCCATTACACTGCATGCTTAGAAAATTAATAAATGTTTATATTTCATGATTTTAAAATTTGTTGTTAATATAACAAATTAGTTCTGTAATTATTATTATTTAATAAACCAACGTTGCCAAAAAATTTAGAGACTATATTATTTTTAAATAGGATCTAATATAAATAATTTTGACATCTAATTTGTTGTTTATATTTTGCTACTACTTAAAAGAAAATATTTATATTAAATGATTTTAAATTTTGTTGTTAATAGGTATAACAAATTATTACTGTTATTATTATTTATTAAACCAGTTTTTGCTAAAAAACATTAAAAATAATTTTCCTACATCCAAAATAACAAGTATTATTGCAGTGTAACAACAGAATATTAATAAAAAAAATGCAGAATATACAGTATGTCTATATATTCCCTAATTAACTAAAGCCAAACAATAATATTCTTTGCTAATATCAATTAATACCAAAATATGGCAACAGCGCCTATCATAATGTATTTTCTGTGTAAATACTAGCACCTCAATAAAAAAAATAATGTGTCCTTATCTATATCTGACTCCGCAAAAAATCAAAGATGCCGGCTTCTTTCATAGCATTGCCACCGACCGCTGTCGGGTTTCTCGGAAAGAAACCTACGTCGCCGGGCGACAACTAAAATTCAGTTAATATTTTATTATAATGGATCCTGACGAATGAATGAATTTCATAAATGAATGAATTTTATAAATGAATGGTTTTTGCTGCCGAATTACTAGAATACAATATTTCAAGGCAGATGACGGATCTATTCGATAATTTTAATTCGAATAGTTTTCAACGAATGTTTTCTTACTAACTATCGAATTATTCGAATGAATTGCAACTATCGAATGTTTCGATAGTATTCATTCGATAGTTCCCACTACTAATTTAAATAAACACACACATATACAAATGCATACATACAAGATGGCTCCGTTTTCCGGAAAAGCTCTGTATCAGGATTCCTATTTGAGATTTTCACTCCAAACCTTTTACAAAATATTATGTTTAATAGTAGTTCACATTTCAAAAATATTTTTATAGATATACAGGGTGAGTCAAATATATATCAATTATTTATTCGAGTTTAGTGAATTCTGATTCCAAAAATACCTTAATACCATGGAGTATATTAAATGGTCTTTGAATTATAACCACCTCCATGAGGACGTCAATACAGACGTCCAGGAACCTTCGTATGAGAACTTCTAATCGAGACCAGATCGACTTATTGTAAGTTTATCGCTAAGAAATCGCCGTTTGCCAGCTTTTCAAATTGATAATGAATTGCACTTAAGAACCGTACATATTAACTAACGGACTACAAGAAGAAGATTAAATGAAGCAAATCTTATGCCAAGAAGGCCTGCTTCGGGATCAGAACTTACTAGATGTGTTGACTAGGCCCAAAAGCAAAGGCATGGTCTTAATGTAAAAATTACGAAAAATGTTAGTGCCTTCTTTAAAACCGAATATTTCCAACAAAAATAAAGCTAATGAGATGAACCAAAAAACAAACCATCGAGAAAGGATGTATCTAGATGATAAAATAATTTTTAAATTTCTTGCTGTTTTAACATATTTCACAGAGTGTTTCAAACTTTCATCAAAAATATCAACATTTTGTTTTCCCTCGTATAATTAACAGATGGGGAGTTTCATTTTTAATTTAGAAAAAGATACTAAGAAGTCAAATAATTTGGCAACACACTGCTTAAAAAATCATCAAAATCGGCCCATTAAAATAAAATATATTAACCTTTAAAATACATAATATAAGTTTTAAGGTGCCCATTTTTCGTGCCGGTGAATGCTGTATTTCAAAAACTATACATTTTAGCCATATACTTTTCTAATGAAATAAACCTTTATTTTTTTAGTAGAATCCAAAAATCAATTAATATATAGGGTGTTCCATTACAAAAAACATAACTTTGATGTGTAACTTTTTTTGGGGACACCCTGTAGAACTCTACATAATTTTAGAAAATACTTTAAATCGACTTACATAAGCTCAGAAAATTTCACTTCAATACTATGTATTAGATTTATTTATTTCAATAAATTTACTTAGAAAAAGAATTAAAAAAATCAAAATATTAAGAAGGAAATAATTAAGAATTTACTAAAATTACTAAAATAAAAAATTAAAAGCAACGAAAAAAAAATGGGTAAACATTTTAGTATTTTATCTGTAAAACACAATACAGAAGGTCTCACATTAATACATTAACAGTAATTGAATTCCGAGGTAAAAGTCTCTGGGCCACTCCACTATTTATAAATTATTTAAAAAATACTATAGAAAAAAATGAGAGGTAATAGACTAATATAAAAAAAGAAGTAGTATAGCGATTGTATGGTTTCATTATTGTTCTCTTATTTTCCTTAAGTGAAATTGCTGTAAAATTGTGTAACGATGCTGAAAACTCTTAAGACTTACAATTCTCTTTTGAAGGTAACAAAGAAGTGGGAAAATGGAGAGTCATTGTCACAATTGTAGTTTTTAAGGGCCTTGATACGTTCAATAGAACTACTATTTTTAATTTTCTTTTGATGGTAATTTCTTTTTTATCATTCTCTGTTTTTTTACTTATTATACAAACTTTGAATACCTAGGCATATATTGATAATAGTGTCAATGCCTGCTCTATACAGGGTGCTACAAATTTGAGGTACGAGCATTGGTATCTCGGTAACCGTAATAGATACGGACATGGTTAAATTGGGGCAAAGTT
The DNA here is from genome assembly GCF_002938485.1 of Sitophilus oryzae. Taxonomy (NCBI): domain Eukaryota; kingdom Metazoa; phylum Arthropoda; class Insecta; order Coleoptera; family Curculionidae; genus Sitophilus; species Sitophilus oryzae. Next base: position 5,121,919 of record NW_022146304.1, on the reverse strand, counting down.
GCGCTTTGTGATGTTCACCAAGATGCCATCAAAAAAGTTTTAAAAATGTCAAGAGTTGCTGAGTTTTTTTGGAAAAAACGGATTTTTTTGAAAATCAATTTTATTTTTTTCTGTCGTTACTTTTAAGAAAATCAAAAAACTAATTGCATATTCTCATAGCCACTTTATTAGGGCTACCTGATAGTATTTTTAGATTTACAAATTAGCTGATAATTTGTGAGATACAGAGGCCAACCTAATTTTTTTAAATACGTACCTGCATTTTTTATTGTCGGTTTTGAATGAACTCGGTCTCCTGAGTACAACGATATGCCACACTTTATACTTTTTTTTGTTTTGGGTACCTTAACAACAAACAAATTATTTAATTATTATTTAAAATAATTTCAAGTCTGACTCTGTTTTTTTTTAATTATTTAATCTGATTATATTCATCGCAACAATATTGATCAGCGCTAATTAACACTGAATAAGGAAAATCGAGCCATTTGGAAGATTCAAATAAACTATATCCAGGTCAGCAATTTAAAGATTTTTAATTTTTTTATTGTGAATTTGAAATCTCAGTGTGCGATCTAATAATATGTGTAATATTCACCGTAGTTATTATAAATAAATAAACTTAACTACTATAACTATAAATAAACTAAACTACAAACTAGTTTCTAATGCTCTACGAAAGGGTTACCACCCTCCCTATTGCACAAATTTATTTTTCATTCAATTTTATTTACAGCTCTTTGAACTTTCTTCTTATTCTTCCGAAAGCATTTTGTACTCTTTATTGTAAATGTTGAGATGTATTGATTTCACTGTTACACATAATGATGGGAAGTAATGTATTCATTTGTATATTATTTTTTATTATTTTATTGCATTTGATTTTCAATATTCAATGTTTTACCTCACGTCATTCTTAAGTTTGAAAGCTTATCAATATTGTAACGATGAATAGATTAAATATTTAAAAAAAAACAGAGCCGGACTTGGAATTAGTTTAAATAAGTTGTGTTCAAATGTCCGAAACAAAAAAGAAAATCAAGTGTGGCATATCATTGTACTCAGGAGACCGAGTTCTTTCAAAATCTGTAATAAAAAATGCAGGTCCGTATTTAAAAAAATTAAGTTGGCCTCTGTATCTCACAAATTATCAGCTAATATGAAAATCTAAAAATACTATCAGATAGCCCTAATAAAATGGCTATGAGAATGTGCAATTAGTTTTTTGGTTTTCTTAAAAGTAACAACAGGAAAAATTAAAGTTCGTTTTCAAAAAATCCGTTTTTTCCAAAAAACTCAGCAATCCTTGAAATTTTTTAAATTTTTTTGATAGCATCTTGGTGAACATCCCAAAGCGCAACTTTGCCCCGATTTAACCATGTTCGTATCTATTACGGTTACCGAAATACCAATGCTCGTACCTCGAATTTGTAACACCCTGTACAGGTAAATTAATATTTTAATTAAGTAAGTAAGGCAACTGTACAGACTGAAATTCCAATCCGTTATTCTTGGGTCAGTAGCTAGACACACGTGCCGCTGAGTTACGTCCAGCCACCGAGGCCTCAGAGGTCAGGGGTATATGTGAAAGCGAATGACACATGAACTCTCAAGAATATGCGAATATATCCAATTGTGTGTAGAATAATCTATAGTGAAGAATTTCTAATGGAACACACTGTATATTTTACGAGAATCAGATTCACTATTTAATTGCCTATCAAATTGTATTATACTATTTTTTACCTATATCTTCCAGTTTTTGCAGAAAATGCATTTTCTTATAATTTAGACCTCATTTGTAAAAATATACCCATGGAATATTGACATTTTAGATTATTTTTAAAGGTGTAACAAATTTTACAAGAGTACAGATACTAACATTTTCGATTTAGTTTGGTTAGGTTTATTTCATTAAAAAATAAAAAAAAGTGTTTAAATATTTGTAAAAGAAGACTAAATAATATGATCCCAGTATTCGAACTATATTAATTGATTGTCTCCGTTGATTAATAATTGCTCCAAATACTAAAAAACTGAATTATTAGACAGTGTGGTAAAAAGTAACAACTTATACATCTTATTTCATTTTTTGACGAATGCTTATTTATAACAACAGAGACGTTCATATTCATAACTTATTATCATATTGATTTCTGATTCAATTCCACATTTACTTACAATAATTTATTAACTAACACAATTAAGTATGTAATTAATTAATATTTGGACTAGACTGGATGGACTTGGATTAGAACCTGTATAATTTTGTACGCTTGTTGCTTTAAAAAAATCTAAAATGTCAATATTCCATGGTTATCTTGATAAATGAGGTATAAATTATAAGAAAATGCATTTTCGACGAAAACTTGAAGATATAGGTAAAAAAATGGTAGAATACAATTTGATAGATAATAATTAAATTCACGTAAAATATACAGGGTGTTCCATTTAAATTAAACAAGTTATTGCCGTTTAAAGCTAGTAATTATTAATTTAATATATACTTTTACACACTCTGTATAAGGTAGTATAATTTTTATTATTGCAACACAAAATCTAGTAAATAGAAAAAATTCAGTACAATGTTTGATTTTAAAAACGTAAATACGCCTAGAGAAATGAAGCATTAAAAATGTTAGTGCATTTTCGCAAAATCGTAAATATTTCAAAAACGGTAAGATTAAAGTGCGGTAAACCTTAATCAAATTTACCTTTATTTTAATCGTAGAAACTGAAAATGTAATAATATACAGGGTGTTCCATTTAAAAAATACAAGTTTGATATTTTTTTATTTATTTGGGACACTCCGTACCTTTTGAAAATAATTTTAAATTGTAGCTTTGGTAGTCCTCCAACGATCCCATCACTCACAATTTTTAAAAATCGAATCATGTGGCTACAGTACTCCGTGTCGAACGAGGTGAATGACCCTGTATAAGTTTTTAATTCGTAAATACAGGATGACACAAAACTGTTTGTATCTATATAGAATTTTAACCAAAAAGTAAATATTTCTGATAAAATTAATTTGAATCCTACTATCTTCTAAAATGCCTTTGAAATGCTTTGACAAAGAAAATACATAGATGAAAGCCAGGCGCATTTTGTGTATCGCTGAAGAGCACTAGAGCATTAATAATAAGCCTTATTGTTTACGAATTCATTTTATTTTCCATTTCGTTTAGTCCAATTACCAACAAACTCCTGTGTGTTTTTAGTAGCATTAAACTTACTCTAACTACTATATTCCGTAGTTTTTAGAAGTATTAAGTCAGAGACTATGAACTTCTCTCTCTTTGTTAAAACCTTCTGTTGTTCTAATTAATCATGAGTTATATTTTTAATTAAATGTAAACCTTTTAGGATTTGTAGAAACAAGAATAACTTTCAGTAAAAAAAAAAACAAAATAATTATACAGGGTGTCTAAAAAAAAACACGTGCCATCTGTGGGGCGATTCCTCACGTAAAAATAAGATTTATTTTTCATATTAACATAGGTCCGATTCAGCTTTATTTCGTAGCTACAGGATGTTAAAATTGTTAAAGTCTTAATAATCTTTCGATTTATTTTAATTTTTAAAATATATTAAGATTTTAACACCCTGTAGCTACGAAACGAAGGAGAATCGGACCTATGTTGATATGAAAAATAAATATTATTTTTACGTGAGGAATCTCTCCACGAGAGGTGGCACATGTTTTTTGAAACACCCTGTATATCGAGTAGTTGGACATTTAGAGGCATGGAATTAATTTTAGAGTTGTTACCAAAGTGTCAACAATTTTACAAAAATAGTAATTATTTCGGGTACTTAACGCCATAATACAGGGTGTCCCAGAAATAAGTGCAAGTATTTTAACTCGTAGTATAGTTCAACCCCAGAAACACGCCTATGAGTTTTTTTTCAAGAAAAAAAAATTGAAAATTCGGAATTTTTTGAAAAAATTTTTGGATTTTTTTTTAGTTTTTAGTTAAAACCAAGGTTAAAACCATAATTTCTTGATAATACAGCAACATAGGTGGTAGATTAAATTTACAAGAAAGAAAATCCAGAAAAGATCCAGCGGTTCTGAAAATTTTAACAATTTTTTTTTTGAAATTTTCAAATTATAATAACTCTTGGATTGGACTTATTTGAAAAACGATAAAGAGAAAATATGTTTCTTTTATCGAGATCTACCACCCCTTAAAATACTTGCACACATTTCTGGGACACCCTGTATATATGAATATAATAACACCATAAAAACATTTAATGTCATGATCGAAAAAAAAAGCGTCCAGTTGGCTTGGAAATGAGGATCGATGACATTCCCCACATAATTTTTCATATAAATTGGCACGATCTTCATTTCATAGCCATCGCTGACGCCGTTTTTCCGATCATATTTTGTTTAAAACTAATATCAAAAAATAAAAAAAATCACTCAAAAACAATATGTACTTAAAAATGTCAATCATGCAATTTGTTCATATATTAAAAATGACATAAATAAATAGAAAAATAATTGGCACACTATCATTTTAAAAAATCAAATTGAAGACAAAAATAAGATTTAGCTACTTTTATGTGTATGTACTATATTAATGTTGCAAAACAAATTTTATGAACATCACAAGGCAATGTGAAAAATTACAATTCAGTGATTTCAATGGAATAACACAGCAAACCATCGCAAAAATATTGTAAAACTCTAGTCTACAAGTGCGTGAATAAAAAAAAATTATGAACACAATCGTGATAAGAAAAATGCATTCAAGACATGTAAATTTCTTACAGGTTGCTATGAAATTATAGTTCTTTTTGCCATGACGTTCGCCAGATGTCCTCAGTCGTATTAATTTCGCAGCTATACTGCGAGCATTGCGGAATTCTAGGAATTGTTAAACAATAATTATTGTTTAATAAAAAATCTTACTAATTTTGTAAATTACAAAACTATATTCTATCTAGTTAGAAATAAAGATTTATACCTAAATATCAATTTTTTAATGATGTGTTTCCATAGCGCAGTTAATTTTCTAGTCACTACTTATATTGTCAATTATAATCATCTAAACTGCGCGTCAAATTAAATACCACAACGATTTTTTTACTCATTTTCAACGAATTGAAACTTTGAAAAAATGGACCAATTTTGTTGATTTTTTTAGCATATTAAAGATCATTTTTCGTAGATTGATCTGATTTTTCTAAATTTTGTATGAGATTTAGTTTTCTATGATATCGTCTAAGTCCGTACGTCGCGTACGACGTGTAGTGGCTCTGGTTCTGGCTCTAAGGACCTGACGGCCGCACGCACCGCCCGTCTCCAATTTTCTCTGTTTTCAGTTCTTCGACCGGCACCCTCCAGGTTGATATTCATAAGTTTTTCAACCATGTCCACCCACCTGGTTGGCGATCTTCCTCGGCGACGGGATCCTGCAGGTCTTCCCTGCACTACAAGTCTCTCCATATGCCCGCTCCTGTTGACGTGACCGAAGAAGGAAAGGATGCGTTTATAGACAGTGCTGGAAAGTCTTTGTGGTAATTGGATTGCATTAAGGACCGACACATTGGTGCGATGTGCTGTCCATGGTATTCGCAACATCCCCCTCCAGCACCACATCTCGAAGGCGTCAATGCGTCGTCTGTCGGCTGCCAACAATGTCTATGTCTCAGAAGCATAAAGCATAACCGGAAAGACAAGACTATTTACAAGATTGATTTTTGTCGATTGTGTTATGTGACTATTCGACCAAACTTTCGTGAGCTGCGTCATAGCGTTACGGCCCAGTTGAATTCTGCGGCGTATTTCCATTTCGCAACTACCGGTATTAGATATAAATGCACCTAAATAAATAAATTGTTGCACAACTTCGCAGCGATCTATGTTTGTGATGTCTGGGCAGTTGTTGTTTTCGCGATCTACGATCATCACCTTAGTCTTTCTGTAATTGATGCGAAGGCCGAACTCTCTACTGGTAGTTTCCAATCTTGTTAGAATTGTCCTCAGTTCCAGCTGGTTGGCGGTTACCAATACCGTGTCATCAGCAAAACGTAGGTTTGATATCGTGTAGCCATTCAATGATACACCCCCTGTCCATTTTTCTAGCACAATCCTCATAATGTATTCTTTCTATGATATACGGGGTGTGAAAAAAAAGAATGTATTTTTTGAAATTTTTTTGTTGCTGCCATTTTGCCCCAAAAAAATTAACTAGAATTATAAGTTCTGGGTATAGCTAAGACTAAACGACTAAACTAACTAACTAATATCTCGGGACGTATTTGGAATTTTTACGATAACTCTATTTTTTCTACCTTTCTTATGAGGTATGCTAACAAAACTGAAATTAACTTTAAAATTGTAGGATACTTGTTACTTTTACAATATGAAATTTAAAAAAAATGATTTAACTAACACAGTTTAATACAGGATCTCTTAAAAATACGACCAGCGAAAAAGTAAAATTATTTTTTAATATTCTGAACTTAACAGCCCATAAGGTTAATATAAAAGCTCGACACGTATTTGATATTTTTGTAAAAACTCTTTATGTGTCTAAAAATCTGTAGTTTAGCTGCAACTTAAAGTGCTTAAAAAAATACATAAAATTATTCAATATTATGGTTTTTAAAGTTAAAATCGCGTAGGCGAAGGTAGAAAAAATACAAGTTAGTAAAAATTGATTATCTTTTATTCCAGATGAGTTGAGTTATCTTAAAAATTCCAAATACGTCCCGAGATATTTGTCTTAGCTATACCCAGAACTTATAATTCTAGTTAATTTTTTTTTTGGCAAGATGGCAGCAACACAAAAATTACATTCCTTTTTTTCACACCCTGTATATCATAGAAAACTAAATCTCATACAAAATTTAGAAAAAATCAGATCGATCTACGAACAACGATCTTTAATATGTTAAAAAAATCAACAAAATTGGTTCATTTTTTTTTCAAAGTTACAACTCGTTGAAAATGGGTAAAAAATCGCTGTGGTATTTAATTTGACGGGCAGTTTAGTTCCTTTATTTTTTTTTATAAAATAACTCCTATCTCCCTTACTTATTTGATATTCAAATTCGGATCAAAACTCATTTAGTGACAGTTAAAAATCATCAAAAACTACAACCATATGAACTATTTAGTATATTGTATACCGGGCGTTTTTCAGAAGTAACTCCCCCTATAACTATTTTATTTTTATTTTACAGATAAAAAAAGGGATTTGGAATGTTATATGATTTAAAATGGGGCTTGATTGAAACAGGAAGTGACCGAAAACAATTGAATATGTCAATCAATCCTAATTTATGTCATATACTAACATACCAAATATCGTTTTTTTATCTGAAAAAATTAAAAAGTTATAGGGGTGAGCCACTTTTGAAAAATACCCAGTATTACCGCATAGAACGTGTTTTTCTGTAAAAAAAACTATTATAGACAATAATCTATAAAAAATTTAATAGAACCTTTACAAATGTCTGTAAAATATGAATGATCATATCAATATATTTTCTATTAGAATATGCTTTATAGCGAAGAGAACATTTTTGGGAAAGCTATTACATTATATTACATTACCAACTTCAAATTCAATGTTGAAATAAAATTTATCGCACCTATATGTCCTATTTTATTACTTTTTTATGGTATTACTACTAGTAAAAAGATAATATAGGGAACAATAATAGAAGAAATAAAATATTAACAGAGAAGTACGAAGACTTTATAAAATAACTATAAAAATTAATTTGAACAAATAAAAATTGGGTAAATCTAAATATTAATTTAATAACTGTCTTAATATGTAAAAAAATGTAGGATATTGTTAGTATAGTTTGGAAGACAAGAGTTACGGAGAGAATAAAAATATTACTCGACATTTAGTTACATTTGAAAAAAGTTTAGTTCATCTACTACAGAAATTCCTCTGATACAAATATCAAACATACAACTCTGTTCTTAAATAGAAACACTTCCTTTTATACTTCATAATCTTGAACCTATATAATATATTAAAAATGCAGTACTCACTTTTAACTTTCAACCACGTTGACATAGAACTTTCACCAGCTTTGTTCCTTGCAAAACACTGGTACATACCATTGTCCCCGATCATAATTTTCTTAAGGAGTAACGAGTTGTCTTCTTCCACAACAAATCTGGAAAAATAAATAAATTGTTAAGAAAGTCCCTTAAATTTGGGAATATTTTCCACTCTTCCAAAAGATGTAATTAACATTCAAAAAATCAAGACATTTCTAATTTTGCATATAGTTAATTATTAGTGATAAGCAAATAATGCAAGATCATGACTCCCTTGGTCTTGCAGTTAACAAATAGTCTTGTATTCGTCTACAAATAGCAAATATATGTTGTATTACCTTTTGTCACTTAAATCTAGCTCTTCAGTGTTTTTGTACCATGTCACGTTGGGTTTTGGAATTCCTAAAACATCACAAGGTAAGCTGAGTTGGGATCCATATTCTCCTAGCGTTTCTGGTCTAGCGTTACTGAAAAATCTCGGTTTTTCTAAAACAACAACCTGAAAAAAGAAGAATTTAAAATATTACATAAGAGATATTTTATCTCTGCCTGTAATATTTCTAAAATTTCACAATATCGCGCATATGATAATTTAACGGGTGTCACACACATATCGAGAGATAATATTTCTGTAAGTTAGTTTAACTATTTGGTCAGTTCCAACTTCTTCTCTGAATAAAAAACTAATAATTATAAAAAATATAATTTGTAGTGACATGTTTGATACGGTATTTCCCGGAAAGAATAATGCTTTCCATGAAGTTGTTGATTATAACTTTACTTTAATACGTTTAATCCAAGCTTAATCTTTATATTACTTCACAATGCAAATGTTAAAGTTTAGCCTTGATACGAATGTTCTGTTTTTTAATATTAAATTTGTTCGACGAAAGGTCAGATGGATATTTTGATAATTTTTGTACCGTTAAACAATAAATATGAATAAAATTAAAACTTCAATACCTCCTGTTTGAATAAAAAACCTCTTGTTTGATAAAATAGGATTAGGATGGATTGACGTATTAAATTGTTTTTGGTCACTTCCTGTTTCACCGGAAATTATACAATTTGTGTTTTTTAAATGGCATCCCCGGTATATTTTTACTTTATTCCATAGAAAATGACACTCTGAATAGAATGACACATCATAAGTCAACTTAAGACATTTTAGCTTGAAAAAAATCGTATTTTAGATTTGAGTGGTTGTGTTAAAAACACAAATTTTCTGGTTGAAAGATGCCCAAATCGTATTTTTAATCATATCTCGCACACTTGGTATTTCGAGTCAAATTGTCGTTATCAATCGCATATTACAATTAAATAAATCATATTCGAAAATGTCAAGTGTTGACATATGTCATTCTATTCAGAGTGTCATTTTCTATAGAACAAAGTAACAAAATACCGAGCGTGCCATTTAAAAATCAAAAGTTGTAGTCATTTCCGGTGAAACAGGAAGTGACGAAAAACAAATGGATACGTCAATCAATCCTAATTTATGTCATATACTAACATACCAGATCTCGTTTTTTTATCTCAAAAAAAATAGTCAGTCAGTTTTGAGACGTACCCGGTACAAGTCAAATTGTCGTGTTATGAACTGCATGTTACAATTCCAAATAAACCATATTATGCGAAAATGTCAAAAGTTGACATATGATATGTCATTCTATTGAGAGTGTTATTTTCTATCCAATAAAGTAGAAATACACCAAGGGTGCCATTTAAAAATCAAATGTTGTGGTCATTTTCGGTGAAACAGGAAGTGATAAAAACAATAATTGAATACGTCAATTAATCCTAATTTATGTCTATAGGGAAATTAAAATAACTATAGGGAAATTAAAATAACTTTGGTTGTACATCGTAATACGACCACCAGCTAGCTCCATAAGACGACGCATGGTGTCATTGATGACGTGCACCCAAAATTGTTTTAATTTCCCTATAACATACAAAATCTCGTTTTTCATCTAAAAAAAATAAATAAAAAAGGTATAGGGGTGACAATTGAGACGCACCCGGTATTTGCTTTTACAGTTATGTTGTAAATATGGGGAATATATTCTTTAATGAATTACACACTTATCTGCTTCAGATAATTTTCGCTTATTTTCAAAAAATAGGTAGTGCGGGATTGTCAAACATTTTTACATTCAAATGTTGATACTGCTGTTTTGGATTAACAATGTCGGATTGAAAAATTAACCTTGCCATTATGTAGGAGTGAAAAAGGGACAATATCAATCTGAACATTATTTTCATTTATCAATTCAATTAGTTCCAACATTTTAGAAAAACCTAAAGATTGAAAAACCGAATTGTTAGGAAAAAATAAATTTTACCTTTTACCTAAATAAATCATATTCGAAAATGTCAAGTGTTGACATATGTCATTCTATTCAGAGTGTCATTTTCTATAGAACAAAGTAATAAAATACCGAGCGTGCCATTTAAAAATCAAAAGTTGTAGTCATTTCCGGTGAAACAGGAAGTGACGAAAAACAAATGGATACGTCAATCAATCCTAATTTATGTCATATACTAACATACCAGTTTTCGTTTTTTTTATCTCAAAAAAATAGTCAGCCAGTTTTGCGACGTACCCGGTATGTTGCTGAGTCTAAAGCAATGAGAATGTCTTGTTGTGTATCACAAAAGACCTATTCTTAAAGGGGCCGAACACACAACGATATGATCTGCATGCCAAATCGCACAGGCCAGATCCTAAGTTCAAATCGCTAGCGGTCTTTTTACACTACACGTTGAGATTTTATAAAAGATAATTTCTTCAGTCTATAGTTCAGTACAGTTCCCGCCAAATCTGACCTGTGCAGTTAAAAATATTCAACATGTTGAAAGATCGCAGATCTCATCTCTTCCATAAAATCTTTATTGAAACCGTCACTATACGTTGAGATTTGGACTAAATCGAAGAACTGTACAGTTCAAACCTCTCAGATATCGATACGTGTACGGCCCTTTTTACACTAGGTCCAAATTTGTAGAAATTGTATTAAGATGAGTATTGAAAATTCACATTCTCAGGCTGAAGAGCAGTTTATAACTGAGAGAACTTGATGCTTTCAATTAGTAGTGGGAACTATCGAATGAATACTATCGAAACATTCGATAGTTGCAATTCATTCGAATAATTCGATAGTTAGTAAGAAAACATTCATTGAAAACTATTCGAATAAAAATTATCGAATAGATCCGTCATCTGAAGGACATATTGTATTCTAGTAATTCGGCAGCAAAAACCATTCATTTATAAAATTCATTCATTTATGAAATTCATTTATTCGTCAGGATCGATTATAATAAAATATTAACTGAATTTAGTTGTCGCCCGGCGACGTAGGTTTCTTTCCGAGAAAGCCGACAGCGGTCGGTGGCATTGCTATGAAAGAAGCCGGCATGTTTGATTTTTTGCGGAGTCAGATATAGATAAGGGCACATTATTTTTTTTATTGAGGTGCTAGTATTTACACAGAAAATACATTATGAAGGGCGCTGTTGCCATATTTTGGTATTAGTTTATATTAGCAAAGAATATTATTGTTTGGCTTTAGTTAGTTAGGGATAGTATGTCTATATATTCTGCATTTTTTTTTATTAATATTCTGTTGTTACACTGCAATAATACTTGTTATTTTGGATGTAGGAGAATGATTTTTAATGTTTTTAAGCAAAGACTGGTTTAATAAATAATAATAACAGTAATAATTTGTTATACCTATTAACAACAAAATTTAAAATCATTTAATATAAACATTTTTTTTAAGCAGTAGCAAAATATAAACAAGAAATTAGATGTCAAAATTATTTATATTAGATCCTATTTAAAAATAATATAGTCTCTAAATTTTTTGTGTATGTGGTAACGTTGGTTTATTAAATAATAATAATTACAGAACTAATTTGTTATATTAACAACAAATTTTAAAATCATGAAATATAAACATTTATTAATTTTCTAAGCATGCAGTGTAATGGAAGGAAAATGTAAATAAAAAATTAGAAATCAAAATTATTTATATTAGGTGCTTTATATTACTATTTAAAAATTATATTTACTTTTACTGGCATTTACTTTAAAAAATAAATGAAATATTTCTTCGCAAAAAACTACATGTAAGAGAATTAGCATAAACAAAATACAAACATCGTTAACTTTTTTTTTAAATTGGCACGTATAAAACTTTCAATTTAATTTTCTCACCCCATAGTTTGAGTTCGATAACCCCATTTACTTAACCACATTACTTAAATATGATTATTAAGTTCAACTAATTCATATTATTAAAACATCTAAAATACAAATATGTATTTTTAAAATTAATTGTAAGTTCATCTCATCTCTCTTAAAAATTGCTACTTCTCAAAATTTCTCATTAAAAAATAGACCATATAAAATTAAATAATTGAAAGTTCGGACTACGGAAAATCACACAAATTTTCGGAAAAATTTTGACCACCTGCACATGCACTCAATCGTCAATAAATAAAATTAAAAATAAATACTATTTTAGTATTTTAACTATTTTAATAAACGCAAAAATAGCACAGTATTTATACGGCGAAGTTATAAGAATTTGGAGAACTAATAATGCACTGACGCATACAAAAATCAAACGAATACTAAATTTCATTTATCAAAAGCATTCGATAGTCGTGGCTCAACGATAACCATTTAGTCGCACGGCGAGGTTGTCACATATGCTTTAGTATACAAATGAATGAATGATTTTATTCGAATAAAACCATTCGATAGTTGAAATCATTCATTCATTAACCATTCGATAGTCTAATTCATTCGATAGTTCCCATCGCTACTTTCAATAACAAACGAAAAAGTACAATCATTACCTGTGCTGCAGCTTTCACTGTAGGAAACCCTCCCGACCTCAAACTGACGCTACACTCGTACTGCCCACTGTGCGTCGTGTTGACAGACACAAGCGTCAAACTGCAATTCCACATGTCGTTCAGCGAGTACGATATCCCTGCACTCTCTATCGGTATCCCGTCCTTGAACCACAGGGTGTTGAGTTCGTAGAGAGGACGAGCATTGGCGATGCAGTCCAGAGTGGCCGAGGGGGATCCTTTGACGATTTGGAGGTCTTCGGGGCCGACGATGATCTCGGGGGCGATATCCTTGGACTCGCCGGTGTCGTAGGGTGGGTCATCGACGGTCAGTCTGATGAAGGCGCTGTTCTCCACTTTGCCTTCTTGGCTGTTGATGGCACGAGCTCTGTAATAGAAGGAAAATATCTTTAATGACCAAAGAAAATACATATTCTTAGTTTAGTAACTAGATGATGATCAACAGTGCTATAACATGTAACCGAAAGTTAGGATTTAATCATCAGTTAGGATCAAAGTTAGGATTTATTTAAATGTATTAAGCAGTAATGCTCTACTGCTATAATTTTAAAAGTAAAATTATCCGGGAATGACAATCGATGATAATTTTGGCGAGGTCAAGCGCTACATGTCATTAATGGCGCTTACTGCCAGTTGGCCTTAAGGTTTTAATTTTTTGGAAATAGATTTGTTCGTCTGGAAACGTTTTATCTTTTTTTAATCAATCTATAATTTTATTGTTAATGTTTGACAAGTTTTATGTCAATTTTTAGTAAATGACGTCTAGAAATTGAACTCGCCAAAATTACCATCCATTACCATTCCACAGCCTTCTTTGACGCCGTTTTTATTCGACCATATGGTATTTAGTATAGTATCATTTTACCTTCACTCGCTGAAAAAGGATCTCGCACCCTTGAATGCCTATTTTATGAAATGGAGACTTCAACCCAGTGTAAATAAAGCAGGAGTGGTTACATTCCATCTTAATAACAAGCTGACCAATACTGAAATAATTCCAGTTTGGTCACACCATTCTGCGTAATAACAAATATCCAAAATATCATTTCGAAAACACTTAGAAAATGTTGCTGGTAAAATCAGAACACGAAACAACATCACACAAAAACTTTGTGGTAATTCTTGCGGTTCAAAAGCAACAACACTTCAGATCTCTGCCCTTGGCCTGGTAGTGTGGAGGAGTATTGTGCACCAGTGTGGTTGAATAACCACCACATAAATTTCATAGACAGACAGCTGAACAACATGCGGCTGATTACAGAGACAATCAGATCTACAACTAGTTACTGGCTTCCAGTTCTGAGTTAACATTCTACCTACAAATCTACGTAGAAACGAGGCTCTTCTTAGAGAATTTGATAAAATAATAGCACCCCAACGATCCCTGTTCATGACACACTTCATGCTTTACAGGTGAATAGACTGAGGTTGAGAATCCGGCTTTTACTAACAGCTGAACAACTAAAGAGTAGTAACTACAATTCTCGAGAACAGTGTCTTCAATTATGGAGGGAAATGACTGATCGGCATCTGTACTCCTAGTTCGAGAATTAACTATTGCCAGATACCAGATATACCGACCTAAACCGGAAAACCTGGTCAACTTTGAATAGGATGCGCTCTGACTATGGAAGATGTGAGGATTCCCTTTATAAGTGGGGTAAAATAACTTCCTCAGAATGTGATTGCGGAGCCCTTCATCAAACCATCCATCACATAACTAGAGAGTGCAACCTACGTGCTTATGGTTTGGTTTGGTTTGGAGACTGGAGGGACTTTCTGGAGGTTTCTCAAGCAGTTTTGGAATGGATAGGGCATCTAGATGTTAATATATAGTGTTCGTAAAAACGTTGTCTTTTTATCATATACTTATTTTGTTTTTTATATTTACATTGTAATGTTTTCATTCACATTGTAGTTTATTGTATGTTTACGTTTAAGAGTCTAGTTTTCTTGCATGTATATGAGCCCCATATTTAAATATATAAATAAACCTTAACTTGTTAATTTCTTCTAATGTAACATAATTTTGAATTGATTGAATTCAATTGATGGACATTTGGACGGACAATGTTGAAAGACGGAGTAATTTGGTGATTGACGCACAAATCTTTAAGACGGACATCGTGTCTGGATACATCATAATGACGAACGTCTGGCTACTTTAGATGAAAATAATTTCCCCTTTGACAAACTAACCTACTTACAAAATTAATCATACAACAGTAAACGATGAATGAAAAATAAAGGAGTGAATCTTAAACCAATAGATTTTAAGTTTCTTTTATAACTTCAAATATATCGTTTAACTTAACGAACAAACACCACTAAATCCAATCCTACAACTCCAGACAGAAAAAATAAAAAGATCGAAATAACGAATAACCAAAGACAATCTGTACTCAATACTGTATGTGTCGTTAGATCAATTAAAAAGATAGGGGTTCTAAAATGAAAACTTCGTTTGTGTCGATTTTATTCATCGAATTTAGTGAGCCATGTCGGTTTTAATGACAAAAGCCCGACTTGAAAGCAATCAATACTTAATACTTGTAGTCCATTCAAAGAGAAATAAAACTAAAATGTCTTCGTCAGGAAGATAAAATATATCCTTCCCGTCGTTAAAAATATATCGCTATAACAGGATTCTTCCAATAAATTTTGGAAATCCGACATTTTTAAGTAAGTTATCAATAACTGTGAAAAAAAAATTGGCAATATGTATTTTGGTAATAACTCTTAAAAATATATGTTTGAAGTAAAAAGCAAGTGGTTTCCAATATCACGGAGACAAGTTAAAAGTAGAAGAAAAATAAATCACAGTCTCGGTCTCAACATTATTTATATCGGTCTTAACATTATTTATATTAAATTAAACTTTGACACGTGTTTCGCTCATACGAGCATCACCAGACCTAACAGGAAAGAACCCAAATAAATAATTAATAATAAAAAGGTCGTCGTAACTACAAATATACAATTAAGGTTACACCACACACGTTCATATTTTACATATTAAAACAACACTGACATGAGGTTGAAATGATATTTATACCAAAATAGCAAATATTTGTCAATAAAAAATTAGCGCCGGGAGGCACGTATAAGCCGCCTATACTAAAATATGTGAATAAAAAGTTGGTAGGCAGTTCTTTTAGTTTCATAGTAAACAGGGGCGGATAGAGAAATGTATTTTAGGGGGGGGCAGGAATATATCTTAGGGGGGCAAATAAAGGTAATGTAGAATATGTTTTTTAGAGCGCCATTTTTAACCCAAAAGCCTAATATTTTTAACCCAATTTATAGATATTGGGGGGCTTGGTCTCATGCCCCCCCTCTGTATCCGCCACTGAAAGTAAAGGAATTTTTCCAATTTTGGTCCGCGGTTATTTCCCCTATCCGCCACCTGGGGTCGCGTCCGATGGGAGTTTGGAGTTCTCCACACAGATTTTCTCAAAACGGACTACGGAAACATGGAATATCTCAAAAACTGCGACTTTGACTGATTTTGATGTTATTACAAATTCTGTTGCAAATATTATTCCTAATGAAAACCGCGTTTCGCTAGCTACTGTAATTTTGGAGTTACGATTTTTAAAATTTTTAACCCCCTCCCATACCCCCCTTACCAACCCCCACCCCACCAAAAACTAATGGCCAGATTCTCAGGTGCCACAGTATTTTGTGCCAAATTTGGTTAAAATCGGTTTAGCGGTTTTTGAGTTATCGTGTTACAGACGGACAGACAGACAGACAGATACATACCATGAAAATATTTTGTATTTAGGTCATTTATGACCCAAATAACTCATTTTGAGAGAAATTAAAAAAAAATTGCCGATCTCAATAGCCTACCATACCTGTTGGTATGGTCGGCTAAAACAACCAGGAACAAAAAATAAAATAATGTGGTGGGAATTAGAGACTAAAAACACTAAGCCATCACACTGTTGGAATAATAATTTCAAAGTGAACAATAATAACCGCAGAATTGAAAAGTGGAAATACAAAAGGGGTAATTGGCAAAATTATTTTTTCGAGATAAATGAAAAAAACACAATAGGACTGAAACTAATAAATTTTAAAATATCTTTTAAAATACACATTATATACATAAACAATAGACGTTTTCGCTTGGCACTTGTAACTTTTGTTAGGACATGTAGCATAGTATTTATTACGTTTCTAATGTAACAACTTAAGGGGGGCTAATAAAAGGTAATGTAGAATATGTTTTTTAGAGCGCCATTTTTAACCCAAAAGCCTAATATTTAACCCAATTTGTAGATATTAGGGGGGGGGGGGCTTGGTTTTTTTAAGGTTGGCTTAAAATTAAACACGTTATTTACACAGACAAGGACAGGACTTTTTTACCTCTAGTTATTTCCAGTCTCTCTAGAAGATCAAGTTTTTTACTTTTTTGACACTCGTGCACAACACTGACATTTTTCTGAGATGGAAAAATCATGACCTGTGGTCAATAAGTGATTCGCAAAAGCGGACTTAATTTCAGTTATATCAGAGTTTGTATATTTATTGAAAGGGCTCAGATATTTCTGTACTCGGAAGGAAATCTTTCTACCTGACTGCCCCACATAGACCGCTTGACATTCAAATCTCCACAATTCAAGGAATTTCCTCTCCGTTTTGTCCTTATTCTTAACCAAATGCGCTTTTAATGTATTAATAGCCTTGAGCACTGTCAATACAAATATAAAAATTCAAATTGTTTCACTGAATGTTTCCTCATATTCTCCACAGAATCTGCATTCGCCGTTGTTTCTTAGTTTCAATTAAAAATCACTGAGATGTTCGTTAAGGAGACAGTATCCTATAAAAATCCCGTGACAATTCGAAGATTGTTCTTACTTAAATCAAGGAAAACGTGTTTAATTTTTCTCGGTCTTAAGTTCTGAGAGATTTCTTCGAGTGTTTTGGACCGTTGGAGGATTTCCATTCCAGATTCATGAGTTCTGATTTAAGTTGATTTCCACTTTAGGCCAGTCAGCGAGGATAAAAATAGGGTATTAGCTCCGAATTCTTGACACTCGCACTGATTGACGTGAAATTTTAACAGTGAATAGAGATATATTTGTAAAATTGTGCCCAAAGTAGCTAATATCTATTGGTTTTGTGATAATTGTGAGACAATTGTAAATAAAAATCTACCTAAATTAAATGCAGTACCGGATAGTACGCATGTCGATATACGTCTATGCGAAAAAGAAATCGAATGCTTAAAGAGAGAGAAGATACTAACTGACCGTCTACTTCAAGAAATGGAACAGTCCAATGACCTCCTGAAATAAAAAATAGAATGCAAGATAAGAAGAATTCCGAAGCAGGCCAAGTTTTTTTGCCGACGATTAAATCTAGCAGTTAATATTAATAATTAATTTTATTTAAGGACCTACGTCTCATTAGCATATTACCGTATATGTCGAAAATATTAGAACATGTATTGAATGACCAAATAAAAACATATGCCAAAAACAATCAGATTTTGGTCCGTCATCAGTTGGGTTTCCGTGCCGGTCATAGTTGTGCGAGTGCCTTACTGAAAATATCGGATGATATATTGTCAGAGCTGGATAGGGGTAATATTTCGATCCTTGTATTGCTGGATTACAGTAAGGCCTTTGATTGTTTGAATCATAACGTACTCATGTCAATGCTTCATTATTACGGATTTTCGAACGATGCGGTGCGGATGATTGGGAGTTATTTTACAGATAGGCTGCAGATGGTTAGATAGGGAGCAAACATTTCCGGACCTGTTGAGTTAGGTCGGGGAGTGCCTCAGGGCTCAATCTTGGGGCCTCTTATGTTTTGTATTTATACTTCGCAAATAACAAATGTAGTCCGGTATTCCCATACACACGCTTATGCTGATGATACGCACATATATGCGTCTTTTGCTAAGACTGATTTTGGCCTTGCTCTTAATAAAATTAATTTAGATTTACATAACATATATCTTGATTCCATTAAATATGACTTAATATTACATTAACAAAGGTTATGTTGTTTGCAGGCGGAAATCATTATCAGGATCTCCTCGGCGAGGTTAGGTTATCAATTAATGGTGCCATACTGCCTGTGGTCGAACAGGCAAAAAATCTGGGAGTTATAATAGACAGATCTTTTGCCTATAGCAGGCATGTATCGTCCTGCATTCAAAAATCATATGCTGGTTTGAGACAACTGTATCCTCACTTTTATTATCTGAGCCATAAGCTCAATGCTAACTTGTGTAATGCCCTAGTTTTGTCGCATTTTTCTCATTGTGCTCCATTGTATTCGCAAGCCTTAAACACTCATGAAGTGTATCGAATACAAAAAGTGCAGAATGCATGTTTGAGATATATTTTTAATCTAAGAAAATTTGACCATGTTTCGCATAAACTTCGAGAATTGGAGTGGCTCAGTATGAAGAATAGGCATCGTTTGGGCACACTGAGTCTGTATCATTTTATTATTAGGTACTACCCAAGAACCAACTTACCTGTTGAAAGGTTCAACTTAGAGAGAATGCGCATAGTGTTAATATTAGAGCAAAGGACACTCTTACAATTCCCTACCATAAAACCTCTCTTTTTGAAGGTTCGTTCAGTTATTGTATTGCGAAATTATATAATGAATTACCTTCAAACCTAAAAACTCTAAATATTCATACATTTAAGATGCATACCCGTCGATGGCTTTATGAAAATCAGTAGGTCTTTTATTTTTTTTCTTTATCTAACTGAAACTTTTTTTCTTCTTTGAAATTGAGTTTTTTTTTCACTATTTTTTTTTATTGTTCTTTTTTCATATGACATATTTTAATCTTTTTCACCTTTTAGTATTTTTTTTGTTGTACTTCATTCGGATGCATTCGGAGTTAAATGGAAGAGCAGAAGCATTATGCTTCTGAATTTCGCTCCACTCCAAAATTGGGTTTTGATTATTTATATGTATATATATATTCTGATGGTGTAATTATTTAATTTCTATGATTTCTTACTATTTTAATGTATTAATAATTTACTGTATTTTATTTTACTTTTTTTTAGAAATAAAGGCATTATTATTATTATATATGTAAGAAAGAAAAGTTACATAGTAGCGATGTGTGCTTTCACCCTGGGGGTGAGGGCTACCCCTTCTCGGGGGTGAAAAATAGATCACACATTTTAGTTACAAAAATCAATAAAGGGATGAATTCTAAGCAAAAGATGTTCTATAACATTTTTTCAGAAAATTAATATTTTCCGAGTTATTTAGGATTGAAAATCTTGGTTTTTCATCTAAAAACTGCATATTTTTCTGCAATTTTTTATAAATCACTCGAAAATCTTGCGTTTTATCGCAAAACTCATATAAAGCAAAAATAAAGCTTTTGGAATATCGAATCGATTCATTTTTTGCTGTTTACTATAGTTATAGTAATAGCCGAGTTATCACTCTGTAAACTTGATTCTTTATTTTTGAAAACTAAATTGCAATCTTTTACCGTAAAATAATGGCGAAAAAACACATTTTTCGAAGAAAATGAATATGACCGTTTTTAAAGTGCTTGAAAAGACCTTTTAAATGTCTTTTTTTAAAGGTCTTTTCAAGTTCGTAGCTCAAAAACTCGCGGTGTTATGATAAAAATAAAATGGTCACCTCCTTTTTTCGGAAAAAAAATAACAACAAAATCTATGACTAAAATCATAAAAATAAAAACTATCAATTTGTAGGAAATTACACGAGCTACAAATTAACCTCTATAGTTGAACAGTCTTGAACCCTTCATTTTCACGAGATTTTTGTGTTTTAGGGGCTCAAAGAAGGTGCTCCTTACATGTAAGTCAAACTAAAAAAAAGTAATATCTATGAAATAAAGAGATCTACAGAAAAATTAAAAAGGAGCAAAAATATTGCAAAAAAAGCCGACTATCTTGCTTAGTTTTTGAGATATGTCAAAAAAATTAAAATTTTTTAAAAAACAAAAAATAATTTTTTTTTCATTATTTTCAACTTTTTTCCAAATTTAGGCATTCTAAACCGCTCGAACTTGCAGAGTCAATTGCTGGTGTACCTAAATATAGTCAAATGTACATGTATTATGCTTAGTTTTTATTTTTATGATTTTAGTCATAGATTTTGTTGTTAATTTTTTTCCGAGATAATGAGGTGACCATATTATTTTTATCATAACTCCGCGAGTTTTTAAGCTACGAACTTTTTAAAAAAAGCATTTAAAAGGTCTTTTCAAGCACTTTAAAAACGGTCATATTCACTTTCTTCGAAAAATGTGTTCTTTCGCCATTAATTTACGGTAAAAGGTTGCAATTTAGTTTTCGAAAAATAAAAAATCACGTTTACATAACTCGGCTATTATTACACCTACGGTAATCATCAAAAAAGGATCGTTTAGTTATTCCAAAAGCTTTATTTTTGCTTTATATGAGTTTTGCGATAATACGCAAGGTTTTCGAGTTATTTATGAAAACTGGCAAAAAAATATGTTATAGAACATTTTTTGCTTAGAATTCATCCATTTATTTTTTTGTAATTAAAATGGGTGACTTATTTTTCACCCTCGAGAAGGGGTGGTACTCACCCCCAGGGTGAAAGCACACGTCGCTACTATGTAACTTTTGTTTCTCACATATATCTCTATTGACTGTTACAATTTCACGTCAATCGGTGCAGGTGTTCAGAATTCGGACCCTAAAACCCTCGCTTACTGGCCTGCTTGGGAAACAGAACGGTTCTGGTCCAGTTAGTGGAGTGTTCGCTTCTTTTCTAGCTAAATAGTTTGCTCTTTCATTACCTTCTATCCCTTGGTTGGGACCCGGAATAGAAGGACTTTGTTATCTTTGCCTAATTTGTTCAGCTTCTATACAGGGTTGTTCACCACATACGACACGGAAGATTGTAGCTAAACGATTAGATTTTTACAAATTGTAAGTTTTGGGTTCGTTGAAGGATTATTAGAGCTACAATTTAAAAATATTTTTACAAGTTACAGAGTGTCCCAAATAAATAAAAAATATCAAAGTTGTATTTTTTTAAATGGAACACCCTGTATATTATTACATTTTTAGTTTCTACGATTAAAATAAAGGTAAATTTGATTATGGTTTATTACACTTAAACCTTACCGTTTTTGAAATATTTTCAATTTTTGAAATTGAAATTGTATAAATTTTAAGGCTTCATTTCTCCGAGGGTATCAAAGTTTTTAATACTAAATATTTACCGAAGTTTATTTATTGATCAGTTATTGTGTTGCTGTAATAAAAATTTTACTACCTTATACAGAGTGTCTAAATATATATTTTAAATAATTATTAGCTTTAAACCGCAATAACTTGTTTAATTTAAACGGAACACCCTGTATATTTTAACAGAATCAGATGCACAATTTAATTGTCTATCAAATTGTATTATACCATTTTTTACCTATCTCTTCAATCTTCCGTAGAAAATGCATTTTCTTGTAATTTAGAACTCATTTATCAATATACCCATGGAATACTGACATTTTAGATTATTTTTAAAGATGTACCAAATTTTTAAAGAGCACAGATACTAATATTGTCAATAAATATTTGTTAAAGAGGTCCAATTAATATGATTCCAGTATTCAAACTATATTAATTGACTGTTTGCGTTGATTAATAATAATTGCTCCAAATACTAAAAAACTGAATTATTTATGTGTATTAGAGAGTGTGGTAAAAAAAACACCTTAAAAATGATATTTCATTTTTTGACAAATGCTTATTTATAACAACACAGACGTTCATTTTCATAACTTATTATTATATTGATTGCTGATTCAAATCCACATTTATTTAGAATAATTTATTAACGAACACAATTAAGTATGTAATTAATTAGTATTTGGGCGGAAATACCGGTGGTATATTTAATTAATGGTAGACTCTTTTATAAAGATTTAAATAGTTTTCTTTTTGCATACAAATGGGCTAGTAATATCATCGTTTTACTAAAACGATAATATTACTAGCCTGTACGTTTTGTACATTTGTTGTTTTAAAAACAATCTAAAATGTCAATATTCCACGGGTATATTGATAAATGATGTCTAAATTATAAGAAAATGCATTTTCTACGAAAACTTGAAGGGATAGGTAAAAAGTGATATAATACAATTTGACAGACAATTAAATTGTGCATCTGATTCTCATAAAATATACAGGGTATTCCATTTAAATTAAACAAGTTATTGCCGTTTAAAGCTAGTAATTATTTAAAATAAATTTTTAGACACTCTGTATAAGGTAGTATAATTTTTATTATTGCAACACAATAACTGGTCAATAAATAAACTTCAGTAAATATTTAGTATTAAAAACTTTGATACCCTCGGAGAAATGAAGTCTTAAAATTTATACTGCAATTTTACAAAATTGAAAATATTTCAAGAACGGTAATATTTAAGTGTAATAAACCTTAATCAAATTTACATTTATTTTAATCGTAGAAACTAAAAATTCAATAATATACAGGGTGTTCTATTTAAAAAAATACAACTTTGATATTTTTTATTTATTTGGGACACTCTGTATCTTGTAAAAATATTTTGAACTTGTAGCTCTTGTCCTTCAACGAACCCAAAACTTACAATTTGTAAAAATCTAATCGCTTAGCTACAATACTCCGTTACGTATGTGGTGAACAACCCTGTAGATATTCTTTGACCAACTTCGAATTGATGGTTACAGGGTTGATCGCTTTTAATGCTGTTTGACTATCAGATAAGATGAATTTAAGTAACAGAGTCACAATAGAGCTTGCTTTCGCAGTAAATATTCTCCAATGCGAGACCCACCCTTATTTTAGTTAAAAATAAAGATACTTTAAAAATAAACCACTCCCTTGACTTTTTACATATCAAATAATCAATTTCCAATAAATGTAATTTACCAAAACAGAGCTCACCAATGAAACCGAAACAAAATTAATTGAAATCGAACATCGACAGTGCCGAACTCTCTTCTGGCAAAACTCGTAACGTTAATTAGAATTAGAAATTGTTTTATTGGCGCGCTAATTTTAACGGTAATTTGTCATAATTACGTTGTTCCCAACGCCTTAATGCATGTAGATGGTCGTTAGTGTTGGTCGTCCTATCAATATTTGTTCGGCGGCGATAGAAATATGGTAATTGTTGTTGGGAAAAACACCTGTATCAACCACAAATTACAAATAGATGCAGCAAACAAACACATATCTAATTATAGATGAATAATGAGACTGGTCAGTTAGTGAGGAATTTGTTATTCCGTGGCTTATACACACAAATATGTATTAATTTTTGTATTTCGTGGTGGAAAATAATCTATAAATAATATTATGTATAATTAATTTTATTATTATATCTCCTGGAATAGAACATTTACATCCCGGTTTGAATATTTAAACAGTAGAAATAAGAGTATAAGAAAATTAGTTATGAATATTAAAGTATATGGTATAAACTCCCCAAAACTAGTCCCATATAAAAATGTACACTACAGAGATCTTGTATACCTACCAGAATAGATATAAAAAAGTTTTGCCTTGTTGAACAAAATCTAAAAAATAATATTACTTCCAAATATATTTGAAAAAAAAACACGATATTTCAGGATTTATTTTTTATTTTTTCTGACTTAATTTTTAAACTGACAAAAAAATCCTATGGGTATTTCGCCACTGTAAGAAAATCTAGAAAATAAAATAGTTATTTTTAGTAAATACTGTTGCGTTAATCCAACGGAGACTAATTGTCAGCAGTGGTTTACCAATAAATAAATTTGCCTAACGGACAAAAAAATGCTAAACGTTTCGGGAAGTATATCTCTTCCCGTCGTCGGAAGGAAAAAAACACAAAGAACAAAGAAAAACACTATTTAAAATATCTAAATGCAACTATTCGCGAACACTAGTTTTTTTTTAACAGATAAGTCTATAAAAACCGTTGGCGTTCTGTTAAAATGACATACCCAAGTTAAACTTCAAAATTAACAATTATTACTACGTGTGTTATGTTTATTTATGTTATACTCTTTAAAATCAAAGAACGTCTACAGATGGATGAGCAATACATTTATTTTTATTAGATAGTATTAAAAAAGCCTCTTTTATTTTTCTTTTAGAGGCTATCGGTTCTTTCATTATAATTTTTGCGTTGTTAAAATGTACTCTATGTCCTGTGTCCCATGAATGCTGACAAATCTTAGATTTGTAAAAATGGCCCTTTTCTTAAATAATCTTTATGTTCTTTAATTCGAACATTTAAGGGTCTAGATGTTTTCAAAAAAGCAATATAAAATTTATCACATTCACATGGTAATTTGTATATTAAATTTTTCGTTTGTTGTCCAGTGTTCATTGGTTCAATTTAAAAAAAAATAACTATTTTATTTTGTAGATTTTCTTACAGAGGCGAAATACCCATAAGATTTTTTGGAGAGATGAATCCGCCACAGAGTTATAGACATTTTTTAATTTTTAAAATATGGTATTACGAATTTTACACTCGAATTGTTATTTTTCCTTCACTTTAAGAGCGTACATAGAAGTTTATAAAATAGATTATTTTTTCTATATAAATTTTTCTAGACAGGTAAACACCAGCAATACTGTGTGTCGCTTTTTATTTTGTCTCTCTGTCTGTCAACCGGTCCTGTATATTCATCTCTGTCGCATGCGTTAAATTACAGACCACGCAGATGAAGTGTCCAGAATGGTATGTTTGAGCTACTGTTTGACCAGCGGATCTGAAGCTACGGAAGGAGTGCGAGAAAAAAAAATCGATATTGCCACGTTTATCTATAAAATTGCAAAATTGCCAGACATGAACTATAAATTTAATATATTTTTATTATATATAATGTGTTTAGCATTTATTCTCACGTATATATATATATATATATATATATATATATATATACAGGGTGTCCCAGAAATGAGTGCAGATATTTTAAGAGGTGGTAGATCTGGTCAAAATAAACATATTTTCTCTTTACCATTTTTAAAATAAATTGAAAATAACTGAGTTATTTAACTTTGAAAATTTAAAAAAATAATCGCAACATTTTGAGAACCGCCGG
The DNA here is from genome assembly GCF_002938485.1 of Sitophilus oryzae. Taxonomy (NCBI): domain Eukaryota; kingdom Metazoa; phylum Arthropoda; class Insecta; order Coleoptera; family Curculionidae; genus Sitophilus; species Sitophilus oryzae. The sequence continues at coordinate 5,095,890 of NW_022146304.1, read as the reverse complement.
CAGATATTGCCAACTACATTCAATTACCCGGATCAAGCCCGGATTTCAGTTAATTCGACGCACTGTATTGCCATATGGACAAGAAAGTCTATGTTTACAAGTAAGTCATAAAATCACAACACCTGAGGAGTTTGCAGAGATGCATTACATTTTTAAGATTGTGATATTATTACATAAAATAAATTAAAAGTTAATGTTTAAAAGTTAAATTAAAAAATACCCAACATTAAAAAGATACTTATGACAGATCGATGTAACTGCGACAGTTCTCTTTTTCGATACACACTTAACTAAATACACTTCATTGTGCTGCTTTACTTGTACGTGCTATTATAAAAACTGCTAAAATAACAGTCCCCAAAGCTTCATCACAATTTGAATCAGGCTTCATCACAATTTGAACCACTGATTTACAAAACACCTTGAAAAGCACACATTACTTTGAATATCTTTCTGAATGAATAAATGTTGAGAATTATTGTCTTTTACCGCCACTTTACGAACTACTTTCAATCTAAGAAAATACATGTTTCACTCAACAATTTTAAATACGTATTTTGCTTTTTCGCTATTTTTTCGATGTATTTCGACAATTCCGTCAACAGCTCAACCATCCGTCGGCCAAGACAGCCACGCATCACTGGTTGGTAACCAGTGTTGCCAGCCGCAATTTTTTTTTCGTACCATATTTCGTAAATTTTCGTAATAGATCCTGATGTTTCGTAATAAATCTTTTCAATGTTATGTTTTCGTGGAGTTGGCCACGTAGCCATAGCCATGCCATAGCTACAGCATGGCTACAGCTAAAAGTGGTGAGGTGTTTTCTGGCGCAATTCTTCGAACCAGTTCAAAAATTGCAGTCAGAAAATGACTTAGGTCTTTTTTTGTTAAAAATAGCTGATTAATACCTAACAATTAACATTTTACATTACTTTCAAAGACGTAAGAAAACTGCCAGTAACTTGTAGATTATTGTGATGTATTTCCTTTCAATATAAACCAAATAAACAAGAAAATTCAACTAGAAATTTTAATGCCAATGAACAGGGCCGTAACAGAGGCCGTAAACTGAAAAACTACAGCTAAAGAAACTAAAATTGCTATTGTCATAGCTATAGCAACATAAATAGCTTACAAAAGATAGATATTATGAAAAATACATATTTACAATTTTTTTTAGTAGAAAATATCACGTTTCAGGAGAAATCCACAGAAGAAATATGTGGTCAACTTCAAATAATAATCTTTGCACACACCCGTTTTTCACAGCATCAGCAGTCTCATCAGTCAACTTAAAACTAACAGAAATAAATATCAGGTTAAAATATAACTTTTTTTTCACAGCATCAACAGTCTTAAATTAGTAAAATATATAAGTATTACTACATAGTATCATTTTTATACTGAACCTTTTTTTTCAAAAGATTGGTGTCTGGTACCCAAGTGTGGCAAGAATAACCTTTCAAAAGATCTTTTGAGTGTAATATTGAATCACAAGTGTCAATGTTTAAACGATTTCGAACTTTGGTTTTGATTAAATTATATTGGGAAAATTGTCTCTCTGCAGTTGCAGATGAATGAGGAAGACACATTATGCCTTTGACTAAGATGGACAAATTTGGGAATAACAATTCATCCGTACTATTTTTCATTCGAAATATTTTTTCCCAAAATTCTTCAAAATCTAAATCTTTAATACTCTGTACTTCTTCGGAATCTGCTGACAGTCTCCATTCAACATCCAATTTTTCAATGTCAGTAACTAATTGTGGAAAATACTGAATGCTCTTAGCAGCAATAGAGTTTATATTTCCACTTACTACAGTCAAAGGATTAAATATTTTACAGAAATTCAAAATTGGATCATTGAATGAAAATCTTTTCTGAATTTGGGAGCATAGCTCAATATAAAAATCAAGACATCTTAGTCTAAAATTGTTGACAGAATTATTATTTTCCTCTGAGGATAACATTACCTGGACCCTAGCGCCAAAATAAACATCTTCAATTGGTAAAAAATTTCTGGGATTTTTTACGTCTATTTTTTCTAAACTAGTTTGGTCAAGGTAATGTTTTTTTAAATAATTCCTTAATATCGTCTTGTATAAGGCACTAACTCTGTCACTTAATAAATATATCTTACATTTCTCACTTTGGAATTCAAGATTTAACTGATTCACAATTTCTAAAACATAAGATAAAAATAAAAAGTATAACTTGTAAATAGGATCATTGAGGTTATTTAAAGTTGTTTGGAAACTTTGTAACTTTTCTGCTAAAACTGCATCCTGAAACACTAGTTTTAGGGAATTCCAGTGCAGTAAAATTCTATTTACTACCTCCTAAAAAATAATCTAATTATTGTTATTTAAGATAACTGTGAATCAGATTACCTGTAAGGACAGCCACCTTCTTCACGACAGTCTGACTTGGATGCAGCATTTTATGGGGCTTCTCATCTAAAAAGCTTTGGCATTCATTCAAAAAACGAAGGCGTTTGCTACTGTTTGAGAAAAAATTATATACTCCCCTAGCGAATTCTTCGAGTGTATTCGGTAATTTAATTGCTGCTGCGGACGCACACAGGTGGAATGTGTGGCAAATACATCCCATAACAAATAATGATGGGACATCCTGTCTAAAAAGTGCTTGTACACCTTTAATGTTTCCCATCATCACTGCCGCATTGTCAGCAGCTAGTCCAATCATTTTGTTAGGGGTATATTATTATTTTCAAATGGTTTATTGTGGTTTGATCAATTTCATTTGACGTACCTTGATGTATTTCTAAAAGACCAAAAAGTGGTCTGTCACCTTTTCATCATAAAATCTTATCACTACAACTAATGACTTTTGTGTTGCCACATCAGTGGTTTCATCCATTATCAAACTATAAGCAACTGATTTGTCAACTTTTTAAGCAATATTCTCTAAAGCGGAGGATGTAAAACAATGTTTAGTAATTAGGGTGGCTTTCGTCCTAGATATTTTAAGGTCTGCTGCAATATTTGAGTCTGGACACACTGATCCTATAAATTTTGGGAGGTGGTCCATCAATAAAAAGGGTAAATTATGTTCGTGAAGAAACATAACACATCTTAACTCTGCTGCTTTCACTTTAATGGAATGTAATTCTTTGTTAGGATTGATCGACAGCAGCTCTTGAATTTTTGGTGTTTTTTCTGCTTTCTTTATTTTTTTTATGTAGTAACGTTATACTGTGCCTTTTTATATGAGTAATTCCTCCAATTATTTTTTTGTCACAAACAGTACAGAATGCTGAACTTCCATCCGATGATGATTTGCACCAATTTGCATATCTTTTATCTTCACACCATTTATCCCGAAATTTTTGTTTATAACTGGTTGTAGTTACTTTTCGCCTTTTTAAAACAGCTTTTGTGCCAGTGGATTCATCACTACTAGAATCCGAGTCTGTAATACTGGAATGCCGCCTCCCACTAGGGCCTGGTACAGGAGAATCTGGCTGACTGCTGGAGTTTTGTATAGGGGAATCTGGCTGGCTTCTAGGGCCTGCTATACGAGAGTCTGAACAGCTACTATGTTCTGATGTAGGACGAACAGAAGCAGTAATAATGGGAGGATCTGCAGATTTTGCAGCATCTATTTTGGAAACACCAGATGTAGATAACCACCTACAAATTTAATTAATTTGATATAAACATAATTAAGTTAAGTAAACTATTAGGTAGATAGGTAGGTATAAAATATAAAGTTGATCCTGTAACTTACTTCTTCATCATAATAAAAGTTTCTAAAATACTTAAGTTCACAACAAAACTTACTTTGGTGGTTAGTGGTTACTGGTTAGTGATTCCCCTTTTTTGGTGTTCCCCCCGGTTCCCCGCTTTCCTTCACAGTTCCTTCCATAGACAAAGAAACAAATAATTTTATTTCTTTGTCTATGGTTCTTTCTTGTAAAATGTTAGGTTATACCAGAGATATAAGGTTATAATACTCACAGCAGACGGCAGTGGCTCCAATTCGGTCAACGTGCAATACACGTGCAATAATTAATTTATTATACACAAAATGTGGAATGAACATTTTAAAAGCCAGTTTATCAACTTTTTTTATTATAGTTGAATTTTTAAATAGTTGGATTGGCTGTATCGTAAAAACGTAATAGATTGGTGAGCGGCGTAACAACGTAACAGATTTTTTTTTCCGTAATAGATTTATTACGAACGTAATAGGGCTGGCAACACTGTTGGTAACTGCTCATTGCTTCTTTGTCGCGCCGGCGTGTCGAGCTTGCGTCATGCGAGGTTGCCGTAGTTTCACCAATTTCAAATTCAAGACACTCGAAGCAATCAAATTCTTATTAAATTTTAAAAATAAAACAGAAAAACATGAAAGGAAACAAACAAAACACAAATGAATTGATTATTGATAAGGTCACAAAAAGAAATTTCTAAATTGTTTATCGTAATTCAGAATTCAATATATCGAAAACAGCCCGACGAATAATCAATTCATTTTCGTTTTGTTTGTTTCCTTTCATGTTTATCTGTTTTATTTTTAAAATTTAATACAAATTTGATTGCTTCGAATCTCTTGAATTTGAAATTGTTGTAACTACGGCAACGTTGCTTAACATCGTCGTCTGACGCAAGCCTGCCACGACGGCGCGGCTCAAAGGACCAGTTCACACGTGGCACTCTTGGCCGACGCGCGACGGTCGGTCTGTCAAAATACATCGAAAAAATAGCGAAAAAATAAAATAGGTATTTAAAATTGTTGAGTGAAACATGTCTTAAATTGAAAGTAGTTCGTAAAGTGGCGATAAGAGACGGTATTCAAAGTAATGTGCGCTTTTCAAGGTGTTTTGTAAATCAGTGGTTCAAATAAAACAGAGAAACATGAAAGAAAACAAATATTGAATTCTAAATTACGATAAACATTTTAGGAATTTCTTTTTTGTGACCTGGTTGTGAATAATATGATGAATCATTTTCGTAAACGTCATAAACGTAATGTTTTAGTTAATTTTCGGTGGTTTTTGTTAAGTTTTCATTGAAAGGGTAAGTACTAAAAATAATTAATGTTTTTTTTCTATAATAATTATTAATAATGAGCACTGATGAAAATTTAACATTCTTAATTTTTGAGTAGAAATTTTTCTATGAATTTATAAATGTAGAACTATGTAGAATGTGGATAACATAGGAGGTTACAACAGTGCATGGTTTAGATACACCGTAGAGAAATCTCAGGTGAATAAACAAGTGGCACTAAAAAGTTTTTTCAAATTTCCCGGAAAATGTCAAGAAAAATTTTAAATTTTCAACATTTTTTTTTCGCAAAAAAAACCTCATAGGCGTGTTTCTGGGGTCGAACTATACTACCAGTTAAAATATCTGCACTTATTTCTGGGACACCCTGTATATATATATATATATATATATATATATATATATATATATATATATATATATACTAAGGAATTTTAACGTAGTTCATATTGTTCGATATGTTTTATTTAATAACTTATTTCTTTCATTCTGCATAATCTGCTTATTATGAAAGTTGAAGATTTTTCAACGATATCATTGGCAAACCGGCATCGCCGCGCATGGCCGCCTATTCATCGAACATGATTGGCGAGAGTACGTCACAGGATTTGTTACCACGCGATTGCCATGGCTTTTACGCCTTTCCTATTCGCTATCTTTATCCCCAACTTCACGGTCTCTTCTGAAAAGAGTAGGAATATTGAATACTATTGAAATATCCAGTGGCGGTGTAATTTTTTTGATCATTATTACTTTATTTCATTATTTTATACCGGTTATCCTAAACTTTATTCCTATATTTTTCGTATATTTGATAGTTAAGTTGTGTTTTATTGTTTTGTTATCTTGTTATAATGTTTTTCGTTCGTAGTTTTTAATTATTAATATCAAGTTTGATCGTATATTTGTGTTTTAAAATGAATAAATTTGTTAAGGGTAAGACGCTACATAGTCAGACAAGAGAAATAATAGCTAATTTATATAGGTAAGTTAATAATAACGTGGATGAAATCTCATTTGGTTTATTTCCTTGTGTTCATAATAGGGTTTGCGATGAAGAAGCTACAGAGAGTTCGCTTAAGTTGCCGCTTAAACGTAAACTTGAGCGGATATTTCTTTATACCGGAGTTAGCGTATCGGCTATAAAAAAATTCACACAGAAGATAAAAAAAAAGGCTGAAAACTAACCCCGATAAAATTATATCCAGCTTTGGAAAGAAACGACCACGTGAGACTGCTGTCGAAAAGCTCGACGACTTTTTCGAAGTGGTCAGGAATTTGATAAATAGATTTTATCTCGAATTCAAACTTGTCCCCACAATTAGAGCCCATTGTCCCCACAAGCTTTTGCAAAAATTGCAGGAAAAATCGAATTTTCCTTTTGCAGGGAAACGCTTAGGGGGTTATTAAAATCAAATGAATTTTTTTGGCGTAAATGTCAAAATAACAGATAAATATTAATGGAGCGGCCCATTATATTGCAGAGAAAGATATAAATATACACGCGAAATTCGAAAATATAGCCAAGTATTATCTATTTGGATGAAACATATGGGTAGACAATGACCTAACCTTTAAAAACTGCTGGCGGAGCGATACCATATCTGGTGTAATAGGCAATATTGGATCTACTGGTGAGTAAAATTATGTTTTGTTTGCGCTTCCAAAGTTAACTATTTTCAAGATTTTTTTTGATGGAAATAGTTATATCTAAAATTATGTATTATAGAAAAGAAATATAGTTAGTATAGATATATAAATAAATATACCTCAAGACTCAGTCTTGATCATCTGCTGATGGCAGACATGGTTAGCGAAATGCGTGCGTCCAGTGTAAAATTAAAAGTGTTTTGGTGTATTGTACTGATTTAGTGTTTTATTTTGCTGTGTAACACCAAAGGTTCCAACTCCCAGCTGTAATTATTTCTTCTATTATATTAACAACACAATAATAAAATGATTCAAAATATTTAAGGGAGCTTTAATAAAAGCTTTTAGTGTTTATCTGCTAACTCAACAGTAACAATTCAAACAGCATAAAGTTTTTTGAAAAAAAATATTAATCTGAGTATTATATTTATGATACACATTATTTTCATATAACACCGTACGTCCATGCCTATTTTATGAATGAAATTGGGCGTGTTTTGTTTACAACTGCGTTCCCCTGCCGATACCCCGTAGCTACAGATCCGTTGGTCACACTATATGTAGATTAAACTACTAAAAACAATTAACGCATATTTTCTAAAAAAATATTAATTTGAAAAACCAGACACTTTGAATTCCCTGACTTACAATTTGAAATAGTTTAGATACTGTTGAAAGGAAATTCGAAACAATAAGCCGACGCGTTAACCTGTAATTTTTAGTGGGCCGACTATTTAGTTGTAAAAGTGAAATCAATACATACTTATGGAGTCGATCGACCGACTATTTCGTTACATGTGAGCGCGGCTCCATTATATATTGGTTATAGTATCCTGACTATTTAGTTGCATATTTGTAACCAATATATCTGTTGGTTACAAATATGCAAATAAATAGTCGGCCGATTAAAAATTGCCTGTCAACGTATAGCCTAAGGCTAGCAATGCAATCCAATATATAGGGCCGATCGTCTCCATAAAAATGTACGAGCCCTAACAACTAATTGTTCGGACAAACAAAAATTTATTAAAAACCTTATTAACTGAATTATTTACATTTAAGAAATACATTAAACATATATTAGATTCTAACATTTCTAATGAATTGTTCTAATGAACAAAAATTGTGCCACGATCCCCAAGAAACCGTTGCCCATTTGACGATGATATTAAGTGAATTATAGCAAAATTTTTACTCTGGCTTATGCCAATCATTAATAAAAACAATGCCAAACAGGCTTGCAATGGTTGCAAAAGTTCATGCCGATGTAAAGACATATGAGAACAGTTATTTTTTAAAGTGTCCGAACATTATTTAGTTGTCACGATATTGTGCAATCTTTTTGTTTATTTATTGGCCTACAGTTTATTTTTATGTTTATAGAAACTAAACTATTTAAATATTCATTAGAAATGTTAGAATCTAATATATTTTTAATGTATTTCTTAAATGTAAATAATTCAGTTAATTAAAATAAAGGTTTTTAATAAATTTTTGTTTGTCCGAACAATTAGTTGTTAGGGCTCGTATTGTTTTCACTTTTGCAACTAAAATAGTCGGCCGACTAAAAATTATTTGACAGTGCGTACCCAAATTATCCTAAAAAAAACTCACAAGAGAAAGGCAGAAAAAATCATTTAGAAATATATAATAATTACTTTTATTCAAATATGCGATAATTGTTTAGAGTAGTGCATTTTAAAGCGAAATAATTTCTGATAGAAAAAGTTAATTGTGTTTATTAGTAATGAAAATATCCAATAATAGTATAAAAAAATACCTGGCGAACAGGTCGGATAGGAAAAATTATTCACATTTTTCCCGAAAACAAACCAAAACCGCTCGTTAAGCCGAAGCCCGCGATGAAATATTTACAAACAGCGAAATAACAAACCGAAACAGTCCCGCCATCGATACGGAAATTAAAGAAAATGAAATTGTGTGTAATTTGCTTCGTTAACCGTATGTAGGTCATTCCTAAATGTTTTTCCTACATGAAAACCTTAAATTTTCATTTTAATTTTCTTCGTTTTAAGTATACGCTCCGACGCGCGACGGCCGATGGTCGTTTTATACCGGAATGATTGAGTTAATAAAGGTAATAAAAAATAAAATCAATATAGCCTAACAACTTGTTATGGTGGAACTTGTAACCATTAAGTTTACATTATGTAAAAATTACAAGTTTTATTAATGTAATAATCGGCTTGGAGCTAGTCTAGTCGAACTCGCACGGATTAACCACTCTAAATACTATCGTGGGCTATTTTTGGTTATTTTTTATACAAGACGATAAAATGGTATTTTATCGCCGACCGAAAAGATTTAGGAATTAATTTCGGGAGACGATAATGGAATTTTATCGTATAAAACAATATTTTTTTCCATAGCGAGTTACGTGCTGGGTTGGCGTTGGTTTCTATGTAATTTGACAAATAAATAAAGTTGTCTCTTTAGTTGTCAGTTCTGAGTCAATATTGTGCTGGGTTGGCGTTGGTTTCTATGTAATTTGACAAATAAATAAAGTTGTCTCTTTAGTTGTCAGTTCTGAGTCAATATTTTTAATTCTCTTTCGTGTCGATTGCTGATTGAATTGGAGCCAGAAATGGCTCAAAACAATAAGTAAATTACCAACAGATATTCAGGCTGAGGCGACAAGCGCTATATCCAAACTACTTCCATTTAAATCCCGAATAACTTATGAAAAGGAATACAAAAATTTTCAAAAATGTAAACAATTAAAAAACGTGCGAGAAGAAATAAAGTTTTTAACCTATCCTCGCTGTTAAAGTGTCATTTAATCTACCCTTGTGGTTAAAGTACTATTTTATCTCTTTGAATAAGAAGACTAAGGAAGGAGCATAATGCTATCCATGTATTCATGCATGGTGGGCGGGAAAAAGGACTCTAGGGTGGGGATCCTTGACAGTTCTGTTTGACGATTCATTTGACACATTTGAATTTGATTTGAAATTTTGTGGATTTGTCAGTCTTTACGGAGCTTATTTTATGTTATTTATTATTTATTCTACTACTGATAGTTGTATAAAGGTAGTAAATCAAGATGGAAATTGTGGCAGAACTTAAATTAACAGTGACACTATCGCGATTTATCGAAAAAGACTCTAAAATAGTTGGTTGTGTAGCGTGCGGTAGATATCGGAAAAAATCGAGTGAAATAATGGAACAACTTTCGCTAGTAAGTGACTATATAATATACACACATACGTGTAGTAAACCGATCATTTATGGAATTCACTTAAATTAACTAATTAAATATTTGTTCTTGCATTTTTGCTTTTATTTACTACTTGTCAAAGATTAGATGTCAAAGAATATAGATACGTCAATTTGACTTACCTGCTTCAGTAGCGTATCGGATGTTTATGGTTATAAATAATTATTATAACTTATCTATTTTATTAGAATTTTATATTTTTATAACAATTTTAATAACTACCAACATTTATTCACAACGTAAAATAAACTAACAAATTATTGAGTCTACCCCACGTCTACCCTACATCATAGTTTTACATTTTTTAAATAAAATTAGAACGGCACTGATAAACCGGAATTTAAGTCGGCCATATTTGAGGCTCATCGCGGTGGACCTTTCGGTGGACCTAAGATTTTTGATATGCTCCTTCCTTAGTCTTCTTGTTCAAAGTTTTATCTACTATTTTTGATATATATAAGGCAATTTTAACAGTTGCTATGGAAAAAAATATTAAAATAACTATTACTTTCTGTAATCTACTATGTCTGTAATACAATTTGGGTATAATATTCGGTACGAAGATTTAACCGTACGTGAAATATTTTTAGTCTTATGCCAAAAATTACATTTGTAGACCAAAGCTAAAGTTGTATTCCGTATCTTACCTTAGTAATGGATATTTGTTCCGTTTCTGTTTTGTTTATTTTTTTTATTACGGATCAAGGTTCCTGAAAAATATCTGTGGTTATTGTGACTAAATTATCCAGCGTAAAATGCGAGGGGTGTCTTACTATTGGAATTACATGTACATTTTCTTGACAGTCTCTGACAATCATTGGAAGTCTTACGGCATGGCAGTCGCCTATAATAATTACATGGCAGTCATAGACAGTCTTCTTCGCAGTCATTGGCAGTCGCTTGGCAGTAAAATGATATTCTGGCAGTACATGCACATTACTGTACATGTACTGCCTGGTACAGTACATGTACAAGTACATACCATTACTGGTAGTAAGTACACCTGGTAGGAAATCAAATGTAACTCAGCAAATTGTGGCAAGAAAAATAGCCAGAAATAGATCTGTTAGCGCACTACAGAAAATTAAGAGTAAAAACATCTCTAGAAGTTTCAAAATCAGAATGTACCAAAAAATGATAAGACCAAAATAAAAAATGATAAGACCATTAAATAATGTTGTATGCATGTGAAACGTGGACATTGAACAATGCAACGGAAAGTTCGAGGTTAGAGATTTGGAAAAGAAAAATCTGCGTAAGATTTTTAGAGGAAAGAAGATAAACAACATACGGATCAGAAGAACAAATGAAGACTTAGAACTATATCGGGCACCAAGTATAACGGGAGTAGCAAGAGCACAAAGACTGAGATGGCTGGGACACATTGAAAGAATGGCTGAAGCAAGACTTCCTAGTATGATAATGAAACGTGAAATAGCTGGAAAGAGAAGAAGGGGTAGACAGAAAACCAGAGGGAAAAGGGTAATGCAGATGACTTGAGAAGGATAAGAGTGGATGGGTGGGGAATAAAGGTGAAAGAGAGAAACAGATAGAGAAATAAAGACAACCAATTAAGCAATGAGCCTTTTAGGCTTTTAGAGCTATTATATAAACATGTACATTTTCTTGGCAGTCCCTGGCAGTCATTGGCAGTCTTACGGCAGTCGCCTATAATAATTACATGGCAGTCATAGGCAGTCTTCTTCGCAGTCACTGGCAGTCGCTTGGCAGTAAAATGATATTCTGGCAGTACATTTACCTTTTTTACTTAAGTGAGACATCCCTCGGCAAAATGATCTTTATTTATTTTTGGAAAGTATCCTAAACGAGATTTACTGATAACTTACTGAGTTCTGTAAGAACTTTGTATTGTGTTTCATTTTTTCACGTCATCGTCGTAATTTCATTGATGTTAACCTGATATTCTTTTAGATAAAAAAAAATAGTTTCAGTTCACATAACAATTTTATCATTACTAATAATTACAAACGCCACTTCACAAACTAATTTCAGTAAAATTAAAAAAACTGTACTAACAGCGCGTAATACCCACCATTATCTTATATAGGTTGTTTCTAAATGTTTCCCGACATGTAAACTTAAAATTTTCATTTTAATCCTCCTATTTTTACATAAGCGCGCAGCCGGCCAATATGCATTTTAATTAAAATCAGCCAGCTAGAAAAAGTTTTCGAATACAAAAGCGAAAACCAAATTCTGCCATGTTTAATACAAATGAAATTAGAAAAATAATATATGTATTATAGAAAGCCACGCAGAAATATACTATGGTTATTTAATTATATTTAGTATTCGTTGCTAATAGTATTATTTATAATGTTATTAATTTTATAAGGGGTTTTGATATTTTATATTCATCAAATATCTCATTTTTGTTGAAATTAGCTGTTTGGTGTTAATTACCTTAATGGTATATTATTAATCTCGTTTAAATATTTAATAACGACACATTGTTAACCACAGATAATTAGTGGGCAAAATTGGTATTTAATTTGAATTTTCATCCAGACCTCATGTTTTGATTTGGTTTCACAGGTAAATCTTTATAACAATTACAGATAATCCAGCAGCCTATCAGCAATCACTAAGTTGTTTAAAATTTGTCTGTTTCAGTATCCTAGGCATTATAAGAAATTCACAAAAACCACAAACTACTCTATACCGAAAGTCAACAGATCTATAAAATAGTGTTATGATATAATCATATTATTGTTGTCTGTTGGGCACTTACTCTAGCAAATATGGTTTTTTCTACGACTAGCCTAAAAAATGCAGTTTGACACACGGAAAATTTGAAATTGGCGCACGGTGGAGTATTAGCATGAAAAAGGTGATCGAAATTCGAAAAAGCAAATGTGTTTAAGATTTCCCAAAAAAAAGATATAAATGATAAGTTAAATCATGTCTGCCAAGAATGGCGTTGCTATGGGTATGTTTAGTTGCATTCATTTGTTTCAACGAAACGTCAAAGTTGTTACTTCTCACAGATAAGAGGTAAATGGCTAAATTTTATATTTAAAATTATAAATTGTTGTTCTTCTTGTGCTCCTTTTACGTTTATATTATTGTTTTGATTGAAAATGGCTCAGCAAGCTGCAGGTATGTATTCTACAAAAACATATTATTTATTTTGATATTCTCTATACTAACGATTTTTTTTGCAACTAAAAGTTAGGCGTTCAGAAAATTTGATTAAAGTTGTGACATTTTTACTATTACTTAGAGATTTAGTTGCGCATTTCGAAGAATTTAGCATATTGTCTATATACGTTTTACTTAGTAAACATTGGACTTTCATACAGAAAAATAAAATACTGGGACTTTTTGCGACTTTGCTGATAAAATGAGAAAAACATTCTTGGCTTCCTCTAATTTGCAAATCAGTGATATACTAATGCGAGGTGTAAACCGCGATGGCTTTGTTGCGTACAAAGCGATCGCATTAGTGCCATTAGCAGTATAGCACAATTTGGTATTAGTAGCGGCTTTAGTGGTATGGGCATTGGTCGCGGATCAGTCGTAGCATTAGTAGTATTAGTTGCGATATGACTACTGACATTAGTGGTATTGACCGTGGAAACACTGGAACAGTGATTTTTCTTTTTTTTAGAATCGACGAATTATCCTTTATTTTGTTCATATTATTTCTTCTTAAATTGAAAATAGCAATAATTTATATAAGGTCTACATAAAAAAAATTCGATCAACTATCGGTGTCAAATACCCCACTGTGTGACGTTTTGCAAACTGTTGTGTGCTAAGGATTTAGCGCACATGTGTCATTTTGCACACGACATGTGGCAATTTTAACATTTTTAACTTCCAATGTTTAGCTGAAACGCCAAACGTAACGCAGCCGTCAGAAAAGTGTCATAATTACATCGCAAATTATTTCACAAAACTGGCAAAAACTGAGTGAGTCTGCTGCTAATTTGTAGTCGTAGAAAAAATAGCGTAAAAAACAAGTTCGAAAACTTCTTTGTACACTCGTTCGACTTGTGGCTCTTGCCTGCGGCTCGAGCCAACAAACTGTCGAACTCGTGTGCAAAACGTCGTTTTCGAAACTCGTTGTTTAATAAACTATTTTATAACAATTAAAATATGGATTGTTGTTTCTAAAATTATGATCATTTTGTGTCATTTCTGAAATTTTTATTAGAGTTATATTTTGACTTGTCTATTTCAATGCTTATCTGACTTCTTTGTCAATACACTAAAAAAGCTTAAAATACTAATGGCAAATTAGTGTATTATGTAAATATATATAAGTAAAGTTTTGTTTTAATATTAAAAGTTCTAAAAATCCCATTTTTTAAGTATTAAGAAACTATTTTTCGTTTTTTATATTTTAACATCTAAATTGCTATCAATAAAGCGTGCTTATGAAATGAAGTGAATATTACAGAAGTAAGAACAATAGAAAATTACAATTTGGAGCAGATCGGCAATTAGTTTCGTTACCTTCACATCTGGACACTACACAAGCCGTTTGCAATAAATGATATTAATTATTAGTAGTGAATTTTGGGAAACGAGTCTCAACTAGTAATTTAAGCGATACCGATGTGCCAATTTTAACATTTTTAACCTCCAATGTTTAGCTGAAACGCCAAACGCACCGCAACTGTCAGAAAAGTGTCATCATTACATCGCAAATTATTTCACAAAACTGGCAAAAACTGAGTTAGTCTGCTGCTAATTTGTAGTCGTAGAAAAAATAGCGTAAAAAACTCATTCGAAAACTTCTTTGTACACTCGTTCGACTTGTCAATAAACTGTCGAACTCGTGTGCAAAATGTCGTTTTCGAAACTCGTTGTTTAATATACTATTAAGTCCAAAAGTTGATCTCTACCATGATCAATTAAAGCAGCAACAGTGACATTGCAAAAACAATAAACACTATTTATAAGTGTGTTGATGAAGACCCAAAATCAATGCTAAAACGGCTGTAATCGTTACTGTCTTATTAAAATGCGAATATTGTCGCGACCTAGCTGGGGGTTGTTTGCTAGGGTCGCTATACCAGGTTCTCTCTCTCAATCAAAACAACCATTGAACAAAATGTGCATTTATTTAATATAAAGTTCACAGTATAATACAATTTTGGGGAATGCCAAGACTTAATGGTTTAGTTAACTAAGTACTTACAGGAACATCTTCAGTCTGCGCTGTCTTCTACTAACGGACTGATAACGCGAATTACTGACTGTATAATACGACTCACATCGATGGACTAACTAACTACCCTGTCTTCAGCACACTATTTTATATTTTTCCGCTCGTCCCAATTATCGGCGGGTACGTGCTCAAAAATCTCCTTTGTATATTTCCAGCACCGATATTTAGTACGAGCTAGCCCTGAAATATCACGCTTACATCGACCTGATTTTAATTGTTTAATTAACAATGTTTATTATAAGAACATATTCAGGTCGACGTATACGCGAACGATTCCCTTGAATCCACATCAAATTGGTTTACTAAATTATATTTTACATGATTTTTCCCAATTTGATGTAAACCCAAGTTGGCCTATATTTAAGTCTTGACATATCCCCCGGGCTTGGAGAGCTGGTCCCCAGCGATAAAAAAAAGCATGTGCTATTAAGCTTAATTAAGATTTTCTTGCGACTCATCAAAATAAAAAAAAAATATATATATTTTTATCATTTACTCTTTAATCCCGTACAAACAAAAGGTCCTACGCGATACCACCCGTACTGAAAATATGTCTCCTGGCATCCTGGTGCGTTGCGTCCGTTTCAACAATACCATAAGCTTCAAGCTTTAACCCTAGCTCATATCAGTTAAGTAATGCACACGCCAGCCTTTGCCTTTGTTTGACTGGTTGCCTTCTTATTCATTGTATACTTCTGTTCGTCCGTGCGCTTGGTTTCAATGTCAAACGGGTGACGGCCTTTTGAAATTACTGGGATCAGCGGAATACTGGACAATTATTTTTCCAAACAAAAATAAAGCTATTGAGATGAATAAAAAACAAACTATCGAGAAAATACGCACCTATACTAAAAAGTCAAATGATGTAGCCACCAATTGCTTAAAAAATCATCAAAATCGGCTTACTAGAACAAAATACACTAAACTTTAAAGTACATCAAAATTTTAGGGTGTTCGTTTTTCGTGCCGGTGAGTGTATACAGGGTGGTCCGAATTGTATTCCGGAAACTTCGGCAGCATATTCTGCAGATTAAAATAAGTAAAAAAGTTCGTATAAATGTATGTCCTAAAATGTTTAGTTTCGGAGATACAGGGTGTAGAAATTTCATTTTTATTTCGAGATTTTTTCCAAATAATTTAAGAAGTAACGTCAATATTTGTATGAAAATTGGTGTCTGGGAGTTTTTGGACATGAGAAATTTGATTTTCATGTCAATATGACTCCTACTTGTAGAGAGTGCCACCTACATATTCTTTAACTGGCTTGAAGAGTAATAACTTTTCATCCAGACTTGTATAAAACTACTGAGTAAAAAAATATACATTTACAGCTTTTTTTACATAAAAAAGGTCTCTTGATTAAAATCGCTACGCGTAACGGTTCTCGAGATATTTGAAATTGAAATTATCAATACCTGTCATCATTGACAAATTAAACATGTTGACCAAATAGTTATTAGACTGAAATCTTAAATTTGAAATCTTTTTGTGGCAAAAGTTCAACAAAAACTGTTTAATCATCATTTTTTGCCAGAAAAATTTATGATTAATTTAAAAAAATAAAAATTTATTATTTCAGTCAAATAACTCTATTCAACGTGTGCTTATTTTTTTGTCAATAATGACATGTATTGACAATTTCCATTTTAAATATCTTCAGGACGGTTGCTCGTAGCGTTTTTGACCAAGAGACATTTTTTACGTAAAAAGTTATGGAAATATATTTTTTTAGTCAGTAGTTTTATACAGGTACCGTCGAAAAGTTATTACTCTTCAAAACAGCCAAAACGCATGTAGGTGGCGCCCCCTACAAATAGGAGTCATTTTGACATCAAAATCAAATTTCTCGTGTCACAAAACTCCCTAACACCAATTTTCATCCAAATATTGACGTTACTTCAGAAATTATTTAGAAAAAATCGAAATAAAAATGAAACTTCTACACCCTGTATCTCCGAAACTAAGTATTTTAGGACATACATTTATACGAACTTTTTTACATTTTTTTATCTGCAGAATATGCTGCCGAAGTTTCCGGAATACAGTTCGGACCACCCTGTATATTATAAACATTTCCCATTCATACAATAATAAATATCCATATTAAAAATAAATTATTTTCATCAGCGGGTGTCCTATTTTCTATGTCACTTAGTATATCTTTTATATAACACAGATACCAAAATAATAAAATAATCCAAATTGTTACGAACTTGTATAAAATTGCAGCTGATTGCTACTTTTTATGAGTTCGTTGCAAACTTGTAAAAAGATTACTACAACATTAAATTAAGCAATTATAGTAGTGGAGTAATTGAAGCTTGCCTAAATTAATATTTTCTAAATTGCAAACTGGTCAATTAAAACTGAGGATTACTACGAAAATTCATTATAATACTGGAACTTGGATTTATAAAATAATTGACAATTTCGCAAGTTTTCCCAAAATTACGTGGACTAATAAAATGGTGAGACGTTTAATTAGTTTATCTTCTAGATTTGTTTTTGCAATGCGGTCTATTTACATATAATAAGTTTCAATTATATCAAAATAAGACAAAGTAAACCAAGTCTTATAAAATCGTATAAATTTATGTATGTTAAAAAAGAAAAATACAAGCCAACATTAGGTTAAGACTACTATTACGCTGTACTATTCGGGTCGCTCTCAGGGGTCTGGTAAAGGGGGTGTGTGGCCGAAGGAAATATAACATATTATATTTCAGGAAATCTGCCTAAGGCTTAGCCCGATCCTGTCGTGTTAAGCCACACCCAAAATTCCAAACACACGTGCTTTGATTAAGGCTTTATTAAGGTTTGCAGAGATTCAGCATTTGTCATAAAATAGCGAGCAATTTGTTACAAAACCATATAAATTATATATCACTGTAATCACAAAACTTCAATCTATTTCTGTATTGTAACGGAATTTTAAATTATGTCTTTATTTTCGACAAAATTTAGTCCAAACATAAGGAATATTTTGTTGATGTTTGACCATCAAAAGCTTAAAAATAAAGAAGTTGAATAAAAATGTGCTACAATACGGATATAGTATAATCCTGTATCTGTAATTTCCTTCTTCATTTGTGTAAAAATACCTAGCCAGTTTGACATAAAACGTTAAATGCCGAACGCTTATTTTGCTACTTTTTCGGACTAGTGAAATGGACTCTTAAAAGCATTTTTATTTCCACGTATCATGAAACACATCTTTACAAAATTAAAAAAAAACTAAAAACTTTTAGTTTTAATCATCTGCTGATATGGTTAGCGAAACGCGCGTTCAGTGCAAAAGTAAAGTGTTTTGGTGTATTGTGGTGAATTAGTATTTTATTTTGCCAGTACTACACACACCATCAGTACTGATAATGTCTCCACCAGTATTTACAGTACTCGTAGTATCCAAAATACAAGCGAATAAAAAATACTCAATAATTTAAAAACATAAATTTTGTCCAAATAGTATGAAATAAATCATTGTACGTCATTTTACCGGAATTAAGTTTTACAATATTCGTTTTTGTGTTTCTAAAATCTTATAAACATCTCACTCATACTGTTTCAAATTGATTTACCGGACTTAAATATCTATTAAGTGCAGTTACCTGTAAGATTTCTCATCTGTCTTCTCGGTAGATAAAATAACAAGCTGATTGGTTTTCGTTTTGACATATTTTTGAACGTACGGAAGATCGCCTTCGTCTGTTTGCCACGTGACGTCAGGTGTGGGAACCGAATCTATGGGTGGCAAATCCAAAATGGCCGCTTCTCCTTCCTTTACGGTTATCGATGTTTCCGAATCGCCTCCAAATACATCCATATCTAAAAAGAAACATTTTATACAACAAACGTATCAAATAACTATTAAACAGTATTTTTTGGTTATAAGTTTATGTACAAGCTTTAGTACTGGGTATTGATTACAAAAAAACACTGTAATGTTCTTACAAATACAAATCGAAATCTTTGAATGTGGTAGACAATGTTTCAGCAAATAATTTCGAACTTCCATTTTCTTTATTTTTTTTTCATTAATGTTTCGGTCAGAAGTATCGCAGACAAGTGTAAACCTTGAACACCCAGACCATTGCGCACAGGCCACTTTTTTGCTCAATGTTATTTTCAACAAAAAAAATTACAATTTTTTGAATTTAAAAGATTGGCCTGGTTCAATTTATCTGGGGGAGCCTTGGCTTCCTGCCAGAATTAAACCAATTTCAAATCTTCAAATAACTATTAAACAGTATTTTTTTGACATACACTGTAACTGGAAGAATAATGTAAAGAATACCATAAAATGCTCTTGAAAAAGTGTTACATACCGGGTGCTTTTCAAAAGTGGCTCTCCCCTACAATTTTTTTTTATTTTTTAAGATAAAAACAATTGAGATTTGGTATGTTAGTATATGATATAAATTAGGATTGATTGACGTACCCAGCGAGCAAAATTTTGTCACATTTAGGGAACATTAGGGAACAGATATGTATCTGCGTTTTATTGCTTCATATCAGGCACAAGAAGGGCCTGGTAACGTAACAACGATGTCACCTAGAACACATTTCCCTTAAAGGAATAAAATGCTCACTGGGTATTCAATTCTTTTCGGTCACTTCCTGTTTCACCGGAAATGACTACAACTTTTGATTTTTAAATGGCACCCTCGGTATTTTTTTTCTTTATTCGATAGAAAATGACACTCTGAATAGACACATATCATATATCAACTTTTGACATTTTCGCATATTTATGGTTTATTTGAAATTGTGACATGCAGTTCATAATGACAATAATTTGAGTCGAAATACCAAGTGTGTGGTACAAATTATTCGTAAAAAAATGCTTTTTCCAAATATGCTAACGAACCACGTTCCATTTGAAAAAATTGAGACAGGATCGGCCAAGACCATTTTCCAAGGCTCTTTGATTAAAAATTAGTGTTTTTAATACAGTCATGGCGTTCTAGATTAAAATTTAAAATATGATGTTTTTTTAAGCAAATAATATGTGAAAAGTTGACATATTATACAATATGTGCCATTTTCTATCGAGTAAAAAAATACCGAGGGTTTAAAAATCAAAAGTTGTAGTAATTTCCGGTGAAACAGGAAGTGACCGAAAAGAAAATACGTCAATCAATCCAAATTTGTGTCATATACTAATATACCAATCTCGTTTTTTATCTGAAAAAATAAAAAGTTATAGGGGTGAGTAACTTTTGAGATGCACCCGGTATAACTTTAAAACTGGGTTAAAGATAAAAAGACAAACAAAAAAATGGAAAAAGAGCAATTTTTACCATCGTAGACTTAACTTTTTAATTTTTAAAGTTCTGTTTTACTGGTGAAATACCCACGTCTCTTTTCAAGAAATAGTACCATACGATCGAGAAAAAAAACAATAGCCATCATAGACGACTAGGAAATGAAGATCACTGTCAATTTGTATGCAAAATTATACGACGAATGTCATCGATCGTCATTTCCAAGCCAACTGGACGCCGATTTTTTGGATCATACGCTATCACTTTTATCTAATTTCGATAATATCCTGCTTTGAGTAAAAATTAAAATGCTCACGTTAGTTATAATACTACAGGAAAATGTTCAGTTTTCCATATACAGCTCATAACATGCAGAACTTAAAGAGTAAAATAGAAAATTTACAGCGCGTTTATTTGACAGTTACTACTTCAGAAATAATACTTGTCGTATAATGAAATACAAAATTCCTAAGCGACCTAAGTAACGTCAATATTTGGATGAAAATCGGTGTCTAGGAGTTTTTCCACAGAAATTTGATTTTAATGTCAATATGGTTTTTACTTGCAGAGGGCGTCACCTACATATTTTTTAACTGGTTTGAAAACTAATAACTTTTCGTCCGTATCTGTATAAAACTATTGAGTAAAAAATATACATTTACGACGTATTTTATGTAAAAAATGTTTCTTGGTGAAAATCGCTACGAGTATGGTTCTTGAGATATTTGGAATAGAAATTATCAATACCTGTCATCATTGACAAAAATTAAACATGTTGAATAAATAGTTATTAAACTGAAATCATAAATTTGAAATGTTTTTTGCCAAAAGTTCAACAGAAACTCATAATTTCTTCTTTAAAAAATTGTGATTAATTAAAAAAAATAAAAAGTTTCCAAATTTATCATATCAGTCAAATAGTTATCTACTCAACATGTTTATTTTTTGACAATGATGGCATGTATTGATAATCTCTATTCTAAATATCTTGAGAACGGTTAGTCGTAGGAATTTTTACCAAGAGACCTTTTTACATAAAAAATGGCGAAAATGTATATTTTTTCACCCAGTAGTTTTATACAGGTACAAAAGAAAAGTTATTACCCTCCAAATCAATGTAAAATAAAAAGAGTGTGGCTGTAAAATAGTAATAATTTTGTAATCATCCTTCTATGGTGTTATCAGAAAAATTAAAAACTATTGAAGAAGGACCTCCAAAGAATATTTTGAATACTAATACTAAATTAAAATCGTGTATTTCTCATTTTAGTGAAAATGTGTATAAAAGTGAACACTGGTTATGTGGTTGTAAGGCACTCAATAAACTTTTTTTTGTTGATCTTGCCTACTAATTTTATCTATCAGATGCGTTCACAACTTTGTTTTTTTTTACCTAAACTTAGTTCTTTTTTTTTAAATCGGTTTGATTATTTTATAACTTAAATTAAACACTTTAATATAAAAAAGAAAATACTTTTATTGTGCTGTTACAATGTTAATTGCAGTTACTTTATTACATCCCCTTGTATTGAGGCCACGCCGAGCTACGCCACTGTTTAACTCTTATGTATCACAAAAAATACTCACCAATTTCAGTTAATATTTCCAATTTCAATTTCCAATACCTAATTCTAAATATTTATTGAAAAATAAATCTTTCATTTTACGAATTATTGTAGTTTGCCAATATTGAACAAAGTTTATTGCCCATTAAAATGACCGATTCTGAAGCAAATTAAATAAAAAAAAATATTTTAACAAGACTAAAATGAACTAGCTAATAAAAAGGCATTGAATTTATGTGTGCCGCTATATTCATATTTTCTTGTAGTTCTTGAAAAATAAGGCTTAATTGCGACCATGTTATAATACATTAATATTTCGCACAAATAATAAAAGGACTATAAAACTAAAGAATTTTAATAGAATAAGTCGCTTAGGAATTTTGTATTTCATTATACGACAAGTATTATTTCTGAAGTAGTAACTGTCAAATAAACGCGCTGTAAATTTTCTATTTTACTCTTTAAGTTCTGCATGTTATGAGCTGTATATGGAAAACTGAACATTTTCCTGTAGTATTATAACTAACGTGAGCATTTTAATTTTTACTCAAAGCATCGAAATTAGATAAAAGTGACAGTAGCGTAACTTCAAGTGTGAGGCCCCCCCGCAAGATTTTTTTGGGGCCCTTATATTAAAATAATAAAAAACACACTAAAAACATAATATAGCTTTATGTAGGTATATCAAATCTTTAAAATATAAAAACAAAAAATAAACTTATTCCACGTAAGAAAAACAATAATAAAGGAACATAAAAAATAAAACATTACAAAATAAATCAACATAAAACAAAACTTAGGTACTAAAAGAAAACTAAATAATAAAAATAAATAGACTTTTTCTAATAAAAATATGATTCAAATTAAAATAAATTAATAGGAGCAAATAAAATGTAAAAAAAGAACAAATAAAAATTGAGAAAAGGATTGAAAATAAGGTAAAAAGTTTAAACATTTTTTTGCTTTAAAATTGACACAAAGGCGTTAATCAAATCTTTAACGTTCATTTTTTTGGCTTCTTCAGCCTCAATAGCTAGCAATCCCAATGCATTTAGCCGAGAGTGAGTCATGCTTGTGCGCAAAAAACTTTTTATAAGTCTCAGTTTTGAAAAAGAACGTCCGACGTATATTCGTTCACATATGCATGTATTTAGTAAATAAAATTGGTGGCCCCTGCGGGGCCCCCAAAATCACGAGGCCCCCCCGCCGATGCGGGTGCTGCGGGGCCTACGCTACGCTACTGAAAAGTGATAGCGTATGATCCAAAAAATCGGCGTCCAGTTGGCTTGGAAATGACGATCGATGACATTCGTCGTATAATTTTGCATACAAATTGACAGTGATCTTCATTTCCTAGTCGTCTATGATGGCTATTGTTTTTTTTCTCGATCGTATGGTACTATTTCTTGAAAAAAGACGTGGGTATTTCACCAGTAAAAGAGAACTTTAAAAATTAAAAAAGCTAAGTCTACGATGGTAAAAATTGCTCTCAATATTTGGATGAAAATTGGTGTCTGGGAGTTTTTTAACATGAGAAATTTGATTTTGATGTCAATATGACTCCTACTAATAGATGGCGCCACCTGCGTGTGTTTTAACTGTTTTGAAGCGTAATAAATTTTTGTCCGTACCTGTATAAAACTACCGAGCGAAAAAATATACATTTCTGTGATTTTTTTTGTAAAAAATATCTCTTTGTAAAAATCGCTACGAGCAACCGTTCTTAAGATATTTAGAATGGAAATAGTAAATACATGTCATTATTGACGAAAAATAAACACGTTGAGTAGATAGTTATTTTACTGAAATAATAAATTTGGGAAATTTTTATTCTTTTAAATTAATCATAAATTTTTCTACAAAAAATGATGATAAAACAGTTTCTGTTGAACATTTGGCACAAAAACATTTTTGAATTTATGATTTGACTCTAATAACTATTTAGTCAACATGTTTAATTTATGTCAATGATGGTAGGTATTGATAATTTCTATTCCAAATATCTCGAAAATCATTACTCGTAGCGGTTTTTACCAAGGGACTTTTTCCACGTAAAAAACGTCGTAAATCTATATTTTTTACTCAGTAGTTTTATACAGGTACAGACGAAAAGTTATTACTCTTCAAACCAGTTAAAAAATATGTAGGTGGCGCCCCCTACTAGTAGGAGTAATATTGACATCAAAATCAAATTTCTCATGTCAAAAAACTCCTAGACACCAATTTTCACCCAAATATTGATGTTACTTCAGAAATTATTTGAAAAAAATCGAAATAAAAATGAAACTTCTACACCCTGTATCTCCGAAACTAAGCATTTTACTTATATTATATTTTTTTACTTATTTTTATCTGCAGAATATGTTGCCGAAGTTTCCGGAATACAGTTCGGACCACCCTGTATATAACAATATAGACTTTGCTGTAAGGGCTTTTGTTTTTACGGATATTTGCATATTAAACAGTTTTGCCGTGGTATGTATATGATGCATAATAACAATCAAAATGTCATTAAAAGTACATGGTTAAATGCGCGTGACCTCGTAACAAAAACTGAACGACCGAATTTTGAGTTAACTCGTTTAATTGAATCGAAAGAAAAAAGTTATGACAAGAAGTAGTAATCACGCAAAGTCCCATATTTTATGGCCGAATTTTAAAAGCAACGCAACAAACATTAAATGACTTGCCTAATAAATTTACCGGCCGCATGCAACGTCGATTTGGACCTTTTTTAGTCCTTTTATTACTATTTTTATATTATAAAAGCTTAGGCCGTTTAATAAATAAATATTAAAAAACTTTTTTATATTATAAACTAGGTAGCACCATAGGTAGTAGATTAAATTTACAAGAAAGAAAAGCCAGAAAAGATCCAGTGGTTCTCAAAATTTAAGCAAAAAAACATTTTTTTTGGAAATCTTTAAGGTAAATTGTGTGTCCATAACGAGAATAATCTAACCCAACCTAACCTAACCAAATTATTCGTAAAAACTCTCGTTATATTTGAAACAATTTAGATATGATTAAAAATACGATTTGTGCATCTTTTAACCGGTTAGGACAAGACACGAAAAACATTAGATGATCAAATATATTTTTCCAAGGCTCCTTGATTAAAAATCAGTGATTTTAATATAATTAATTAATGTCAAAAGTCGACGTATGATATGCCATTCTATTCAGAGAGTAATTTTCTATCGATTAAAGTAAAAAAATACCGAGTGTCGTTTAAAAATCAAAAGTTGTAGTAATTTCCGGTGAAACAGGAAGTGGCCAAAAACAATTGAATACGTTAATCAATTTTAATTTATGTCATATACTAACATACCAAATCTAGTTTTTTTATTTGAAAAAATAAAAAGTTATCGGGGTGAATTACTTTTGAGAAACATCCGGTATATTAATTTCTTAATGTACTATCAATATCGATTACGCCATGGTAAAATAAGAAATGTATTAATAAACAATCAAATCAAACCCTAAACAATAGCTCCACATAACTGAATGAAGATAAGTTGCTTGAAACAAAACGCGCGTTTGGAAGCTAACATTAATTTTCAATTACGCCGAAATAAAATTAGTTGCCTCCAATTAGCTCCAACTTACATGCAACGATGATTCTGATTTCCTCGCTGATAATCGAGCCGATCTTGTTAGAGGCGATGCATCGATAACTGCCTCCATCTTCGTGCTTCGCCGAGATGATTTTGTAAAATGGATCCGTGGAAAATTCGGTTATCGGGACGCCGTCTTTCAGCCATCTGAACTGGGGTGGCGGATTTCCTGAAAAAGAAAGTAAAATGTTAATAATATAATTGAAGAATTGGGAATCTATTATTGGAACTACAATTTCCAACGGTGAATAGGGTAAAACAAGACAAACTCGATATTGCTTTGTTAGATAAATAATGAACAAGTACTATTTTTTAGAGATGAACAAAACTGCGATTGCGATTTTAATTTTTTTTTCCATAGCTACTGTTAAAATTGCCTTATATCTATCAAAAATAGTAGATAAAATAGTACCTTAACCGAAAGGGTAGATTAAATGATACTTTAACAGCGAGGATAGGTTAAAAGCTTTATTTCTTCTCGCACGTTTTTTAATTGCTTCCATTTTTGAAAATTTTTGTATTCCATTTCATAAGTTATTCGGGATTTAAATGGAAGTAGTTTGGATATGGCGTTTGTAGTCTCAGCCTGAATATCTGTTGGTAATTTACTTATTTCGTTTTGCATTAATCAAAATCAAAAGTTGTAGTCATTTCCGGTGAAACAGGAAGTGGTCAAAAACAATTGAATACGTCACTCAATCCTATCTTATAATCCTAACTCATATACTAACACACAGAATCTCGTTTTTTATCAGAAAAACTAAAAAAGTTATAGGGGTGAACCACTCTTGAGAAAAACTCTGTATATTATGATCGTGGCTCTGGAAAAATAATAACTTCTCTACAGGATGTTTCAAAAAACATGTGCCATCTCTCGTGGGGACGTTCCTCAAGTAAAAATAAGATTTATTTTTCATATCAACGTAGGTCCGATTCTGCTTTGTTTCGTAGCTACAGGGTGTTAAATTCTTAATATTGTCAAGGTGTATTACTGGTTGCATAACCGCAACGTGCATTGAGGAACCTGGTGAGTTCGCCAGAAAGTAAAAGAAAATTACAGAATTCTTTAGAAAATTCCAGAAACCATCGCCAGGGGGTATATAAGGCCCGCGCTTTGACAGTTGGACCAGTCTGAAGATAGTCTGAAGTCTGAAGTTTCATAATACCGCGAAATACCGTTAGAGTAATAGTAGTTGCATAAATTGTGTTGTAAATAGTATAAGTTGTGTGTACAGAGTGAGACAAATAAATTCGTTAAGTATTTTATCGTGAGTTTAAATAGTGGACCCACGGAATCCGTAAGAATTGGTGTCGGAAGTGCGATTTAAGTGGATTTTAAAGATTTTACACCGAATTTAGCTGTAAAAAAAGCATGTACGCAATTGACGTTTCTCTCTTGTTAGCGAAATAGTGTAAGCAGTTTAATGCCGATCAAAAGTTTGCTCTTGCTTTATTGTCGCTTTCGGCCTCCTTGATGAGATAAACGCAATTTTATTAATTTGCCTTGATCCAAGTCTAATAGCAACCTTTAAAAAAATTTAATATCATTAACTTGCGAAAGTTTTAAATACTCATTGATATCTCATCAAAAAATATGAAAAAAAGTTCCTATAAAATGGGTATGGAAATGCATAGTTTTTGTAATTAAATACCATTATTTTTTTATTTGAAGTTTTTTTGAATTTTAGGTTGGACTAATAGTAATAATAACTAATTACTAATAGTAATAATTAGTGATGAGCCAAACCGTGATTTTCTTTTCACAGGCTTACCTGTGACAGCGACTTTGTATTATCTGTGACTCTTAACTGTGACTGCGGCTTTATGATTATGAATCCGAAAGCACAATCACGGCTAAAATATAAGATACGATACGAATGATACGATTCTGTTGTTGTTGTTATACTAATTTTTATTTATCTAAGGCCTTTATCCAAGGCCGCTGAAATAGAAGACACTAAACAGTGGGTAACAGGTATATTAAAAAATAAAAATAAAACAATTTTTTTATTAAAAGAAACCAACGGGAAAAGAATAAAATATGCAATATGCTCATAACCATAACTAACGAAACTTAAATGTGTTAACAACACGAGATAAGTAATAGATTAAACAACAAATATTTTCCTTTGTATTAAAATAAACGAAATATATAAAAAATGAAGTTTCTAAAAAAAATAAACAGTATAAAGTAAAAATGTTTGGCTTTAAAAAAACCTGCTAAACTAAAAAGAAACCAAACCGATTCGTAGTGATAAAAAATAGTAATAAAATATAAAATACATAAAAAATTAAATCACTTCTAACAGTCACTGTTTTTAGATCACTTTGTCAGATATCTATCCTATGAGACGTACGTCGTGACTCGTGACTGTGAACTGAGTCACGACCGGCGCCATCGGCAGCTGCGTTCGCGACGCGCGACGTCCCGCTCTGAGAAGTATTTTCTCGTCACCAGAGAAATCACAATTAACTGTAATCGTCACGCTTTAGCAAGTCACCGTTTATTAAATCAGTCACAGGCCGTGACTGTGATTATAGAATATCAGTGACAAAGTCACAGTTACCGATATTTCACTCATCACTAGTAATAATATTTAATAATAAATTAGGTAAAATATATAATTTAATTTTTATTTTAATTTTATTAATTGAGATTAATAAAAGTGCGTTTATCTAATCAAGGAGGCTAGGAATTCGACAAAATATCAAGAGATAACTTTTAATTGGCATTAAACGGCCTACACAATTTTGATATCAAAAGAAAAAAGTCAGTGGCGCACATGTTTTTTTTAATAATCCAGTGATAACTCATATTCACGTCCTTGATGAATTTATCGACACTTTTTTATCATTTAAATATGTAGCACTTAAAGTAACTTTTACCCTCAAAATTTCATTCGAATCACTAAAATTACTTGGAAGAAAATTATAATAAATCGAAAGAATATTAAGACTAACATCCTGTAGCTACGAAACAAAGCAGAATCGGACCTACGTTGATACGAAAAATAAACCTTATTTTTACGTGAAGAATCTCCCCAATGTTTTTTGAAATACCCTGTATATATTTTTTAAGCCATCAGAAATTGAGTATTGGAATTGCTGATACTTTTTTAGTAAAGACGATTAAACCGCACTTAGTTAAACGAAAGATTATAACTTGATCTTGGATTTCTTCTTTGTACAAATATTAAATATAAATGTATAATAAAACAACTAACGGTGGAGTAAAAACTTCGCCGTGTATATTCGACCGTTTCTGTGTATCTTAAGTAATAAATAATGTATAACAAAATGAAGTTGCTTCTTCGATAAACACATAAATAATATATTTTCCTGCGCAGTTGCAAAATCTAAATATTTACTTTTTGAACTTACAACTATTAGGTACAAGTATCTCAAACGTCTTTCGGATGTTCAATATTATATTTCAGTCTATTTTAATTTACAAAGTAAATAGAGACACATACATAAAATTAGATAGACACACAAATGAATATAACTTAATATATCATTTATTAAAAGGTATTTAACCTTTAACAAATAAAAATGTGAGATCCAAAGAAAACGATTCTAGGTATTTCGCTACTGATAGAGAAACCTAAAAAATAAAAAATATATATTTTTTGTAAACACCGAGTAGAATCTAAACGAAAACTAGAATGCCAGTGACTTTTTACTCATAAAACAAATTTATCTAACCTATGTTTAATGTTTCTTCCGGTCGTCAGCAGCAAAACAGAAAAAGAAAATGTTATTTAAAACGTCTAAATATAACTAACTACTCAGAATAACTTTAGTTTGTTAAACCAAAGATGTCTTTTAAAAACTATTGATATTTTGCGTTGTTGTTTAGTTTTTAATAGATGTCTCTGCATTTTAAGGGGTGGTAGATCTAGCCAAAAGAAACGTGATATATTTTCTTTATGAAAATTTGAGAGATTTTCTGAAAATTTAAGGTTTGCTAAAATTTTGAGAACCGCTGGATCTTTTCTGAATTTTCTTTCTTGTAAATTTAATCTACTACCAATGTTTTTTTAATTAAAAACTGAAAAATATTCAAAAACATTTTTTAAAAAATTCCGAATTTTCAAACTTTTTTTTCGTGAAAAAAAAACTCATGGGCGTGTTTATGGGGTTGAACTATACTACCAGTTAAAATATATATATAAACGGGATTTGGTTTAAGTATTTAATACTCATTTCCAACTACAGCCTATTGCTGCCTTCCCGTTACCCTACGCCACACATCTCGATTTAGAGCGTCATCAGCTTCTAGGTTACGAGCTTCCATTGCTTCCGTAACCGTTCCGTTCCAGGATTTTCTAGGTCTACCTACACTTCTTGTTGTTCCCCTAGGTCTCCATAGGATTATTTTTAGGGCCATCGGTCTGGATCCTGTCTTGCCACATGTCCTATCCATTGCCACTTCAGACTTGCCACTCTTTTAACGACATCTATTAATTTTGTTTTTTGACGTATGTGGGTATTCCGTATTTTTTCCCTAATGGTGACTCCCAACATGATTCTTTCCATGGCTCTTTGTGCTACTCGTAGTTGTTGTTCTGCTGTTTTTCAGTAATTGCCATAGTCTCTAAGCCCATACGTAAGCACAGGTAGAATGCAGCTGTCGTAAGTCTTTTCTTTAGGTTCATGGGCACCTTTTTATCCTTGAAAATATCGCTCATATTTCCAAATGCTACCCATGCCAAATGGATCCTGCGTTTGATCTCCGTATTTTGGTTTTCCTTGCCCAGCTTGATTTTATGACCTAAATATATATACAATAATAACGTTGTCCACGGTAATGTTATGGATATTGTTGCTCATTATCTTGGTCTTCTTCAAGTTCATTTTAAGGCCAATTTTCTGGGATTGCTCATTTAGCTCATTTAGCATGGTGTTTAGTTCTTGAATGTCGGTGCTCAACAAGACAATATCGTCTGCAACCTCAGATGGCTAAGGTGTACCCCATCGATGTTTAGACCTCTATTTTCTTCATTCTAATTTCTTGTTGAAGACATTTTCCAGTGCCAGTGTAAATAACTTGGGAGAGATGGTATCTCCTTGTCTCACTTCTGAATGCCGAGTTAGTATTTCTTCTGTTTTGAGGTCATCATCTAATTTAACTTGGACCCAGGTTGCACTATCATAGATATTTTTAATAATGGAATAATATCTGGAATCAATTCTCGCGTCCTCCATTGCAGCTAGAAATGACCAGTCTTCTTTCGATGCTGTCAAAGTCCCTTTTGGTAGTCTACAAAGGCCAAATGTAGAACTCTATATCGTGTAGTCTGTTGCGCAATGACTGTTTTAATTGGACTTCTTGATCTACTGCTATCTTTTTTTCCATCACCTGCTGCAGGACAAAAAGGTTATCTGTGCAAGATTTCCCCGGTGTGAATCCGCTTTGGTCTTCCGAGATTTTGTCACCAATACTGTCCCTGAGCCTACCCTGTAGCACCTTTCCAAAAAGTCTGCTGACCGAACTGTTAATGGTTAGGCCTCTATAACAAGTGGGGTCGTTACGATTTCCCTTTTTAAAGATGGACACTATGTGAGCCACTCGCCATTCTCGGGGTAGTTACTTTGCAGGCAGCACTGGTTAAATAGCTCTGCCAGACGCCAGCGCAGTCTTTGGGTTCCACACTTTAACAATTCGGCTACAATATTACCAGGACCTGGTGACCCTCCATTTTTCATTCTTTTGAGAGTTTGATGTACTTCTCTTTCGCTTATCATTAAAGTGCCTGCAAGGTTGTTCTCATCTTCTACTGCTTGGAATTCTGGTCGGTTTTCTGTCAGTAATTCTGCATAGTAGTTGCGCCATTTTTCTATATCCATTCTATTCAAGAGCAGTTAAAATACTTACATTCTACCAGTTAAAATACTTGCAATTATTTCTGGGACATCCTGTATTAAAGAAATTAAAAGACAAATAAACAAATTTAATTTACTTCTCCATATTTCTCACACTTTCTATGACACACTCTATTTTTAAGCGCGAAAATGAGATGCTAACGGACTTCTGATTCGATCTTTCATGTATTTCAGAGTTGGATAACTTTTAATTTGAACCGTTTAACGCATCTCCCCATCCACAAGTCATCAATTATTCGTATTCATCTGGAAAATTATATTCCAATATTTCTCTTTATATTTTATTTTTCGAATGAAATTGACAGTCCCCGCTTGTTTTTTCTATGTTTTTTTTTCTGTATTTTTCATTAAAATCATCTTTTCGTGTTTATATATTTCATCGTCCGATTGAACTATACCGAAGTAAGTTATTACGTTCAATCATCAGGAGTTTAATATTAAAGGAGAGCGATAGAATAAAAAATTATCAATAGAATTTAATTTATATTAAACAGCTTTGAGAAATATCCTAAATGGAATTCTTCAGTCATTTGAAAGTTACTTTTAATTTAAAGGTGCTTAATGCTAATAGTCCAGGAGGCAGTGATTTTTTTGAACTTATTTTCCCAGTGGGTGAATATACAGAGTGAGTCTTAAATAAGTGCAAATATTTTTAAGTCTGGTAGATCTCGATAAAAGAAACATATTTTCTCTTGATCGTTTTTCAAATAAGTCCAAAATAACCGAGTTATCCAAGTCTGAAAATTAAAAAAAGCTTTATTTTTGAAAACATTTTGAGAGCCATTGGATTTCTTCTGTCCTATGTCGGTATACGGGGTAAAAGTTTGCTTTTGTTGGCTTATTGTATTTATTATTTATTAAATTAAAAAATTCCTGTCGATAACCCTTTATGGTTTGAAAACTTGTAAATGAAAAAGCGTGGCTTGACACAGTTTGCTAATACTTATATTTTTTATACGATGTACTTAAACAGCCGTTAAACGGTAGCCTACTAAAATGCCGTTAATAGATATTGTGACGTCGTTCATGTCGGCGGAAAGTAATGCCTAACCTTAAGCATTTTGCAAGAGCACCTGTGGGTCAGTGGCTGAGGCTATCGCTTCCTGAGCGAATGGTCCGTGGTTCAAATCTCACGCCGACCAAGACTTTTATATTTTTTTTTGCTTATAGCGTGATCTTATTGCATTGGTTTCACTCTTTTTGGTTGGATTGGTTTAGTTATTTGGCGGGTTGGCTAGCGTGGTTATTTGGAGGGTGTTAATTCATTGGTTAGTTAGTTATTTGGTGGGGTTGGTTGGTTTTTACTAATTTATATTTGTTTTTTATATTTTTTATCAGTGTCGAGGTTAGTTGCGTTGGTTAAGTTGGTTATTTGGTGGGGTGGATAGCGTTGGTTAGTCCTTATAAAATTTCTATATTTCATAAAGCCGTCAAGTGCGTTATATCAACGACGTCATACCTATTAACGGCATTTTAGTAAGCTACCGTTTAACGGCAGTTTAAGTACAGCCTTTTTTATATTCTTACATGCTGTTGAAATGTAGTCTTTATAATACTGTACGTAATAATCATAACTATCGATCTCTAGTAAGAATGTCCTTCTCTAATAAGATATTACATATTATGTCAAAACTGACACTTACTTGATAGAATAACAAAACAATGTCAAATCTATTTTAGTTTTAAAATAAAATAAAATCGTTTTTAATTTTTTTAAGCTCATTATTTTCTTATTTGAAAAATTGCAATACATTCCTAGTGGAGTACACACAATATCACAAGGAGATGTATAGGTAGGAAATTTTGAATTCCAACAACATTATTTTAATACACACAAACTCTCAGAAAAATAAACATTGGATAGAGATTGGCTTGTGCTGACAAGTTAAGACGCTTAAAATCGAACAAAAGCAATTTATTACACTCAAAAGACACGTTTTATGTGTTCGTTATTAGAGGTATTATTCTAGAGTTGTTTATTACGTGAATACTGAAATAGATAAATTAATCATAATGGCACAACAAGTATTTCTGCACTTTATAATACAGGGTATTTTATTCACACCTTTTCTGAATTTGTCACCCCTTTTCAGCGATTTTTACTTGTTAATTGCATTTTCTCAGATGAATAATTAGAAATATAGGTCATTTAGGAAGTGACAATGTTGCATCTCTTTTAGTGCCGTAACCATGGTAACATCAGAGATTAAGAAATTAGACCGTGGGAAAATTTGCGGTGAACTAAAAAATTTTCGAAAAATATACTGGGAAATTTAAAAGAAAATACACGATTTTCAACATCTTTTTCTTGCAAAAATAACGTGTTTCTGGGGTCGAAATACACCATCCCTAAAAATATTTGCACTTGTTAAATTTAAATTTTCATTTGTGCTTTTATCGAGAGGTAGAGAAATAAATCTTAAAGTCGAATAAAAACTTGTAAAAAGTGCAACAGTGTTATCTAAACAAAAATGCACTATTTTCCGATCCTGATCAGACAACGATCCGCTCATAAAATAGGAAAAGGGACATCGACAATATTCATTCCCTTTCTTATCTGAAGGGTCGTAAAACTAGGCGTTTACAGCACGGAACGGATGTCTCGCTATGTCAGATTACGGATAGAAAGACCTGTTGCTCCCTCCTTGGCGGCATGACGGAATGCCTTTTATTCGTGTAATTTCAGGACGGTTTTGTTAGCGAATGACATAAGAGGAATACGTGGATTTTCTATTAGATTTCTAGATACTGTCCCCGTCTGATTGTTATTTTATGAAACTGTTAAGTCATAATCGGTTACGGGAAATCTAATAATCCTGACATAAAAGGACGGTTTATTATTAAGAAATATGAGACCGTAGGCAATATAGAAAAATATGTTTCATTTTTCTGCGAAATACAATAAAATGAAATATACAGGGTGTTTCAAAAAACATGTGCTGTTTTTCGTGGGGAGATTTGGAGAAAATGGGTTTAGCACCATTTGATAAACACGAGCAACATAAACAAATATCTACTTGATGAATACTCGAAAATGCTACCCAAGTAGCATTTTTAGAGACAAAATCGAAACAAAGTCTGCTGAGAAACATTGCGAAACAAATTTTTGATACATATGTTTCGTAACACAAATCCGTTTATTTCGAAACATTTTACCAAAATATGATTTCGCTACATAAACTATAACAATAAAGGCCTTAGTGTCACAAAATTTTAGAAACTTTTAAGAAACAGATGCGGCTCGCATTTACAGATTTCGTACCCGTTTTGTGCCTGAAAAGTTTCCATAATTTATTTGACATTCTGTCAAATATGAGAATATAACATTACTTTATTGTTTGGATTTTGTTCTGCAGTTTTTGCATTTAAGCATTCTTTAAGTTTTTATAGTACTATAATTAAAAAAGCAGAAAAAATGACATATGATGAGCACAAATATAGATATTTTTTTTATGCGATTCTATAATTATTTATTATACGCATTACAGAGATGATTTGTTTTAGGAATAAATGTAATAACAGCCACTACCCATACCCAACAGGAGACCGAAAAAAAATGTTACCAGCAAACCTGTTTTTCTTAATTTTCTACAATGGTAAACATGTTTTTATGTTTTAATTGTGTTATAATAAGTAAATATAAATGTTATTATTGATTATTTTGACCAGAAGTTTTGATTGGCGTTGTTGACACGTGACTAGTTCGAAATTTCTACACAGATAGCACCAAATCGAAACATTTGGAAACAAGGTTTCTATTTATTGTCGATTCAGTTCCGAAACACGAGTTTCTCTCTTTTTAGTCACAAATATGATTTAATGTAGATGATTTGTGTCCGACTCCACGTCAATTTTATAAAATAATGAATTAAAATTCCACTATGTTGGCTAGTTAGCGTTTTTAACTAAAAATATATGTTTTTGTCGGTTGTTGAGCTTTTGAACACATAAGGACGCGTTCAATTCAAGAATCATCCTATATAGAAATAAAAGTAAAAATCTATATTTCAGACAAAAATATTTTGTAGCAACAAATAATGATATATAGAAGAAGCATTAAAAATACGAAAGTACATTATTAAATTAAACGATGAATTTGCTTTTGTGGGACATTTTTTGTGCGAGAAAACCTAAAAACAAAGATTTTAAGACAAAAAAATTATGGCGGAGGTCGACACTGTTGAGGGTTATTTTCATTTTGAAATCCACATACAGACATAGACTATTTTAGTTTGGTATTTTGTTTCTTCACATTCACATTTTGAAACAGTGGCTGCTGAAAACGGGAACATCTTGAACACAAATTGCAGAAAATGTTTCGAAACATTTCCTCTAAAAGTTTTGATTCCGCATCGAAACATTTCAGAAAACGGCTAGTGCCACCACATTGGAAACACATGTAATGAGGCCATTATAAAATATATATGTAGGTTACGAAAATGTTTCCTATTTGTGGAATACCGTTTCCATTTTGTGTCAAGAAACAGACACGATTATAAGAGATATTACCTAAAATGTGTCCAAAAATGCTACTTGGGTGATAGAGTCCTTTACAATGACCATTACATCGAGATTCTGAAACAACGGTCAAATAAGTACTAAACATCAAAATGTAAAACTTGGAAAATAAGGTCGTTATAATAATGCTTTTATTATTCACTATTTTAATAAAGAATATGCATTCCTTTGGAAACTCTCTATTTATCTAGTAATGCTAAAACACTCTATTTTAAAAGCCGATTAGAGCAAAAGTATTATTCATTCGCAAGCGAAGTAAATATTTATAATCAGGTAAAATTGTGATGTAAGAGGAGGCTAGCTTGCCGGCGCGCGGCGGGTCAGTAGTAGACGGGCCGGCCGTGTTGTGATTTGTCACCTCCCTGGTTGCATGTCGTTTGACTGTAAGGCAACGGGTCTTTTGACCATTCCTCCCTGGTTGCATGTCGTTGACTGTAAGGCAAGAGGTTTTCTTCTCAATGGTCTTCTGACCATTGAGAAGAAAACCTCTTGGGACGTCTTGCGTTTGAGGTTGGTCTTGGGGTAGTGAGATGAGGCGTTGGGGTAGTGAGGTACCCCAATTATCCTATTCGATTGGGATGCGAATCTGTTTAGCTACAGATTTGCGTTCGGGGGAACTACAATTTCAGATGACACTAGCTAGTTGTTGAAAATTATTAACCAATTGATCCGAATAATATTTGAATTAGATGGAAGATATGGAATGGGATATATTGAATAGAATGTCAGTGGCTAGGGGGCGGAGACCCCCGGGTGAGTTTTACTATTTAACTGTCAATTTTGTCCAGATCAGTAAATGTTTGTTTTGTTATTTTCATGTACAATGAGAGAGTGCTTGCCAATGACCAACTAAATGGATATTTGAGGTGAATTTGCATTGTGAGACCCGGTTGAGTAAGCCCCAAAAAATAAGCGATTTTACAAAAAATTGCTCAAATCTTAGTGACCGTCTTTCAATAAATGTACAAACAAATTGCACAGCTATTGTTGTATAGATGTTGTATACATGTCGAGGTTGGAAACTTTCCAGACCACTCTCGTAAATAAATATCAAATAAACAACGAATGGTGTAATAAAGCCAAACAAATAACTCTGTCTTTCTTAGAGAAAGAACTATATTACTCCCTTAAAACAACAGACGACTTCTGAAAGTATTTCTTTGTACATCTCCGAGGAGACCTTTCCGTTCGACCGCTCTTAAAGGACAAATCCAAGCCGCTTTACCGTCAAGACCGTTTTCCTTTAACCAAAAAACAACAGAGATGGCGTTGGAAAAAATTAGGTACTTCCCAAATCGAGAAAATGCGTTTTATTTCTTTCTCTAGATGGGGTTGGCTTAGTTTTTTGCCGATTTTATTGCTCTGTTATTCAACAATTCCTGTACAATATATACAGATGTTTAAAAAACATGTGCATCTCTCGTGGGGAGATTCCTAATGTAAAATTAAGATTTATTTTTCATATCAACATAGGTCCTATTCTGCTTTGTTTCGTACTTACAGGGGGTTACATTTTTTTCGATTTAGGTATTTTTCATTTTATTGATTTTATGGAAAGCACTGTTCATTAAAATGTTCTATCCTATGTTATAGGGCTTATTTCGCTCTACAATTTCCTGTCTCACAATGTACCGTTTGTGTCGGGGAAGGGATCATAGTTTCATAGTTGTCGATTTTCGAAAGAAATCAGCACATGTATTTTATTTAGCATATTTTTCATTTTATGGAAAGCACTGTTCATTATAATGTTGTATCCTACGTTATAGGGCTTGTTTCTCTTTACAATTTCCTGTCTCACAATGTACCGTTTGTGTCGGGGAAGGGATCATAGTTTCATAGTTGTCGATTTACGAAAGAAATCAGTACATGTATGTTATTTCGTATATTTTTCATTTTATTGATTTTATGGAAAGCACTGTTCATTAAAATGTTGTATTCTATATTATAGGGCTTGTTTCTCTCTACAAATTTCTGTCTCACAATGTACCGTTTGTGTCGGGGAAGGGATCATAGTTTCATAGTTGTCGATTTTCGAAAGAAATCAGTACATGTATATTATTTCGTATATTTTTCATTTTATTGATTTTATGGAAAGCACTGTTCATTAAAATGTCTTCGCTGTCTTTTTTAAACAGATGTCACTTGTCTTGTCATTATTCAATTCATTATTCGAATTCTCAGAATGTTGTTAACTAAAGTTTCATCTTAAAATAATATTTTAATTCAAGCACAATTGTTGACACAACAAGTATTGATTGATAGAATGCTTAACTAATTATAATAAAAATCTAAAGAATGTACCCCAGCAAAAAAAAAAATCTTCAAAAATATATTTCGTCAATACCTTTAATTAAGTAGAAATATTTTTAAGAATTTTTTCATAAAAAAAACTCTAGGAAAAATAATATCTAAATGAGTAATTAAAAACCAGAACGGTCTATTAAAAAAACCTTAGTACACGTATTTTAAAATTCAAATTGCGCTGACATTATTTTTCATATCTAAGAGGAATTTTTAAATTACACGACCGCATTAGCTACGAATTGTACAGAATAATAAAGCTAGAAAAAAAAAACAACCGTCTTGGATTATATGTATGTATGTGTGTACGAACGCGTTGTCTTTTATGATAATATGATGCGAGTCTGTCATTCTAGGTTTGTAATTACATTTGTTATGCGAGCGCATAGCTGAAAAATAGGACAGAAATAATTACTTTCTAGAATAATGGTGTAAATGGATGTAGGAATAAAATAAATCCAAGGAAATAACCTAGCGGGTGAGGTTAATGAAAAATCATATATTAATTAATTAATAATAATAAAAGGAAGACGCGATATCCCAAAAGCTGTTTACAACTACATTAGAAGAAATCTTCCGTCAAATGGACTGGACCAACAAAGGGTTAAAAATAGAAGGAGAATATCTTAACCATCTAAGGTTCGCTGATGACAGTCCTAATTGCCAATAGTCCTGAAGAACTAATTAATGAAATAAATACAGCCAGCAATAAAGTGGGTCTCAAAATGAATCTAGCAAAAACTAAAGTAATGTACAACAAATTTGTGGAAAGAAAAAACACAACTAATAACTAACACTAATAAATAACACAACACTGGAAATAGTAGACGAATATTTGGGACAATTAATACACAGCTCAGGATTTCTACTACCAGAAATCAACAGAAGAATTAAGTTAGCATGGAGTACTTATGGGAGAAACAATGCCAAATGCCACTCTATCAGAAGAAAACATTCGACCAATGTGTACTGCTAGTTATGACCTATGCATGAGAAACCTGGACACTTAAAATGAACATCATGCAGAAACTGCAGGTCGCACAACGCTCAATGGAACGAAATATGCTTGGAGTAACCAAGAGAGACAGTGAAATAATGAGTGGGATACGACAAAAGTCCTATATTATAGATGTCATCCACAGAGTCAAATCCCTCAAATGGCTATGGGCAGGACACCTGGCAAGAAGAACGGGCAGCAGATCAACCAAACCCAAAAAAAAACGATATTTGCCATGTTAGTATATGATATAAATTAGGATTAATTGACTTATTCAATTGTTTTAGGTCACTTCCTGTTTCACCGGAAATGACTACAACTTTTGATTTTTAAATGACACTCTCAGCATATTTGTACCAATAGGATAGAAAATGACTCTGAATAGAGTTTTTTTTTGTTTTAAATTTTATATTTTGTCAGAAGAGTACCGGGCAAGTAATGACGTCTAGGGATTGACCTCGCCAAAAGTATCATTGATTGTAACTCCTCAGCCGTCTTTGATGCCGCTTTTTCGATAGTTTGACATAATTCTGAATGAAAACGTCAACAGTGTTAATAGAGGTGTATTTTCTAAATAACTATAATGTTCTCGAAATAATAAATTTGGGATATTTTAAGTAGTTTTTTCTTTATTTATTCTGTTATTTTTTTCTCCCACCATGAGGGAGATGAAGAATGAAGATAAACTCCTGAAACGATTAAGCGTTTTGGAAACCAAACCACAAAAATTATGGCATGGTACCCACGAAGAATTAAGAGACCTAGAAGAAGACCGAACCTGAGATAGGACCATGATATTAGAAAATTAGCAGGGATAACTTGGGCCCGCATAGCCCGCAATAGACGACAATGGGCCCAAATACAAAGAGAGTATGTGAGGGACATCATAATTGGAAACGGTTTAATAAGCTGAAAATGATGATGATGATGAATAAAAATTTTTAGTATCCCTCCGCAAATGATGTATTTCGCAAATTAATTTTGGATAGATGTTACTCATTTTATGTTGGTACTTTGACTTTTCTTGTTTAGGAAGATCAAAATACAATAAGCTTGTTAAAACTATAGCATAATTAATAATATTTAATTCTTTGTGGCATCTTCATTGACAAAACATTAAACGAAATCCAAAACCACAAACCATAGGTATCAAGGCATTCCACAATTTATACAAATATGAATTCCATAGAAGGCCCATTTCAGAAAAGATAAGAAAAACAATATAACATACAGACCCTGTCGTTTAAAACACAAAGTAAAATATTGTTACGTTTTTCGTCGGTTCCGTGTGGATAGAAAGTCACAATTTATTTAAACACTATTTATTTAACACTAATTAACAAACACAATAACGATAAAAGACCAAACCAAAAGAACGGGGCAACGGTGAGGGGATCGCAATTTTCTAAAATCATGACCGATTTCATTCATAAAATATCCACGAGCATGCGGTGTTTCATAAAAATATATCAGGAATTTTTATAATATTTTCCAGTAAAGTTTATAATATTATTTTACTTTAAATGTACTTACATTTTGTTTAATCATTTGCCAAATATAGTAATATTTGTTAAAACGCGTGTACTAATTACAATAAACACAAATCAAGTTAAAGATATAAAACACAATACAATAACCCCGCCACTGGATTTTTCAATAGTAGTGACTGTTTCTACTATTCCTAGAGAGGGACATAAAGTTGGGGGTAATGGCGGCAAGACGTGCGAGAATCTCGACCAATCAGACTGGTTGAATCCGGGATGCCATGATGAATTTTGTCAGCGTTGCCAGCTTACCCTAAGCGGACACTATCTTTAGGAAATACTTTACCTTTTATAATAGGCAGAATGAACGAAAACTGTTAATTAGATAAATATACATTATTACAATAAGAACTACGTCAACATATTAGCATATATATAATTATGTATGCTGAAATAAACTAAAATATATTCAATTTAGAGGTAATATCGAGCAACTTTGCTTTTCTATAATTAAACGTGACAACATCGACTTTTTTTGCCCGAATTCCTTCTGCTGTTTTAGATTCGTTTGTCAGATATTATAGAACTATTTACAAACGATTTATAACTAAGAATTTATTTTAAATTTTAGCGCATCGTATATGCACTCTATCATCTGTATAACTGCACTCGTATATTTATAACTGCCCTCTCTAGGCCACAGCCGCCGGCTTTTATACCTACAGCTAAAGGTTACTAGAACAGTCCATAGATCGTTAGGTGCATAGAGAAGGTTTCGAATGTTCTCGTATGTACTACTCCATTCCAGTGGGAATCGATTCTTCTCGAATCTTCGAATGAATCATTACGGTGTCTATTCTTTAATGCAATGTTAAGGTCATCCGAGGGCGGGCCATATATGTAGTTAGGTTAGGTCGAGTCCACACCGGTCCGCAACAATATACATATTTAGTTACTTTTTGCTGATGACACAAGGAGATAAAAAAAAACATTAAATACTTTTATTCGTTAAACCAATTTATTTACCAGTAAAAAGCTACTGACAAACTGGTTTCTGTTTGGATTTGTGGCAATTGGCATTTTCAAAAAATAACTTTATTTTT
Source organism: Sitophilus oryzae (assembly GCF_002938485.1). NCBI lineage: Eukaryota > Metazoa > Arthropoda > Insecta > Coleoptera > Curculionidae > Sitophilus > Sitophilus oryzae. Next base: position 5,054,031 of record NW_022146304.1, on the reverse strand, counting down.
TATATAAGGTGATTCACGGTGATGGGTTAGACGTTTATGAAGAATTAGTGATAGATTTTTTTTTTCAATCCGTTTGCCAAAAATCAGCTTTAAACGTCAAGCAGTTTAAGCAGAATCGTGATTACTCAATGGTCATATTTTATGAAACACCCTGTATAAATTTTTAAAATATGTAAAACAACAAAATAAAATATACGTGTTTAAGAGTTTTTTCCGAAAAACTCACCGGTTTATAAATAAAGAATATTCTAATATTTTTTAGGGGGTGGTTTCACCCCTTTAGAATTCGAGTTTCGAAAAATCCCTTCCTATCGAACCTCTACACCCTCTAAAGTCAATCCGTTTTCCAAAAATCAGCTTTTTACGTCAAGCGCTTTAAGCAGGATCGTGATTTTTCAATGACCAGATTTTTCGAAACACCCTGTATACATTTTTAAAAAATCTTAAAATATGTAAAAAACTAAATAAAATATACGTGTTTAAGCGTTTTTTCGGAAACTTGACCGTTTTTAAATAAAAATATTGTTTTAAAAAAAAAATTCGATATATTCGATTTGTCTAACGAGTCAGAAAAGATTTTGACAGATGACATCCAAGAAATGACGATAGAAAATACAATTTCCTCGTAAATTAAAGTGACAGACACAACTGTCAAGTCATAAATCGTCTCGTTCGACAGACTCGTGGATGCTAAAGCACTACTTTTAACATACACGATGAAGAATTTATAGACGAAGAAAAGGCAAAAAGAATTAGGAGAAAATTTTTATTAGAATGAAAAATTTAATAAAATTAATTAATTTACTCTGCTCTATTTTTACAATTTTTATTTTTATACAGGGTGTCCCAGAAATAAGTGCAAGTATTTTAACGGGTGGTAGATCTCCATAAAAGAAACATATTTTCTCTTTATTGTTTCTCAAATAAGTCCAAAATAACGGAGTTATTTTACTTTGAAAATTTCCAAAAAAAATAATTTTTTGCTTAAATTTTGAGAAGTGCTGGATCTTTTCTGGTGAATTTAATCTACTACCTATGTTGCCATATTAACAAGAAATTATGTTTTTAACTAAAAAAAATCCAAAAAATTTTTCAAAAAATTCCGAATTTTCAAAAAAAAATTTCGCGAAAAAAAAATTCAGGCGTGTGTCTGGGATTGAACTATACTACCAGTTAAAATACTTGCACTTATTACTGAGACACCTTGTATGTGTATTAGAAAAAAAAATCTTTTTTTCCAACTATACCATTACGTATTTTAGCATCTTTATCAAACACTTTGGGATAGAGCGGTATCCTCAAAATTTTTCAATTTCCACTCCCTCGGTCAAAAAAGAGGAAATGTCGTTAACCTGCAATATCCGAATTCTCAATTTGGTCGTAACTAAATTTTAACTCGTTTTGGGAGCGACATACTCAGAGGAGTGAGGAAGGAGAGAGCAACGGAACGTCATCAGCAGAAAGATTGGTCGTTGCGCCTACCTCTACGATGCCAAAATTCGTATATTTGTTATCAAAAGAATTTTGACGTAGAAATATTTCTTGCGATTATAAATTGTTTAAAATTAAAAAATGATTTTGGATAACTTCACGAAATTTATTATTTTATTTAATATTTAATATTCCACTTCGTATTCCTTGTATTAATTGATCAGAATTTAGGGAATTTATCAGAGTTTAAAGATTTATCATCAGTTTAAAAAATAATACATATTTTACTGAATAATACAGTTAATGTTTGAACTTTCGGAGATAGTGGTGACGAACAGCAAAATAAAACACTAATTCACCACAATACACCAAAATACAACCTTTACCATTGTACAGGGTGGGTCAAATTCGACGCTTTTAAATGGAAACACCCTTTTCTATAGGAGATAGACGAAAACTAATATCGGTGTCTGGAGCTAAATTTTCATCAAAAACATGATGGTGAAATCCGCACATCAATATCTCCGTTTCGAAGTTACGGGGTGTTTTTCAAAAATAAGCATTTTTAACAAATAGCTGTAACTTTTTTGCTATGGAAAATTTTGTATTTCTATGAAGACATTTCCAAAGCACCTTTTTACGTAGAATTTAATGGTTTAAGTATAATTTTTTTAAAATTAATAATTTAAGAGTTATCAACAGAAAAATTGATTTTTTATTTGGGCCTCCGTGGAGCCGTCTCAGATACTGGCTTTTGTTAAAGCCCTGAGACTGTATAATGAGTTATCGCACAATTGATCTGTAAGGTCGCGGTAATTAACTCCTAAACATTCTACATTCTAGCTTCATAGGTAGACGATTGAAACTGTAAGTTTTAATCATCATCATTGGATGATTAAAACCGTAAGTTTTAATAATCTGCAGATGTTACCAACATTTTAGCTTTTAATATAAAAACTATTAAATAATAACACCAAATAAAAAACATAGAAATAAAAAAAATAAGTCAGAGGAAATCTCTACTATTTTTAATATATCTAATGCCACTATGTTAGAATCCAAACCGAATTAGTTTTTTAAAAGCATTCATAAATAAATCTGATTAACCAAAAGGTTACTTAAAAAAAATCAAGTTTCAAGGAATATATCTCTTAAAAAATAATTTTATATAAGGCAAATTTGTATACGAATAAAAAGTAAACACTGACAAGCTGGTTTCCGTTTGTCTTCCTGCAAGTGCAACTACTAAAAATAACTTTTTTACTTTTATATTTTATATTTCTGTTTCAGCGGCGAAATATTCATATTTTCCTCAAGAAATAATATCATAATTTTTCCGAGTCTGATTCTCACTTCTTTATTGGGAATTTATTTGGAGAAAATTAAAAATTTGATATTTCAATGATTTTCTTTAGTATAAGACTACGTTGTGTTTTTTTATTTAGAAAGTGCCTGTAGAGCGTAAAATTATATTTTTATGATTAAGAAAGTTACGGAAGGTAAACCTGAAGTAAAGGATAACCGATAGTTTTGTTTTTATTATAAAGTGTCGATATTTCAAGATTTAGGAATATCTTGACATACTAATAGCAAATATTAAAATAATAGAGATTCTAAACTGGCAAATAAACAGATAATGTGCATTATGAATGTAACTAGACGTCAAACAGCAGTTGTATAATACAATTGCAGATTATTTGACGTGAAAGGCATTTGGAATTTAACTAGTTCCGAAACAACACCTGGCGGTGTTCTAAATAGATATTTAATTTACAATACTTGCCAGTCTAATTGAAAGCTTTAATTTGAACTCGGAATTAAGATAGACGATCTTCAAAAAGGTATACAGGGTGTCCCAATATTCCGTGGACATAGAACTTGTACGTATTTTTGGAATCAAAATAAGTTCTTGGAAGGACAATTTACCTCTATATAAGAGTGCTTCGTTTTTCCGGCAAAAGGGATCAAACTTTAAAAGAATAAACACATTTTTTTAGATATTTTAAAAACCGTCATTCTGACTTGAATGAGAATTTTGTGAGTGTTTGTTTGAGTGTGATACTGAGTGTTTTTAAGAATTCATTTCACTAATCCGAAAAAGTAATAAAATAAGCGTTCGGCATTTAACGTTTTACACAGGGTGAGTTTCCTACGATGTTCTCTATGGGTATCTTGAAAACTACTGGAGATAGAGAGTCGGTTAAATGGGGAAAGAATTGCAGTTTTGTGGGGTTGTAAATATGCGCCTTTCAGATTTTTGAAAAAGTTTATGACTTACTAGATATTTCGAAAAAAACAAATTTCGACCATTTTAAAAATTGTCCCTAATTCCATTATAAGTTATTTTAGACAAAAAGTTTTCAGATAAAAGTTGTAGATAATCACATCCTTAATGAGATTGTTTCCTCCACCGTTTTTTTCTAAAATATTTTTTTTTGTTTGTTTTTTTTAGTCATATATTTTTTAAATTTTGCAATACAGCCGGTGCCGTTCAAAGCCTACTTATTTAAAGCGGGCGAATTTTTATATACTCTATATCTCGAAGAGGAATCGAGCAAAATATCAACTGTGTTATATTTTAGGAAAGGTAATTTTAAATTATTTTCAATAAAGTAAAAATATACAGGGTGTCCCATATAAAAAATCAAATCTTCTGTCGATAATTCTTAAATTATTAATTATAAAAAAATTATACTTAAACCATTAAATTCTACGTAAAAAGGGGCTTTAGAAATGTTTTCATAAAAATACAAAATTTTCCATAGCAAAAAAGTTACAGCGATTTGTTAAAAATGCATATTTTTGAAAAACACCCCGTAACTCCGAAACGGGGTGTTTTCCTAACACATATCGATATGCGGTTTTCACCATTTTGTTTTTGACAAAAATTGAGCTCCAGACACCGATATTAGTTTTTGTCTATCTCCTACAGAAAAGGGTATTTCCATTTAAAAGCGTCGAATTTGACCCACCCTGTACGTGTACGTGCGTTTTGCTAATGCTGTTAGCATCATAGGTTTCAGAGGTTTAGGATTTAAGTAAAAACAATCTTCGGATTGTTACGAAATTTCTAACAGGACACTGTCTCCTCAACGAACACCTCAGTAGGCTGAAGCTGAGAAACCACGGCGAATGCAGATTCTGTGGGGAAAATGGGGAAACACCAGAACACCTTATCACTGAGTGCGCCGAGACGACGACCATTCGTGCCATGAACTTTGGTACGGCCGATGTCGAGGATGGAGAGCTGGCCTCCGTGGAGCCATCTCAGATACTGGCTTTTGTTAAAGCCCTAAGACTGTATAATGACTTACAACTAGTTATAACTCAAGAAAGGGGAACACACAATTGAGATCTGTAAGGTCGCGGTAATTAACTCCTAAACATTCTACATTCTACATTCTAGCTTCATAGGTAGACGATTGAAACTGCAAGTTTTAATCATCATCATTGGATGACTAAAACCGTAAGTTTTAATAATCTGCAGATGTTACCAACATTTTAGCTTTTAATATAAAAACTATTAAATAATAACGCCAAATAAAAAACATAGAAATAAAAAAAAGTAAGTCAGAGGAAATCTCTACTATTTTTAATATATCTAATGCCACTATGTTAGAATCCAAACCGAATTAGTTTTTTAAAAGCATTCGTAAATAAATTTGATTAACCAAAAGGTTACTTAAAAAAATTCAAGTTTCGGGGAATATATCTCTTAAAAAATAATTTTATATAAGGCAAATTTGTATACGAATAAAAAGTAAACACTGACAAGCTGGTTTCCGTTTGTCTTCCAAGTGCAAGTACTAAAAATAACTTTTTTATTTTTATATTTCTGTTTCAGTGGCGAAATATCCATATTTTCTTCAAGAAATAATATCATAATTTTTCCGAATATGATTCTCACTTTTTTATTGCGAATTTATTATTTTGAGAAGATTAAAAATCTGATATTTCAGTGATTTTCTTTAGTATAGGACTACATTGCGTTTTTTTATTTAGAAAGTGCCTGTAGAGCGTAAAATTATATTTTTATGATCAAGAGAGTTACGGAAGGCAAACCAGAAGTAAAGGATAACCGATAGTTTTGTTTTTATTATAAAGTGTCGATATTCCAAGATTTAGGAATATCTTGACATACCAATAGCAAATATTAAAATAATAGACATTCTAAACTGGCAAATAAACAGATAATGTGCATTATGAATGTAACTAGACGTCAAACAGCAGTTGTATAATACAATTGCAGATTATTTGACGTGAAAGGCATTTAGAATTAACTAACTAGTTCTGAAACAACACCTGGCGGTGTTCTAAATAGATATTTAATTTACAATACTTGCCAGTCTAATTGAAAGCTTTAATTTGAGTTGAACTCGGAATTAAGATAGACGATCTTCTCAAAAAGGTATACAGGGTGTCCCAATATTCCGTAGACATAGAACTAGTACGTATTTTTGGAATCAAAATATGTTCTTGGGAGGACAATTTACCTCTATACAGGGTGGTCCGAACTGTATTCCGGAAACTTCGGCAGCATATTCTGCAGATATAAATAAGTAAAAAAAGTTCGTATAAATGTATGTACAGTTCGTATAAATGTATGTATACAGGGTGTAGAAATTTCATCTTTATTTCAATTTTTTCCAAATAATTTCTGAAATAAGGTCAATATTTGGATGAAAATTGGTGTCTGGGAGTTTTGTGATACGAGAAATTTGATTTTGATGTCAAAATGGCTCCTATTTGTAGGGGGTTCCACCTACATGTGTTTAAACTGTTTTGAAAAGTAATAACTTTTCGTCCGTACCTTTATAAAACTACTGACTGAAAATATACATTTTCATGACTTTCTACGTAAAAAATGTCTCTTGGTAAAAATCGCTACGAGCCACCGTTCTCAAGATATTTAGAATGGAAATAGTCAATATATTTCATTAATGACAAAAAATAAGCGCACGTTGAGTATAGTTATTTGACTGAAATAATAAATTTTAATTTTTTTTAAATTAATCGTAAATTTTTCTACAAAAAATGATTAAACAGTTTCTGTTGAACTTTTGGCGCAAAAAGATTTCAAATTTATGATTTCAGTCTAATAACTATTTAGTCAACATTTTTAATTTATGTCAATGATGACAGGTATTGATAATTTCGATTCCAAATATCTCGAGAACCATTGCTCGTAGCGATTTTTACCAAGAGGACTTTTGTATGTATAAAAAAGTCGTAAATGTATATTTTTTTACTTACTTGTTTTATACAGGTATGGACGAAAAGTTATTACTCTTCAAACCAGTTGAATAATATGTAGCTGGCGCCCTCTATAAGTAGGAGGCATATTGATATGAAAATCAAATTCCTCATGTCGAAAAACTCCCAGACACCAATTTTCATCCAAATATTGACGTTACTGCAGAAATTATTTGGAAAAAATCGAAATAAAAATGAAACTTCTACACCATGTATCTCCGAAACTAAGTATTTTAGGACATACATTTATACGAACTTTTTTACTTATTCTTATCTACAGAATATGCTGCCGAAGTTTCCGGCATACAATTCGGACCACCCTGTATAAGAGTGCTTCGTTTTTCCGACAGAAGGGATCAAACTTTAAAAGAATAAACACATTTTTTTAGATATTTAAAGAACCGTTATTCTGACTTGAATGAGAATTTTATGAGTGTTTGTTTGAGTGTGATACTGAGTGTTTTTAAGAATCCATTTCACTAATCCGAAAAAGTAGCAAAATAAGCGTTCGGAATTTAACGTTTTATATAAAAGTGGCTAGGCTAGGTTATTTTTACACAAATGAAAAAGGAAATTAAAGATAAAGGATTATACTATATCCGTATCGTAGCACATTTTTAGACAACTTCTTTATTTTTAAGATTTTGATGGTCAAACATCAACAAAATATTCCTTATATTTGGACTAAATTTTCTCGAAAACAAAAACATAATTTACAATTTCGTGACAATACGGAAATAGACTGAAGTTTTATGATTACAGTGATATATAATTTATATGGTTTTGTAACAAATTGCTCGCTATTTTGTGGCAAATGCTGAAGCTCTGCAAAACTTAATGAAGCCTTACTCAAAGCACGTGTGTTTGGAATTTTGGGTGTGGCTTAACACGACAGGATCAAGCTAAGCCTTAGACAGATTTCTGGAATATAATATATATTTCCTTCGGCCACACACCCGTTTTACCCGACCCCTTAGGGCGACCTGAACAGTACAGCGTAACTTTACTCTTAAGCACTAATATGCTAATGAGCCACACGACTCGTTTGAAAAAATTTAGTCGATTAAAAATATAATTTTGGCATTTTTTAACCGCCAAGAAAAGGCAGGAAAACCATTAGACAATCAAATCTATTTTAACAAAGCTCTTTAATTAAAAACTAGTGGTTTTTATACACCCATGGCACTCTAATTTTTTTTCGAAATTTTCGAAACCCCAAATTACCCTCAAAATTTCATTCGAAACGCTAAAAGTACTTGGAGGAAGATTAAAATAAATCGAAAAAATATTAATACCTTAACACCCTGTACTACACCCGAAGGGTGTCTCACTTCGGTAAAAAATGTACATGTACTGCCAAAATATCATCTTTCTACCAAGCGACTGCCAATCACAGCCAAGAAGACTGCCTATGACTGCCATGTAATTATTATAGGTGACTGCCGTAAGACTGCCAATGACTGCCAGCGACTGCCAAGAAAATGTACATGTAATTCCAGTAGTGAGACACCCCTCGACTACACCCAACCTAACCTACAAAACAAAGCAGAATCGGACCTATGTTGATATGAAAAATAAATCTTATTTTTACGTGAGGAATTTCCCCATACGAGATGGAACATGTTTTTTGAAACACCCTGTATACGACATTCGTACATGAAAGTGTGGTAATAAACTTGAATGGAAAGAAATTTCCGTACAAGAGATAAAAAAAGAAACTCGTTCGTTTATTAATACCGCGCTAATAATTTCGCGAAATATAATTTCGCTGCTTTACACGCTTCCTAAAATGTAATTAGGCGGGTCCTTTACGATGGAGGAATAAAATGTAAGTAAAAACGGTCATCAAACTTAAATACGGGCGGTATAACCTTTAGAATATAGCGAGAGACGTGACGCTATTCTGAAGTTATTAATATATCTTTATAACCTGCAATGAAATCATAATTGTGCTGGTCGTGGTACCCGTTTCTTTATTTCGATTTTATTATTTGGATTAAATCTAGAATCGTATTTTTTCAGATATGAAAAATAGTATATTATTTTATTAGGAGTAAAAATGACACTTTTTGTGACGAATGCCATTTTTAAGCTTAGATACTTTTATAAACATTATACTTTTGTGGCGAGCTGTACGTGTGGCTGATTTGTCCGACATGCAGCCGATTAAGTAATTAAACAATTTCAAATGTTCCAAATAATATAAAAAAATATTTAAAAGTCATAACAGCTCTGCCTGTTTTGCATTAAGATCTGTTTCTAAGGAGCTTAACTTGTCAGTGGCTAGAACTGTTTATTATGCACTTTTTGAGTCGCACCTCAGATTTGCCCTTCCATTCTGGGATACGTGTTGCGCGACTCAATTTGACCGCATTTCCAGAAGAGAGCTGTTCGATATTCACTGGGACTAAACAGCAGAACTCATTGCCAGGACTTTTTTAAAAAATTAAACTCTTCCTTCCTTATTTATATTTGAATCCATTGGCCTAATACGTAAGCATGTATCAGCTTCTCAAGAAAGGTCATCTCACACTTATCCACTCAGGAACGCGGAGCAAGATCTTTATCTACCCACCCCACGCTCAGAGTTAGTTAAAAGTTCAATATTATACAACTCGAAAAAAATGCACAATCACCTGCCATTTAAAATCAAATCCTTAACATCATTTTCTCCATTTCGCAAAGCATTGAAATCTTATTTACTAGACAAGGCTTTCTACGCTGTAAATTACTTATATTTTGATAATTGAATTTGATCTTGTAAATACTGGTCTAATATTTGCTATTACTATATTTACTAGAAACTTAGTAAATATTTTTGAGTTATATTTTTGTTTGTTTTTTATTCTTTGACATTGTAAACATTTATAAATGTTTATTTTAAACAAAAAGACTGACAATGTAATTTGTATACTTGTTTTGTATTCTCTTTTGTTTGTTTACTTTACCTTTGTCTACAAATTGTAAAATTTTTTGACAATAAAGGCATTTATTTATTTATTTAAAGGATCGTTTTGCTTCGAACTGTCAGTAAAAATAGAAAAAAATGTAATTGTGTGCGTTCTCTTGCTCTTTAGTGAAAAATATTTCTTGTTCTATAAATTGCTCAATAATGTACGACTTGGCAGCTATAAATATTGTTCAAAGCATCGAAAATGCTGAGAAGCATCTTCAACATTTCCCTCGTATATGAATAATGACATATCTATAGAAAAAGACTCTTTTAATGTCAAAAGCCTACAATTAAAAATTAAAAGAGCAAACAAAGATACTTGCCGTTATCTTTTCAGAAATAAAAACAAAATGTTCTCACTTAATTTTGTCGAATTTAGATATAGGAATAGATTAGAACTTAACGAAACAAAATACGAAAATTCATCATGTTAAAATGTACAAATTCAGAAGTTTCTCTGCTACCACTATCGGTATTGCGTCTATCAAGCTCGGATTTAGTTATGGCCAAATTGAAAATTCGGGTATCACCAGTTTAACGATCCTTCCTCGTTTTTGAGGGACCGAGTGAAAATTGGAAAATATTTAGGATATCCAGCGATCGTAAAATATTTTATGGGGTCCCGAGCATTCCCAGACCCGTGGCCAATCCGCCGTCCATATGGCCCGAGTTATAATGAATTTATCGGACCATATAATTTTACTTTTTTTCGGTAGCACAAGCTTTTTATGGCTTATAATAAATCGTCATTAAGAGATGAGGGAAATTATACCCTCCGATTTAATTTTGTAATAAAACGAGGATTTTATTTTTCTTGTAATGTGCGTTTTTATGAAAAAAGTCTGGATGTTAAGTACGTAAAAAAACGTAAAAACCGGCAACACTGTATGCCGCTTTTGATTTAGTCTCTCTGTCTGTCAACCGGTTATTTATATTACTCACTGTCTTGCACGTTAAAATCCAGACCGCACTTCTAAAATGACCAAATCGGTATAATAATAACATGTATACTCTGTTTTTTTTTCTCAGGTAAGATTTCGACAGACGATGACAGAAGAAAAGCAGATGACGTCCCATATCAATCTATTTATTTTACTAAAAAAAGTTTCTAATATTTTTTAAGTTAACTATGGATGGGTTTAAATATAAATCCGTCATGCGTCGTCTCTTGTTGTTTTTAACCAGCTTTATTGGTTTATTTCAAAAATGACAGATCATATTTCAATTTTATTGGTTTGACAGATCGATGAACGACAAACGGACGCCGATGCGTATGAACTCGCCTTTAGATTTTTGAGGCTTGTCAAAGTCTTGCCAAATTATAGGTTATAATTTTATGTCAACTTATGTCAAATATCGTATCATTTTGGAAGATGATGCATTTTGATTCGTGTTATTACGTGTGTTTTGTGTCTTTTCAAGTCAAGTGGAGGAAAAATCGAGTGAAAATTAACGTAGACCCAAAGCACAGTTTATAGTTAATACTCGCTGCCCAGGCAAAAAATCTTATACACCAATATAGTTACCATCAATAAAGTTTGTATACCATCTCGTCGTAGATAAGTGCATCTCGTATATGGTAGAAGGATCGTACTAAACATATATTAAATACTGAAGTAGCTGTAAAATATCGACATCACACGATAGGTAAATAATGGATTTTAGTACTGCAGAAAAATAATGTTAAAAGGTACTTGTTTAAAAAAATTAGTGTTATTAATAATAAAATAGTTTACAAATTTGTATTTGTACATAAGTTATATTGATAAATATAATAATAAATGGGGAAAGTTTCTTGAAGCTTGAAAGTAAGAAATAGTTCTTTTTTATATTTTTTTGGTATGTGGTGTTTTGTTCTTGTTTGTTTTGTATTAACACGTACCTTTTTTTAAATAAAATAACTCATTTTTCGCAACATTTTTTCAATTTTGAACAGTTTTTTTTCACAACACTATGCATTTTGAAGTAATCACTTATCAGTCAAATTTTAAATATATTCATTTCCTGCTATGCGTTCCAGTTGTACCAACTTATTTCCTTGTAAAATAAAATAAACTACTTTGAAATTAAAATGACAGACACATCTATCACTGCCAAGGATCTTGTCGTTGGACAGGCTATAACAATAAATAATAATACCAACATAATAAACATTTTATAAAGCAATAAATAAAAATATTCCATATGATGCGGAATGCGGACTTTCTCTGTGACACCGCATGAAATTAAATCCGCATACGTATAGTACTAAGTAATTCCGCCACTAGCGACTGTTTACTATGTTTTAGATATTAATTCCATTAACCAGGTCGTTCTTTTTCTATTTTTTTATAAGCGTATTTCTACACCTTTTTTCAGCGATATGTTTTCCGAAATCTGCAAATTGCCGCTGGTTCGTTCGCTCTCTCTGCCATCTTGTTTGTTCATTTGGAATCGGAAAATCGGGCCCGCCGTAATTAAATCGTTTTATCGACGACGGAATTGCCTTAACGACAATAATTAGGCAAATGCCGAAGCCAAACAAAACTGGAGCGCGTCACGCAAATACACAAGTCGGACGGCCAAATGAAAAAGATGGAAAAATACGGATCGTAATTGGATAGGAGAGACGAGTAAACGACAGGAAGGCCGTCCGGTGTTCCAAAAAAAAAAATAGACGACTTTTCAAATATACAGGGTGGCGCACCTCATTCGCCTCGGTTGATTATACGAAAAAAAAGATGTAGAAACAAAATATTTTATAGGCATATGTGGGAGGGCAATGTGCATAATTTAAAATTATTTTGAAATGTACAGGGTGTGTCAGAATTAAGATCCATACCAAAGTTATATTTTTTCTTATGCAACACCCGGTATTTTATTTAATTTTTGGATTATTGGACATAAAATAAGGCGTTTATTATAATTTAATATGTCTAAAAGCGTTGGGTTTTGAGATATTTAAAGATATTTAAATATGCATGCTATAATAAAAAAGGTTGTCAACACCTTGTACATTACTTTTCAGAATTAATTCGTGTGCTGACTATTAAGCCAGAGAAATAAACTTTACTAAAATTTTTTATTGCTTTCTTAAATGTATACACGGGTATCAAAAATTGCTGATCTATTTTAAATATTTATTCGTTAGTTCAAATGCCACACTATACATTTTTTTTTAAATAAATAGAAGCAGATTTAAATGCTCTTTCAAACTATATAAGGGTTTCCCGAGGGGTAAACAGCTGACCCAAATTCTGTACACTAAACCTCCTAATAGCTAAAGAATTCCTGAATACCTTCTGGGAATTTCTGAACACCTCCTGAAAAATCCCACATATATTTTTTTTTGGGGAATTCCTGATACTATTGAGCATACGAAATTTGTAATTAGTTTCAAACTTTACAGATAGTTGAAAAAAGTATCCAAAATCGACTCGATAAAAAAGAGTTTGGTTTGGTTTGCTCATTAGTTTTTTTTTACAACAAGGGGCCGTCCTCTGCCGGAAACGCGACTTGTGAGGCCTATTGTGTTTTTGCTTTGCTCATTACTTTGGTCGATTCCTATTCTTAAATCATCTATATCTTCCTCTTGATTTTCAAAAATACTTTCTTCGGCTATTTGCGAATCATCAATGACAGATTCATTTTCATCACTTACTGCGTGTTTACTGATTGTTCTTCTGAATTTTTTGGTATAGTGGTCGAGTTTCATGAAAAATTTTCAACTTGCATTCCCAGCTTTTCAGTTACAGCAAGTGCTTCCTGCAAAGAGTCCATCACAATATTCTCAATGTATTGATCAGTTTTGAAAGACATTTTCAATATCTTTCACCTCATTATTTGTACTCTGCGCTTCAATTTGTGCATCGTTTTGGCCCTTAGAACGAACTCTTTCAAATCTTTTCTGCTCTCTTGGGAAACGTATTATAGCTCTTAAATCATGGGTAATATTATTAATCGATCTAATTCTGTCCAATCGTTGCAGTATGTCTTTAATACTATAATTTACTACCGTAGATTGCGTTGTTGTCATGGACCTTGTGGCTCGGAATATTTTCTCACAGCTTTGACTGCTAAAAAGCAAAGGAAGGAACATATCCTCTGTGATTTTTGGATTTTCTCGAAAATGTATAATTAAATTAATCAGAGCATGAGTGTTCAACTCGATGCATGTGTAACAGTTACTTGAAATAAAATGTTCTTCAATTTTCTTATTATTCATCATTAGCCATTTACGCCAAATACGTAAAAAAAACACACAGTACCATAAATTATATAACCTTTTTTTTAAATCCAAATTTTCTTCCAAATAGGAACATAACTAAATTCATCATTCTTAAATTTATTGTTATTTTATTTATTCCTTGGTTCCTGCACCCTCAGCAACAGTATTAAATAATTCAAGGACTTCAATGGAACATATTTTTTGAGCTGCCTTAAAATTCATTTTCTCTTCCAATTTTAAATTAGTCCGAGAGTTCAGTGTTATTTTGCTTTCAGATAATATGCTTCTTAATTTATGTGTTTTTGTATAAAAAAAACAATACACCGAGCAATACACCAAATATTGTAATCTTCGCTAATTGCCTAACCAAACTAATTCAAACAGAAACAAAAACGCGGGAACCATTATGACGTCACTGGATACTAATGGCATCTGTTATATGTCATTATTATCAGTTATTATTAAAGAAATGTCTATGTCAACTTTGATTTTAGAAAACGACGTGTTTGCAGTAAAAACATGAATTTTTTAATCGCTTATATTTCCGATAGACCTTTTTTTTAATTTCTTCTTGTCTGTGGGGCTTTTATAATTAATTAATTGTAAGCTTCATTCAGAACTTCGCAATTAGTGGAATAAATTAGTAGTTTGAATTAGCGTAGAAGTTTATTCCTTTAATTTGAATGTAAGCATTCAAAACGTCAAAATTAGTGGCAGACATTTTCAATTACTAGGAAAAGTTTTAACTTTTCCACTAATTATACTTCAAAATTTGCGAGAAATGTCATTTTGGTCTTTCATAATCTTCCGTCAAGAGAAATTGTTGTTAGAAATCAAAAGTCGATTGTTTTATAAGCTAAATATTATGCTTTCTCTATGGATACAACTGACTAACGCAAGCTGTTGCTAGGATATTCTATTAATTTTAATTTTGTTTTTAAACATTGTGAATGATCGTAAACTAAAAAGTATAAAGTGTAATTGAAACCACTAATTTATTCCACTAATTGCGAGGTTCTGAATGAAGCTGTAAGTGTTTTAATTCAAATTTATTTGTTATGCACTGAGCCTATTGTGTGATTTTAATCAAAACGAGGTCAATATTCGTGATTTGATGTTTATTTTTTCGAGCTATCTCATCCTAGATCTCCTCCATACCTCCTGGAATTCCATCATAAATCCTGGGAAATCCTGTATACTTCCTGGGAAATCCTGTATACCTCCTGGGAAATGCACATACTTCTTAGGAAATCTTATATAATTCCTGGTACTTCCTAGGAATTCCCGCGTACTTCCTTTCGAATGTACACCTACCTCCTGCAGCTGTTCACCCCTCGGGGTTTCCTTTACCTATCTCGCTCAGATTTTCAATAGAAAGCGATTTTCCAATAAAACTGTAATCAAGATAGCTGGTGTCGCCATGGCAATTTTCTAGTGACTATTTTCAAAATCGACATTAGTATATGGACTTTAATAAAATTTATAACAGGTTATTTTTATTTAATTTACCTACAATAAGGTTAATAAGTAAGTATTTATTATATCATCAAGAAAAGTTAAGCAGTATCTCCTGGCGGAAGGAATGTATATGTTACTAGTGATTTTATTTTGTGAGGACAATTAGGTATTGTTGGCCTTGTTGGCCTGAAGGGTTTATGCTCAAGGATATCCAAATAGGAACTTTCTTGGCAAGCGTTCCTTTGAAAAACTACTTTTCCTATTTCGCAGAGCTGATAGTGTGGTATATGAAAAACCTATTAGGCAGAAACCTGTCGTTGGAAGTTGGAGAGAAAATGAATTTGCTGTAGCATTTTTATTTTCCAAATGCTACTTTGTTTTATTATAGACGGTATTTGATTATTGTATCGATATTCTTTTTATATTTCTACAACGCTTAAATTTCGGAATGCTCTATCGAAAATATTGGATCGTACCCTGGTGTATCGACAAGACGGGAAACGACAAAATCGTCACCTGAGATTTGGCAGTTACCGAGGTCACCGTGCCATTTTTGAGAATAAATTTATTTCGCTGGTATTTTTCACAATATGGGAAAAATATTGTGATTTTGTTGTCCTATAGATGGATGGAGATCCCATATAGTTTTTGATTGCTGAGATATTAATGGATCTATAGTTTTGGTAAGATTTTCTTTGACATTCCATTTGGTAGAAAAAAAAAACTTTAACATGCCTTTCTTTTAGATTCCAGTTTTTTGATGAGAAGTGTCCAGCCCTTATTTGAGAAGAAATGTTAAATAATTATTGATTGTGTGCCTTCACAATGAGGTAAATTAATACCTTCGTAAATTTTTCGAGTTTTTTAAAATGTAAGGTTAACTAATACCATGTATTTCTTTTTAGGTTTTTCTACGTATTTTTCTCAACGTTTTTCTTTGGATTTTTCTGCAAGTATTTCTAGACCTTTTTCTAGACGTTTTTCTACACTTGTGTCTAGAAGTTTTTCGCCAAGTTTTTCCACAAGTTTTTCTTCGAGATTTTCAATCACCGAGTTAATCTGTAGCAGCCTATTCGGTTAGATTTCATTCTCTAAGTAAGAGTTGGATGCTGTGATGTTTTTGTATTATTAAGAAGAACCTTTTTTAGTATAATTTGGTATACAAGGCCAGTATATTTTTTTTATAGTAAACTAAACTTTTATTAATTTGATTTTAAATAATCATTAGTGTGTTAAGAAATTAACTATTCTTAACATTTTACATTTAACCGGTTAAGTACTTGCCTTCAGCATTACTTTAACCTTTAATTTATAAAATTTAACATTCTGTTACATTTTATATATTTTTTAACACTTAAATTTTGCTTGCAATTGATTATTAAAATAACCATGTCATATGGATTGATTATTCGCATTTAATATCTATTTATGTTAACCTTTTATATCATTACGATCTTTGACCTGTAGGGATAATCTTGGGTACAGATTTTAATCTTTTTCCCCTTAACTATATATAAACAAAAGGTTCAAATTTAAATATTTATTATTCGAATATAACAAAGACCGTCTCTAAAAGTATTCCTTTTATATTATAATTGTTTGAATAATATTTGAAAAGATATAATTTGATTTTAAACAAGTTTTAAGTTTCAAGAGTTTCTTAAATATAATTCTTGTATATTAATGTACATAACTGCTGTGCCGAATAGGTACCGAATATTTCTAACAAGTAATAAATCTTATTTTTTTGGGTATTTGAATTGTTTCATTGGTTGATCCAGTCTCTCAAAATATTTAATAGCTATACTAATTTTAGTTTCTATTCAATTAATACACTTGTACAAATTTTCTTGTTTCAGTTTGTACTATCCTTTGTAAGTATTAGCATCTTTTTGAAATCAGTGGCGCCCTTTGGTATGCAGTGTAAGGTATAGGTGGGTATCATATTTTTAGCCAAGTGCAGAAGCAAAAGCTTGTTCCCACCGCCTCCGATATAAGAGTAGCCGTTCGCAATATTTTGACTTAAATTTTCAATAAAAGGAAAGTTTTTGTCACATTGCCTTAATTGGTTCTTTTATAGATTCAATATATCTACAAGTCATCGTAATATAGATCAAAGAACTACTTCATTATTTTTTTTTGGTAAAATTATATATACTTATTAAACTCTAGTAGGTAAATTAAATAAGCGTTTTAAGCGTTTTTTCGACTTGTGTCCATTAAAAACACGCAAAAGATGCGGTAGATCTGCAGTTTCTATCAAGATGTCAATTAGTAACGTCGCAAGCTTGTGGATTCCCGGTTCGTTCAACATTCAATCCTGTGAGAAAGAGATAGGCGAGATCTGTCATTATGTTTTAGTCGCTAAAGACGCTTCACGCTAGAAACGCAAAAAACGCTTTCAGTGTGGCCGTGGGCTTATACAGTGCGGGTAGTGTTCGCTTGTTTTCTAGCTAGATCGTTTGCTTTTTCATTAGTTTCTATCCCTTGGTGGGCTGTGGGCTGGCACCCAGAGTATGAGGACTTAATTTTCTTTCCCTAATTTGTTCAGCTTGTCCAGGCATTCTTTGATCAACTTCGAACTAATTACGGTTACTGAGGTGCGTGAACAATGCGGAGACATATTATGTAGAAAATAATTAACTTTGATAGTATACGAGGAACCCCAAAAATACAAGAAAATATATGGTTAAAAGGAATTAAATAATAATTACGCTTTTTGTTTATTTAGGATATACATATATGAACGGATTTGATATGAACGATAATATAATATAGACAAATAAAGCCTTAATATTGTGCAAGGAACCATAAATAAAACCGAAAGTTTGCTCGATTAGCAAGGGCACGCCTCAAAGAATAAAATTTCTAAGCAGTCAACCATTACCCTCTGTACATAATATATATCTCGAAACAAAGATCTTTTGCGTTTGTTTTATTTGCTCCCGCGACTAAAATGTAAATTTCCCTAATAATATCTTCTGGGATTTCCCCGACTAACATGTATGATTTTATAACGGAAAATTCGCTCGATAGACGGGAAGTTTATGGTTCTCTTTTTATCATAAATTTTTGACATAGTTCGTTGGGAAATAAAAAACACTTGGTTTTACTACTGGCCATCTCGTTTTTTAAATGACATTTTTAAATTATTTTTGTAATATACAGGGTGGCCCATCGAAAACATTCCGCAAGGCATAACGGCCAGGGTAATTTTTTTTTTCAGATAATTCAAAAACACGTCAATTTTGTTTGTGAGGGGGACAACTTTTGCCCCAAAAATTATTGCAAAATCTTCAACCCTCTTAGCGGGGGTGTCATCCCCCAATTTTTTTTAAATGAAAAGGGGGGTCAAGTGGTACCGCAATGAAAAGGGCTTTCTATTCTCTATATTTTGCGGCTTCGTTTTTGAAAATCGGTCGAGTCATTGAGAAATTATAAAGGATTTAAATTTGAAAAGTTTATTTAAACATTTATCAGAGTAAATGATAAGGGTAAATTCCTTTGACCAATTTGCTGTTCTTTCTTACTATTTCTAGATGTTTACGCATTTTTTTACTAGCCACAAGGTTGAACGATCAGGTGCGATAGTTGCTAGATAGCTGTTCTGTGACTTATACGTTGAAGTTCTTCTCAATATCGTTAAACTTTTTAACAATTATTATGGTGTACTCACTTGCAGAAAAAGTGGAAATAATGGAACTTTATTTTAAAAATAATGAATGTCGCAATCGGGTTGCGCAGATATTCAATGAACGCCATCCTAACAAACACCTTTATGGCAAAATTGTTCGGGAGTTAGTAGCAAAATTTGGCGAAACTGGTTTCGTTATGAATAAAAAGAGGCAGAGGGAAAATCCTGTAGTAAATGAAGCTATGGAGGTATTCGTATTGAGCCAATGTGCCATGGATAGTACGCTGAGTACAAGAAAATTGGCCAATGAGACCGACGTGAATCGTACAAATGTCCAAAGAATATTAAAAAAAGAAGTTCTACCCGTACAAAATTCAGTTGGTACAAGAACGTAACGAAGACAATTTTGATCGTCGCTTGCAATTTTGTGAAACTATGAGTGAACGAGTGGCGAATGATCATAATTTCCTATTTAATGTGTGTCTATTGGATGAGTGTCCTTTCTTTTTGAACGATGTAATTAATCGGCACAACTGTCGGTACTGGGCTGAGGACAACCCCAGGGTTTTTCACGAGGTGTACACACAAAACCCTCAGAAATTGAACGTGTGGGCTGGTATTTTTGGAAATTCTATTGTGGGTCAGTTTAACGATATTGAGAAGAACTTCAACGCACAAGCCACAGAACAGCTATCTAGCAAATACCGCACCTGATCGACCAAACCAAACCCAACCTTGTGGCAAGTGAAAAAATGCGTAAACATCTAGAAATATGAAGAAAAAAACTAAAATTGGTTGAAGGAATTTATCCTTATCATTTACTCTGATAAATGTTTAAATAAACTTTTCAAATTTCAATCCTTCATATTTTCTCAATGACTCGACCGATTTTCAGAAACGAAGCCGGAAAATATAGAGAATAGAAAGCCCTTTTCATTGCGGTACCACTTGACCCCCCTTTCCATTTAAAAAAAATTGGGGGATGACAGCCCCGCTTAGAGGGTTGAAGATTTTGCAATTATTTTTGGGGCAAAAGTTGTCCCCTTCACAAACAAAATTGACGTGTTTTGGGATTTTTTGAAAAAAAAAAATATCCTGGCCGTTATGCCTTGCGGAACGTTTTCGATGGGCCACCCTGTATATTTTTATTGGAGTCTGAAGTCTTAACAAAATAAATTGTGTATGCACTATCCGCGCATATTTGAAGTGAAACTTCTTACTAACAGTTTGTTTTGTGTAGTTTGTGGTTTGTTTTTGTTTAAATGTTTTGTTCATTATTCATATTGAGAATTTATTTTTAAATTATTGTGAATCGTTAGGCAACCGGTAAACTCATAGAATATGTATTTCTTTTGAATCAAAATTGTCACTCTAAATTGCTGTCTTTTTTAGATAGATGTCACCTGTCTTGTCATTATTCAATTTATTATTCGAATTCTTAGAATGCTGTTAACAAAAGTTTCATCTTAAAATAAAATTTTAATCAATCACCATTGTTTATCTCCATCATTTACCGGATTAATAATACAGAAATTACAACTCAATTACAAACAATTCAGTATTTATAGTGATTTACAGTAATTTTATTAAATTATACGAATATTCGCGTTGATTATTGGTTTGAAATAAATATGACAGTGTTCTCCAATGAAAATGTGAGTAATTAATTCTAAATTCTAATTCGGAGCTGGTAAATGAGCTAGATGCTTTACCTAGACCGTTATTCAGAAGCTACAAACCTATTGATGAAAATTTGCAAGGTTGGTACAGTTTCAAGTTTATTATAGTGATTTTCTTAGCCGCGTATGGCACAGATCGTTACCCAGTGTTACCACAAGCTTATCTTTCATCGGGGTAGATTATCACGACATAACGGGGTTAAATTGTTCTACAAATGAGTAGATCTACCCCGAATGGGGTAGCTGTGGCAATACCGCCGCTATCACTTTTCCTCTCGCCAGCTCGCGCGTCACGGCCGTCTCACATGCGTCTCGCAGCCGTCATTCAAGGCTGTGCGTCACGATATAACAGGGTGTCCCAGAAATAAGTGCAAGTATTTTAAGGGGTAGTAGATCTCGATAAAAGAAACATATTTTCTCTTTATCGTTTTCCAAATAAGTCCAAAATAACGGAGTTATCTTACTTTGAAAATTTCCAAAAATGATGACTTTTTGCTAAAATTTTGAGAACCACTGGATCTTTTCTGGATTTTCTTTCTTGTAAATTTAATTTAATACCTATCTTGCCATATTATCAAGAAATTATGTTTTTTAACTAAAAACTAAAAAAAATCCAAAAATTTTTAAAAATTTCGATTTTCAAATTTTTTTTTTCGAGTAAAAACTCATAGGCGTGTTTCTGGGGTTGAACTCTACTACCAGTTAAAATACTTGCACTTATTTCTGGGACACCCTGTATATGCCAGCACAATATAAAATCACATTTAATCATCTTAGCACTACTATTATTAACGAAAATCTTACAAAATGCATTTTTATCCTGAACATGCCGTATACTAAAACATAAATTAAAAAAGTCCTCATTTTCAAAACAAGCACATAAAGCAACCTGGTTCGCTTTTACAAATCAGGGGTATTTCATTCTCGCCTAACGCAAATATAATCGAATAAGGAAAATGCTTTTAATGTAATTGGATACAGTGTGTAAAATAACAGATAACTCTGTGAATGTGCAAGATCTAATAATGCACCATCCAACAACATGAACGCAATGTAATCGTGGAAATCGGCCAGTTTTTCGTTCATTATTTTCAGGAAAATGGTGGAAAACATGAGTGTAATGTTACTCACGTTTTGGTTGCAATTTTAATTGGATTTTTCATTTTCAACACTAATGCTGTATTCCTTTGTAAAACCAGGTGAACCAAACCGGTAAACAACGGTAAGGAGCAGTTCCTGAAAAATATGATTTAAATAAGGAACGGTTTGGTAAAATACTGGAAATGTGAAATGCTGATGTTTTTTTATTTAATTTCAATAATTTTATTATAGAATTAATTTTTTACGCCTGTTCATGAAGTTTCTTTACCTTTGCTACCTACCTCCACTACTTTTGGATATAAATACAAAATAATAACACACATTTTAGAAATGAAATAAGAATTTCATAGATAATTGCAATTTTTGCTTTATTTCTGCCAAATTATTGACATTGACTGACAAACAAAACCAGAAAAACCAGCCTCCTCGTGCAGTTTGGTAACAATTATGATATTTTTCAGGAACCGTGTTCCGTAATTATAAAACTTTCAGGAAACCGATAGAAACAGAACATAAAACTATAACCAAGGTAAGCAATAGAATAAAGCATTAGTCTTCTTTTTTGATAAGATTTATGTCAATATTAAGTAAATGACGTCTAGAGATTGACCTCGCCAAAATTATTATCGATTGTCATTCCTCAGCTCTCTTTGACGCCGTTTTTTTCGGTCATTTATGGTCTGTCCAACGACAGAAAGGACGATTTCGACAGATGACATCCAAAAAATGACGAAAATGCAATTGATCCAATGGTTATGTTCATGACGCTAGCTCGTGTGCCACGGCCTTGAATTTTTACTCCCAGTGCGCGTAAAGCTTACTTCAATACATATTTATTGATTATCATTATTCATTACGTGTTATTAATTTACACATGAGGTAATATTAATCACAAAGCCTAATATATCTTCCAATTAACTAATAGCAATATATTGCATAACAATTTTGGTATAACCACGTCTCTTATGCACATAATATAGGTTTGAGAATATTAGTATTACATTCACAACTAATACCAATGCATTTTACTAATAAATGCTATACAATTCAACACAAATGTTTCAAGTACGGCTAAATAAAATCAGTAATTCATGTGAGATTTACAGAAAGGAAAATATTAATTAAAGTTTAGTACAAAACTGGTTTAAATACATATTTGATTAGGCATATACGTCTACATACAAAGGAACGACAATTATGACACATAATTACGTTAAAAGGATTGCCAGAGAACTTTATAGGAATATTTAAACAATAAATAGACATTTTTTATATTATGCATATACATACTTGCAATACACCGTTATTTGTTAAGCAAGTTTTTAAAAAATACGCTTCTTGAATATATAATCAATGCTTAATTCTAAATACCTCATAATATGGTGCGAACTTCATGTGTGGCACTGTATAATATTAATTATAAAATATTCAAACAATGGCGTATCATAGTTTATTAAATTTTGGAAAGTCATAGCTGTAGCCTATTATCAAAAATCATCATCCAATGTCAAACATGACAGATAATCAATAGCAAGAAAGTATTTTTTTAAGTCCAATTTCTTATAAATAACTAAAAATATCCCATATACAGGGTCCTGCAACAGAGCGCCGGGCATCTGTAACTACGAGAATAAAAAATTTCGGACTTTTGTTTAAGTGCAAACCTAAAGTATGTACTAGGATGTATTTTCCGAAAATATTTTAACTTCTACAGGGTGGCTCAGAAAATTGTGAGTGGAACGGGATCATTTTATTTTAAATGAAACACCCTTTATATTATTGCATGTTTTGCTTCCTTTCTGATCAATTTACACAATCCTAAGATATTAATAAATATGTTTTGATGGTTTAGAGAGATATTAATATATAAATAAAAAAAATATATATTTTTCTGTCTCTTAAAGAAAAATTAAAAATACAAGATCTGTCCTGAAATCAAAACTAGGCATTTATTATAGTTGGTCTGTACATTGCCATAAATATCGTATAATCTACGCCAAACTTAATAAAATTAAAATAATTTCTTGGTCTTTTTTAAATGGAACACTCTGTATTTTTTTGTTAGATGGAATTTAAAAAATATTTTTTTATATTTGAAGTAATTTAAAAATTAACGGTTTCACAGAAATTCTCGGTACAGTAAAGATTCGATAATCCGGATCAATTAAAGCACAGGTTAATCCGGATTAAAAAAATCCGGATTATCGCGATTTGCATTTTTGTACACATATATTTAAAAAAAAACGAATAAAATAAAACATTTTTATTAGCAAAACCTTAAACAAATATAATTTAAGTAAAAATAAGTATATTCTATAACAAAACTCGTTGTAAATAGGAACATACATCCTATAGGTACCAAAGTATAAAATACATACTACATTATTTAAAATAATCAGAGATTTTACTTTGTTTTTTAAGTACATTAACTGAAGAATGCTTAACTATAGCTGCCTCTTGTATAGTTTTTAAGACAAGAATATCGTTAATACTATGATCATTCTCTTCAACCCACTGCAATCCCAGTGTAAAATATTTTATTGCAACGTGCTTGATTTTTTTTTTGACTGGATATAGATTTCTTCATCGCTGGTCTCGTCGGCGTCGTCTATAACTTTATGTTCGAGATCACAAAAAGTTTGTTGAATAAATAAAAAAATCTGTCAATAAATCTAAAAAAATTGATATGATAATCAAAAGGCTCTTTTCAAAATATGCATGTAGTTAATCTTACCTCCTTATTTTATTCTCACTTTTCTTAATGTCGGAAAGAGTAGAAGTTCCAACGCCATTCTTTTGGGCAAGTAATTCACCACTAACCACATTTTTTAGTTGATCTAATATTTCACTTTTTTGTTTTATCGTCAAAGTGATATGTTTACGTTTCCCCATTCTGAACTAGGTACCTACGTTAAAACACGTCCGGCCGTCAAATTATTACGATATAAATGAATTACTGCTTCCAGAAAACGCGTTAAAACAAGTTAGAACCATAAATTCGGATTACCGAATGATACGAAATCCGGACTACAAGGTACATCACGCAAGAGCGCTGCCGATCCGGACTAGCAAGGAATCCGAATTAGCGCTCTTCGGATTATCGAGTCTTTACTGTATTATGGCTTTTTCATACAAACAAATTTTTATGAAAGAAATGATTTTTGATTACCGTTCTTTACCGTTGAAAGAGCCATATTATGTAATATTACCGTGAATATCTACGGAACCGTTAACAATTTAAAAATATTCTAAATACATAAAATGTTAATTTTCAACTCTCCATCTAAGAAAAAAAATATATACAGGATGTTACATTAAAAAGAATAAAGACAGCTAATTTTATAATTTAGAAAGTTTGGTATGGAATTTTGAACACCATGTATGATTTAAGATCACGACATTTATAATAAAGTGAGTACAGACTAACTATAGTAAGTACCTAACATAGTTTTGATGTGGAACATTGTGGTACAAGATAGCTTAATAGCCGTAAAAAACTCATCGCAACTTTATTAAAATATTTTGAACGGGAAAGCGGTAGTAATGGCCCTTTATATGAGTTAAGTGCTGTTAAGAAGGTGAGTTTTGTTGATGTAAATAATAACTGTTTATATATTTATAATTATATTTATTATATATATTTATTTGTTCCCCAAAATATTTTAATTAATAGAAAATATGTGAAAATGGGCAACGCTGTGCCGGTCAAGCTTAATCACGTGACTCAAAGTTTATTTGGTATGACTATAAATACAAATTATTCAAAAATGTTCGAGAAAAGGATCGTGTATCGTATCTTATTAAATTGCGGAACGTCATAGCTGTCGCGTCCCTTAAAAGCGACGTCCAAATCAGTTGGTCGATATGTCGGCCTTTTGAATTATTAAATTCCTGGTTGTTAACCAGCCGAGGCGCTTCGGAAACGATCTGTTAAACGGTGATTTATCGAAAATCGACAAACTCTTCCACTTCGCAAAATATAAATCACGGCGATGACGCCAGTGCATATTTCAGGTGCGATCGGCGTCAAAAATCGACGAGAATTTATTAATCAAGCAGATATGACGTTATCTTCTGAGCGTTCTTCATGTTTGACTTTATTATTGAAATGGAGATAATAAATAGCAAGTTGTGAGGACACTTTTAATAAACCAGTGGCGTGCATATAATGCAGGCGAAAAGGCGTTGTCTACAGACAAAAACATTAATTTTTTTTGAAGTGAAACTTCTTTACAAGCGTTGAAAGTAAAAATTCAAGGCTGTGACACACGAGCTAGCGTCAGGAAAGTAAGTGGTAATGGTAGTGTTGCCACAGCCACCCCATTCGGGGTAGATCTACCCTTTTGTAAAACCATTTAATTTTACCTCAAAAAGCAATATAATAATAAATATGAAGGCCTCTGTTGATATAAATAAGCATTCGTCAAAAATGAAATAAAATTTATAAGGTGTTACTTTTTACCACACTGTCTAATACACATACAAAATTCCGTTTTTTAGTATCTGGAGCAATTATTAATCAACGCAAACACTTAATTATTGTAGTTCGAATACTGGTATCATATTAATTGTTCCTCTTTTACAAATATTTAAACAGTTTGTTTATTTTTTAAGGAAATAAGACAACTAACTACATCGAGAATACTAGTATCTGTACTCTGTACAGTGTGTCCCATTTTGGTTGAAATCATACGGTATCTCCGTTATTAGTGAAGATAGAAGGGTGCGGTTTGTACAAACCTGTCCCACTTTTTTGTCAAACGAAAGATGCTGTAAACAAAATTTTCATAGCCCTCTTTGTTTCTGAGCTACAGGGTCTTTTTGAAATTTTTGCAATTTGGGACACCCCCCGTATCTCTGTTATTGCGAAAGGTATCGAGAAGGTGAAAACTGTTTATTGTAGAACTTTTTACGGAGAATACAGTGGCGTAGTATGTTATTCTACGAAAATAATATTTTCGAAGATATGAACTAAAGTTATGTTTTTTTAAATGGAACACCCTCTATATTTATAAATTATATGATTTGGCTTGCCATAAGCTTCTCAAAAAAATATATATCACTCTATATTTATTTTCGCTATTTACTGCAATATTTAAAAGTTTTTTTTAAAAGATCATATTTACTAGTAGGCCATGATTGATAACAAGAGACAATAAAGAATTATTAAAGGTATACTGCTATCTGTCCCTTCTTTTATTTTAGGGGCCACTAATATTTTTTTATATATTAGGAAAACTTAACTCTCTACCGCTATTTGTAAATATTGGAAGTTATCGTAACTTCCAAGATTTACAAATAGGAACTTTTAGATATTCCTTTAGCTAATTTACGTGAAATATACGTTCAGCAAGATGGGGCTTTCCCTAACAACTTTGAAAATATTAGAATTTCGTTAAATTATTATTTCACAAATCAATGAATTGGAACCAATGGACTCATATAATGGCCTCCCTGATTCCCGGATTTGTCCGTTCTCGATTTCTGATTTTAGGGATTTAAAATATGAAATATATCGTGGCAACTACAACAATGTCGAACACCTGGAAAATGCTTTAATAATGCAAGCTTTTAGATATTTGCAAACCCATCCCGTTATAGTAAATTCCGTTATAAAGAAAGAAAAATATATTCAGAGATTCAGTGCTAACAGTTCAAAAGTAAAATATATCAATCCCAAATAAAATGTTAATGTGTGTATGACTATTTTAGTAAATACCATATTGATTTTTATGTTATTTATCCTACTAATAAAAAAATGATATATTTTAAATATTAAAGTAAAGAGAGAAAACAAATATTGAGTGATATATATTTTTGAGAAGCTCGTAGCAATAAGGATCAGATGATTTATAAATATACAGGGTGTTCCATTTGAAAAAACATAACTTTAGTTCATATTTACAAAAATATTTTTTCTGTAGAAAAACAGACTACGCCACTGTATTCTACGTAAAAAGTTCGACAAGAATCAGTTTTCACCTTCTCGATATCATCCACAATAACGGAGATACGGGCGCTGTCCCAAATTGCAAAATTTTCAAAAAGACCCTGTAGCTCAGAAACGAAGAGCGCTATGAAAATTTTGTTTACGGTATCTTCCGTTTGACAAAAAAGTGGGACAGGTTTGTGCAAACCGGACCCTTCTTATTTCACTAATAACGGAGATACCCTATGATTTCAACCAAAATGGGACACCCTGTACTCTTTGAAAATTTGTTACATCTTTAAAACTGCCGAATTTAGAAACGAATATGACTTTTTTTCCTTTTTTCTTGTCACAGTTGAAACAAACAAGGATAGAGCTATTTTCGTAAAACATGCGTGAAACGTGCTAATAAGTGGCCCAATACATGTGACCTCGCGCCCTTCCATTTTTGAACGATGGGCGGGTTTAACGGATTCCCCTCAAAGAAAATCGTAGGGGAATACAAAAATTCAGAACGGGCAAGGCGCCACCTAGAAGACGGGCTTGTACTAAGCCCTCATTGTACATCTATTTATACATAATCAAGGAAGCTAGTATTATTTTTATTATTGCAACACAAAATTTAGTAAAAATTTTTATTAAAAAAATTTAATAAAAAAACTTTAGTACAATGTTTGCTCTTAAAAACTTAAATACGCCTAGAGCATTAAAAAAAATGACGCAAAAAATTGTTACGTATTTTCAAAAAATCGTACATACATATATCGAAAACGGTAAGATTAAAGTGCGGCAAACGTTAATTTAATTTACCTTTATTTTAATAATAAAAACTACAAATGTAATAATATACAGTGTGTTCCAATTAAAACAATACAATTTTGGTATTTTTTAATTATTTGGGACACTCTGTACCTTTTGAAAATAATTTTAAATTGTATCTCTTTAGTAGTTTTCCAACGATCCCATCACTCACAATAATTTCTAAAAATCTACAACAGTACTCCGTGTCGAATGAGATGAATAACCCTGTATAATATGATGTTGTATGTACAAGAATATATACAGGGAGTAAATAACGTCGATCTACAAGCAAAACACAGTCCAAAAATAGTTAGTTTTAATGAATTTCTCGGGAACAAATATAACGCCACTGTGGTCTTAAAATATGAAAGTAACTTAAGAATGAGACTCATACTTCTTATTCTGAAAGAAATCTAGTCAAATGATATCAATAAGTCAAAATTAATAGGTTCAGTAGTAGTATATACAGGATGAGTCTTAAATAAGTGCAAATATTTTCAGGACTGGTAGATCTCGATAAAAGAAACATATTTTCTCTTTACCGTTTTTCAAATAACCGAGATACTTTACTTTGAAATTAAAAAAAAAATGATTTTGCTTAAATTTTGAGAACCACTGTATCTTTTCTGGCATTTTTTTCTTGAAAATTTAATTTACTGCCTATGTTGCCATATTATGAAGATATTATGTTTTTAACTAAAAATTAAAAAAAATCGAAATTTTCAAAAAAAAATTTCGCGATAAAACCTCGAAGACGTGATTCTGGGGTCGAAATATACCACCCATAAAAATATTTCACTTATTAAAGACTCACCTACTGAACCAATGTAAGTATTTTTGTTTGTAGGCAAATTTGTTTACGAGTAAAAAGCCAGTGACAATCGTGGGGATTCTACGCAGTGGTATTTTACAGAAAAAAAAAACTTTTCGTTACACATTCGTTATTTTTAAAAAAGTAGTATTAAAACGTTAATTCAATAACACATAATGAATGCAATATATCGTCAGGAAAGCACCTCACGTTACCTATTTTCTAGTTAATACACGACAAAATTATTTATTATGACAGTTTATATTTGAGAAGGGCCATAAGCAATCCACTTACGCAAGTGCGAACCGTAAAATCTAATTATTACGTATTGCCGGACAAATTATATCGTTAGAGCCAAACTGCACTTGGCGATGCTGGGTTGGCGACCCATAACTTAAGATTAATTACGCTAACTCGAATAGGTCGCCCTTCGATCATTAAATCTACATTAACGAACAATAGATCGATAGTCTTCGATGGGAAGGAAGCCTTTGTAGTGCGAGATCTATTTTATAGGATAATTAATATAATAATTTCTTTTATCTTTTCACTCTCTTTTTATTTAGATTTTAATTCTTTTTTAAGTACTATGTAATGATATTAGCCTAAAATGAACTGGAGAGATTCCTTCTGATAAAGACAAAAATATGTCTAAACTATTAACTATTTATTAGTAATAACTAGTACTTATGGTTATTTATATAATCTTTTTTTTCTCAGGGAGGATTTCGACAGATAATGACAGAAAAAAAGCAGATGACGTCCATAACAATCCATTTATTTCACTAAAAAAGTTTCTAATATTTTTTTAAGTTATCTATGGATGGGTCTATAAACTCACTGGCAAAAAAACGGCCACTAAAAACTAGTCTCAATTTCAAAGTTGGATTTCTCGCGAACCACTCATTAGATTTTGATGATTTTTTTTTAAATTGTAAATTAATTCCTTCTTAACGGATGCTACGCGAAGCATTTTTCCGAGACGTTCGTTTTAAAGCAGCGTATCTCCAAAACAAACAGAGATAATGTCGTGATAAAAAAACAAAATGCTCACAAAAGATGAGGCTACAATGTGATTTGATTTAGCAATAGCTACTACAGCTGCTGCACCCCATAGGGTGTTACAAAGTTCGGGCAAAAAACTTCGACTTATTGTTGTACCCTGTATATGCTCAAAATAAATTCGGAATAAAAATTTCTGACGTAGCATCCGTTAAGAAGGAATTAATTTACAATTTAAAAGAAAATCATCATAATCTAATGAGTGGTTCGCGAGAAATCCAACTCTGAAATTGGGACTAGTTTTTAGTGGTCGTTATGCGTCATCTCTCGTTAATTTTAACCAGTTTTATTGGTTTATTTTAAAAATGACAGTTCATATTTCAATTTTATTGGTTTGGCGGAACGATGAACGACAAACGGACGCCGCGCCGATGCGTATAAATTGGACTTAAGATTTTTGAGAGTTGTCAAACTCTTGCTAAATTATAGGTTATAATTTTGTGTCAAATTTTGTCAAATAAAAACGATAAATATTTTGCATTTTGGACTGTATTATTACGTGTTTCGTGTTTTTTCAAATTAAGTGGAGGGAAACTCCAGGGAAAATTAAGTGTTAACAATATATACCGGGTGCGTCTCAAAAGTGGCTCACCCCCTATAACTTTTTTATTTTTTCAGATAAAAAAACGAGATTTGGTATGTTAGTATATGACATAAATTAGGATTGATTGAGGTATTCAATTGTTTTCGGTCGCTTCCTGTTTCACCGGAAAATACTAACTTCTGATTTTTAAATCGAACACTCGGTATTTTTTACTTTATTCGATAGAAAATAACACTCTGAATAGAATGACATATCATAATATGTCATCTTTTCACATATTTGCTTAAAAAATCATCCTTGAAATTTAATCTAGAATGTAAAAAAGAGTGTCTAAAATCACTAATTTTTAATCAAGGAGCCTTGGAAAAATATATATTTGATCATCTAATATTTTTAGTGTCTTGTCCTGGCTGGTTAAAAGATGACCAAATCGTATTTTTAATCATATCTCAATTTTTTCAAATGGAACGAGGGTGGCTCATTAGTATATTTAGAAAAATCATTTTTTTACGAATAATTTAGTACCACACACTTTCGGTATTTCGAGTCAAATTGTCGTTATGATCCGCATGTTTCAATTTCAAATAAACAATATGAGAAAATGTCAAAAGTTGACATATGATGTCATTCTATTCAGAGTTACATTTTCTATCGAGTTAAGTAAAAAAAAACCGAGGGTGCCATTTAAAAATCAAAAGTTGTAGTCATTTCCGGTGAAACAAGAAGTGACTGAAAACAATTGAGTTAGTCAATCAATCCTAAGTTATATCACATACTAACCTACCAAATCTGTTTTTTTTTATCTGAAAAAATAAAAAAGTTATAAGAGTGAGCCATTTTTGAGACGCACCCGGTATGTTACTGAATCATACTGTACTTGTATTTTATATAAAACATTTAGAATGAAAATCTCAAGTATGAAGCCAGAATTCGATTTTATTGCGATCTCATTAAAACCCGTCCTTAAATCCAGCCCAAAAAATTGTGTGTTCTACATTAATGGAAAAAAAATCTACTCGCCGAGCATAAAGCGCAGGAAATTTCACGTACCTGAGAACTTGAAAGAACGGTTTAAATGACGGTTGAATAATAGATGAAAAGAACAGGCGACTTTCTGTGAGACCGTGAAAGGAACCCCGAGAGTATTGTCTAAGGCTGGAAAACGGCGAATTTTTATTCTGGGGAACGTCTTGTAACCGCGAAGAGTGACATCCTTATTAAAAATGTCTTATTATTTGTTTTAGTATTTTTCTGGAGCACTGATTTGAGTCATCTTTAAAACAGATTAAAATTAAATAAGTTTAAAAATTGGCGCCGGGAGGCACGTATAACCGCCCATACTAAAATATGTTAATAAAAAGTTGGTAGGCAGTTCTTTTAGTTTCAAAGTAAAGGAATTTTTCCAATTTTGGTCCGCGGTTATTTCCCCTATCCCGCCACCTGGGGTCGCGTCCGATGGGAGTTTGGAGTTCTCCACACGGATTTTCTCAAAAACGGACTACGGAAACACGAAATATCTCAAAAACTGCGACTTTGATTTTGATGTTATTACAAATTTTGTTGCAAATATTATTCCTAATCTTAAATAATTGAAAACCGCGTTTCGCTAGCTACTGTAATTTTGGAGTTACGATTTTTTAAAGTTTTTAACCCCCTCCCATAACCCCTTACCAACACCCCACCTTCCCCAAAAACTAATGGCCAGATTCTCGGGTGCCGCAGTATGTTTGTGCCAAATTTGATTAAAAGATAGACAGACACCATGAAAATATTTTGTATTTAGGTCATTTATGACCCAAATAACTCTTTTGAGTGAAATTAAAAAAACTTTTTTTTGCCGATCTTAAAAATAAAAAAAGTAAAAAAGGGGCTATTGTTTATTCAGAGTGAGTCTTAAATGTCAGCGTTCTTATCTCGACCCCAAAAACACGTCTAAGAGGTTTTTTTTCCGAAAAAAAAATTAAAATTTAGAATTTTTTGAAAAAAAATTTGAAAATGTTTTCAATTTTTACTTAAAAACATAATATTTTTTGATAATATGGCAACATAGGTAGTAGATTAGACATACAAGAAAGAAAATCCAAAAAAGATCCAGTGGTTCCCAAAATTTAGGCAAAAAATATTTTTTTTTAAATTTTCAAAATATATCATTTTAAAGAATTATTTGAAACACGGTAAAAAACTGACATTTTTCATTAAAATTTAGTATTTAAGCATTTTAAGTAATACGATGTACTTTCTTGTTAATTCACATACTACAGTTTTTTTTATCATTTATTTCAACGATGTATCACAAGTTGGTATTGTTGAGCGTTTTGTTCCAATTTAATTTTGCAGATTTCTGAAATTAGTCATAGTTTATTGATTTTTCATTAAATTTAAAAACAAATGTTGAATAAAAACACCTATGGTTGTTGTATAAAATGTAAAAATAATTAGAATTTCTGAAAAATTAATACCAATAAAATTACTCTAATTTGCCCGTAGAAAATATGTTATATACTGGTTTTATAAAGCTGCGTATAAATATGTCGAGACGAGTGCGAGAGACACCCGAGACGAGTCAACCTCAAGCGGATTTGAGGTTGACTCGTCATATTGGGACGGGGTCTGAGCTTCGAGCCGAGCCTATGCCCAGCCGGACGGCGTTGTCGCCGTTTTTTCCGGAGCCTTTGGCGAACCATCAAAAGGATTGGGGCGTCTATTTAACCAGTGGCGCATACACCGCGGCTCCGCGGAACAATTGCCTCGAGTCTCAAGTGGCTCGGATTCCACATCCCATTTTTATATAAAAATAAATATTCTTTCCTTTATTTGTAATAATGTTAATAATGCATCCTAACTAGAAAGATGCAATTTTGTCTTCTCTAAAATAGTATAGGTAAGTTAGCCAAAGTAGGTAAATCTCATATACAAAGATTTATTAGTGATTTCTTTTATAAAAACATGAAAATTTTATGAAAAATGAATAAACGTAATGAACTTTTCGTCGAGTTATTAACGGAAAGCTGAACGGAATTAAAGATGTAAAACAAGCTTCTTTACATATAGGATACATAGAAGATAAGAGAGGCAAATTGAGTGTGTTGAAAAAGGTGGCCATGCTCTCAGAAGTTCCTTACGGTACTCTCATAAATAAAGGGAATCGACAAACAAAGGAACGATTCGATATAGAAAAATCCAGAAATTTGAACTATCCAGACTACTAAGAAACTTAATTTATGGCAAATATGAAAATAATAAAGTTTCCGCCATAGAAATAATTAAAAAAAAACTCTCCGAGCTTTAAAAAAACCCTGTTCAGAAAACACATTACGGCGAAGGTTTAAAAAACTGGGAATTAGATTTAAAATTATATACATAATAATATTTTAAAAATTATTAATAAGCGTGCTGCAATGATGGAAAGCCATAGAATAATAATGTGGCGAATTGTGAATACCTTGAAAAAATATACAACTTTAGAAATGAAGAAATGCAGATATATTATTTACAATATATGTTCCAGGTTAGTTATTGGCTTTTAAATGTAGATTTAAATTAATAATTTAAATCTTAATTACTTAAATTTCTAATTTTTTAAATAAATAAAGTCGAATTAGGTCTTATCTTACAGCGCTTTCAAATGGAACGGAGCGTCCGCGACTTCGAGCAAGTACCATGAGCTTATATGAACAATTTCACCTGGGTCGCGTATGCTCCGTCCGGATGAGCTATCTTGAAAAAACATCCGTGCGGACGCTCTGCGCGTACGGTCCGCTCCATCTGAAAGCGCTGTTACTCTATTTAAAATTTTTATAGATATACAAACCACATACAAAATATATTATTGAATAAAATAATTAAAGACTCAAAAAAACGGCATTGGCAGAAGGCTCCGCCGCCGCCGCTGCCGTGCCGTTATCTCCAGGTATCTCAGTCGGCGTTCTCCAGTTTTTTTTAATGTAAACAGTCCGAATATGATTTAAATTTATCATGAATTCCTTTAATTTATATAGCTTATTTTTTTACCTATTTTGAAATTAAACAAACATATACAGGGTGTTTCAAAAAACATGTTCCATCTCTCGTGGGGAAGTTCCTCACGTAAAAATAAGATTTATTTTTTATATCAACCAATCCAATTCTGCTTTGATTCGTAGCTACAGGGGGTTAAAATAGGGTTCCCAACCGTCCTCTATTCCAGAAACAGTCCTCTTTTTGATCTGATTGTCCTCTTTTCTCTCACTTAATGAAAACTTTGTTACATACCAACTTCAAAATCTAAAAAATATTCGTTTATCGCCACAATGCTTTAAAGAATTGTTAATCTGTGTCTTTTATGTAATTTTATGTTTACTTACTGTTAGTTTATGTCTTGAAAAAAAGTTTTGTTGACAATGGTTTGCTTTATTTTAATAAGTTTTGAGTATTTTATTTTTGTGTATTTTAAATATTTATCGCATACCGTTTATATAACTTTTTGGTAAATTCTCGACATTTGAGCGACGTTTCAAAAATGTTTCGCCTGTGCCTTTTTTTATCCTCTCGCCCCTATTTTTTATTTTCAAAGTTGCCAACCCTAGGTTAAGTGTTTTATCATTTTCTTCCAAGGGCTTTTAGTAATTTGAGATGACTGATTTAGTTCTGATCCGGGTAGTTTTTTGTATAAAACAGTGCCACCATCGTCGATTTTTTTCGTTAAATGCGAATAAGAAAATATCCTGATTATATTCTGGCCTTATCCCTTATTATTTTTATTTACAAGCGATCTTAAGTTTATAACATATACATATATTTTATTTAATTGTTAACATTAGGGTAGTTTTCCAATTGTGTATGTGTGGAATTCCACTGATATGTGTTTTAAGTTGTTTGTTAAGTTTTTAAAATTTTTTGATTTGCGAAACGTCGACAAATTTAAAACAAAGGACTTCTGTTGATTTTTTTCTATCCTAATCCAATTAAAAAACACAGTATACTTAAATTGATTAATTAATTTTTTAAAATATTGAATGGTATCGAATAATACTTTAATATATTTATCAATATTTTAAAGTATCGATACTTTATATTCAATACAACCGATACCAAAATATCGATACTGCCTCAGTATCGCATAGCCCTATGAAGATTTTTGTGCGTTCGCCAAAGGCTCCACTGAAAATGGATAGCCGCGAGACAACGCCGTTCGACTGGGCAGGGACTCTGCTCGAGGCTAAATCGCTCGGCTCGAGGCTATAATATGACGAATTCCGCTTGAGGTTGACTCGTCTCGTCCTCGTCTCGGCATATTAGTACGCCTTTTGGAAAGAATTTGCTATAGCCTCGTTTCATACTCGTTTCGGGTTTGTCTCGTACTTGCCTCGGCATATTTATACGCGGCTTAACATTTTTTCCAAGGCAAATATCTTTAGTATTTTTTAGAAAATATAGGGGAATTACCAAAATTAGTATTATAAATGATGTATGGTCCCATATCTTTAACTCGTCCAAATACTATTTCACATCTTTCTCTAGTCAGCAAAATATATTTTACGAAGGTAAACAAACCAAACCTCCTCATTTGCCCCGAAAATTTCTGTCCCCTTGACGTATATGCCAT
This sequence comes from Sitophilus oryzae, assembly GCF_002938485.1. Lineage (NCBI taxonomy): Eukaryota > Metazoa > Arthropoda > Insecta > Coleoptera > Curculionidae > Sitophilus > Sitophilus oryzae. Next base: position 5,017,584 of record NW_022146304.1, on the reverse strand, counting down.
ATAGATGTCATTTGTCTTACAAAAAACATTATGTTATCTATAAATGACCGTCTTCACGCAACTCAGCCTTTGGCATTTCAAGTAACAACGTCAAAAAAATAAATGTGATTTTTCTTTATGAAGATAATGATACCTAAAGCCGATCCCTAAAAATATCTCGTCATCATATTTCCAAGCGAACTAAAAAACTTTTTACTTGAGAATTCCTCATTCTATTGCCTTTCCAAATCAGAGCATTAATAAAATTTATTTTATATATTTAAACATTACTTAAAGAATCTTAAGATAAAAGTAAATATAGGAGCTAAGATTAATATTTTCCTGTAAAAGGAATATTTCTAAAATTATTTTGCACAGATGATAAAATATTCATAATTATGAGCTCCAGGAAGAAGAAAATTTTAAACCTAAATATCTATCTACACAAATTAGACTTTTTTTCGAATTTTTAAAGAGAGCCTTAAAACATCAGCATCTATGTTTTAATGTACTAATAGTAAAATATTAATATTTATAGTTAGTTTTTTTAGTTTCGTTTGGTACAGCTACTTTGAGAATTTCAGCTGAATAGTCTTTTACATATTAAAAGATCACGATTTTGCAAAATCTATTTTCTAATAAAACATTATAATAATCTAAAATAGAGGGGTTTACTAAATAACTTCTTAATTCATATAATGGAGATTTTAGAGAAAATATACAGATTTGCTAGGGCGGAATAGTTTTTGCTGCATAAACTGCAACTGCAATTAAATGGTCTATACGTATAGTATAGACCATTTACTATACTTAACTTTGCTATAAATATCGTAATCGTAAATCATACTGGGTGTTCAAAATTCTGCGCCAGACTTATATACCACCCAGTATATTATTTTTCTATTAGATGGAGAGTTAAAAAATGAACAATTTTTGTATTTAAAGTATTTCAAAAATTTTAATGGTGTTGCAAATACACCCAGTAATATTACAGGCTTTTTCAATGGTAAAATACAAGAGAAAAATCATTGGGTGGCTTTGATAAAAATTTACTATTGAAAATGCCACATGAAATATAAAATCGCGAATATCTGCAAAACTGTTAAAAATTTTGAAATACTCTAAATACAATAAATGTTAATTTTTTAATTCTCCATCTATCGAAAATATAAAATACAGGGAGTTTATTATACTTTAAAAAAAGGAAGAAAAATTATTATGTATTTTAGAAAGTTTGGCGTAGAATTTTGAACATCCTGTGTGATTTCCGATTACCATATTTATAGTAAAGTAAGTACAGGGTGGGTCAAATTCGACGCTTTTAAATGGAAACACCCTTTTCTATAGGAGATAGACAAAAACTAATAATATCGGTGTCTGGAGCTCAATTTTTGTCAAAAACATGATGGTGAAAACCGCATATCGATATCTGTTACCGTTTCGGAGTTACGGGGTGTTTTTCAAAAATATGCATTTTTAACAAATCTCTGTAAATTTTTCGCTATGAAAAATGTTGTATTTTTATGAAAACATTTCCAAAGCACGTAGAATTTAATGGTTTAATTATATTTTTTTTTTAAATTAATAATTTAAGAATTATCACTAGAAAATTTGATTTTTTATATGGGACACCCTGTATATTTTTAATTTATTGAACAGAATTTAAAGTTACCTTTCCAAAAATATAACACACTTGATATTTTGCTCGATTCCTCTTCGAGATATAGAGTATAAAAAATTCGCCCGCTTTAAATAAGTAGGCTTTGAACGGCACCGGCTGTAATACAAAAACATTCTAGCTGTAAGCATCAATTAAAACGAAAATAATATTTACAATGAGAGATACAGAATTTTATAACAATTTAAAATATATTTAACCAACATCAACACATTTAAACTATATCTAATAACAATAAAAATAAATAGCAAACCAAGACATGAGATTTTGCTACAGGTGTTCGACATATCGACCGTCTTCTGTTATGCACAGACGGGGCAGTTTTTGAACATTTCTCGCGGAATTCATTAACTCAGTGGGGGTGAAAGATACTCTCTCATAACTGCTAAGTATTTATAATTCTTGTCTAAATTATACCGAAGAATAAGGAACAATTATTCTTCCGCAAATATATCCATATGATTAGATAAATGGGCACTAAGTCAGGCGGCCTCGAAGGCCAACGGGATCTTGATTAGCTATTCAATTATTCTTGAAATTGGCTGCAAAAATTTGCTGATAACTTCAGCGTTCAGAGGCGGTGCGTTCTCTTGCTGGAAAAATATGTTTGCGAGTTCCATTAAGGGCATATTATCAATAAGGGGTCCAAAGCCTACTAGTTAAAAGTGACGAACTTTTAAAAATTCTGTATTTCGAAGGGGATTATAACAAAATATCAAGTGTGCTATATTTTTGGAAAGGTAATTTTAAATTATTTTCAGTTAATTAAAAATATAGAGGGTGTCCCAAATAAAAAATCAATTTTTCTGTTGATAACTCTTAAATTATTAATTTTAAAAAAATTATACTTAAACCATTAAATTCTATGTAAAAAGGTGCTTTGGAAATGTTTTCATAGAAATACAAAATTTTCCATAGCAAAAAAGTTACAGCGATTTGTTAAAAATGCACATTTTTGAAAAACACCCCGTAACTCCGAAACGGTAACAGATATTGATGTGCGGTATTTACCATCATGTTTTTGATGAAAGCTCCAGACACCGATATTAGTCTTCGTCTATCTCCTATAGAAAAGGGTGTTTCCATTTAAAACCGTCGAATTTGACCCATCCTGTACAAACCATCTAAAGTAAATACCTATAATATAGTTTTGGTTTCAGAACAGTTCTTGTATTTTTAATATTTTTTTTTTAGGAAAGTTGAAAAATATATATTTTTTATTTATTTATTAATATCTCTGAAACTATCGAAACATATTTACCCATATGTTAGGACTGTAGTAGTTAAAATATTTTCTTGAAATACATCTTCGTACATACATATAGATTTACTCTTAAACAAAATTACCAAGTTTTTTATTCTAGGAGCTACAACTACCCGACACACTATTGCCGGACCCTGTATAATCTACAGGTTATACAAGTAGGTACACTTGGTACAAGTTGTTTTTCATGACAGTGTACATGGATAGATAATAAGATGTCGGAATTGGTAGTACAAGGTGTGGGACGACTAGTTGAATTAGGAACTTGAATTGCATAAAAACTTCGTAAAAAGAAAAGATACTTTGAAGCCGGACTTGAATACAGAATCCTTGAAGACTTGACACTTCAAAGTGTGACCATTTTTGGTTTGTTGGTGCGATGAATGCATCTGGAACAACATGATCCGCCCCTTTACGATGAACTAAATCGAAACAGTTTTGTCGCAACCTAAGCGACCAACGTGCCCATCTCCCTGTAGATATTTTCAAATTACTAAGCCAAAGTTGAGAATAGTGGTTAGTAATAACAGTAAACTTAGTACCTTTGACATAAGGACGAAATTTCTCGATTGAAAAAAATGACCGCAAGACATTCGCGTTCAGTAACAGAATAGTTACGTTCTGCTCGAGATAATGAACGACTAGCATAAGCTATGTCTTTTTCTTCTGAAAAGAAGAGTATCATTGACCATGATATGGCCGAGGACCGCGGTTCGGATTCCGCGTAAACAAAGTAGGCCCCGTCCAGATTAGCCCTGGCAGCAAAAAGAAGACGTTAACTGAAATCTTTTACTTTACTTTTTCTTCTCCGTCTAAGACTTGTGTAGAGTAGAAATTGTGAAGAAGTAGCAATTGAGGACACAGGAACTTATAAAAATAAACTACAGCTAACAACCGTGAAATATAAGAAACTGTTGGGACTTACAACGCTTAAAAAACAAAAACTTGATATAAACATGTGCGAGCTGCTTTATCTGCAAACCTGAAGTTAGAAAATACACTACTTGCCAACTTATTGTCTCCCAACTACAATATCCTCCTATAGGAAACCTGAAATGGAGCTTTTCGCAATACTGTGCCTATCACCCTCATTCACAAATATTTCCATTGTTTCTGCTTTAAACTCAAATCTTAAAATATTATATTTTATACTCGTAAAAATTGAGCTTTCCCCCCCGCTTTTAATATACTTTTATATTCCTATGCTTTAAAAAAATGTCATTAATTTGTGCTCTTTCTGACACCATAACACCTAACCCCTTTTTACTCGCGCATCTAACTGAATTTTACATTTTATATCGAATTTTATAGGACTGCGGTAGTGACAGTGGAAAAGCCGCGATAAAAATAAAAAAAAGGTCAAACAAGAAATGTCGTTTAGTCCGGGCTACGATCATTATCAAGCAAAATAGTGGTGGTCGCATTAAATTTAACATTTCCATAAAACGTAACGTGACGGTCGTCCAACAACGATGGCCATTATGTCCCAGTAAAAATAGCACGACTCTACAAAACAGTGTTTCAATTGTTCCATTATGTATTTCGTTAGAATGGGACGCTCATTATTTTTGATGATTTTCATCTTCTTCGGATCACTGAAGGATACTAATTAAATATTTGCGTTGTAGGTACTCAAATTAATTCATTTTTTTATCTTTATAAATATTAATTAAATGTTTTTCGTTGGTTAAAATTTAGAACTGCTCAGATAATTAACGGTTCAGATAATTTTTCTAAAATCACTATAAATGTAGAAAAAAAATCGTTTTTCTATAGAATTTTTATACAGGATGTTTCAGAACAAATGCGAAAAACTTCAGGGGTAGATTCCTTGTTCAAAATAAAGGGTAGTTTGCTTTATAAACGTTGGGTCAAAAGTCAACCATTAGGGAGATATCGCGGTACAAAGATGGCGGAAAAATAATGTTTTTATTTTTTATCTTGAAAACGAAAAACGATAGACTAATGACATTTTATGGAAGCATTACTGTTATGAAAACATACTTTCTGGTAATTTTCTCACTTTTTTAAAATGAGTGGAAGGGGTTGAAATAAACTACCCCTATCATTCTTGTTAACGAAATTTAAAAAAAAGCTTATCAAACACGTGCAAAAAAATTAATTTGGATAGTTTAGTTTGTTTAGAAACTTTTTTATCTCTTGTGTTTTTTTGATAAAACTCACCGATTTGAAATTAAAAAATGAAATGTAAAGCATTACATGTCAGGACAAAAGACATTTTTAGATAAAGAATCTATCTAGTGGGCTGCTCTAATTTTTTTAGGAAAAAATCTAGTCGGCCGCTGTCACTTTTTAGGATGTTTCTAATATTATTTTATTGACATTACTCTACTGCAATTCGTTATTATCTAGATTCTTATTATTATCGTTATTATCACTAGATTCTTTATCTAAAAATGTTTTTTAGATAAAGAATCTAGTGATAATGATCTTCGTACCTACGGATGGGGACCCGTAAACTAACTCTCTTCAATTTTGAACGATATAAATGTGGCATGTTTTGATTGTATTAAACTATAAACCTCGGCATGAGGACAGTTTCTATATTATTATTTCTCATTTATTAAAGTTCAGGACAGCATAGTTAGGTTCTCTGGAATAGTGATCGGGGTTTTCTCTACCGTGCTCTCTTTTGCTCGTGAATTTCAGGCAGAGTACGGCACTCCATTCATTTAATTTAATAAAATAAGTGGTGCCATTTACAAATTTGGCGTTTCATTTACATGACCTATTCTCCTCAAATTTCCCAAAATATTGCTTCTGTCGAAGCGCATCCGAGTTAATCACAATAAAAAACAATTAACACAACGTAGGTTCCTTTCTTTCATTTAAATTGTTTGTTATACAGTTGGCCAAAATATTACCTCTTGAATTTTGTTGACGACCCTGGAAAAAAAAGAAGGTTAAATAATTCGGACAATCTGCAAAAGCATAATATTTTGCATGTAATCTTTATCAGAACTTGCGATGACAACGTATCTATTCTGCATAGAAAACGTCATGAGTATAAGAGAAGATTTAAGGAAGACATACATTCATTTAGAACAGGAGAAATCATTTTAACCAAGCCACTGTAGAAATAAAAAATAATTGTTTTTTATTTCTCGAGCCCTGACAGTTGCAGTTGTGTCTGCCATTTTAAATAATAGGCAAATTGTATTTTCTGTCATTTTTTGGATGCCGTCCGTCCATCGAAATCTTCCCTGAGTCGTTGGACCGACTATAGTTGTTCTTTGTAGAGTAATTTTTATATGCAATAAACCAATAAAAATAGTTCTAAACACTAAATGTCTAATAATGACCCATATAACGAGTCTGCTGGTTTATCAAATTTACATTATACAAAATGATTAGTGTTTATAAAATAAATCGTAAATAGTTTGAAATACATAACTTTTAACTAAGCTACTATATCAATAAAATGTCGATACTGAATAAGTATTTAAAAAAAAATTGAAAAATGTCATTCTGGTTCATTAGACTACAAAGTCGTTTCAATCATAATCATATTAAATATATACGCCTTTTCTTCAAACAAAGTAATCCAGTCAATTTTCTCTGTTTATAAAAAATATCTATATAATCACATTATTATTCAACATTAGTTCCACGTCTAGATCACAGACAATTTAATATCATACGAAATCCTATTATGTATATACAGATACCTCAAATTAAAATATAAATACTATGAAACGCGTATTAAGTAAACATAGATGTACTCAATCATGAGCAATTATTTTCCTTTGAGAGTTTGAAAAACTATATAAGTTTAACGGTCTATTAGTTTTATTAAAGTTAATATCTCACTAAATATAAATTTAAATTTCAATATTTATTATCTACTATCGATCTTAATTATTATTAATACTGTTATATAGATTATTATAGGTAATAAAGAAACATTCTTTAGGATTTATTAATATACTGCCACGCTCTTTTCTAATTTGAAGTTCAATAAAACACAAGTTTACTTAATTAGGATGAGTTGCATAGAGGCCACTAGCTTTTTAATTTTAACAGCCGGGTGGTCGGGATTCAAAGATATTAATAAAAGGGCGCCACGAGATTATACTCTATGAACTCGGCAATAAAGATGTAACTATTAAGTAGACTTCAACACTAACCTCGAACTGTTGAGTGCAACTATCATGAACTTCAAATATTCTATAACTATTTGTACTTAAGTGACTCTAGCTTAACTATGAGACTAGACTGCAAATAATACTACTAAAAATGATCAAGTAATTTATTAAAATATTAAAAGTATATAAAGAAATGAATGAAATGTGTTAAGAAATTTAAATCGATAAGAATTACTAAAAATACGAAAATGATCTAAACTATATTAAATCTAAGACGTCATCCCCCTTAGCTAACTTATACTAGATGCAGTCAGGATGGTTTATAAATAGCAAATCTAAATCTAAACAGTCTTACTCTAATCGATGTACAATCTTGAAACAACTCGGAAGTTCCTCCGGCTGAGCTACGGTGTATAGCTATGAGGTGGCTACAGCAGGGTACAGCAGCTCGGTGTACTGTCACTGGAGCCCACGGATGTCAGCAGACGTACGGATGCCGGCCAGGTGTAGGACTTCAAAAGGTGAACATAAAAAAACCCTAAATAACATTGGTTGTCTTAGAAAAGAGCCTCAATTATAGAACAAGGACTAGCACAACGTGTAGGAGTTAATAGAGGTAATAAAGAAGGACTAATCAAATCTGAACTTTACCTCAATGAGGGTTTATGATGTCCAACGGGTAACTCTACACACGGGCAACAGGAACGGATGGAATTCTGGACTGTTCGGTGCTGTACGGTCTGGATCGGTCTTCTTGCTCTACAATTACGAACAACCAAATAAGATTTAAGAAAGGTAACACTCAACCAATCTTTCTACACCACGTGGGCGTGGAAAAGTCGAAAACCAGTCAACAATACGAATAAAAATCAGTTGGGCATTGACTTAGAATAGGCAGAAGAATTATAGCATACCTTGGAACTATTCGGGGACTTCTTGGGCACGTGGAATCGGACTATCGGTCGGAAAATTTGGCTATTTTAATCCCATTGCGGAAATTGGTCGGTGGTCCATGTCAACTCAACAAAATCCAACCACGTCTCTGACCAAATGTGTTCCGGAAGACTTAATCCTTCACTAGGAAGACCTGCTAATCACCAACAGGGAATGCTTCACGGAACGGCAGCCAGTTCTTCACGACGACACTCTTCAGTCGGGGAGTACACAAGAAGTGATGCAAGGATTCAATTTCCTTCACAAAATCAGATTTCAACTGGAAATCTCCCTCCAGGATATAGATAGAGAACTATATCTCTCGACTAGTCCAACTCACAAAAAGGTATAAATAAAAAAAACGATGTTCTAGATTATTTTTCAACAGCCATATTTCATATCCGGTCAATGAACGAACTAAACTCAGAAATTCCACAATTAAAATGAACGAATTGCACACTGCGATCCACATCAAAAATAAACGATTTAACTACGAAATTTTATCTGATAATTATAAAATTTCAATAACCAAAACAAAGGATAAATAAATCCAAAAACATCTGATTTGATCTGACAGTGACAAGTGACGAACAGGTGATGATCAAAGATATAGAGAGACGGACAAAAAGCTTACTGCTGGTCGGCATCAGTGACAGTGGAGCTGAAGCTGTATAATCTAGCGGTGTATATCGGGTTGCATAATGGTAAAATACTAAATAAAATAATATTTAACAATAAAATTATAGTAAACATGATGCAAAAATAACAGTTATTTGCGATAATTTATGAGCTAGCACACAGAGGTCGTTGCGAGGAAATTTGATTTTTTTTTGGCAAATGTAAATGAATTTTTCCACCATTCTCGAGATATATTTATTTATATTCACATATAGTTTTGTAACCAATTCATGTGATTGCTTTTGCATCGCCATAGAAGGTTTCTAGGTCTATGAATGGCATTGATGAAATAACAAAATGAAACACCACTATAAAAAGGACTAGATGATCAAAACCGAAGCAAATTATCTCACTATATTAACAAAATACACTAAAACACTTTATTAGAACTGTGGACACATGTTTCACTAACCATTAGCAGCGCAAGTCAATCATCTTTGAATTTCTTCTAGTTTAAGAGGTCCCTGTTGTGTGCAATCTTATACATGGGACACCGTGTATAAAATATAACTTAAAAAAAATCAATGACCATTTAAATCAATTATTAAAAAATTGTATTTTGAGGTAAGATATATTTTTAAGCCGTACATCTGAAGCAATGTGCCTTAAACGCTGTTTTATACGCTGGCTCTGCTTGAAAAAGTAGAATTTGGTAAGACTTAACGGTCCAATGGTTCAAGACACTCGAAGAAATTTCTCAGAACCGAGAAAAATCAAAGATTTTCCTTGATTTCAGTAAGAACAATATTCGAATTGTCACGAGGGTTTTAATAGGACACTATCTCCTCAACGTACCTACATCTCAGTAGATTGAAGCTACAGAAACAAGAGCGAATGCAGATTCTAAGGAAAAAAACACCAGAACACCTCATCATTGAGTGCGCAGAGACGACAACTATTTGTGCCAAAAACTTTGGTACGACTGACATCGGAGATGGAGAACTAGCCTCTGTGAAGCCGTCTCAGATACTAGCTTTTGTTAAAGCCCTGACACTCTATGATGAGTCATAACTCGTTATAACTCAAGAAAGGGGGACACACAATAGATCTGTAAGATCGCGTTGATTAACCCCCCTCCCAAACATTCTACATTCTTCTACAAGACTTAACTTCTCCAGATATCCTGTATCCCGCTTGCTACTTGCCCCAACTTTAGAAAAATATATTGGCGCACGTTTCGCCGAAAATACTATCCAATTTATAATTATATTTCTGGCACCCGTTCGGCGGCACTCGAACGCTGCCGACGATAAATCGGCGGGAAAATAAAAGAAAAACCGCGAAAACTGCTGCGTTTTTCCCAATTTTATCGCGTTATTTTCGTGATTTGTTAGTTCGGAAGTAGTAGCTAATATGTTTATTATCCTGAAACTAATGCTAGTTCGCTATTAGTTAGACGCGGTGGACTAAATCGCGAACAAAAAGCCACTTGCAATTAATTTGTCTGTTTTGGGAATTGAGCAAGTTTTTTGAAAAATGGCCATAACAGTATACAGGGTTGTCCGAATTGTATTGGCCAAACTTCGGCGGCATAATCTGCAGAGAAAAATAAGTAAAGAATTATGAATTTATGTTCTAAAATGCTGCGTTTCGGAGATATAAAGTGTAGAAGTTTCATTTTTATTTCGATAATTTGGGCAAACATTAGTGTATGGGAGGTTTTTGACATGTTGAATTTAGTTAACATGGAATACTTATGGAAGAAATTATGCAAGCGAAACCTGGACTCTTAAAACGGACATTATAAGGAAACTGCAGGTCGCAAAACGCTCAATGGAACGAAATATGCTGGGAATAACCAAGCAAGATCGTAAAAGAATAGAGTGGATACGACAAAAGACCCAGGTAATAGATGTCATCCACAGAATCAAATCCGTCAAGTGGCAACGAGCAGGACAACTGGCAAGAAGGACGGACAACAGATGGACCACAAAAATTACATCATGGTATCCATGAGGAATTAAGAGACCTAGAGTAAGACTAAACCTGAGATGGGACCATGATATTAGGAAATTAGCAGGGATAACTTGGGCCCGCATAGCTAACAAAAGACACAATATGGGTGAAGACCAAGAGAAGAGCATAGCGGTTGCGGAAATGCTGAGGGTTATTATGAAAACCAAATTTCAGGACGAGTTGGCGCAACGATTAATACATAGGATGCACACATAAGACAACCCTCTGTTTTGAAGTAATGCCCCGGGCGGTTCCGAGACGGAGACTGAGGTTTGACAAAGATAGGTTTTTAGTGGGTAGACCCTCTGGGTAGAGCAGAGAGGGAGACTCCCACACTCCGGCCCTAAAGGCGTTACCCATCTATATAAAAAAAGCTAACAATAGACAACAATATGGGCCCAACTACAAAGAGAGTAATGAAATGGTTGAATAAGCTGAGAATGATGATGCTGATGATGATATTGAACATATTATTTGTTGACACGAATTCGAAATTATTGTGATTTCTAGATCGATGGAAATGTTCTCGTTTTAGTGAATGAACATAATAATAATAATAGCTCCCGTATATAGCGTTTAACGCCTTGGGAGTAGCTAGGTACAGCTTGCCATACTAGAGCTGTTCGGTATACAAGGAAGGTAATGTGGCTAGCACTTCAACCGCCTATTATTACCTCAGAATTGTGAATCCCAAGTACTCCTCTAAGGCTGAGTCGACCTAGGTACCCAAACTATTTTTAAGTTAATAAAAATAGTCGGCTGATGAAATGCCGGGTGTAGGATTCGAACCCACAACCTTGAGATTGGTAGACGAGAGCCTGTACCTCTACGCCACCGGGAACCATTAAGTGAATGAACATTCTTATCTATACTAATATATAAAATCCTTAAGTGACTGACATACTGATTAATCACGATCCTGCTCAAACCACTCAACGTAAGAAGTTCAATTTTGGCATACAGGTTGATTCTAGGGTGTAGAGGTTCGATAAGAAGGGATTTTTCGAAATTCCAGTTCCAAGAGGGTGAACCACCCCTCAAATATTACAATATTTTTACAAACGGCCAAGTTTCCAAAAAAACGCTTAAACACGTATATTTTATTTTGTTTTTTTACATATTTTAAGATTTTTTAAAAATGTATACAGGGTGTTTTGAAAAATCTGGTCATTGATTAATCACGATCCTGCTTAAAGCGCTTGACGTAAAAAGCTGATTTTTGGAAAACAGATTGACTTTAGGGTGTAGAGGTTCGATAAGAAGGAATTTTTCGAACCTCGAATTCTAAGGGGGTGAAACTATTCCTCAAATATTAAAATATTTTTTATTTAAAAACAAGTGAGTTTTTCGGAAAAACTCTTAAACACGTATATTTAATTTTGTTGTTTTACATATTTTAAGATTTTTTATAAATTTATACAGGGTGTTTCATAAAATATGACCATTGAGTAATCACGATTCTGCTTAAACTGCTTCACGTTTGAAGCTGATTTTTGGCAAACGGATTGACTGTGAGGTTCGATAAGGACGGGTTTCTCGAATCTCAAATTCCAAGAGGGTGAAAACGCCCCTCAAATATTACAATATTTGTTATTTAAAAAACGGTTAGTCTTTCGGGAAAACGCTTGGACAAGCATAATTTATTTGGTTTTTTTACATATTTTGAAATTTTTTAAAAAATCATACATGGTGTTCCAAAAAGTTGGATAATTTCTTAACCACGATTCTGCTTAAACTGCTTAACGTAAAAAGTTTATTTTTGGCAAACGGATTTTTCGAAAGTCAAATTCCAACGAGATGAAACTACCCCTCAAATATTACCAAGTTATATAATAATATCGCCATATTGTTTTTCTCATGCTGACATAAATGTGAGAAAATTTTATCCAGTTTGTATGTTAATGGAAATTCTTGCTTTGCTTTATCATCACCATTACAAATGATTAATTCGACGCGAACGAAGTCGCTGGTACACGCTAGTTAAAATATATTTTTTTTTAACTTACTAATAATAAAAAATACAAAGATAAATCAATTAAATATTACCTGACCGACTAAATCCTTAGGGTCAAAATAAACACGGTAGAGAAGCAGTCGAACAAATTTCAATCCGATTAGTTTAATCTAATTAGTCGTCGATCATTAAAATTCAATTTGCGCTAATACGATCGTGATAGATTATCGAAATGCGGTAATAGGGTGCCTAATGACGTTTTTTCCTGTAATATTAATGAAGATTTCAATAAAACCGAACGAAGTTTTTATATTAATAGAACAAATAGGGCAGCGTATTTTTATATTGACATTTAAATTATTGTCTCTTTTTTAATTCATTTATACAACATTATTTGAAAAAATCAAAATGGCTGTGATATATACTTTTGTTAATTTAACTAAAATTAAAGGATGTAGAGTAATACTCAACGGTAATAAAAAGATACACGTTTAAAACATATTTTAATTATCTCAGAATTAAAACTAGATATAAGCCTATAATTATGTGACAAAAATTAGCTAAATGAAATCAAATGTTTAAAATGTTTTCTTTCCTGGTAACTGCATAAAATGATTCTGTTTTCAAAAGATCTTTCCATTTTAAAAGGCATATGTGGAGTTCTACTTCGAAAAGCAGCTACAATTATTTCTCTCATGTTGTAGACAATAGTTGGTTAAGTTTTGTAAACACTGTCTTTAACATATCCCTATAAAAAAAACCTAGATAAAATCAGGAGCAGTTAAGTATTCTATTAATTGGTGAATTGGATAAGTTTGCATTTTCGGCAAATTCCTGAGAATTTGTTTTCTTTTAACTGACACAAAATGATAACTAGTTGTCAAAGTTGGACTAATTACACAGCTATGTCGAAGTAACGCCAGACATCTAGATTCACAGCCACCTAGATTTTATCAAATAATAAAGATCCACTGACACTAAAATCATAAAAATGAAAATATTTAGGAAAATCTTTGTTTGAGGGCTACAATCTTAATAGTATTTTCAAGCCACATAAATTCCAGAGTGAACATTGGAATAATATACTGGGTGTTCCATTTAAAATAAAGGATTAACTTGCTTTTAGAAGTGACCAATGTTAAATATTAATTTTGTCTCACCCTGTATAACTTTTTGGGATTTTGATTTAAAGTACAATAGTTATTTCAACTACATATTAGGCTATACCGGAAAAATTCTAATTTAGGTAGCTTTTATTGTAATTTCAGAATTATATTTTATTTTGTTATATTGTATTGTTTTTTCAAAAACCTTACATTTTAGCCATATACTTCTTTAATAAAACTCACCTTTATTTTTCTCCCAGAGTCCGAAAATCAATTAATATAGAATGTTACCACTACAAAAACACAACTTTGATATGTAACTTTTTTTGGAAGCATCCTCTAGAACTCGATAATATTAAAATATGCTCTGAATTAAGGTTGTCGCCCACTAGACCGCTGCGCGGCGCGGCGCTGGGAAGAGAATTTTTTCCGGCTGCGAAGGGACTGCGCCCACTATAGCGCGCTTTTGAAACGCGGCAACGCTATTTAGTTATAGTCGAAGTGTTTTTTACTTACTGTAGTTTAGTTTTTAAAGCAATGAGTTCAAGTACGGACGAAAGCGTATTTTTTGTGCTCTTCTAACAGAAAGAAGGAAGAGGAAGAGGGGGTGAGGAAAAGTTTGGACTCATACGATTAACAAAAAAAGAAAGAAGTTTGGAGAATTTTACCATCTTTTTCCAGATTTAATAAAAGACAAAATCATTTTTTTCAGTATTACAAAATATAAAGGAAACATTTTACGCACTCCTCAATTGAGGGTTTTAGAAGAAAAAACACCGGGTATATCTACTCATCATATTTTTTCAGAAGAGACAAATTACTAATATTTTTGATAATTCTTATTTATTCTGATGTGTATATTAGTTATGTGGTCAAAAAAACCCTGATCTTTTTTATATATTTAGGTAATTAGAATTTAAAAATTGGAGATTGTCACTTTTGTTAAAAAGTGGAGATTGCCAGTTTTGCCTCTACACCCCTCAATTATATTAAATCTTTGATAGAAAGGCATTTCGTCCATCTGTCTCTAGTGAGGGAAGACTAAAAAAAATATCATATTCCTTTATGAAAATCGATTTGCCTAATTTACCTTTAAAAATACAATTCTGCCATTGATACATATCACTAGTTCCTAGTCAAAAAGCCAACTGAAAAGACTCGAATGCAAAATTATCTCCCTTGTGAGTACGCACACTGCAACGCGCCGAAACGCGGGAGACGGAAAAAAGTTGCTAGAGAAGTCTTCCGACTTCTTGACGGAAATTCCGTGGCGCGCTTCTGCGCTGCGCGCTCTAATTTGCGTTGGTCCATTTAAATATATGGCAAGCAGACAAAAGAAATTTCCACATGGCGCCGCGCCGCGGTCTAGTGGGCGACAACCTTTAACCTACATTTATGCTTACAAAATTTCATTTCAATACAAACTGTCCTTCTCCCTGGCGCCTCCGCGTCGTATGTGAGGTGCCACCCTGTACAGACAAATAATTTAGAAAATCTGGATTATACGTTCATCTTACTCTTTCTTAACTATCTACCAAATATTATTACATAAGAGAAATATACTTATATTTCCTGATTTTCCTGCATTTTGAAACAGTATATTTGTACAAACAACAAAACCATAACAGAATAACTCTATTTACCAATCGAAACTTCATCACAAATTAATTTCAACACACCAGATTCGATTTCTTTCGCCCCCTATCTCCCCTACACTTCAATTTGCCCAGTATCCCCCTTTGCTATAACTACCCCAACACGATATTACGAGATTTTTAATCCCAGGAAACCGTATACCTGTGGGGTTGCGAAGCCGCAACGTAGTGGCGAATTTCTGGGGGTCGCGGTCGTAGTGGAGGTGGGGGCACTCGGCGGACGTGAAGTAATTCGATATGAGATGTCCGTCGGGCAGCTTTTATTTTTGCTAGCGCGTAAGTCATATAAATTAATGGCGCGGGTTTAGATTTTACCTATACGATTTTTCGATATCAAGTTTGTCAAGATATTGAAATGAAGATATTTTTTAATATATCGACAGAGTTTTCCTATATTTTTATGGTGACGTTTGTTAGGAATTTTTCATTCTTTCATTCAAAAGAGGAAAGGCAGGTGGATCAGACGGCATTCCGGTTGAAATAGTTCAGATTGTTGCTCAGGAAAGACCTGATGTACTAGTGGATATCTGCAATGATGTTATTGGAAATGCATCTATTCTGAGTAGGTGGAAACGTGCCCAACTGGTATTAATAGAAAAAAACCACATAGAATATAAAAAATGTAGCTATCGACCTATATGCCTGCTAAACTAGTTATTGTCTATAGTCAGCTATGCGGGTCTATAGTTAGCTGTGCGAATCCCTGATTCCTAATATCATGGTTCCATCTCAGGTTCGGTCTTCTTCTAGGTCTCTTAATTCCTCGTGGGTACCATGCCGTAATTTTTGTGGTTCAACTGTTATCCGTTCTTCTTACCAGGTGTTCTGCCCACTGCCATTTGAGGGATTTGACTCTGTGGATGACCTTTATTACCTGGGTCTTTTGTTGCATCCACTCTATTCTTTTACGGCCTCTCTTGGTTATTTCCAGCATATTTCATTCCAAAATTTGACTGACAAGTGATTACTTCAAAATATTGTGAAAAAAACTGTATAAAACTGAAAAAATGTAATCGAGTTATTTTATTTAATAAAAAACGGTATGTGTTAATACAAAACAAACAAGAACAAGACACCACTTAGGAATTAATTCTACACCACTTAGGAATTAATGGAGGAATTAATGATACACCACTGTTTTATGACAAAATTGAAGAAACTAAACTAAAACTCGTTTTAGTGAACCCTAATCGACATTTGATTTCGGAAAATCGACTATACATAATATATCATATTTTACGCAAAATTGTAAAATATTTAGGGATTTTGTGCCTAAACGGTTGACTTTAGCGAAAATTTTCATAAAACCTTTTTTATAGGAAATTTTATTTTCTTTAATTTTGCTCTCCTCAAATTTTCGCGAAAAACGCATAGTTTTCGAGATATTCACAAAATACCGATTTTGGGCGCCATCTTGGCAAGATGGCGGTGCCGGCGGCAAGTCTGGAAATGTGCATTTTATGGATTTTAGTTAGGGACCCCAAAACCTATAAACCTGCAAAGTTGCAAAACTTCCGGACTTTTGTCCAAGCAAAAATCCCCAACGACTGAACTAATTGTCACTGAAGAAAAAATCACTGACCGTTATCAACTTTGCCTCATTTTTGTTGTGTTGTGTTGAGCTGTGTTCACGGGGTTTAAATAAAATGGCATATGATACGTCGTTTTATTCAGTGTGTCATTTTCTATCGAATAAAGTAAAAAAATACCATGTAAAGTAAAAAAAGTGACCGAAAACAATTGAATACGTCAATCAAATCCTAATTTATGTCATATATCAATATACTAAATCTCGTTTTTTATCTGAAAAAATTAAAAAATTATAGAGGTGAGCCACTTTTGAGGCGCACCCAGTATATACTAATAAATGTCGGTTTATTTAAATATAATACGATTTAAAAAATATGGGGAAACTTTCGTTGCACATCATAATACGACCACCAGCAAACTCCTTTGTATCATGAGCAAACTCCATAAGACGACGCATGGTGTCATTGATGACGTGAAACGAAAGTTGTTTTAATTTATGTGTTTATTTTTAATAGTATAAATAAATATACAATATAGTTTACATACTATAAATTTTAAATAATATCATCAATCCATGAGTTAAACCTGGATGGAAAGCTTAACTACTTCACATAAAATTGTTTAATATTATTTTTCTGCTGGTAGTATTTTTTCAACTAGATAAAGACCTGGAGACTTTGTCTTCTGTAATTCGGCCTCATAAAAACACCCCTTAATTCGTTGACCTTATACTGATTCTAGGATGATGAAAGTTGGGTATTAAAGAAAATTAAGAATTAAAGAAAATATGTCTATAACGCTATAAAAAAACTAAAAACGCAAAGAAAAAAAAATGAATGCAAATGAATGATCATCCATGCGAAATGGCGGACCTGTCAAAGTCACGTGTTCTATAATGGTCCATATTTATAGTAGCTTGAGTTGGTAGGAATATTTATAGAGAGTTAATATAAATAAGAATAATTAAAAATGTACTTTAATGCAGATTTACCCGGATAGGTACAAAATTTGTCACTTCAATAACATTAAAATCTAACTATTGCTAATAGTATAAAAATTACAAGAAGTTCGAAAACTGATAAAAATGTTGATAAATGTCGTATTTTATAGCATTTTGCTGCTGTTCTAGAAAAAAACTCTCAGTTCACTTTGCTTCACTGGTATTCACTATTCTTAGTATTCGTATGTTGGTTTTTGGGCGAACCATCAAAAGAGCAATCACGTACAGAATGGATGACTAACAACTCCAACTAACCAATAAATCGGATCAACTATTGAGTATGATCAATTATTGAGTATGATCAACTATTGAGTATGATCAACTATTGAGTATGGGGTTTTAGATTGTTCGAAGTTAGGTCAGTTAGTAAAAATATAGAAGAACTGAATATATAAGAGACAAAGTTTACGTTATGGGTATTGAATAGCTTTTTTTAATAGCGATATTCTGTGAATATTATTCCACAGATAATTGCTTATGTTCTCTGTAGCAGTATATGTTTGAAATAGGCACTAAATTTGTTATGAAATCAGTGTATATCAGGTTAATTTTGGGCCACCTTTATGCGACATAAAAATATCTATATCTATACATTTTTGTTGTATCAATACATCGACATCGAACTGACTCGTTTATTTAACTTTATTGAAACATTAACCCTTTTTTCAACCAAACGCCCTTTTTATTACGTGCATTTTATTTACTTTTGTGTCCTATTTTTCGTAACCCGATATATCGGTAGAGTTAAAAAAGTCATAAAAATATAGTTGTTTCTATATAATTTGAAAACATCAGTTTTCAAATAGATTCGTTGGAGCTGACTAAAACATTAGTAATCATTTCACAATAGCTGTTAGTACAAAACATATTGTTAAGTTTATTGTATTTTTATTGAAATATCTATATAATTATATTTCTATAATTTTCTATAAAGATGATGTTTGAATATTTATTAACATTATCTTATTAAAAAATATTACAAAATATATTAGTTCGCCAAGTAAGGCATTCAAACATATTATATTCGACACTTTCTTTGCCATATTTAATAGATAGAATTCTGCATGCTAATGAGTGTTTACTAAATAAAGATATACCTACTAAAACGGTTTTGTTAACCCCATCGATAATACATATTTAACACTTAACAGTACATGAAAACAAATAGAACGTGAGAAATTTAAATGACACACAAATAATACCGTATGATCGAAGAAAAAACGGCGTCAGCGATGGCTATGAAATAAAGATCGCTGTCATTTTATATGTAAATTTATATTGGAAATGTCATCGATCGTCATTTCCCAGCCAACTGGACGCCGTTTTTTTTTCAATCATACGGTATATATGTAATAAACGTTTATACTAAAAGAAAAAAATATAAATGAATATGTTTATATTAATACAAACGGCGGTTCCTCAATAAGTACCCATGTGCCGACTATTTCTTCGAAATATTTTTGTTATACATCTACCTAGAATTACTGAATTATATTTTTCAAAAAGACACATTCTATACAAGGTATCCCAATATTTTTGAAACCAAAATAAGTTCATTGGACAAAATTTACCTCTATACAAAAGTGCTTCGTTTGTCCGCTAGACGGCATCAAACTTTAAAAAAAAACACCTTTTTTAAGATATTTCGAGAACTGTTATTTACACAGCCGTGGCACTCTAGATTGAAATTTAAAATACGATTTTTTAAGCGAAAATGTCAAAAGTTTACATATTATGATATGTCATTCTGCTCAAAGTGTCATTTGCTATCGAATAAAGTAAAAATATACCGAGGGTGCCATTTAAAAATCAAAAGTTGTAGTAATTTCCGGTGAAACAGGAAGTGACAGAAAACAATTGAATACGGTCAATCAATCCTAATTTATGTTATATACTAACATACCTACCAAATCTCGTTTTTTATCTAAAAAGATATAGGGATGAGTCACTTTTGAGACGCACCCGGTATACAGATATATTTTTATTAAGTTTCGTAAAAAATGCAATGTTAAAATAATTACATTTTCAAAACATATAAATAAAAAAACAAATTTTCAACGGTAATACCATAATAAACGCACAGGTTTAATTATTGTTTTACAAATTATTTTACAAAACCTTCGTTATTTTTTTTCCAACTCTTATTTAAATAAATGAACGCGTCACTGCCAGTGACGTAATTTTATACAGAAAAAAAAGAGAAACAAAACTAAAAACATATAATTAGTACTCACGCCCTTCCAATTGGACGCCATTTTGACGTTGGAAAAACGCCCGCTCCATATAGGTTACGTTTCGAAAACAAAATAGATGTCGATCTTATCGCGGTTGGCCATTGGCTTAAATATTCTTTCCCATGTTTGAATGTATATAAAAAAATATTAATGGAAATACTACTAAATAGTTTTACGTAATTTTGGTTTAATGGCGTTAAAATATATTTAATAACCCTACGTAAATAGCTTATTTATTATGCCGGTACATTTATTAAATGGTTGTATTTTGTATTTAGAATATGAAAAATTAATGTTTTGGTTTTTAGATAAAAAAAATTGATAAGCAGCACAGCTTATTCACTACCAGCTAGTCAATTTTAGCTAATCGACACAATGTTTTTTTTAAAGGCTTATGAAGCTCAAACCCCCGACTTATTATACAGGGTGGTCCGAACTGTATTCCGGAAACTTCGGTAGCATATTCTGCAGATAAAAATAAGTAAAAAAGTTCGTATAAAGGTATGTCCTAAAATGCTTAGTTTTGGAGATACAGGGTGTAGAATTTTTATTTCGATTTTTTCTAAATAATTTCTGAAGTAACCCCAATAATTGGATGGAAATTGGTTTCTGAGAGTTTTTTAAGATGCGAAATTTGATTTTGATCTCAATATGACTCCTATTTGTAGGGGGCGCCACCTACATGTGTTTTAACTGTTTTCAAGAGTAATAACTTTTTGTCCGTACCTGTATAAAACTCCTGCGTGAAAAAACATATATTTCCGTGACTTTTTACGCAAAAAATGTATCTTGGTAAAAATCGCTACAAGCAACCGTTTTCATTTATGATTTCAGTCTAATAACTATTTAGTCAACATGTTTAATTTATTTTAATGATAATAATTTCGATTCCAAATATCTTAATAGTGTGAATATCTCGAGAACCATTACTCGTAGCGATTTTTACCAAGAGACCTTTTTTACGTAAAAACGTCGTAAATATATATTTTTTACTAAGTAGTTTTATACAGGTTCGGACGAAAATTTATTACTCCTCAAACCAGTTAAAAAATATGTAGGTGACACCCTCTACAAGTAGGAGCCATATTAACATTAAAATCAAATTTCTCATGTCAAAAAACTCCTAGACACCAATTTTCATCTAAATATTGACGTTACTTCATAAATTATTTGGAAAAAATCGAAATGAAAATGAAACTTCTACACTTTGTATCTCCGAAACTAAACATTTTAAGACATACATTTATACTGTTGCGGACCCGTGTGAACTCGGCCTTAGGCCTGGCCACTCTGCTATGACTCATACGCTCGACGACGTTCTAAGAACGCGGCTAAGAATTCTCGAGACAAATCTGGATTGTCTGTTTCTCTCCTATATAAGCCGGCGCGGCGCCTGAAGCCTGAAGAGGACAGAAAAAAACAACCGGTCGACGCGTACAGTTACAATCGCCGCGCTAAATTCAAAATAAATTCCTTTCAGATAAATAGTTAGATAAATTGTAAATAAGTTATAAATAGTTCTTTAAGTCTTTTATCGTTATTGTTTTTGTTAATTAGTGTTAAATAAATTGTGTTTAAATAAATTGTGACTATTTATCCACACGGAACCGACGAAAAACGTAACAATACGAACTTTATTACTTATTTTTATCTGCAGAATATGCTGCCGAAGTTTCCGGAATACAGTACCGATCACCCGGTACAATAAAAGATAAACTAGTATCTAGGAAGATAGCAGACTTCCATGTCCATAAGTCGTAGACTGCATATGAATATGCGTGCAACTACTAATGACCATAATGAATCTGAATAATGAAGTAAGTAGAATAATTAAGTTTAGATTACATTTTCAATTCTGTGTACAAAAGATACAAATGTAACCTGAAAATATTCAGATATAGTGCAGAATGACACCCTAAGATGGGAAGTCAATTTCAACTGTGAATGCAACTGGAATTTATGTTTCCGCACTTAAGTCTATAATCTAACCAGGAAAAAAATCAAATGCAAATATCGAAAAAATAGCAGAAAGAAAATATCTACTCCCAAAGTTAATATAACTACTGTCACTTCCAAATAATTATTCCTTAGAAATAGTAATATACTACAATTATGGATCTATTTGAACCATTAAATGGCGAAAAGCAACGAGATTTGTGATAGATCAAGAAATCACCAGCACAAAATAGTTTAGCCCTTTATATAAAGTATGTAGCAGATCTAAAAGTATGTATCAACTAATAAATATAGTACTTTTTTAATGTTACTGGTGATTTTGTCATAATGAAAAAAATCCAGTTATGAAAAATTGAAGAAAGGTACTAGTGTAAAATTAGAAGCAAATGGGTAACTCAAATAAGCAACTCAAGTATAACAAAAAATCCAGAAAATTTGTTCAGTATCATGAGAGAAATAGTATTATTGTTAAATTTAATGTAGAAAAACTTACCAAAAGCTTGGCACTGTACTATTTTTGTTGTTCCTAATCTGATAATACTGCTGCTGGTGAATGTTGTGAATCTTGGAGCTTGAAGTAAATTTTCTGAAACAAATTAAAAATAATTAGTTATAAGTGCAATTAATGGAGCAGTTCAAGTATTTCGAACTAGCAACTCTTGAAAATGTCAAATAGGTAAAAAGTTAAAAATTCACATATAAAATCAACATTGATAAATAAATTCTTTGTTATCTCGGCCCATGAATACGTGTTGCAGTTAATTTAAATTTTACATATATTCAAAAAAGCAATAAAATAATTATCAAAATACAGCAGACAAGACTGTGTTTGCTAGACAAAAGAATACCTATGCTATTCGGGTATCTACTATATAATTATTCCAACATCATTGATTGCTTGCTTTACATTTATACACATTTTTTAATATGCAAAATATATGATCAGAAACTCTTATTTATGTACTGTCAGTTTTAAAGCTCACATGGTCATAAATTTTTAATCATTGAAAATATCCAATGTGACAATAAATGTAATATTAAAATAAACAAATGGATAAATATATTATCATTACCTACTTCTAATGATTACATTTAGACCACTGACTCGTCAACTTCGGTCAGTGCTCGAGAATCGTAAAACGAGGCCAAATTGGCGCTGTTAAAATAATAGCACTGAGATGGTAAAGTAGGCGACAAGCAGTGCATTTACTGGCAACGAGCGCGCTTCGATGGTGCCGGAAGAGGAAATAACTTTTTAACGGCACCGTCACGTCATATTCGTCGATGGATTTTAAGAGAAAAGAGTTTCTTCTTCCCTTAAAAATAGAGTTAAACTTCATTCAGTTACGCCTGTTGGCGTCGTAGCCCGAACAAAATAGAGTAGTGCTTACGATAATGCTGAGTTGACATAATATACATTACTGTTTAATAATTAAATGAATGATTTCGGGCATTTGAACGATTATCTTCGATAGTAATGAATGAAAAGTTTTAAATGAAGAATATGAAGAAGTATGTTACATTTTACATACTTATACATACTCAGATTAGATTAAATTTGTAATCTACGACAATGACACATTTAACATAGTCATTTGGATGTCATTATGGCTTTCATAATAGCACTAGTGCTATTATGAATTCATAATAACACACAAATTTTAAAATAAAAAACAAGCAAAAAAAGGTACCTAAATACGTTTATTTATTGTAAACATTAATTATAATATCAGTACAATTGGTTAAATTAATTCCAAACGATGACAAATGAGTTGAATTTTTAGAAAGTAAATTTATTTCCTGAGTGCTTGAACTTGTTGAAGACATCATTGCCAGAAATGTTACCCAAAATATTACATGACACTTTTTTCTTATTTTCTTTGGAATTTTCTATATAGCTCTCTGCTACTGTGTTAGAGCGCCAACCACCATGTCTTTTAACAGTTAATAAATTCACTCCTGAATCTGCAAGCAACGACGCAGACGATCTACGGAAACAATGTCCAGTGTATTGTTGTGGATTTGGAAGACTTGGAACAATGCTATTTTATACGGCATTTTTCCTAAAGTATTAATGCCAACGGGTTGCTTAATACATTTTCCATTTCTGTACCCCACAAAAAGTCGAGTATGCTCTGTGTTGCTTGGCCGCATTGCTATATATCTTTGAACCATTTTCACCATATTTATTCCTTCAACATTCCCTTTCGTTATAAAAAAAATCTCGTGATATCTTTGTTTTCGTAAATGGAATAATGACATGAATGCATTGTCCTTCATCTTTAACATTTTGCAGCTGCAGATTTGTCAACTCGATACGCCGGCAGGCTCCCGCAAGTCCCACTATCAATGAAACTTTTGTCAGGAAATAAGTTTTATCATCGGCTTCCAACAAAAAACGAGTTATGTCTTCTTTTCTTGAAATTCTCGATTTTTTTGACCGAAATCCTTCCGGTTTTCTTTTTAGAAATGCAATTAAATGGACGTATTTACTAATATCTGTATTTTTCTTCACTGATATAACTGAACGTAGCATGGAATAATATACCCAAAGTGATGAAGCCTTTCTATGTTTTGAAAGATGTTCAAAATATGCCAGGAGAACCTTTTCGTCACTACTATTCTTGATTCCTTTCCCTTTACACCAACCTTCAAGTTTTACATAGGCTTGCTCCTTGCTCGTACGTTTGTCTTGATTTTTCGGGAAGTAGGGAATCGACAACATTTTGCGCAATGCCTTCAATATCCGAAGGGACACTTTCAGAATCAGAATCACCCATATGAATATTATTTTTTGCTTTTTGCTAAAACTGACCGTTTAACACAAAATTGAACATCAATAATTGAGTTGTCAAAGTCAAAATGGAAACAATCAACAAGCACGGCGTCGACTAATATGGGCACCTGATAATTTTTATTTTATTCGGCTAACGCCTCGTGGCTTAACGTTACACGCGTTTCATTATTATGTTCGTATCGAACTTGTATCATTAATAACTATAAGATGGCTATCGGCCTGTTCCACTGCGACCTTTTCAGATCTATTGAGGTCTTCTGATTTCTAGATTACTTTCTACAGTCCTATCCTTTACAAAAAGGGTAATATCTAACATCACTTCGTAATACAAAGAACAGCACATTTTCCAGACTGCCGCACTGACATTTGAAACATTTTTCTGTCTTCCTTTTTCAGACTGACAAAATCTGTACATGACTTCGTCCATCAATTCCACCAGCTTTAGATGCCCATTAAGCTTACAATGCAATGGTCTGTTAGTAGACTCATTATAGTTTTGACAGTGTTCCTGTCTCTGCTTATCAGGTGTGCCATAGATTTTGGCGAAGGTTCCACTATCAACTTTTTCGCCTGTCTCTGTCTGGTAAATTTCTTAGACATTGCAGAGATATGTTGGCCATCCACTGTTTTGTCGCCATTCTTGAAACTACTTTTTTACCGCTACAGGAGAGCTCTGGCCCTATTCAGTATAGTATATGTACACATATTTGTATACATACATTGGCCATCTTGCTCATCACTGAGGAAGAATATGCAATAACCCTTAATCTGGAGGAATTGCCGGAATCTGGAGGCCGGAAGGAATTGACGCAACAGTGACTTCATTCCGTGACATTTCAATTAATATTGTTTAATATTGTGCAGTAACCTCGATTTGATTTGTTGGATTGGCTGTTGATACGTATAAGTCTAAAAGACGTGTATGACATAGATTAGGATTGATTGACGTATTCAATTGTTTTCTGTCACTTCCTGTTTCACCGGAAATTACGACAATTTTTGATTTTTAAATGGCACCCTCGGTATTTTTTTACTATATTCGATAGAAGATGACACTCTGGATAGAATGACATATAACATGTCAACTTTTGACATTCTCGCTTAAAAAAAGTTGTATTTTAAATTTGAATCTAGAGTGCCATGGCTATGTTAAAAACACTAATTTTTAATCAAGGAGCTTAATCTTGGAAAAATAGATTTGATTATCTAAAATTTTTAGTGTCTTGTCCTGGCCGGTTAAAAGATGCCGAAATCGTATTTTTAGTAACATCTCAATTTTTTCAAATGGAACAAGAGTGGCTCATTAGCATATTTGGAAAAAGCATTTTTCTACGAATAATTTGATACCACACACTTGGTATTTCGAGTCAAATTGTCGTTATAAACCGCATGTTACAATAATTTAAAATACACCATAACGAGGGTATCATTTAAAAATCAAAAGTTGTAGCCATTTCCGGTGAAACAGGAAATGACCGAAAACAACTGAATACGTCAATCAATCGTAATTTATGTCATATACTAACATTCCAAATCTCGTTTTTTTATTTGAAAAAATAAAAAAGTTATAGGGGTGAGTCACTTTTAAGACGCACCCGGTATACATACATCTCTGTAAATACTATCTTTATAAGTATAATCTACTTTTTTTCTGCTGTTTTCGGAAAAAGGCTATATATTTAACTAATGGAGGAAAATAAAGTTAAGGCCAAAATAAATTGTGACAGTTCGTTAAATTTAAAAGCGCAATAGTACTAAGTGGAATTAAATTTAAATCTGTAAATTTTGAACGCTAAATCCGAACCGTATAATGCGAACATTTATGTTTTAAAGTTTTTTGTAGGGCTTAATACTGGCATTGTTGGCCTGGCGGTAAAATAACGTTTGAAAAAATATTTAGTTTCAGTTATCTAAAACTAAATTCACTGGCTATATGACAGTATTTTTTCCTCTTAAACTTAAGATGCTCTATTTCAATATCTTCTAAAATAGCATTTATTAATGGAAGTCCACCAAATATTTGCACTTATCTAACAGCGCTTTCAGATGGAGCGGAGCGTCCGTCGTGTTTTTTTCAAGATAGCCGTCGAACGAAATCATCCGGACGGAGCATACGCGACCCATGTGAAATTGTTCATATAAACTCATAGTACTTGCTCGAAGTCGCAGACAGACGCAGACGCAGACGCATACGGTCCGTTCCATCCGAAAGCGCTGTAAGACTGACCCTGTATATGTTTAATAACACAAGTATAGGGTAAGTCCGGTATAGTTGGACCACTTTTTTTGCTCCTACTTTTACACTTCTATATTAAATTTTAGAATAGGTTACACTCAGAATAATAATGGGATTTAAGTGATTTAAAGAACGACCTATCTAAGGGCTGTAGAAAATGTGTCGTATGGCTAGGCAGACACAGTAAAATAATTTCATTTGCTTCACAAAATTCTAATACTTCTACAGAGTTGGTGTGCGATGTGTGCCCATCTAAGATAATTAAGGCGGTACCAGCAGACTTTCTTGGCAGGAAATGCTCCTCTAACCATTTCTTAAAAATAACAGCATTGATGTAAGCTGATTTCTCGTTCATATCGCAGACCCTGGAGGCATTCCATCCTTATGACATTCCTTAAGGTTTTTTCTTTTTAAAATACATAGGGGGGTAGAAAAACACCTTCTGCACTGCAACATGCTACAATAGAAATGGTTTCCCCCTTTTCGCCAGAAGTTGTGTTGGATACAGTTTTAGACCCAGGTTTATTATTTAACTGTAGGCCACTTTCATCAATATTAAAAATATTTCCTGGCTTCTCAAATAATTGATATTCGGTTAAAACATTTTCAAGAACAGAAAAATACTCTTCCACTACGGTCTTATTCAATCCTACAGCACGCGCATTTGATACTCCTTCTGCCTTTCTAACTCATAAATCTGCATGCCTTGATAAGAATAACTGCAACCAATCATACCCGGCTTTTTTCTTTATTTTATTAATAAAACTTAAAATTAAGCACAACTTTAAAGTTGTGCTTAATTTTAAGTTTCTCAGCAAGTTCAAAAGCCATGCTTCTTACCAGATCACGATTTGGAGTAAAACCATACTTCTGCATTTTTTTAATGTGGGAAACTAACTTCAGTTCAGCTTCTTCATTAAGGCAGGACTGCTTCCCCAATGAACGTGACTTTGATGACTTTTGTAATTTTATTCTGTTTTTAAGCGTAGTTTTAGGTATTCCATATTCCCTTGCAGCTTGATTAACACCTAATGTACCCGTGGAAACAGCATTCATTGCATTTTGAAGGGCCTCTGCGCTTCAAGTAGCTCTATTGACTGTGCCCTTCCTTTTATAAAAAGTCGGCATTATGCTGTCTAAAACATAACAATGGTCTAACTAACCCAAAAAATTACGGTCCAACTAACCCATTTACATGGGTTAGATGGACCACCTTGTCAATACGGCCTAGTACTATTCAGCGATAAAGATATTAGGTTAAACTGTACTTTGTTAAGGTAGCAACAATCTACTATACAATCGGCAAAAAATACTTACATATATTTTTTTTACAGCATGTAATACTAAACTATAGAATTTTTTTTATTACTAACATGTGCACACTAACTAAGCTTCTGTGTGACTGAACGCCGCCAGACAAACAAAAACAATATTTTAATATTTGGATTCGTCCAACGGAGGGGTGTCCGGGTGTAGATGTATAAAAAATTAAATAACACGTAGAATTTTGGCACTGGTCGATCTAACCCGATGGTCCAACTACCCCGGAATTACCCTACACGGTTTTGGACCTGAGCAATTAAAAGCAATTTCTAAGATAATTTTTGGAGCTGAATCCAAATCAGCAGTCCATTTTTTAAGATTGGTTCTAGTTTTCGAAATATTCAATAAATTCTTTATTTTACTATTTTTGACCGTTAACGGTCATTTATTGAATTAAACGATATAAATCAGAAATGAGCAGAGGTTGAACTGAGTCTTTTATACTGCTTGGGATCTGTTTCACGGATTAGGGTCGAACAGTAATCGCTCATCATGCCTTCGTCCCAAAATCCTTGGTATCGTCTTTCGATTTTCGCTATATCTTGGTGTAGCCGCTCTCCTTGCTCGTGTCGCCCAAGTTTTGTGGAAAAAAATCAAAATGTGAATGCAGAAAATGTATCTTGAGAAACATTCGAGCTCCAATCTTGTGGTAATTTTGCAACAAATTGTCGATTACTTGCTTGTAATCCGGTGATTTATGATTACTGAGAAAGTTGTGAACAACACTTTGAAACGATGCCCATGCTGCTGCCTCATCAAGCGTTAAACATTTTGTAAACGTTACTTCAGCCATTAGTTTTCGAATATCAGGTCCGACAAATATTCCTTCTTTCATTTTTGCGTATGACAGTTTTGGAAACAACTTGGTTAAGTACTGGAAAGCCGGTCCTTCGCGATTGAGCGCTTTGACAAAGTTCTTAAAAAGGCCAAGTTTAATGTGAAGAGGTGGCAGTAAAACGTCCTGTGGGTTTACAAGTGGTATACAGAGGACACATTTTGTTGTCTTGGCTAAACTAAATCTTAAATAACTTAAAAACGATTAGGTACGAATCGGTCACACCTCGGCAGCACAATCACAATACAAATCCAAATTATGTTTCCGATTGCCGGTTGCAGTGCTATTATATTACAGTTGAGGACGTTGCATTAAACTTTAATGCAACGTCGTCAACTGACCGTGCGTCAACTACCCGGGCCGTTATAAGAGCGCAGTGCTACTGTCATGCGCGAACCCGAAAACTAGAGCCAATCTTGACAAACGGATTGAAGATCTGAGTTCAGGGCATCAAATCGTTCTCATCTGCTCGGGTCCAAAAGTTGACCGGAATTTGTAAACTTGTGTAATGATAAAATATATAAGTGAGAAATAAAATGAGAATTATATGTATAAATTATATGTATTTAAAATAATGCAATTTATTGCATAAAATTAAACTAAATTTTACATATTATTCCGATATTTTTAGATCGTTTACAACATACACAATATTTCTTTGATTTAAATTAATCTGTTCCATAAATAATTATATACACACGGATTTGTAATGCCTTTATAACAAAATATACCGTTGTTAATATTTTAAATTCAAAACATATTTATTTGTATTAACTGATTAATTGACTTTCAAATTTAAATTATAATGACAATATTGCATTCTAATTGAGCAGTGCCGAATAAAATAATGCAGCTTTGTTTTCTTTTCAGGGAATAATGGGTAAATTTATTTAATTTATCATTTAATTCTATTTATATATCTAATTAATTAATAATGTTTTTATTTTATTTTATAAATACATAGACTGAAAAAAAATATAAGTAATTTTACAAAAAAATATTGATACATTAAATTATTTTTAATAAGAAACTTGTAAAAATAAAATATTTTTGCATAGTTTCACAAAAAATTTAATTTTGCAAAACAGTTTATTAATATTAAATGATTATTACTAAACGATATTATTTAAACAATGAGTTTTGTTAGTTTAAAAATTAAATTTAAATCAGAAATACAAATCTTGTAGTAAAATTGCATATCTCTAGACATATTTACAAGACTTTTGTTAATTTACCGTAATATATTTAGTAAAAAATGACGCCACGTCACGTGACTTCTTGTGGGACTGATGCGTATTAAGTAATCGACGTAGTTAGAGGAAGCAACGAACGACGAAGAACATTTTAAATTTTAATCTAAGTAATTTTTTGAACTATTTTATAATTTAATTGGTAAGTATATTATATCAATTATGTTTATATGCAGTTTCTGTAAATATAAAGTCAGATCTCTTAGAAAACACAATCTCCGTTTATTATAATTATTTGCGATTAACGATAATTAATTTAAATTAATTTTAACGATTTTTTTATGTAAACATAATTGTTCTATGATCTATATGTATTATTTATTCTTTCAGACTGTGTTTCGGAGGATAAATTTAACAGAGGACCGGAGTAGAGGACTCTAACCTATATAACCTATATAATGGCAATTTGGTCCTATTTTGGTTAAGGTGCGTATTCATTATCCGAACGAACGAACGAACGAACGAATGTTCGCTAGTGGTATGGACGGGGACCGCACGATAGGACCGCACGAGAAGATCGGACGCGAACGCCTTTGATGTACCGACTTGAATACGCACCTTTAAAGGTGCGTATTCATTATCCGAACGAACGAACGAACGAATGAAAGCGCGGTATATTTAGACGGGGACCGAACGCATGCGGCCGTTCGTTCGTTCGTTCGCTCGACCATCCGTTTTGAGTCGGTACATCAAAGGCGTTCGCCAACAAATGCCTCCGGTCTTCTCGTGCGGTCCTATCGTGCGGTCCCCGTCCATACCACTAGCGAACATTCGTTCGTTCGTTCGGATAATGAATACGCACCTTAAGGTGCGTATTCTTATTCGAACGAACGAACGAACGAACGAATGAAAGTGCGGTATATTTAGACGGGGACCGAACGCATGCGGCCGTTCGTTCGTTCGTTCGCTCGACCATCCGTTTCGAGTCTGTACATCAAAGGCGTTCGCCAACAAATGCCTCCGGTCTTCTCTTGCGGTTCTATCGTACGTCCATACCCGTCCATCCCCGTCCATACCACTAGCGAACATTCGTTCGTTCGTTCGTTCGGATAATGAATACGCACCTTTAGGCGCAGAATAAGGTTCTTCTACACAACAAAAGATGGGGGCAATGAGCATTTTACATAAGTTCTGTTTTGTGACTTTTTGTTAACCTTTATAATAAATATTATAATTATAAACACTTGTTTTATAAAATTTATTAATATTTACTAATGCTTTGTGAATTTACAAAAGTAATTGTAAATTCACTATAATACAATGTTTAAATTTATTGTTACTCTATAGTAATAGTACAAGAAGTTGGCGATTTTAAAAGATAAATTTACTATGAGATACACATTTTTTAAATAAATTCACAAAGAATATTGGTGAATATAAATATAAAGATATATTACAACATATTTACACACATGCCACAAATTAGTCATACAGCGATTTTAAAAACGAGTTGTAAAACTAAAGAACGGATGGCAAATTTACTACAATAATCTATGGCAAGAAATAACCCTCAATATTGTTATTAAATTCACAATTTAATTTTTTCAGTGTAGAGGTAAATTATATTCAATGAACTTATTTGTCGTTTATTTATTATTTAACATATTCCACGGAGATGGCGGTTGAAGTTCTCCAGTAATTATTGACTAAGTCCAGTTCCCGGCCTGGGGTCAAAGCAACTTAGTTCAACACTTTGCGAAGGATGTGAGCCGTGCTGAGCAACGTGATCTTTTGAGCTTCTTGGATAGATGATTTTCCTGGGATGTGGTTCAGATGTAGTTCTGCTCCTTTGGATATAGTTCCCAAGGCGCCCACAATAACCGGTATAGTACAAGACTTTGCATTCCACATTCTGCTGATTTCTATTTCTAGGTTCTTATATTTCATTATCTTCTCGTTTTCTTTTAATTGTACGTTGGAATCGTCTGGTACTGATATATCTATAAGTTGGCAAGTTTTATTCTTTTTGTCAAACCAAACCACGATGTCTGGTCTATTCGCATTTATTTGTCGATCTGTTATGATGGGCAAATCCCACATTATTGTTACTTCATTGTCTTTGTTTTTGATGTTTGTAATCGTTTCAGGAGTATGCTCGTAGTATTTCGCACAAACTTCCATTCCGAATGCTTTGCAGATGTTCCAATGTATATAGCCAGCTACTTTATTATGCCTATGAGTGTACTCAGTAGCGGCCAAGTTTGTACAGCCAGCGATGATATGACTAACGTGTACCTCTGACCTCCACATTTTGTTTGAAGATCTTTTTTTGTCTATATCTTGTACTTAGGGCTTGATTTTGTGCAGCCATTATTAGGCTTTCTGTCTCACCTTTCAATCCTGCACCATTTAACCATTGTATGCTACTCTTTTTATTGACGAAGTTCTTATCTAAATGTCTCATAAATTGTCCGTATAGTGGTTTTTCTTTTAATCTTTCTATTCTTCGCTTTTTTATTTCTTCTCTTATTTTTTTCATGTTCCTGGATGTTTCTTCATTTGTGTCATATTTCATTCTGATTCGTGCTGCTTCCTTCGTAATTGAGTATTTTGCTCTTGCTTCGTCTAGCTTCTTGATAATCTTTACTAATTCATCTTTTTCCTCTTTTATGTACTCGCTCAGTCCCATGATTGCAGTTTCAAATGCTTCCTCAAGCTCTAGCAAACTTCTTCCTCCATCTAGTCTTCTCATATAGATCCTATCAACATTGTCTTTTGGGTGGTGAATTTTCCCTGAGGTGAGTAGTTTTCTAGTCTTTCTGTCAATTTTCTTTATCTCTTCTTTTGGCCATTCCACTAAACCAAAACTGTAAGTCATTATTGGAATTGCTATTGTGTTTATAGCTTTTATTTTGTTTTTTGCACATAATTCTGTGTCAAGCACTTTTCTGATTCTCCCATTTATTATTATTATTATTAACGTTTATTATGTCGACGGAATATTGGGACACCCTATATGAGCAAAGTTGTATATTTTTTGGATTTCTAACTAAATTATTTCGCTTCATATTTATAAAAAAATCCAAAGTCTCTACAGAAACATAATAAGCCAATTACTTTTGTATACCTCTACGACAAAGTTTAAGCAAAACAATTAACCTCCAAGTCTTTGTACCTTCGACTGGAGGGCTTTTTATTTCTTGGCTTTGCCGAAAAGCGGATAACTTTGCCTCGACTCATTCGTCTCTTAATCATTCTTTCCAGCTAAGTTTATTCCAAGCATTGCGCGCTGGCTCTATGTTCTTTAACTCTGGCGCAACTATTAAATGAATTTCCGGTAACCCAACAATCTGGCACTCGTGCAATTGACGTCGCAAACAAAGTCTCTTTTACCTATGGTTCGAAGCGGTTGCACTAGAGCGTAAAAAATAAAATCTTCTAGGAAAATCGGTAAAATTGGTCTTAATTCCCGGACTGTTTATAGGGTGTCCCATAAGAATAACACTACAAGAATTTGTTAAAGCAGAAGAGATACAATATGATTAAATTAAAGGAAAAGTGTGCCTTACTGAACCTTTCAACTTCATATTTTGAAATCTTAAAAAACAGTTTCTTCGATTTCGCTTTAGGCCTTTGAGAAAAAAATTATTTATAGGATTTTTGGGACACCCTGTATAAGTAAAGTTGTATATTTTTTTATTAAACGAAATACAAACCCCAAATCATAGACAGGATACACACAATGGTAATAATACACAATATATACAACTTACAAATCCATACATACGAGGCGTTTCGGAAAAAATAAGGATAGGAAAACAATATAACATACGAACCATTTGATCCATTTTAACACACACTAAACCAGTGAAGACTGAACAACAAACAAAAAATGTAATAGACAAAATACCATGTGAATGTGATAAATTTTATATTGGTGAAACATCTATATCCTACTAACTGTCACTAGCAAATTGCCATGGCGACACCAGCCAACTTGATTGCCATTTTATTGAAAAATCGCTTTTTTTAAAAATATGAGCCAGATAGGTATAGGAAACCCTAATATAGTTCGAAAGAGCATTTGAATCTGCTTCGATTTATTTAAAAAAATACATAGTGTTGTATTTGAAATAACGAAGTTTTTATGTAAAATAAATATTTAAAATAGACCAGCAATTTTTGGTACCCCTGTATACATTTAAAGAAACAATAATGACTTCAAAGTCAGCACAAGAATTAACTCTGAAAAGTAATGACAATTGACAAATTGTCAATTGTCAACAAAAGTAATAAATTGACAATTTTTTTTATTATAGCATGCATATATTATTAAATATCTTTAAATATCTCAAAAACCAGAGCATTTGAACCTATTAAACCCCTATAACAAATGTCTTATTTTATGCCCAAGAATCCAAAAATGAAATAAAATACTGGATGTTCCATAAGAAAAAATATAACTTTGGTATGGATCTTAGTTCTGACACACCCTGTACATTTGAAAATAATTTTAAATTATGCACATTGCCTCTCTACATATACCCATAAAAAATTTTGTTCGGCCTCTGTATCTCACAAATTATCAGATAATTTGAAAATCTAAAAATACTATCAAATATCCCTAATACAGTGGCTTTGAGAATGTGTAATTAGTTTTCTAAAAAGTAACAAGAAAAAATAAAATTGATTTTCTAAAAAATCCGTTTTTTTCCTAAAACTCAGCAATCCTTGAAATTTTTAAAACTTTTTTGATGGCATCTTGGTGAACATCCCACAGCGCAACTCTGTGCCCCAATTTAACCATGTTCGTATCTATTACGGCTACTGAGATACCAGTGCTCGCGTACCACGAATTTGTAGCACCCTGTATTGTCAATCACGTTGAAAAAATTAATACCTTCGTGACGTTATAAAAAATACTTGCATTTTGGATTTTTAGCATAAAATATAGGACTCTTTTCCATGTTTATAATTATGTAATATGCACGTCATCGTTTTATGATAAATCTCCATAATACATATTCATTTTTCCTCTCAGCGAAACAAAAAATATCCATTAGCGATGTCACCAAATACGTGTTATAAATTGCATAGCAAACTGTCCCAAAAATACGCGCGCTACGTACAACAAACCTGTTGGAAAATAGTAAATAACTCGTTTTGCAGTTTATCGTTTCTTTTGGCCAGGTAACTAGCCAATTACCGCCCGTTAATTAGCTTCATTGTGTCTCCGCGTTTTCCCAAATAACCCATCGAATTTTCCAATGGAAATTTCCTAATTTATTTAGAAATTTCTCCCTACATTGGGTAATTACTTTCAAAACGGCGAACGTTATTTAGTTAGAAAATTATAATGCCTCGAAAAATTACAGTTCATATTTCTAATTACGTTCTATTACTTAATATTTATTGAGAATTATGATTACACAATAATTGAGTTATACAGAGTGATACACGGTCATGGTATGTTATTTTTTTTTAAATATGAGTTTTGAGATAAACACATCAACTCAACCGGTTGAAATTATTTTTAGTGCTGCACCTTCAAAAATTAAATCATTTGTTTTAGTTTTAAATGGCGTTTAAGTAATTAAATATTAGTGCTGAGCAATTGCAAGACTAAGCCCAAAACTCGGGAAGTGGCCAAGCTAGTAATAACAGAACAAAAGCTGAAATGGGCGATCGACACCTTTCAGCCCTATAAAGCAGCAGGAGTGGATGGGATCTTTCCTGCCCTTCTAAAGGAGGGTCAGCAAATAGCTACTCACCATCTACTAAGCATTATAGGCAAAACTGACTGGACAAATCCCAAGTCATTTAGGCCTATTAGTCTCACATTGTTCATACTAAAAACGCTGGAGAAAGTAGTTGACAACCATATTGGAGAAAATCATCTAAAGGTTAAACCACTGCATGATAGTCAGCATGCATATAGAACGGGCAGATCCACAGAAACTGCTCTGTACCAATTAACGGAGCTAATACAGACAAGTCTGGATAGCAAAGAAACAGCAATTTGTGCCTTCTTGGATATTGCGGGGGCGTTTGACAATATACCACATAAGGTGGTCAGGCGATCTCTAGAAACAAGAGGGGTGAACAGAACTATTATTCGCTGGTTTTGGGAAATGCTGTCAACACGAACAGCAGAGGCTCAGATGGGCACCAAAACTGTAGCTGTTAAAACAACGCAAGGAACTCCACAAGGTGGAGTAACCTCCCCTTTGCTGTGGAGCTTGGTAGTGGATGAACTACTAGACGAATTAACTCTAGCGGGAATACACTGCATTGGGTATGCAGATGACATAGTCATCATCGCTCGGGGGAAAAGGCACCCTGTGTAATATTATCCAAAGACGACTCCGTATCACTGAGAGATGGTGTAGGACTGTCGTGCTGAGTATCAACTCAGACAAAACCGCGATAGTGCCATTCACCAGAAAGCGAAGTCTGAAAAACTTGAAAAGAATTCAACTAGATGGAAAGGTAATACTGCCAACACAGGAAGTTAAATATCTGGGAATAACCCTGGACAGTAAACTCCTGTGGAACAGGCATATTAAGAACACTACCAGCAAAGCCATAAAGGCTCTCATGATATGCAGAAGACTGGCCGGAAATAGATGGGGCTGCTCCCCTAACACTTTGCGCTGGATGTATACCATGATAGTAAGACCCATGATTACTTATGGAGCAGTTGCCTGGTTCACAAAACTAGAGCAACGGACGGCAAGGCTAAACTTGTGCAAAGTCCAGAGACTAGCATGCGTTTGTATCACAGGAGCCATGAAAACCTGTCCAACAGCAGCAATGGAGGTCATTCTAGATCTAACACCACTGCACATTGTCATTGGTAGAGATGCCCATGCGACAATGATTAGAATGGTCACTAACGGAATTAGAACTGGGAGAATTGTCAGATCAGGGGCTTGGAACACCCTCAAAAAGGAAATACCACTCCTGAAACTCCCAGTGGACGATATGCCAAGAACGTACAACTTTGACAAACATGTCAATGTAGTATTGAGCAATAAGAAGGATTGGAAGAGCGAAACGCTTGCCCAGCAGTTAAAAGACCATACCATAACTTGGTATACTGATGCTTCCAAAACCAATACGGGAACAGGGATCGGAGTGTTTGCGCCGAGAGCTAATTACTCCGAACCAATGGGCACTTACCCTAGTATCCTACAGGCAGAAATCTACGCTATCGAGAGATGCGTACAACTTATCTTAGATAGGAACTATCGGAAACAAGAAATAGCCATCTTATCTGATAGTCAAGCAGCGTTAAAGGCGATCAACTCAGTATCAATCGATTTGAAATTGGTCAAAGAATGCATAGAGAAGCTGAATAAATTAGGCAAAGAAAACAAAGTCCTCCTACACTGGGTGCCTGCTCACCAAGGGATAGAAGGCAATGAAAAAGCAAATAATCTAGCTAGGAAAGGAGCGAACACTCCACTAACTGGACCAGAACCGTTCTGCTTTCCAGTGGTAACCAACTCAAAGGCGGAACTCAAGAACTTGGAAGATTCCATCCGCAACCTGGAATGGAAATCTTGCAATGGTCTAAGACACTCGAAGAAGTTTCTGAGGGCTTATGATCAAGAAAAATCACAGATCTTTCTTGGGTCTGAGTAAGAACAATCTTCGGATTGTCACGGGGTTTTAACAGAACACTGTCTCCCTCAATGAACACCTCAGTAGATTGAAACTAAGAAGAAACGGCGAATGCAGATTCTGTGGGGAAGATGGTGAAACACCAGTACACCTCATCACTGAGTGCGCCGAGACGACATTCGTGCCATGAATTTTGGTACGACTGATATTGGAGATGGAGAACTACCCTCTATAAAACCGTCCCAGATACTGGCTTTTGTCAAAGCCCTGGGACTGTATGATGAGTTATGATTCAAGAAAGGGGGACACAATGGATCTGTAAGGTCGAAGTGATTAACCCGCCTCCCACTCATTCTAAATTCTAAAAAGCCCAAAACTCCCTTGGTCATGGTCGTACAGTCTGATAAGTAGTTTTAGTCTTGGTCTTGATGTTGTTGCAAGACTCTTGCAAGACTTGCACTTTTTTAGTAGATTTTTTAGTAAAAATCTACTAAAAAACCTATTATAGACTATAGTTAGTTTGTCCAACGACAAGATCCTTGACAGTGATAGATGTATCTGTAGTTTATTTTCAAAGTAGTTTATTTTATTTTTCAAAGAAATAAGTTGGTACAATTGGAACGCATAGCAGAAAATTAATATATTTAAAATTTGAGTGACAAGCGATTACTTCAAAATATTGTGAAAAAAAACTGTATAAAATTGAAAAAATCTAATCGAGTTATTTTATTAAAAACAATTACAGTATGTGTTAATACAAAACAAGCAAGGGCTTATTTTAAAAAACGCCACATATCAAAAAAATATGTAAAATTATTTCCTGCTTTCAAGCTCCTGCATTCAACTTCCTGCATTTATTGTATTAAATTTATCAGATAATTATTCAATATGATTATTATTTACCTACCGTGTGCTGCTATTTTACTGATACTCCAGTTTTTGGTATCATATACAAGATATTATACAAAGTTTATTTGTGGCTAATACAACTCTCTGGCCATAATCTCTGGCAAACTGTCTCTGGGCACCGAATATTTACTGTAAACTATGGTCTTGGTCAACACTTAATTTTCCCTTTGAGTTTTCCTCCACTTAATTTTAAAAAACACGAAACACAGTACAAAATGCGAAATGCAAAATATTTATCATTTCTATTTGACATAATTTGACACAAAATTATAACCTACATATGTTTTTAGTATTGAAAATACTTCTGGCCGCGTTTATATGGGACCCATCTTTGAAAAAACGACAT
Organism: Sitophilus oryzae; assembly: GCF_002938485.1. Lineage (NCBI taxonomy): Eukaryota > Metazoa > Arthropoda > Insecta > Coleoptera > Curculionidae > Sitophilus > Sitophilus oryzae. Next base: position 4,978,293 of record NW_022146304.1, on the reverse strand, counting down.
GCTCGATGCCACACGAGTTCAATAACCTGCCTAATCAACTTGTCAACACGTAAGTCGATAGTTTAGCCAGCGTTGATCATCGAAGGACGTTTGAGGGCCGAAATGAGGTCTTATTAATTTATCAGTGTGTGTGTGGGCCAACTATTTTATGAATATGGATGTATGTCTGAGTCGGCGGAAAGAAAGCCTATATTATTATAAAAAGAATATGCGTCAAGGCATATGGGTTGTTAGGTACAGTTTGGCTATTTTAATCTAACTCTTCCGTATGAGAAGCTAAGGCAAATTATGTGAAATAGTGGAATTTGTGGAAAGTGGTTTTAGTGGAAAATTACGTGTGAAAGAGTGGAATCACATAAATAATAAATTTAGACTAATGCAATATTTTTTCTTGGCGCGTAGGATAGGTAAATGCATTAAAGGGAATAATTAATTAAATCATTAAGTTCCAAAACATAATAACTCGGATCTCATCGGATCTGCTGATACATTTTGCTAAAATTTAGGCTATTAGGACCCTTATTTATGATTTATGATTATTATTTGTTTAAATAACAACTTAGGCCAAAGAAAAAGCTTGCATGGTTTCCACCGCCAAAAGGCGTAAAAACACATGAATCCAAGGCGTTGCCAAATATGTATTGGGATAAGATCTTATCCTTTGAATATTGTTGTAAATAACAATTATCATTTAATTAGTGCTAACTTATCCAAGTTCACAACATGGCAAAATTTCAGTAAAATCGGCCAACGGATCTTTGGGATATTAATAAAAAAGGTCTATTAGAAAACACCTTGACACCCTGTATCACTAAGAATCACCTCCTGAAGTTTGGCCAGATACTTAATTAACACCCTGTATTTAAAAATGGCTAGCTAGTGATCTAGTAAGCTATGTTTATTTTAATGGGAAAAAAATACATCTCATAAAAAAATAAACAAACTCATAATACAAATACTATACACGAATTAATTCATTTTAAATGTATCTAAATAGGCACTTTAATAATTAAAAAATGGTCAGGAGCACTTAAAATCACTTCATAGAATATACCAAATATGCAAATAAAATCCAATAAAAAAACCACAAATGGCACATTAAAATCTGCATTATCTGATCGAATATTGGTTAAACCTAGGAATACCCAGGTAATAGCCCGAAATATGCAAAAGAAGAAGTGAGTTTAGGTTAGATTAGAATTAGGTTTTAGTTGGTTTTGCATTAATAAAAAATATAACCTAATCTAAACTTAAGTTAAACTGACCCCCTTTTTGCATATTTTGGGCTCCTACGTGGGTATAAGAGCCCGTCATAGTGTCGTGACTGTGATCGTGACCAATCACGAATCCGCACACGTTCATATCCATCATTAATATTTTCCTCACTAAATTCTTCACTTTTACAAAAAACCATCATGATAAAAATCAAATATCAAAATTATTTAACGTTGCGAACGTTAAACTTGTTCACTATACGTATCTGGAATATATTTGTGAATAACGATCAATGATACGTTTACGTTAGACTGCCGGAGTGCTGACGTCACGAATGTCAAATTGCTTTCGAACGAACAAGGTTTAGTTCTTTTATATTTCTATTGAGCTCTTCCAAATGACGCCACAAGTTAATATAAAATGTAAAAAAACAGGTGATTGTCGACAACCGCCGACTTTTGTCTGGTATTTTCAATAAGCCTATGATGGTTGCGCATGTTGCAAAATCTGTGAATTTTTTTATTAATTAATGAATAGGTTATTGTATTTATAACGTGTTTGGCTAAAAGAGACTAAGGCATCCGTAATAATGCATAAATAATCCTTATTTTGGCTCTACACCCCCTGTATCCGATTGCTTTTCTTCTTAAAATAAAAAGGTCATAGCCACCGAAATTCGTCTCTGGATATAGGAAAAATGCCAGGTAAAATACGGCAAGCTCTTGTGACCCCGAAAGAACACTTGTAAAAAGAAAAATCTTCGGGTTGGTTTTCCGAAAAAATACGCTCTACAGGACTCATAAATTCCTGGAAAAAACGAACGGAAGGATCTCAAGCTTCTCGAAAGTTATGTGACAGAGTTGGTTTTTGGTTCAGAGCGGCTTACAATATTTATGAAAATGAAATGTTTATAGGTGAATTGGTACGCATATTGTTTCAGAAATATCTATAATTGTATTAAATAAACAATTTTCTGATATTCCTTTTGTACAGATAAATGTCTCTAGTCTCGCTGATATAACTTGATGTCTTTTTTTACATTTGATTGCTGTTTTTTATCGAAATCGAAAACTTATGCACATGTTACGGATAATGATGTATAGCGGATGCGCCTCAAAAGTATCTCACTTCATCGCCTCACCCCTATAACTTTTTATTTTTATAGATAAAAAACGAGATTTGGTACTTTAATATAGCACATAAATTAGGATTGATTGATGTATTCAATTATTTTTATTCGCTTCCTGTTTCACTGGAAATGACTACTACAACTTTTGATTTTTAAATGGCATCCTCCGCATTTTTTACTTTATTCGATAGAAAATGACCCTCTGAATAGAACGACATATCATATGTCAACTTTTGACAATGCCAATTAAAAAATATCGTATTTTAAATTTCAATTTAGAGTGCCATGGCTGTGTAAAAAAACTTTTTTACTTACTTTTTTAGCCGACTATACCAACAGGTATGGTAGGCTAGTAAGATCGGAAAAAAAAAGTTTTTTTAATTTCACCCAAAATGAGTTATTTGGGTGATAAATGACCTAAATACAAAATATTTTCATGGTATCTGTCTGTAACACGATAACTCAAAAACCGTTAAACCGATTTTAACCAAATTTGGCACAAAAGTACTGTAGCACCCGAGAATCTGGCCATTAGTTTTTTGTGGGGATGGGGGGTTTGTAAGGGGGTATGGGAGGGGGTTAAAAATTTTAAAAAATCGTAACTCCAAAATTACAGTAGCTAGTAGTTTTCAATTTAAGATTAGGAATAATATTTGCAACAAAACTTGTAATAACATCAAAATCAGTCAAAGTCGCAATTTTTGAGATAAAAAAATATCAAGTATGAGCGGCTATATGTGCCTCCCGGCGCCAATTTTTTAAAACTAGTTTTTAATCAAGGAGCCTTGGAAAAATAGATTTGATCGTCTAATGTTTTTCGTGTCTTGTCCTGGCCGGTTAAAAGATGGCCAAATCGTATTTTTAATCATATCTCAATTTTTTCAAATGGAACAAAGGGGGCTCATTAGTATATTTCGAAAAAGCATTTTTTTACGAATAATTTGATTACCACACACTTGGTATTTCGAGTCAAATTTTCGTTACGAACCGCAAGTTATAATTTCAAATAAACTTTTTATTTTATTAATTTTAATATATTTTTAAATTTAATATATAAAATTAAACGACATACCCACATATTTTAAACTGACATCTGTATAACGGAGAACATCAAATAGAGCTGTTTGAATTTTTGAGAATCTCTCTTTCCCGACCCTATGTAGCCAACCGTGCCGTTATTAAGATCCCGTTAAATATTTACTCAGTAAACAAGTACGTTTTAACTCGATTTATTATTTACATAATAATAAAAACAAAGTTTACGACTCACAAAACGGGGTGGAAAAATTGAGAGAACATCTAAAGGAAAAGGGGAAATAATTATAATCGTGTAGTTACTTTAAAGAAAATGATGTTTAGAATGAAAAGTAAGAGTATCTACAGTATACATACCAAATAAACTTTTAGTCACGTGATTAAGCTTGACCGGTACAGTGTTGCCCACTTTTATATTTTTTCTTTTAATCAAAATATTTTAGGAAACAAGAATAAATTAATTATTCTTTACATCAACAAAACTCACCTTCTTGGCAGCACTTAAAGGACATAAAGGGAAATAACTAATAATAAGGAATAATAAGGGTAAGGGTAATAAGGAATAAAGTTGCGATAAGTTTTTTACGGCTATTAAGCTATCTTGTACACTTCGCACTAAAAGAGGTTCTAAAAAGAACAATGTTCGACTGTAAGGTCTGCTAGTAAACATTTTCAAGCTTAAAGCATCACAACACTATTTATTTAAACCAAAAACTGGTAATACAAAACTAAAGTGTCAAAACGAATGACAATGTCAGGAAATAAATAAACAAATGCGGTAACTTAACATTTTTCACAACAGAGCTACCACCTGAATCCCCAGCGCGAAATTTAAATTCCAGTTAGTCAGCACGGCGCCGAATATGTCCAAGGTTGGCAATACTGAATTTAAAAATGGCGCCCTCGATTACGTAACTAAAAGTTTAATTGATATGAAATATACGTGTATATTCGCCTGCTATAAAATACCTCATTCATTCATTTACTCCTTTACTCCTACGTGGAGCATAGGGCTTCAATAAATGCGCTCCAGCGGGTTCGGTTGGTTGCAACTGATTTGACATCTCGCCATGATCGGTTTACTGCTTTTAATTGTTCTTTGCCATGTGTGTCTTGGACGACCACTTCTACTGCCTTGTGGGTTCCACTCAACAGCTCAGCCATCGATGTTGTTGCCGCTTCGCTTTAATGTGTGCCCAATCCATCTCCATTTTCTCAGTTTGATCATTATACTGGTTAGTTAAGTTCCATAATAAAAATACTAGTGTTGGGATCAGATTCTTCGATAGGTGGCTATCGACCTGATCCACTGCCACCTTTTCAGATCTATTGTGGTCCTCTTCTGATCGTTAGGTTACATTCTCCAGCCCTAACTTCAAAAAGTCTAGGAACTTAGAGAATGAACCCTCCATATAACTTTCTGTCAATGGCCTATCATTGTCGATTACAGAGGATTTGAATACTCGAGTGATCGAGTATTTTTCACTCGAGCGATCCCCATCACTAAAAATGCAGCATAATCGAGAAAAAAAAACGGCGTCACACTGAAAAAAATATTGTTCATAATATTAATGAACATTGATTATTAACTGTTGTTTCATTGGGACAATGATTTTTTTCATTAATATAATGATTTGTTAATCATAGATCGATGAATCTAATTTCATCAATATAATGAAAATCTGGTTATTAAATTAATGTAAGATTTTCATTAATATAATGAACGCGTTCTTTATTTTAGTGCTGAAACTTTAATAAACACATATTCATTATATTAATGTACTAAATCATTGATTAATGAGCTGTACATTGTGACAATGAACAATGTTATTAATACAACGAACACACTACATTATATTAATGTACGCGGTTATTAATATGATGAATAAAATATTAGGGCTTAAATGTCCGCCATGTTGATCGGTTACTCTGGCACTTTAATAACGTCTGTGTGGTTGAGTTATTCAGTGAGGCTTTAGTTTCATTAGAGCGGTAAGTGTTCTCTTCAATATTTTAAATATTTTAAATAAAAGTCCTATCGTATTGTAGTTAATTTGTTGTGTTGTCAAATCAAATTCCGCTGTGTGAGATCTCTTGTGCGGGTATTCATTAAAACAGCGGTTTCCAAATATGTTTCAGAAGATAAAAAACAAAAAGAAGAAATTGTGTTAATGATACGGTTCATGAATATAAGGATTTAGGTACATTATATTAATGAAATCTGTTCATTGTACCAATGAATGTGTTCTTCAAATTAATGAACACTGTTCATTGATTTAATGAACTTAAAGTTCATAGAGTTAATTAATTACTTTTCATTGTGCCAATGAAATCGTTCATCGGCTCAAAATTAATGATTTAATTCATTATATTAATGAACTTTTTCATTATATTTATGTCGACTTTTGGTTCAGTGCAGTGTCCCATATAAGAATGCACACTACAACCCCTCCTAGCTCAGTAGTTTTTAGGATTTAGATTTCATACGCGATAACGTTCAGTGATACATGTAACATGTAACCGAAACGTGGTAATAGGGTTAATCCTTGTAAAAAAAGGCACATATTTGTGATTTTTTTTTTGACGAAACAGTTAAAATTTATTTATTAAAACCAATGCAATGGTACATTATGGTATGACATTTAGACAGAATATTATGTAAAATTTTCATAGAGAAATATTAGAAAATACGGCAATGGCAACAATTATTCTGGAGCGTCTCGGAAAATTTGCGGTGCCCCCATAACTCGGTGCTGGATCATCTGAAATCAAAAAATCAAACTTATATCGTTAGATAATCGCTTTGCCCAGGTAACTCAAGGGGCAATTTTTTTTGAGACGCTCCAGAATAATTGCTGCCATTGTCGTATTTTGTAATATTTATTCATGAAATTTTTACACAATATTTTTCAAATGTCATACTATAATGTACCTTTGGTTTTAATAAATAAATTTTAACTGTTTCATAAAAAAAAATCACAAAAATGTGCCTTTTTACACGAATTAACCGTATTCCCCCCTTAAATTAAATAAAATAAAAAAAACACGATGAAAGTCCGAAAGTCATTTAGTATCATATTAGACCAAGATATTTTTAATCTTATACGAGAATAGAGGGAATTAAATCGACTAACGATTTAACGAATGACACATTCGTTTTAAAGCCAGCTCATACATCCATAATTTATTAGACAATTAAAGTTTAACCCAGTTAAAAATACATTTAATTTTATCGTGAAATGTAGTGACCATTAATGGAATTTAAAAGAAATGGAAAACTAAATAAATTAAAACATTATATGGATTGTGGATAATTATTTCCATTTTGATATACATCCATCTAAAAATTAAGGGTAACGGATGGTTATTAATTTTTATTTGCCAAATTAATTTTAATTTGTTTAAAAATTATAGGATTTTTTAATTAAAAAAAATATTTTTTTTTATTATTTTTTGTCAATAATGACATGTTTTGACTATTCCCATTCTAAATATCTTGAGAACAGTTGCTCGTAGCGATTTTTACCAAGAGACATTTTTTACGTGGAAAATCACGGAAATGTATATTCTTCCACTCGGCAGTTTTATACGGGTACGGCCGAAAAGTTATTACTCTTCAAAACAGTTAAAACATACGTAGGTGGCGCCCCCTACAAACAGAAGTCATATTGATATCAAAATCAAATTTCTCATGTTAAAAAACTTCCAGACACCAATTTGCATCCAAATATTGACGTTACTTCAGAAATTATTTGAAAAAATAGAAATAAAAATTAAACTTTTACATCCTGTATCTCCGAAACTAAACATTTTAGGACATACATTTATATGAACTTTTTTAGAGTTTCCGGAATACAGTTCGGACCACCCTGTATATTGCGATAGCGATATCACTGATAAAAAAAATAGACTTGAACTAAAGTCGTCATCGTTCTTGAAAAAAAAAATTTAGTAGCAAGAGAATTTATTTTAGCGTAAAAGAAAATATTTTGCCTGAAGAAAAACTCTCTTAACTTAAGAAAACTGGTTCTCTTGAAAAATTCGAAAATTTCTCTTGAATCTATATTCATTCAACCAAGTGCAAGTTACTTTGTTTTAAGATAATAAGAAAAATACGCTAGGAAGTACTTCATTCAAGAAACATGGCCATTTTTCCAATAGCTAAATACTCTTTTGATGAAAAATAATAACGACAGACGATGACGAAGAACGGTATATACAATCAGTCGGCAGTCCGATCAATCGTACGTCGCATTTCATAGGTCGCACATCATAGTACGCACGGGTTTTGTTGCTTGGAATTTTGCATAATTTGCTTTTTAAACGCATATCGTATAACAAATTAGTGATCGTTATTAACAAACATTTGTCATTTTTTATGGACAAATTTTAGGATATATGGATTGTTTAAAGAAGTTTCTGAAAAAATGGAAATTAGAGCATATATTTGCTATATTTGAAGGTAAGAGACATTTACCTAATGCACCTGTTTAGATAATGCATGCGTGACTATAGATAGAATAACAATATAGGTATCGATTTTTTTATGCAAATAATTACAAAAATTTTAGAATTTAAAGTCGTCGTATTAAAAAATTCAAAATGTGACCAAACTTTATAATTTTAATAATTTATTTGCTTTACTTTGATTAATCGTGATGTAACATTTTTTTGTAATTTATAGAGTGATGAACCACCCCAAAAAATACCAAGGAGTGAAGAAGCAGAAATAACTACTATCGAGGAAAATAATATCACCCTTACTTACTACAGACCAGGAAAACCTAAATTTATCAGAAAATAATATACCTCGTAATATGCCTGTATATGCCTGTATATGATGTATAGACTTCTCTTAGATCAAAATAAATTTTAGTTGGGCCAATAGTATTCGCTATTGGTTTAAGAAAAGTGTCTCTTTAATCAAGAAATGTCCCTTTTCAATCAAGAATTTTTGCATGAATCAAAGAAACTATTGTTCTTGTAGCAAGAACTTATTTGCATATTAATTTTGGGTCAACAGTGAAATACTTTGGACAGATAGATTCTTCTATTCTCCAAAGTAATTTTTTAAAGCTTATGAAAAGATAGTTAATGCTTTGGGCAAAGAAACGTCGTTCTTGGCCCTATTGAAAAGCGTCAATCTTTTGGGTCAAAGTCATATTCATTTCGACTGAGAGATCCTTTTTTTCAGTGTAGATATTGCGATAGACTGAGATCTATTGTGTCCTCCTTTCTTGAGTTGTAGTTCGGTTACTAATTGTTGTTTATAATTCATCATACAGTCTCAGGGTTTCGACAGAAGCCAGTATCTGAGACGGTTTTACATAGATTTATTATCCATCTCCCATATCAGTCGTACCGAAGTTTATGGCACGAATGGTTGTCCTCTCGGAGCATTGCAGCACTCAATGATGAGATATTCTGGTATTTCCCCATTTTCCCCATAGAATCTGAATTCGCCGTGGTTTATTAGCTTCAATCTACGGAGGTGTGTAATGAGAAGACCCCTCCTGTTAAAAAAACCGTGACATTCCGAAGATTATTCTTACTTACATCAAGAAAAAAATTGATTTTTACCGTCTAAGTCCTTAGAGTTATGTATAAAAAACGTGCTGATTAATATTAACTGACTTACTAATATACTGACTAAGACACTTCAGTTGTTGACAATTATTTGTTAACACTCATATTTTACTCTATATCAGTCCTCGTATCTCTAATGTAGTAAATTAGCTCTAGCTGGTGTTTTATATGAGGCAATCATTCACCGTGCGTTGAAAATTTCACAGGGCGTTTCCTAATGGGATAACACTGGCTGCTTCCAGAGATATATCACCGCCGAGATCCTCGTACATTAAGGTAAACTAATGTAATAGTTGTGTTTGTGTAATGGACGGAATTATTAAGCATTGCGCTCGACTAGGCTTCTGCAGCGGACAACGGCGCGTGTAACTTTGGCGTCAAGTTGGAGAAGTCACCCGGAAGAAGTCGGTGTGTTATGTGGCTTTACGTGCCGGTTAGATTATTTTTTATGATATATTTATTATACCGTGTGGTGCTTCGGAACGCGGGACATAGGAAATCCAATGCAAATTTTGAAAAAGTCAAATATTATCTCCCCAGATGATTTTAGGCAAAAGTTGTATTAGACTTTTTGAAGAGGCGCGAAAGTTGTATCATAGTAGAAGGAAAAGAATAGTTGCACTCTCCCAAATATTTTCTGCCAGTTTTTACAATCTGTCGAATATCGGCAGATTGCAGAGCGTTTCAGTTGAGTTCCGTCCGTCGACCTGCGAGGTTCGAGCGTTGCGTCCTAGCACAGAGACGGATTGACAAAAAATTAGTGCCTTACTGTGTGCTGCTATTGGTTGTATAGTAATCATTCAAAAAATTGTGATGAGTTTTTTTTGGAGAGTCATTTGTGATCATGTTTGCGTTCAGGTTAATTTTCTCATGACTGATAATACTACTTAATAATTTGATATTATTTTCATTTAAACCTCAATTTTTTATCGATTTTACTGTTGACAACCATCCCTTGCTTGCTGTATAACGAACTGCACCATCATTGAACAATTTGCTAGTACCGAAAGTACCGAAAAAAAGTGGAAATCCCGGTTCTTTAGAGACATGCTACCGAAATTACCGGTTCCGAAAAACAGCTCCGGTTTCGGAAACGCTAACGTACCATAACCATGAATCGCCCTATACAGGGTGAGTCTTAAATAAGTGCAAATATTTTTAGGGGTAGTATATTTTGGCTTAGAAATAGTAGGATTTTTCTGCGCAATTTTTTTTTAAATCTGGAATTTTTTTAGTTTTTAGTTAAAAAACATAATTTCTTGATAATATGGTAACTAGGTTTCAGAACCGGAAATTTCCGGTTCTTTTGAGATATCAAAGAACCGGGACTCGAAATTATTAATTCCCGGTTCTTTCGGCACCTTCGGGACTCGGTAACAATAACTAAAAAAATATTCTTTTATTACGTGAGAAAGTATAGTGATGCTATTTCTCATTGTTCTTGCTTCTTTTCTCTTTTGAAATTTCTGTAATGTTTATTAGCTACGAAAGCGTAGAGCTGCCATCGCAACAATGAAATATAATTTTAGCAAAATTTACACTTTTTCTGTAAATGTTAAATTTACACTTTTTCTGTAAATTTACAAATTTTCTGTAAATTTACAAATTTTCTGTAAATTTACACTTTTTCTGTAAATTTACACTTTTTCTGTAAATTGCATGCGAAATTACTACCCAGCAGGATGACGTCTCGGCATCGACCTGTTCGTTACTCACTAGTTACAAGTGAGCATTGTTCTCCGCTGATTAAGTTGCTATTGTGCCTACGTAGTACAGATATTCATCAGAGATTATGGACAAATACATTAAAACCTACTTTCAAATCGGATTAAGTCACAAAGAAATTTTGACATGTCTGCTACTAAGTTTACGTCATCCCAGAAGTGGAGGCCAATCAGATCCTTTTGCAAACACTAATGCATCGGAAAGAGTGACAATACTTTCCGGGTCGATTAAAAGCATTTAGAAAACATATTAAACAAAAAAATGCCATACTATTATATCACACACATTTGAAATCCAATACATAATCCCTAAAATAAGAGATCACCCGATTTTCTGTAATACGGGTGTTAGACCCAGGTTCAGTATAGACGATGAGGAATAATTCTTCAAGTATTTTTTAAGAGAGTGTGGTTTCAGAACAAAATATATCTTGGGGATATACTGGGATATTGCTTAATATTTTCATATAGTCCGCATGTCTTCAATCCTTCAATTAATTGCCGCAGTGGTTCCCTAATTCTGTCTTTACTAGTGAAGATTTTTGTGAGTAAACTGGCGTAGAACGGAATTCGATGGGAACTACTCGTAGAATAACGCACCACTGTTGCCACTAACGCAGAAATTGACAGAAAAAGTGTAAATTTACAGAAAAAGTGTAAATTTACAGAAAATCTGTAAATTTACAGAAAAAGTGTAAATTTTGCTAAAAATATTTTTCAATATTGCGATGGCAGCTCTACGCTTTCGTAATTAGCAATTATTGAAGTTAAAATATGTTATTTTATTATTTAGTATAATGTGTTGTTCAATGTATTAGTTATCCAATAAAAATCACCTAACCATTATATTACTACAAAAACCTCATAGACGTTGACACGACTTGATTGACAATATAAAAAAGTCATTTTGACGCCTACGCATAAAAGTTACAGCACTTTTACGTCTAAGCACAAAAGTACGAAAATATATTATTAAACTGACTTAAAGTGTCAAATTCAACGAGTCCCAGTAACCATAGTTTCTCGATATATAATTACTTGTAAGCTACCGTATGATCGAGAAAAAACGGCGTCAAAGGCGGCTGGGGAATGACTATCGATGCTATTTTTGACGAGGTCGAACTCTGCTCAAAGTTAATTAACTTTATTTTGATTTTTTTAGTTAATTAAAATTCTTCTTCTTTTCACTTTAAAGATCTTCAAAAAAATTAAATTTTAATTAAAATTGATACTAAATGTAGAAAATCTAGAAGATAATAGTAAGTTTCCGGATACAGAAATCTATATCCAAAAATATTTTTTCTGATAATTTGAACTATACCAGTTCTAATTAATAAAAAATCTATATTAGGTAAATCCAGTAAATCGTAATTAATACAGAATGCGTCTTTAAAAGTAAAGAAGAGAAAAATATCAAAAAGGCTCTAACCTAACTATCGCCCGTCCCAGTCCCAGGCATTTCGATAACGTCTAGAGTTAACAAAAATTGGATTATTCTACTGTTAAAATGTATGGATTATCCTTTTGTAATTGTCTAATACAGACTAGACCCTTCAGATTTCCTAATATTGTAGCTGTAAATCAATATGTGTGTTCAATTACTAGTAATAACCCGTTAGTTCATGGAAGAAGTATCGTGTTTATCAACAAAGTTAATTGTAGGTATATTTTGTAATATTCAATTCATAATTGTTGATACTTCTGGTGGATGATGTTCAATTTTATACATTATACGTATAAAATATAAACACACTAAATTGAAGTACTAGAAACGGTAAGGTGAGATATTTTTAAGAATCTGTATTATTACTTATACATTACTTTTTTACTTATAGAATATGTACCCCTGTGTATAACCTCTAAGAAACAAATTAAATGAACAAAACTATGTCAAAGAAATAGTCTATTGTATAGAGGATTTAAAGAAAACCAAATAGGTGATGCTGTAATCAAAGCTTTGTCGATATTGACTTACCGAAATGTATAGTCATACGTTATGTTTGTACAATTTGTTTTTGAATTTCTTCTAGGTTTCTGCATCTTCGGTCAGTGAAAGTAGAAATATCATCAGCAGTTTTTTCAGTCCATAAGATTCAACATTTAAAAATACAGGGATACTTAACCATTAATTAATCTAATTAATTTTTTTGAGATATAGGCACTATAAGCAGCAAAATATTAGCCTTATAATCCCGGAAGATGTGAGCAATAAATTAAATGATAAAGAATTGTAAATTGTTTAAACATATATAAATCACTTGTTTTAAAATAAAAAAAATTGGCATTTTAAATTTTATATTGTATTTATTTATTAAATGATAAAATTAAAATACTTATATACTACCTGATCTAACACTGTAAGTCTTAGTTTCTTTGGTTTGGTTTACTGTTTGCCGAGTACTATGGGTATAGTTCATTAAATTAATAGATTCTATTCTTATGATTGACACATGCATATTAATTGTTTTCTTAAGTTATGTTACAATGAAACTCACTTTATAAACAGTAAAATATAGGTCTGTATTTTCTTTCGAATGGTATTACAAAATATTTTTTACTGTGGACCCTACTAATCAATATACTATGCCTGGTTCAAGAGTCTAAATCTGTACTTATTACATTTAATTTAATAACAAACCTAAATTATTTGTCTAAGTTCTGCGACTTACTAAAAAAACAATTATGATTTTCGAAAGTGATTAACACACACTTTTTCCAAAATTATATATTACTTCTTGATGTATGTATTATATTAATTCATTTATTTACTTCAATTGTTCCAAAGTGTATATTATTTCCTACAATCTACCAGTAGTTACGTTAAAAGTTAGGTATGTAAATAAACGACTTACCAGCCTAAAATTATTGAGATTAAATAATGTAATATATAAGTAAATAAAATTGACAATACACCAATAACATATTTTAGCAATAACCATTGATTCCTGCATGGAACTTTGTGATTACAGCATCATCAATTTTGTTTTCATTAAATCCTCTATGCAATAGATTATTTCTTGGACACAGTTTTGTTCATTTAATTAATATGCTTCTTGGAAAACAGAAACTTGGGCATACACAGGAACAGATACTCTATAAGTAAAGAAGTAATAATACAGGGATTTCGTAAAAATTACTATCTCACCTTATTGTCTCTCACCTTATTGTTTCAATTTGGTTTGTTTATAATTTATATATGTATAAATTGAACATCGTCCACCAGAAGTATCAACAATTATGAGTTGAATATTGTAAAATATGACCATATTAAGCAAAATTTAAAAGCCTACAATTAATTTTGTCGATAAACACGATACTTCTTTCATCAACTAACGGATTATTTACTGGTATTAAACACACATTTTTATTTACAGCTACAATCAATGCAATATTAGTAAATCTGAACGGTCTAGTGTGTATGAAACAATAATAAAAGGCTAATCCGTACATTTTAACAGCACAATAATCAAAAATTTTGTCGAAATGTTTCGGTTGGAGGGGTCGGAGGGTCGGAGGCTTGTCGGACGACAAGATTTAGTTAGGTTAGAGTCTTACTGGCCTTACTCTTCTTTATTTTGAAAAAGGCGTTTACTGCATTAAGGATGATTTAATATCGATTTTTTATTGAGTAGAACTGGTGCAGATCGAAACATTTGAAAAAACAATTTTTTGGAAATAGATATGTGTATCTGGAAACTTTCTATTCTTTTCTGGTTTTTCTATATAAGGTATTAATTTTTGACAAATTTTATGTCAATTCTCAGTAACTGACGTCTAGAGTTCTATCTCGTCAAAAATAGCATCGATAGTCATTCCTAAGCCGCCTTTGACGCCGTTTTTTCTCGATCATACGGTATTATTTTTAAATCTTTTTATATTATTTGGAACGTTTGAAATTGTTTAAAAAAATATTTGTGGCGTTAGAAAAAAAATAGCATGCTCTATTCAGAGTAAAAATGATATTTTGTGCCTCGCTTGTATGTCAAACGTACAGCCTCGCCACAGAGAGTGTCATTTTTACTCCTAATAAAACAACATACTATTTTCAAACGTCACAAAAGTATAGATTTTTGCGACGTTATTGGCAATATAAAAAGTCATTTTAACGCATAGGCATAAAAGTAAAGCACTTTTACGACTAAGCACAAAAGTTCGAAAATATATATTATTTAACTGACATAAAGTGCCAAATTCAACGAGCCGTAACCATAGTTTTTCGATATATAATTACTTACAAGGTATGCCTTTTAAATCTTCTTATATTATTTGGAACGTTTGAAATTGTTTAAAAAATTATTTGTAGCGTTTGAAAAAAATAGCATGTTCTGTTCGGAGTAAAAATGACTTTTTGTGCCTCGCCTGTGTGTCGTACAGTCAAACGTACAGCCTCGCCACAAAAAGTATCATTTTCACTCCTAATAAAACAATATACCGTATGATCGAAAAATAACAGCGTTCAGTTAGCTTGGAAATGACGATCGAGATGCCATATATAATTTTACATATAAAATGACAGCGATCTTCATTTCATAGCCATCGCTGACGCCGTTTTTTTTTTCGATCATATTGTACTATTATGACACTTTTTCTTTATATGGAAAAAGCGAAGAAACTCTAGAAATGATGGTATTTTTTAAATAAACAGTGTTTAATTGTTGAGTAGGTCAATTTGTTCACCAGTAGATCCGTTGAACAATTGACTTTTAAGTACCTTACAATAAAAAAGAAAAACGCATTTACAATTTGATCACTCTAAACTTTTTTATTGGCACTATTATTCGCATCACCAGAGCAATGCAAAATAAATTGAACCGCATTTACCTTTATTAAAAAATAATAGTTTTTGTTTATATTTTTAATAAGCGCACATAAACGAGTTTCTATGTCTGGCGTCCGCTTAATGCGTCCGTGTAAACCACGGGGCGTCCCGGCGGAGCATCCTATTACTTTTTCTCATCTAAACGTATTATGCACCTACATAATACACCGGGCTGGAAGGGGTAAGGGGGGCGGGGAACGAACGGTTCATCCCCGAATGAAAGGTTGCATTATAGAGACAATTTCCCGGAGATCAGTTGTGGTTAGTTAAGCAACGAAGTTGTATGTATAGAGGGAGCATGTTATGCATTTTTTTCTTCTAAAAGTATTAATTTGTAATAATTACAAAAATGTTAGATTTATCATTAAAAACTATTAAAACTTTTAATTTAAATTAAAAAGTTTTTTGTAGTAATGTCTCCGGATCATCTTTAAAAGAAGCAAAACTTCTTTTGCTTGTGCTAAGAAGATTAATACCGTTTATATTTTTTTCAAATTTCCATACTATTTTAGTAAAAAATAAAACAAAATATGAAAATGAAAATATTATGACTTTTTTTCGAAGAAATCAAATATAGGCGATACCAAATAAACTTTCAGTTGCGTCATCGAGGACGCGGTTATGAAATTCATTGTTGCCAACCATGGACATATTCGGCACCGGGCTGGCTAACTGGGATTTAAATTTCCCGCTGGCGCTTCAGGTGGTAACTCTGCTGTAAAAAATATGTACCACACGTATTTATTTATTTCCTAATGCCGGGTCCAGACCAAGGCGACAAAAAGAAAACACGATTTTGAGACAAAAACAAGACAAACTTGCGACAAAAAAAGGGGAATTCTGACAAGACAAACTCGAGACAAATTGTCCACACCGCAAGAACAAAAGTACAACAAAGTCAAAAGTTTAGTTGCTGCGAATGAGTTTTATTAACCATGTGTGATTTCACTTGTCACCTACTGTTGGCAGCACACGCAGTCCACAGTGCACCGACAACTTGTCGTAAAATCTACGAACAAAACATAGACACTTTGATCTTTACCAACTCGAGACGGCACATTGAAAAGTCTCCAAATTTTGAAACAAAACAAAAATGAGACAAAAATGTCGCAGAAATGTATTAAATTTGTCGCAATTTTGTCGTAAAACATGAATGTTTCTGTCTTGTCGTTGTTTTGTCTGCTTGGTCTGGACCCGGCGTAACATTTTGATTCGTTTTGACATTTTAGTATTACGATTTTTTGATTTAAGTGAATTCTGTTGTGAGACTTGAAACTTAAAATTTTGTACTAGCGGATGTTGCAGTTGAAAATTGTTCTTCTTAGAACCGCTTTTAGTGCGAAAAGTATAAGGTGTAATAGCCAACAGGTATGGTAGGGTATTAAGATCGGAAAAAAAAAGTTTTTTAATTTCACTCAAAATGAGTTATTTGGGTCATTTATGAAATCACAAAATATTTTCATGGTGTCTGTCTGTCTGTCTGTCTGTAACACGATAACTCAAAAACCGCTAAACCGATTTTAACCAAATTTGGCACAAAAATACTGTGGCACCTGAGAATCTGGCCATTAGTTTTTGGTGGGGGTGGGGGGTTGGTAAGGAGGTATGGGAGGGGGTTAAACATTTTAAAAAATCGTAACCTAACCTAACCAAACTCCAAAATTACAGTAATAGCGAAACGCGGTTTTCAATTTAAGAGTAGGAATAATATTTGCAACAAAATTTATAATAACATCAAAATCAGTCGCAGTTTTTGAGATAAAAAAAATATCAAGTATAGGCGGCTATACGTGCCTCCCGGCGCCAATTTTTTTTTCTAAAATGGTATAGAAATTTGGAAAAGTATAAACGGAAACAAGCAAACTCTCATGAAGAATGTATTTTTCTCAAAGTGTTAATAATAATCAAATCTAAATTAAAAAAAAATAATGTATTTATTTTAAAAATCGTAATTAATGTATTACTACACTGATAAAAAAAGATAG
The DNA here is from genome assembly GCF_002938485.1 of Sitophilus oryzae. Lineage (NCBI taxonomy): Eukaryota > Metazoa > Arthropoda > Insecta > Coleoptera > Curculionidae > Sitophilus > Sitophilus oryzae. Next base: position 4,960,800 of record NW_022146304.1, on the reverse strand, counting down.
ACTTGAACTAAAGTCGTCATCGTTCTTGAAAAAGAAAATTTAGTGGCAAGAGAATTTATTTCAGCGCAAAAGAAAATATTTTGCCTGAAGAAAAACTCTCTTAACTCAAGAAAACTGGTTCTCTTGAAAAATTCGAAAATTTCTCTTGAATCTATTTTCATTCAACCAAGTGCAAGTTACTTTGTTTTAAGATAATAATAAAAATTCGCTAGGAAGTACTTCATTCAAGAAACATGCCCATTTTTACAATAGCTAAATACTCTTTTGATGAAAAATAATAACGACACGCAAAGACGATGACGAAGGACGGTATATACAATCAGTCGGCAGTCCGATCAGTTTTGGATCAGTCGTACGTCGCATTTCATAGGTCGTAACATCATAGTACGTACGGGTTTTGTTGCTTGGAATTTTGCATAATTTGCTTTTTAAACGCATATCGTATAACAAATTAGTGATCGTTATTAACATGCATTTGTCATTTTTATGGACAAATTTTATTAGGATATATATGGATTCTTTAAAGGAGTTTCTCAAAAAATGGAAATTAGAGTATTTATTTGCTATATTTGAAGGTAAGAGACATTTACCTAATGCACCTGTTTAGATAATAAATATAGATAGAATAAGAATATAGGTATCGATTTTGTTATGCAAATAATTACAAAAATTTTAGAATTTCTAGTCATCGTATTAAAAAATTCAAAATGTGACCAAAGCTTATAATTTTAATAATTTGTTTGCTTTACTTTGATTAATCGTGATGTAACATTTTTTTGTAATTTATAGAGTGATGAACCACCCCAAAAAATACCAAGGAGTGAAGAAGCAGAAATAACTACTATCGAGGAAAATAATATCACTTTACTTACTACAGACTAGGAAAACCTAAATTTATGAGAAAATAATATATCTCGTAATATGCCTGTATATGATGTATAGACTTCTCTTAGATCAAAATAAATTTTAGTTGAGTCAATAGTATTCGCTATTGGTTTAAGGAAAGTGTCTCTTTAATCAAGAAATGTCCCTTTTCAATCAAGAATTTTTGCATGAATCAAAGAGACTATTGTTCTTGTAGCAAGAACTTCTTTGCATATTAATTTTGGGTCAAGAGTGAAATACTTTGGATAGATAGATTCTTCTATTCCCTAAAGTAATTTTTTTAAGCTTAAGAAAAGATAGTTAATGCTTTGGGCAAAGAAACGTCGTTCTTGGCCCTATTGAAAAGCGCCAATCTTTTGAGTCAAAGTCATATTCATTTCGACTGAGAGATCCTTTTTTTTCAGTGTATATTTTAATGATTCAATAATTGATACAACCTGTTCAATGACTATAGCTTTATAGTCATCGAACTAGAACCAATCGTAGAAAGAACGACAATTTTCTAGTAAAATAACAATTTATTTAATTAGATTCAACCTAATTTCAAAACGTTAAATCTATTGTGTTTTCTACACGATTTTTTACTAACTCTAAATCTGGCACATCGCGGACCAGAAATATGGTAACCGAGGATTAGAATAGCCCGAGGGAATGTAGGGATGATCCCTGACAGGACGCGCGACACACTTCCTCTCTCCGTTTCTTGCTGTACGATGCCCGACGGGATGAGACTCTAGTCCTGCTCTTTTAGGTCGCTAATAAAACGAGATAAACTAAAAGACAATGGATCTAATAAGGGAGAGGATTACACTAATTTTTTGCTGGGTTGGTGGATCTAACGCGCTTCCTGCATTTACAAATGCATGTATTCTAAATTAAGACATGAGAAACACCTTAATGTGGTATTGAGCAATAAAAAGAATTGGATGAGAGAAACGTTTGCTCAGCAGCGAAAAGACCATACCATAACGTGGTATACTGATGTTTCCGAAACCAAAGCACAAACAGGGATAGTATTTGGGACAAAAACTAAATACACTGAACCAATGGGCACCTACCCCACCATCCTTCAGGCAGAAATCTACGCTATCGAAAGATGCGTACAACTTATCTTAGATAGAAACTAAGGGAAAACAAGAAATAGCCCTCTTATCCGATAGTCAAGCAGCACTAAAAGCGATCACCTCAGTAACAGTCAATTCGATGTTGGTCATAGAGTGCCTAGAGAAGCTGAACAAATTAGGCAAAGATAATAAAGTCCTCCTACTCTGGGTGCCAGCTCACCACGGGATAGAAGGAATAAAAAAGAAAGCGATCTAGCTAGAAAAGGAGCGAACGCTCCACTAACTGGACCTGAACCGTTCTGCTTCCCAAGTGAAAACCAACTTAAATCGGAACTCAAATACCTGGAAGACTCCATCCGTAACCTGGAATGGGAACCCTCCAACGGTATAAGACGCTCAAAAAAATATATCAGAACTTACGACCGAGAATAATCAAAGATTTTCCTTGATTTAAGTAAGAACAATCTTCAGATTGTCAGGGGTTTTGAACTAGACACTGTCTCTACAACAAACACGTCAGTAGCTTGAAGCTAAGAAACAACGGCCAATGCAGATTCTTAGGAAAAATTGGGAGACATCAGAACACCTCATCACTGAGTGCTCCGAGACACCTCATCATTTGTGCCATGTAGTTTTGTACGACTGATATCGGAAATGGAGAACTAACCTCTATAAAACCGCCTTAGATCTAAGCCGTCTAAGCCTAACCGTCTAAGCACTGAGACTGTATGATGAGTTATAACTCAAGAAAGGGGGACACAATAGATCTATAAGGTCGCGATGATTAACTCCCTCCCATTTAACTCTCTACATTCTACAAGATGGGAATACTCTAGTGTGAAGCGGCGGCTATACGATAGCAACTTGCCTGCACGGTATAGTTTGCGCAAAATAGAAGGAACACTGTGTGGTATCCACACGATGCAAGTAAGATCGTACATACATTAAGGAGGGTCCACATTTAGTAACATGTTATATAGCATTGCTATTTAACAAGCTACATATCACATGCTAAAAAACCGGGAGCCGTCCACATTATAGTTTTCGTAATCATGAATCGTTTTGGCGAGAAAGAGGTTCTGCTAGCAGCAGCGGCGTGCGTAATTATTTTTGAAGAAAGAGAAAGAAAGTCGAGAAAAAAAGCGGTGTTGAGTCCGCCATAGCCTACAAGATAGATCTATAGATGAACTCATCAGCTTACCTTTTCGATACTTGCCTCGGCTGTTTCTCGTGGTGTGTTTCTGTCTTTTAAAAACATTAATAACTTAAAAGCAAACCATTTTGAATTATCCACTTCGTCTAAACCAGTACCTGATTTGCATATCTTTTGTTCCCTCTGGAACTGCCCTATTAGATAACGCATTTTTTTCTCTTTCAAATACATACTTTTTGCAATTTTTAACTATGCATAGTGCTTTTTTTATGTCACTTTAAATGAGGGACTACGGATATCCCATAACACTGTATGATCTCTATACAACTTAATTAGTTGACAAAAGTCTGCTCTTGGCTCTACTCCATTAACAATATAAAAACATCGAGAAAGTAATAAAAAGTTTTACTTTACTATAAGTTCAAGCTTTTTACTATCTTTCTCTATGTATATGAACCATACGATCGAAAAAAAAAATGGCGTCAGCGATGGCTATGAAATGAAGATCGCTGTCATTTTATATGAAAAATTATATTGGGAATGTCATCGATCGTCATGTTCAAGCCAACTGGACGGGAGGCCGACTGGACGCTTTTTTTTTCGATCTCACGGTATTATTGACCAGTAAATAAACAAACTCAATATCAGCTCATCATACTAAGATACTGTCGCGCACGTCCCTGAAAATATGAACGGCAAAACTAGAAATTTAGTCTGGAGTCTGGACGCATTGAATTATGTTACAATAGCAGTGTTGAGCAACATCTTTTGATCTTTACCGACTACAAATGGATAACATCTAGCAAGTTATATAGCAGCGAAATTTGCTAAATATGACTAAAAAATATGTAACATGTTATATAACTTTGGTATATAGCAGTGTTATATAGCAAGTGTGGACCGTCCTTTATATACATCATTATTTTCACTTAGAATTTGTGGTTGCGTTTGTAGAAATGTCAAGTGACGAATTATTGTTTAACACAAAATCCACAAGAGTCACAAAACTGTAGCTTATTGAACTCGCTGATACCGTCTACACATATAATATCACTGCACAAACCATTAGCAACGCGATGTTTACGTAAGCCGTACTTTTCGGTTTTCTACACACAGTCAGTTCCTGATACAAACAAGTTTATGCAGGTAAGCTCGTGGTAAAGCTTGTAACGTGTAGCCTTGAGCTGGAAATAAATGTGTTTGAAACTATTATATACACCCATTAAATTCATTAATCTGTTGAAACGTATTTCATCTCAAATTCTAACTACCTATATTTGTTACGTTTACACACCTATCATATTTGTAAAAAATACAATAAATAACAAATACATATTTAAATCTGACTGTAATTCTCAATTCTACATAAACTGAAAATTTCGTTTTTATTTATTAGAATAGCATTTGACAAAACGGCTTTGTGTGCGGCCTTATCGTTTACTACGTCTGACATGTACGCTTTAGGTCAGGAGATAACAGGGCTGTAATAACAAGGAAGTAGATAACCCCACGGTAAATAATCTGTCACGGAATAATTAAAATATTATCATTTATTGTTCCAGTTGTGGTTCGGATTATATAACAAAGTGAAACTTGGGATATAGTAGACTTTAAAGTCCACTAAGTGTTAATTAATAATTTGTTTCTTTCATTTATCCAGTAAATGAACTAATAAAAACTGTTTATTCGTTACAGTGGCCTTCCATAGTCCACCCACCTTATTAAGTATAAATCTCCAACTGCAGAAGATAAATCACAAAAATAACGGTTGTTCTCAAATCTCTATATTACTTCAACACCATATTACTTCATACATTGAACAAATTAAAAGTACAGACAATGGCAAACATCTTTTAAAAACCAACAACGTTGCACGGAAACGTTATTACGAAAACAACCGCTGCGTTTACTTGGGGAAATAAAAAAGCAGATACAAAATTAAACAATGCAAATCCGACGTCAGGATAGAATACATGCAGATCTTTGTATAGCTTTAATCTGCATCTCGTATTTTTAGTGGAACGTGGAAGATACTCAATTTGTTCGCCATCCAGTTTATTGGGGCTAGAATAAACATACGTAAGGTAAATATTCTGGATTTGCCTGAAATACTTCTCTCTATGAATTACTGAAAGAAAAATCTTGGAAGACATGGGTGGCCCAAGCTTCTAAAAAAGCTGTATATTATCATTATAATAATTAATATAATAAATCATCATTATAATAAACTGGATACTGTACCTGTGTACCAATATTCTCTGGTTGTGTGCTAGGAAGTAAATTTTCATGCATATTTTCATGGATAGGTTTGTAGCTTCTGAATAACGGTCTAGGTCTAGCAACTAGCTCATTTGTTAGATCAGAATTAAAATTATTAAAGTTAAACAACTGGTATTGTTATTGGAGGACATTGTCATATTTATTTCATACCAATAATCAACGAGAATATTCGTATAATTTAACAAAATTACTGTAAACTAGTAGTGGGAACTATCGAATGAATACTATCGAAACATTCGATAGTTGCAATTCATTCGAATAATTCGATAGCTAGTAAAAAAACATTCGTTGAAAACTATTCGAATAAAAATTATCGAATAGATGCGTCATCTGCCTCGAAATATTGTATTCTAGTAATTCGGCAGCAAAAACCATTCATTTATAAAATTCATTCATTTATGAAATTCATATATTCGTCAGGATCGATTATAATAAAATATTAACTGGATTTTAGTTGTCGCCCGGCGACGTAGGTTTCTTTCCGAGAAACCCGACAGCGGTCGGTGGCAATGCTAGAAAGAAGCCGGCATCTTTGATTTTTTGCGGAGTCATATAAAGATAAGGACACATTATTTTTTTTATTGAGGTGCTAGTATTTACACAGAAAATACATTATGAAGGGCGCTGTTGCCATATATTGGTATTAGTTGATATTAGCAAAAGAATATTATTGTTTGGCTTTAGTTAGTTAGGGATAGTATGTCTATATATTTTGCATTTTTTATTAATATTCTGTTGTTTAGGTTAGGTTAGATAATAAAATATTTTGGATGTAGGAAAATGATTTTAATGTTTTTAAACAAAGACTGGTTTAATAAAATAATAATAACAGTAATAATTTGTTATACCTATTAACAACAAAATTTAAAATAATTTAAAATAAACATTTTTTTTTACGTAGTAGCAAATGTAAACAACAAATTAGATGTCAAAATTATTTATATTAGATCATATTTAAAATAATAATAGTCTTTAAATTTTTGGCATCGTTGATTTATTAAATAATAATAATTACAGAGCTAATTTGTTATATTAACAACAAACTTTAAAATCATGAAATATAAACATTTATTAATTTTCTAAGCATGCAGTGTAATGGAAGGAGAATATAAATGAAAATTAGAAATCAAAATTATTTATATTAGGTACTTTATATTATTATTTAAAAATAATATTTTACTTTTACTGGCATTTACTTTACAAAATAAATGAAATATTTCTTCGCAAAAAAACTACATGTAAGAGAATTAGCATAAACAAAATACAAAACATCGTTAACTTTTTTTTAAATTGGCACGTGTAAAACTTCAAGTTCATCTCATCTCTAAAAATTGCTACTTCTCAAAATTTCCAATTAAAAAATAGACCATATACCATATAAAATAAAATAATTGAAAGATCGGGCTATGGAAAATCACACAAATTTTCGGAAAAATTTTGACACCTGCACACGCACACAATCGTCAATTAAAAAAACTACTATTTTAGTATTTTAAATATTTTAATAAACGCAAAAATAGCACAGTATTTATAAGGTGAAGTTATAAAAATTTTGAAGAACTAATAATGCACTGACGCACACAAAAATCAAACGAATACTAAATTTCATTTTTAAAGCATTCGATAGTCGTGGCTCAACGATAACCATTTAGTCGCACGGCGAGGTTGTCACATATGCTTTAGTATACAAATGAATGAATGATTTTATTCGAATAAAACCATTCGATAGTTGAAATCATTCATTCAGTAACCATTCGATAGTCTAATTCATTCGATAGTTCCCATCGCTACTGTAAACCACTATAAATACGAATTGTTGGTTAGGTTCAAAATGTTTTCTCTTCTTAAATAAAAAAAAGCGTTAAAACGTTAACGTTAAACCATTTTGGGTCGTATTCCACAAAATTTGTAGGCTATTGAGGACTCAGAAAATGTACATATTACAGAAATAAATTAAAAATAATATTTATATTAAAACAGCATTATATGTCACTTTTTCAAACATGTCCTTCAAATCCGTCAATTTTATAGCTGTTAATAAGAAGTTTCACTTCAAATATGCGCACATAGTACACACCTGTTTTTTTACGTAGTGATGGCAACGGTAACACACACTTTGAAAATATTCTTGTTAACATACAGGATAATTCAAATATATTTTACCATAATGTTTTTGAACGGTAACAGTTTTAAACTAAATGTACTGCTAACTTAAAGCCCTCCCAAAATTCTAAATACGAAGGATTTTACATTTTTAGCCGACCATACCAACAGGTATAGTAGGCTATTAAGATCGGCAAAAAAAGTTTTTTTAATTTCACCCAAAATGAGTAATTTGGGTCATAAATGACCTAGATATAAAATATTTTCATGGTGTCTTACGATAACTCAAAAACCGCTAAACCGATTTTAACCAAATTTGGCACAAAAATACTGTAGCACCCGAGAATCTGGCCATTAGTTTTGGGTAGGGGTGGGGGGTTGGTAAGGGGGTATGGGAGGGGATTAGAAATTTTAAAAAAATCCTAACTCCAAAATTAGAGTAGCTAGCGAAACGCGGTTTTCAATTTAAGAATAGGAATAATATTTGCAACAAAATTTGTAATAACATCATAATCAGTCAAAGTCGCAGTTTTTGAGATAAAAAAAAATTGAAAAAATGCCTTTACTATGAAACTAAAAGAACTGCCTACCAACTTTTTATTAACATATTTTAGTATGGGCGGCTATACGTGCCTCCCGGCGCCAATTTTTTTAAGAGGAAATATAAATATTAGAATAGTGTCTACTTCAAAATTCAGTTCAGTACTAAAATTTCCAATCTTGTTTGATATACAGGGTGTTCCAGAAATAAGTGCAAGTATTTTAAGGGGTAGATAAAAGAAATATATTTTCTCTTCGTTTTTCAAATAAGTCCAAAATAACCGAGTTATTTTCGCTGGATCTTTTCTGGATTTTCTTTCTTGTAAATTTAATCTACTACCTATGTTGCCAAATTATCAAGAAATTATTTGTTTTAAATAAAAAACAAAAAAAAATCCAAAAAAATTTCAAAAAATTCCGAATTATCAAAAAATTGTTTTCCGCGAAAAAAATCTCAGAAGCCTTTTTCGGAGGTTGAACTATACTACCAGTTTAAATTCTTGAACTTATTTCTGGGACACCCTGTATAGTCAGATATGGAGAGAGAGTCAAAAGTAAATGTCGCTCTCCACTATTTTAAATGGATTACCCTGTATATTGTATCATACTCCAGCAGAGTTTTGTTCAATCTTTTCAGTAAGCATTTTCTATACCAAAAATAGATATTTAATGAGAAAATTGATTTTGTTTTGAAAATACAAAAGAAGATTTGACTTTGGCTCTTTCAATGGTAGGCGTTTGTCATTAAAAGTGTCTTTTAATCAAAATTAATAATAACCATCTATCAAAAAATGTAATCGAAATTATATTACCATAGAAACGCCTTTTGATTTTTTGGACTTATTCAGCCACATTTTTATGTTTTTTTTTTAATTTTTTGTAAAACGATATGGAAATTTGGAAAAGTATAAACGGGATTAACCATTTTAGAACAAGCAAAAAATTTTATGAGGAATGCATTTTTCTCAAAAAAAGCCAATTATAAAAAAATCCTCTTGTAAAGACAATCGGGGGACATACATAGGCTTGAGTTATTTGACTAAAATGATAAATTTGGGTATTTTTTTAAATTAATTCTAAATTTTTCTTCGAAAAATGATAATAAAATAGTTTCTATTGAACTTTTGGCACAAAACATTTCAAATTTTTGATTTCATTATAGTAGCTATTTAGTCAACATGTTTAATTTATGCCAAATATCTCGAGAACGTAGCGAACATTACACGTAGCGATTTTTACCAAGATACCTTTTTTACGTAAAAAAACGTCGTAAAAGTATATTTTTTTACTCAGAAGTTTTATACAGGTATGCACGGAAAGTTATTACTCTTCAAACCAGTTAAAAATACGTAGATGGCGCCCTCTACAGGTAGGAGTCCTATTGCCATCAAAATCAAAATCAAATTTCTCATGTCAAAAAACTTCTAGACACCAATTTTCACCTAAGTATTGACGTTACTTCAGAAGTTATTTGGAAAAAATCGAAATAAAAATGAAACTTCTACGTCCTGTATCTCGGAAACTAAGCATTTTAGGACATACATTTATATGATACGAACATTTTACTTATTTTTATCTGCAGAATATGCTACCGAAGTTTTCGGAATACAGTTCGGACCACCCTGTAGATAAATGTTAATTTTCTCCATGTTAAACGAGAATCCTTAACAACAATACATTATTTTTGTAATTATTGTAATTTAAAACTAAGCAACAAATATAAATGTCTTGGACTTCTTTTCCCCCAAAAACCTATTATATCAAATACATTTTTCATCAAGCACCATACAAGCCTCCCCCTCCACCGCAGAAGATTTTGGCCCACCGCAAGCCTCCGTTCTGCATGAGATTAATCTGTATCCGGTATTTTTCGAGGTGCATCCTCTATTCAATTTATTTACCGTTCTATTTTATCAACGCTCGAATAGACTTACAAAGACGAATGTGCGCGCCTCCGCATTTTTGCCCGCCGAAAAATAAAACCACCGAAAAGTTTTGTTAAGCGAAGACGCTGGAGCTGCTGTGCCGCTTCAGGGTCGGTTTTAAATGTAATATCTCGGATTTTTAGATGAAGTAATTTCAATCGAAAATGCGCATAGAGAAATAGGCAAACGAACGAAGTAAAGTTACAGTGATTTTTATCAATACGCCAATTTTGCATGTATAATAATGTAAGGCCCATGTTGACGTTGACATATTAAGTCTTTAATGGTAGTAAAAGGAAAAAAAACAGATAAAATATACATGCTGATAGGAACCAGGACAAGAGTTCGTTATTGGTGAAGAATTTCAGAAACTTCTGGAGGTAATCAGCAATAATATAGCTTTAACAATATACATCAATATAGCTTTAATGAAATGTCAATTCTGATATGGAAAGGATTGGATCCGAATTCTGTAACTTCGACATAAAAACGTTACGCTTTCAAAGCTGTAAGCCAAAGTATTCGATTAGCGGAACGCCAAGTAGTCGATTTTGGTATTCTCGTTGCCGTGCGAATCGTTTTCTGGATACGCGTTGTGCACATATTGGCAAAATCACAATTTCTCAGGTCTCTAATAGTTTACTAATAGTCAAATGTGGATAAAACTTTGAATAAAAAGATTAAGGAATGAGCATATAAAAAATCTTAGGGTGTATTCCGTTGCTTACCTTGGTTATGGTTTTATGTTCCGTTTCTATCGGTTTCCTGACAGTTTTCTTATTACGGAACACGGTTCCTGAAAAATTCGGTTACAACTGTCACCAAACTAACCAGCGCGAGAAGGCAAAAAAAAAAGAAAAAAGAAAAAAGAAAAGCAGAAAAGTACTTTGCCAGAATGGTCCTGGCAGCCTAGGCAACGCAACTCTCTCCTGAAAAGGAGAGTTTGAGAAGAAAGAAGAAGAAGAACCAGCGCAGCGCGAGAAGGTTGGTTTTTCTGGTTTTGTTTGTCAATCAATGTCATTTATGTGACAGAAATCGAGCAAGTATTCACAAATATTGGAAGTTCGAATGAAATTCTAAGTGAAATTCTCATTTCATTTCTAAAATTTGTAATAATATTTTGTATTTATATCCAAAAGCAATGGAGGTAGGTAATAAAGGTAAATAAATTTCATTAACTAAATAGAATGACTTTTTAGGGCCATTTAACTTATCATGCAGCCGTTGTTTCTTAAAGATAGGAACATTTAAAGAAAACATGGGAAACAAGACAACAAGTAATTGTGAATGTTTTGTAAGCTTTAAAAATATAAATATTGATTAGATTTGTTTATTTATTACTGATCTATTTTAATATCGGACCTGCAAAGCCTTAGATCCACCGCGATGGAACTCAAATATGGATGACTTAAATTCCGGTTTATCAGTGCCTTTGAATAAGAAGACTAAGGAAGGAGCATATCAAAAATCTTAGGAACACCGCGATGGGCCTCAAATATGGTCGACTTAAATTCCGGTTTATCAGTGCCGTTCTAATTTTATTGAAAAAATGTAAAACTATGATGTAGGGTAGACGTGGGGTAGACTCAATAATTTGTTATTTTATTTTACGTTGTGAATAAATGTTGGTAGTTATTAAAATTGTTATAAAAATATATAATTCTAATAAAAATAGATAAGTTATAATAAGTATTTATTAACACAAATATCCGATACACTACTGAAGCAGGTAAGTCAAATTAACGTATCAAAATTCTTTGACATCTGATCTTTGACAAGTAGTAAATAAAAGCTAAAATCCCCACCCTAGAGTCCTTCTTCCGCCTACCATGCTTGAATATATGCATAGCATTATACTTTTTCCTTAATCTTTTTATTCAAAGGGATAAAACGATAAAAAATCAATGTTACGTCAGTATCATAACTGATCATAACCTCTTATTGAGTTATGTCAACCTATTTTTCTATGGATATGTTATTATTCTTATTGTAAATGTTGAAGATCCTTCACAACATTTTCGAGGTTTTGAACAATATTTATAGCTGCCAAGTCGTAAATTATCAATTACTTATCGAGCAATTTATAGAAGAAGTAGGTTTTACTAAAGAGCAAGAACGTACAAAATCACAATTTTTTTTACTGACAGTTTGACAAGCAAAACGATCCTTTTAGGTATAGCCTTTTCCAAATCGAATTTAGAAAATGTTAAATATGCCAAAACCATACATTTTAGTCAAATGCTGCTCTATTGAATATCATCTGAATTTTTTCCCTAAAATAAAGAGGGCATTCTAAATTCCAATAATGAATTTTGCTCCAAGATATAATGTAGACATCTGTCGTTCAGCATTAAAAATAATACCATTTGTGTTATACCGCCACAATAAAATCATCCGCAAATAGCCCATCATTATTCCTATCGGACTAGTGCTAACTTTATCTGTCTGCTGTTTGCTATTTTATATCAACCGCATGGATTTATTTTGCGTAGAAACTTAATAGCCAATCTATTTTATGGATGGGGCATAAAACGCTTTCGAACGTCCGGAAATATTTGCCATGTCTACTGTCTCCGTAGCTTTGTTCCGTATCGATCACGAATTGTAAATGGTATAGCTGTTATTTCCAGAATAATTATTGCTATGCGTTTGTTTAATATTTAAATACGTTTATGCATATTTATGATGGTTTTTCGGGCTGTCTTGGGAGACTTCTTTTGGAGCCATGTAATTCTTCTTTCTAGAGCAAAAAAAGTTTGTTTTTTTGTGATAACTCAGTTTTAATATCCTATCGCAGAGTAGCTTGTTAACAACTATTAATTATGTTAAAAGTCGATTATAATTTTGGTTGTTATTATACAGAGTGGTCAGAATCATATTCAAGAAACTTCGGCAGCATATTCTGCAGATAAAAATACATAAAAAAGTTCGTATAAATTTATATCCTAAAATGCTTCTTTTCGGAGAGACAGGATGTAGAGGTTTCATTTTAATTTCGATTTTTTGAAGTGAAACTTCTTGAAGCGCTCTGGGAGTAAAAATTCAAGGTCGTGAGGCGACACCACACACGATACACTAGAGGAAAAGTGGTAACGATAACTTACGGCTTAGAAAAAATCGTCCGATTTAAATAAAATTTGGTATGTCGATAGACTGGGCCAAGACCAACTTGACCGTGTATACCACCTGTCACTGAGACAGTTAGTTTTGACGTAAGAAACGTCAAAAGTTGATGGTCGTCCGATTGCGACCAAATTTGGTGGGTAGGCTATATAAGCGACGGTGCACACGGTCCCACCCTGCAAAGTTGGTTACGACTTTTCGTTTACATCTTCATCAAGGTGGGACTAAGAATTTGATATTGAAGAAAAATGTGGGTCGACTTCGGGATAATTGGGGACGGGCTACAGGATGACGCCCTCGACGTTTCGAACCGATGCCTCTAAATGGATTAAGAAAAATCTTCAGGATTTTTCTTAATTATGAGTCAATTGGAACCAAACTCGGCACGTGGATAGAGGTACCCGAATGGAGTCCTCAGACGGACAGACGGTCATTTTAATACAAATTTTATGAAAGTGAATCAAATTATTTATTAACTTTTAATTGATTACTTTTTCAACATTTTAAACTACACTTTTTCAAACATGTCCTTCAAATCCTTCAATATAATAGACATTAGTAAGAAGTTTAATTTCAAATATGCGCACACAGTGCGTACACAATTTTTCCAAATAAATTCTGAACTACCGAAGATATTTGGATAAAAATTAGTGTCTGGGTGTTTTTGACATGAAAAAGTTGATTTAGATGTTAATATGATTCCTACTTGTAGGGGGAGCCACCTACATGTTTGTTAACTTTTTTGAAGAGTAATAATTTTTCGTCCATTTTTACCTGTATTAAGAAATATACATTTCCGCCGTTATTTACGTAAAAAAGGTCTCTATGAGTGTAGTACTAGTAGGTACTTTAAAAAACATGAATTTTCATCAGACCAATATTGTTTCCTTCAGTAAAGTTTGGGCCACATTTTTCATTTATCAATTGCCTCCAAGAGTCAAGACCAGAATATCTCAAATCTAAATATTATCTAATATTTAAAATTAATTCAACTTTAACAAGATTTTATCAAATAATAAAATCTACTGACACCAAATCATAAAAATATCTATGAAAATCTTTGTCTGAGGGATAGGCAACCTTAGAAGTATTTTAAAAAAACACGAATATCAGAATAATATACAGTGGTGTTCTGTTTAAAATAAAAGAGGAACTTTTTTAGGAGGAGCGTTTAAAAGTGACCAATATTCAATATTAATTTTGTCTCACCCTGTATAACTTTTAGAATCAAGTTTTAATTTGATTTAAAGTACATATTAGGCTATACCGGGTAAATTCCAATTTAGTTAGCAGCTTTCTCATTTCTAGACACTGTTAAATACGTAAAACCCCTTTTATTTTATGCCTGAATGAGACTTGGAAACTGCTCACAATTTAGTATAAAGTAGTCTAAATCCAAATATAGTGCAAATTTCAAAATATTTGCAGGCCTATATGGTTTCCAGTACTAAAATCATATTTTCGTTAGGCATACGTCTAATTTGCATAATAATATCACAACCAGCAATGTTGGCGTTGCCCGGTGTCAAAAAGAAATATTTGTTTGGATATTTTAGTCATCCAAGCATGATTGTTTACAATTCTCGATTGCACACATATTGCACAACTTAACTGCTTAATATTTTTTTTCCATAGCAACTGTTAAAATTGCCTTATATCTATCAAAAATAGTAGAAAAAATAGTACTTTAACCGCAAGAGTAGATTAAATGATACTGTAACAGTGAGGATAGGTTAAAACTTTATTTCTTCTCGCACGTTTTTTAATTGCTTCCATTTCTGAAAATGTTTGTATTCCTTTTCATAAGTTATTCGGGATTTAAATGGAAGTAGTTTGGATATAGCGTTTGCCGCCTCAGCCTGAATATCTGTTGGTAATTTACTTATTTCGTTTTGAGCCATTTCTGGCTCTAATTCAATCAGCAATCGACACGAAACAGAATTAAAAAATATTGACTCAAAACTGAAAGAGACAGTTTTATTTATTTGTCAAATTATACAGAAACCAACGCCAACCCAGCACAATATTTTTTCTACTCGTAATAAATTCCTTGAAATAATAATTTCTGAATATTTTTTAAAACGTAACTCGCTATGGAAAAAAATATTGTTTTATACACGACGATTGAAATTGCATTATCGTTTCCCTAAATCTTTTCGGTCGACGATAAAATAGCATTTTATCGTCTTGTATAAAAAATAACTATTAATGCGCGAATAAAATTATAAATTAATAAATTTAATTATTATTAACTAATTCAGTGAGAAAGAAATATGGCTGAAATGCGGCATCACAGTCTTTTATTTTTCTTCTGTTTTTATCTTATAAACCAGGTCTGTTTGAGAATAATGGACGCCATTTTAAATTTTATTATTATGGATTAAGCATTAACAAATTTAAGAGAAATAATAATAAATTTTAAATAGGGTGTGTGAATAATAGAAGAGCAAAGCTTATATCTATTAATAAGGTGGAATATTTTAATAGCCTAAATTACCTTTAGGGATGAAACTTTAATATCGACTCGTCCATGCAAATTATTAATGTACTAACCTAAATAAACTCTGAAATCAATATCTATGGTTCTTGTGACTGTACTTTCGATGAATTATTGCAGTTTTATAGCCCTATAAATCATATTTTATTAAAAAAAAACATTTAGGGCAAATTATTATATTAGTATTTAAGAGTCAATTTCACTAGTCCGAAAAAGTAGCAAAATAAGCGTTCGGCATTTAACGTTTTATGTCAAACTGGCTAGGTATTTTTTACACAAATGAAGAAGGAAATTAAAGATAAAGGATTATACTATATCCGTATAGTAGCACATTTTTAGAAAACTTCTTTATTTTTAAGATTTTGATGGTCAAACATCAACAAAATATTCCTTATGTTTGGACTAAATTGTCTCGAAAATAAAAACGTAATACGGGATTTTTGATTAGACATTGGTTGTCCATTAATCAAGCATATATTAATCAACATTAATAATACTGCTGCTTTCTCGTTCGCCTTCGCCAAACCTCTCTATCAAAAGCATCCAGTTCTTCCAGCTCTCTGGATGCCATCGCTTGCCTAATTGTGTTGTTCCACGACCTTCTTGGTCTACCTCGCTTTCTCCTTTGTGGAGGACTCCACTGACTGAAATGTGAAGCTAAAGTATTAACCATAAATTATTTTCAACAAAAACTGCAAACATTGAATGTACATAACTTTTTCAAATACAGTTCATGCTAATGTAGGATCTGCATTTGCCGCACATGAATCGTGCACATTTGATACATGGGATTTTTGTTTTTTGTCATTTCTTCATTGACATATTATGGTTGCCATATACCACATCTCTTTCTTTTCTGGTATTGATTATTCAATTTTCTCTCTTCTATAAGTAAGAGATTCAGAATCGAAGTTATGGTTACTCTTCGGAGAAAGATCAATGTCTCGATGGTCTTCATCTCACTTAAGCCTCTTTAAGTTCATCAAACCACTTAATTAATGCTTCCTCAAAATTAGCGTCCGAGTGAGGCACACTTTTTAGACTACCCACCATCCTAATAATGAAACATTCTTGGCGTGGTGGTGCCACACAGACCCCAATGAAACTTTAGCCCCCGCTGGTAGGAACAATACTTATTACAGTTGAGGGTTGGAACCTTTGGTGTTAGACAGAAAAATAAAAACACTAAATCACAATACACCAAAACACTTTTACTTTTACACTGGACGCGCATTTCGCTAACCATGTTAGCATCATCAGCAGATGATTGTATGATTTAATGTTTTTATTTTGGAAAAATACTTGATAAAATCAAGTGCGCCTTTAACAGTTGCATATTGGTACTCTAACTTAAAGATAAATGGCGCGACGAAGCCTAATTCTTAAACGTAAACATTTTACAGAGGTTTAAATAGTGCTTGGGGTCCGCTGGACCCCACCACGCCAGTTGAGGGTTAAGCAGATTTCTGAAATATAAAATATATTTCCTTTGGTCACACACCCGCTTTACCCGACCCCTTAAAGCGACCCGAAACTACATAGCCGGAGAGCTGGCGACATGTTTAGAGAACATATTTTAGGCAAGTTAGAATAACAAAAAAAATAAAGTTTAATAACTTGTGAACCCAAAATCCTAAGTCTGGCTGGGGGGTTGGGGGTATTTTGCTACTGCGCAACCCATAACATTTGCAAAAAAATAAATCCAAAAAACATTCTTTAGGCAACTTGAAATTTGTTTATTCTTAAATTTTAGCATCTATTTAACATAAAAATAAGTATGCCAGACTTTTTTTTCGGGTTTAAAGTGTAACCCGACCATTCCAAATATGTCTAATCATACCTGGAAAACATAATTTAGGCATTCTAAAATTTTTACAGCGTGTTTATTAAATGATGTGTTAATTGACAGACGAATTCAATGAGATTTAATACTTGCCAGACGCGAATAAAGATTTTAAATGGGCGCGACAAAAAAGTCTTATGAGTATCTATAAGCGCTAGAAAGATAGTTTATTGAGACCCGTCGCGCGTCGGCAGCCGATGCCGCTAACAGTATTTTGGAGTACTTCAAATTTTCATAAAAACATTTTTTTTTCGGTTTCATTTCAATTATTTGCAGGCTTCTAGTTCAGAGATTATTTTGTTGGAATTAAGTTACCATGTACAAATATGTATTTATAAATTAAATATTGACGTGCATAGTGTAAATAGTTTAGAATAATTACTGGAAATAAATATTTTAGTAACTACTCGAGTAACTACTAATTTCGCTACTAACTACTATATCACAATGGATAAAAAACATTTATGTTGTGTAGTTTGTAAAAAAGTTACTAGTGACAAAGTTATTGTTTTTGATGAAGGCAGACTACAAAAATGCAAAGAATTTTTAAAAGTGCGCTAACAACATGGTTTAAAATTTAAAGAAGTGGTTTTACCAGAAAACGTAGTCCCGACAAAAGGGTACCATGTACAGTGCTAAAAAATAAGTATTCTGGAATTTTATTAAAGTACCATTGTTAATCTTTCTAAATAGATTCAAAAGTAAGTAAAAGTGCTTTACTTTTATACTTAGGCGTTATATCAGGTCGCAAAAATTAATAATAATATAATATGTCACAAAAGTATAATAATAATTATACTTTTGTGACGTTTGAAAAAAATACATTTTATATTATACTAATTTTTAAATAATTATTCGTCTTTTTATTCTTTCAGATACAAAATACTTAAATTAAAAAGTCTTCTTATTGAATGGATTTCAATCATACATTTTTATTAAAAAAATTTTCTTTTTATTTATTCAATATTAATTTTTTTTAAGTTTTTACGACTCCAAAATGCTGTTACGTCAGCCGCATCGGCTGCCGACGGGTCTCAATAAACTATCTTTCTCGCGCTTATAGATACTCATAAGACTTTCTTATCGCGCCCATTTAAAATCTTTATTCGCGTCTGGCAAGTATTAAATCCCTTTGAATTCGTCTGGCAATTAATACATATTTTTTAATATCATCTAATAAACAAGCTGTAAAAATTTTAGAATGCCTAAAGTATGTTTTCCAGGTATAATAATTAAACATATTTGGAATGGTCGGGTTACACTTTAAACCCGAAAAAAAAGTCTGGCATACTTATTTCTAGGTTAAATAGATGCTAAAATTTAAGAATAAACAAATTTCAAGTTGCCTAAAGAATGTTTTTTGGATTTCTTTTTTTGCAAGTGTTATGGGTTTGCGCAGTAGCGAAATACCCCCAACCCCCCAGCCAGACTTAGGATTCTGGGTTCACCAGTTAATAAACTATACATTTTTAGTTATTCTAGCTTACCTAAATATTTCTCTAAATATGTCGTCAGCTCTTAGGCTAACAGGAAAATAGACTCTTTGAGCAAATAAATTGTGCATAAGAAAAGAATTGACGAGAACTTGGAGCACAAGAAATAGTTTAATTTTTCACTTGCAAATAAATATAATAGTGGTTAAACACAAATAATATTTAAACATATATTATTTAATTGGTATTTCATTTTCAGAATCATTATTAATATTAAATGTAAGCCGACCAAATTTATTATTATTATTCTCTTTTATTATAGGTTGTGATTAATAATATATTTAATAATTCAAATTGATCTAATCATTTGTAAAATCTATTTAATCCACCAAAAGCATGTTTATACACTAGTTGAATTTATAAATATTTATATTGTAATTTATGTTTATTTATTGAAAATTTACAATATATTTTTTTTAAATTCTAAACATATTTCTTATATTTTTAACATTTTATTTTAAATATTTGCAAAGTTATACTGTATAATACTAATTAATTTTTTTTTCGCAAAGTTATTCCAAAAATTCGAATTTTGCAGGACGAAAAATAAATTAAGTATTTTTTTCTGCCTTCTCCATGATTTACGAGTAGTAAGAAATTATGTAGCCTTAAATTTTTGTAATAATTTGTTAAATCTTAACCGGTGCTTATAAAAGTTTTTTCAAAAAAAAGTTTATCATGTTATTATCTGAGTTTACAATTCTTCTCCATTGCGGTCTATTGCCACGCCCTTTCTAATTTGAAGTTCAATAAAACACAAGTTTATTTAATGCAGAATGAGTTACATAGAGGCCACTAGCTTTTTAATTTTAACAGCCGGGTGGTCGGGGTTCAAAGATATTAATAAAAGGGCGCCACGAGATTATACTCTATGAACTCGACAATAAAGATGTAACTATTAAGTAGACTTCAACACTAACCTCGAACTGTTGAGTGCAACTACCATGAACTTCAAATATGCTATAACTCATTAAACTTAAGTGACTCTAACTTAACTATGAGACTAGACTGCAAATAATACTACTAAAAATGTTTAAGCAATTTATTAAAATATTAAAAGTTAATATTTAAACGAGTATTTAAAGAAATGGAAATGAATAAAAGTTGAAAAGTAGAATAAAATTTAAATCAAGAAAACTAACTAAAAGTATGACGTCATGATCCCCCTTACTTAAACTAAGTACAAAATCCTGGGTGGATTACAAATATCAAATCTAAAATTATACTAATCTAAACAGTCTTACTCTAAGGGTTGTATAAACTTGAAACAACTCGGAAGTTCCTCCGGCTGAGCTATGGTGTATAGCTATGGGTGGCTACGACGGTGTACAGCAACTCGGTGTACTGTGACTGGAGCCCACGGATGTTAGCAGACGTACGGATGCCGGCCAAGTGTCGGACTTCAAAAGGTGAACATAAAAACCCTAAATAATATTGGTTGTCTTAGAAAAGAGCCTCAATTATAGAACAAGGACTACCACAACGTGTAGGAGTTAATAAAGGTAATAAAGAAGGACTAATCAAATCTGAACTTTACCTCAACGAGGGTTTATGATATCCAACGGGTAACTCTACACGGGCAACAGGATGGAATTCTGGACTGTTCTGTGCTGTACGGTCTGGATCGGTCTTTTTGCTCTACAATTACGAACAACCAAATAAGACTTAAGAAAGATAACACTCAACTAATCTTTCTACACCACGTGGGCGTGGAAAAGTCGAAAACCAGACAACAATATGAACAAAAATCAGTTGAGCATTGACTTAGAATAGGCAGAAGAATTATAGCATACCTTGGAACTATTCGGGGACTTCTTGGGCATGTGCATTCGGAATATCGGTCGAAAAAAGGCTATTTTAATCCCATTACGGAAATTGGTCGGCGGTCCATGTAAATCCCACAAAATACAACCACGTCTCTGACCAAATGTGTTCCGGAAGACTTAATCCTTCACTAGGAAGACCTGCTATTCACCAACAGGGAATGCTTCACGAAATGGCAGCCAGCTCTTCACGATGATACCCTTCAGCCGGGGAGTACACAAGAAGCGATGCAAGGATTCGATTTCCTTCACAAAATCAGATTTCAACCGGAAATCTCCCTCCAGTATATAGAGAACTATATATCTTGACTAGTCCAACTCACAAAAAGGCATAAATAAATAATGATGTTTTCTCCTCAGCCATATTCCATATCCGGTCAATGAACGAACTAAACTCAGAAATTCCACAATTAAAAGAACGAATTGCACACTGCGATCCACATCAAAAATAACCAATTTAACTACGAAATTTTATCTGATAATTATAAAATTTCAATAACCAAAACAAAGGATAAATAAATCCAAAAACATCTGATTTGATCTGACAGTGACAAGTGACGGAGGTGATGATCAAAGATATAGAGAGATGGACAAAAAAGCCTACTACTGCTGGTGTGCCTGGTCCAGTGACAATATTGTGTATCTATAGCGCGGTGTATATCGGGTTGCATAATTGTAAAATTTAAATAAAATAATATTTAACAATAAAATTATAGTAAACATGATGCAAAAATAATAGCTATTTGCGATATTTTATGAGCTAGCACACAGAGGTCGTTGCGAGGAAATTTGACTGTTACACTATTTTGCGCTGCTTCCTCCCAATGATTTTGCATGCTTATTCCAGTTAAATTTTCACTTATAATATCACAAGAGCTTAAATTATTTTCGGAAATTTTTTTGAGGGCACGAATATTTTGAAAATTATCCCGAGTCGAAGACGAAGGATAATTTTCTTAAAATATTCGTGCCCGAAAGAAAATTTCCAGGAATAATTTAAGCTTGCGTGGTATTCGGTAAGAAAATTTCACACCTAAATTTGAAAAAAAAAATATTAATCCAACCTTAGTTACATCAAATGCTAAAACTCAAATGGGTAATATTTCAATATATAGACATTGTAGTTCATTCACATTATGATTGTAGATCTTATGTTTACCTTTTCAACTGTCAAAAAATTTCCACTAAAGTTTCGTGGCGCCTCGAAAAAATTTCCGGAAATTTTTTCAGTTGCCATGGTAACTAGTCAACATTTAAGCATGTTATTGGTTAAAAAGTAGAGGTGTGAAATTTTCGTGGAAAATTTCCTTGTACCTTTTGTGTTGTCCACCCGGTTTCCTCTTACCGTCTACAAGCTAGAAGAAGCATAAAGAAGAGATTTTGGTAGGCGGTTTTCTTGCATCCTGCATACGTGACCAGCCCATCATAAGCGGGATTTAGTAATCATGACTTCAACGCTCTCGCAGCGAGCTTTTTTAAGGACCGATACGTTTGAAAATACTATACGTTGTCTAAGGTGTCTCTGTTGCAACTTGTTTCATGTGCCGGCGGTACGGCACTCAGGTTTCGCTTCTGTATAACATGGTGGGGATTATTATTGCTCGGTACATTGCCAGTAACGTTTTTGTGCTCAAGTCATGAATGTAGAAAATCCTGTCTTAATTTCCAGAATACTCTTGAGGCGCTGCTAATCCTGTGCTGAATTTCAGAGTCGATATTAGCCTTTCCCGAAATTGCTGAGGTAATTGAATTCCGCTACATATTTTAATAGTTCTTCTCCGATTTTTATAGCATTATTGTGATTTTTCGGGGGAGAGCACATGATTTTAGTTTTATCGATGTTCAGCTTAAGGCCCAAAGTCTCGTATGTCCAGGTATATGTATGTGTCCAGCATTTCTTGTAATTGCTGTAACGTTTTTGCAACTAGAGCGCAGTCATCAGTGTATTGAAGTTCTGTGATGAATTTTGTATGTGTTTTTGCCTTGAGTCTTTTTATGTTGAATAGACCGACTAATGTCCATTCCTCAACAATATGTTGAAAAGGAGAGGCGCTAAGAGACATCCCTGAATAACTCCTGTGTTTGTTAGTAACGGATCGCTCAGTGATCCATGATGTGACACCCTTGAAAAAAATCCTTTGTAATTACACACAAAACACTTTACAGAATCAAGTTGTATGTATGTATATTCGGTTTTTATAGCGTCCTTTCCGACATGGCTCTGTCGATTCCTTGATTCCAATAAAGTTTAGGTCGGCCTCGTTTACGTCTGTCTGTAATGCAACACTTGCTTTGGTATTCTCTCGTCAGCCATTTGTTGTACATGGCCGTACCACTGCAGTTGTTTTTCTTGTATTTCTTGTACAATATTACCCTCCACCTTCATTTTTTCACGTATTCTCTCGTTCCTAATTCTGTCTAAACGGGAGATTCGGCCTGATCTTAGCCAGAAGTCCATTTCGGTCGACAACAACTTCTTCTTATGTCTTTCGCTTAACTGCCATACCTCAGAGCCATATAACATTACTCTTTTCAGGATCAGTTTTTTTTCTGTGATCCGAGATATCCCTAGTTCAAAGCACCGAGTTTAGCTATCACCTTTCTGCCTTTTCCAATCGGTTCTTCGATTTCCTTTTCGCATCTTCCTTTGCTTGCGATTTTTACCCCTAAGTACATATATATTCTTCGCAGGCTTCAATTTTTATATTGTTATTTAATACCAGGTTTTCCAAATCGCCACCAACAAACATGTATCTTGTCTTCTTCTTGTTTAGCTCCAGTCCCCATTTTTCGTATTCTTCTATCAATTTTTCTAGTCATATATTATAGGTCTTCTTTGTTTTGGGCCATTACTATCTCGTCATCGGCACGCAGAGAATACAGAGAAAGGTTGTCATTAATAGGTATTCCCATCTGAGAACACTTCTTGTGTCAGTGTTTAAAAGCTTCTGATAAGTAGATTTTAAATAAATTTGGGGACAGGCAACACTTCTGTTTTAGACCTTTTGTTACCTTTGGGAACAATCCAGACAGAGTTAGGCCTATTTTAATTCTGGCGGAACAATTGCAGTAAAGTTGCTGTACCGATTTTATTAGTGTTATATTTATTGGGCTTTTTTCGAGAACTTCCCATAGTTTCTTAATTGGTACCGTATCATAAGCCTTACTAAGGTCCACAAACATGAGAGGAATTTGGTCATTATTAGTAGCCGTCTTTTTCTCAATAATCTGACTTATTGGAAAGATATTATCAATGCATGAGCGGCCTGCCCTGAACCCGGCTTGTTCTTCAATTTCATGAGGGATACAATTCATTTTCTATTAGGGTTTTTAGTATTTTTCCGTACAATCTGCTAAGAGTGTCAGAATCAAGTTAATTTCAGACAGAATCAAGTTAATTTTACAAAAAATGTTACATTTTATTTAAAATTTACCAAACTTAAAGACGATCTACCTAAATGACCGTTTAATAGTTCGCCTAAGAAACTATTAAACCTCAATTTTTATCGTTTATTTGTACCGCATTAAAAGTCAGATTTCCAATAGAAACCGAAGTTCGTCGTCTCCCCATTAACCTAATTTCGGAATAAACGAATAGCGAGACTCCGTGGCGTTTTTGGAGCGCTGCTGCGGTGGCGGCGCGGTTCCTATAGAAGAACGATTATATTCCCATCAAAACATAATGGATAAGAATTCCGGATACGAAAGCGCAAAGTTTCCCGAACAAGTTTCCTGGGCAGGAGCAACAGACGATCGACCGACAAAACTTTCTTGCAGTTCGCATCAAAAACAAATCGAAAACTTTGCATAAAATTATGTTTTTGAATATGTATCGATAAGGATTAAGCTTAAACAGATTATTTAGTCCACAGCTACACAACATATTTTCAAAAGGTCACGTATACAGGGTTATTCACCACATACGACACGGAGTATTGTAGCTTGGATGGATTGTTAAGTTTTGGGTTCGTTGAACGACTATTAGAGCTACAATTTAAAAATATTTTTACAAGATACAGAGTGTCCAAATAAATAAAAAAATATCAAAGTTGTATTTTTTTAAATAGAACACCCTGTATATTATTACATTTTTAGTTTCTATGATTAAAATAAAGGTAAATTTGATTAAGGTTTACCTAACCTAACCTAACTAACACAATTAAGTATGCAATTAATTAATATTCGAGCGAAAAAAATGGTGGTGGCAGCACCGGCGGAGAATGCACCAAGCCTATAATGAAAAATTAAACTACATCACATTTAAAGAAAAATGGATAATTATTAAGACTTCAATTGCTTTTGTTATTGTTTTATTTTATATTATATTTAAATGGGTTGTAAATCCATTGGGGCTGGTTCTGGTGTTTTATTTAGTTTAAGAAAATAAGAAGAGTAATATTTAGGTAAATTAAAAGTTAATTGAGATACTAACAAAAGAATTATTGCGGATGTTCGCCTACCTTATTTCCAAGTCAGCTCCTTGCACGTTCTTGCACTTTTTCGTGGATAAAAAGTCTATTTAATTTCTTCGGATATCGCGATACAGAAAAATGACCAGTTGAGTCTGCGGCGGACTATATCGAAGTCACACTCGGAGTCGTAGTTTCCTGCCCGAGGCGCAATGGCGTAGCGGGCGAACATTTCTTATGAACAAAAAAATTATGCGCGAAATTAAATTTATAAAATGAATAGTAATAAAATACCGAACATATACTGCCCCCCATTTTTGTTAAATGAAAATTTAACAATAATAAAAAAAAAATTAAAAATGAGGTAAATTATGAAAATTATATGTAGAGTATTAATGAAAACGGAATGAAAATTTATAGAAAAAAAATGAGAGAAAAAAAAATATATACAAAATTAAATTATATTTAATTTAAGAAAATGTTATTTATTTGGTAAAGGACATAATTTGACAAGTGGCCGTACATAGAGCACTTGAGATGTCTGTACTTCAGCAACCCGTACTATATTATCCTTTCCAGGGAATACCTTTCTCACGCGACCTATTTTCCATGTTATGGGTGGAGCGTTTTCATTTTTAATTAGAACTAAACTGCCTGGACTAAGCGACTGGCCTGGCATGAGCCATTTTGTTCGCTGTTGAAGCGTGTTTAAATATTCTCGGTGCCATCGCACCCAAAAATCTCGATGGAGGCGTAAAAGTAACTGATATCTATCAAGCCTATTTAATTTAATTTGAGATAAATCAGGATCAGGTATACAAGAAAGCGGTTCTAGCGTTAAAAAGTGACCTGGAGTGAGGACTGTGTAATCATTCGGATCAGAACTTTGCGGACAAAGCGGGCGTGAATTTAATAAAGATTCAATTTGTATTAATAAAGTATTCATTTCTTCATATGTTAAACATTGTGACCCAATTACACGGGAAAAATGTGTTTTAACAGATTTTATTCCAGCCTCGTATAAACCTCCAAAATGAGACGCGGATGGCGGGTTAAAACTCCATTTAATGTTTTCTTTACCAGCGGATTCTTGAAATATTTTTCTTAAATACTTATTAGCTCCGGAAAAGTTAGTACCATTATCTGAGATTATTTCACTGCATCTGCCTCTACGAGCTATGAATCTACGCAATGCACATAAAAAATTATCGGTAGATAAATCAGATGCCAGCTCAATATGAATGGCCTTGGTTGTAAAACATACGAAAATACAT
The DNA here is from genome assembly GCF_002938485.1 of Sitophilus oryzae. Taxonomy (NCBI): domain Eukaryota; kingdom Metazoa; phylum Arthropoda; class Insecta; order Coleoptera; family Curculionidae; genus Sitophilus; species Sitophilus oryzae. Next base: position 4,934,388 of record NW_022146304.1, on the reverse strand, counting down.
ATATAACTTTTAACTAACTTAGCGTTGCGAAGTTTACTTGTCTTAATTAAAAACGGACCTCCAAAATCAATTCCTACAATAGAAAAAGGTTTAACTTGCGAAATTCTTGTAGCCGGTAGATTACCCATAAGAGGTTGAAGAGATGAGGGATTCGAGCGGAAACATGAAATACATTTAGAAAGAACATGCTTGATTGCGCGACGAGCGGATAATATCCAAAAATTTTGCGATAATAAATATTGAGTAGTTAAAAGCCCTGGATGCAAATTAGATTTATGTATATGCTCTATAATTAATTCAGTTAAACGAGAGTTGCGCGGTAGTATTAATGGATATTTCTTTTCGTAATTTAAAAGAGAATTTTTGAGTCTACCCCCAACTCTAAAAAATCCATGTTCGTCTACAAAAGCTCCTAATTTTCGAAAAGGTTTAGACATTAAAACTTTATTAGAATAATTTTCAATTTCTATATGAAAATGTGTATACTGCACATGCTTAATGAAAATTAACAAAGCATTATTTAAATCATGCGCGTTCAAATTTGAAGTATTTTTCGCTTCAGGGTTTTTTATATTATAAATAAACTTTTGAATATAAGCCATTATACGTTGTAATTTTGGAAGAGATGAATATTTCATTATTATTGTATCAAAAAAATCAATTTTATTACGCGATATCAGAGTGATTTTTCTTTCTTCCCGATTTACCTCGTCGTTTTGATTTAAATCAGGCGTAAGAGGAAAAAGATTTAGAGGCCATTGGCTTTGAGGTTTTTTAAGAAAATCGGGTCCTGTCCACCAGGTAGAACACTGGACAAAGTCAGAAGGAAAAATACCTCTGCTTGCAGGATCGGCGGCGTTATTACTCGAAGATACATGTAACCAATGTACATTGGGTAATTCTTCTTGTATTACGGCAATTCGATTAGCGACAAAGGGTTTAAAACGATGTGGCGAGGACTGAAGCCATTGTAATACAATAGTAGAATCGGTAAAACCGTAAATATTTTTGAATATAATTTTTGACGAATAAGTCTTAAGAACAAATGAAAATAAACGCGTAAGAAGTAACGCAGCGCAAAGTTCAACCCTAGGTATGGAAATGCGTTTTAGCGGAGCGACTTTTGATTTAGCACATAACAGCGATGTAGTTATATTAAATTGTGACACAAGACGCACGTAAATACAGGCGGCATAAGCGTCTTGAGAACCATCACAAAATCCGCATAATTCAATAAATTCGAAACTATTAGAAAAAAGATAACGAGGTATGCGAACTTTAAGCAAATCTGGTAACTGAGATTTATATAATTCCCAGCGTTTAATTATTTGCGGCGGAGGTACATCATCCCAATTTAATTTAAGCGACCAAAGGTTTTGAATTAATAGTTTTGAAAGTAGCGTAACAGGGGTTAAGAAACCAAGAGGGTCATATATGCGAGCGAGTTCTGATAGCATATTACGTTTAGTACAAGTTACATTAAATGACGTAACAGAATAAGAAAAACTATCTTCAGTTGGATTCCATTTAAGTCCTAAAATTTTTACAGTTAACGCAGAATCTAAATCAAAATTTATGCAATTCTTAAGTAAAAGATGTTCAGGAATAGTCTTTAAAAAATCATTATTATTGCTAGACCATTTTCTTAATTCAAATCCACCTTTTAACAATAAATTTGATAATTCATATTGAAGATTAGTAGCTTCTTGCACTGTGTTACACCCTGTACAAATATCATCCACAAAAATATTATCAGAAAGAAGAATTTTTGAAGCGTGAGGAAATAATTCCTTTTCGTCATTTGCTAATTGATTAATAGTACGTAACGCAAGAAAGGGTGATGAGTTAACTCCGAATGTTACAGTTTTAAGTACATATTCTTGTACGGGTTCCTCACTGGAAAAGCGCCAAAATATTTTTTGGAATTTATAAAATTTAGGATTTAGTTGGATCTGGCGATACATAGCTTTAATATCAGCAGTTATTGCGATAGCGTATAAGCGAAAATTTAATAAAATAGCGGAAATGTCCTTTTGTAATTTAGGTCCTTTCAGAAGACAATCATTAAGAGATATATGATTAGAATCCTTACAGGACGCGTCAAAAACTATGCGAATTGGACTTGTTACAGAGTGTGGATTAAAAACGCAATGGTGCGGTATAAAATATTCATTATTATCGATAGTCTGATCAGCTAACTCTAAATGTCCATTGTCAATATATTCTTGAATTATATTACTGTACTGAACCTTTAATTCGGGGTTTATTTTAAGTTTTTTCTCTAAAGAAAGAAATCTGCGAAGTGCGGGTAATCTTGAATTTTCGAAAAAAGGCTCGATATTATTTTTAAATGGAAGCGAAACAACATAGCGACCGGAATCTAAACGAAACGTCGTTTTTGTATAATAATCTTCACAATAAGTATCATCGTCCGAATAAAATTGTTTATTATTTATTTCTTCAAGAGCCCAAAACTTTGAAATTACATTTTCTACGTTTTCACAATTAAATTTAGTAAAAAAAGAGTTTGATAGAGAGTATGAGGACGAGCGTGAAGAAATATCTCCCATCAAAATATATCCAAATAATGTATTTATTGCATCTGGCACATTAGAATTTAGCGCGGGAATTTTACCATCAAGTAAAATTTTATTAAACACCGAAGCGTTCAGTATCATATCGACAGACTGACTAATATTAAATGAATGATCGGCAAGATTAATATTTTTTATATGTTCCCAATCTGATATATTAAAATTACATACCGGCATATTCGATGTACAGACTTGATCCAAAACAAGAGCTTCTATAATTAGCTGAGGGGACTCTGAATTTAAAGGTACAATTACGCCTTGTACAATACCACTATCACTTCGCGTTTTCATGGTACCGAGACCAAATATATCAATTATTTGTGGACGCACTGATAAACCTAATATATTTACACATTTACGAGAAATATAACAGGCTTCGCTGCCGGAATCTAATACAGCACGCATAATTTGGTAATTTCCAAAAGCATCTCTAAATCTTAAGCGAATTGTAGGCAAAAGATCGGAAAACGGCAGTGTATCGATATTTATTTCGGTTTGTTTGTTTATATCGCGTTTGACACCGAAAATACACACTGAAGGGCTAATTTCGTTTGGCGTACTAGATAAATCAGATGTAGAAGTAGGAACAGGGCCGGACTTAGAGTCGAGCGAATTTTGTGTAGCGGTAATTGGCGACGAATTCGAAAAATGAAATAAAGTGTGATGGCGGCGTTTGCAAGTACGGCATGATGATTCCGAATTACAGTTTGATGTCTTATGTATATTGCTTAGACAATTAACACAAAGTTTTCTATCTTTAGCCAAATTAAAGCGTTCGATTGGGGTTTTATTAAGTAATGTAGGACATGTATATATAGCGTGAGCGGTTGAATTACATATTGCGCAATTTTTCAAGTTATTTTTGTTAGCGGGAGAAGAAGTAAAAAATGCGTTGCTCTTATGAAAAGAAGTATTATGACGTTGCGAATTGCGTAGCGTAGAATTAATATTGCGTTGACATTTACTTTTAATATTTTGCGGGTTAGATATAGCGGAAACTGAAGAATTTAAATCTCCATTGTAAGTTATTGTTTCATATGCGGTACAACATTTTTCTACATAAGCTAGAATGTTATTAAAGTCTGGCATTTCAGAATTAGAACCAAATTGAGTTTCAAAAGAGGTAACTACTGAAGACGGTAAGCGTTTTAAAAACATGTTTGCGAGAATAAAGTTCCAAGAATCTACTGGATAGTTAAGATTTTTTAAAGCGGCGATATTTTCATTAAATGTATCTAAAAGAGTTCTTAATGCGGGGGAGTCTGATGAGTTAATACGAGTAGAATTTTCTATCTCATTCCAATGGTAAGTTGCTAGTAGTCTTTTACTTGAATAGCGAGATTTTAGAGCTTGATAAGCAGATTCAAAATTTGACGAAGTTAATGGAAATCTAGCAACCAGTTTCTTTGGATCACCCTCTAGGGAATTAATTAAATGAGAAAACTTTTCGATCGGCGATAAATGAGTATTATTATATATTATTGCATTAAATACTTCTAAAAAAGATGTAAACGATTTTAAGTCACCCGAAAAAACAGACAATTTCATTTCCGGAAGTTTCGGTCTTGGTAAATCATGCGTTATATCACGGCTCGTAGATGGACTAGCGCTCTGAGATTTTTCAAATATATTATAATAAATTGCCTTAGTAGAAAAATATTTACTTTCAAATTCTTTGCGTATTTCATCCTCAACTGCGAATTCCTCATCCGATTCAAGAAGGGAACAAATTATATTATGTTGCTTAGCAAATGCGTCACTAATTGTATCAATTGTGCGATATCTTTGAATAAATTCAGGTTGTATATTGGTATCCTTTTGAGCTTCAGAAGCAATTTGCCAAGTGTCACGAATACGATTTATTTCCGTATTTCGCAAGGTTTTGGCCTTTTTTAATTTATCTACTTCGGAACTTGAAGGCGGCATATTTATTTTAATAAGAAAATTTTTACTAAAAAAAGCGAATTAAAATATTTAAAAAACTAAATTATATTATAAATCAATATAATACTGACCTGCAAATTATAGGCAAGTACAGGTATGTGCGGAAAGGGATAAACAATGCGAAGAATGCGTATAGCGTGCAAAAAAATTAAAAGGATAAGGCGTAGTACGGCGTTGCTCAGGTACTTTAAATCAAGAACTGACCAAATTTTAAATGACCTTGTCCTTTAAAAATATATTTTATTAATAATTTTGCAAATTTATATGAAATTATAGAAATAATCTTAATTAAAAATCCGGCTCGAAGGACCAATTAATGTTTTATTTTATATTATATTTAAATGGGTTGTAAATCCATTGGGGCTGGTTCTGGTGTTTTATTTAGTTTAAGAAAATAAGAAGAGTAATATTTAGGTAAATTAAAAGTTAATTGAGATACTAACAAAAGAATTATTGCGGATGTTCGCCTACCTTATTTCCAAGTCAGCTCCTTGCACGTTCTTGCACTTTTTCGTGGATAAAAGTCTATTTAATTTCTTCGGATATCGCGATACAGAAAATGACCAGTTGAGTCTGCGGCGGACTATATCGAAGTCACACTCGGAGTCGTAGTTTCCTGCCCGAGGCGCAATGGCGTAGCGGGCGAACATTTCTTATGAACAAAAAAATTATGCGCGAAATTAAATTTATAAAATGAATAGTAATAAAATACCGAACAGTTATAAAACTTACGTTCATTAGATTCATATAAGTGCCTGTGTTTACCTGAAACAAAAAAATATATATAAATAAAAAAATAAAAATAAATTAATATAATATAGTACATAACATTTTTATGGTAATTATCTAATCAACAACGTGAATAAAACCTGTTAGTCTGATGTCAATAAAATAAAGAATAAAATTAATTGAGTTAAAGTCAAATTTTCACATTTAATGTGAAAATTTATTAGTTACCGTCTATTGAAGTAAAAGAAACTAAAAATACTGGGTATACTCTACAGTACATCAATCAGGCACTTACTAAAACTAATCAATCAATTTCCAATCAGACGAGAGTGGTTGCAATTCCAATCGCAAAAACTTTACCTCTACCGAATGCTATTATAGTATATAAAATACATGGGTTGTCTAAAAAGTTTTATAGTATAATAAATTTAATTTTTAAACTTAAAGCTTCACATTTATAGTATATTACATACCAAGAAGGGAAGTGTTTCATTACTGTCGAGAGATTGATATTGTTAATCGAGACGCGTAGCGTCGAGATTAACTAATTCTCGAGACAATAATAAAAACTTTCCTCCGAGGTTTGAATACTATTTTATTTACAACCACATCATTAATTAAAAAATAGAGACAGCATTTTATTTTGAAAAAAAAATAAATATGCGAAAATTTGTCGTTTTCTGTTTTGGCATTTCCATATCTATAGTTACCGGTACCAGTAGTTGTTATTAGCGATGGGAACTATCGAATGAATTAGACTATCGAATGGTTACTGAATGAATGATTTCAACTATCGAATGGTTTCATTCGAATAAAATCATTCATTCATTTGTATACTAAAGCATATGTGACAACCTCGCCGTGCGACTAAATGATTATCGTTAAGCCACGACTATCGAATGCTTTTTATAAATGAAATTTAGTATTCGTTTGATTTTTGTCTGCGTCAGTGCATCATTAGTCCTTCCAAATTTTTATAACTTGCCTTCTAAATACTGTGCTATTTTTGCGTTTATTAAAATATTTAAAATACTAAAGTAGTAGTGTTTTTTTTTAAATTGATGATTGTGTACGTGTGCAGGTGGTTAAAATTTTTCTGAAAATTTGTGTGATTTTCCGATCTTTCAATTACTTAATTTTATACGGTATATGGTCTATTTTTTTAATGGGAAATTTTGAGAAGTAACAACTTTTAAGAGAGATGAGGTGAACTTACAATTAATTTTAAAAATACATATGTATTTGTATTTTAGATGTTTTAGTAATATGAATTAGTTGAACTTAATAATCATATTTAAGTAATGTGGTAATGCGGTTAAGTAAATGATTATCGAACTCAAATTTTGGGATGAGAAAATTAAATTGATTGATTAAAGTTTTACACGTGCCAATTTAAAAAAAAGTTAACGATATTTGTATTTTGTTTATGCTAATTCTCTTACATTTAGATTTTTGCGAAGAAATATTTTATTTATTTTTAAAGTAAATGCCAGTAAAAGCAAATATTATTTTAAATACTAATACAAAGTAATAAAAGTAATAATAACATATATAATTATTTTGATTTCTAATTTTTATTTATATTTTTCTTCTATTACACATTGAAAATTAATAAATGTTTATATTTCATGATTTTAAAATTTGTTGTTAATATAACAAATTAGTTCTGTAATTATTATTATTTAATAAACCAACGTTGCCACACAAAAAATTTAGAGACTATATTATTTTTAAATAGGATCTAATATAAATAATTTGGACTTCTAATTTGTTGTTTATATTTCGCTACTACTTAAAAAAATGTTTATATTAAATGATTTTAAATTTTGGTGTTAATAGGTATAACAAATTATTACTGTTATTATTATTTTATAAACCAGTTTTGCTTAAAAACATTAAAAATCATTTTCCTACATCCAAAATATAAAGTATTATTGCAGTGTAACAACAGAATATTAATAAAAAAATGCAAAATATATAGTCATACTATCCCTAACTAACTATAATACCAAAGAATAATATTCTTTGCTAATACCAACTAATACGAATGTACGGCAACAGCGCCGTTCATAATGTATTTTCTGTATAAATACTAGCACCTCAATAAAAAAAATAATGTGTCCTTATCTTTATCTGACTCAAAATCAAAGATGCCGGCTTCTTTCATACCATTGCCACCGACCGCTGTCGGGTTTCTAGGAAAGAAACCTACGTCGCCGGGCAACAACTAAAATACAGTTTATATTTTATTATAATCGATCCTGACGAATAAATGAATTTTACAAATGAATGAATTTTATAAATGAATGGTTTTTGCTGCCGAATTAATATATTTCAAGGTAGATGACGCATCTATTCGATATTTTTATTCGAATAGTTTTCGACGAATGTTTTCTTACTAGCTATCGAATTATTCGAATGAATTGCAACTATCGAATGTTTCGATAGTATTCATTCGATAGTTCCCACTACTAGTTGTTATGGCGCAAACCTTCAACAGCGAAACAAACAACTAAGTGACAGTTTTAAATTTCTCGTTCGCTTTTTCGAATTTATATAACAGAGAAAGCCAGAATATTGTCGGAAAGTTCTGATAATAAAGACTACTTTAATATTGGTACTCCACCAGAACTTACAGAAGCTGCAAAAAGAGCAAAAGACAGTTTACTTCCAGAGAATAGTAGGGGGCGATATAAAGTAGCATTGAAAGTATAGGTCTTGAAATCTTTAATTATTGTTAATCTTCTTGTTTATTTTTGTTGATTTTAGATTTACAAAAGTATTTTGCTTAATTAAATGAGGCGAGAAATAAGAAAAACCCAGTGAGGGAAATGGATGAGGGAAATGGGTGAGGGAAATGGAAGAGGGAAGAAATGTAGATATTTGACACTCAAATTTTTTAAGTCAGTAATGTCAGTATTACATATGTGGTTGTAAAATTCAATACCTAATTACATACCTTTTTCTTGCATGTTTTTTTTTATTTTGTATCTAATAGCAATTTTCGTTCCTATTTTGGTTTGGCGCAGATTTCCAGTAAGGTTCTTCTTGACAAGAAGAGATGAAATGAGTATCATACATACATAAATTGTGTTTTGTGACTTTTTATTAACCTTTATAATAATTATATAATTATAAACACATGTTTTATTAAATTTATTAATATTTACTAATTAGAGATGCCGCGAGATGCGAGACACGAGACGTTTCGTCTCATCTCGAAGTAATTTTGTCTCGTCTCGAGAGCATTTTGTCTCGAATTACGAGACGAGACGAGACGAGATAAAAGGTTTCGAGACAAGGCGAGACGAGATATCTCGAAAACCATTAACACAGAATATGATAATAGGGTTAAAATTTATATAATATCAAATTGCGTAATGTTTTCTAATAGTTATATGCTTATGGAGAATAAATAACCACAAACTAACTAAATAAATATAATTTATTTGAAAACTTAGAACCAACTTAGTTCCAACGTCCAACGTCGATTTTAATATATGTAGCTAATCTTTACTTCCATTGTTTTTCCAAAGTCATTGAAAATTTCAAACGAAAACAAACAAACGAAATGGGAATGTTTTTTTAGTGTGTATAGGGGGATGTCCGTATATAGGGTGGCCGAAAAAAAATTGTTTTTTTAATTTTCTTAAAGTTGTCTTATGTGTAGGGTGTATACCGGGTGCGTTTCAAAAGTGGCTCAGCCTTATAACTTTTTTATTTATTCAAATAAAAAAATTATGTTTGGTATGTTAGTATATGACATAAATTAGGATTGACTGACGTATTCCATTGTTTTTGGTCACTTTCTGTTTCACCGGAAATGACTACAAGTTTTGATTTTTAAATTACACCCTAGGTATTTGTTTACATTATTCGATAGAAAATGACACTCTGAATAGAATGACATATCATATGTCAAATTTTGACATTTCTCGCATATGATTTATTGACGAAACACCAAGTGTGTGGTATCAAATTATTCGTAAAAAATGCTTTTTCCAAATATGCTAGTTGACATCTGATATGTCATTCTATTCAGAATGTCATTTTCTATTCAATAAAGTAAAAATATACCGGGGGTGCCATTTAAAAATCAAAAGTTGTGGTCATTTTCGGTGAAACAGGAAGTGACTGAAAACAAATGAATACGTCAATCAGTCCTAATTTATGTCATATACTAACATACCAAATTTATTTATTTTTTATTTTTTAACGTTTATTTATCTGAAAAAATTAAAAAGTTATAGGGTTGAGGCGCACTGCATTATTATAATGATTAGGAAAAATTTGGTATACTTTATTGATAAAAATTAAACAAAAAAATGTTTAATTAAAAAAAATATATTTGATATTTTCAAAAAAAAAATCATAATTATTTTTTTTCAATCCTGTAGGAAATATCCCTTAGGTAATATAAAGCATTATTGTGATATATCAAACAAGTCGGAAAAAAAACGAGACAAAACGAGACGAGACGAGATAAGACATTATCTCGTCTCGTCTTGACAATGTCTCGTCTCGTCTCGATAATGTTCTATCGCGAAATTTCGAGACGAGACGAGATAAGTTCTTATCTCGTCTCGTCTCGTATAGCGGCAACTCTATTACTAATACTATGTGTATTTACAAAAGTAATTGTAAATTCACTATAATAAAATGTTTTAATTTTTTGTTACTCTACAGTAATATTACAAGAAGTTGGCGATTTTAAAAGATAAATTTACAATGAATAAGTTAATTTACTATGAGATACACATTTTTTACATAAATTCACAAAAAATATTGGTGCATATAAAGATACATACATATATTGTAACATATTTACATACATGAAACAAATTAGCCATACAAAGATTTTACGAACGAGTTGTAAAACTAAAGAACGGATGGCAAATTTACTACAATAATCTGTGGCAATAAATAACCATCAATATTTTTATTAAATTCACAAATTAATTTTTTCAGTATTTTTGGTTTTATTAGCCGAGGCCATTAAGATCCGCAAAAAAACTTTTTTTAATTTCACTCAAAATGAGTTATTTGGGTCATAAATGACCTAAATACAAAATATTTTCATCGCGTCTGTCTGTCTGTCCGTCTGTAACACGATAACTCAAAAACCGTTAAACCGATTTTTACCAAATTTGGCAGAAAAATACTGTGGCACCCGAGAATCTGGCCATTAGTTTTTGGTGGGTCGGGGGGTGGTAAGGTGGTATGGAAGGGGGTTAAAAAGTTTAAAAAATCGTTACTCCAAAATTACAGTAGCTAGCGAAACGCGGTTTTCAATTTAAGATTAGGATTATTTGCAACAAAAATTTGTAATAAATGCAAATCAGTAAAGTGAGTTTTTGAGATAAAAAAACATTGGAAAAATTCTTTACTTTGATAAAGAATGCTACAATTTTTATTAAAATACAATTTTAGTATGGGCCGGGCTATATACAGTGTGTCGGCGCAATATTTTTTATTTTGTATTTGTTTTTTTTTTTTTTTTTTTTTTTTTTTATTTTTTTGACACAATGTATATTCCACCGCTAATTACTAGGTTTGTCATCACTTGGGTGTTTGAGGTGACTAAAAACCATCACCTCAATGTCTCAAAAATTAGCTATACGAAAGTTTACAGAATTTATACTAACCATATTAGGTATTCCAACACATATTAAAATATCAAAGTCATCTCCCTCTTAGACTTCCCCCACCGACTATATTGAAATTTAAGCAAATTCTGATAAATTGACCTGTTGTCATCCGTCGCGGCACGTCGATAAATCATTCAAAATCGGCGGCGGCCGACACGCTCCGCACGTAAATACACGAATTATCGATTCGGGTGAAATTGCGATCCGGAATCGCTACCTACGCCGACACCGACACCATAATAATTCCCGCAGACCGTCGATCGAGATAAGAAAACAATATGGAAGGGCCGTGTAGTGGGCACGTCCAGATAGTTCTCTTACTAAAAATTTGGCAAAACTCAATATTGAAAATAAATTTATTTTGATCATATATGATTCAAATATTTTTAATTTTTAAAAACATTTTTTTTTTTTTTTGTTATAAAAATATATTATTGGGGAAATTCAGCGCACTTTAGAGCACTTATGTGATAGACTTTATAATGCAATAGTCTAAAAGAATATATAATATGTTTTTGTATTGAAAATTAAAAATTAAAAAAAAAAAAAAAAATAATATTAAATAGTGCATTTTTAATTAGACATACTGCACGTATATTTTCATATAATATCGTTTATTTGAACAGATAAATGAAAAAAAAATAGAAAAAAAAAAAATTTTGAATTAAAATTATACTTGTACCTGTGAAATATATTTTATAAGAAAAAAAAAAAAAAAAAAAAAAAAAAAAAAAAAAAAAAATTATGATTTTTTTAACTTATTTTTTTTTTTTTATCGAAATGTTTTTTTGAGATTATTAGCTGCTAATATCTGTTATTCGCCATAATTGTCTTGATAAACAAACGTCTTATATAAATGTTGCAAGGTTTATAAATGTTGGACATTTAAAAAATTGAATAAGAGATTTCTAAATATTTCTTGTTTTAGCCAGCCATAAAACATGACGGATTATAAGATATGTGAGTTTTTCTTCACAATTCTATTTATTTTTTCTTTGGCGTTAAGAAAATATTAAGGTAAAGTAAGGGTATATAAAACACAGTATAGCTTTAGATATAAACAAATATATAATTAACTCTTTTTTAAAATACTAACAAAAAAAAAAAAAAAAAAATTTTAATATAAAAATAGCATAAAATTAAAATTTTAAAATTTTTTTTCAAATTAAAAATATTTTTAAAGTTTTTATATTCAATGCAATTAATGCATCAATTATGTACAGAAAAAAGGGAGTATTATGATTTAAAAAAAATTTTTTTTTTTGTTTATTTATTATTTAGACACCTTTTACAACAAATATTTTTTTTTTTTTTTTTTTTTTTTTTGAGAAATATTTTAATATATTTTTTTTCATATTTTCGTCTACGCAACGACGATATTGAACTTTCTCACACTTATGGGCCACCCTGTATCTTTATTAGCTTATCAACGATTTTCGAATATCTTCTACATTGTTCTGTTTGTTTGTTTGTTTTTTAATTTTTTCCTAAATACCTT